>NC_138785.1:53739663-55157464 GCF_965178545.1 Coloeus monedula | reverse complement strand
GCAGTTTATCTACCAAATTGAAGAATAGTCTTAAGCAAATGTGTAAACAATCCCTGCCTTAGTCTTATAACCTTCATCACTGTCTAAGTCTCACACAAATTGGTCTTTGGGGAATTCTGAGCATCAGCACTTAAAGTTTTCAGTGTTTGAACTCTTTTCCTGTCTAGGGTAGGAAAGAAAACTACACATAGAAAAGAATAAAAATTACAGATATGATAAATTTCTTTTTTCTTTCTTCTTGAAATCACAGAGAAAACAGATAACAAGTACCTATTACACACCTGGTTTGAAAGAAAATGAATAAACCTTTCCTCTGTAACAATTTTTTCAAGGGCTTAGCTCGTTTGTTTCACCCACCTCATTTCTATAAATCCCTTTTTTGGGTTGAATGCAATATATTGGATTGAGGATAATCTCATATTACGACCATAGGTTTTGACAGTTCATTCATAAGGTACATTTTTTGTTGTGGGAACTTCAATAAAATGCTCCTTTTTTGGTTTTGATATAACCTGATTCCTTTGGAAACTTACTTTAGAGGAGGAATAAGTGTATATATTGATATGTAGTACTTTTATTTTCCTTGAGATAAAAGAACAAAACTGTTTCTTAATAAGGCTTCTTTAATGCTCAAGAGTAATACAGTTCTGTTACCTCTTCAGGTAACTCTCAAGCTATTTGTGTAAGTTACTAACTAACTATTGCAGAATGAAATTTGGAAGTGGGAAATGGTTTTTTGATAAGGGAACTGGGTTAATTCTATTTAGTGAGACTAACTTCAAGAACTGCAGCAAAAAATCTTTCCAGGTCTTCAAGTTCTGAAAGTCTGAGAAGCCACTTGTACCAGTAAAGGAACAGGTGATGAAAGGCTAAAATATATTCATGTAGGCTGCAAAAACTGACAGTAATGAATTAAGAAATCTATCTAAATACCCTAAAAAATTATTGCCATTAAGCAATAGGTCAGAGTTGAATCTACAAGCAAAAACATTGAAACAAAACAAACTCTTTAGTCTATTGACAAATGCTGTATCCCTTACACACAAAATTTCAAGGTTCATTTATTTTATTCCTTGCCCTGCCACCTTTCACATAGGCTGTGGTTTTTTTCCTGCTATGATCTTTTTTTATCAAGAATAAATCACTTTGTTTAACCTATTAAGGCTTTAAAGCCTGTTCTCTTGACACTTTCTTACACTCTCAATTAATAAGATGGAATTTAAAATTCATGTTGCATCCTACCTTCCACAGTCTTCTGTAGACCTAGTTACAGCTTAGACTTCTTTAGCTTTTTTTTTCAGTTGATAGAGTTTCAATTTGAGAAAAAATGGAAATAATAAATTTTAAAATATTATATGGAACATATTGTATAGTTTCTTTTTTAAGTTTTGCACACAACAAAATCTTTCTACCATCAATCCTGCCTTTACAAGATCTAAGATTTTGCAATTCAACATTTCAAATAGCTACTAATCATACTAATTTCTAATCTTCAATCTTCTTTCTAGGTTTCTTTTTTAATACCCTCAACTTCCTTTTGACTATTCTCACCCAGACCAACTATCTATAAACAAGCTGATAAAGGGAAATTCCTGCTTATGTCAAGGAGATGATGCAATACTTTATTATTGATGGAATTTATGAGATAATGTGGCTTACAAACAGAACCATACACAACACACTCTCATTATAGGAGCCTGTGTTTTCTTTTATGTACAATACTTGCATAACTAATACCTGCCAAGATAATACTCCTGGTTCAGAAGGATAAAGGGTCCTTCTTTACTTTGCCTAAAATTCTGCATATTTTTGAAGGATTTTATTCCTGGATTTTTTTGGCTCTTCATACAGCCCATTTGTCTTCCTTTTCTGATATCTCTCTTTTTCTCCGGTTATCCCTATCTCTACATGCTATTTTTGACTCAAAATTGACTCCATTCCTTATTCCCTAAAATAATGCACAACTTTGTGTGTTATTGCATTGTTTCAGATATCCTAATTTCTCTTAATGAAATATTCTTGTCCCGTCCTGGTTTCAACTGAGAGTTCATTTTCTTCTGGCACAGGGCTGTGTTTTGGATTTAGTATGAGAATAATGTTTATAATATACTGCTTGTTTAGTTGTTGCTAAATAGAGCTTACTGTAAAGCAAGGGCTTTCAATGTCTCATGCTCTGCCAGTGAGGAGGTGCACAAAAAACTGTGAGGGAGCATGGCCACGACAAATAATCTGAACTGACCAAAGGGATATTCCATAACATATAATGTCATTCCAAATAGACAATTACTCAGAAATGGGGCAATCACTACTTGGGGACAGACTGGAAATTGGTCAGTGAGAGGTGATCAATTCTAATGCACATCACTTGTTTCTCTTACATTTTAACTCCCTTTCTTCCTTTCATTTTATTACAATTACTACAGTTATTGTCATTATTAGTTGTAGTAATAGTATTACTATTACTGCTATTACTATCATTAACAATGTTATGACTGTTACGAACAATATAATATCTATTATTATTATTATTATTATTATTTTAACTTTGTTTCAATAACTACACTGTTCTTATCTCAACTGACAAGTTTCATTTTCTTTTCTTTCCTGATTCTCCTCCCCACTGGGGCAGATGGGAGGGGAAGTGAATGACCAGCTGTATGGCTTTTAGTTGCCAGTGGGGCAACTAAATGAAGTTCAATTTAACTGATAATCACATCCTCTTCTTTAGAAGACCTTTCTTTATTGCATAATCAAAGCTTTTTCATTAACCCTTTAGAAAGTTGCTGAGATAGCAGAGAGCTACTGCTGGGTGCTCAAAGGGCAAAAATATTTTACCCTCTGTTGTGCTAAGTATGTGAAAGTAATTATTGATAACCTAAGTTCACCCTAGTGAATGCTTAAATAAAAAGAAACTGGTCAACAGAGACCTTTTAAAAATAATCTGCAAATGAAAACACTAATGTATTTCCTACTAGCAACAGGCCTCAGAGAGAATTTTTTTAACACCAGAAGTTTAATGAGTATCTTGTTCTGAGAAAGTGCTGTGGAGTGATGCCTTTAAATTAGCTCTATAATCAGTCAGAACACATTTAAGAGGATTTAATTTGCAAGGTTTAACCATCAATCTTGCCTTAAATCTGTAATCTCTGGTGGGTTGGTCATTTCTCCAACAAAGATTTTCAGCACCAGCTGTTCAACCTTTGCCAAAGCTCTGTAAATTGATTGATCTGTCCCAGTTCACACCCTCAGGACATAGTTGGTCTATTGGCCCCTATAATCCTGAATGACAGTGTGGATTAAAGCATGCTCAGCATCTGAATTAATTTGTACTTGTGAGTGGAATGCATTCTGAAAGTATGTTTTAAAATTTTAAATCAATTTTTTTTATTAGCCTTGTGTACTACAAGAATCGTATTCTACAAACAAACACATAATTAACATATCCATATGCAAAGAAGTTTATATGCCTAACAGCACAGACTGGATACAAAAACACTTTACAGCCCTAAATTCAGCTGAACCCTGTGAAAGGAATACTAGGGGGCAGCGGAATGGAAGAAATATCTGAGGAACGAAAGCCGTACTTAATCACCAAGTGTTCATCATGATGAAATTGAAAAAATGCCCTTCTCTGTTTATTCTCTTGGATTTTTAATAATTGATTGCATTAAGATACTTAGTAAATACTAGAATCATTTCTTAATCAACATTGAAATAAATCTACATATGTTTATTTCTTATCACAGATATGACATTAATATATTTACTGTCTCTTGTATTCCCTGTGCATAAAAACACAATGAAAGGATACATTTTTACCTTAAACCCCTAAATTTATCAGTAAGTGATAAGAGAGTGAAGATTTAAAATAATGATCATGTCTTTTCCAAGTTATTATCAATAAAGATATGGAAAGATTAAGATACTCTGCAATAGATTGGCTAATCACTTAACTAGTCAGCATGTTCCTTCTGACACTGTCTGAAGGTTAAAAAAATTCAACAGAGATCTCTTTCTCTGAGTCAGTGTGTGTACACCCTATTTGTGACTGGTCCCCAAAAAAGCAGATCATGGGTATATTTTAAAACATAAGTTCATACACTTGAGTTCAAATTCTGTGCTTCTCCTTAAAAACAGTTTTCTTGAGGTCACTGGAAGTTCCTAACTTAATAAATGAGACATAAAATGGCTCCTGATGAAAAGAAGTATGAAAACTAGTATGAGATTAAATGATATTACCAAAAACCAGACATTTATTTCAGTCTTGTCCCTAAACAGGTTAGGGCTTTGTTTTGTTCTGTTTTGTTCTGCGCACTATTTCTTCTAAATTGGGTCTTCACAAAGGGGAAATATTACATTTTTTGGTAGAAAGATTTCAGATTTAAAAATTTTATAATTTCTTGGTTTACAAAGAAACACATTTTGTTCAGAAGTTTTTAGAAGAGCCAAGACTCTTTGCTTTCAGGTGTATTTCTTCTGGGAAAATGTGGCAGTAAGCAGATGATTTATGACTTGGTTTCACACAACTGGGCATCCCAGAATGCACTGGAAATAGAGCAAATGAAAGAATAAAAATATTTACAATAAAGACCTGTGAAGATCCATTATTGGTGATATCAATTTACCATTACAAAAATTCAATCCTCAAAGTCCAAAAAAACACATTGAGCAACTTGAAAATCCTGAACTACATATAAGAATAATGCATTTTCTTGCTATTTAACTTTTTCTTTCCAATAAACTATGTATTTAGTTAGGAATACTACATTCTTGGTAGTACAAAAATTTTACTGAGCTAAGGATCTTTTTTTACATTCATAAAGCTTTTATTTAAAGTCATCATCAAAGTTAGTAAAATGATCAGAATCATTTCCCATTGTTATAATCTGTTTGTTAACTGTCGTCTACACTAGAGAATTTTACCAGTGAGCTGTGTTAAAGACCACCCTGATTTTTGAGAATGCTTTCTTAATATGCTAGGAAAATAATTACCCAGAATGTTGTTCCAGCTCAACTTTCTTAAAGAGAATTTCCAGTTTCAGAAAAAGTTATTTTTTGTAATTTAATATTTTATGTGTTCTTCTTTTCTTTTAATGAATGTTTATATTGAAAAATAGCAACACTATTTTCAATCTCTCTGAAATAAAAATTTATATTTTGTATACTTTGCTGTTTCCAAAAAAACCCATAAAACCTCAAAGCTTTTCTAAGAACTAACCATTCAGCATAGCAGAAATATAGGAAGAACTTGTTATGGAAAACATAGAATTTTTAATTATTAGAATATGTAATGTAAGGTTACCTTTTATTTCATTACTCCTTTAATTTTGCATAATGTATAATAATGATTTTTTTAAAAGCTACAGTTCTTCTATATCAGCCTCATACTAAAAATATTACATTTCTACTTGTAGATATAGCCTTCCTCAATTGGTTGATTTAACCTTCCTGAGGTCTTCCTGATTTTCTTGAACATTGAAAACTTCTGGAATTTTGAGATTTAAGGACTCAAATCAGGCTTCTCAAGTTTGCTTTTACATAATTATTTGTAGCTAATTTTATATTAATGGAGTTTAATTTACATTGTATATTATTAGTTTGACCACATGAGCATTTTTTCATATTAAATCAAAGGCATACATGTTAAATTTGTTACATATTCAAGAACACATACATACATACACAGACACAGGCACTATAAACAAAAAATAAAGAAACAGCAGCTAACGGAAAAATCTTACGGCCTTTTTGAAAATTATTTTTAACATTTGTCCAAATATGTACTAAAGAAAGAAATTAAGAAAGAAATTATATTCAGTAGCTTTCTTTTTATCAGCTAGGAAATACATGTGGTTTTTACTCAGATTGCTGAGATTATAGAAAAAATGGGGTAAATGCTAAGAACACTTCATTTCACACAGGTGCATTCCATTGCTACTGGCATGAATAGCCAATTGCATTGACATTAAAATCTTCCCTCTTTTTAGGGAATTAAAATATTGAAAAGTGAGGTTCTGGCCAAAAGACTTTGAAGGACAAACTAGAGAGCAGCTGCTTAGAAGTCCTCTCAGATTTCGGCTGTCCTGTAGAGTATCTGTGCTGTCCCCATATATATTGTAATTGCATATCAGAGATCTCTGAGGGAAAAAAATTTCATTTCCCTTCTTTTTTTAAACTAATGCTTCTCATTTCCCATTCCTTATAGGAATAAATCCTTAAAACAGTAGATATTGCCTTAATCTATTATGCTTGTTTTCATGCAGAGGGGAAAAGGAGTATCAAGAAGGGAAAGGAATAACTTTAATCAAGGCAGATGTTTTTCAAAGTTGACTAAACAGAAAAATTTGTCTTAAAGAATTTTAACTGTTAAAAAGTAGATCTATAGTCTCATATCCTTAGATAAAAAATATATTCAATCAGATATTTATTTAGGTAGACTGAACTGCCACCTGAAATCAATGTTTGTACTGTTAAAATATATCTCTTATTCAAATGTTGGTTTTGAAACAGGAGTTTCATTAGGCATGCTTTTTACTACAGTTATAGTTTCTTCAGTGTTTCAACATGGACACAAGCATAAGATCAATGCCCACAGGAGGAAAAAATATATTAAAACTAGAGTTGAACTGTTGGGTTGAAATGGCTACTGATTACACTTGCAAACTGATACACAAGACATCTGAATTAATATCTGTATGTTAGGAATATAAATAATGTTTATTTTATGAAACACTTCATCCTGAAGGTAAATATGTGGCTGGGGTTTGAAGTCAATGTGTTTGCTTTAAAATGAATACATAGATGCATTCGGAACTCCATTCCAAATATGAAAAGAACCTGACCTTTAAAACTATTGTTGCACATATTTAATTGCAAGAATATTACACTTTATTTGTGCTAGCATATCCAGCTGTTACAACAGTATTTCAAAAAGCAGGTCTTTCACTTTGGTGCTTCAGAATCTCTAAATATATCCACATTGTCTTAGAAAGAATCGCATTAAATGCCTCCCCATATAATTTAATTGCTTCTAAGGAAAGAAAGGTCCTTTGTATGTATTTTCAAAATTTCTGGCTTTAAAATAATTAATTATGATGGTACACCCAAAATTAGGTATTTTCAAGTAGAAAATCACCATGGTTTCACTTTTCTAAGCATCATTGCTTTCTTTCTGTCATGGAAAAAGCTTTGATTTCCACCCTGGAAAAACAGCCTTCCTAAATACATTGTTACCCTATCTTCACTGCAATGAGGAAAGGAAATATGATGCAAATATCAACTTCTGATCCAAAATTTCAGCTCCTCTCCTGTCTTTGTAATAGACAAGGCTTTTCCTGTGTAAGGTAGATTCTTCATGTTTTAGAGACTTTTCGTCTGGTGTGAAATGGGGAACATTACTACAGATATGTGTAAGGTTGTAAAATTGCACCTGTAAGTGAAGAATGGTAGGAGCTAGGAAAGAGACAGAAAACACAGACAAAACTAATGGATGGGAGGAAGAGAATGAATCTGAGTCAGCAGTGCCCTGGCAGCCAGGAGGGACAGCCGTGTCCTGGGGAGCATCAGGCACAGCATCGCCAGCAGGGCAAGGGAGGGGATTGTCCTGCTCTGCTCTGTGCTGGGGTGGCCTCACCTTGAATATTGTGTGCAGTTTTGGGCATCACATTATAAGAAAGATATAAAGCTACTGGAGACCATCCAAAGGAGGGCCATGAAGGTGGTGAAGGGCCTTTAGGGGAAACTTTATGGGGAGCGGCTGAGGTCACTTGGTTTGTTTAGCCTGGAGACTGATGGGAAACTGAGGCAGTCTACAGCTTCCTTGTGAGGGGAAGAGGAGGGGCAGACACTGATCTCTTTGGTGACCAGTGACAGGACCAAACTGAATGGCCTGAAGCTGTGTCAGGGGAGGTTAAGGTTGGATATTAGACAAAGATTCTTCACCCAGAGGGTTGGGCACTGGAACAGGCTCCCTAAGGAAGTGATCACAGCATCAAGCCTGGCAGAATTCAAGAAACATTTGTACAATGCTCTCAGGCACATGGTGTGACGCTCGGTAATGGTGTTGTGCAGGGCCAGGAGTTGTACTGGATGATCCTTGTGGGTCCCTTCCAACTCACATATTCTATGATTCTGTGAACTGTGCCAAGGAGAAGCGTATCTGTAGAGCTAGAGAAAGATGGCCATAATTGTCTAGAAAGATTTAGAATAAGTTTGGGTGTCAGGGAGAATACATAGTTTTTCCTGTAAATGATCAAATTTCACTTTCTTTGAATGATCCCTGGAAATTATTAAACATCCTTCTCTTCAGAAATACCCCGTGTTTCATTTGCTTGTCAGGTGTATTAGAAGGAAAAAATCAATCAAACAAGTGTTCATGGAGGATCATTAAACGTCTTTGTTCTCAAATAAAAAATGTGAAGTACAAAAAACAAAAGGATAATTCTTTTGTGTTGTTTAAAACCGCAAATACTGCATGGTCTTAAGACACTCTACCATAAACAGCATATTTGTATTTTGTACCCAAGTAAGGAAATGGCATTCAAAGAAGAAAAGATCTGCCAATATTAATTAATGATTAAGTGAATAGAAAATGCAGGCATCAGTACCTTTACAGAAAATGCTCAATGAGCACAGGAAGAACACAGAAACATTGTCCAGACATTCAAAGATGCAATAAAGGCAGACCTCTGCTGAACCTTGAAAAGGAGAAGAGATCCAGAGAGCTGAAACATGACTTCTACATTTACAGCTGAAGCAAAGCTAAAGCTAAAATAAATTCTATTCTCATGCAAAAAAAGCAGAAGAACTCATGACAATAGACTCAGAAAAAGGTGAGGCAATCAGTGTTGCCTTGGCTTTTGTCTTTAGCAGAAACCTTGCTTCTGAAGTGTTTCAGGTCCGTATTGGCTAGTGGCAGAGTCTAAAGGATTACCATCCTATCCATGAGATAGGAAGATGAATTCAGGGATAATGCAGCAAACTAGATATGCACAGGTCCATGGGATTAGATGGCAAGGGCACCAAGGGAACCAAGCGATTTCTACTAGACTGCTCCCTGTCATCTCTGAGAGATCATAGTAGCCTTTCCTAATGGCAAGAAAAGAAATGTTATGCCCATTTTCCAGAGATAGCAAGAAAATAGCTCTAGCTTAGACTTTTAAAAACTGATCTCTTATAGCTTTGCTATGAGGAAATTTGGAAATAGTAACACAAAATGCTTGCACTAGAATAAGTAAAAAGTGTATTACATAATAACTTCTGGGCATTCGCAAATTACTTAGATACTGTAACAATGTTTTCCTCTATTAACTAAAACCTAAACTCATCAGTTTGGGTATGTCACATATTAGTGAACTCAGAGCTCTCTTACCTGCTCTTTAAGCTGAAAAATAATCGAACTCTGAAATGAAATCCTCTTTCATTATGTGTGGCTTAATTTTTTTTCTGCTAGTTTCAGATACTCCTGAGAGAAACACTAAAAAGGCAAAAGCTTTACTATAATCTCACAGTTTGTTTTTTTTCCTGATGAATCATAAGTTTGTAGCTGATAACAAAAACATTCAAGTGGGACAGCAAGAAGGGCAAAAATTAAAGCTTCTAGAAGCATATAAGTGGCAAAAGGTAGTCTAGGAAAATGTGAGCCTGCTGTTGAACAGGGTAGAGGCCCGAGCAACACAGGACAAGTAAAAGGATTCAGGTATTGAATGCCCTCTTTGCCCCTTATTTTACTAGTAATTCTAGGAAGACATAGCCTTGGTAGAAGAGGTAGAGGAGGATCAGGATATACTAAAGCCAAGTAGATTTTTATAAGTCTGTGGGTCTTGATTAGGTGCAACCACGAGCGCAAAGGGAAGGGGGTGATGTTAGGATTTGTATTGCAAGACCACACTCCATAATCCTAGATTGGCCATGGCCATTGAGGTATGCCTGAGGACTAAAGAAAAGCAAAAGATACTCCTGGCTTCAAGAAGGGTAAGAAAGAGGACTGAGGAAACTACAGTTGTCAGCTTCACCTCAATACCTGGGAAGGTGATGGAGCAGCTAATTCTGGAAAACAATTCCAGTCACATGAAGGACAAGAAGGTGATGAGGAGTAGTTGACACGCACTCATGAAGGGGAAGTCTTGCTTGACCAACCTGATAATCTTCAATGATTAAATTATTAGCTTGGTAAAAAAGAAAAAAGCAGTGGATATTTTCTACCTGGACTTCAGGAAAGCTTTTAACACTGTCTCCCGAGTGTCAGAAATTAATATGACAGTGACATTTTATTGTGAAATTTATTTACTTTTCTTTTCAAATATTCAGGACATTTTTTTTCTGATATTATTTTTAAGTTATAATACTTTTGAACCTTCTAATGTTTATGGTAGTGGATGATTTAAGAGGTAAATTGCAATAAAGATTTGACAACAGCTCATTTAGATATAGCATTATTTATTTATTTATTTATTTATTTAATCACAGTCAATTGGGGGGGAAAAGAATTCCATTATATATCATATAATGACTGTCAGTCTTAATTTTTTCAAGAAAAGTCACTAAACTGTGAAAATACATTTCTTATTCTTTTCGTCTCAAAGAATTTTCTAAAATAGGAAAGCAGTGTGGAAATTTGAAACTTAACAAAATCTGAGCATGTATTCTTTTTTAAAAAATGGCAGTTTTCAAGGTTTCTTTGTCCTCCTTTATTTTTTTTGTTCCAAAAGCAGACGTATGTGTATGGGTGATCAAGATAGTCAACTGGTAAACTGATCCACCTGAAAGACTAACATTTTTTGCTTTCTTTCCTGAGTTAGTTTTCAAATGATTCCCTGATCTAATGCTAAGTATGACATGACAGAGCATGACAAGGGATTGAAAGAGTAGCTGAAATGGAAAATAAGGATAAGAGATGTTCAAAAGAGCTGAAGCCATTATTTCACTGTTGTGAAATAACCTGGAGAACACAGCAGAGACAGGACCATGCACTACTGCCTCAATTAGAACAAAATGTAGAAAGAGCAATTGCGTTGAGAATCTGGTCTGAGACTAAGTAGAAACCTCTGATGTCTAATCTGGAATTCTACTCTACAGGAATAAAAATCAAAAATCTTTAGGTTTTACTTATGCAGCAAATATACGTGCATTCTTCTTTATGCAGTGTTACATATGATGCCTTATTTTGGCAAGTGTTTCCTACCAGGTGAAAAAGATTCTTTTCCCACTGAAATCAGGGATGCAAGGAGACTCCATAATCTCAGACTCACATTCACTGGAATAATTGTATTTTATCTAAATATTCATGAATATACACACACATACCCCCAGGAGTACAAACACAAAACAACATCTGGAAACTCTTCAGAATACTCTACTCTGAAATTTTACTTAGCAATGAATTAAGATAATACCAGTGTACGCCACTGAGGTACATTCATTGCATTTTTAATAGGACTTATAAAAAATACTGTGTAAGATATGTAATTATAGTGAAGACTATCAAGGTCATATAGGTTCTACATATTGTAAAAGTCTGTTTGTCTTAGTTGATGACACAAAGCATTAATTAAGCTTTCCAGGGTTCTCAGCCTGTACAATATGCAATCAAAGTAAATGTAACACAGATATTTAATTTTTTAGTAGTGGTCTTAATTAGCAGCGGTCTTAAGTGCAAGCTAACAATAGAGATTTTTTCTGGCTGGCTACTCTATAATATTGGTGGAGAAATTATCATTAATTTTTTTATCCATTTTCATTATGCAGTACATGAGTTAGAGAATGCAGATGCATCATTTAGAATTATATACTAGGGAAGTTTAGTGACTTAAAAATTACCATGTAAAAGATGAACAAAAAAATGTTTAATATTTTTCAAAAATGTCCTTTCTGAGTGTAAATCTTTTCAAAATGCTAGAACCTCATCAAGTAAGTATAAAAAATTCAGCTGAAACATATTTTATAAAAGAATGCAAATGAAAATAAAAGATGACAGGTAAAAGCACTTCAAGTATAGATATGCTTTATAAAATAGTAAAAAATAATACAACAGTATTTACATAGAATCACAGAATCATTAAGGTTGGAAAGGAGCTCCAAGATCATGGAGTCCTATTGTTAACCTAACACCACTGTGTTTACTACTGAACCATATCCCCATGTCCCTCATCCACACACTTTTTAGAACACTTCTCCCATATGCAGCCATCTCTAAGCTGTCAGAAGCCAAATTGTCACTACAGCAAATAGTGACACTTTTTAACTTTAGCAAATGATCCACATTTATCTCGGTTCACTCAGTGAACCAGCAAATATTGGCTCTCACACTAGCTTTTCAATAACTAGCATTTGGTAAACACAAATAACTAAGCTGTATCTATTATGATGGTATTTCTAACACAGAAATCTCCCATTTGAGGATGATGTATAAACAAATATGCAGATCAAGAATTAGCAAAACATAACCATCTATGTTTCTCAGCTCATAAGAAACTAGATGCATTAATATGAAAGATTTAATTATATCCACATATGTTATAGATTATAATTTTGTAGAAGAAGAGCCCTGTAACACACATAAATTAGTGTTTTGCAGGGGCATATGAGCAGCTTGACCACCAAGAGGGCAAAGCAGCTGTATAGGGGAGGCATACAAGTAACAGAAATTTGAAAAACCAAGAACAAGAGAAATGCAGGGAATGCAAATATATATATTCTGACTAATAAATTAGAAGAAATACTGGAATACCCAAAGAAAACAGTATCAAAATGCAATTTTAAGGTCCTTCTTTTGAGAGAGAAAGAAATAGCATTAAACCATCAAGAATGAAGAAGAAAGATGGAAACGCCTGGGGTGTATTGCTACTTAAAAGTTTAGTAAAGTTTATTTTAAAAGTTTAAGACTGGCTTTAACACTTATCACTGTTTAAACAATTCCACCACAGCAATCTCTAAGATGCCATTTATTCACAAAAGTTGAAAACAGCAGTAAATGACCTTAGTAGTAACAGCTTAATAAAATTATTAAGCAATTACTCCTGAAGTTAACTGCAAAAAAGAGAAAACACAAGTAAATATCATCAAGAATTTTGCATTCATCTGCATATCTACTGAATCTAGCAAATCACTGAATCACATTACTTCTGAGTCTGAATTATACCAGATTTCCAATGAGTAATGGACATAAGCTGTTCTCACAAGTTCTTGAAAACTCTTATGCAGTGTACTAATTTTTATTGATTTTTAGTACTTCAGTTAAAGCATACAAAATTCCAAACACTCTCCAGATGTATCTTCAGAAACAAAACAAGTCTGGCATTGCAGCAGTCAGTGTAACCATTTGGATTTAGACAGAGGATATAATTCTTTTGTTTGCAACTGACTTTAACTGATTATTTACAACAGCCTCCAGCTCACTTTGCTCCAAATATAACTTTGGAGTTATATAAAATCTTTGTTCTTATCTAACATCTTTATCATATGACACTACTGACCCTGGTTCTATTATGGACATCAGTAATATCAATATTCTCACAGGAGAGTGTGATAGCTCTCGCTCCTTCTTTCACTCATGCCTTTGGTAGTGTCAACAAACTTTATACATGCATTATGTCTTAGTCTTGAAAATATGTGATACAGTACAATAATATACTTTCTTATAATATGAGCTTCCTAACCTGGAATGTCTATGAGTTTAACATAATTCAGCTCATCCATAAAGCTGACATAATTTGAATACAAAGAACATCAACAGCACAAAGAAAAACAGTGAAAATTTTTACAAAATAGTCCAGCTACTCATTCATCTACATATCGCTAAGTTTTTGTAGTGAGATCCTATGAAGAATGTGAATCCCCACAATTAGATGTTGAAGGAGACAGAATTAGATTTTTGCATCATTCCTTTTCCCTGAAAATAGTCACAGTATATGTGAAAGAGTCCATAAAGTGTTGGTGCACCTCCAGCAAGTCACAGTACTTTCCAGCACAGATATTAATTTTCAGAACGTTTCTACATAGCAAGGCTTAAGAAATAAATTAATCCATTAAGTAAAGACAATAATAAGCTTGCAGTGGAGTTTTTATCTTTCTCTTACACTTTTGTAACATTTCTTGGGAAATATTACAATTTTCTCAGAGTAGACTAAGGTATGGTTTTAGAAAATTATTTTAGTTTTACCATCAGTAGAGTATTTCCAAATTCCTCTAAACAAAACTTTGCTAAAACACATAATTTCTTGTTCCAAGAGCAGTCATATTTTGTATACCATACTGACTATGCATATTATTCTTTCAAGTGCCATACATCATTCAAAAGATTGCCTCAGTAACTGGTAGTGTATTTTAACTGATGTACAGAAATGCTGAAGGGAAAATAATCAGGTAACTCCTTTTACTTCTCTGATAAAATTTTTATAAAAGAAACACTACTCACTTTGGACCAAGCAAAGGATTTTCTTTCAACACAAATGGAAAATTCCTTTATGAAGTCCATTAACAGAAGAAAAGGAAATAAAGAGCAACATAATATGTCTGCAAAAGGAAGAATTTAATTCAAAGGTGCCTTGAGCCAAAAGCCATCATTAAACCAGGGCATAAAAACCCCAAAAAAACCAAGCAAACAAAAAGCCCTCAGTTCTATCTCTTAGCAATTGGAGTATTTTTATATGTGCTTGTGGGGAAAAAGTCTCTGGATTCTAATTCAATGCTTAATGCATATTCAAATATGCCATGCAAAACATAATAATTTGAACAGTATAAAATTAGAAACTCACAAAACATCCAATATTATAATTGTATGACATCTCACTTAACAAATAAAACATATGGCTGTAAATCCCTTGGGGGAGAAATAATTGATACCAGCTGAGGAGTCTAAACCCTTGGCTTTTGGATAAACCACAAAAAACCCCCCTAACCTTCATAGGATAAGGAATTTTAACTTGAGCAAGTCTGGTGAAAAGGTGTTTTGTTTTATGTCCACTTGAGAGTGTTCTGTCTTCTCACAGATGCCTGAGGGCATTGACTGCAGTGGTTTCACCTCCTGTGAGACAGTCTCGTTGGCTTCCTGGACCAGCCTAAGTTTGAACTGTAAGTTTTCATCCCTCCTGGTGTTACTAAGGCAACGCGTTGCTCTAGACTGTCAATACTGGTCACCTGGTACTTTGGGATGATCCATCTACTTTTACACTTTTTTATGCTGATGAGATGAAAAACTATTAAACTTTACAATTTGTAGTACAAACCCAATGCTTAGGTACTTTTTTAAATTTCCACCTTCAAGTGAATGAAAATATCAGTTTATTTAAACACTTGGAAATCTTTATGGTTTTTACTTCCTTTTCATTTCAGGTGAAAAAAAATTCAGATCTATGAAAAAATTGACATAATTCATTAACACTTCTGATTACTACTTAATAACCTTTTAGTGACTAAAGTGATCTAAAACCCCAAACGAAACCAAACCAAAAACAAACCAGCCAGTCTTAAATTATTTCAAGTTGCATTATTCAAATATTTAGTGCTTTAATGGTTGATATTTTGTGGTAACTCAGTCTCAAAAAACTGTAGTCCTGGTCTTTCATCCAAAAGAGGGCTCCATTTATTCTAGATCAGTGATCAACCTGTGAATCATGGCTACAATATTAATTTCTACATGAGTTTACCTGCTTGTCTCTCCTTTGCTTGGGAAACTCACTGTAGTTGAGCTGCTGTTGCTGTCATGGTGCTTCACCACCGTTTAATCCTGCCAGCTGTTACATACCGCAAATGACTAGATAGAGCAAACATAGGTGGGTATGTTGAACTTATATATAGTTGGCACCAAAGCAATTCAGTGTTATAAGAGTGACAGTTAGATATAAAATTATATGCACTTAGGCAATTTACTTAAATGGAAACTCTTAACACAGCAATTTGTGAACTAGACCATTATGGATGTCTTTCTGGTTTCAATTTTAGGAAATTATTTCAAAAAATGTATTGTATTAAGAATGTTCTTAAGAAGATAATTATTGTAAAAATTCCTTCTATATAATTACATTAAGATGTGAGTGTATGAGAATAAAGCTGTGTATGCCAAAAAAAAAAAATCTTTCCGTCTATAAAATATCGCAGAAATATTGAACAAATAAATGAAATTCAAATATTTCTTCCATAATTTTACCATCTGAGCTCAAATAAAGCACTTTTGTTCTTATGAAATTAGCTGTGTGAGAAATCATCTGTAGGCCAAAATGTAATTTATTTAGAAGACACCATTCAGTGGAAGGTAACAAAAGCTTTAAAAGGCCACATATATAATGCTGTAGTACTTCTGGCCAACAATGGGCTTCACTATCATTTATCAATTCAGCAGTTTACGGTTTTCCTTACCAATTCAATACAAAAGAAGTAGACATGTCTAAAAACCCAGATAGAACTATTTTGGAGAGCAGAAATATTTCATTTTGTAAGGATATTTTAATGAAAAATAAGTACCTTTTATTGCAACTTGCTACTGACTCATCATTATTGCTGTAAGCCAAAATTTATCAAAGCAATCAAATGACTGATTTTTAAAAAAAAATTATTTTATGAGAGCAGAAGGAATTAGTATCACAAGGCAATTGGAAATTTGAGGAGAGAGTTGCAATGTTCTAATAAGTACAGAAATCATGTAAATTCAGCTTTACACAATCATATGCATCCTTGCTTATTCTAATCACAAAAGCTACAGCAACACAAAATAAATATGGTTGTTTGGTTTTCTTTTGAAAAACTCTACAGAATCCCAGATTGAAAACAAAACAAAATAAAACAAAATTAAACAATTGAACTTTGAGGGAATACCCTCTCTACGATTGGAGATGACTAAGCACTATAAATGCACTGCTTTCAAACTGAGAGTTCTTTGTTTCATGTCCTTTGTACCCACACTACAAGGAGTTGCAGATGTTAAGTGTGAAACAATCCCCCTTCAAACCTCTCTCATTGAAAAATCAGTTCAGCAGAAAACATGAAGGATTTGTAAACTGATGGAACTGATAAAGTGGTTGTTCGTGGCTTGGACAGGTGTACTCTTCACTGGATAAAAAAACTGGCTTGATAGCCAGGTCCAGAGAGTGGTGGTGAATGCAGTTTAATCCAGTTGGTGGTGTTCCCCAGGCTCAGTACTGGGGCCAGTTCTGCTCAAAGCCATTTTCGATAATTTGGATGAGGGGATGGGGTATATCCTCAGTAAGTTCACAGACACCGAGTTGGGTGGGAGAGCTGTTCTACTGGAAGGTAGGAAGGCTCTGCAGAGGTATCTGGACAGGCTGAATGGATGGGCTGAGGAGAACTGCAAGAGGTTCAACAGGTTCTGCACTTGTGTCACAACAATGCCATATATCTCTATAGGCTCAAGGAAGGTGGCTTGAGAGCTGCTCAGCAGAAATGGATGTGGGGTACTGTTTGACAGCCAGCTGGGTATGAGCCAGCAGTGTGCCCAGTGGCATCCTGGCTTGTGTTACTGCTTGTCCTACTGTACTCAAGCACTGGTGAGGCTGCAACTCAATATTGTGTCCGGTTCTGGGCCCCTCACTTCAAAAAGGACATTGAGGGGCTGGAGCAAGTCCAGAGAACAGCAACAATGCTGGTGAAGGGTCTGGATCTTAAGAGCTTAAGTCTTAAGAGGAGCAACTGTGGGAGCTGGGGTTGCTTAATCAGGAAAAGAGTAGGCTCAGGGAGGACCTCATTGATCTCTAGAACTACCTGAAAAAAGCTTGTGGCCAGGTGGGGGGCAGCCTCTTTTGACATGTCTCAAGTGACAGAACAAGAGGAAAAGGCTTTAAGTTGCACCAGGTGCAGTTCAGATTAGATATTAGAAAAAAAAATTCACTCAAAGAGTGGTTAGGCATTGGAATAAATTGCCAGGCAACTGGTGGAGTTATCATCTCTGTAAGTGCTCAAGAGGTATTGGGATGTAGCACTTGGTGATATGGTTTATGAATGTTTATGATGGTATTGGGATGATGATGATCTTGAAGGTCTCTTACAACCCTGATGATTCTGTGATTCTGTACATATATACTCATTGGATAGACACATAGAAAGGATTGTAAGCACACCCTTACTCTTAGATTCAGATGATTGTGCCTTGACAATAATAAGAAAAAAATAATAGTTGAAAAAAACCAACAAACCCAAACCACAAAGATCAGGAAAGCATTATCAAGCTCTTCTCTGTCTCATGGTTTTACAAAAAAGCTCCCACCATAGGTAGTGGGCTGACTGGACAATCTAATGTGCTGTGTGATCGGTGAATTTTGGAAGGTCAACAAAGCATATCTGTGCACAGTTAGACATTCAGCTGGAATATAAACACAGGCTAAATTAATGTCTGGACAAAAAGAAAATTCCTGGATTAATTTTTTTGGGGGATTCTAGGGCTTTGTGTGGGATCTAATGCCATGAATTTGTGCAGCAGCCTTTTACAAGAGTTTTTAACAAACATATTGTCAGTAAGTTTGAGTGCCTGATATTTTTATATTTCGGTGTTCTTTGGGATTTAAATGGCAGTTGCTCTGGATATACTGCAGGGGAAACAAACCAAAAATCAAAGTAAGCAAAATAAGAAAAGAAGAAATCTACCCTCCCTGAAACAAAAGAAAACAAACTACACCTCAAAAACGAGTTTCATCTTTTGTCTTTGTCCAGATTCCACAAAGGTATAAGGCTGTTCAAATCATCATGATCAAGGGACAAAAAGTGTTCAAAACTTGTATTCCCCACAAAACAACAGGAGAGAAAGATAACGCCTCTCCTATCAAAGCAACTATTATAATAAATTTGCAAAAAACAAGAAAAAAAGAGGTTACATTTTATAATAAAAAATTGAGAATCTAAAACTTTTATCTAAATTCTACAACTTGCTGCCTTAACATGACTTTTCTTCTACAAAATGTTCCAAATGGCATACTGCCGTTTCAGGGTTTTTTTCCTTCTTGTTTTGTTTTGTTTTTTCCCCCTTAGGGACTCTGCCATGTAGTAACAGTCTTTTTCCCTTCCCTTTTAAGTATTTTCTCAGTAAATAGCAAGGAAAGTTAATCCTAAATGTATAATTTAAATTTTTAAAGTCAGTTCCATTAGACTCTTTCAAAGGCATGATTCATAGTTTCTGAATATTTGGAACGGTTAATGCTTCAAAATTCTCCATGAGTACTTAGCCCTGCACTTTGTACTAAAATACTGAATTTTGTTTCTATTCAAGTTTTTGAGATAATCTCATTCTTCTTGGTTTACATTTCCTTCTGTATAAAACCTTCCAGATGTGTTTCACTAGAAGATTTTCTTAGTGCATTCCTTCTTTTTTTTATTTTGGGTAAAGACTGATGAAAACATTCAATTAAATTATTCCCATTTATTTCCAAAGCTGCATGAATACCCCTTTCCCTCTGTGAACCTACAAAAGTGGACCTCTTGCAATAATTTCTTCCCAAAAATCAATCTGATTAGTCTGGAGGAAATTAGATATTGACTAAAATACAAAAACTGCTGCCTCCATGAAAAGACAACACTGGACTTGATATGTGTATGACATATTACTTATTCTCTTCCTGTGTTCAGTCAGATAACCTTTATTCTGGATCTCAGAGACTGTTTACCATGTTTAACTAAAACTGTTCTGTTAAATATATTTTCTTCCTAAAATATTGAATACTGAAAATAATATGCATTATTTAAATTTAATTTCTACTATTTTTCCACTAAATTTTTGGGTCCACTACAATTTTTTTTTTCCTTTTAAACTTAATTGTATCCTGGAAAATGCCACTTTGCAGAAGCATCACTTCTTCAATTTAATTTTACAGTCACCTTTTTCTCATTTTATTGTTTCCTCTTGTCCATGGCAATTTTGTTTGTGACAGCTATAATTATATATACATTTGAATAAAATTGAAAAACTGGGGAAAAAAGATTGTTTACCTTTGTACTTCAGTGATTTGTATGAGACCTCCTTCCAACAGTCAACATACCACAAGGCAGTAATTTCTCCATCTTTCTTCCCATCTGCTTTTAGTGAAATATTTATTAGCAACAAACATCTCTTTCAACACAAGCACAGAGATTCATGAAAAGTCTTGTTTTAGCCACCTGAATGCCAAAATTATGTTTTCAGTTCCAAATGATATAATTTTAAGTAGAAGTGCCTTTCCTGGATTTTCTGAGTTACTTTTTCAGATTTATGAAGAAGCCACAAATAAATGAAGAGTTTTATTTTTTTAACAAAAAGTAATTTCTTCTTTTGCCAGAGGAAATATGACAGACCAAGACAGAACAAAATTTTTTCAAAAGCCATTCTGAGTGCCTCTATCTGCAGGTAAAAAAAAATAAAAATATCAAAACCAAAACCCACCTTATCTTGTTATAACCGATATAGTCACAGTACTGAATTATCTCAGATTATTATAGTAATCAATTTTAAAGTTTTCACTGCTCTGATTTTCTAGCACAGCACTCAGGATGTCAACAGCAATATACATGGTGTATAGTTAAATGATTAATAAAATCTATATATTTGTCTCCTTTTGAAAGTTCTATTTCTCTCTAAAACCAGAGAGGACCATGTATGACAGTGACTACTTCTCTGCTTTTTCTCATGTGAGCAATCCCTTAAAATGAAATCCTTAATTAAAAAAAAAAAGTTAAATTATACTAAAAAATAATTCTGGGTAAATTAGTTTCTTTGTTAAGAAAAAAAGCCCTAACACATTTCTAGCTAAATTAAAAATAATAAACAAAAAGAATATACAGGCTCCTATTTACTTCTTCCATAAGTCAGCTATAAACAAATGTTGACCATTTCATGGTCGCTGAAGAGAATAAAACAGTTCTCAACCTTCTAATCATTCTTAAACTATAAATGCTGTTCTCATATCATTGGGTTATCAAGCAACAGGCCACTAATACAGTGTAATTTATAATTAATGTTCTGCTGTCAAACTAAATGGAAAAAGGTTCAACCCATCATTTTGCTGGTTCAGGAGCAATGTTAAACTACAGTGCTGTCTATCATCAGGAATTTCTACTTTCCCCTGGATAAATTTTCATTGACAGAGTAAGCTTGGTGTTAATTTTTCCCATTGTTTTTCCCATAGTCTTGTGTTCTAGTATTCTAGAATGGTACCCATGTTAGAGAGGGCAAGTTGAAAATCTTATACATAGTACAAGGTTCTCTTTCTTTTCCTTTCATATGCTTGTGGGTATAATAGTAACAGAAAGAGGATATTCACAGCAGCTATTTTAGTTTGTTGCCTAAGTTAGACTCTTAGTCTTCCTAAATTTTTTCCTCACAGTCATTTTGGTTAGCGTAGGTAAAGAAGCACTACCAAAACAAATAAATCTAAAAAAGAGATCAAACAAAACATATGCAAATATTAGGTTGTAAGGACATGCACTGTAAGCAAGGGAGGCTATTGGGTAACAGCCATGGATGCACAGGAAACTTGTGCTGGGCCAACAGCTAGAGCACTGGGAAAGACAAGCTCAGGTCAAGCAACCACTCAGATAGTCTACCTGCAGGTATTCAGAACTTGGTTTAACTCTTTTAGAAGAGGTGAATTCTTCCTTTCTTCAGTAATCACATGAGATGTCTGCAAAAAATAGGACAATCTGTGAATATACCAAACATATAGAATAAAAAAATGAGATCACTGTATTTTTTTTTGCGGGGGGGGGGGGGGGGGGGTGGGGAGGGGGGGAAGCTGAAAATAATAAACCTCCTAGAACTTCAGTAAGACTTGCATAATGAGATTTTCATTGTTTTGTGGAAGCCCTGGTGGTTTCACATAAGAAAATTTACAAACTTTTGTTAATAAAACCCTGACACAGTATTTTTGGGGGTTTTTTGTGTGCTTGGAAGCTGCTTCCCTGGGGATCCAGTAGTTCTGGTAACAACCACCCAGTAAGGGTAAAGGAAAATTCTGTAGTAAACTACAGTGTATTCACTGATAATGCTGGTGTTCTTTAAGAGTGGTATGTTGAGCATTATCCAAAAGATTCTATCAATGTCTAATTAATTCATTGTTCTCTATATTGCTTAGCAGATTTTATTTCCCTACGTTATTCAGGAATTTATAGTGATGCTGTTTGAGTAATGTTCATTAAAAGTAAAATCCTATGCATTTGCATTTTCCTTATTTCCTCCTTTTTCCTTCATCTTGTTCAGGGTTTTTTTGGGGGACTGGGGGGAGGAGAGTTTACGTAATGAAATCAGTCAGCTGCATTATGTCTGGTTTCATTGTGTCGTGGTTTAACCTCGTGCAACAATGAAGACCCACACAGCTGGTCACTTACTCCCAAAACCCAGCAGGACAGGGGAAGAGAAATGCAAGGGTAAAAGTGAGAAAACTCATGGGCCAAGATAAGAACAGTTTAATAATTGCAATAAAATAAACCTTTTAATGAGAAAGAAAGTAAAAAAGGGAGAGAAATAAAACCCAAGAAAGATAAGTGATGAAAATGGAAACAATTGCCCTGCACCAAATGACCTCAGCCCAACCAGGCCCTGAGCAGCTCTTACCCCAACCTTTTATGCTGAATGTAAACCACAGAGTATGGGCTCTGCCTTGGGTCACTTGGGGTAAGCTGTCCCAGCTGTGTTCCTTCCCAACTCCTTGTACACCCCTATCTGGGTGGGGTGAGAGGCAGCAAAGGCCAAAACACTGTGCAAGTACTGCATAGCAATGACTGAAACATCCCTGACTTATCAACAGTGTTTCAGCAAAAATCCAACCACAGCTCGAGCAGAAAATTATTAACTCTATCCCAGCCTAAACCAGCACATATTCTGAGACTGCAAAACTTAGCATTGTGAACACAAAACCATGAACATACTACTTAAAATTAAAAGGCTTTTAGTTCGGAGAAAATTAACTTTTACTTATATAACAGTCCAGGAATACACTAAATATTATTGTGGATAGATGAAACAATTCCTTACTAATGTATGGTCATAAAAGTTTGCAAAGCAGTGGAAAGCATATGGCTACCCTGTGAGATAGAGTAAGTTTAACTCTATTAGTGTTTAATTTTATTTCTTTTACACAAATAGTGATATAATTCAGGAAAAAATAGGAACTAATACTGGACCATGAAGTGTATGTAATAAGCCAGTGTTCTGCTTTTCACCCTCCCTTGAAAGAAAAAGTGGAACCCACAACTGCAAATTTAAAGATCAGACATCTCAATATCACTGAATGAGGTACTATGAAGTCTAGTTCCAGAAAGAAAATATTTTGCAGGAATTAAATATCATCTGTAAAATCTGCTTTCATTCAACATTCCTCTTTTGAGAATGCATTAATAGTTTTACGGTGTTTTTCATTTGCACATAACTGCTGACTTTGAAGTGAAAATTCAAATTTGGTGTATCACATTTCTTATATATATATACAACCAACTTTTAGCAAAATACTTAGAGAGTTAAGCTCATTACTGATGTTTATCCATGAGAAGTATGTAGTAAAGATCCAGAAAACCTAGTAGTCACTGTATAACCATAATCTTTTGAGTCAATTAGGCCTAGAGGAAGCTATTCTTCAGCTTAAAACTTCAGCTGAGAATCAGTGAGCTGGATGCCCATACTGTAGGAAGGAAGCTGATGTATGCTGACTCAGAATCTGCTCTTAGATGCTTTAATGGGTATACCATACACTTTAGGAAGAGATACATTTCAAATGTTCATGACATTTTTTCATATAGTATTGACTTGGGCTTTAGTGTCAATTTGTGACTCACAATATAAGAAGGCTTATGAAAAATCAGCAAATCTTAAGATTGCCCATTAAATGTTTGGGGTGTTTTTTTTGCATAATTGTCAGATGAATATTCTCTACCTCCAGAGAAAATTTGCTGTGATGAGAAAGATTGTTTTGTCACTGAAAGATCAATAATGTGCTTGGATTTTAGATCAGTTTTTCATTCTATTTCAAAGCAACTACGTTTATACAGAATGCAGAATGATGACCTTTTGCTAAGCAAATGTGAGGCTCTTACATTTTTCTCCAGAGTTTTTAAACAAATATTTGTGATATTGATTATTCAGATTTGATTATTTATGTTATCTTGTCTGGGTAAAATATGCATTTATTCTTGAGAACTGAGTGTTTGCTCTGAAATGTAGATATTTCTCTGATAAATATAGTTCTTTTAAACACATTTCACATAATAAGCATTGTTACTTAATTACCTTCCTTTTTTTCCCCACCTCAGATAAAACAGATGTCTGTTTAATTTTTACCATTTAATCCTAAGATAAACATCTATAATCATAAGGCCTAGAATTTCAAAGGCACCAAACTAAAATTTATTTAAATACACACACACACACATATACACACATACACTTTTCAATGGAAAGCACTGCTTTAAACTAAGGTGTTTTAAACTATCTGCTTTCCCCTGAAAATGTAAATTTGAAAAAACAGGGACTACATTTTTTTTTGTATATCTATTTTTCTTTCCCCTTTTATGAAAATCAAAATATTATATTCAGAATTTAATTTTTTCCAACAAATTAAATCATGGTTTGCTCAGAGAATTTTAGCCTAATGTATTTTATTCTGTTGGTTTTGTTAAAGTACAGGGGCAATAAACTAGTCTTTTACTGACTTGATTCAAAGAGAGTTAGCAACTCACAGTATAGAATCATAGAATCATTTCATTTGGAAAATAATCTTAAGATCATCGAGTCCAACTGTCAACCTAGCCCTACCAAGATCCCCACTAAACTATGTCCCCAAGTGCCACATCAAGATATGTCTACTTTTTTTAATTTTCCTTAGTTCCCTGAAACTGCAGTCTAGAAGTCTGTATTCCTTTGAAGTATTTCTTGATTTCCATCTTTTAGAAGGACCTACATTTTTTGGTAAAGAAACCAAAAAAAACATAGATACTTCTAAAAGATGGAAATCAAGAAATATTTCAAAGGAATACAGACCTCTTAACCAAAAAACCTTAAAATTGACTGTCCCAATGTGATTTAGTGAAATAGAGACACCAGAAGTTGTTATCTGAATGTCCATCCAAGTCTATATACCACCACTGGCATATTACATAAACCATCAAAAAGTTGGAGGGAAAACAGACTATTCAGACTTTTTTGGAGTTGAGACTCAGTCTGACCTTTAGCCTAAAAATACATATTTTAATATTACAAAAGTATTCTCTCAGTATTAATTCAATCTAAAAATCCATAGTACATTTTTAACAGTGGCCAATAGCTGATTTTTAGAGAAAGAAGGATGAATAAGAACAGAATAAGTACAGGATGACCTAAAGACATCAGCAAACTTTAATTACTTCCAGATTTTTAGCATTATTGTAGCATTTATTTCTCCAAATTCAAATAATTAATCTTTGGGGTTTATATGGTCCTTTTTTATAAATATGGAGGACAATTTTCATGTGACTGATTTTTTCTTTCCTTTGAAAGGCTGAAGTTGTGCCAGTTTGCTCTTCCACACTGAAGGATCAGGCTTGCTTTACTTATTCCAGAAGAAGATATTTGTTAGAAACATGCTTGTTTCAATTTGCTCATTTTGACCTTGACTGCACTTTGAAAAATACTGTCTCTAGTCCAACAACTGTGTATCTGCCCATAATTCATGAAAGGATATAGTAAGCTCAACCATAAACATGGTCCAGAAAGTTTCATGACAAAATGATAAAATACTGCTCACTTCAGTAGTTATACTTGTGAGGACACAGATTATCAGTGCTGCAATTCTCTGGAATGAGCTTATCTTCTCTTGAAATGTGATACTAGGAATTGTATATGTGGTATTTATATTTTTCTTGTTACAGAAAAATGTAATCCCTTTGCCATCATTATTACAATCCTCAAAATACCGAGGAAAGGTTGGGAAATATCGTTATATTGAACAAATAGAAAAGCTCACATGCAGAAAAAGTAAATTTCTTAGAAATATTTAGGTACACAAAAAATGTAAAATTGCACAAAGTGGTCTATAAGAGCACAATGTCTTATGTGGCAAAGTTTTAAAAGTTAGCAGGGGCTAAGACAAGTGAGAGTGCATAAGCTTGAAGTGCCTAGTCTGATTTTGTTTGTTTGTTTGTTTGTTTGAAGTAAAACAAGAAACAGGAGAGGAGGAGAGTGCTTATATCCCTTTTCTCTATGGTCACATCGAGTCAGCAACTCTGGTCTTACTTTTCAATTGAGCCTTCTTAGGCTGCAGGAACATATTCTAGCTATTAGATTACTGTATATACTCTTATTACTAGCTCACAGGGACTGCAAGACAGCACTGTGACCTGTACACTAATCTAGATTTTGTATGGAACCTTGGATAAAAGCAGAAATTATTTCAAAATGAGAAGCCATGTTTTGATTCTTCTTGCAAAATAGCCAAAATATTAAATTTCATAGATACTTGTTGTCCTGTTTCTTCCCATAAAACAGTTACCCCGACTGAAAAGCAGCCTAGTCTTTACAATAGGAAATGGGAGCACCCCTCAATGCATTCTTTGGTTAAAGCAGCAGCGGTATCTCCTGGGCCTTCACTGCATCAAGACAAGTGCAAACTTAAAATACCTTCTGACTCTCAGTACCTAAATGCATTTGAATAACCCTCTAGGTCTCAGATGACTATCTTGTACTTCAGATACCTAAGTGCATTTTTGGATCTCACTACTAATATTTATTGATTTTAACAGTACTTAAATGCTGTGGTGCTTCTGAAATTCTGTTCATCTTCCATCTGTATTTTTAGAGAGCTATTGCTTTTAAAACCCATCACACAGCAAAAAAAATCTGAACCTGGATTAGCTGAATCACAGGATGGCCAATCTAATCAATGATGTGGACTTCCTCACCAGTCATGCATCTTCTAATGTACATACAGTTAAATAATAAAAGTCTATTCCAGTAGCCTGAGTAACTCCATATATTTACTTTAATACAGCCCAATGAACCAAAATGTCAATTGATAAAAATAACTGTTTTATACTATTTATACCATTTTTATTCACAGATATTTAAATTTCTTTTTGATGTATACAATTTTTTTTTATATATTTTTTTCTCCATGGAACAATTAAGTTTAGTTTAGAATTTATGGAAATACAACCAGTGTCTATTCACTCAGTTTTATGTTAGCACAAAGGCACTGATCTGTTACAGCGGGAATTACTGTAACAAGCATATTTCAAACCAGGAGTCCTGTGGAAAAGAAGTATATATGGACAGATTCTTGATAGATGTTTCAGAGATGTTTATTTCCCCAGCCGCATGGCCGGGGCTCTGCCCAGGAACTGTTCCAGTCACGGACCCGAGGGTCCTTCTGCCCGCGCAGGGAACACAAACCAACCCATGGGAACGAGGCTGAGCAGGGGCAGGGAAACCCCGTGCCTGTGCCCTCAGGGCCCCTCTGCCAGGGCTCCATGGCAGGGGAGAGACCCCAACACTGATCCTTTTAGGAAAATGTATTTTAAAAATTCATTTAGTACATATTAGGGTAAAAGTAGGATGAAAGTATGATTCAAAATTTATTTTTCACTGTACAGGTACTAATAACAACAGCAACAACAAAGGGGGTTTTTTTGGTCAACAAAAAAGGTATTTTAAAGATGTTGAGGCAAGACATGAAATATTTGTCTTTTAGTTATGATGGTTACTTTGGCCAGAAACAAAATCCCAAAACCCACAAAAATCCCATAAAACTGTGTTCTTATAAAGATGAATTCAGCTACACTTCATTTCAAAAGAAGAGCAAACAGGAAAATATTTATCCACAAAACATGCAAGAACACTATGTACAGTATGCAATCTTGGAACCACTGTGTTACATTAAAGTTTAAAATGGTTGAAAAAGAAGAGCAAAAGTCAAAATGGTCCAAAAAAAAAAAGAAAAAATTCAAAAAGTTTTATTTGTAAGCTACACACTTCGCGTGGAAATTGGTATATTTCTTACCCCTACTTTCTAATAATGAGAGAAATAAAAGTATGAAAGTAAAGAGGGAAGAATAAGAGACTAAAAGAGAGAGAGAAGAAGAGAGAAGATCACCAGTCCTGGGTCCAGACTACCTCAGCTTTATGGGGGTACCTTTTTATAGGTAAGTTTTCCCCACCATACGGTTAGTTTTTCTCACTCGTCATGTAAATGTTTTAGCATGTACAGTCCATTCTTCTGGACCTTTCTGGAAATAGGCTGGGGGGCTTTGAGGGTCTCTTCTTGGTCTTGTTCCCCCTCTATGGGTCTTGCCCCCTCCTTGATCCCATTCCTGCACTTCCACTGTTCTGTGTTATGCAGTCTCCATTGACCAGAACAGGGAAGTTTGCCTCAGAAAAAGGCTGCCTCACCTCCCCTTTCCAGCCACACCCTGTTCTAACTTACCCACTGGAATGGCCATCTTTGTTTCAGGCAGAGCAACATATGAACTCCTCACTGTCCAGGTTTACTACAGTTGCACAGAGAAGCTGTGGATGCCCCATCCATGGAAGTGTTCAAGGCCAGGCTGGATGGGGCTCAGAGCAATCTGGTCTAGTGGGAGGTGTCTCTGCCCATGAAAGGGGGGTTGAAACTCAATCATCTCTAATGTCCCTACTAACCCAAATCATTCCATGATTCTGTGAATGTTTTAAAAGATATTACGGCAGATATCTTAAGTGGTTTATAAAGATTCATAGAGGAGAAAATGACTGAGACCTCAGCTGTGACATTCACATGAGACACATTAATTACAGATTTCTTGTCGATCAGTATTATGGTATGTTTAACAATGGTTAAACATACCATAATACCAATATAAAAGGGGCAGATTGAGCCAAGAAGAAAATGTAGCATTATACTGAACAAGGCACAGCATAAGAGACAGCAGAACCTGAGTCGATACTAGCTGCATTATATTTCCCTTCCTCTACAACATAACACATATTTTTAAGGTACTGTGAGACAGTAGAAAAAGTCAAAGACTACTTAGAAATTTCCAATAATGAAGGCAAAAGTAAAGAATCATTTGACAAAAATGTTCTTTTCCTGCTCTTAGTTCCTATCTAGGTCAAGTAACTAGCATGTCAGCATAAGTAGTACCTCATGTCTCATGCAACAAAGCAGATATATACAAACCAAACCACACTTCAGCTTATAACAAGGTAGAAGATCTGTATAGACATTAATTCTGTCCATTCTGCATCTCCATCTTTCATTGTTGCCTTTTTCTTTTTTCAAGGTCTGGGTTGCTGCAAATATTTCTGTGAAAGGAATTAAAATATAAACAATTTTTCTCCCTGTGACATAGCCTCTCAAACTGACAAAAGCTAACAGGTTTATCTGTGGGAAAAGAACACTCTTCATAAAAATTACAATTTGTGCCTGCAGGTCAGAGGGAGCCTTTGTCTCCCTGTACAAAATACAAAGATGACACAATGACATTTATCTCCGTGGGGCTTCTCTAACAATATTTCTAATGGAGAACAATATATTATATATCTCTAACAAAACACTAAACTGACTGCAGGTCTCAGAAAATGTTTTTCTAAAAGTGTGATACACTGCACAATACATTACAGACATTGAAACTACCCACATTAAGTTTCTGTTCAATTAAATTAGAATAGATTAGATGTCACTCATGAATTTTCTTCTGCTCTTCTACAGTAATTCATTTAATTGGCCTCAATGATCAACTCTGGGGTTTCTCATCTCCAGTGAATTTTTTTCTGCCCAGGAGCAGAGTTTGCAAGAGATATATCAATTCTGAACACTTTTCTTCAGTTCACTCCAGGTTCTCAAGTAATTACATGACTAGACATGCATTTCAGCAAAAGTCATCAAAAAAACCCACCATCCAGACAATTTAAAAAATACTACTTCTTTAAAGTTCCTAATTAATTTCTACCTATTCAGCAAGGCAAGTCTTTAAATTTATTTCACATCAGATTATTTTCCACCAGGTAATGTCCACAATTAAAAGAATATAAACAGCTACAATATTGCAGTTAGCACATGGTATTTTTATTTGAAAACAGTGAATATACAGAGTTAACAGCAATAGTATATGACAGTATTGCTAATAGTATGGATCAGTAGAACACAAGGATCATACTGGGTTTTTTGTGGGTTTTCTTTTTAAAATACTATTTCAAGCAGAGAAGGACGGGCAGTAGGAAACTTTCACAAGAGGGAGAAAAAGGAAGAAAATCATACCTCTTTAAAGCTAGACCCAGAGAGGCTAAAAAAGCACGAATGGATTTATATCTCTTTCCGTTATATTCCTACATGATCTCTTAGACTGGTCACAAAGCAAAAATGTTAATTACAGAACTCTTACCTGCATTTTATAGGAAGAATTGATTGAACTAAATTTTTTGTGAAAATACGAAGTCCAGGTATTTTTATGAAATAATTTTGAGGCTGTTTAAGATAACAGTAAATGTGGAGCTTAATACCCAGAGACAGAAACAGTAATCAGAGCTAAGAAAGCTGCTAGGAAGGTAAAAGGAATTTTTTTAGTTGGGAGTCTCTGTTCTCAGGAAGGACTTTAGACTATGACGTGTCAAAAGTGTGATACAGCAAGATGCAAGCAATCAAGATTTCTGGTGTGTGTTGGGGTATCTTTCTGATACAAGTATCATGGTGATGGACATGGGAGCGGGCATGTACTCTGAACAATCTTTATTGCCCTCCTAAACAAGTTTTTATATTCTGTACATATGCATGTTGGTTTGTTCTCTGTATGAAAATAAGTATAGGAAGTTCTCTTAAGTCTGTGAAAGAATCATATTTTTAAACTTATAACTTTCCAGTTTATACTAAAATACAATTTGTTTTATGGTTGCTGTCAACAGGAACAGGAAAGTCTCCAAGTGCCACTGTTTTCTAGCATGGATATTGGTCAATTGGTTTAAAAGTTGATGAAATAGAGCAAAATAATTGTTATATATTTGAGGATTTAGGAATTCTCTTTATATGTAGTGACTGTTGCTTCAATTAAAAAAATAGACTTGATTCATTTATTCCTAATTTAGCAATCTGCCAATGAACCAATCTGGAGCTGCACCTGAATTTTCTTAATACCCCTCAAAATGAAGGTTTCACAGCAGTCTGCAATGAACTGTCAGCTCATTGCAGGATCAAAGCAGTAATCATTTCTATCCTCATCTAAGCTGTTGCATTTCAGAGTTAATTTACGCCTATAGAGACAAGCAAAGGACCATGTAGAATGAATGGAACTAGAAAGGTCCTTCTAGAAAATCCAAACATATATAACAGGCTGATGATATCTGGATTTAAGTTTGGGTCTGTGTATTGGGAGAATACTTTGGAATTGTATTTCAAACCTAGGTCCAGTACGGGTTATTTCCAAAGGGTGCAGTTCTTCAGGAATAAACTGCTCCAGTGTATCCCCCATGGGGTCACAAGTCCTGTCATCAAACCTGCTCCAGCAAGGGCTTCTCTCTCCACAGAGCCACAGGTACTCCCAGGAGCCTGCTCCAGCGTGGCCTTCCCATGGAGTCACAGGCTCTTTTGGGCATCCATCTGCTCCGGTATGGGGTGCTCCACAAATTGCTGGTGGATATCTGCTCCACTGCAGACTTCCGTGACCTACAAGGGGACATCTGCCTCCCCATAATCTTCATCACAGGCTGCACTGGAACCTCTGAAACCTGAACCATCCCACTCCTCTTAACTCCTTTGTGTCTGCAAATTTGTTTCTCACATATTGTCACTTTTCTCTCCAGGTTACATTTGTGCAGATTTTTTTCCCTCCTTAACTATGTTATCCCAGAGGCACTACTATCTCCACTGATGGTCTTCACCTTGGCCAGCAGCAGGTTCATCCTGGAGCTGGCTGGTGTTTGATCTGTAGGACATGGGGGAAGCTCCTGGCAGCTTCTCAGGTAAGCCACCTCTGCAGCACCCCACATCCAAAACCCTGCCATGGAGACCCAATAAATTTCACACTCACCTCTGTGAATTACATATTTTAAGAATTATCATTAAGATACACATTCATCACACAATCTTCTCAAATTTCACAAACTTCACTCACTTAAAAAAAAAAAAGGATTCCCCACACCAAAATCAAAATATCATCATCACAACACTGAGTGAAAGCAGACAATTGACGCTCATTCCATGCCTTGTCCCATCACTACAATATGACAACTGAAATTTCCACGATCATTTCACTCTTCATTCTCTAGCTTTATTCAGTCCCTATTTTGCCCATTACCTCTCCTTGTCTTGAATTCTTCAGGCCCTACACTGTTCACCAAAAAGAACCATAATGGGTTGACCTTGGCTGGATGATAAAATGATCTGATGCCTGGACCATCTGCTTCCCCTCCTGTTATGAATGGATGATGTGGGTTTAAATAAGTCCCTGCCTTTTGCCCAGGCCTCTGGCAGCAGGCAGTTGCGTTATTGAGGTGGCCAGCACCCCAAAACCCACTCTCATTTGCAAGTTTTTTAATAATGGCTGATTCAGTCTATTATAGAATGAATTTTTTATTTAATAGACACAAAACTAACAGACATAAGACCTAAACCAGACTATTACTACACAGGAAGAAGACAAAATGGAATACTAGTATTACATATGCAGGATTAAAGGTACCATTAATTTTTCAGCTAGCTAAGAAATAGTACAACTTAAGATCCAATGTTTCTTACCACCAAATTGTTAAAGGGGCATACATCGAAATTCTTTCCCTCAATTTCCCGAAACGTAACCTTGAAGTTACGTCCAAGCTTTGGGAAGAAATCATCTCGCACGTTCCCAGGGTGTGTGTAGGAGACTTCTGCCTCTGTGATAATCTGTAGTACTTTTGTAGTGTAAAACAGGCCTTTTGGTCACTTATGTTTTTTACCTCTTCCCACATCTGTTAAGGTGGCAGAACCTTTGGCACCAGGAGATGATACCTGCTGGGCCTTGCCTGCCTGGGTTATCTCTTGTATCTGCACCGGCCACCTGTGGTGGGGAGAGGGGTGATATGCCCTGCCACACCTCCCTCCAAAATCTTCCCCTCCTTAAGAGATTAAAATGTACTCGTGGAGGTGTCCCTAAAAAAAACCCCACATATTTTTGTGACTTTTAAGCTCAAAGTTTAACATCAAAAGCCATCATGATATGAAGTGATAATCTAGAATAAAGTATCTTTTCTTGTATAGGTTATTAACAAGATGTTGACAGACTGCTTTTGTATCAGTCTGCCTTATCTTGGACTGCTTACCAACTTTTCTCACCCCTCAAACTATGTGTCAGAGGAGACATAATTTCTCATCTTGCATTCATAGTAAAGCTGACATTAAGGCACTTTACCTGACTATGACTGAGAACAATGTGCTGCAGCACATTTACAAATGCAGTCCTGTGCCAATAACCCACGTAGGTACAGCCATCCTCCTGGGTGTCTGCCTCATGCACTGGGCATCTGCTGTAGCATACCACCTCAAATAAAAAAATAAATACAAACTACTGACAATGAAAATTATGTATGCCTTCCAGAATACATTGTATTAAAATTCTCCTAACAACAGCTGAATCCAGATATTTCTGTTACGATAAAATAAACAATTTAATTTTGGATTGATATTCTCCCTGTACAAAAATATCAGGTGAATCTGTATGGCTGCCTGCATTTAGTGCTTAGTCATTATGGAAAATTTTTAAGGGTGGTAACATTGTATTGCAGTATTCTCCACACTCAATTTTATAAAAATGGTAACTCTGGATAGGGTTTTATTCAAAGAGGAGAGTGGAACAAGTCTTTCGTTTCCTGTTTCATATTTTTTTATTTTTCAATGGTGGATTAACTACACTTAAATAAGATTAGGTTTGGGGAAATTATATGTAAAAAAGTTGTTTCTCAGATATATTATTCATATTTCAGAAGAAAACCTGGATGATTTCAGAAATTGTTTCAACTACTGCAAATACATAGGTATTTGGGCAAACTGTAAGTCTCATCTTACTGCTGCCTGTTCCGAGCTTCCCTTCCCCCTCTCCAAGACAAGCCAGGACTTGCCTCTGCCTTGTGCTCTGAACTCCTTTCTTCCAAGCAGGGGCAAACCCAAATGTAACTCAAACTCTTTAGCAGGGTCTGATTGGCCGGTCACCCCGGGTCTGCCCCCAGTCCTCCCCTTTCCCCTTCTCCAAATAAAAGAAGGGCACAAGAGGGGGCCTGCCCTCTTTGGCTTTGCATCCCTTCTGCGGACATCTGTGTGTTTCTGTTTCTGTTTGAAAACTTCTAATTGCAGGAATTAGGCAAGCTGAAGACTATATTTCTCTCTCTTTGCTTCTGCTGGTGGCATCAGCTTTGCAGCTACTATTGGCTGCTTTTAGAGCTACTGAAATGCTGGATTGCCCGTGCCACTGTACTTCGGTGCAAATGTTTTTCAGGGAATGCAAAATTGGTTACTACTTGTCTCTCTTGATTTCTGACAGTACTGAAGGCTAAACATATGCGTGTATCAAATTCTTCACGTTTTAGAAAATGTCATAATTGCAATTCCAATTTTTTTTATCTACTTAAAAGAGAAAGTTGCTAATTTATTTGGTAATAAATTTATTACAACTTTATTTACAAGATGATTATAATATTAGTATGCACTTAGATTGATATTGTGGAATTTAAATATTTTAAATAAAAAGCTTCTACAAATTCTAAAATGAAAACTTCTGTAAGAAAATACGAGAATATAAATGGATCATTATAGACTATGATCATATTTTCAAGGAATACTTAATTTGATTGAAATGCCATTTATAATAGGGAAAATAAATACTTTGTGGAATATGTTGAATTTGTCAGGCTAGACTGTTTTAGAGGTCTTTGTCAGGTAAAAAAATTTATTCTTCAAATTTTTGTGTAGGATAGATATGTTCATTTTGTATTAAGTAACACACATCTAAAAATTATATGTGAGGCATTGCCTTTCCTGAGTGTACAGCAATAGAGGTTTTTTCCTAATTACAGAGAAGCTTAGGAGAAAAGAGGAGAGAGAAAAGTCTTGGTGAGAAAAAGTCTGGGTGAGAAAAATCCATTCAAGAACAGTAGAGAAATTTAAAGCTGGGAAGACTACTCTTCAGTTCTTGGCAATGAGGATTTTATGCTCTGGTCAAAAGAAGTAAGATCAAAAGACAGCAGCCTATTAAGAGGCGAACCCTACAGTGAGGCAGATGCTGTCAGCTTCTTGAGGCTGACATGGGCATACTGAGAATCAAGATTTACAATAGATGAGAATTTACTGGGTTCTCAAACACCAGTGTACACCATATTTGTGTAGAGACTGAAGGGAATGCCAAACACAAGTCAGTTAGTAATTGTATTTTTGCTTCAAAACCACCTCCAGCTGGTCTAAATAATTTAGCAAAACTAACCACACTTCATTTATAAGTATCTGCTCTACAGTTGCACAATCCTGCTATTTTCCAAAGCTTTCAAAGAAAAGTGTTCTGGACACCAGGAAAATTACACTATTTCTAACTTTAAAGTTAGCAGTCAAGGTGACTTCAAAGACTGTAAAAAGAATGATCTGCTCACAGAGAAACAGAAGTTTAAGTCAGCTACTTTGATCAGACACAATGAGGGAACTGAGCAACAAAAGCCAAAGCTGACTTAGGGATCCCTTATTCTGAAAGTTGTACTTCAGAAATGAGAGGTCCTCAACTCAGGTCCTCAACAGTAAGTGTTCTGTGGTAAAGAAGAACACTTTCATTTTCAAAATAATGGAAAATTTAAATTTTAGAAAGATTGTCTTCTAGATGGCAGAAATCAGGATGAAAGCTTATGTGTGTACAAATTATCTTGATCAGTCCAGCACGTGATCCTCTGCTTTTCTCTAAAATAGGACTTGGGGTCAGAAAAAAGTCCTTCTGGGCTAGAAATGTCTAATAAAAATACTTGTAAGATTTAGCAGGATGGTTTAATGTATATTTATAAAAAGAGCATGGTAAAACACAACTATTTGTTATATAAATAGTCAGTACGTTTCTTCTTACTCTTTGATGTTTTTTCCCCAGATTTTCCCCACCTTTTCTGCCTTAAAAGTGTACATATAAATAATCTATTTAGATATAAGTTAGTCAAACTTTATTCATACTTGAACATTGGTTTTAATGACCAGAAGGAAAATTATTCTATAATAATAGAAGTTGAAGTTAAGAGTCCCAAAAACTCAATAAACAACGGTTTATTCATCGTGTGGTCTACTATAGCTGCTACAAAAGGTGTGCTTTGACTGTTTTAGCTGTTTTAGCCATTTTAATTTAATTTAGAAAAAAATCCCAAACACAGGTTCTTACAGTTTCCCAAAGGAATCTACTAGGTAGTGTAATGGACTTCAATAGAAAATGGTTTTCAATAGAAAAGTTTCATGCTTGGACTCATCCCACTGTTTCTAGAATTTCCACTTATTTTTCAGAAACAAGAGTTTATTGAAGAGGAGGACTCTGATATTGACACTATTGAAACACATATAAGTTGTGATGGTTTTCTCTTAAAATCATTTATTCTTTATTCCGTTAATCATTGCATGATAAATGAAGACAGTGAAATACAGGACAGAGTTTTCAACTATGTCTATGGTTATACACACATTCTATGCAAATGTTTTTTATGTTGTGTTTTGCTTTACAAAATCTGTATAGTTTTGATATGCTGCAGTCTATTTGGAGTGTGTAATGTGTTTGATTTCTCCCTGCCTGTTGGTTCCATAATGTTAAAAAAAAATTGGGCTCTAGAACTGGCAGGAGAAAAATGTGTTCTTAATTTTGGACCATTCAAGTGAAGAATCATGAATGCCCTAGAATGATAATTACAGCACTCTTTTGTGAACGCAAGCAGCGTTCCACCTCTCTTGCATATATAATTTAGGAGTTTTAGTCAGTGAATTTGCAAAGTGCTCTGAAAGACCTGGAAGCAGATATATAAATGCTGTGCTCCCTTTTTCATCCCCTGTAACCTGTAAATTTGTTTTATCTGAACCTATAATTTGTGCATACCTGACTACAACAATCCCACACTTTATAAAGGAAAAATAGAGATTTACCTTTCTGTTCATTGTATCCCTAATAAAATTCCATTATGTTTCACTTTTATAGTACCGTACAGCAAAGTAGAAGTGGTCTTGGTGAAAATGACTAAATTTAGTTATCCACTCATTTAGCACAAATTGTTACTTTGGAGTAAAAAATAAGGAGGCTGCTTTTCCAACTCCTTGTTAAAATAGCATCACCATGTTCTTTGGTCCTCCTTTCAGGAGAGAACTGAGTGGCTTAAAGACTGCGTTGATGTTGACAAGGTGAAGCCCTAGTTCAGGTGACTTCTGGTATAAAAACACCTCTAAACTTAGTTTTTTAAATGATTTGCCTTCAGACTGGGGGAAAAAGAATGTATCTGTAGCCTGATTACAGGGATATTCCTCCACAGGGGAAAAAGAAGAAATTATATACTTGAATACTGTGAAATAAGCTTCCTTGCTTTTGGGAAAATATTTCAACCAGAATTTTATGTTTTGCACTTCTTTTGATGGAACAAAAATATTTGGAGTTGCTGAAAGATTTTCACAGACTAAAACAAGTATAATACAATTCAATTCTTTCAATGTAAGATATTCTCCATGGATACCACAACATCAGATAATTTTGCCTAAGTTTAGATGTGTTTCTGAAAATATGTAGGCATCCAAATTTAGGCAAGTAGTTCATATTGGAGGCAACAATTCATTTTAGACTGTTCAAGTTGAAGTAGTTCTGGAAAATAGGTTCTTTAGTGTTTTTGTATGAGATCTACATACCCTGACCTTCCTAAATGCTTAAATACGTGACTTAGGTTAGTCTAAAGTCATAAATGACATTCCCACATAAGGGTTCCGTGAGCTTAAGCAAGCCAGTCTTTCAGAACGTGGTATAATTGCACAGGACTTAAGGAAGTGACACTCTATTTCCATAGTCTAACAGCTCTTTCATTATACACTGAGACTGTGAAGAGAAAAGGAATTTTTGCCATGATACTTGAAATTACTTTGACAGCATTACATACTGGAAAGAAAATTTTTGCATTCTCCTTTACTCATAATAAAGCACTTAATACATGGTTTCACCCCAGGCATGATCATCCTCCCAGTGAAATAGTGAAAAATTTTTATTGACTTCACTTATTTTACATAAAAAATAAGGAAATATTACTGAACTCTGTAGTGTCCCAAGAGATTTATTTTTAGGGGACGACAATTGTTTATGCTATTTTTATATTTTAAAACATGAAGTGCAGCTATGTTTGGATTTTGAATTTGATAGTGACAAGCATCTGTTTATGTTTAATTGCATAAAATTTAAATTAAAATCACCAAATTAAATGAGGGTGGTTGTGTGTTTAAGACACATTATTAAGGTAAGCGATATCATGCAGCTGTCAAAGATTATGGTCTTGGGCAGTCAATATTTTGTAAAGCAATCTGTCAGCTTTTAAAATGCAATGTAACTAACTTGTGTATCCCTGTATTTCTGTGCAGTGTTACAACAGCTACAGCTCAGTGGCTGCTTTGAATTTGACAACAGAGCCATTAATATACAACTCTGCAAAAAGCCGCAGCCTGCTATTGTTTTAGGATTACTTCAAATGGACCCTTTGAACCTTTTCTAACATCACACCATCACTGTCAGAACAGAAACTATATAGACATACTCAATTATAGTTTTGGGAATAATTTTCTGTATTTTCCTTAAGTTTTCGAAAAAAAAAATCAAAAATCAGCAAGAGTCATCTGCAACAGTACAGAAATTAATCTAAAATTCCAATAACTTCTTGTGGCCCAAAGAAGGTGATGTACAATGATGAGATTATAACAGTGACAATACATACAAAATAGGATTGAGATTTCTTGCTGGAGTCTTAGTTCCCACTTTTACTATTTACTGAACTTGAAACTTTCCATGTGCATAATTTTGCAAACATGAGATGGACTTAAGATTGCATCTTTTAAATAGGAATAACTAAATGAGATGTACTAGGAGACCTGAATTTTCAAAATGAGTTTTAGAATCTGTGTCTCTTGTGATAACTGAGCCCCAGCAGGATTGATGGCATTTGTTCTCTTCAAAACTATATTATGAACATATAACTAGTGTTCACAATTAGCAGTTGAACAGAAAATACTATTGAAGACATTGCAAGGAGTAGAAATACTACTTGGAAATTCCTGACTTGCCTCTCACTGTGTTTTCTTTAGGTTCTGTGTATTCCTATGAGTGAGCTACAGCCTGAATTTGCTGTGTTCTGTCTTATCCTGCTGGGTCTTTTTCATTTTGACAGGTAATGATGCCTTAGGTTTTAACCTTTAGGGATTTCTAGATACGTCTAGATTGCATGTGTCTCTTTTTTTCTATTCTGTGGTCCTCTTTTAATACAAAAAACCTGATTAAATGGTTCAAGTTTAAACATACAAGAATGACCATAGTCTTCTTTGGTCATCTTTCTTAAATTAGAACTCCCAAGAAATGTGGGGGGTTTTTTTTGCAGGCACAGCAATTTAATCATAAATCCTAACCTGCAGATTTATAAACTGCATCTGTTTCAATATATATTTCTTACGTAGTATAAAGACAAGACTCTTTGAAATTTCTACTGCTGGTTACAGAATACCAATAGGCAAAATACAGTTCCTGTCTGCTAATTAGAGATGCATTATATAAAAATAATGTGTTGATGTAAAAGTGGCTTATTTTCCAGTAATAAGAACTCTCTATATCCTAACTATGCTTCACGCAGAATGTTTCCTGAAGTTGGAAATTTCAGGGACCTCCCTTTTCCACATGTTTTCAGATACTAGACTATCTTTTCCACATCAGGATTAAGTCACAGTTTTTATTCATCTTTAACTAGCACCTCAGAGGCACCTACCATTACTCCCTTTCTATCCATTCTATCCATTCCAGCAAAATGTGCAGTTTAGCTAAATCAAAGAAAAGTTAAAGTATCAAATGTTTTTCTTCCACAGTTAACCCAGGCACTTGTACAACTCATTATCAGTACTATATAAATCATTGAGGCCTTTTTCGTGACCATGAGACAGGTAGTCTTAAGCAACTCTTTAACAGAAATCATAGAATTGCAGTGGTAGTCCTCACTGTCATCCAACAGTTCTTTCAAGAATGGGTTCAAAAAACCTTTACTAGGATCAAGGAACTCCAAATTTTCTTACATATCCTAAATACTGTAGAAATACAGACTCCTTCAAATGCAAAAAATTATGAAAACATATATAGAGAGAATGCTATAGAGCATGTATTAATACTTACGGATTTTCTAGACATTTTGTGTAACTGTATAAAAGAAGGTTTCTAATTTAAATTAAACCATAAAAGATTTCAAACGAAGAAGAATCAAAGGCTAAGTGCAAGATCCTGCACACAGGTCAGGGCAATCCCAAGCACAAATTCAGGCTGGGTAGAGGACAGATTGAGAGTAGATGAGAGGAGAAGGGCTTGGGGGTGCTGGTTCATGAGAAACTCAACATGACCCAGGAATGTGTGCGTGCATCTCAGAAAAACAATGTGTCCTTGTCTGCATCAAAAGCAGTGTGACCAGAAGGTTGAGGGAGGTGATTCTCCCCCTCTGTTCTTGTGAGACCCCACCTTAAATACTGCATCCATCTCTGGGGTCCCCAACATGAAAAGGACAGAGGCCTACTGAAGCAAGTCCAGAGGGCCATGAAGATCAGATGGCTGGAGCACCTCCCTATGAAGACAGACAGACAGAGTTGGGGCTGTTCTGCCTGGAGAAGAGAAGGCTCCAGGGTCATCTTATTTCAACCTTCCAGTACCTAGAGGGGACCCAAAATAAAACTGGAGAGGGACCTCTTAAAGAGCATGTAAGGACAGGACAAGGGGTGATGGCTTTAAATTGAAAGAGAGCAAATGTAGATGAGATATTAGGAAGGAATTATTTTACTAACAGGCTGGACCAGGCTGCCTGGATAAGCTGTGGATGCCTCATTCCTGGATATGCAAGGCCAGGTTGGATAGGGCTTGGAGCAACCTGGTGTAGTGACAGGTGTCCCTGTTCATCGAGGGGTTTGGCACTTGATAATCTTTAAAGTCCCTTCCAGCCCAAGCAATTCTATGATTCTGTGAAATTAAATCATGCCAACGACTAGAAAACCTCAGTTTTTCCCTGGCCAATTTACAACAGCAACAGAACATGCTGTTTTAAATAACCACAGATTATAAAGGTTATGCTAGAGGTTAACTCATGTCTGCCTAAAGTCAACACAAGGAAACAAATATCTTCATATCCCACAGGGCTTGATTTTAATGGTTACACAATGAAAATAAACTCTATGCTGGAGTTTTGTTTCTTTTGTGTGTTTATGAAGTTTCTACCTGCATTAGCAATGAGATGTTCATTTCATTACAACATAACCAATTGGGAAAGATGAATCCCAGCATACCAGCCACCTGAGAACTTTTATTAATTTAAATCAGTAATTCTTTGGTAATGAAAATATTTTTCTTGGATTTTATAAATTTAATATTTATATATTGATTTCAAACACTATTTCTATTATATTATTTTGATTTTATTAAATAGTGTTAGGTTTTTTTCAGTAAAGTTCTTTTAAAATGAATTATTTTCCATTTAGAGTGGGCTCTTTTAGTTTTCAGCTCATTCTATAGCTTTCAATACTATTACTGCTTCTTATTCCTTTACGATATTTACCTTTACGATAAACATTATGCAAGCAAAATAACATTATTCTTCAATTAGGACAAGCCTGTTCTTACTTATAGCCCAATATCCCAAGATGGTAATATCACTTTATCATGACAACGTCCTCCTTAAATGAAATGGCTGGTTGTTTGGATCTCTATAATTTTTTGTCATTTATATGTGTTGTCTTAGTACTTTTAAATATTCTTAGCAGCTTGAAATGTTCATCCCATGATTTTCAGGTGAAGGTGAAAGGTAACTTGCTTGAAGATAACTCCATTAAAAAACAAAACAAAACAAGGAACCTACCACATTCTATTAATTTAGGAGGCTAACATGGTCAAAAGGAAAACACTTGTCAACACACCCTGAGAACACTGGACTCTGACATGTCTAAAGAGTATATGACACATTTATCTTCCAGTTTAACTCAAGTGACTTCTCTCTACTGTTACACTCCTGGTTGTCTTCTGAAAAAACATCAAACATATCCATGGGAATTAATAAGTTTATTTTGAAATTGAATTAAAATTCCCCCTGTGTTACAGCTTATTTGATAAGCTTTGTTCAAGCACATTTATTTTATTTGACAATAAATGAATTTCAGTAAATATATATTAGTAAATACATACTGATAATAGTAGTAAATATATACTGATTTTTTCTTCAATAAAACATAATTATTGAATCCAATTTATACTAATACACTGGATAATAAAATTTGCAAAAGAATACAATAATGTGTGGGGAAAAGCCAGTTCTATTCCAGTCAGTGTTAGCCATATCTCAATAAAAATGTAGCCATACATTTTTTCTTTGAATGTTTAAAAATCACTTCAAGTTGTTACACTTATGTACAGAAATTTCTGATGATGTCAGTTTCTCTATATGCAGTATACAAAGTACTGAACAAAAGAAAAGCAATGGCAATTCAAGGTTGCTCACCTCTTTCTGTCAATGTCTGACTTCAACCTGTTCTCTGTCAGTTTTGGACCATAGTATCACAGAATCATGTAGGTTGGAAAATATCTTTAAGATCATGGAGTCCAACTGCAAACTGTGAATCACTTCCATGCTGTCAGTCTTTCTGTGCTTCCGTGGTGGGCTGACCGTGGCTGGGTGCCAGGTGCCCACCAAAGCTGCTCTGTGACTCCCCTCCTCAACAGGACAGGGGAGAAAAAATATAATGTAAAGCTCATGGGTCCAGATAAGGACAAGGGGCGATTGCCCACCATTTACCATCATAGGCCAAACAGATGCAGCTTAGGGAAATTAACTGAATGTATTACTAATTAAATCATAGTAAAATAATGAGAAATAAAACACCTTCACCCCTGCTTTTTCCCAGGCTTAACTTCAGTCTCTACCTCCCCCCTCCAGCAGTGCAGGGGAACAGGGAATGGGGGCTGCAGTCAATCACATGCTGTCCCTGACTCTCCTTCTTCCTCATGGGGAGGACTACTCACACTCTTTTCCTGCTCCATCATAGGGTCTCTCCCACAGGGGAGAGTCCTCCATTAACTTCTCCAACATGAGTCCTTCCCATGCGCTGCAGTTCCTCATGAACTGCTTCAGCCTGAGTCCCTTCCAGGGGGTGCAGTCCTTCAGGAACAGGCTGCTCTGGCGTGGGTTCCCTGTGGGGTCACATGCACTGCCATCAAACCTGCTCCAGCGTGGGCTCTTCTCTCCACAAGGGCCACAGGTTCTGCCAGAAATCTGCTCCAGTGCAGACTTCCCAAGGGTCACAGGCTACTTCAGGCATCTATCTTCTCTGACATGGGGTCCTCCATGGTCTGTAGGTGGATCTCTACTCCTCTATGGAACTCCATAGGCTTCAAGGGGACAGCCTGCCTCACCACGGTCTTCACCACTGCTGCTGAGGAATCTGTTTCAGCACATGGAGCATCTTCTTCCCCTCCTTCTGCACTGGCCTTGGTGTTCACAGAGTTGGTCTTAGATATTCTCACTCCTCTCTTTCCTGGCTGCTCCTGCTCCCGCACAGTAACTTTTCCCTTTCTTAAATTTGTTACTACAGAGACACTACCACTGTGACTGATGGGCTTGGTCTTGGCCAGCTGTGGATCTGTCTTGGAGTCTGCTGGTGTAGGCTTGCACACAAATGTTGTTACCATTGAGCACAGCCTCAGAAACCTTTCTTCCTACAGTTCTTTTGCCTCATTGTAGGGGACTGTAATTAATTTCTCACCTTTGGAAAAAATCAGAGACAAACTATTTTTGCTAGTAGCAGCGTCATTACAATTTCAGGGTAGTCTGATATGGTAAAGAGTCAGAAATTGTTTCTTAAATAAATAGTCTATTTAAAACTTCTGCTCTCTTGAGCAATAAGCCTCAGAAGCAAAGCCAAAAGGACAGTATATTCACTGGAACCTGGAGATTCACCGGGGTTTGGTTTTTTTAATTATTTTTGTGAATTACTATCAAACATGATGCATCACTTTACCTGAAAAAAAATATTTGGCAAATATTGGTAAATGAAGAACGCCATGTAATTAAAATATTTTACTTGGAAAATACTAAATATTTTCTTAAAATACTTTTTAAAAAACCCTACTTTAGAATGGTAAATAAATTTTAATGTAAATCTAATATTCTTGAAGCAATTTTAAAAATTCAAATGACACAATAAACAAAACACTCTGTTCCTTACTAAATAAAGGTTTTATTCCCACCTGACTAAGAAAAACCTGAACGGTTTTAGTTCAAGCTTGCTCCTCTCACCAATTTACTTTTTTGTCTTTAGGGAACCTAAAAATTCTTTATTTCTCTCCAATAACATTTGGTTCCACTGAAAGACAACAGGAGGAAATTTGAGAGACAAAAATAAACAGACTGTGAGGATGCCTCATTTCAAGAAATGAGGAAGCAGATACTAGAAAGAGTGTCCACAAATACGAAAATTGTAGGAACTTCACGTTCTCTACTCTCAAAATAAAGACAAAAATCTATTTTAAGAGCAAATCTGCAAAAGTCTTGTACTAATTCACTGTCTGCATATACATGATTAATGGCTGTGGTGAATAGGTTGTGAATGATAGTGCTCTGCTTAATGGAGATGAGTAGACATGTACTCTGTACAATTATGAAATAATGTGTGTTTTGCTGAGTAAGGGTTGAGACTAAATGCTCTATGTAAAGCTGAGAGGAACAAAAAAGCAATCTGGTTAATTAATTAATTATTTTCAAGGGAACTGCTTAAATAAAAGAATATTGGTCAATACAAAATAATTCTTAATAAATTAATGTTTTAGTATCAGATGAGGTCAAAACTTTTTTAAAATGGTATGGACACAAATGACCTAATAATCATTCATATTATAAGTATGTTGAAGAGTTTCTGTAACAGTATATGTAACTGGACAGCTGTGCACAAATGCAAACATATATTTATGTCTTTTAACTCAGTTCTATTTGGAATGTAATGTGATACTGTTTGCATCACACTATAAGCAGTAAAACTGCCTCTTTCAAGAACTCATTCCCATAAAATGCCATTTACAACAGATGGACGTAGAAATAATGCATTAAATAAGGAACAAATATTTACAGCTCTCAGCATATCATGGTTATCCATTAAAATTCAGCCTGCAGTAGGACTAGAATATATTCTTACCAATGTGATATTTCAGTATTTGAAGAAAGCATGTCTTCTCTGCCGTTACTCTTATCATTTGGCATCATGTCAGTTTTTCCAATAATAATAAGAATTACTTGTTTTCTGACATTTCAGCTGAATACACGTTCTTAATAAGACCATAAAGCCGTAGTAAAGGTTTGAAAAATTCTTTAATCCACCTTTTATAAATACAGAATATTTTTTCCTAAAATGTGTGGTTCTGTAAACAATACAGGACATTTTGCAAAGATCTTTGAAGGACTGAGTTTTAAAGGTGGCAAAAAATAAGTCTGTGTTTTCCCTAAAAATCTATTTCAATTATTTTGGGGGACAGTCCAGACTTTGTTTCAACTTCCTTTATATTCATCAGTTGACTGAACTATAAACTATGTTTCAGCAGCTAAATTACGTATTTTAGGGTAAAATTATTTTAAATGTTTTTGACTGACTCATGAAAGAGAAAAGGTTCTTGGAAACAGTCAGTATGGATCAGCTAGGGATGAACCATCAGTCTAATAACTTCTCCAATCAAATGTCCAGATCTTCATGTGAAGAGAAAGCAATCAAAGGATCTCCCAATACCTATGCAGAGTACATTAAGAATACGGATTCAGAATTTCCACAGTAGTGCATGACAGGAGAATTAGAAGCAATAGGCATTACCTGAGACAGGAGAGGCTCTATCTGGTATGGAAAACTTTTCCATCATTAAGAACTGGAAGAGATCATCCAAAGACATGATGAAGTCTTCATCTTTGAAAGTTTTCAAGATCTGACCAAAACAAGTGCTGAGAAACCCAGTCCAATATTGAAGATAAACCTGTTTTCAGCAGGAAGTTGGATCAACAGCCTACTCAGGTCCCTTCCAATCTTAAAAATTCTGTGATTCTAATTAGGGATAATCAGGCGATGGACCTGAAAAGTATGTCCTGATCTGAACTAAAGTACTAATATAGGTGCATCCCATAGACATATACTGTATACTGAATTAGTGTTGATATAGGAAATAAAGGAAATAATGCATCATAAACTCAAATTATTTTAAATTGTCAAAAAGCATTCAGATGAAGATAATAATGCTGCAATTGCACTCATTAATTTAAAAAAGAAGTTTGGACACTGACCTTCACTGGACTTTGATAGAAACAGATGAGAAGAAGCACGATCTCTTCATGGTTAATATATTTTGAAGGTAAGAAACAAAGATAGAAATAAGTAATTAATTTTTTAAGGGAAGAAGATTGACAGCATACATCTGAACTATGGACCCTAATGTAAAGGTATTATGATCTCACAAAAGAAATGGGAAAATAATTGACAAAATTCAACGCTCCTATGAAATTATTCAAGTTAATCAGTTTAATGCTGGCTTTAAACTATAATTGGATAATGAAATAACAAGGGAAATTCAGTATTAATAAAAACAACATAAAGAGTATTTAGAAAAGCAGTCCTAATTATGCATGCATAACGATAAGTCTTAGTCATTAAAAGTCAGGAAACAAACCTTAGAAAGACTTTAGAACGTGTTCTGAAATTGCCAGTGACAGCTGGAAGTGGTACTAGAATGTTAGGAAGCAAAACCCAATATAATTATATCATTATGTTAATCTTTGATGCACCTGGATCTTCAATATTATGATCAAGTCTAGTCTCCCTGTTTCCAAATGAACCAAAAAGATACAGAACACATTGACAAAATTATCACTGAAGTGGAAATCAATTTCTGAGATTCCCTGAAATGGGAATGAAAAAAGGGAAATAATGACATATTAGGGTATAGTAAATAGGTCATGCAAGACTATCAGGAACATTTATAGTCAAAATATGCAGTAATAAAGGTCAATAAGTGTCATGAGTGATATAAAAAGGCTGAATAACAAAAGCCCACCTGTTACACATCTTAACTCAAGAAGGAGGCAGAAATTAATGTAGTAATAAAACAGTTGAAATGAAACAATAAGAAATACTTCTTCATCTGCTGGAAAATTCCATCACAGAGTTTAGAATACAGTGGGGGCCTCCAGTATAAGTATCTTTAAGGTCAATTAAACACATTTGAGTAAGACAGTTCCATCAAGACCTATGAAATAAGAAGGTCTTAAAGGAAATATTCAGCTCTGAAAACTGCTAAACCTCTAGTTGCCAAAAGTTAGGATGCTATTTCAAGGAAATGGTATCTTCTGTATGTGAATCATCACTATTCTTTTTTTTTAAGACTTTAAATTTCTATCTGAGGCTTCCACAGCAAATTATATTTTTTTAATGACAAATGCCTATTTTGCTTTATTTTGATATACCATAGAACTTCACTTCAAATCCAATATATTGATAAGGGTTAAATTGCATATTTAGATTTAAACATGCCTTTAATGAGGTAAAACCAACAGGACATAAGTGTGTCTTTGAGTGTCTTGACTTGGACAAATTATTATTTCTTATTTTAACTGTGACATGGGTCCTTATTTTAGAAGATGGTAAGCATACTACCCATCTTCCAAAGACCGTTATAGAGGCTGGCAACCCAACCCCTCCCATTTTTTAGAATGCTTGAGACAATCCATATTCATGTAAATCTTGTACTTAATTATTACATGAGCAAAATCACTTCTACTAAAGATAGCTTTCTTTTCTATTGCTCCCCTGCAATAACTTTCATTTGAGAGAGCCTGATGATAGCTATCTGTGCTAAATGACTGATCAGTACAAAGATGTTAGCGACTTTGCAGCCCTGCAGGATAGCAATCCATCTCTGTATCTAACACCTGCTTAATGGACCACAGGACATTTCTAAATCTCTCTACTGACATATTTGAGAAGGCCACCCTAGTGTTAAGCAGCAATGAAGCTGGTTTTACTGAGACAAGACTTTCTATTTGCCTACTGGAAAACAAAATTTGGTGCATGTAAAACCTTTTTGAAGCAACTGTTGATGATTTTCAGTACCTGCAGCGAAGATTAAATTAGCAGCCATGGGATGTGTTTGTTTTTTTCTCTGCTGGAAAAAAAATACACAGCTTTTTCTACAGAGAAATCTCTCAATGATTCTTGTTTCTCTTGGGAATATTTAGTAATGGATGTATTTATAAACCGATTATGTATTTCTTACTAGTGCATGCATATCTAATATGCACAGCAACCTGGACAAGATTAAAATTTTAAAATAAATAAATATAATTATTTTGATGGTTAATAGTAGATATGGAAACACAGAAGATATAAATGTATCAAATATTGAGTTTCATAGCAAATAAATAGACATGAGTGACATATCCTAAAAGCAGAGGTACACAAAATAAAAGCCAGGCACCACACAAAATAAGAAAAGAGATTTATGGCCCTAAAAAAGAGGGGAAAGAGGGGTGAAAGGGCAGGGCAGGGAGGAGCATTTCAGTTAAAAAAAGAAAGATTTGGGAATACAGAATAGTGACACGAAGGGAAAAGAAAAACATTAACTTGCTTGACCAAGGGTAGAGTGCCTATCTCTGAGAAAAGCAAGACCATAAATTCAACAGAAGGCTCAAAAAGATGAAAGATGTAAAGCAGATAAAATGAGCCTAGCCTGTGGAAAGGTAGCGCCAAGATGAAAATGGTCATACTCAGTCCAGAGAAGAGTTCTATGATACATACAGCTCCATGTTCCAGAGCTCCATGTTCCAAAGAGAAAATAGTAATACCACTGACAATGGAATTGGGAATGAGGTATCAAATACAGAAATGACACTTAAAATTAGGAAAATGCTATCAGAAGGAAAGGAAATTGATGTTCTCAGATGGAGTAGGAAGAAATAATTTAAAAAAAACCTACTAGAAAAGCTGTATAAAAAACGTAAATGCCACCAGTATCTCATGGGCTACAGCAACAGTTCCCATTAGAAACACCAGAGAGATTACAGCAAAATTGAATAACCAGTCCATTTGACTGGAATGGAAATTAATATTTGCTGATAATAGACAGCTACATATAACACTGAATAAAACATAAAGATAATTAGGGCTATGTCATCATTTATTCTTTAGAATTGTTCTGGATTGTAGTCTTGAAATAAGAACAGAATATTGGCCAGAGTTTAGTGATGAAAATTTCAACAGATTTATAAAGATTTAGCAAATAAATATCAGCCATTTAGGAAATATTGTCAGCCAATACCTCAGTGGAAAAGAATTGTGTTAAAAATAAATAGTTGGGAATAAATTGAAGAATATGGGGGTAAGTAGTGTTACTTAACACATAATAATGAGAGATGCGAAATATATGTCTTGAGGCAAAACTGAATGAAATATGGATGATAAGTTTACAAAACGTATATGATAGAAAAAAAATTGGTTTTCAACAGTATTACTGAATATTACTTTTATTCAAAGGAAATATCTACTCTATCTGTAGTTTGAAAAAAATACTAAATTTGCAATCATTAATGAAATTCTTAGCTAGACTATGTCAGATAAATATAACTAGATTATCTAATTAAAGAACTGGCTATATAAATAAGTGAGAACAAATTTTTCTGTTAAAACTGCTGTGTTTAATGGTATTACTGAGTGTTTCTAATCTTTAAATTAGTAAATATATATAAGCACTTATATAAAATGTTTAGCTACTGTCACATTGACAACGGTTAAAGTTACTCATGCAGTTACACTAATTTAATATAGATTGTATATCTAAAATGTTTACACATGTAAATAGACTCAAACTTTTTAAGGCATTTATTGTCAATTGCCATTCCTTTCAATCGATGTTTATTACTATAAAAAGAGATAGAACTAGATTTTCAGATAAAACACTTCCATCTGCCTCTGCATATTCTCCAATATATAACTTCATGACTAATCTCTCAAAAACTTAATTCTTAAATAAAGTTAATATTTCTCTCTCCTTTTCTATAGGTCAAATGAGGTCACTTTGTGCTGACTGATTTAAAATTTGATCATGGGAGTTTAGGAAACTCTCATCAACTCCATATTTATTCTGCGAAATATCAAAGTGCATTAGTAATGTTAATACAATGAGGAGGAAAGAGAGAAAAAGATAACGTGAAAGACTTGGAAAAAACGCAGATAGTCCAAACTATGTATTTTCCCTACAAATCATCTTGGTTTCTGCTAAGCAAACCAGTAAGTCACACTGACAATCTTTTCAGTGTCTTGAAATGAACGTTTTTAAGTTCTAATGTGTCTTATATGTTAACACTGAATGCCCTCTAAAATGTGCTTGTGAAGGGGACAAAAAAATCCTGTGAAAGGCAGACGAGAACATATGAGCATAGAACTTTTCCATATTATTCTTTGTCCTTTGATTTTGTTTTTCCACTTAGACTTTTTTTTCCTGTTTTTTTTTTTTTTTTTTTACTGTTATCTTAGCCATGGACTTGACATGTTCAGTGTAAAGCCAGCATCCATATCCCGAGCTGATACAAGTAAATTTTTGACTTCTGGGCATGAGTATTCAAATAATTCCATTTGCATTACTTTTCCTTTATTAGCTGTGATTTTTTTCCGTGGTCCGTATTAATCTCTATCTTCTCAGTTGTTCATGTTTTCAACGCTTTTTTTTTTTGTTTTCAGTATCACTGTTTCTGCCTTTTCCAGCTCATCAGCAAATACAACACTGCATAATATTGTTTTTTTGCTCTAAGCCACAGCCATCTTCTTCCCACTGAGAACAAAATAACCATTCTCATGGGAGTTTTTTGTTTCATTTTGGCCAGTTCTTGATTTATGACAACACTTGCTTTTGCATAGCAATAATTTAACTTCAGAATCACACAGAACCACAGGATTAGCTAGATTGGAAAAGACCTTTGAGATCATCAAGTCCAACCTGAGAAATAGCTATTTGTGAAGATTTTTCTAAAAGTATCTGAAAAATATCTGAAAATGTTGCATCATCTAGTTCTCTGCTATTCAGTATTATCTGCAACTCTGTCAATTTTGTTTTTGGTAAGGAACAAAGAGAAACAGAAGCTAAGCTTAAGAACAAGAACGATGCAAAGTTAAATGTCTATAAATGCATAGTAAAATCAGACACTTAGAAAGAAAGAATTGGCAGCATTAGAAGCAGAGATTCAACATATTATATTCAAATTATATTACATTATATAATATTACATTCAATGGAAGCGCTGAAGTTAAGAATTCTTGCTTTTGTGTGTTAGCTCCGCCCATTGATGATTCATTACCATAATTTTAATGGAAAAAAGTACATTTTCTTTCAAATTTCTTGCAAACCATTATCTCTACCTGTCTAAGAGTTTGGTCTCTCTTTAAAACAATGCCTTAGCCATCTATTATTTGACTATATATATATTTAGCTATTTCTTTTTTCCCTGTTAATAAGCTAATGAAGAATAGACTGGAACCCGTGAATCTCAACATTTTATTTTAAAGTATTTTGTATTTACACACTATTAAAACTCGTTCGTAAATCTTTCTCCAACTTTTAAGCTGTTGTCACATCTTGTGAGAGATATATTTACTTAGTGCTAGGAGACCTCTATTGTCTATAGTTGGTGATCCATATTAGCTTGGCTGCAGTAGTTCATTAAACATTTTAAAAACATTCTCTGGCACATAGGACAGTTGACAAGAACGAGTTATCACCACATGTTCATAAACTCTTTCAGCTCGCAAAACAGAATGACTTCATTCAAATTTTCTATCAGGCTGCTGACAATAAGTCCTGGATCTCCCTAGGTGTTGAATTCTGCCCAGCAATTCTTGGAGAGAAGACTAGTTGGAATATGACAAATTCAAAACCCACTCTAACATTTCTACTGTAGATGATCACATCCCATTGCCTGAGCATATTCACATAGTGTTTAGTTTAATTAAAACAAAGCCTCAGTATATCATAATTTAGCACAGAATATTGATTGATGGACATATAAAGTTCATTTTTAATATGCTACTTTGTTCAATGACCCACTTCTTTCTACTACTTGCACTTAGCTTACAAAAAGTGAGTTTTCCAAATTTTCACTATTTCTTTTAGGATTCCCATCTTTTGCCTCATTTAATGTTCCTGTGGGACTGTAATATCTATCAACACTTGTACTTTCATTGACACCCAAAACAACTTTATATATAAATTTTTCCTGTTCCAGTGATATTTTTACACTTCACTAAAACTCTGTCTGTGGTTTTTTGGTTTGTGGGATTTGTTTTTTCCCTTTTATGAAATCTTACCTATTTTCAGGTATTGCAGCTGACTCTTGCTTATGTTCCTGTACAAACACACTGTTCACATATGTCCACAAGTGGAAACAATGATTCGTAAGTCACCATTCTTCTGGCTTGGTTATATGGCATGATGCACTACAGTAAATTTAACATTTAATATTAAAATTTTGTGATAAGCTGTGTCACTATGATCATGGAAAATCTACTGATACCATGTTTATTGATGTGTCAGAATACTTGGTTTGGTTGATTTCACAAGAAATTAAGAATTTAGGGGGTTGTGATCAAGTGGTAAATTGGTTTTCTAGTTCCTTAATTTTCAGAAAACAAATGGTGAATCTTCAAGGTACCTTATTGTAGACTTTTATGTTAGCTGCCAGGGCCTTACCAGAACCCCAGTCTGTTTCTCATGGCATTCTAAATGACCTGTCAGCAATGCCTGCATTCAGAAAGTTATTCAGTTACATAGAGCACTCATCTGACTACAGTTGATTGTCATAGGAAAATTAGCAACTATAACATAGTTATGATTCATACAAAAACTTATTTTAAATAAACTATTTTTAAGGCTGCCAGACTGGGGATAGGGCAGGGGTTCTCCATAGGAGTGGCAGGAGAGAAACTTTCATCCAGGAAGCAGGATAGGCTGGGGAGAACCAGAGGCAGCCTCTGCCCTGGGCTTTCTGCACCTCCATGGGTCCAGGGATGTGTCAAGGCCAGCCCAGAACAACTGGTCACAGGTCAGGCCCACATATAGCAAATGGGTAGTTTACAAGATTTTGTATAACAGATTTGACAGTGGATCATATAGAAATACATGAAAAATATCATCATTTGAGAAATTTAATTTTGCATTTTTTTCATTAGCAACTGATTATTAAAAGGAGCTAGTGAAAAGGATATTTAAGTCTTCAATAAAAAATATTACTTACTGATATTTGATCATATATAAATATATACATTAAGATAGATTCAAATATAAAGAAAGGTTAGCACTAAAAAGTCAAGTAATTAAATTATGCACTTAATAGCTACACACAATATTTAAAATAAACAAAATAAAATCTTTTTAAAACACAAAACCTGAAAAAAACCCAACAAAACCTGAAAGTAAACCAAACCAACAGTTGATTAAAGCCAAAAAGATTTTTTTTTCTTCCATTAATCAACTTTCTTCATTAACATGCATTAGCAGCATTAGCTCCAGTTATACCTCAACTCATACATCAATTTTAAAATTGTCAGGGAAGAGATCAAATCTCCTTAAATTTTATGATTACCCCACACATCAGCTTGTGGTACTACTGTTACACTAGTAATAACAGTGTCAGCAGTGTCCCATATGCCCTCAGAATCAGTAGCTTTAATATGGACCCCTGGGTTGGTTTTCATGCATTCTACATGGAAATTACCATATTTCCTTGATGTGGGTCTTAGGCACTGAAGTTGATGGAAATTTCTATATGCCCAAAATGAAATATGTCCTTAAGCATTGTGTTAAAAGAGATGCTTGTGGACTTGAGAAGAAACCTGTACTCAAGGCTCCTAATTGTCTGGGGTATTTTTAGTGGCTGTCTCCTTCCAAATGATATATAAATTAATTTTTTCAGTCAATGTACAGCAAGTTTGTAGACCAAGAAATAAGGCAGAATGTTTAAATATACCATCCTCAGGAAATATTATAGGGAAAATAAAATATGCAATATTATTCTTCAAATCAGTGTAAAATATAGATTTAGGAAACATAGAACAAATTTTGTGAACGATAATAGCTTTCTTTTATTTGTGCATACTTATTTAAGGACCTAATCTTAAATATACTGAAGCAGATGAGTACTACTTCATTATTTCTAAGCTGAGTGTTTAATTACTTAAAGTTAATAGTGCACTTGGAATAAATTTAACATTTCACAAGAAAAAAAGAATATAGTAGACCAGATGTAAAAAAAAAGGAATACTACAGTTAGAAAAGTTTCAGAGAATGTAGCATATATGACAAAACATCTGGAACAGCCTCCATAAGGCAGTGAAATCATGGAATGGTAGAAATATTTGTCGGATGACACTTGTGGAGGTTACCTAGCCCAGCATTCTACTAAAAGCAGTGTTATTGCCGGTTCTAGATCAGGACAACCTTTGTTTAGAAAAATCCTGAAAATTCCAAGGATAGAAATTCCACAGTCTGTTTTGGTAGCCTTCTTTTGGACAGCTTTTCTGCTGCCTTACCCTGCCACAGGAATATGGAGGAAAAGTCTCAGATTTCCAAGCCACAAACTGACAGTGTAACAATGGGCAACAGTCTGCTACTACAGAAGAATTTATTTTCACTATTTCTGCAGCTCAGAGAATCAAGTAATTGTGTGTCAGGGATTCCTCCCCCTGCCATGTAGCCCTGGCAGAGGGGCCCTGAGGGCACAGACACGGGGTTTCCCTGCCCCTGCTCAGCCCCGTTCCCATGGGTTGGTTTGTGTTCCCTGCGCGGGCAGAAGGACCCTCGGGTCCTGTGACTGGAACAGTTCCTGGGCAGAGCCCCGGCCATGCAGCTGGAGAAATAAACATCTCTGAAACAGCTACCAAGAATCTGTCCGTATATATTTCTTTTCCACGGCCTCCTTATTTGGTACATCGTGTTACAGAATCCCCACTGCAACTATTGTGAACTGCTTCTTTGTGTGTCTCTTCATCCCAGAAATGACTGCACAAGGACCATCTCAACCACGAGCTCTGACTGGCAAGGTCCCTGTCGTGATGGATGTATTATTGTGCTTGACTTCCAGCAGCCTCTTGTTTAGAGAACAGCTGGCCTTACTGCATACTGGGTTGTTTTTTAATTTAGCCAATCCTTTTCTGCTAAGCTCTTACTCAATCAGCCCCTTTCCAGACTGTTTTAATCTATATGGTTGTTCTTTATGAACTTCATAAAGCTTCTGTTGACCAATATGAAAGCCAAGGATGCTCCACTTGTTATCATCTACCAGACATCAAGACATAAACCACCACCCTTTGAAAACAATACACTACCCAGTCTTAAATCCATCTAACAGTCCATACATTCAGTGTATATTTCCACTGTAGATTTTCTGGAATAATATTCTTCAGCATGGAAGGCATAACTGGAGTTGAACATGATAGAGATCTTTAAAATAAAGACTGACATGGAGAAATTGAATAGATGACTATTCACTGGGTCAGCTGAAAGGTGCAGGTGGCAAATTTGAAAGAAAGATGAGAATCAGCTTCTTGTTAGATAGAATGGAGGATATTCACAGTAGTGCACCAAAATTTAAAAAAAACCTCACTGGAATTAAAAAAAAAAAAAAATTAACTATGCAAAATTAATCAGAATAAGACCTACCATTTCTACTCTGCAGAATGCTTGTACTACACTGTAAAATTGAAAAGTGTATCAGAAAAGAATGACCAATCCAGTTCTTGTACTCTTGACATGTGCTATTGACCATTCCAGAGTGAGAGAGAAGGATTATTCTTCTAGCACTCAATGGCATTCATGTCTGATAAAGACATTGGGTATAGTAAGAAAAAGTAAACATTTTTTCTTACAGGAATGGAGCCTCACCATGTATTACTCCCTATTATTAACTGAAGTAAGGGAGGTTATATAAAATATTACAGCCTATTTTAAAAATATATATCTACTTAAATGCAATTTCATACTATGCTCTGACAGCCAAAAATATTTTTCATACTCTTCCATTTGGATCATGTGCTCATAATAAAAAATCCAGTGAAATGATATCAACACAGATTATTTGCTGCTGTGTGGACTAAAGTTGTTGAGGGAAGATAAATATGTGAAACATGATTTTAAAGTTTAGTTTCTTTTACCATTTCCATCATTTAATGACTAGAACTTCATCAGGAAAGACAAAGATGAGATTTTCTTTGCAAACAAGAACTGACTTGCTAGAAGTTGTTATTTTAAGTGTAGCCTGTTGTTAGGGTAACTAAAGTTCTAAAAATACTTTAAATAAAAAGGACATCACCCAAGAGCTACTCAAGTAGTCATAGCAACAGTGTTTTTCAGAATAAAAGCAGTTCATAGAGGGTTCTTTCCTTCTGACCTGAAGCTTTACAGTAATACATGGCCAACTTCTTTTTATAAAATACAGTTGTTTATCTGAAGTCAGATAAAACCCAAATTAATAATATGCTGAAGTATTCCAAAGAATTTTATGTATATACAGGCTACTAATGAACTTAAGCATACTTTAAAATTTATATCACTCTTTCTGTAATTCTGGAGAGCATGTTCCTACTGTACTTTTACAGGGGCTCATACCAAAAAAACACTTTCTCACCTTAGTGGCCTCTAATAGATCCATATTTTATTTAAACATTCTCATTCATTCTATATTTCTCAGACAGATAATTTTCTCCATTGTTTTCTTTCAAAAATAGGTCCTAATAAAATTTTACTCTGTTAGTAATAAAGACATTTATTCTTATGATGAAGAAATGTTCTATTAAAACCTAACATACAATTTTACTACTTGCTGTGATTACTTAAAAGCAGCACTTTTTTTTTACTAACCCTAACTATACTGATCTTAAGGATAAATTTGTTATTTTAATGTCTGAATTCAGGTAGTTGTTCAAAATTTGCCTTCTTAAAAAATAATCAGTACTACTTTTGATGCTACTAACCAACATAGCTAAGAGAATGACAAGAGTATTATTCCTTCTTGCACTTCATTAACAGAGTTGTTAAATACAGGTCTTATTTAAAGCTTAATGAAGTCAGTATAAAGACATATTGTTTCCAATAACCTTTGAATCAGGCTTAAAATTTATTTAGTTACAGGTGTACCACCAAAACAAAGGTTATAAAATTATGGAGTTATCACTGAGGACATAATACAAATGTAATGGAATTTAATCTGTAACCTAGGGCCTAATTTGGCATGCAAATCCTTAGTAGCAGTGATGACAGATACAAAAATAAGAACACAGCTTGAGCCCAACAGCTCAGGTTGTGATTTCAGGAGTGAAATTAGAAATAAAAAAATTAACATCATAAATATGCACATTTGATATCATTGAGAGGCATCAAGCATAGAAATCATGAGATAGTGACTATTTAGACCAAAGATGTAGTAAAAGTTCCTTACCTTTTCAGAGCAGAATAATGCCTCTTCTAAGCCAACAAAATTCTAATACAAAAGAAATAGTATCCATATTTGGATAAAACCAGAAGAATTTTGTATTCAAAAGTCTCATTTCTGCATGGATAATGTTTTAAGCTTCTGAGGATTTTGAATATAAGCAGCATTCATGACGAATTTAGTATAAGGTGAACATGTATGTGGCTTCTTCCATGCCTCCCACAAAATTTTTTGTCGTATACCTCAACAGCTTATCAAAATACTTTTTATCACCACTTACATGGTCATTATCTTAAAATATGCTTATTGGAACCATCTTAGAGAAATTAAATGGATGCTATACTATATGTATGGTATACTATATGGAAATAGGCAAAAAATAGCATTATAAAACCATAATCATTATTAAAATACAACAGAAAAACTCAGCTTTGTGAAAAAACTACAGATAAAAAAATTTTAGGTGGAAGGAAGCAAATAGTAAGAGTCAAAATAAATGGAATAAGAGAGAGAACGGTCTACTTTTCCATTGTGGGTAAATGATATTACTAACAGTAAATCTAATCAGAAATACAGGCTGAAAAATCACAGTTTTCCATCAATTCTAGTCAGGAATTGTGAAAGTAATTGAAATTTGTCAGGGAATTTTCTTTCTCAATAGCATTCTTATGGTGGTTCAGACATTTCCTGTTGTTACTTTTCTCAAAATGTTGCTACCAAGGTTTGCAAGCTTCAGGACGTGTCTGTACTACTTACTCTGTTAAATAAACTCTTAAAGATTAAATTTTGTGAAAATATCATAGGTTTCAGGCTGACAGCACTCTTCTGAAGGCTTCCACTGAAAAACTCTAAGGAGTAGAAATTAATGTTATGAGTCCATTTTGGAAGCAGCAGAGTTTAAGGCTTATTAACCAGTTCATTCTGAAATGATAAGTCAATGCTCACATCTGGTTTTCCAAAACAGAGTAATCCTTATAGTCTTTCATATGTTCACTATTACTAGAGTACCTCTTCGGTCTCCTTTGCAAAATGCTTTCATGAGGCCACCAAACCAAAGAGACTGGGAGACCGAGGAATGAGTTTTCTCGTCCCTTGTGCATAAGAAATCTGCTTATTTTGTGCTGGATTGAGCACAGAATAGGCAAACACAATCCTGCCTAATCGAATGATTAAGTGTTTAAAATGATGTTTTAATTCTATCAATTAAAAGCATAAACAGCATGAGTTTCAATCAGTTTAAAGAATTACACAGAAGTCAATGTAGCTGTCAGCAGGGGTGAAAAATTCATGTATCACCTACACACAGCTTGAATTCTGCATTTCTCAATTAGATATTACAAACAACCTACTTTATCACAGAATAGCTCTTGAGTGAGGAAAAAAAAACATAGCAAAGCTTTCAGAACATGTGCAGTTAATTAAAATTTAGGCACTCAGCAACCACTATCAGACATTTAATAAATATGACAGCTTGATTAGTCTTTATTTGTTCTGTGCCTTCCACAGACAAGTGATGTTTGATAGATTTAAGATTAAAATAAGATTTTAAGAGGAAAAAAATTTTCAGTATTTAATAAAACATCAGTCCTTTAGGAATATGTCATTTTTATATTCTTTAGGTGCATTCTTAAAACACAATATATTAGAAAAAACCATGAATATTTAACCACTAGTAATTGTACAAAGTACTTAAGGTGTAGCAACATGAAAGAAAACAAAAACATCCAATTGCAATTGTAATATAAAATTGCTTTTATCCTACAGTACACTCATTTATATGGTAATTTAATTATGTTAATGTTAGGGCAAGATTTTCCAGAAGTGTTCAATTTTGGCCTAATTAAGTATTTACTTCAATGACAAAACTCATTGGCTCTAAGGTAATTTTGATTAGAAGGAAAGATGGGGGGCAAACTGCTTTTGAAAAGATATGTCCCAAAAATTAACACAAATATATTACCATCAAATTTCTTATTTGAATATATGATTTTAAATCCCTTCATAATTATGTAAAGACAATCTGATAATTAAACTGATGTAGTTCCTTCCATTTCTATACTTTAGTTTATGTGCCTCTGCTTAGCAATTTTGTCCTATTAACTTCAGGTTTCATTGTAATCAATATATGATATTTTATCTATATTTTTCAGCATAACTTTTTCAGATTAATAATTTTTCTTTAGAATCTTATCATCATATTAATTTCTTTGCAGGAGAACTTTGCTATGATAAGAAGTTAAAATAATATTTTCAAGAATAATATAAAGAAATATACACATGGCAGCAAATAACATATTCAAAATTATTATTCTCTCCTTTGATTCTACTCATCTCATGCTTAGTGTATCAGCTTGGGTCCAATAGTCCTTCAAGTTTTAGAAGGAAAGAAAGACTGTTTATCAGACTGATAGTTTTCACATCATTCTAACACTAATGAATACTTTGAACTGAGTTTATGCTGGTATTTTAATAATGATATTTAGTTCTTCATCTGCAAAATGGGTTGAAGTATTAAACTTTTTCAACTAATATAAAATACAGAATAAAAAAAAATCAAAATGTCTTATATGCCAGCACAAGAGTTTTGCAAGCAAGGAATTGGTGAGAGTAGGTTTAGATTAGATGTTAGAAAAAAGTTCTTTACTGTGAGGGTGGTGAGGCACAGGTTGCCCAGAGAAGCTGTGGATGCCTCATCCCTGGAAGTGTTCAAGGCCAGTTTGGATGGGGCTTTGAGCAACCTGGTCTTGTGAAAGGTGTCTCTGCTCATGGCAGGGGGTCTTGGAACAAGATTATGTTTATGGTTGCTTCAATCCAAATCATTCTATGATTCCATAAATTAAAAATATGTAATTCAAAATACCTTGCCAGAGAAGGTGTTTGTGAGAGACTGAAATGTTAAAGATTAATGACTCACACAATTGGCTATTTGCAAAAGCAGCAAGTGCTTTGCTGAGGCCAGGTTTGCACAAACACACCAAAAAAAGAGGAGAAGTTTTTTGCAAAGAGAGATTTTGTGTGGTGGCAAAACCTCTGATCCACATAAGAGAGAAGGGGCGCACAACCACCCCTGGAAAATACAAGCTGGTTTTTGAGCCAGATGAGGAAGAAGGCCATAAGAAGCAGATCCTGTTGTGGAATAAAAGTGCTTTTTTTATGTCAGTTTCCTCCCTTACACAAGTGGCTCAGCTGTAAAACTTCCCCCAGGGAACATATTGGGGTATTCATATTCACAAAGGACATTCACACAGAGGCCTGAAGGTGTTCATTCCTTCTGATGGGACATAAATGGCTCAACTACATTGACTTGAGAGGCAACTGTCACATATTAGAAGGTGTCACAAACCATCAAAGACCTCCAAAATACCCCCTGACTCATTTCTGGGGCCTTCCACCTGAGGACTGCGTATGATCCTCAGTATCGCAACAGACAGTGTAAAACTCCCCCTCCTCAAGAGGAAGTATAAGGGTATTCCAACCAAACCTAAATGTACATTAACCCATTGAACTTTATGTTTCAAGGGCTTCCCCCATTCCAGCAGATCAAGACTGCGACCATCCCTTCGACCAACAGACGTTGAAATAGCAACAATCCAGTCCTGTCACTGAATTCACACTGGGTAACATCTTTCCACAATCTACTACTTCAGTTTCTTTTTCTTTCTCTTCCTTATACATTTTCTTAAGTGTTATTTTTAAGCTTTTGTATTGCTATATTACTAGAGATAATACCCAAAAATGGCTACATAGCTTTTTTCCATTGGAACCAAATTGTTCTAAAATAAACCCTATATGTGTTTATTTAGATACATTAGTCATTCAGTGTCATTTCACTCTAATCTGCCTCAAGGGCTCGACTAACAAGAGCCTGAGTTGCCCTTGCTTTCAGAGATCATAACAGTGCTCTTAAATATGATAGAATCCTATAAATCCATTGGATACTGTATTACCTGAAAATAAGCTATTGGACAGCATATTATGCCCAAAATTTGCCTCAACCACTAATGAGATTATGTTTTTGAGAGAAAAGGATCATACAGGGTCTTGTATGAATACTAATTCACAAGTCAGGTCACATTACAAGACCTGTAAAAGGTTACTGTGTAAGTAATATTAAAGGAAACAAGTATAGTAAAATACTTTGGGAGCTTCAAATAGCTTTATAGCTTTAAATATAGTAAATATAGTCAATCACATAGCAATAACTAGAAGCTATACTGGCAAAAACTTTAGAAAAGTTAATTGTTCATACTTTTTATTCGTGGGAGTCTACAGGAACTAATTTCAGATAGAAAAGGAATCTCTTGCTTTATTATGTCTCTGCTATCCTAGGAATAACAATTTTTTGCACATCACCACTCATTGTCATAGCACTAAAAGAAGAAATTTCGTAAGTTGCCTCAGCTCTCAAGTTTCTTTTTACATTCCTTTTTTGTTCCTAGCATATTCTACCATTGCTCCTTTCTCCAATATTACATCAGATTGTTGAGTCCTACACCAGTATTCTGTTCTAATTGTTGTGCCTGATGATGAAACTTAATAACTTGATCATCCTCCCAAAGGATGGAATCTTACCACATCCTGCCAAACAAGATTCAGAGACTTCATATATTTAATAAATGCTCAAATTACATAATTTCTAGGCCCAGCCTACCAAAATACAGACATTACATCCTGTGCTCCAGTTCAGCACAGCTACTTCCATGTTTGTATAAGTTCTTAATGCGCTGAACCTGACCTGGTCTTGTTGGTTTAACATAAGACTCTTAGTACTTTGAAACTGTCTTACTAAATGCAGTTTCTTTCTGATACAGAGATCTGCTTATGCTTTGAATATGATTTATATTTAAATTTTATCTTCTACATTATACCTGATGCTAACCCAAATGAAAGTTGAAACAGATGTGGTGCCTTTTTTTTAGTAATTCTATCTATTTGATTTTTCTCCTTCCCTGCCTCACTGTTTCAGCAGAAATGACATTGGTTCAGTAAATTCTTAGAGCAGAAGACTCCAGAAAAATAGAAAATGTCAACCATTATCATCTTAGACAATGAATATGGAAATTGAAACATTCGGATTGATGGAATGTCTTTGACAAGAAGGAGAGAATGAAACATCTTTGCAAATTAGACTTTGAGTGCAAGTGTACAGCTTGGTAAAATTAATCAGATGATAAATAGAAAACCACTTTTTTACTGTGATACTGAATTTATCTGATTATATTATAGCATATTTTGGTGAAATCCTTATTTTCTCAGAGAACACAGATCATCTTAAAGACCATTTAATAACATTTTGGAGAGCTCATATTATCACCATCTGTATACAAAATTAGAAAAATCCCACTTCTTATCTGCAATAGAATTTCTGTCACAGCATTTTTCTGGGAAGCTGAAACCAGACCCAAAGAAGAGAGGACCATATCTACAGTCTTTTGGAAACTCAGCACATTTCTCCTGTTGTCCAGTTTAACTGCTGCTTCAGTAAATATTTCTGTCAAATAAACCCTCTCATATCTGTTAAAAAACAGTATGATTCATACTCAGCATCAACTCCACCCAAACTAGTAAACACATCTTGAAAAGGCAAAGTCTAAGCATAGTGGTTCTGTATGAATCTCCAAACTTTAAAAGGACAAAAGGCCTGGCTTGTTGTCAGTCACCTGCTGATACATCATAACTAAAAAACTCCTCTGCTTCTCAGTTATTCACATTTTCTGCTCTGATTAAGCCCGTTATCAGTTGTCTTGTGCTATTACCCTTTCATATTTCCCTTTTAAATTCCTTAATACAAAAGGGAATTGTAGGTGAATAAGGAAAAACACAAGAGTGACCATGAGATGCTTCACTGACTTAATGATCTGTGATTAGATGTCCTAGATCAATAGTGAGGCAGTATCAACAAATTTCTGAAAATGAATCCTCTTTTTATCCTTCCTCACATTTTGGGTTTTTACTCCATTTGAGACACCTTCATATTCTACTCAGAAATCAGGTCATTGTGACAGTAAAGGATTTATTGTCCAAAAAGAAAAAGATATGTATTTGGATAACAGCTGCATATCACAGTGCTCTTGCAATATAAATACAGTGCATGATGCAGTAATAAACAAAAGTCTAAAAAGAATGAATGAAAAGAGTTTAGTGGAAAGCATTTACTGATTTTAACTTTTATATATATAATTACTATAAATATATTGTCATTTTACAACATATCACGGAAGTTTGCTGTTCAAAACATGTCCAAGAAAACTTCCAGTTACATGAAAAAAAAAGTATTTTTGGGAGCTGAATGCCCTTTTTTCTGTTTTCTGTTTCTGGTAGCAGGTGTCTACTTCCATTATCATTTGCTGGTTTTGTGGTAAAAAAGCAAAATAGGGAGATTTCTTTCACTTATAAAGATCTTCTCAAAGGGAGAGAGCAGTTGATTTTAAAAAGTTCTGTCTATAAACTGAACAGTAAGATAAAAAGTTATCAAAGTTAAAATAAATTTTTTTGTGTGCACCACTGCCAAAGAAATTGGTTCAATTTCAGATTGTTATTGAAATAATGCTATATTTTCAAGGATCAATAAATAAAATACTGAAATTTTAATCCGAAATTATAAAAAACCCCGATTTTAAATATTTCAGTATAATTTATTATCATTTTAACTAGAAAAACAGATAATAGAAGTATCCTTCACATTTTAATTCATTTTGTAATTGTTATTTTCGCCTGGGAAAAGTTTTGAAGGAACATATATGCATTTTCCCTAAGTAATACTGAAGTATGTCAAGCTTTCATGCGTTAAATGCATCAGAACATCTCATGCATTAGTTTACACAAGTGTACAGTGCAAAGCTCATGGAAAACAGTTTTTAATTACATAAAAGTCAGTCTAAGCATTGATAGCTTTATCCAGAAAACAATTAAGTACCTTAAGGGATTAGCCGATGAACTATTATTGCTGATAAGTACCCCAAATAATTAATTATAATAAAAAAATCTATTTTAAACATTCAGTGTAACATATCTAAAAAAGCATAAGGTATTGTTGCTTGATGTTCAGAAAAATATACAGTAAGATAACTTAGGTGGCTTTCCTATCTAGCTTAGTTATGGTCTAGCTACTGACCTGGTATTTATTTTGTTCTGTGTTTCTTTCTATAGAAATATTTATCTAGTACATGAGATACTGAACAGTTAGTTGTAAATATGTACAAAAAATCCCTCCAAGCACAAAGGAACACAAAGGGAGTCTGAATCAGTAAAACAAGCTGCAGACTGTTTCTTCCTATCATCTCCAAATTCTTTCCTTTATTAATTAACGGTAGTAATAATTAAATTCAGATACCAAATTCTGTTTTGTTCAGCCATACAGAATCAATGTAGATAGTCACTTAAAATTATACTTAAGAAATTGAATACAGAATCATACATGTGAAATTGGTCAGGTATGATATTAAAGATTAGCCTAAAAATATTTGCCCATTCATTTAATGCAATTGTTCAGATTTTAGTAAACCATAATCTTTCATGCTCATGATTGTAGTGATGCTACAGACTGTTTCATTTCTCAGCTGTCATAAATGTTATTGCATTAAAAAAGGGAGCAAAGCTGGAATGAAAAGGGAAGAGGAAAGACGGAAATTTGGACCTAAAGACAGAATTTAGAAAGTACTGAGACAGTAGCAGGATAATAGCAGAATATTCCTACTACTAGAAATAACTTTCAAAGTGGTTCAGTACGTGCTTTGCATGAGTAACTGAGTCTAACAAACATAAAACTTCTAAAAATTCCCCTGCCTTTCCAAAAATCTTTTGCAGTTTATAGGAGAAAATGAAATTTATTTCTATGTGTAAATGTGAGGTCTGTATGAGAGTAAGACTGGAACACTCAGCTCTGGTTATTGCTTTTAGCATATTAGATAATTAAAATCTAGGCTCAAAAAATCCCTACTAGTCTTCAAATGTCAACATTTCTACAGCACAATCATGGTTTTAAAAAGAAGCAAATGATCATTTGATCATTCATATAATGAAAAAAAACAGAGTAAACAACAAAAAAACCCATGACATGTTTCATAATAGCAACAGAAATGCAATTGCAGTTAGTTAGAACATATTGAACTGTATTATTTCCAGCAGTTTTTACAGAACATTGTTCAAGTTCTATTCTCAACACAGATCACAGAACAAAAAAAGATTAGGAAAGAATGTTTAAAATTTTAGTACTCATGAAGATGAGGAGAGAGTTTGAAGTTTGTGGTATTGTCATTTTCCTTAGGAAAAGTATTGCATCAATTTTTTTTTTTTTCCCTAACAATTACACAGGTGAAAAGAGATTGTAAACCTAGGGATGAGGTTCAAACTCAAGTTTCAGGTTGATATGTACATTTTGCAGGTTTAGAAGAGCAGCTGTTACGAGACTAACAAGAAGGAATTATTTATGTAATTGGACATAGACATTATATGTCCTCAAGAACATCAGTCTGCATATCTGAAAATCCTTTTGAAAAAGCTGGCATTTACTTACTGTAAAGCTCACCATTCATTAGCAATTCATCACCAAACTCTTGTTGATACAACTTCATGTCACAATCTATAGAAGAAACATTTTTAGAGTGTTATGCAGAATCATTAAAATGTTTCACTACTTACACTACTCTGTATGCCATGGCTACTGTGTATATAAATGTACTTAACAGATGCTTAAGGTATTTTAAAAGTGCATGTTTTAAAGTGAAATGTTAGTCCTTTTCTGGATAATTATAACTATCAGAAAGCTGGGGATGTCTTATTTCCAGAAGTATAATGCATTAACCCTCAATGCAGAAGGTTGGATTTACCTGATTTATAGGCGTGGTACGACTCTCCAGCTGTGACCCTGCATCCAGATCCGGGGCCCCCAGCAAAAGGAAAAACTGGATTTGTTGAAACAAGTCCAGAAAAGAGACACCAAGTTGATCAGAAGGCAGAAGCACCTCTCCTGTGCACACAGCCTGAGAGAATTGGGGTTCAGCCTGGAGAAGAGGCTCCAGGAAGACATTATAGCAGCCTTCCAGTACCTAAAGGGAGCCCATGAGAAGACTGGAGAGGGGCTTTTGTCAAGGGCATGTAGAAATAGGTCAAGAGGGAATGTCCTTAAACAGAAGGATGCCAGGATTAGATTAGATATTAGGAATAAATTCTTTGCTGTGAGGGTGGTGAGGCACTGGAACAGATTGCGCAGAGAGGCTGTGGGCTCCCCAGGCCTGCAAGTGTTCAAGACTAGGCTGGATGAAGATTTGAACATCCTAGTCTAGTGAAAAGTTCCCTGCTCATGGCAGGGGGGTTGGAGATAGATGGTCTTTAAGGTCCCATCAAGCCCAAACCATTCTATGACCCTATGATTCTTGAGTTTTTAGTCTGGGTATATATGCAGTTTGGGAGAAGGCAGAAGTGATTCTCTGGGAATGAGCTCCAACTTTAGCATTATGTCTCCAGGAACCTAAGATAAAGAATTCTAACAGAGGAATTCAGGTTGCTGGAATGGTCCCAAGGCTATGGGGATTGTTGAGAACAAACTTTTGGTTTACTCTTTGGTCATGGCCTGCTGTGCACTTTACTGAGAGAACATCTGTTCTTCATGTAGTTCCATTTACTATGTATGGAGTCTGCCACGCTGCCTAGTCTCTGTGCCAGTATACACATCAATCCATTTTTTCAGATTTTCTTGTCTTGTAGGCAGCTAGACATGTTTCTTACAACTTTTTTTTTTTTATGACATTTTTGCTAACATTGCTTTAAATGTTTCACTGAATTTTGCCAACTTATTGCTTCACAGACTGCAGAGCAAAAAGTAAGGATTTATTTTTACAGTTACATTTCCTTATAACTGAGACCTGTAAATTTTCCCTAGATTAATCGTATCACTTAAGTCTGCTTTAACTTCAGCTTTTTAGCCCTACATACTGATGCCTTAGGTTTTAACTTTTATATTTTTCAAATCCTGTACTGCCCAGTGTGTAACTCTGAAGTTTCTTGTGGCCTGTTAGCTGCTGTTCTCTCATGCTGGTTAGATGTAACAAACCTCTCTAGGTTTCCACATCAAGGACACCAGGCCCCAAAATGTGTAAACTAAAAGCCTCTGAAGGGAGGCAAACTTGGGGTAATTACATCATGAACTGAGGTTATAACTGGACAATTAACCCTGATATGCAAATGGACCAAATTTATAAAAGTGTGAAGAACCCGTGACCCAGGGTCAATCTTGGGTGTAGCCTTTTGACTGCCCAAGGTGTACCTTTAAAGGCTCTTCAAATAAATACCTACCTTTATGCTCTTATTGTCTAGTCTCTGTTTTAGGTGGCCACATCAGGCATCAATACCTTTGTACAAAGTCTTTTCCTTCAGTGTGTAGAGCCTTTACTTCAGCTAAGCTTGTTAATTTTCTCCTCTGTTGATATAATAATTTTTTCCCATGTAGTTTTTTAACATTTTAGGTTAATTGCTCTGTAAAGAGCAGGGGAAGTGGGGGAAACAGAGGATCTTGTCATGCACCTGACTGGACAGAAAACCAGCTAGGTGATTAATAAGCATATGATGAGAGAGGTACATGGCTGAAGTGTCTCAGCAATTACTTGTCTCTTCAGGCATGGGGTTAGTTAAAGAGGACTGTATCTCACCCCAGAGCCTATGTAGGAGTATATTATCAGCAATTGCTACCTGATAACAAGTAAACACGATCACAGGAGCTGCAAAGGGAACCCTGCTGTTGCAGTTTTTATTTGCTGCATAAAATCCTGCCAAGAGCCAGAAATATTTCTTGTACTGAAGATCTACCTGTAGGTATCTTTTCTCTTTGAATCAGCAACTATATCTAACCCTTTATATATTAAAATTCTCTAAAATATTACCATAAGGAGTGTGGAATATATTGTCAATAATGACAGACTTCAAGCTGCTATAATGATACTTAACCAAACTTAAAGGCATCTTTTCCAGACATATATAGTGATCTGATGTTCTACTACAAACCATATGCAATTTTTTGCTGAGCAAATAATCTGGTACTGTCATAATTTATTTTACATTAAACATAAAAATATGAAAAATATCAGGACAGAATTATTATCAATTGCAAAAGACTTTACTCACTATGACATTTTGGAACATAATAATGGTATTAATAATGCCTATCTGGCACATTCCAGCACCTAATATTGAATATTGGCTTAGCTATTTTTATATATATATATATATATAATATTTACATATTTGTATGCAAACATATCAAGAAGGACAGGAAACTGTCATCAAATGTTGGCTAAGTGTTTATTTGGGTCCCAGACCCCCAGAGTCCTGTGAGTTCTTGAGAGGAAATCTAAAGTGCTAGATCTCAGTTGCTTCCATGGCACTGCAGCATGAAAGAATAGGCTTCTGCCAGCACTGAGAAGGGTCCTGACTCACATAAGGTCCAAGGCATTAATTTCAAAATCAAAAAGAGGAATATGTTCCGTATAATTCCCTTCCTGTATTTTTCTTACATTCACAGAATTGCTTTTATTGAGGTCCCAATTAGATACGTAGGAGAAACTTGTGGAAGGGGGAAAAGACTAAAGAAGCAACAAAAAGCTGGATGGACCTCACTTCATTTCCAGCAAGAAGGAGGGTTGTTTATTGCCTAGATTATAAAAAAATCTGGATCCTTTTCTTGCTTAATCATACTTTCCTTACATGGCCTTGCATGAGTAATTCAGCTACTGCATGACTCCTTCTTCTGTTCAAGATACAGAATATTTACCTACAAATAAGGAATACAGTAAAATTAAAATCATTCCCACATCTTTCAGAATTCTAATAATGTTTCTATACAATTTTTTTTTAAATGGGTTACTTAAAACTCTGGGTTGGTAATTTCAGTTCCTTTTTTTTCAGTTTAAGTTAGTCATCATCTGTCTCTTTTCTGCATAACAAAGTATAACTTTATTGTAGAAATCCTGATACCAAATAAAACTTTTATGCAAGACTGCAAAGGAAATGTTTTTCAATAAATGGTGCTCCCTTCACATGTTCCAACTGCCTGGAGGGATATTCTTACTTTGTTTTAGAAGCTCAAGTGGTTTTATCAGACAGCTATAAGCAGGGGTTCAGTGTTCATATACTAAGGCTAGCAAAACCTCCATAAAACTTGATTATTGTTCATATATATATATATGTAGAAGAAAAATTATTCTTTTAATGGCTTGTTAGAATCTACTAGAAAAATAAAAATATTTCTGAAATACTTATTTATACACCTTACATCATTTTTCCCTTTCCCTCCTCTTCCCTGATTCTAGCAAGTGTAAGAGACCTGCCTCATCATTGCCCAACAAATCAAAGTAAACATTTTAAACCCATTTTACAATGTTTTAAATGAGTACACAAGAAAAAGCAGTAATAAATCTGGCCCCAATTGATATCTGCTTCAGTTGCAACAAGACTATGAGATCATTATAAGAAATGCTGATGCAACTAAAACTCAGAGACAGAAGCCAATGAGTTACAGAGACATACTCAAGAACAGAATGTTTTCTGTAGGCTTCGGTCAACAGTCCAAGGAAAATGCTAGAAACTATTGCCCTATGTAATCTACTTGCTACTGTTAAATATTTACTTGTTAGACTTCTTTTACCACTTTACTGATTTCTGTTGATTTTTTTAGCAGAACTAGTTTCTTCTGTGTTTTATTTCACTTACTTTTATCCCTGTTTACTCTATTATATTAACAATCATCATTAATTGGAACACGAGCATATTCTAAACCACACTCCAAATAGTTTTGGTGTTATCAAAACATCTTGAGGTTTTGTTTTGGCTTTTTTTTTTTTTATTATTTTTTTGCAGGAAACAGGTAGCAAAGTATCAGTCTTAAAAGCCATTCCTTTTTCAAAATTCTCAGCCATCTCTCATGGGGCAGCAATTCACTTTCATAGTTTTCTGAAATAGTTTTTCCTGCAATAAGACTACTTAAAGGGGAAAATGAAACACTTGTTCTCTTGGAAGAAAGATCTTTAAAATAGATTTAAATCATTTGGTGTTTCTGGTATAAAATGATTGAAGCCTAAGTATCCTTACACAGAGACCTTTTTCCCTACTTTGAGAGGTGACAGATTCTAAACAGGCCAGAAGAAATCTATAAAGGCAGAAATGCTTTTCGAGAAGAAAGAGTAAGTATTCAGCTTTGAACTTTACAAGCAAGATAAAATATTTGGATATGGTCTTGTGCTAACAATCAGTGTGACTATGACAGAGAAATGTACCCTTGTTTCCAAGGATATACAAAGCAGTGAATGAATCTGAGAAAGTGCTAATGCTGTTTCATACTTAATATGAGTCTAAAATAGAATATGGGTAGTCCTAAAATTTGTCCGTCTAGTTATATCTGACTATAGCTAAAATCACACTTCATTTTCTCCCCTCTTTATATCATCAGTAAATCCAGTGATAGGGATTGTTTTTAATGTGGTAAGGGGAGGGGTAATATCTTGGAACAAGTTCTTCACTGCTTATATAAGAATTACTTATTTACTAGTGTACTACAGTGTACTACAACTATACAAAAAATATAAAAGTGAAAACTCAATTCTTCATCTTTGATCCCATCTTTAAGAATGGGATCAAAATCACATCACCTCAAATTAATCAATTTTTTTTTTGTATGTAAAAAACATTATCCAGGCTACTGTCTACTCAAACCAGAATTTTTTCAATAGACTAGATTTTAAAATTGTGATGGTTGAAATCACTGGCAGAAAAATTATAGAAAATATTGGCTTAAAAGTTGTAATTTATGTGACAATTTTTTTTCTATTTTTACATGCTTAAGTTAGACCTTTTCATTTCAATTTCCCTTGACTGAGTTTGATTAGATTTTTATTTCATTTGTTTTTTTGCTAAAGACTTTTTTCTATAAATATCACTCTTTATTCCCACTTCTACCTTTTTTTTAAGTTTTGTTTGGTTTCACCATACTTTCATTTTCTCCTTTTTAGTTCAACTAATTTCTTTCAGTCATTATTTAGGTTTACTTTTGCTATCTGCTTAGTTTTTCCTCACATTACTTGTTAGGATGATTTTTGTCTGTGTTAGAGAGCAGCAGGAGTAGGGCTGCTCCACAGAGTGTGGGCCATGAACAAAAGGTGGCCACAGCACAGGCACTGCTCTCACTAGGAGGGCACAGCTCTGCAGGATCTGTCTGCAGCACACAGAGCAGGCTACTGATCACAAGATCCATCAAGAGACCTGGTTTATCTGAGCTCTGAGAAAATTACCCATATGCTAATAGCAGTTCATTATGTTATCATTTAGTACTGTTAACTGACATTTCTGCAGGTTTACATGTGTGACTAGGAACATGACAATATGATCCAGCACCACAAAACATATGACCTGATATACACAAACAGGTACAAAAATATTAGTGTAAAGCTCTGTTCCATTAGCCTTCTCACCCAGGTTAAGCTGCAATGCTCAGATGCCAGCTACCACTTTACTCAATACATATTGAAATTACAACAGAGAATTGGATCGACCTGTATATTCCCACAATGTACATTCATTTGTATATATGCTTTTTTAGTGCACTTGAGAAGTATAGTTCCTACCAGTTGTCATGGTTGCTGCCTGCAATCTTAATAAACTTCTTAAAGTGTTTTGAAGAGTGCATGGAAATACCATCCTAGGCAGTCTGCCAGCTGGAAGGATATTATAAAATACTGCACTTGCTCACCAGGGGTTTCCCACAATATTTCTCCAGCTGGCTTCCTGATCTGCTAGACAGAAGCCTCTAGAAGAGCAACACTGTACCTGTTGCTGGCAAATTTGTTCACACAGTAGGGGTGGGTGTGTCCCAGGAAGAGCTTTTAACAATTTCTTCAAGCCTGAACATTTATGTGGATTTATTTCCACTACACCTTTGTGCTTGACAGAAATCTGCCTGTTATAAAAATAACAGTAACATATGAACTGAAAAATTCCCCAGTTTACAGAAATATTCACATAATAGTAAAATTTCTAAAAATTGTCAAACTAGATTTGGGAATTGTTCATCTTAGATCATTAGAATTAAAAGGCTAGTCTTGTACCTCGATGGAGATCTGTAGGGAAGATCACTCTGATTTCATTGGTAGAATGAATTAATATGGATTGTACACTGATTTAGGATAAGCAAGAGTTTCAGCTTTTTAAGTAGTTTAGGACCTTAACTTTGACTGGAAAAACAAAGACAAAAAGTCACACAAGCTTATTTTCAAAATCTCATTAAAGGATCTGAAGACTACCTTTTTTATCTGCTTTTAAAAACAGTGTCAGGTTTCTCACTGTTTTCAGGAGGACCATAAAAGGGGCTTCTTTTGAATGAATATCCCTCTTCCAGAATAGCTTAACACATATTAATTTATTGAATGAAGATTCAGCAACCAATTTACTGAATTAAAAAGCAGAGGTTTATCTGAGAAAAAGTCTTTTAAAATATAAATCAGAGCCAGTAACTGTAATTCTGATCAATCCAAACTTTCCAACTCTGCCTGCTGAAGAGTACAAATCTTGATAGAGGAAGAGCACAACATAACTGTTAAACTCTTCACTTTCAGGCATAATTGTACAGGGTTGCATCTAGATGGTACTTTAATATCTCCGGTGAGGGAGACTCCACCTCTCTGGGCAACTTGTTCCAGAGTGCAGTCACCTGCACAGTGAAGAATTTCTTCCTCATACCCAGCTACAACTTCCTGTGCATCAGTTTCTGTCCATTGTCACTTGTCCTATTTCATGGAGCCACTGGGAAGAGCCTGGCTCCATCCACCTGACACTCTCTCTTCAGGTACTGATAGATATTGATGAGGTCCTGTCTTGGTAACCTCTTCTCAAGGCTGAACAGGTTCAGCTCTCTCAGTCTGTCCCCAAAAGGGTTATGCTCCTGTCCCTTCATCATCTTTGTCTCCCTTCTCTGGACCTGTCCCAGGAGCTCCATGTCTCTCTTGTATTGAGGAGCCCAGAACTGGACACAGCGCTCCAGGTGCGCCTCACCAGGGCTGAGTAGAGGGGCAGGATCACCTCCCTCAACCTGCTGGCAGTGTTCTCCCTGATGGACCCCAGGGTACCACTGGCCCTCTTGGCCACAAGGACACTGCTGGCTCATGGACACTTGGTGTCCACCAGGACCCCCAGGTCCTTCTCTGCAGAGCTGCTCTTCAGCAGGTCAGCCCCATGCTGGTGTGTGAGGTTATTCTTCCCCAGGTGCAGGACCCTATATTTTCAGATGGTTCTTCTCTGACCATCTCTTCTGTTCAGCTGCTTCTGAAAGGCTGTACTCTGCAGCACTCTGCAGCACTCTGCAGATTCAGCACCCTCACAATAGCTGCAAAACCTACCAGAATGAGGTGTAAGATTTTGTTAAATCAGAAGTCCTGGAATCAAGTTTTCATATAAGTATATCCACAGGAAAGTCTACAGGAACACAAGAAGGTTCAGGCAAATAATGAATAAAACCAATAAGAATCAGCGATTGTTTTGTAACAAATGACATTAATTTGGTCTTTGAATTGCATAGGATAGTGTCAACAAACCAACAGTGGGTTTTGCAAGAGATTCATTTTCAGACTTGCACTCCTTATCATACTATAAGCTGAAGTCAGACAAATGTCTTGGTGCAAGGGGTCTCGATTTCATTTATTTTCAAATGAACTGTGCTGATAAGATCTTTATACTATGTGACATAGACAATCTTTCACTTCCTAGTATGTAGTGTCTTTCAGATAGGTCTAATTAACAAGATAAAAGCAATTATCAGCTCTCAGTGTTACAGAGTCACAAGATTTTTACTTCAGTATGAAGAAAGCCAGTCCTTTCAGCATAAATAAAATTCAATTTTTTCCTGAAAAGAGGCCATTAATAGCTTTCTATCTGAAGGAGAAAAAAATTATTGATGCCCCGCTACTTGATTTTTCTAAAATTTACAATCTGATTCAAATCAGTAGAAGAAAAGTATTAGATATAAATGTGAAAGTCTGAAAATATACACATGTTGACTAAGACAAAATTTCAGCTTAGCTTCTTGGACCTTATGCTTGGGCATGACTTGACCACACACATCCAAGAATCACTTCAGACAGAATAGCCCATAAGTTCTCTTGCTAGTTGAGGAGCATCATGTTGTAATAGTAAATATGACAAATACATAGGATATAAATCTCTTTTCAGACCCAATAGGCTGCATTCAAAGATGCTGAGAAAACCAGCTGATATTTTTGAAAAGTTGACTACTCTGAATGGTAAAGGAAGAAACTGAGTGGTGCTTTCAGAATGAAGTTTGTCACTCAGATGATGCAAATTCAGGTATATATGTAGCTTTCCTTTAGGGACAAGCCCTTTGCAATGAAGATACAGGCAATGTTGATCAAATACTAGAACTATCAGTCCCCTGATAGTCAGTGACATTCCCCTGCAATTTGTTGTAAAAGAATTCAGTGTTCTTATGAGTGAAGGACCACTGAACAAGCCTCAGGAATGTGTCTTACTGCAGAGAGTTTGTGGAATGATCATGAGGCTTTTTATTTTCTAAAGTTAGAAAAAAAAGTATTTTATAAGAATGAATAAGTCATAACTTTCATAATTCTATTATTAACACTCTCATTGCAATCTATCCCACATTTTAAATTTGTACCTTTCATCACATCTAATTTTATTCTAGATTGCAAACCATGAAACAAATGTTACGTTTATGATTGCCAAAATTTATGTTTACCAGAGGCATGTAGTGTGTATGATGTTAACTGTGGTCTCCCATTAACAACCATTTCTCAATACCTATTACTAAGGAAAAAATTTAATTAAGGTTTTGGTTTCACCTAAATACTCAGTTTAATTCAGAGTGCTCAATTAAACTATTCTTGTGTCAAGTATATTAATCAAGATGGCATCCTTAAACCCACAAATAGTTATATGGCTGCTCATAGCTGACTGATATGGAATATCTGGAGATTTTTATTTTGGGTGCCTTTGCTATTTTGAGAATTCTGTGTGATTACAGGAGTCAAAAGAGGATATAGATTTGCAAAAGTAGTCAAGGAATAGCATAATTGGATGACTTCTGGGTACAATCCATTTATACAAATTACTTTAAAAGGACACCTCAGTGGAGTTCTTTCAAGTGCTACAGAGCAAAGCAGGAGAAAGGAACACAGAAATAGAAAGAGACCAGTTACCCAGATGGTTAATTTTACAGTGTTCTACAGTGGGACTTGTTACACCTTAGGGCAAGCAAAAAATTTTATCATCAAAATATTAGAGAAGTCCCACATCTACAGAGGACATTTCCTGAGTTAATCTTTTGGATGGCTTCGTGGGGATTGTGATAAGATTCCAAAAAATTCTAATGCAGATTGACACAGAATGTTTTTGTTTACAAAAGTTATTACAAAGAATAGTGCTTTCCACTCAGAAAATCTAAAGTATTGTCCCTAAAAATGTTGGACAGACCAAAGAATACTACCTTTAAATTGAATAAACTAACATTTATGAGATAGCAATTGAAACTGAAGCATTTACCTTGGTCACATCCACTAAAAAAGAGAAGACAAAACACCTGCCTTTACACAGCCATTTTCTGTCATTATTAACCTGATCTGATTGGAAATTCTTTGGAATTTTTCAATGTCACTTAACTGCATAACCATACTGTCATCACAGGAAGATTGATTTAAGGTAAGCTTAAATTTAATAAACTCTTAATGTTAATGTACTCCTTCAGAGCCTCTGTACCACCCATTCTATCTACACAAGGACTGAAATGATGCACTTAATTTACTTTAACCTCTTTAGTTATTAATTTATGTTCTCACGCTTACATTTTTCCCTAATATGAGCTCTACTTTGCACTTGTTAGAATTTTCTGAGTTCAGACACTTTCATAAGCTTGATAACATTGCTAGAGTACAACCACTATTGATATAAAGCCAAATAACTAAAACTTTCCTATAAACAAAATATAATATACTTGAAAAGTGATTTTCATACAGTATCCTTTAAAGTTTTTACAATTTTCTGAATAGAAAGTATTTGAGTATAATACATTGAAGTTTAAATTCAATCCTACCAAATTCTGGAGAAGCAATTAGGGAAGCATCAACAAGTGCTTTAAATAAATCTGTAATATTATTCTGGAGATGATTTTGCATTGTAAAATCTGCTAGTACTGAGAAATAGCTGAGTCATCTAGAATATCTATTAGTGTTTTATCAATAGCAACCATTTATAGGAAAACTATAAAAATGCACTGAAAACTATATCTAATTGTTGCAAAAATATATTCTAGAAATTAATTTTAGGATCTTAACAGACCAATAATTCAGAAGCTTCTTTGGTCTGAGGAGTTATTCCTAGCTTCTACCACATTAAAGCAACAATTGATACCGAGAAATCTCGGTAAAATCCCAATATATTAACTTATTGAAGACACATATCTAAGTATATCTAAGATCTTGCCAACATTTGCTGAACTAGAGAGCAATGCTTGTTTACTTTTCTACATTTGCTAAATATATAAATGCTCCAAGACACTCTCTAATAATCTCACTTTTCAAGTATGTAGTTTAAGTGTTTAGGGCCAGTCAAACATTTCTTTTCAACAGCTTTTCAATTAGAAAAATGTCCCTTCTTTTGAAAAATAAAATAGGGAGAGAAAGCGTTTTAGCTATTGCTATTTTTTAGTGTAAATGGTTCTATGCTGCTACAAGATGCAATTTTAAGTAAAAACAGGAAAAGATTTCTATACAGAACAGCAGTCAGATTCAAAAAGTACACAAGCAGGTAAGAAGACTAGCATTAAATATCCTTATTTAGAAAGCTGAGTGTTTAAATGGTCTTGGGAACAAATGAATACTTTAACCACCAGTGTTTCATAACCACAAAGTGTTTCATAAAATGTGTCTCTCAAGCTCTCTTTCAGAGAAAATATTCTTCATCTGTAAAAACAAATAGCATTTTAGTGGTTAAAGGATTCACATTTTTTAAAATATTACTCAACTTTTAAGACTTAAGTTTCTAGAGTGCTCAATTACACATATAAAATTACATCTGCACTAGGAAAATGAGACAGTGAAAACAGAATAATCAGTAGTTGCTGGACAAACCATAGGAACAGTGATAACAGCAGGCCCCCAGTTTAAAACCCCTCCCTTAAAAATACCAGACAAGACACTTAGTGTGAATCTTGATTTTCTTTTTCATACAGCAGAACAATCTCACTGGTACAAGCAGGTGATACTAAAGACAGCTTAGCCCTCGGTTGGTGCATCAGTCTCTTACTTTTTCAGGCAAAGTGAGGTTCACCAGTTCTTTACACGCCGAGATTTTTGTATTCTCTTGTCCAATATGGAATGTTTTTGGTTTTGGCTTGGTTAGTTTGTTTGGGTTTTTAGCATTACCATCCTCCTTCCTCTCTCTTTAGAATCACCACACTGTAGCACTACAGGGAAGCACAAAGAGCAGGGCCAATCTGCAAAGAAGAGCAACCAAGAGTGTTCAGAGCACTCAGAGGGCAGCTTCCTTCCCAAGCAAAGTGGACCAGTCAGTGAGCTGATAATGGAGTCCAGCATCAGTCCCAGACAAAGCAAGGAGATGAAACAGGCACAGAGTTTATCCAGGGATCCAGTTAGGAGCAGCAGAAGACATGACCAAAGACAAGACTGGAAGCAAGATATAACTACCATATGAGAGGTCCATTCAGGAGACAAGTTACCTTCAGTGTAGATCCACAGTTCATCCACATGACGTGAGCATAAACAGGACAAGCATGTTTCTGTCATAGCCCAACAGAGGGAATTGGTTGTTCAGGCCTCAGCTCAAGTGAGGCTTCTGGAACCCAATGCAGGTGGTATGATTGGAAGCCCCAGGTGAGGCTGGTCAGGGTCATTAAGACTGATGAGCATCATAAGAGCCCTGACAATCACAATCTTTAAGCTTTTTCATGATACCAAAACTTAGGAATGTAGCCAAAGAAGTTTCTAGTCAAGCTTGACCCAGAAACAAAATCAGCCTAAATGGTGCTATTGGGTTTCTTTGCTCAGGCATTAATATAGCATTGTGTAGATACAACCATGACCATTTTTAGCTGAGCTGTGAAACTCTAAATGTATTGTTTACTACACAAAATTCTGGTTTTGATAATACTGAGAACTCTTCAAGTCCAAAGTTTGTTAGGGTCCACAAGATAATTTTATGTCCCACTTCTGCTGGGATTCTCATGGGTAAAATTAACAGATTGGCCTCAATTCAAAGCTTGTCCAAATAACAGGGAGAGGAATTATGGGTAAAATAAATATTTATAAGCTTTTTTAAAAAATGTTGCAGCTGTGTATTTGGACAGTAGGCAGAAAGAAAGTCTATGAGGAAAGAAGCAAAATCATTTTCAGTGTTTGCTTGAACAGCAAATTCTTAGATGGCCATAATGTGAGCTCTCCTCTTGTGAAAGACGTACAGGATGAAGTACTTAAAAATGCCATACAGAGTTTGACTCCTTCTTGTGCCCAGCTGACTGACAAATTTTTGTTAATACAAAGAAAGGATTTTATACAGCAGAGAGTTAATTCCCTTTTGAATTATCTGCTGTTTTATTCCATCCTGGGATAGAGAAAGTTGCCATGAAAAATACTTTGCTGAAGGCAATACAGAGAAAAAAGAATAAAAATCTGCTCTTCATTTTTCAACATAGGATCTATCCATTCCTCTGTCACATACTTCCAAGTCTAGTTGTCACCTCTATCACTTAATACTTAGAACATTGGACTAAATACTGGTGTAAGAAATATGTCAAAAGCTACCAAGTCATTACCACATCTAATAGCTGCGTACCTAAGACAGAGACGCTTCATACAAAAAAAAATATTGAGGGGTGTCATTTTTCTTTTTCTAAAACAGACTACTCTATTTTTCACCATACAAACAAAGAAATATTTGTGTACAAGACAGAGGTTTACATAAAAAGAAGTCAAGAAAAATTTTTAGCCTAATTTATTATGAAAATAAGCATTTTTAAAAAGCAACATGTTCCCATCAAGTTTCTATTCCTTTTATACGAAAATATGTAGCTTTCTGACATGACAGAATAAAATGATTGCCAGATGAAAAAGCATTAGTTGTGCCTAAGTCTAACTTCAGTTAATAACATTATGCATATTTTCACTATGTAATTCAAGAGTCATGTTACATTATTTGTATGTCAAATGTATTTAGATTTATACCAGTTGTAAAATTATAAGACTATAATACAAGAGAACCTTATAAATATTTTATCAAATTCTTTTAGGGTTAGAGTAACTTCATCAATAATTTGTAAAAATGGATAAATATCAAAAACACCTTCTCTAAAGTTACCAAAATGAGTATATTACAAGTCTTTAGTGTTTTATGTTTCATTAACTGAAATTAAATTTTTGCATTTCATCCAAATAGTAAAACTGGTGCTTTCATCATGATAAAGGCAACTTTTTTTCTATTATGCCTATGTAGAAATATGTCAGCAAAACAAATTTCTCATGGATTCTATTTAAACACAAAAATTACCCAGAAATTTAATGTGGTCAAAACTTTTCCCTTATGCTTCTTAAACCAGAAACTGAAATTAAATTTAAATAAATATAAATGTCACATTTTGAGTAAGACCATACAACAATCAGTTCAGCATTTGACATTAGTGAGAGGAACAAGCATCTGAAGGGGGAGCAAGGATTTCCAATAGCAAATCTTTAACTAAAATAGTAGGTTTCAATGCCATTAGACACAAAACCACTTTAAAAGGCTCTGTTGTATTGCTGTAATCTTTCATTTATACATCTACAAGTAGGGCTGGAACATTTATCAGCTGTACATGGGACCATGTTCTACAGGGATAAAAATTTCTTCCCTGAGCTATCGATAGGAGTGTTCAAGACTAAGCCAGAGAAGAGCTTAAAACAATTATAAAAGGAAAACCTGTGACTCCTTTATGGTCATTGGAAAGGTGATCATCATTTAGAAGGCCAAGGCTTGACTTTCTTTTTTGGTGACAAACAGATGAAAACAGTAGTTCCAGAAGAGCAGTGAGGTATGTATCTAAGGGGCAAATTGCTCTGTCAGTAACTCTAAAGTACCAGCATCCTTTTCAAAAACTAGAGGTAAGAAAAAGATATTAATTTACCAATGTATTTATAAGATCAAAGGGGCTCATTTCTATTTGGTTTGATTTTTGTCTTGAATTATATACTTCAAAAGCATATACCTCAGGCTTACAAGTAAAAGAGTAAGAAAGCCAAAGCACTGAAATTAGCATCAGGGGAACAGATCAGGAAACAACTTCGATACCAATAAGTAGCTATGACTTTTTCTGTTATAAAGATAAACATTTTGACCTTTTTAAAATATGAGTTCTGGAAATGCAAGGGCAACATAATCAGGTCTTTTTCAAAGGACACTGATTCAATGCAATAAATTGAAGAGTTCTCAAAGAGCTGGAAAAAGTGGAATTAATAAAATGTTAAAGCACAATTTACTTGTTTTTAATAATCTTGGCCATTTTAAATTCAAGTGTTAGAACACTGACAGAATTCTGTACATTCCACAACAAATTTGAAAACTTATTTGAATTATCAATCCTGTGGAAACATTTTCAAGATCTTGTAACTTTTAACTTTTGCACAATGGCATTGCAAAAGTAAATGCAATACTAATGTAAACTTATTGCTAAGTAAATATATCTTATCGATGTGTACCTGTATTTTATGCATATGAATGAAAACATCGTATTTTTAAGAAGTGAAGTTCCAAGAAGTCCTTACAAGTTTACAGAAAACATGTTAGCAGAAAACATGATTCTGCTCTGAAAAAAAAAGCACAGAAAACTTCAACTTGTCATAGAAAAATAGCATGCAATGTGTCACCTATCTAAAAGAGAGAACTGTCTGTGAAGCTGAGCTGAATAACAGCTGAGAGTATTTTTCTTTCCCCTGAGGCGAATGACTTATGATTTAGAAGAATCTTTTCTCACCCACTTACAAGTTGCTCTCTTGAGTATACTCTTTATTATGGAGAAGTGTGAGCTAGCTGTTCCTTGTGGGCTGGGAACTGGGAGCCCTGGGGAATCCCCAGGTTGGGCAGCCAGTCCTATCCCACCACCCAAGGCAGAAGGGCAGTAGGGTCACTGGGTGGGGGCAGCCCCAGTGACCCACTGAGCACCTTACTGGGGAGGGGAGGGACCGACTCCAGGCCTGAGCATCGACTAGCAAGTGGGCTTGGTCCAGGGATGGTCAGGGCTGTGGGAACTTGGAGACCAGCTCTGGGACAGGAACTGAAGGCCCCAGCGGACTGTAATGGGTTCCAGTGCCCCACATAGGGGCACAGAGAGGTGCCAGGTGACGCTGGGCAAGGACAGTAAGGCCTGATATTGTCCTTAGAGCCCTGAAAGTGTTAACCTGTACTTTTACATCCAAATGATCTATTCACGCAGCTTCTATTCTCTCTCTCTTCATGTTTCAAAATTCTTCTTTTTATCCTTTGCTATTTTCTTCTTAATTCTTCCTCATGATGCCTCAGCATGTATAGGTTCATGGCAGCAATTTACTAAAAAATAATCCAAAGGAACTAACCTATTAAAAAGCATAAAGGGAAAGGATCAGTTCCCTCAACCTGCTGGCAACACTTCACATAACACAGTCCAGGATGTTTTATTGGATTATAAAACAAAACAGTATCACCAAAAATCTTGGTTTCTGACTCAGTGTTGTTATGTATCTCTATGATAGTTTTAGTATAAATGGTTAAAGATCAACCTTAGTAGTGTAACAAGTGCTATTGCATTGTAATTTTGATCCAGTCAGACAGTCAACATAGCTACACTGCAATGGTTGTTTTCACATTCAGTTTACAGGTCCTTTTCCTCAATTTAATGCCAATATTCTAGCTACATCATCTTGTCCTGCACTAAATTATTTCTCTCTAACCTAATACTTCAATCCACTGGCTATTTGTAGTGTGTTAAATCTCTCTGCCCCTTTTCATTGCTGAGTCAAGCTATACATACAGTCTTCTTTTATCTTTCCTCAGAAATCAATTCCTCCATCTCCTTGATCTAGGGTTTGGGGTCTTTTTTTGGTTTGGTTTGGTTTGTTGCGGGGGGGAAGGGTGGGTTTGTTTTTTTTCCTTGTCCTCAGAACTTCATTTAGTTTGTCAATATCTCTTTTGGAATGTAGCTTCTAATATCAAATGCAATATTCAAGATATATTCACTCCAAAACACCAAAAAGAAAGAGTTGTTTTCTTGGTTGTTGAAACAGTACCAAACTCCTTACTGCTTTCTGAAGACTATGCTCATTATGCCACCTGCAAAAACATAAGAAACATTTAAGTCCTTCATAACAGATGTGTATCTTTATATTTTCTCTACCTTTCTTTCCAGGCTTATACAATGGCAAACGTACTTGGAATGTCAATTAATAAATCTTTCAGAACTAAACACCACCAGTAAATATAATAAAGGTAAAACACAACAGAAAGAAGTCATGTAAACACATTACCTCTCTTATATCATCATTACATTGAAATTCTATATCAGACTTTGTAAGTTTTGCAGTTCTCTTCAAAATCTTACAAGTTACTTGCAGTTGTTAATAATGCAAGATTACTAAGGACCCACCATGTCAAGCTTATTTCCCTTGCTACCATAAATTATACTGTAAGTTAGTTTGTTTATGAGTTTATCAAGCTCCATCTTAAAAGTTTTCAACTTTTCTGTCCTACATTTTAAATTACTCATAATCATAAACTGCATACAGGGATAAAAACTGCTACCTCTCTTTTGCAGACATGGAAATAAAACGTACAGATTTTAAGAGATTTTTCTTGTGGACACAATTAGAATAGAGATTGTCAGCTCTGAGGTGTACAACAAGTATTGCTTAAGTTGTTGGCACTAGAGTCGCTATGCAAAAAAAATTATAAAGAGTACAAAAATAAGTAATTAACCATACTATTCTTATTTTCCAACACCGATTTATTTATTAAAAAATATGCACAAATATTAATTGAGATATTAATAAGGAAATGAAAAATATCTTTAAAATACAAAATTCTATTTTTTTTCTGTTAAAACTACTCTCAGAACTGCGCAGTGGCAGTAAGAAGTATTCTCATAGCTGTCTACTCAATTAGATTACAAGATTCTCTACACACATGTAGTCAGAAAATGACCATATATAATGTGATCTGGATATTCCTAGCCTCAGTTTTTTCTGTGTGTTTAAAGTTATTGTAAAGAAGAAGGAAGTCTACAGAGTCATTTTAATTAATCTGCATACCTCGCAGTACCACAGACCTGCTGGCAGGACAAAGAACTTAAGATTTTGTCATAGTTAATAAATTTGCTTCATTCCTGTAATTAGAAAAGAAAGAAAAAAAATGTTTTTGCAAACCTCTGAAGGCCTAAAAATATTTTTTTTGTTTTCAGTTTCATTAGAAACTTCAAAGTATAAACCATGAAAATGTTCTTTTTATTTTAAGACGTCTGTGATCTTTTTCACATCTTTTTCAGTCAGCTGTAGCCCATCAGAACACTCTTTTCCTATGTCAAAAGAGAACTTGTCATTTCTTGTTCTACAGGAGCTTCTGTTTTCTTCATTTATCAGCTATGATGAGAACACATAATCCCTACATACCTCTAGGACTGTGATTGCCTTCTGTTTGCTTTCCTTTATAAGGAATATAAGATATTTTCAACTCTTATACAGCCTGTGACGTGATAAGCCCACTCCAGTTCACATAACCACTAAGATCATTTTTCTCATCATTTTTATATCACTCCTTCATCTTTTCTCTCCATTTCCCCAAACACATTCAACCACATCAAGATGGGAATCTTAGGATAGATCTTTCTTTTCTTGTACAATTCCATTTCTTTTTGCTTATGTTCTCTGTGTTGTATCACATCATTCTTTTCTAATAATATATGGCTCTACCACTGATAAGAAAATTTTGGTTCTTTTAGTTGCTGTTCTTTCAGAAACCTGATTTTTGAGCTCTATTAAGCTATTCCAAGAAAAGAGATTCAACAAGTTATTTGGCTTACCTGTTCTGGTGTTATACTACTTTCTGAGTGAAAATACCATTTTTTTCTAATGTCCAGTCTGAACTCCATACAATAAGTTGAAGATGCCGCCTTTACCATCTTCTACTTTACTCCATCATGTCTTTAACTCTCTGTCAAGAAGTTGTGATCTGTCATTTGGTTTCCACCTTTGTCACTGTACTAAACAAGCCCAGTTCTCCCAGTCTCTCCCTGAGAAGTTCTGTCGATCAGTCTTACGTTTGTCAAGATCTGCCTGGACTGAAACTCCAGAGTCTGCTGTGTTAGCTCTTCCAGTTTTAGCATCACCCACAAATTTGCTGAAGATACATTTTAACCTGTCATCAAGGTTGCTATTGATGGTATAGTATAATATTAACACAGTAATCAACACAGAAATACCTTACTTGTTACCAGCCACCATATGGCTATCAAGGCATTTGTTGCAATCCTTAGACCCTTGTGATGCATCCAAATCTCTATCCATGCAATTCTTCAGTCTGAAATTCCTCTACTTTCAAGTGAGCATGCTGCAAGAGAAAATCTCAAAAATCCTACTATAAGGCATATTCTATTCATTGCTCTTTGATTCTATGTGTTGCTACTGAATGCTCTGTTGGAAGCATCCAGGTTAGTTACCAGGTTTTGTCTTACCTGGTTACCTGGTTATCTTCTTTTATTTTACATGTGGAAGCATTTTCCAAAAGGAAGATCTCCATGATCTTTACAGGGACTGAGTTTGGATGGACCTGTCTAAAATTTACAGGCTTTTGCTATTATTGTCTTAAAGATGTTCATAAAATTTTATCCAGTTGCCAGGAACACTCTCTTCCCTCATCATCATGATAGGCAGCACATTCAGAGTAACAGCCTAGTCTTTTCAATGAGTCTCTAATTCATTTTCCCCCATTGTTAGTTGTACCTTAAGTGTCATTTTTATCATGATTGTTAATCCAAACACAATAAGACATCACTAACTGAAGAATACAAAAGACAAGCAAAAGAGTCCTTTTCCTGTAAAATTATGTAAAATTATTATTTATTTAAGAGCACTATAGAACTGTTTTATGTGGATATTTGTCTTATTATTATGTGACAGAAATTTACCAAATATTTTCTGGAAAATCGAATTCCAATGCACACATGCTGGCCAGACTTGCTCAGGAGAGGGTACTGATGCTTTTTCCCAGCATTATACATTCTGCTGAGTCTAAAGAGAATTTCTGTATTTTAGATTTTACAATTCTAGACATCACAAGATTCACAGCAGTTCATAAACAGACTGGCAATTTTCATAAGAGTGGTACTATTCAAAAATGAATTTTTGAAGCAATAAGATAGTCCAAGTTATCACAAATGACTCACCATAACTGATTATAATGAACAGAATATAATGAACAGTCAAATGAAACATATTCTATATGCTTTGTGGTGAGTTCTTTCCTGTGAAAAATTATTTATTAACGAAAGCTATTTACTTTCCACAGTTTATTTTAAAAAATCTAAACAAAGGCCTAGAGAGGCTTGTGAAGAACTTCTCAATATACAATTTTCTAATTTTCCCTTGTGATAATTTTTGACATTTCTAAGGGGAATGGAAAAAGAAACCGCAGTGGTGTATAAAATGATCCATTGGTAACATCAGTACTGTTGCAGCCTTTTGGTATTAAATCTATTCCTGTAGTTGCTAAGTGTGCTGGTTTTGTCTGGGATAGAATTTATGTTCTTTGTAGTAGCCAGTATAGCTGTGTTTTGGATTTGCACTGGAAACAGGGTTGATAACACAGGGATGTTTTCATTACTGCTGAGCTGCACTGGGTTTTTCTGCTCCTTGTACCACCCAATCAGCAAGGAGGCTGGGGGTGCAGAAGACTTTGGAAGGGGACACAGCCAGGACAACTGATCTCAGATAATCAGAGGGACGTCCCATACTATATGGCATTATGCTCAGCATATCGAGATGGGGGAAAAAGAAGGAAGGGAGAGCAGTGTTTGTCTTCCCAAGTCACCATTATATGTGATGGATCCCTGCTTTTGTGAAGATGGCTGAACACCTTCCTGCCCTTGGGAAGGTATGAATGAATTTATTATTTGGCTTTGCATGACCATGCAGCTGTTGCTTTACCTATTAAAAAGTCCTTACCTTAACCCACAAGTTTTCTTACTTTTACCCTTCCAATTGTCTCTCCCATCTCACAATGAGAAAGTGAGCAAACAGCTGTGTGATGTTTAGCTGCTGGCTGAGGTTCAACCATGAGACTAAGTAACTAAACCTTTAGCACCACGGAACTTAATTCCAAAACAAAACCAAGTAAATAAAATATGAAGAGAAATTTCCAAGACAAGGAAAATAGTGCTGTTTGTCTCACAATGTTTTTCTTTCATCATTCAATTGATATTTTCTTTATCAATAAACACTGATTCTTAAAATACTGTAATAAACTTCACAGTTGGCATGTTTGGACATGTGGAATTTTCACACTTATTAAAGTGATATATAAAGCTTACTGGTCGAAGTGAATTTTAAAAAGAATAGTTATTTTTTACTATGACAGAAGGCTATTAACTTTTTTGATTTAAACAATTTGAAAGCTGAAGCAAATACAGAAACAAAACTGCTACAGTACAATAATTCTACCTCATTACAAAAAACGGGAAAAGGAAATTTTTAAAAATTTGTCTCTATGAGGGTTTTAAGTGAATTAGAGCTATTACTACTGCAGCCAACTTTTACCACAATATGAAGAAGATAAGAATATGATTTGCTAGGATCGGTAGGAGCCATCTTTTCTGTAAGTAAGGATTTTTTGATAATATTATTGAAACTTGGAAATGCAGCTTGAAAGTAATTTGAACTTATTAATGAACATTGTATAAACAAGTGTACAACTGGAAAGAGGAGAGCATAAAACAGGTTCAGGAAGATGCATTTCTAATAAGCATTAGGAGTGTCTACTTAGCTTCATTACAGCACGTTTCTGGGATTAAAAGACCATGCTACCTAGATGGCAAAATGGCAATGAAGTCGTCTCATTATCTGACATCAGAGGATTCAAGTTTTGTGTATTCTATAGAAAGAAATTACTTCAGTTCTGTCCAGCAGGTAAGGGATTGTAAAGGCCACGGATGGATTCACTACATCTTCTTTCTTCTAGTGTGCTGCAGGTCAGCAATCCTATTCTATTCGTGAGATTTGACAGCATCACAACATTGTTATCTGCTACAGCAGATTTTCTTTAGCTGTGACTTCCTATATTGTGGAATTAAGGCCATACAAGTGAAAATTTTCTGAGCATATCTTTGTAAATATTAACTGGACAGAATTTCAGTCACTTACAGTATTTTTCTAGGCATAAAGAGTCTATTCACAACAGGTTTTTCCAGAATTCATGCTTAGCACTCAAACTATCCTGACTAAACCTACAGGATCAATGATTCTGTGATAAGTGGTTAACAAAGTTAATTATATAATAATATAACAATATCTGGTGTATGAATGTGACCACATTGTCTCCACGTACCTTGCATGAAGTAAAAAGTTTCAAACAGCTCGAATCAGATACTTATTTCTTTTTTTCTTGCCTAGTAAACTTAACTTCCAATTCTCTTTTAAGAATTTTAAAAGCTACATCCTCTGCTTTTTTAATCAATACTAATAGCTGGGTAAAAGCAGTTGTCTGCAGTTCTCTTTAAGCTGTTGCCTGAAGGTCCTAGCAGTCATATGCTTCAAGGATTCAAGCAGTTTCTTGGCATAAGGGTGGATACTATAGTGAAAAGTACTAAAAGTATTTACAGAGGTTAAAACAGTATGGGAAATTAGCCTAGTCTTTACTTCACAATATCCTAATTCTCATTTAATGCACTGGCACTCCATCCAAGGAATGCACATGTGAGAAGAATCTCAATTTCTTCATCAAGTGGGTTCAAAATGGAATCGCTTTTTGGTCTAATCTATAAAAAATCCTAATCAGGTGGCATGACAAAACAGTGCCTGACAAGGCATACTGACAGATATAATGTGAACAACTTTAAATTGAAGCATGGTGAAGTAAGGAACATAGGTTGGGGAAATAATAAAGTAGAGAGAGTGATAATCAGCTGAAGATAAAGTTACTTTAATGGACTTTAAGACTCCTGAAATGTGCAATGAGATGGTGTATGAATATATTGTTATTTTTTTATCAGCTGAAGAAAAAGACCTGGTGGTATTATATCATTCTAAGGTAGCTAAGTGAAACTGTACAATTGAGAGCAAATTATGAAAGTGTAGGGGAAAAGGAAAATAATTCTATTGTACCTTTTTTTAAATTTCTTTTTCTCTTCCTTATGCAAACTGTCGACTTAAACTGAAAGCATTTCAAAATAGCAGCTTATATTCTTGCATGACTGTAAAGCATCTAACACACTTCTGTGGACCCTACACAGATGCCCTAAACAAGGGTTTTAATGACATTATTTAGACTGATTAAGACAACAGTATAAAATATTAAAATTAATTCCTAGCATCTTTGAAGACAACAGATTTTGATCTTGAGGCAAACTTTCAGTCCAAATATGAAAATATCTCTGCATATGAACATATATGCCCTATAATATGAACATCCCAAAATGTATTTTGCATTTTTTCCTGTATATGTCTCAATATTTTTTTTTTCTCCTGAGAAATATTATATATTCTTTAAAGAATAAATTTAAATGGAAGGACTTCAGTCCTTATACTTAAATTCCCAAGGATTCACCTTTAGGGAAAGACTCTGTCCTGTCAACCTAAAATACTGTCTCTGAGTAGCTCCAGTAAAGCTATTGGGTCTGTAAGAGAGATGAAATCCTTGTTTTTAATATTCTTTCTGTAGACTATAACTCTAGGCAGCCTTTCTTTTCTTTTCTAGAGAGTAGGCTTTTTATTTTCTTTTTTGTGGAATCCATTGTGAAGTGCATGTTTTCCTTTCAGTATACATGGAGCTTAGGTGTTCAATTCAACATTCAGGAAAAGTCAGTCTGTTTTTTGGATTCAATCTTGAGCACTGACATATTCATAATGAAAACAAATACAATCCTTTTCCAATATTAGTCTAGGCTTTCTATTAATTGAAGTAGGAAAAGCCAGAAAACCTTTTTACCTCAGTATCTTCATGTTTAAAATGCATTGATATTATTCACTAAATACAGAGAAATATTGTGAAAGTTAGTTCTTCCTGGATTTTGAACACATCAAAGGTTATGAAATGTTACTACTGTTTTTTGTTCCATTACTGCTCATTCTTTACTTGTTGGCTATTAAAAATAATTGATCCTTTCACCTTTATTTGTCCCTTTACATTTGCATAGATAGTCATTACAACTGTCCCTACCATTCTTTTCTTCAGACTGAAAAAACCCAGCTCTGTTTTAATTATCCTTTCCAGGTTCAATTGTCAAAATTTTTCATCATGTTTGGGCTTGTGTTTTTTTCCTGAGCTATGTTCAATTTCTACTGTTAATTCTGAGCTGCTGCCTTCCTTACTGATTGAAGAACTGTGACTGAGATCTACCATTGCTGAAGTTTTCCAAGTGCACTTTGTTAGACCTCCATGAGCTACTGTTTATGTTCTGATTGTTAAACCGACATAATGACAGATTAGCTACATCAATTTGCTTACCCCTCTTAGTGGACAGATACAAGGTTATGAGTGTTGACATGAGAGGTCCACAGGCAAAACATGGGGAGTAGGGAAGGCATAACTATCCCCTTCATAAGTGCTTTTTTCCTTCTGAGAAAGTCACCAGTTTTATCTTAATGACACTTCCTACCATCTTTCCAACCCTGATTCATCCTCACTGTATTTCTTTTCACTTTGTTTTTAATAGCTGAAACTTTTCATAATTCATTTCACTTTGATGTTTCCATGCCCAATTTTTTTTCACAAACTCTTCTTAGGATTTTCTGCAATCTTTATGGTAATAGCTCAGAAAACCTAAAAGGAGTCTTCTCTATGTGGAATGAAAGTGTTATTAAATAAGGACAAAGACAGAGGTAAATATGAAAGAAGCCATAGCTCCTGGCTCTATGTTCCTGCTGAGTTGGAAAGTCAGTGGAATGTGGGAGTCCTTCCTCTTCTCAAAGGTAAGATATTTCTAATCCGCACTATCATGCTCTAAGGCAATATCTTGCAACACCTATTAGTTGTAAACTCAGCAGGAACTGCAACCCCCTGCCTCTCAAAGAAAAAAATATTTTTCCTCTATGTAATGCAGGTTACCCAGAAAAAGGGAGACAAGATGCAAATTGCATGTGAAAATGTGCTACATTTCCATTCAAATTGCTGTTGACAATACATTATACAAAAGTCGTGATCCCACAAGCTATTGAGTATTTTTCACTTAAATGAATTTTAGTGGGAACAGGATTTGCAGATTACTCCTCCTGTGTGCCATGAGCTCCAGGGATCAGGAAGAGATTGCTGACTGAGTTTTCTACATTCTACTGGGTGTAAAAGAGAACATTCTATCCTACAAACAAAAACAAGCAATATTGAAAAGGAGTAGAAAAACACAAGTAGTAAAATGATTGCTTTTTCTGAGTCTAGGAGCCCAAATTATCTAAATACGTTGCTGATTGCCTCAGTAGTCTTTCTTGGTAGTATGCCAAGTAAGGGCTGGCAGAAGTTTGAAGCTGCTCATTTAGGCATAGTTGCAATACGAGCAGGCTTTGATCCCCAACCTATCTTCTTGAAATGAATTGTCTTTTTGATACAAGTGTTATAAAAGATTCAGATTGTAGCTCTTGTATTTCAATTCCTAAATAAAAAATACAATTTATTATTATTGTTTTCCAAAGAGCTAGACAAGGGACAAACATGGAAGGGGCCAATTTCCTTGAAAAAATCAGTGTGTCAGGCAAACATATGGACAAGAAAGGAGTCAAAGAAGCCTTTTCTGTAGAACAAAATAGTTTTCAATAAATCAATTATAAGAACTTGAATATTTAGAAAGGGGCCACCACAGCCTCTAGCTGACAAAGTACTCCACAAAAATATAAGACTGAAGAAATTTATTTTTTTCTGCTTAGATCAAAGATAACCATTTTCATCATTTACCTGAAGAAGCACATTACCTTTTTCTGAGATAGCTTATAAAATTTCAAAACCTCATACTTTATTTTGCATCCTTTCACATTCAAATACACTGTTTTTCAGCTACAGTACATCAAACTCACAAGGTTCATTAAGTTATAACAATCTTCATACAAAAATTTTCCTCCTCACAGTCCTCTGTCAATTATGTTGCAAGAAAGCAAGACAGTTGACTGAATTAGACTGCATATATGCTCAGTATTCACATATTACCTCCCAGCTACATGAGAATTAGTAAAAATCTTTGCCAAGCTAAAGAGGATTTTTGAGCAAATCCTTTATTGTATCTTATTTATAGGGGCTTAATCTGGGACTAATTTTTCTCTCTATTTATACTATGTATATGTATGTCTTATTTAGCTGATCTCTATTTTATGGTAGCACCATCATATAAGTATTAATGAGAGTAATTGTCAAACCAAGCCACTACAGTAATGTAATAAGAGTTCACTCCTAGTTGGATCTCAGGCAACACTTTGCCTCTTCTCGTATGGGTAAGAGCATTCACCTCTCCATTAAAAATCTTTTCTAAGATTAACAAAAGACAGTTGTGTCCTGAACTGTGTCATGGTACACATCAGTTAAGAAAAGGCAGGACTCACAGATACTTGTCCCTCATGTTTTTCTCTTTTAAATTCTATTAAATAACATACTACCTTTAGTGTTTAGCAATCATCATTCTGTTTAAAATATTTTCTCAAATGCAGTGAGCTCTTTTAATGTTTCAATAATTTTAAGGGATTTTAGGACCATTAGACATCTGTTGGATACCCACAGGAACACATCAAAATGAAAACAATGTGGAAAAATGGATATGAGGATTTTTAAATTAAAAATGTAAACATTCTAGAAGGAAAACAATGAAGGACACATTAAAATGGCAAAGGGTGTCAGCACATCCTTTTGGAATGTGGCAATCAGGCTACATCATTACATTCCTGTTCTGCATGATGCTCCTTTTGCCACCACTCTCATTGAAAGGCAGAACATGACTAACAAGCTTCAAGCTAGAAGAGGGAGACAGAAAAAATTCAGGTTTTTATTTAGGTTTCTGCTGTTGACCATAAAGCTCTGGAATACCCTTACAACTCAATCTCATTGGAAAAATGTTAAAAATCAAAGTTCACAAGAAAGAAATGATGTGAATGGCAACAAGGAGAAAAGTCACTCTTCAGTTCACTTTTTTTCTTTTTTACAACTATGGCAGAGGGTACAAGATCAAATGCTCTTTCCCTGTTACTTCTTCACATGACTAATCTCCCTTCTCTCTGTATATTTTCTAAGTGGCAAGGTGCCACTTTGTGTCAAATTCCACTTAGCTTCTTTGTCCACACAAAATCTCAAATTTGGGATTGATTTCTAAGTGGTATCCTCAGCAATAAACCCCCAAAACAAGCAAATACAGTAAACTGCACGCAAAGGCTGAAGTAAAGTACTGTCTGGAAAAAGTTGAAGATTTTAACATTATGATGACTGCATTATAACTGGCAACTACTATAGAACCTATCTTAAATCAAAATTTCTCTGCAAATACAGTATAACTATACTCATACGAGCAACTAAAAGAAAATACTTTTCTTCTGATCAACAATATTCTGACTTCCCCAGTTTAAATAAACTTTACTCATGCTACTCCCCATGGGTTTTATGCTCTCCCCCTGATTATGAATACATTTGTATTTCCTCTTTCTTTAGTGTTTCAGTTTTCTATATTTTCCATAGCCTAATTCAAATTCTGATCTTCTTATTATTGAGAATGAATTAACACATCATAGAAGATATTCTCCACTGCCAAATAGTTATCTTCACGTCAGTGGGCTGCTGAGCTCCTTCCTCATTCTCTCCTGTCACCTTAGGGCATCTCAGTAAACTGTGATTTCAGAGTTATAAAACAAACTCCAAAGCTGACTCACAATATGGGTCACCCCAGGTTTCCTTATCATTATGCTTCATTGAACCAAAAGTACACCCTTAAGCGAATATATGTAAACCTTTATGAGAAAGAAGGAAAAATGAAAAAAGGAGGGGGGGGAGGAAGAAGCAGGCAAATATAGTTCTACTTCACTCATTCACTCAAGAGTCACAGGTATCTCTCAGCTATAGACATTTTCTTGCAATAGACTATGTGCCCTGCTATTGCAAAAGACTTAATGAAATAATCCCATTCACAATATTTTCAATATGAATTTCCCTCATGCTTAGAAATATTCCTGAAACACATAAGCTGCATTTGGTCACAGAAAGTTTACACCTGTTTGCTCTTGTGTAAACGTATTTTACCTTAAGTGATCCTTTTCTCTGGTATTTATTTCTAGAAGGCAAAACATATCCTCTCCCAGATTTTACCTTACCAAACTTTCTGTGCTCAATAAATTGCCTTCAATAAAATAAAGTTTTCATCCTTCTGGTCACCTTGTCTTTAAACAAAAAATATCTCCAGAACTATACAAAAGATTCTATATAGGATTTTACCAGTACCTTGTAAAATGTCATTGGTACTTCCTTTTCTGTAACGGAAATAATTTTCTGATAGAGCCTGTGGTATGTCCCACACCTCACCTCTTCCCCTTCTGCCCTTAATATTCTAGTCATTCTGTAATTGCTCAGAATGTTAATTTCTTTGACTTTGGATCTTCTGAAGTAGAAAAATTCCATTTTATAGCAGATTTTTTTTAATATATAAATGGATGATCACCCATATTTCAACCCATTTCTAAGACCATCTAATTCTTTCTATCAGACATTCTGAACTACTTCTGTATTGGTATTAACTTCCAATTTTGTATCATCAGAAAATTTCACGAGAACCTTATGGCTTTTTGTGAGCATCAATGAAAATCAAATTGCTTTCTCAAAGGTCCTGTAAGATAAAGGTAATTTAATGGATAAAATCTTCTTGGGTTTCAAAAGGTTTGAAAAGGTTCTTGCCAACTGTTTTTAAAGACACTGATTAGCAGTGACATAAAAGAGCTTTGCAATGTTAAATTAGTTCGAGAAATATAAGAAAGGAAGGTAGGAAAAGTCAGTTCTCACAGGAAAGAGAGGTCAACTACTGGGGACCACCAATCACTGAATGACTGGTGGTGAGTTACACTGACATGACTTGTGAAAATATTGATATACAGCTTAGCAAATGTGACAAAGTGACAAAGTTTGCTGGTGACTGGGTAGTAAGGATAAAGTCTAGTTGTGAGTAATTGCAGAAGGAACTAGGAACTAGCAAAAACTAGCTACTAAAATGGCAGATGAACTTCAATACGAATAAAGATAAGATTAAAGGCAATAATAATTTTCTTTACAATTCTAATAAAAAATTTAATAAACCAGTCTAACTTCTCATAAAAAAATGATCAGCACTGAGCTGACAATCAACCCCTCAGAAGCATGGTTTGGGTTTACAAAAGCAGGTATCATAAAAATCATTAAATTGATATTCAGGAGTGGCCATAAAAGCAAATCAGGATATTAGGAGTTAGTGAAAAAAAAATTAAAAAAAAAAGAAAGTGTCACATTTTTCCATGTACAAACCCAATATTATCCTGCATTTTCAGTACTACGTAAAATTCTGTTTCAGTCTCCTCAGTAAGTATAAAATAACAATGGAAAAGAGGTTGGAAACAAGATCAAAAATACAGAAAAAAACATCCCTAAGATCAAAATCTTAGTATGAGCAAAAGAAAATGCATAATAAATATTTTAAATACATATACATATAGGCAAGATTTTTTTTTAATAAAAACTGAGCAATTTAATCAGTATAAAGCAAGCAATAATAATACCAGCAATCATAGTCTAAATGAATACAGAAAGCCTCATCAATAATAGTACCTTTCATTGCTGTACAAGAAAACTTAAAATATCTTTCCTCCTCCATTACGCTCATCCCTATAAAGTCCATCTAGGTCCTAAGGTCGATGTCACCAATCTTCCTCAAGCAGGGAAGAGTTGTAATCACAGGAAATTACTGACATCCTGAAGGGATGTCCCTGCTTCTTTGTTGTTGACATCCATTTAGGGATTATTTTCTGTGCTTTCTAATAACAGTCCTCCCTTGTCACTGGTTCCCAGTAAGTTTCTCCTCAACTGTCAAAGGATTGACAAAACTGACAGCTCCACCACCACCCTGCCACCTGAGACAGGTCCACCCTGCATACTGATGTACCAGCTTACCCTTGGTCTTTCTTCCACTCCGCTGCCTTTTCCAGCCATTCCAGGGCTGCATCTGACACCAGTTACCCTCATCAGGCCTATTCTCACCCATATCCTGGATGATGTCTCAACATTGTGTCAGCCTTCCGTGCCACCATCAACGTCCAAGGACATCAGCCTGTTTCTGGCTCTGGTCACTGTCATTGGAACTGAACCTGACTCATGTCATGTTCCTGGTTTGTCCTTGGCCTTGCTTCAGCACCGTGGATTTGCACTGTGACCTGGGCTCTGTGATGACTCTGGTCACCATAGCTGACTATAACAAGCTAAAAAATCTCAGCTCATTAAATTTCATTTTAAAAAATTAATTGCAAATTATCTGTTTTTAATTATTTGTTAGGGTAGTGAGTAATGAAATATTTAAGGAAATGCCTTCCCTCCCTCTTGTCCAGACTCAGATTCAATCCAAAACCTCTTCTCCCCTTTCCTTGTCTCAACCACTCGTTTTCACCATACATTATACTCAGTCCCTCCAAACCCCTTTGATGAGGAAACAGTCAGTGTAGAAGGTTGGGAACAGTACACAGAGATTTCTTTCTGCTACAGCTTCTTGCTTCATACTGCTCCCCTGCTCCAGCATGCATTGCCTCTGGGCCACGGTCCCTTCAGAGGTGTCCCTGCCCCAGCACAGGTAACACAAAGGATGCAATCCCCCTTGTTGACACAAAGCACTTCCTTTCAGGGGTTCATCTCTTTATATGTTCCCAAAAATTTCTCTTTCCACTCATTTCTCTCATTCTTTCTCCCCTTTCTCCAAACACTCCTCTTCACATACTTTCTCATGTGGCCCATTTGGAGTGTCCTCCTGTGTCTCCTGTATCTTTCTTGCATTTTCTGCCCCCAGCAGCTGCCATCTTTCCTCAAATATGTCTGAAAAGAAGTGACATGTGATCCTCTGTTTGGTTGAAGTTTTGCAGTGTGATGGACTATTTCCCTCCATTTAGAGCTGTCTGGAATCCGCTGTGACCAGGACATAGGAACAGTGCCGGTTCACGCACTCCTTCCACAAAGGACACCCTGCAACCTCTGCTACCAAACCCTGTTTTTCATGCCCAGTGCATCAGGGTTTCCCTGCCCCCTCCCTGGAGCTGATGAGACAGGCACTGGCTGGTGAGGATTGTGCCCTGCCAGCCCTGTGGTGAATCTTTATGTCTAATACTTTCCCAGACTCTAGGCAGCCACTGGTCTTTACTATCCTATGAGACTAACAAAATAAATGGGCTTTATGCAATGACTATGTAGATTGTGAGACTTCTACTGTACCAGGAATTCAAGGAACTGAAGTTAAAACAGGTATGTTGAGTGGCCAGTTGCTAAAAAAGCCAAAATTTTCTGAGCCTAGCTCCCTGACACACTGTTCTGTCACTTCATTAAAAACACTGTGACCCTTTACTAGGAAATACAAAAATTATATTCAATGGGTTACAGTATAAGGACAGACTATGTAACTCATTTTCTTGCCAACATGAAAACTCAACAGTCAGAAAATGGTAAGTAAAACACAGTTGATGGAGCTTATTCACTGTCTTAAAAAATGTTTAGAATGTATCAGTAAGGTATTAACAGTGAGATATTAAAAAAATGCAATTTTTCATCAACTTCAATGCAAGAAGCTGAATTTGCCACAGGATACAGAAAAGATCAAAAACTTACTAAGTCTGAAAGTGTCAAGACCTGACCACATGCTAGAGATTCACTGAAAGCTACAAAGCAGACTTTATCTGAATTAGAAAGTTTAGAGCTGAAAAGAGATAGAGAAGGGGTGAGCATTAGGATAAAGCATCATATGTTGGCTGTGTTCTTATTCTGCCCTAGATAAATATGCAGTCAGTGTTAAAATGGTACATTTATGAGGAGATGGACATCTCTCACACCTACCACAGACATTCACACATTCTTGTGTTCTAAAGCTAGTAACTAGTAAAACTGCCTCATACAATTCTGTCTAACATAACCATCTCATCCTCAGGATTCACATTCAAATCTTTGTTTGAAATATGAAGTTCCTGAGGCCAAAACTAGGTCATTTTTAATTCCACACCAATTCAGTCAATCAATGTCTGATTTTTCTTTCCTTATTCTGTACTTATTGACAAAAATAAAATATAATACACAAATTCTTTAGCTGAAAAAGAAAATATTGTCTCTTGTACTTGTAGGTTGTCTATTAAGATGTTTTTTCCCTTACAAATAAGCTCCAAATATAGTTGTAATTTTGACCTAAACAAATTTCAAAAATTACCCACATTCACAAACCTATCTTTTTCCCTCTCTTTAAATGAGAATCTGAGAACGAGACTTTTATTTATTCTTTTATATAATTTAAACATTAATATATAATTTAAACAGAATCCTTATTTTTTAATATAATTTCAAAGGAACCACTTTAATATACTTCAGTAAAGGTACACTATCTTCCTCCATCTTGCATATTTATTATTTGCCAAAATCAAAATGAAGGTATCATAATCTTTTTGATAACTGTTCTGGAAGAAGTAGATTTTGAATATTGATAATGTATAATTTGTATCTTATAAGCATTGTATCTTAATTTATTTCCATCTACTGTCTCAGTAATGGAGTTAAATGGGGTCTGTTGATCAAGTTCAAATCGTTTAGTGTGCATGACCTGTTGTCTCAGAGTTTCTTCACTCATATGTAGAATCCTCAAATACACAGATATTCATCTCTGGAAACAAAAAACAGGGTAAAGACAACTAAACTTCTGAGACTAGCCAGAATTGTGTACTCAGTATATTGCTCTTAATTTCATTCATATTTAGTCTACTTCAATGTTTGTTTATTTTGAAAAATACTCTGATGTATTCTCTGTTAGATTATAGAATCTTGGAATCATAGCATAGTTTGGGTAGAAAGGGACCTTAAATATTATCTAATTCTAATACTCCTAAAATGGGAAAGGACACTAGGCTGCTCCCCCTAGCCTGGTCTTCCAGGGATTAGGCATCCACAACTTCTCTGGGCATCCTGTTCCAGCGCCTCACCACCCTCACAGCAAAGAATTTCCTCCTAACATCTAATCTAAACCTACACTCTTTCACTTTAAAGACATTCCCCCTTGTCCTATCACTACACGCCCTTTGTCATAAGTGTCTCTCCACTCTTGTTGTAGTCTCCCTTTATTTACTGGAAGGCTGCTATGAAGTTTCCCCAGAGCCTTCTCTTCTCCAGGCTGAACAACCCCAACTCTCTCAGCCTGTCTTCATAGGAGAGATGCTTCAGACTTCTGATCACCTTCACGACCCTCCTCTGGACTTGCTCCAGTAGATTCATGTCGTTCTTGTGTTGGGGAACCCAGAGATGAAGCAGCACTCCAGATGGGGTCTCATGAGAGCAGAGTAGAGGGGAGAATCACTTGCCTTTACCTGCTGGTCATGTCTCTTTCACTGTCTGCCGAGCCTGCACTAGGATTACCCTGACCCAAGTGGAGGACTTTATCCTTGGCCTTGTTGAACTTCACTAGGATCACACAAAGCCGTGTCTCAAGCCAGTTAAAGTCCCTCTGGTTGGCATCCCTTCCCTCCAGTGTGTCAACGACACCACATAGCTTGATGTCATTGGCAAACTTGCTGAGGTTTCACACAGTTCCACTCTCCATGTCACCAACAAAGATGTCAAAGAGTTTAAGACCCAATGCTGACCCCTGAGGAATGCCACTCATTGCTAGTCTCCCCTTGGACATCAAGCCATTGACTGTAGTTTTTGGAGTGCACCCATCCACCCAATTCCTTATCCACTGACTGCTTCATCTGTCAAATCCATGTCTCCTCAATTTAGAGACAAGGATGTCATGCATGACAGTGTTTATTCATGCAGGCATCCTGTCTTTTTTGCCAGACTTTGTGTCTGCTGGGATGCATTGCTCTTGAGGAGTCATCCCACCATGTCTCCATGCTGCCAATAAGGTCACAGCCCTACAAGCGCGCATTTATCTCTAACTCCTCTTATTTTATCCCCATGCTACATCTATTTGTATAGAAGCATCTAAGTTGGGTCCCTACTAAAGATTTTTACTTTGCACTGAAAAGGTCTGAAAAACCTTAAAATAATTACTTAACACATTTCAGCAGATAGGCATCAGCTAATAGGAGCAGCCATCTGCTACAGTTTAATCCAAGGTGGCATATCTGTATATACCTTGATTTCCACCAACTAAACATTTGGTCTAGACAATATCAGATTTAAACACAGCAGTGGCCTATGAACCTTGCTGTCATATTACAATCCAACAGACTATTCATCTTTTTCACCAAGTAGTTTAATGTAGCAGTGCAAGGGGCTGCAGCCACCCTGACCCCAGAAGATCCAACAGACACCAAGCTGTGGTGGTCAAGCACCGAAGCATACTGCCTCATTCCTTGGTTAGGGTGAGAGCCTATAATCCCCCAGTTCCGCAGTTTCCATATTTTTATGTGATAGGTTCATGTTTTCCCCTCCCTGTTCTATGTGTAAGTTTGTTAATATTCATTCCCCCTAAGTTAATATGTATTAATTCTAGAAAGTTCTGTAGTACTCAACACCCCATTGGTTCCTTCCCTAAATCCCTCCTTTGTGTTATTTCCATTGGTTCACTTGTCCTCAACCCTGCCTCCTGTCAAGTATCTCTTATCCCCACCTTTCCTATCCCCACTATAAAATCCCTGGACCGTCAGATAGAGCTTTCCTTCTCTTCCCCGCATTTTTTCACCTCAATAAACCTTCTGCATGCCTACATATCAGCTCAGGGACAGCCCCCTCGGGTGAGGAGCGCACCCCTGTCTGCCTGCGCTTTTGTGTGTCTGTGCCTGCCGTAGTGCAGTCGGGTTGTGGCTACACCTCTGGGCTCTCTGAGCTGGCACGCAAAAACCTGTGAGTTTTAAGTAGTTTAATGACAGAATAACAAGGGAGAAAAAAAAACCAAACCCTATGAATTTAAAATTCTTCAAATGGTTTTAAACTGATTTTATGAAAAGCAAAGTAAATTATGTATGGATTAAATGTTTCACTAACAGTTTTGTGAATATATCTGTCTTTCACTAGCTACAAATTAACCTCCAAAATTACAGTGGTATGTGTAGTATAACTCCCTTTCACTCCCATATTACTCAAGTATTTTTCCTACTCATTCTTCTGGAATAGAGGTAACATCCCTGAAGACAAGTCTATTTTATTTTTCAGTTGTAATTTTTCTTTCAACATTTTTCTTAACATATGGGTATTTCCCTTGTGAGGATAAATTTTATCATTGTTTCATTTGGTTTTGTATGGTAAGGTTTTCTCTTTAATAGAGTGAAAGACAAACACAGTTGATTAGTTGATTTTGCTAATGGGCACAAGGTAGGCCAGTCTGATTTTCACTTTAAGTAGAGCCTCTCTCTGCAATCACTATTTTGAGTAAAGGCCAACTCAGTAATGAAGTTGGGCTATTAATAAAGAGTTGTTCTTCTAATGAAGAAATTTGTTCTACACATGACCTCTCAGTAATTTTTTTCCAGAAGGCAGTCATTCTGTGGATTTAGCCAGAGGCATAAAACTAGCAATTTCATCTCAAACTGAAAATCTTTCTATCATGACTATCTATCACCTGGAAATTTAGATACAGTTCAAATCTTGAATCCATCCACAGAAATGTAGACCCTGGTTCTTAAGTAGCAGATGGTCAGTGTTCTTCTTTGGCCCATCTCTGTTAGACGTAGGACCCTATTTCTGTTTGGCATGAAAATATTTCAGAGCATTATACTTAGACAAAATGATAAAAAGCTGGCATCTCAGGGGACCACTTCAAACAAGCAAATAGCATTAGGAAAATGTATTGATCAAAATGTGTTGATCTAGAAACAAGTCTGCAAATTCCTCACAGAAAGAGGTGTCTTGAATCAATATGAAGTCAGCATGAGAAGGCATCCACATTACGTAGAAAAAGCAAAATGCAGTTATTTTTATTATTCCAAAATTCAGTCGTATTACTCAGAACTTAGTGAAAAAATCTTTTCCTGGTATTATTTTTTTTTAATAGAAGTAATTAAATAAAATTCAGAAAGAATCTTCACAGCAGAGAGACTCAGTTTTCCATCCTGCCAAAATGTTCTAGCCACTAGTTTGCAGTATCATACTTCCTTACCTTTCTTCTCTTTTTTCTAACTTTCCCTCTCTTTCTTTCTCATAAATCTTATATCTTTAACTATGTAGTGACAGATTAAACAGAAAAGTTGGAAATCACCCTCCTTTTCATATTTGTCTTTCTTCTTCCATTTCATAGTTGTCCCACAGTGCAGGCTGTTGATTGAAGCACTAAGTTTGGGATGAAAGGGAATCTGGGTGTCTGAATTTCCTCACTCTGTCAAAAGCATATTTTGAGACAGTTTTCTATCAATCCAGTTTTCTATCAAACCACTGAAAGGTAAGAAATTCTAAACAAAGTCAACTGATTTCCTTTTAAAATTAGCTCAATAAAAATACTTAGCTTTAGAAATATGACTAAAATCAATGTAATACAGAACAGTGTGTTCACTTCAAAAAAACAGACATAGGTTTACATGCCTTGCAAAAGCAAAGAAGGAATGACATCAATCTTGTTCTTTACAGATAAAATTAAAATGCATACAAATACAAATAAACAAGTATATAGTGCATGTATTTACTAGACTGAAGAACATCTGTCCTCAGATGTCTTCTTTCTCATAGACTTCACAGACAGTTTGATATCAATTTTTGTTAATTTCCCTTTTTTTCTTATCAGAGGAAGATGTCTTCATCCAGGCTCTATTTGAATTTTAGGTGCCATATATTTGCAAGAATGATTCAACTTTGTGATGCAGCAGAAAATTACCATAGGAGGATGTTCACTGAATATTTTATTATGGCTAGGCAATTTTGATTGAAAAGGCTGTCAAACCTCTGAATTTGTGGGTGAGTATACAAGGTGTCAATTTTTGATGTCTTTAATTTTCTCAAAGTACTCATTTTCTGTCAGCCATATTGCCACAAAAATCTATCTTACTTACAAATGCACAATTCAAAGAAAACATGTGTTAGGTGATGAGATCAAGTCCAAAACCAGTCTTATTCTTCTAAAGGTGGTCAGCACTACCTAGTGACAGTTCAGGTCCAGAGTCATTCCTCCATAAAAGCTACACTCAGCAACTTTTGTGGATGTCACTTGCTGTTTGATATATAAGCTTCTTTTTAGATGGTTATTAGCCTTTTTCTCTTTTTCTTTTCCCAGAGGGACAGTCTGACTATCAATCTTCTATCTTAGGCCAGCAGAAATCTGAAATGAGACTACACGGCAATGTTAAGTAGATGGTGCCAAAGAAAACCCAGCACAAGGTGATTACACATTCAAGAAAATATAGCTGTGACCATCTTTTTAAAACATAAACAAAAGAGTTTTGGAAATTCCCTCTGTGCCATTAGTTCAAAAGTAGAAAAAAAATCTGGCAGATATTTCAGGCATATTCCTAAGGTGAGGTTTACGTAGATACCATCAGAATAGCAAGATTGTTTTTTATTTGAATATTTAAATTAACTGATTTTTGTTTCAGTCATTAAAAAAATGTAAAATATGCATAGCTTTCTCACCCCTCATCTCTTCCCTCTCCTCCTGATTTCCAAAGGTTGCCTCAATTCTTTCAGCCCTTCAATGAGTCAATGGTGAAAATATGTGAGGATGATTTACAGTCAGTGCACAGTGCTTTGTCTCTGTTGCTTCTTCTGTCTCACACTTTTCCTCTAGTCTTGTGTGGGTCCTTCATGGACTGCAACTGAAACACCTGCTTCAGAGCCTGGAAAACCTCTTACTCCCCCTCTTTTCTGTGACTGTGGTGTTCCTCTGCTGCTTCTCACTCTTTGTGTTCTCTGCCTGTTTGGAATTTTCTTCCCATTCTTAAATATATTTTCCTAGAGGCACCACCAGCTTGACTGATGGGCTCAGCTGTGTTCTGTGGTGGGTCTTTTGGAATCATCTGGAATCATCTGACTGGACTCAAGACTGATCCCTGGGAACACCACTAGACTGGCTGGCAATGCTGTGCCTGATGCACCCCAGGACACAGTCGGCTCTCCTGGCTTCCAGGTCACCGCTGACTCATGTTCAACTTTCTGTCAGCCAGGTTCTCCACATCCCTTTCTGCTGTACTGCTTTCCAGCATGTCATTCCCCAGTCTATACCTACACCCACAGTTGCCCCATCCCAGATGCAGAATCCAGCACTTTCCCTTGTTGAAATTCATATGGTTGGTGATTGCCCAGTCTTCTAACTTGTTGAGGTCTCTCTGCAGGGCTTCCCTGCCTTTGAGGGAGTCAACAGCTCCTCACAGTTTTGTATCTTCTGCAAACTTGCTTAGTATCCCTTCCAGTCCTGTGTTCAAGTGGTTAATGAAGATGTGGATGGAGCCCTGTGGAACCCCGCTAGTGACAGGTCACCACTCTGATGTCACTCCATTCACCATAACCCTTTGTGCCTGACCTGTGAGCCAGTTGCTCACCCATCCCATGATGTGTTTATCCAGATGTGTGCTGGACATTTTGTTCAAAAGGATCCTATGACAGACAAAAAGCTTTACTGATATCCAAAAATATTACATTAGCTGGCTTCCCTTGATCATCTAGGTGGGTTAAGTTCTAGGTCACCACTTTTTATCACAAACCCTCTTTACAAGAAGTTTAAGATATAAGTTGACGCTAAGGGAGAATTCTCTCATTTCCATCTATTTTCATATTTTTCATTTCTTTGTCATATTCACTAAGTGATAACTTGTTTGAAAGTACTTTGTAGTCTTTTAGAAAGACTAGTAAAATATTTCATTTCCCTTGCTCCCCAGATGATCATTAATGAGCAGTAAAATAATTCAAAATACTACAGATTGGTAGAATATATTTTAATCTTTTCCAAGACAAAACACAAGATGTAATTATTCTCTTAGCATTACAAGTGTCTGATTGCTAGCAGTCTCACATCTCTAGATGCCTGTAATTATCCACAGTAATTTGTTAGCTCATTTGATTAATTCAGAAAGACTGTATGGTTTCTTCTCATACAGAGATATATGTAATGGTATGGACCTCTTACTTCACACAGTGTACTAATTGCTAAATTTTGGGTTGTATAACAATATAACAACATTTGAAAAATCAGTTAAGAGATTAACCCTCCCAGTCCAAACACAGAACAATTACTCTTACAAATTAACTAGCCCTGCCTCCCATGAGTGAAGAATCTGTCTAATTAATGGTCAGTTCATGCATAAAAAATTAGCATCAGCTGTTCAATCATTATTTGAAGATGTTTGCAGTAACTGATACTGTTTATCTGAATTTTAAATGGAAAACAATGTCAGTGAGACTGTAAAATATATTGAGCATATAATTTAATAGATGCGATTTATGAAAAGTACTGTCAGAAGCATAATTCATTGTAAGACAGAAGCACAGAATGTATTAGACACTAAAATCATAAGCATCACATATTGTATATTTATTGCTGATGTATTGGGTTTTTAACTTATAAAATGTCCCAATTAGATAATTTAAGAGTATGTGCAAGAAAACTCAGCAAGTAAATGCAGGTGTATATGTTGTAACGAGCATTGAATTTTTGAAAATTTAGATATAGATACATAAAAGATATTAGAGATTTAGTTACACAGAGTGCAATTTAGACAGAATTGGAACATCAAACTACAAACTGTTTTTCAAAGTTCCATGCTTACAAATTTATCTATCAGGTAAAGTAGGTTTCCTCTCATTTGGGGAAGCTAGTAAGTGCTTTGGTGACTATTTTATCCCTACTTATTTGATAAACTAATTGTTAGAAATCTGCATCAACTATTCTACTTTTTTTGTGTTATTTTTTCATTTTCCCAGCCAGCAAATAGTCTAAAAAGAAGTCTAGAGAATCAGACTTACTTTTCACCTTCTGCTGTGGGCCAATCAGTGTTTAATTATTTAATGCAAGACAAGAAAATGGGTGAGCTCCGCTTAAAACAGGTGGTTAGGCATATATTTTTATGAGAATTCTGCTAGTAAAATTAAATTGCATGTCTTACATTTAAGGTGTTCTAACCTCTATAAAAGCAGAAGGCAGTTATAAGTGTATATATAATATTTAGTTGTGATCCAAATGTGTAATGTCCAACTACATCAACAGCAAGTTTTACTTGGTCAGATAAGTAGTGTCAGTCCTATTCCTGACAATATGTCACATTTTATTTAATAAAGTAGAGATTTCTCCATCAGAGATTAAAAAGAGAAAACATTTTTTTCTTTGTAAATGGCTTTTTTTTTTTTTTTCAGGACAGAAAATGAAAGAAATATTCAGTAGTTACTATTATTAAGAACCATTTGTTTCACTTTATGAAGACATTAGAAAGAACAAATATAATTTTTCATATGGCTTGATTCATTTAACAAGAATGATGCCTAAACACAAAATCAAATATAAAGACAAAACTGTTTATTAAAAATTCAATTGCAGCTAGGTATCTAGGAAGCATTTAAAAAACCCCGAAAATTCTCTTATACTAGAGATGATTAGTAAAACAGAGTAGTAAGATTTAATTGTGTCACTCAAAACAGGTTAAATTCCTTAAATCATTTTTGTACCAATATCATGATTACCATTACCTCTTGTATTTTCTGATGTATATTGTTAACTTATGCAATGGTTAGAAATATGATCAACAGACCTATGTTAACACTGAGCTATGAATTGTGCATGTGACAAAATGCTTGAGCATTTCCTACTGAGGAAGAGTACTGTTTCTCACAATGACTTTTTAACTTGTTAGTAGCTCAGCTAAGGATAAGTAGTTATTAAATACCTGCCGTAAATGTCAAATTACAATTGCAATTAGTATTTTCAAATAAAAAAGTAGAAAAACATGGCTTGTTGGAAATACAGATAAACACCTTCTTATTTGGGTAAAAGAATAATAAATAAAGTGTAAAAGGAGAAAAAAACACTGTTAACCCAAATAACTTCCAGAGTGAGAAATTAATTACAAAGACATTTAGATTGGGAAACTTTAACAAAGGCTGAAGGACTCATATAGTTTTCTTCTCCAAGTCCAATGAAATATGTACCAATTTATCACATGAAACGTGAGGGAAAGCAATTTTGCATTCATATTTATTCAGCTGGTTTATGTGGCTAAATGTTCATTGGCTAATTCTTAAAAATTCTTTTCCTTTGACCAGACAATCCTAAAATTTAGTTAAATGGAACATTTTTGACAGTGAGGAAAATAGGCTATTTGCTTGTATTCAAAAGACACAGAGGTGAATTTATGTCCACACTACCATGAAAATCATGGGATCATTTTCTGATATTGAGGCCAGGTAGGGAAATACCTCACATTGCTACTTTTGACCTTGTTACTCTCCAAAACAGATGTCTGCCATTCAGGGATTTTTCTCTGACTTACATTAGTTTCCAGACTGTGCCTACGACAGCTACATTTCACGAAGCAAAAATATTTCAGGGATTATTCTAGAAATTTTAAATTATGAACAGCAGAGTTTCATACTCTGGAAGTTTCCCTTTACCCTGTCTAATTTACTAGAATTTCTTCAAGTGGTCTTGCTTCATTAGCTAGGAAAATCCTGTGACATGCATCAAAGCCGTGAGAAGTTAGCCTGCACCTTGTAAGTGCTGAGAGTCACACAAAATTCTTGCATTCTCTTAAATTTAACAGGCAGACTTCTTTTACTGGAAGCTCAAATACCAAATATATTTTTAGATGGTTCTCTAGCTACTAGATTTCAGGGTGCAGATATAAGCTCTTTCTCAACATAGATATATCCTGGGAAAACTATAAAACCACACTTAGTGAAGAAGAATTAATATTATTGAATATCATTGGAGAAACTACACAAATATCAGGGTAAAATTAGAAATTCTCCATTAATTAAATTTACTTTGAATCCCAGGTGCTTTTCCTTTCTGTGGAATTCAATATCAAGTGAAGAAAATAAGTTTAAAAATTATGTATGTCATCAAAGAAGAGAAACAAATTCAAGAGAGACAATAATATACCTAGGCTGCATCATACTGGATGCCTATATAGGCTATGCTTTCTGGCAATGTCTGGTATGAAAAAGTAAATTTTGAATAAAGGGAGAGAAGGAGACACCTATTCAACAATTTGGAAGTCATCATAAATTCTGAAATTGTCTTGTGATATAAAAGTAGATTTAACATTCACTCTGATTTTGTGGGTTTTATTCATAAGGCAAACTGAATATTTTATGTTCACATTGTAGATCTATTTGAGTTTTCCCCCTCCCTCCCAGGGAAAAAAAAACCAAACCAGCCAACAAAAAAAACCAAAACAAAAAAAACCCCACATCACTTGGAGGAAAAGTGCTTTCAGATCTAAGAATTATTGTGTCATCACCATTGCACAAAATGACCACCAACTGTCAGGTAAGACACAGTTAATCTATGCAAATAAATCAGTTGCCAGGTAAGATTGCTAGTCTTTGAACAGAAGCTACAAATTTTCTACAAAGGTGCTTCCCTGTCAGCACAGAATAAGGAAATATACTATTAGCTGTGTTTTATTACTCTGAAAATCAGAACAGGGATGGAGATAATAGCATGGCTTCTACAAACAAAATTCAAGTCCCTCTAATCTACTAAAATAGGGGATAAAGGAGAAATGTGCATGTAATTTTTTTTGGCCTTCCAGAAATCTTTAGCAAAGTCCTTTGTAGCAACTTCCTACTCGTGAAGAAAGGTGAAATACTGTGATGCATTCTGAACAGATATAGATATAGAAAATAAAGTGTAAGAATAAATTAACGATTGTCTGCATGACAAAAAAAGCTAATAACTGTATTTCCCAAAACGTTATATGAGGAATGTGGTTGTTATATATACTCAATACTGATATGAAAATATGATGTGGAGGAAGGTCATGATGTTTTCTTGGAGTACAACATTATTCAGGCTAGTCAAGATTGAAGAAATTGTATAAGATTTCCAGAAAAACTGAAATTTACTTCCATAACGACAATAGAAATCTAATTCTGATAAATGGAAGTGGCTAAACGCATTAATAACTTGCAGTCTTAAATCAGTTCTACCCACTTACAAAGTTAGGTTACTGTATCTTTAGGGACTATTAACTGGAAGATCCTGCTCAGTTACAATAAAATAGAAAATTATGAAAAGAAACAATAAAATGTAATTTTAAATATTGTGAGCCAATGCACAGTATTTTCTGACATGAAATAGCAATTTCAATTTCCTGACAAATGTGTATCAGAAAAAAAGAAAAGCAATTTTTGACTAAGACTAAGGTCTGGGTTTGTATCCTGTGTGATCAAGATGGAATCAAGAAATAGAAATAAAATACTTGTGCTGATGATGTATATGCTTTTCATATTGTATAGCATAATAGATGTATAAATATATATATAAACATTTGCATTTATTTTGTTTCATTAAAAAATTTGCTTTGCTGTTTTTGTGTGGGGACAGTGTACTTTCAATTCCTAGTATTTTCTGTGGAATATAAAAATGAAACTTGTTAACCAAATTTAGTAAGCTATTTCTTTTTTCTATTTTTAATATTTTATCTTCCTCCTACACACAAAAAATATCATTTTAGTAAGCTAAAATTATAACAGAGAAATTCTGTCTTGTTCACAATAGTTTAGTGAAATGGAAGTTTTTAAACATATTGAAACAAAATGATGGCATTTGTAGTATCCACTGACACTTTCTTTGAACGTGATATATAAGTGTACAGAAAACACTATATATGAAGTAATTTAAATGAATAATCCTACATACACTTATGACACAGACATAAATGTGAGATCTGTCCATTTAGCAGGCAATTATGTAAGTGTGAATTAAATGAAAGAACTATTAGTTGTTTGATGTTGCTGTTGTCTGTGGAAGAAATTAAAATACGAGTAGATATAATTGAATGATTATTAAATGAAGCAATGGCCTCTGCATTGAGCCGTGTGGGGCAATGTCAGGCAAAATGAGATGGCTAGAGAACACGATGAGCCCGCTGGTTTCCCTGCTGCACCTTGTTCCCTGCAGCCATCAGCTCTGGGACAGGCAACACAGACAAGAAATTCTTCACTCTTAGGGTGATGCGGCACTGGAACAGGTTTTCCAGAGAAGTTGTGGATGTTCCATGTGCTGAAGTGTTCAAGGCCAGGCCGGATGGGGCTCTAAGCAACCTGGTCTAGTGGGAGGTGTCCTTGCCCATGGCAGGGGGTTTGGAACAGGATTAGCTTTATGGTTCCTTTCACCACCAACCATGCTGTGATTTTATGACTTCTAGTCAATATTTTAGTCTATTAACCTAATTCTTCTGCTTAGAGAACCATATTGCTATAATGTAAAATTGTGTCAAAAAATCCCCTTTACTGTTAGTGATAAATAGACCCAGAGAATAGAGAATATTATTAATAACTCCAGATAGACAACTATATTGCATTCCTCTTTTGTGTATAATCAATCTGCATATGTTGTGCCTAGATCAACAGTTTGAAAGTTCAAAGATCTTTTTTTCATTCAGGAAAAGATTTATATGTTTGGGGGGGTTTTGTTTTCATTTATCAGTGGCACCCTTCTACATAAACCACCTTAGTTTTCCTTAGACTTCTGGTTAAACTTCTCCATTTATGGAAGGTTAAAGTCTCTTAAATCCCATCTTATTGACAGAACATGAAATATTCCCTATTGATGTCTTTTTGTCTCTTTTATTTCTTTAGATTAAAATGACAATTAATTATTTAAATAATTAAAATTTTTAAGAGTAAGGAAAAAAAAAATTCTTCCACTCCTCATACACAACAAAAGAATACAGGTAAGATGAAAATAAGTTTGTGGAGGAAACAGTAGAAGAGATATTTTTCAAGACTTTCACAAAGTTGTGGAAATGTGTCTTCGCTACTGCTTTGTTATAGTGTGTTCTAAAAGCAACACACATTGCTTTGACATCAGCCAGGCAAAGAAAGCTCATGAGACAGCTGATCACTATTTTATTTAAGGGTCAAAAATTGTAGAGATACCACCAACAAGAACTCAATTCAAATGCAAATTCACAAGTCCGAAGAGGTTTTGGGATAAGAATCTATAGGATATTTTTTCGTTAGAACAGCAATCCATTTTTATTTCTCTTTTTAGTGTTAGGAGTATGATTTGGATCTGTCAGTAAAAGCATTATGAAAAGGAAAATGGTACCTTATTTTAAAAATAGAAATTCAAACATCTACTAAGTAATTTTTTATTGTTGGATCATATCTTTATTTATGTATGTGCATTTATGAATTAACTTCTTTATACTATTATACACCAGCAGCAGTATCAAAATCAGTTTCGGGTTTCAACCAAACTCATTTTTTTTTCACTAAAGAAATACAGATATCCAATGTGTGTCAACACATGGCTTAAAGATGCACTGTTGATAATGATTTCCCTAGAGGTTATATTATCTGGTTAAAAAAAAGATAAACCAAACTATCTATCGCATTCTAATGGACAGAGGTCAGTGTAACATCTGCCCTGTCTATTTTCAAATTGTTTCTGAATTCATGCACAGTATTTCTCGGTCCCAAAAGTTGTTTGAGCATAAAATTGCAGTACCAATGAATTGAATCTTCTCTTTTTTTTTTCAACTGATATTGTGGCAAATTGCTTTCCAGCTGCAAAAGCAGATTATTTAAGGTTTTTTTCCTAGCATTGTTAGGAGTGAATAAAGTGGCCAGACACTGAGTACATTACAGTGACCTTGCTATTAAAAGTCAGTGATAATGAGCAATTTATGAAGTATGATACCTATGCCCTACTATCAAAAGTAGTATTATCCAATGGATTTTTCAATTTGTACAGCAGCTTTTTTGCTCCTTTTCCAGTTTTATTTTGTTGGTGGCACTAGCTTTTGAAGCCACCCTAACTTTTAATCCTCTTTTATAGCTGGAATCAAGTAGTAGTCAGCTTGCCTGTCAACTTCATTCTATTCCTATAAGAGAACCTTTGAGAAACATAAAGAACTCCGGACTCAGCACAAGTTCCTTCTGCAAACCTGCAGGCTGCAACAAACTATGTACCTATCTGAATTTCATTTTGCAGACACTGGAAGAAATTTTGAGTAACTGGAACCAGAACAGAAGCTTGCTACTATAATGAATTTTATTTGATAACTTGTTACATTAATAACTTGTTATTTTGTGATTTTGGTCCTTTTTGTTTTCTTCTATGCTTTACTAACCTCCCAAGTGAGTTTGGAGACTGAACAAGTTGCTGATCATACCATGTTAGAATTTTTAAATATACATGAAGAGGGAAGAAAGAGAAAATCACTTAACCATTCGGTGGTGTGAGATGACTGTATATAAAAACTAGTAATACTGTGCTGCTTTGAAAAACATCACTGTTTTCAGCACATATCCAAAGCACAGCCCCATAATAGCTACCACGAGGAAAACCAACTCTATCCCAGACAAAACCAGAAAATATGACCATATTCTATCACATTTGATTATATTTGTTATTGTGTATCATAATTGATACTGTGACTAAGCACTTGTAAAGCCCCAAAAAACTTGCTGAACAAGACTTTTAAAGCAGCTTATGGGTGTTCATGTACTCTGAGTTAGACACACTGGAGAAATACTGACAAAATATTCTCAAGAGGTCAAAACAACAAAAAGAACTCCACTGGCAACCTCAGAAAATCAGAGAATTTTGGCAAAGGTTTAGAGAAGCATTCAATCAACATAAAACACTTCCCAAAATATTAACTTATCCCATTCAACTTAGTAAACACCAGGCCCATTTGATTTTACATTACTCAAAAATTTCGAGAAGAGAGAATTGGAGGAAGAAAGAAAAGATATAGAAAAGGGCACATATAACTACCAGCTCCTGGGTTCCATCAGTGTTCAGTGGATAGAAATTCCAAGAAGAGGTAGTGTAAAAACATGTGCTTGCCTTGTGCTCAGCTTTAAGTACCCCTTGGCCTTCCTGAGTCCATCCCTCAGGTAGGAATTCCTGCCTAATTCAGCCACTCAAGAGCTGGGTTAGGGGTTCCAGAAGCAGGTGTAGAGCATTGCCTCTGGTGTGCCAGGGATTGACAGGCACTGCTGGGCTGGGATACAGGTTCTAGGGAGGGGGAGTGCAGAGCAAGCCGCTGCCTCGTCAGGGAAAGGCCTGACTTGCCTCTTCCCCCACACACATGCATCCCAAAATATCTTGAGACATCAATCTTTACAGTCTCTCACAGCACCCGGACAGTTTGCTCAAAGAGCCTCTGGAGTCTCCATCCCTGGAGATTTACAGAAGCTGTCTCATCATAGTCCTGAGCAAATGGTTTTTAGTGACCTAACCTGGGTAGGGGAGTTGGATGAGATGACCTTCAGAAGTCCCTTCCAGCCGCAACTGATGCTGTTATTGGAATGGAAAATTTGAGAACTGTACTATATACACTGCATATCTTCAGAAATCATATCTCATGTTCTTCTGTTGTCATTCAGTCTATGAGGACTTCAGCAACGACTTCCAGACACTTCCACAGTGAAAATATTAGCTAAGGCAGACAAATGCAGACTCAGCTGACTAAGCTGCTACGGATTAACTCCAGTAGGCAGCTCAGCCCCACATATAGCCACTCATTCCCTGCCCTGCACTGGAAAAGTGGACAAGGGTTCAGAAACCACTTCTTGGAGGTACTTATATGTAAAATTATATAATTTTAAAAATATAGCAGTGACTTCTGTTATAAAATGAACAAGGTATGTCTCATAGATAGAGTAACTGTCAGTAACAGAAATTAAAATACCAGCAAATTAAAAAATATTTAAAGAAGGCATCACTGAACATATGATGAGGGAGGGAATATTTTCTTTTTTGTCCTGAAGATAAGTAAAACTAAAAGTTGCAATAAATACCTTATGTTAAAACAGATCTCATCTAGAAATGTGCAGCATTTCTGAAAACCAGTGAAAATTTTTGGAGCCAAGGGATTCAATGTATTTTTGTTTTATTGCTTTTATTTCTCCTTTTACTGGCAAGTAAATGTATATTCTGCTGTCACTAGCATGGTGTGAGGAATGTTAAACATTAGAGATGAATAGAAAACTGGATTGTATCGCTGCTGTATTCAGCTGTTTTGTGATTATATCGAGATAGATTTTATATTATATATATTATATATATATTTTTATATAAATATAAGAATTCATATTTTAAGGTAAGAAGAGGTGGTTTTATAAATCAATTCTTTTGTATAAGCAATAATAATCAAATAAAATCTTAAGTATTATTCTATTTAAACTAAGCTTCACTTACCCTTTACATTTTTCTCTATATTATTTATTTACCTATCAAGAAAATTTTCCCTCCTTTTCCACCGTTCTGGTGCAATGACTGAAGAAGTGTTAGGAACACCAAAGTCCTCAAAGGCAGGTGGGGTTTTTTTTTCCAAATGCCAGAAGAAATAATGTTCTTTAGCATGGATGTACAAGTGTACAATAGATGTACATAGATGTAAAAATAAGGGAAAGAGGCTCACTGCAGCCTGCACCAGTCTCTACACAGAATCTAATGGCAATCAATATACTTTACCGTAACAATGGCATAGGAGGAAATGCAACTATACCTACGAAGTTGTTTCTACTTCATTTTTAAAATCATGCTGTGTTGCCAAAATATAATGTATATATAGGTCTGTATTACAGATTTCAGTCACCCTATGTTGAGACTTCATAACTTCTCCATACTTCACATCTTACTCCGTAGTATGTCTGCCTCTAGAATATACATCTTTTTGTGACATTTTACACTCATGGTGTGAGAATTGAAACACTGGTGTTCTCACCCTGAGAAACTGAGCCATACACAAGCATATTTAAATGAAGTATATTATTCTTATTATCAAAGAATGAAGTATTAGGAGAATTTTCATTGGAACAATTACTTCCATGACAACGAGAACATCATAAAGATTTTAAGCAGGACTGTTGGTACCACCTATTATTAAGGTTGGTCAGTGGTTCATATTTTCATTTGATTATAACTTTGCTTAGGTTCAATGGTCTGAACTTACATTTTCCATGCTGAATGAACAACTCAGGAAGGAATGATTTGCCCTTTTTTGCATTTCTGCCATAAATGTTCAGTCAAACAAATCTGCTATTCCCAAGAAAGTGTCTAAAGAAAATTAGGAAAAATTCAATACTATTTCCTTGTACAAAAATCTGCAATGCTACACATTTTGGAAAAGAGATTTTTATAAAGTCTGTCAAGAATGTATCTGTTGTTATCCCATTAAAATCTTCAAATCTGCTCAAGGTATAAGACTCTAAAAAGATTTCACTACACAATGGATAACAATAAGCAATATAGAATTGACCATATCATTCCTCAGAAAACTATTGCCTGTAACTCCTGATAGCCATATTGGTACTAAATTCAGGAAGTTCACTTTCTTAGGCCCTTTTTCATAAGAAGGCACATGAGACTAAAAAAACTGAAAGAGGAAAGGTCAGTAGGTGGACAGAATGCAAAAACTTTGAACTTGTGATAGTAAACAGAAGTGACAAGGAAAGATCTGAGAGTAAACAGAACAAACGAAATTGGGATGACTGGTGAGGAGTCAATGTATTTGTATGTAAGTGACAACACAGAGAGCCTAGGTGAAAGAATGAAGGGAATGAGTGAATTAAGATGAGCTGGAGGAGAGAACTGGTAGAAGGGAGAAAGGTTAATGACCAAATTATGAAAGGGAAAAACTGTGACTCTCTACTCTTTGAATTATCCATGAAAGCCAAAGAGATGTTTATTCACATTTTGTTGATGAAACACTCATTCTAAGACTAGGAAGACTGTGATTTCTACAGTTCTATGATGAACTGAATTATCTGACAGTCCATTGCATGTGTATGCCATTGCATGTTGAGACACTGAGGTTGAATATTAGGAAAATTTTTCCACTGAAAGAGTGGTTAAATATTGGAAAAATATCCCCATGGAAGTGGTGGAATAACCATCCCTGGAGTAGATGTGGCACTTCATGACACACTTCAATGCAGCTGACGATCTTCAAGGTCTTTTCCAACCTTAATGATTCTATGATTATATATTCTGTCTATAAGGGATGGCTGAACAACAGAGGAAAAGGCTACTTGCCCAGGTTTCTGCCTTGCTAGCTAAAAGGAATGCTTACGGGAAAGGGAAGACTGCTCTCTTAGGCTGAGCATCTGGTCAGGTTGAAAAATATCGTTTGAGGCAGGCATTGAGGGAGAATTGTTTAAAGCCTCATGTAATTTTGATGTTTGAAACAGACAACATCTGATTTTTTTACAAAAAGGATTACCTTGTTTCTGTTTATGTGTTTTCTAAATAATCCATCTTTAAAGACTGAGAGCCTTTAATGTCTTTCGGTGTACTCTTTTAAAAAAAGGAAAATGGAGAGCTACTTCCCTCAAGATTTTCCTCAAGCTGAGTTTGTCAGAGTCCAGACATGCAAAAATTTTGTGATACAAAGTAGAACATTTGAATCATACCATTTACACAATTTTTTTTCATGCAGCAAGTTTTGACTTCATCCTTTTCTGGGAGTACAATTAATGCCATGAATGGCTACCAGATGAATGTGTGCAGCTGCATTTGAAGATACTGGGAACAGTATCCCAAACTGAAAGGCTAAGTACTCTGAGAATGACTTTCTAGGTATTCAAACCAATCTTTGATTTATCTGATAATGCATCTCAATGTTTCAGTCACAAAATGAGGATAATTCTACCTCGTCAGTTCTCCAACCCATTTTGAAAATAAATTCAATGTTCTGTTGTGAGGCAATGAAATAACATGAAGTCATGGGAAGTATAACAGATGATGTTAAGATTACCAAGCTTGTTAACAAAACAAATCAAAACAGGTTTCTGCTAGTGTGAATTGAATAAAACATGGGCATTACATTGAGTAATGCTCTGCTCAAAGCATTGCATATGAGCTCTTTCATGAAGAAGGCAAAAACACAAGAGGGAACAACAGAACAAGAAAAACAGGACAAGAACAGAGGTCTCCTTCTTTCTAACTGATAATTTTCACCACAAGATGAAACCCACACATTTTACATTCAAAGTGTAGAGTTAGCTTCAAGTGCCAGCTACCTGAAAATTTCATCCCTCAGTGAATGCTAATAATCTATATTCCATGGTTACTAGAGTATAGTAATTAGAGTTGTAGCTTTAATCTTATGCTCCAGATAAATTTCATTAACAGAAGTATATTATTCCATTAATATATTTCAGAATTCCAAGGAAAGCAGAAATATGCATTCTCTACTGTTCAGTTGATATTACATACTGACCTGGTCTAACAGAGAGGCTTTCCAGAATGGACCTAAATAAGAATCAAATGTCACTGTTGAATGGCATGGGGGAGTGGAAAGCTGTCAGCAACAGTTATTTATTTCTACATACAGTAAATTATGGCACCTAGCATATTTTAAGACAAATTGAGACAAAACGAAACTAGGCATGACATCTATGATTTCTTTTCTTATCAACTTCTTATGGCAGTGTAATTTAGAAAAATAAAATCTTTGTATTTTTGTTAAAAAACAAGGTTGGGGGTGATATGTGTACCTTCATTTCATGTTTCCATTCTTTTTCCAAGGGAGATGTAGAGGTTTTTTATTTATACAAGAAATTATATACTTTAGATGAATGATATTCTTATGGTAGTCATTCCTTACTTTAATTTCTGTTTGATTTCCCCTAGGCAGAACTTTGTTTGTATATTTATCTGAATTTTAAACAATATTCGAATACAGCTTTCAAAAAAGTTCTTTGTCACTCATTTCATGTCTTGCTCATAGTTACAATATTCTTTCTCAAACAGTTGCAGTATATGTAATCCTAAAATCTGCTTTAATCCCTGAAAGAAGCTTGTTGGAGTTTATCAGTGTGGATTTGGAAGATATGTATAACCAACTCTACACATGATTAGAATCTGGATCTGTAGACTTACTAAACCACCTGACTCCTCCATCTTGAGCAAAAAGCATTTTTAGCTCTGTGGCAAAACATGCAGCATCAGAGCCTTACTTAGAAAAACTTAAATCCTTCTACTTTCTGAGAAAACTGTATCATTTTCTTCATACTTACATGTATGCTACATGTGCCTGCTGTGGTAACCTGCCTTTTTTTCAGTGAATTGTCATAATCACTCACAAGCTGTAGAGATACAGACATTTAAAACAGAGGTCATAGTACGATTAAAATAATCTGACATTTCATAGCATCTTAAACTGCTTTCAGTAGTGAATTATAATCTATGCTTTTAAATATAATATCAAACTAATTCTATGGATGAACATCAAATCTAGAAAATATTTGCATTTTTAACCTCTTTATTCTGTTGTGCAAGCCCCAGAATAAATGTCAGAGGTACAAGATTCTCTCTGTATCTTCTTGATACAAGAAATTTTTTTTGCTGTGCTTCTGGAATTCAGATTGAATCAAACTTGCATATGATATCATTTTGAATAATGTTAAAATGCAAGTAAAAGTGGAAACAATATTGTTACACTATTGCTAACTTTGCAGGCACAGAAAAAATTCTACAGAAGTGCCTTGGTAACTAATTAGTTTTAGCTACTTGATATCAGTAAGGCTTTCTACACAAAGAATAAGTGCATATAAATTATGTATAATTATTTTACAATAGATGCACTATGTCTATATGAAGTCCAGGTTCAGTTTGTAAATCACTGTATGTGCAGAAAATATTTTTCATGAATGCTTTGCAGCCCCTAGTAATGCAATTAACTAATTACTGGGAGCAATTAGTTAGAGATGTAAATATGTACTACTTTGTGAAGTTTGTTTACCCTTATAAATATTAAATCACATAAACAAAGTTCTATCTTCAGGCGAACTTCAATACATTAAAAGAAAATTCAGAGCCAGTTTAGAGACCTCTTGTGCTGTTTCATTGCTTTTAGATATTTTAGGCCGTAGTATAAAATATTTTTATTATAGAGTGAACAGTGGCAGAGCTAAAAATATGCTAATGTTCATTACTTATATTATATACTTTGTAAATTTGTTTCAGTATTTTGTTTCAATAACTTCCACTGAAATATTTTGAGCTACAACTGAAACTGACTTAAACCTCACGATATATTGAGCAAAACTACTCAGTGCTATGTGATGCTACATTTTCTCTTTACAGATTTTCACAGTGTGTTTTTATGATTAGAGTGAATTGAATAGATTAGAATTGAATAATGCAAGAGTAGAAAATCTTAGGATTAAAGTTATGGAACTGAAAAAAATTTATTTGATTGATTGATTGATTGACTCTGAAGAGTTGGATAGCAAATGTTTTCTGTTTCACGAAAGTTAGGGTTAGGAGAGACAGAGATTTCAGAGAAGGAAGAATTTAAAGCAGAATTGGGTTCTTCTAACTAAGATATAACAAAAAAAAGAATAAATTACTAAAAAGAACCCCAACAAAACAAAACAATTTCTGTAAATTCAATAAGGAATTAATTAAAGTATAAGAATGCACTAATACTTAGGCCCAGCACTTGAGAAACAGCTGAATTCTTTACTTTTATATGGAGACTTTGGAAGACATTTTGGAGCACAGGGATGTATTATATAGTCATCCGGAATTAAAAAAAATGCACATGATCCTTTATTATTTATTATAAAACACAGGTTCTACTTGTGAAACAGCAACAGTAATAATTGACAAATGCAACAAAGCTCATGTGTCATTCAAAAACACATTAAAAACATCTGTTGATTCACCAGAGCACCTTCTGAACACTCTGTTCATTGGCCTGTCTGTATTTTGTCCGTGATCTTGTCCCAGACATCTAATTTCTTTAAATTTCCACTTTGCAGATGTAAAAAATTAAGTCAAAATATATCTAGGTATTTAATATTTCATGTATCCATCTGGGTATGGGAGATGCACAGAAGCAGATCTGACGGGAATAGTTTATTTCACTAATATGAACAAAATTTATGTTTTAAAATATGCTTTATGTCTAATCTGCTTAGAAAATTTTAGAGTGGGCATGACAGAACTATTGGAAAAATATTTTTAGTGGGGAAGTTATACTTGTTAATGAGTCTGCACTTAAAAAATAACTTTGTAATGGTACTTTCCATGTGGAAACCCACTTCCCCCACAACAAAAACCCCCAACTAAAACAAAACCTCGATCCAAAACCCAACCATCAAAACCATAATGACTCTGTTTACATTTTAGATGAGCTGGTAGCCACCATGCATGCCAGAAGATATAAAACCAGGTATTTTTATATTTTATAAGGCATTCTAAGTCCAATGTAATCTCTAGAAATCTGTCAAGTTTCATTACATTTTTCCTTCTCTCTTCTTTCTGAAGTCCACACATTCAAATTTTCTGCCTAAATCAACAGAACACTGATATTTTCAGTTCCCTGACTAAGTCTCTAAAGGAAAGGCTGTTACAGCTACAAATATAATAGTATTTGCAAGTTCCACTGTATTTTTATTTGCACCTCATTCACAGTGTAAACTCTGAAGCTCCACTTTTTAAATCCCTCTTACATACATCTGATGTTGCATTTATTTTAGGTAATCAAATGCCATTATATGGGTTGAAAACAAAAAATCTACTTTCATATCTAAGTAACAACATTCCACAAAATATCACTTAAATATAAGACCAAGTAAAAGGATACTGAAAAGCAGAATTAACCTTGAGAAGTGCGGTTATCATTCAGTAATAAGATGAACTAATAGATTAGAGGGTTTCCAGGGTTTCCAAATTTCCTGTCTCTTTCAGGTTCTTGAAACTGAATGAGCAGAGTCTGGATGTCTTTTGGCTGTGATATCCTAAGGATGAAGACTGCATACCCCTTGAAAGTGAAGTCCTGAATTACTGTTTATTTAGAGATTCAAAGAGTAGCTGAGCTCACACAGCTTTATTGAATGGACAATCCATTCTACCTTTATCTAAGGGACTGAGGGAATGAATAAACAGAATGAAAATAGGAACCTTCCTAAAGCATAGAAAAGAGTTTCTGGGAAACTGAAATATTAGTATACTCATTTACTAGCTTGATACATATTTTACAATACTACGGTAGCTTAAGTTTCACCTGTGTGAAATACACTGCACTCCTGCAGCAACAATTCATGATATGGGACTTAACATTTTAAGTATATGCCAACTTCAAGTATATACCAACTAATGTGTTATGAAACTGCTCCGCAATACATGAGATGTCTGCACAATACACTTGTCAGAGATTGTTTCATCTGCTGTTGCTTTCCAAGCAAGTGGCTGAGTTTACCAAGGAGAAAGATCTTAGCAAATGGAGAAAGACCATATGACACATATGTACTGGTACAGACCTAGATACGCAGCCACATGTCTGCAACATAGCTGCAGTTACTTTCCAGCAGATCTTCCTCACTTTCCAGTACTGCTATTTAAATATCCTACTTGGATAATGACAGCATACATTTATTTTTCTTTGTTATTATTACTGATACTTTTTCCTACCTCTAACATATATTATTTTACTTACAAAGGGAGGTGAAAGAAACAGCTGAATATCTTTTCCTCTGAGTCTGATGCAAATGATCCATTTGATTCTGTACAAATTTATCTTACCCATTATTAATACATGCTGTTTTATTCTTCATGTGAATTTTACATCCAGCATTCTGTCATCATATTCCCTTGGGAGGTTATTGTTTTTCTTCTCCAACACCTTGATTTTACACATTCTCTAGCTCTAATTTTTGAATGCTTTTCTAGGGGGAGGATTGTACTGTATCACCACCATTCATTTTGCAAGTTCTGTTTTCTGCTTTACTGGACATTCAGCTTCTCAAAAAAGGCATAGTACAGAGAAAAGTTGAAAGTTTTACTATGCCTTGCACACCATTTCATGACTTTTTCTCTGCCTTTCTTCATGATCAATTAATACCAAGGAGTGGTCTCAAACCAAGGGATTGCAAAAAGAGTGCTCGTCTATGTATTCAGTATAAGGCAGGTATTTAATTTCCTTTCTGAAGCAATCATAATTAACTATTCTCTATCACAGAAAAAAAAAAGAATTAGTTTCTAAATTTATGCTACCAAGTTAGAATTGCCTGTATTGCAAGCTTTAATTGTAAAAATCAGTATTATTACTCCCTTTTAGGTTTATATTCATTGGAAACATGACACTTGAAAAAAAAAGTGTCTTTTTTTATATCTGTGTTATTTAACAATGGAATGATAATTAAAAAAATTTAGAACTGAACTAGAAGCTGAACTACATTCATAAGAGGAAATAAACATTAATTTATCTATAATGAAAAGAAATTTGGTCTTGTATAAGACAGCACTACAAGAGAAAAAACCAATCAAAATACTGGACCCATAGAGCTCATAAGGGGTAGTAAAAATCAAGTGATTTTTCAGCAGCTCAAAACTATATTGACCTGAATTTTTCTGCTGAGGTAATTTATTCATTTTTGTTTTGCCTGCTAGAGCCAAATGCTTGTCGCTATATGTAGCCCTAGAGCCTGAAAGAATGCATAGCTCATGTAATACGGTAAGTGCTATCTCCAGTCAGGAAGTTCCTCCTGTGATATTTAAGTGCCAAAAAAAGATGATCTGCAAAGTGAAGACAAGTACACAGCATTCCTGAGTATCTGAAACTGCCAACAAGACAAATTGTTTTTATAGTAAGTGCCTAAGAAATGCATTAGTACCACTTCCACTTGGAAGCCAAAATGAATTGCAACATAAGAGCAAAACAGCACAATCTGTTGTAAAGCAAGCCTATGGCAGACAATGACGTTGGCACATGCAGCATAAAGGAGGATATGGAGGAAAATTGTTCTGGGTGTGGAGATATCTAATTCAGTACTACTAAAGTGAGATGCATCTGGGGCTTGGTTTAGTTTTACAAATAGACACACACAGAGGCGTCAAATCCTCCAAGTTGCATAGCAGAAGCCCAAGACCGTATATTCTGAGCTTCTACCCTTTTCCTTATGCGACATATTTTCAAATGAATTGTCAGGATGCAAAAAATACATTCAGCTTCACTGGATAAATACCTTTGCTTGATTGATGTCTCTGGTAATGAGCTCAGTCCAGAAATGAATAATGCTAAACAATGAGAAAACATCTTGTTTGTCTTTGGTTTATGTCCCATCTACCTTTCACAGTGATTTTTTCTATGAATTATCATTCACAGTATTCCTGATATTTAACAGTTAATCAAAAGTGAAAATTTAAGGCATTATTTTTTAGATAACTTCCAACTATCTTCAGTTTATCTGTCTGAAAAAAAGCCCTCAGTCAAAATGCTCTCTGTTTGTTTATGTATCTTTTTGCAAAGGCCCTAGATCACTTGGATAGCTATCATTTATATAAATTCAATTAGCATTGATGCCTTTTCAACTGGTTTTGCTGACAGCTAAAAAGGATGCAATATTGTGTGTGTTTAGGTATCTTCAAAACTAAGGTGGTAAGATAATTCAAGTTTCGCTCAATAGGTTTTTTTCATTAAAAAAAAAAATCTGTTGAAGGATCAGGCCTTTTAGACAGTTTAATTAGTTTGTTTTCTCATTACAAGTTTATCACCCAACACAGTTTGTTAAGAATTGGAAATCAGATTATAGACTTAGTCCCCTTTAATAACTTTGCATTCCTGTGTGAAAAAAAATCCAAAATAATCTAGAAGCAATTGTCTTCTAGACTTTTTCCTTTATAATTTGATCAATATTGTTAGTATTTCCACTAAAATAATGTTTGTGCTAGACTTTGACTTATATTAGCAAATTTATTATTTCTCTGAGCTTATAGCAAAGTTCTTGCTCTGTTCATAGGCCCTAATTATGTAATTTATGCACATTTTCATGAAAGGTCTTTCACAATATTCAACAGATGGTTCAGAATTTGAAAAAGAATTTTAAAATGAAGCAATAAACAGACACTTTCACTGTCATAGAGAAAAAAATGTTATATAACCATTCAATAAAACGTGGTAGAAAGCCCAGCTAAAACTTTTCAATATGTCTCTATCTATATATCAAAGTGCACATTGCCAGGTCGTATTGAGCTTTTCATCCACTGCTACCCCCAACTCTTTCTCCTCAGGGCTGCTCTTGATCCATTCTTCACGCAGCCCGTTACTCATACTTGGGATTGCCCTGACCCATGAAATCCATGAAGAGTGCACAAGCTCACCTCTCAAACCAGCCAAGGATGACATGTCCCTTCCCTCCAGCATGTTGACTGCACCAGACAACTTGGTGTTGCGTGCTGAGGGTGCACTCAATCCCACAGTCCATGTCACCAAGACATTAAACAGTGCCAGCCCCAAGACTGACTCCTGAGGAATACCACCCATGAGACTGGTCTCTACTTGGACATCAAGCCACTGACTGCAAGTCTTTGAGTGCATCCATCCAACCAATTCCTTATTCACCACATATTCCATCTGTCAAATCCATGTTTCCAGTTTAGAGACAAGGTTGTCATGTAGGACAGTGTTAAATGTTTTGCCCAAGTCCAAATAAATGACATCAGTTGCTCTTCCCATATTCACCAATGCCTTAACCATGTCATAGAAGATCACCAAATTCATCAGGCAAAATTTGCCCTTAGTGAAGACATCTTGGCTGTCATCAGTCACCTCCTTACTTTACACATGCTTTATTATGGTTTCCAGGAGGATCTGCTTCATGATCTTTCCAGGCATGGAGATGAGACTGACACTGGTAGTTCCCTGGGTCTTCCTTTTATCCCTTTTATGGGGGGGATAAAGTTTCCTCTTTTCCAGTCAGTGGGAATTTCACTAGAGCACCAAAAATTCTCAAATATGACAGATATCAGCTCAGCTGCTTCATCCACTGTTCCCTCAGTACCCACAGATGCATCTCATCAGGTCCCATGGTTTCGCACACCTTTAGGTTCCTTAGGTGGTCTAACCTGGTCTTCTACAGTGGGAGATTCTTTGTTCTCCCAGTCCCTGACTTTATGTCCTGTGACTCAGGCAGCATGGCAGGGACATTTGCCATTGAAGACCAAGGCAGAAAAGTCATTGGATAACTCAGTCTTCTTCATCTCCTGGGTAATCCATTTCCTTCCAGAGAGGGTCCATATCATCCTTAATCTTCCTTTTATCACCAACTTACCTATAGAAGCTTTTCTTGTTGCCCGGATATTCATGGGTGGGTTTAATTCCATTAGGGCTTTAGTGTTTGTATTCTGATCCCTGGCTGCCCAGTTAATCTCTCTGTATTCATTCCAGGCTATCTGTCCTTGAGTCCACCCTCTGTAGTCTTCTTTTTTGTGTTTGAGTTTGACCTTGTTCATCCACACAGGCCTCCTGGTGTTTTTGCCTGACTTTGTCTTTGTTGGAATGCACCGCTCCTGAATGCACTGGGGAGCAGATCCTAGAATATCAGCCAATAGATTGACTCTAGGCAGAAAGATATAACACACACATATATATATATAGGTATATAGATATATTTATATAACAAGAAGTTTTAGCTGGGCATTGTTTCTCATATATTATGAAATATATTCTTTCACATGCATCTACACATGTATTCATAATTAATAAATAAAACCCACTTTTTTTAAAAAAAAAATTAATGTATACTTTTTCATGGCTTCAAAGACAAGGGATTCTCAAAGTGTTATTAATTCTTCAAAATATTAGCATGAACACTAAAAGATATAGTCTGTCAATAGTGTGTGCAGGAAGTCTGTGCTGCAATTAGCATGTTTGCAGTACTAACTCCTTGATTTCGCTGCCTATATGTTCGGAGGTATTAAACTGGAAGGAAGCATACCAGAATACAGAGAAAGGGATAGTTTGCTCAAGGATCTTCGTAGTTGTCTTGTCTGCCACCTAGTGTCAAGCTTGCTCATCATTCTGATGCTGTAGGGGGGGGTTTAATATTTTTTTGTTAGTTATGAATCAGCTGGGGGTTCACATTGAAAAAAACTTCTAAGATTCAAGATAACATTAACTGCAAAACAAAAAATATATTGGGCTTTGATCCAACATCTCCTGAAACTGATATGAAATATGAAAATATTACAAATGTAAATTATGAAAGCATAAAGAGAAAGAGGTAAAAAAACCCAGCAAATACGATTGGTGGAAAAAAGGGGCTTATAGGCATATGAAAATCTAAGTAGCCTAATTTTTAGGCTGTTGAACACTCATAAATCTCATTAGCTTGACAAGATTTATGGAGAGCATGTCTGTTTCAGAATAGGAGAAAATAATGATCTGTGAGAAAGACTTACATTGGAAGTTCTTATTTAGTAGCTTCTTATTTTATTTCAGGGCTAATCAGATCTGATTACTTTTAAACACGCATTTTAACTGTTGCACGATGATTAAAATATCTCTTTCATGCTTGACTGCAAAAGTGACAAAGAGGCCTTGATGGGTCTGGTCCTTATTCTTGTAACAAACATACATCCTTCATACTTACTATATATAACTACTTATTATATCTAATCTGGTCTCACCTGTTAACTAACTATGAAGAGTTTTATATGTTGATCAACTCACAGCCTAGGCCCTGAGCTCTGCAATGTCTATGCTTCTGCCAGATTTAAAGGATCCTTTTCTCTTTTCTCTTGAAGCTTGTATTTTCTACCTTTCTTTTGTCCCACTCTAGTCTATAGAAAACTTTCTTGAAAACTTGTATATTGGGAAGTTCTGAAAAGCCGGGGAGAGAGCAGCATCTGTTGTCAGAAAATAGCCTGGGGTGTTCAGATGCAATGTCTAAAGCATTTTCTCTTCCTCTGCAGCAGGCAGCTGCAGAAACTGATCTTGGTCTGATAGAAAGTGCCCAATACAGAAAGCAGGATACAATTCTTTGACCAAAGATGAATGTCCCTTGGTTTGCACATACCAAAAGAGCAACCAACCATCTTCTGTTTTTCAAGTCATTCTAGTAAGTTCATGAAGAGATAAATTGAAAGTTAATCTTTTGTTATGATTTCTGACTAAGCAATCCAAAACTTCATTCATACTTTTGTGAAAGTATCCTTTTCAAAAGACTGGGCTTCCACTGGTTATTTTTGGGTCAGAAAAACAAACTTTCTTTGTGCTTCCAATACACACCTCTTATGTTCTCAAACACAGAGTCAGCCGACTTCAGGACTTGGCACCTGCAAGGCTGCAAGCAATACAAGTAACCATTAGAATGTGCACCTTTCTGAAAACAAAATGTGATTTATTTCCATGCAGAAGGGGTATTCACTGACAAGAAAAAGAGAAACAAAGTTGTTGGGGTCCCTTCCCCTGCCATGCAGCCCTGGCAGAGGGGCCCTGAGGGCACAGACACGGGGTTTCCCTGCCCCTGCTCAGCCTCGTTCCCATGGGTTGGTTTGTGTTCCCTGCGTGGGCAGAAGGACCTTTGGTGCGGTGACTGGAACAGTTCCTGGGCAGAGCCCCGGCCATGCGGCTGGGGAAATAAACATCTCTGAAACAGCTATCAAGAATCTGTCCATATATATTTCCTTTCCACAGGACTCCTGGTTTGGTGCATTGTGTTACAGAATCCCTGCTGTAACACAAAGTGTGCATACTCTTCTACCTATGCTTGGTAATTTTTTCACATCTACATAAAGACACAGTTAGCCCTGCCTCCACTTTTGTCTGCAGTTAGACCCATTTTCTTGCTATGTTTCTCAGCTGTATCTGCCATCCACCTGACTGGTTCAGACTAGACACTGACAACTCTTCCGTGTGCCATCCTGCAGGGTAGAACTGTTACCTGAGTGAGCCTTTTGGTTTGGGTGGTGTTTTTAACTCCTATTAAAGAGGTTAAGTCATAGAGTCAGCTTTCCACATCAGTTACAGTGGCTTTTGTGTGCAGATAATTGTCAGTCTACTTCTCAGTCAATCCTTACAATGCTTTACGTATTTGCAGATTTTCCACATTATGTATACAATGCCATAGGAGAAGTAAATGATGGTAAAATAAAATATTATTTACCGTCAACAAGTGTGTGCTAACTGCTGATACAATTAACATCTGGCAGCAACGTTCCTGAGCTAAAATATTACATAATTTATTCTATTTTATTCAAAAGTTTTTCTTAAGAAAGAGAACTACAGCATAAATTGGACTAATTCATTAATCTCAACTGTAGTTTAACAGTGATGATTCAATATAACCAGAAGATAGTTATACATCTAGATAAATATAAAAACAATTAAAATAGTTAAACTTGTATGGTGGGAATAAATATTGTTTTGAGATTCTCTAAGCATGAAACATTGCCTTGCCAAAAAGATAAGATACAGAGCCAAACAATTTTCCTCTTGAAGGGAACCCACTACACCTCTTTTAGGAGATTTTATTGCTATCTGACTTGAATAAAATAACTTAAAATATTCAGTAAAAAGCAGAGGATATAGTTATTTCATGTTTAAAAATAAACTAACCATGATACTGAATTAGTTCAAAAAGATCACGTTCTACTACAATCTTAGTTTTTTCTTCTTACTTGATGATAATTACAGTTGTTATTGACTAGTAATAATTGGCACTAACAACAAAGTCAAAAAAGCAAGACTGAGATAAAGATTAAAACTATTTCTATTGAGTTGAAATGCAGGCAAAGCAGTTATCTGTGTATGGTTAGAATCAATGTGACTAAACCCTGGACTATTTACTTGTATAAGGAGAGAGTGACTTTTCCTATCCAAATTATAATAGTACTGCATTTCTGCAAATTTTAAAATCAAATTCTTCTCAATAAGAAAATAAATATACCCCTTAATTGAATGCATACAGGGTACATTTGTTTTACACCTTCCCTTCCCTTCCCTTCCCTTCCCTTCCCTTCCCTTCCCTTCCCTTCCCTTCCCTTCCCTTCCCTTCCCTTCCCTTCCCTTCCCTTCCCTTCCCTTCCCTTCCCTTCCCTTCCCTTCCCTTCCCTGTATCCTTATCCTTATCCTTATCCTTATTACTATTAATAAAAGGAAATAACTATAGGAAAATGAAATGCATTAATGTTGTTTTAATGATTTGCCTTTAACCCAAGAAAGAAAGAAAGAAAATTCAAAGATAAGGCTTCCAATTAATCTTTAACTTGTAACTTAAAAGCACTGATTTCAAGCCTTACCAACATTGCAATTATGAAGGCACAGGGGGAATGTACTGTGGACATAGTCAAAGTTTTAATCCTAAATATGTCTGGCTCTTGTGAATTTCTCATAGCTTTAAAATTTAACATCATTTCTGTGTGTGTTATAAACATATGTGTTCTTGACCCACTTCAAAAAACAACCACAAGTGAAATACCATTTCCATTAATCATTCAAGAGCTTTGCAAGAAGATTGCATCTCAAGAGATGACTTTTCACTGAAGTTTACACTATTTGGCTTGGTTTCATTATTTTTTACATATATTGAGTTGCAGCTGCTTGTTGTTCAGAGCATTGGTTTTAGAACTTATTCCCATCCTTTCCATCCAAATTCACACCTTGTCACTTAATATCCTGAAGAGAAAAAATTAATTTCTATGTAATTATAGTTTTGCCCTGCTGACAACTACAAAAATTCATTGTAAACTAATACCTTGCGAATGAAATTCTATTTTCATCCTTTAATCACTATGTAATGAGACTACGAAGATGTTTGTACTGTGTTGAAATAGTAAATAGATGTAATAATAATTTTTCACCCTTTTCACCAGATTTTTTTATTAATTTTTTAATGGGAATATGGATCCACACTAGTGGCTCTCCTTGCAATACTAAAACTAAGTTTATTATGTATTTGTAGAAATTACTTTTTCTATCCATAATATAATGTCATGCTATGTTGGAAATATTGTGTGACTGTTATTGGCACTAATAAGACAGTATAATTTAAAGAATCATAGTCAATTAATCCTTTAAATCCTATATCTGTGTATTAGACACTGAAATTTAGCATTGCTGCATCACAATTTCTTCATGGATCTAGTTCTAAAATCCATTACTCATGAGGAACATACTTAATTCAGTGTTGAACATTTTAAAATCTGTATTTTCTGTTTACCTGTCTGTGCAATAAAAAGTATAAGGAGACTGAAAAATATCTGTAGTTGAATATTTGTGCTCACCCTTAGGAAGTTGCATGATCCTTGACACCTCAATATTTCTCAGACAAGGGAGATATCCTTGACTCTTGAACAGAACAGTAATTTTGGTTTTTTACATAACAGAAAATTAGATAATAATCTACGCTTGTAAGAGCAGGTGAGGCAGAAAAAATTAAATTCAATATGGAAGATGCAAATTGTCAGGCATAAGTCTTTGCTACTGTGCTTGAACTAGTGAAGCTCAGTGCTGTCAGAAGGGTCTCTGAAATGATAGTTATTGCAACATTAGTTGAGTATAATTCATAAGAAGTCCTTTTCAAAACCTACAGGAATGCTAGCATTATCCAGAATTGATGATTTTAGCTACTTCCTAGCGTAAGATATTTTACGATACTTATTAGTCTGCTAAATGATTACATTTTGATCCAAAATTTCCTTAGGAAATAAAGCGAGTCAATTTCTTTTTTTTTTTTTTTTAACATAATTATTATGTATTTGTCAGCTCAACCAATTAACTCAGTTGGTGGTCATCCCCCTTGTTGAGAGAGCTCAGGTATCGTGTTCACTCAGACAAAAGTTTCTTCCTCTACACACACAACAAAGGATGTGGTGACCCAGATGGAGTAATTACAAGAGCATGCAAGGATCCAGGTCTCAGGCTGCAGGGCGTGCCAGAGCCTGGCACTGCTCTCTGAGGGCAGCAGAAAGATCAGCTGTGAAAGATCAGATCAGATCAGAAAGATCAGATGCCATCAGGTCGACAATGTGCTCAGCCTAGTGGCAGAGATGAGAGATGAAGTGGAAAGACTAAAAGGTATTAGGGACTCTGAGGAAGAGATTTACTGGAGGAACTGCACTCTACCATGCCTTGGACAAATGCACCCACCATCCACTTCACAAGAAGCAATGGATCCCCCACCCTGTCACCCGCAGGCAAAAGAAGGGGGGACCTTAGAAATGGGGGGGAGGGAATGGAAGAGGTTTCTGATTGGGCTGGCAGGCAAATCCCCTGGAAGGGGAGCAAAATATGTGCATGAATGAACAAGGGACTCCTGTCATTACTCAAGCATAAGCAGGAAATACACAGAAGTTGAAAGCAGTCAGGCCGCCTGGAAATTTGGCAGGAGGTATTAGGCTTTAGGCAAAGATATAGATCCGAAAACAAATTCTGCCAAGTCTGGAAAAGTCATAAGCATGCAAGAATCACTCTTCATACAGCTGAGTGCTTGATAGTGTTTACCTAATAAGTTTCTGACTATTTTTCTTCTCAATAAATATGTCCTTATCACAGTTCCAAGTGTGATCAGGCTGTGCATACACCAAAATATGCAGGAAATTAACATCCAGCTCAGAGGTAGAAGGGAACGGGGATTTTTCCTGCTCTTGTCTGCTCTGGATTAAGCCCCAGTGCTTGAATTAAAAGATAAGAATCTGCTTCTCCTGTACTGTCCACATCACTGATAAAAAGAAAATTATGGAAGATTAACTCCTTTGATTCAAATATGTGGGGGATTTGGCCTGGAGAAGACATTAGACTCCTACAAAACCTTACAGAATTATTAATAGAGTCAGAAACAAATGACTTAGAATTCAGGGTAAGTTGACCCCTTGCTGGTCAACAGCAAAGTCCACACCCAGTTGCCCTCTCACTCTTCCACCTCAGCAGGATATGGGAGAGAATCAGAAGGGGTAAAAATGACAATAGCCTCATGGGTCATGATAAAGACAATTTAATATTTGAAGAAAAGAAAGACAAACGCACAAGTGCTTTAAAGACATTTACCACCTCCCATCAGCTGATCAGTTCCCAGGCAGTCCTCCAGCTATCTTTGAAAAACTACTCCCCCACAAGCTACTTTTATTGCTGAGCACAATGTCATATGTTATCCATGTTCCTTTGGTTAGCTGGGGCCAGCTGCCCTGATATTGTCCTTTCCCAGCCTCTTGCACACCCTCAGCCCACTCTCTGGGCAGGGCAGAGTGAGAAGCAGAGAGGTTCTTGACATTCTGTAAGCATTTATCAGCAATTACTAAAACATTGGTGTATTAATCAACAGAGTTTTGGACATAAAACTAAAACACAGCACCGTATACGATACTATGAAAAAAATTGACTTCATCCTAACTCAACCTAGTAGAGAATTATACTGTTATGGCTGGAAACTGCTAAGAAGGAAAACCAGATCCAGGGAACAGAGACTGTAACACATTAAACAAAGAAGTTGTTCAATAAGCAGCGTGAATTTAGCTCACTTTTGTCTCTCAAGTGAATGATCTAAAAAATTATTCACTGCAAACCAATAGGGATTTTTTGCTTATTTTTTACAAAAAGAGAATTATTTATTTACTTATTGGTTTTTCTGAATTAATCAAATGTTTCACAATTATATTTTAGTTAATTCACAACACCTATATGAGGAAATGAAAGAGTAAGAAGAGATGTTAGGTAATGAAAAGAAACACAACATTTAGAAAAACATCTATAAATTTTGGGTAATCAAATCTGATATTCATTGCATGAATTTCAGAGTGATTTGTATTATCTCATACTTCACATGTTCAAAACAAATCTCATTTCAGTAGCAGCTGACTCCTCAGCAGCTCATATTTCAAGATTTCCAGTTATGCTGTTACTAAAAAAATTAGTTTAAGCTATTTTCCTAGGACAATTAAAGAAATACTATGTCAAAGACAAAAGATGCAATTCCAGTAGTCTAAGAAAATATCTGGGTTTTTTTCGGTTTTGATATCTTGAAATGAAATCATCCAGCTTTATTTTAAAATACAGAACATAAGATATGTGAAGGTAAAACTTATGAATGTCCCATAGATGATCACTCAATGCCAAAGCATGAGGGATGTTGCAATAGTTTGTCTTTTTGAAGTAGAAAGACTCAGACAGTACCCCATGGTACAAGACCTTTTGGAGCTGAAAAGAATAAGAGCTGCACTGCTAAATGACAGTAGTACAGACATGGGACAGTTGGCCTGGCCGATGTTCCCATGAAGGCTATGAAGTACTGCCAAAGACATTAGCCACACATATATACCTGCTTTTTACTATAGGCACAACCTCACAATGTTGGGTTTATTTCATATTCAAAAAAATATGAGTCCCTGAATTTGTCTTTCTTCTTCTCTTGTCAGTGTCATGTTTTTGTATGTTACTAATGGTACCATCAGTGAAACTGTGGAATGGTACTGATAGAAAAATATCAGTTTTGTCCTGGAGTAACATAACTATAAAACTGAACATTGGTACATAGTGAACATCATTTCTAACTCTCATTTTGATTTGCATCTTTCAAAGAATGATTGTTCAGGTAAGAGGAATTATTTGTACTAAACCTCAAATTCACTTTACTTGATACTATCATCTAAGCCTTTGAAAGAACATTAAAAGCACCTGTATTTTAAATCGCAGCTGATAAAGCAGCAAAGCTCTTGCTGAAGATAATGAACTAAAAAGGGATAACATCACAGTAGAATCAGACAATGGCATTCAACTGTCTGTTCTGCCATAAAGAAATGTGCTATTATTTCTTGATTTAAGATTATGAAGAACACTGCTCAGGTAATATTCACATTTTTTGAAAGATATTTATGCATAGAGTTAGATAAACAAAATGCTATCTTCTAAGGCTGCTGGAAACCTATTGAACACAACAAATTCCTTTTGTCTTTTTAAAAAGCCAAACGGTAAACTTTCTCACACTAGAAGCCTGTTAGCATGTAATTCATATTCTTAAACTCAAGCCATAAGCAGGGGTCTCATTGAGTTTTAGGATAACTGAAAGAAGAAAGAAATTGTCCAGGGTTGTCAGCACTGGAACAGCAGAAAATAGTACAAATGTATGATTTATTGAAAGCAATTTATTCACAACAAACAAAAAAGGTAGCCAGCTACTTTGAAGAAAACAACCATCTCTAACTGGTTCAAGGAACGCAGTGATTTTGAAAGTCTATACCTTTAGACAGTAAATGTAATCCTTTTCAATACTTAGAGAGCAGTTGTATACTCTATTTATAAAAGAAAAACAAAGGAAAAAATCTAGTAAATTCCCTATGAAATTTGTTCAGTGTGTCTATACCATCCATGTAGGTGGTGCGCCTGAATATAAGATGGTCCTTTACACTTATACATGAAGCATAATAGCAAAAAAGTCACTAGAGAATATAAAACAGAGAAGGAAATCCCAGACTTCAGCTTTAAATGAGACCATGATTTTTTTTTTTCTTATGCTGAAAAGCAAATAATGGCACAAATTACATCCTTTTTCTTTCCTGTTCCATGGAGAACTGATAACCAGAAATGGTGGAGCAGTTTTCTTTTGCTCACTGTAGATTAGTGCTGGGTGAAACACTGACTTCTGAGGGGAAAAAATATTCAAATTTCATGGAGCTTTTGCCAACATTTGATCTAGCCAATGTTACTTTTTTCTACCAAAATGCACTTAAATAGCATATGTTATTTTTTTTAAAAAACTAACTGTTTTTTTACTAATCTTCGAGGCATTTTAGGTATGGATACAGATAAGTTTTAGGAAATGCTACTTTTTCCTTCTCCCAGATAAGAACTGGTTTTGATTTCAAATGAAAGACAGCTGCACTTACTACTCTTTGTCTTAAGAAAAGCAAAAGAAAAGTGTCTGGTATTGCAGAATATTTGTACAATACTGAAATATTTCCTCCATTTTAAAGAAAATTAGGAAATTATTTGTTATGTTATCATTAAAGCCTTTATACTGTGGTGATGAAACTTGAAAAGATCATTGTTCTCAAAATTCAAGCTCAAATTAGTTTCAAAAAGAAATAAAGTAAGAATAAAGAAAATTTTAAAAGAGGCTGGAGGTTCAAGATGACCGTTTTAAACTGATAGATATAAATTTTAGGTGGCCATCTCTGTGGGAGAGGTGAGGAAAAATTTAGTTCTCAGGAAGCAAAGTTTAAAATCTATAGTTCATCAGTGAAGAAGGGGTGGCATTTCTGAAAATCCCCATCACACCTATGTTAACTTCAAAACCCCTCCATTGTGTAACTCACTATCTAAGCTAGGTGTCTATCTGGTTTCTTTCCATTAGGCAATTCTTTTTGCTCAGGACCTAATCTGTCTCAGCTTCTTCTAAGATGGATCCCTAATGGTGGCTTTTTCAAAGGAGATGTAGCAGTGCTTTTTTACCTGTTGTCTAATACTTCATATTACAGCACCTTGCTGGGAATTAGGAGAGGTGGGTTCTGCATCTGCTTTCACAGCAAGGGAATTAAATGTATGTCTTGAGAGAATACTGAAAGGGCTGAAAGGGCAAGAAACCTGATGCTTGAAGAAGGAGCTAAGCTCCTGTCTCGGAAGGATTAAGCCTATAGGCTATTAATTGTAAAACATATTTGTATTATATTATGTCAACAATGGGAAAAAGAAAGGAACTATTTGCTATGATTCTTTTTAGCCATTGGAGTCTAATAGCCTCTTTTTCTTTCATTACCATGTTTGTTTGCAGTTCAGTAGACGAAAAAAGGTGGCTTCCCAGAATTTAGAAGACAATTTTTTTCTGCCTCAAGATGATTAAAACAAAAAAAGGAAACTTTCAGATTTCTCTAAAAAAAGCTAAAATCAGACAATGATTGTGAAGAAGCTGAGCAGTGCTAGAAGCTAGAAGATCAGGATCATGGCCATTTTTTCAGAATGCCCTTATAGATCTCAGTGTTTATTTTGCTGTGCCCTAGTCAAGTATAGACATAAGTATGAAATAGATAATCATATCCCCAAAATAAATACCACTAAAATGTGTGAAAGCAGTGAAGATGTCAACTAATCCTTTGGATGCCTATAAACTTAGGCTGTAAAATGATACAGACATACGGAACAGCTATTTAGAATTTAGGTAGGACATCAGGTCTCCTTGATAAGATTTCAGCAGAACCAACACCATTCAGAAATTCACTGCTTTGTTTGAAACATATTTTTAGAACCAAGCAAGTAATTTGAAGCAGGAGATTAGGTTATCTTTCAGATCAAGTATATCTAAATCCTATCGTACAGTGAGAAGTTAGGCATACAAGAACAGAGGGAAAGAAGGAATAATGCAGTCCTAGGAAAAAAGGAGAATGATTTAATGCATATTTTAATGGGTTTTGGATAGATACTTTTTCATCAGCCTATGACTGTACTATGACTGAATTTTTTTAATTCTTTCATCTTTCATTAGATTAAAAAATAGCATAAGGCAATGGAAAATGGGACGTAGTCCTCAATCACTTGTATTTCATTGAGTCAGGCAACACAATGAAAGACAAAAATTTAAAGGTATAAAACATACATTATTAAGTCTACCAAATAGTATTCTTATTCAATATGCATGTATCTGAGCAATACTTTTAAAAATTGTTGCAATTTTATACCATTTCTGAGTGTATCCGAGGGGTCACGGCACTGATGGAGTGGAGACATTCTCCAAAGTTACCAAGCGCTAGCATATTCAAATATTCCTTAAGCATAAACTTTGTTAAAATCTGTGCAGGATTGACATGTTTTGATGGGCCTTATCCAACTCTGATTATTGATAGTATTCTTCCTTTGCAAAAATTAATCACCTGTTTAAAAATTCCCAAATTTTTAAATTCTAGAATGTCAGAAAATGAAAAATGATATAATCTAGCCCATTCTCACCTAAGGTATAAATCTTCATTACTTGTTAGTAAATACCTGACAAATGCCCCCACCCCCCAGTATGTAAACATGTCCAAAAGTCAAGATAGTAGCTTTTTAGGAGATTGATTTGGATGGAATCTATAAGATACAGCTTTTTTGTAATAAATCTGGGATTAGAGGACAAACTTAAAACCAACCTGTGTATACACAGCACCATTCCAAAAGGGAAATGGGATCATGACTGCTATGATCAGCGTCTTCCCCATGTCTGCTTTACAGTTTGTTTTGCTCTGTGCTAATAATATCTTTTTGTGTCTGCCTGTTCTCAGGTAACTGAGCAAGATAAGTAGTCTGTTTAGAGGAAGATGGTGTCATGTCTTGCCTTGTTCCCTGCATTGGCACACAATAAAGCAAATGGGCATGAATTTAAGGGTTTGCCTTTCCGTGAGTGGTGACATTAGTATTTACATATTGCATGTCTTCATAAACCCCTGTTATTATGAAAAAGTATAAATATATCTTTCATACTTTAGAAGAAAGATATGTGGAATTAGCTGAGAACACTTGTAATAAACAGAGCTTACCTCTATGAATTAGGAAAAGCAAATAAAGGAGATAACCTTTCTCCCATTTCTTTCTCTGGACTCTGCAGTATAAGAAGAGGGTAGAAGTTATGGAGAAAAGTAATTTTGTTCATTGGACCCACTGATAAAGTTGGCAAAGAAAAATAATCCTTTTTTTCCTCAAAAGCTTTTCTCAGAGATAAATAAGCACTGAAACCTCTTTCCCTGAATTGCTGGCTAGGGAGTAAAGGATGTGAAGTGTTCCTTCCATGCACCCTGTTTCTGCTGCTGCACTCAAGACAGCAAGGTTTAAAAGTTTCAAAGTCACTTACCCCCATTAAAATTATACTGTGATATCGCAAATGTTAATGGCTAGCTGGTGCCTTGAAGGTAGAATCATCCTTTCTGCTGTGCTTCCACCAAATGAGTGAGAATGGTGACCAAAGGACAATCAGTCTCAGCTCATGTCTTCCTCTCTGTTGTCTGCTTACCCCAATGCCTGAACATCTTGTCAAATTTAATTCAAGTCAAACAAGTCAGAAACAGGGGTTAGAGCCATGATTCCTAACCCTGCATGTTTATTTCAGTAATGAACAATAGCAAGCTTCTTTTATAAATATATTTGATTCTTGCTAACAAGTAGAAACAGGTTCACACTGCCTACAAGATTTTCCAGGATCCACGTGCATTCAAGTTTTCTTCAGAATCTTTTCAATTGCCTGTTTCACCATAATTTAAAAACAAATATTCACATGCAAAATATGACTTTTAAAGTCCTGTGCAACACAAAGACATCACAGTCCAGTCTTACGTAAGGTGTGATAATCACTGCCACAGCTTGGAGTGAACCATGTTTTAAGATTCTAAAAAGTGTTGGGACAATTGTTCCAATTAAATTTCTGTTATGTATGGGGAATTAAAGGATTCAACAAATGTCACACCAAAATAAGCACAAATGCTATTCTAGCATTTTTTAAACTACACTCTCTCTTTGATTTTACCCCATTTGCTCTGTTATATCTAAATTTATATAACCTATTGGCTCTGTATAATAAAAAGAAATAGAAAAGAAATCCTAAGATACTAATCAAATGAGTTTCCTTTAGTGCTGAGAACCAGCAAAATACATAGCATAAAATGACATTGCTATAACACAGGAATCTGAAAGGTCTAGAGTAATTTGTACTCTCTAATTATTATCAGAATTTGCAGAAAGATACACCATGTCTTATAGATTATAGAAGATATCTTCAGGTTTTATCCTCTGATATAAAAGTAGGAAAGTTCAAACAGGTCCAAAATTCTATAAATAACAATACTGTATTACAGTGTTCTGAGAATGTGTCAAGTCTTGAAGAGCCAGATTGTGATCCTGGCTTTGTGCCCACACCAGGAATTATGAGGCTGTTCAGCATTCATACTGCCTACATTTGCTGCCTATATAGCTGCTAGCGAGTTTGGAAGCAAGGAGCTTCTGTAGAACCATTGATTTATTTGCAGGTGGATGGTCTACTAGAAAATTGACCATAAATGGTATAGAACTCTTCAACCCTTAGGAGTCCTGTAAAGTAATCCACTCTAAATACAGGACTTATACATACTGGCATATTTCTCTACCTGAAAAAGAGAGTGGGATAGAAGTGTGAGAACGCAGAACTCTGTGGCTTTGAGTCATTATGTGACTTTTTTTTAGGCTTGTGCATTATCATTGTTAGCTTATGAGTCAATTCTAATTTACTCCGTGCACTATGGGGAAAGAACCCTCTCCTGACTCCTGGTATCTACAGTTCCATCTGTCCTAATAAATGAAAGAGAAATGTTGCTTAAGCACTGGACCTCTGTTCATCTACACCTGCTTATTTGGCAATTATTTCCATAGCTATGCTTTAGACTGCTCCAAATATTTCTTTTTAAGACAAGGCCTTCACAGGCTTTTGGAGACAGTTTTCTTCATGAGCAAATCTCAAAAGTCTATGCAGATAGAGCTCTGTCAGATTTCCACCAGTTTTCTCTCCATATATTTTACGCAGTCCTCGAATATGGTCCTCACAAACTAATCACACAGTTGCTCATCACAAATCCACGTCACACCTCAAAACTTCCAACAACAGGATCCTTTGAGTTTCCTAATATAAATTGCTACTCTAGGAAGCTGCAAGATAATTTTCACATTAGTTCTGGCATTTTAATCTTGGTGAAGATGGGGGAAGTCCACCTGCCACTATCCCCCAGACCTGTAAATTAAAGATGATCTCTCAGGGCCTTCAGTATTTGTCTAAAAGACAGAATCAAACACTAGGTAGTGTGGATTAAGCAAACCTGTGTAAGACTGGCTATCTCCAACAAGTGTGGAAAGGAGCTTGTCCTTTTCACTTGACCTCAGAAACTCAGTTCTCAGAAACTCTCCTTCCTTGACTGTTTTTTACATAGTACTGTGAGCATAGTCTCAAGTAGCTGTCCATTCACTGGCCATTACTATCTGTCTCTCCCTCAATTTTTTTCTATTAACTTCTTAAGAAAAATATCATTAGTACAGCACTACCCTGAGAAAGCAATTTGGTGAGTGTGGGGATCCATAAATACAATCCATAATTTAAAAAAGTAGGCATTTACATCATTTTGGGATTTTTTAGACACTGTTTATCATATGCTTCTTCAAATGCAGTAACAGATGACTGTAAGAACTTCTAGTGCTATTGTGAAGGCAGACCTCTCTTTTATAAACTGAACACTCCAGTCGTCTTCCCACTCATTGCATCCTACATGTTGTCAATCTTAGTTTCAAGAACTGTCAATCAGAAATGCAGTGGGTGATATGTGTAGTATTTTTTAACCACACTAAGGTGGGTATTTCTTTGATTTTCCTTTATTCTCTTGATTGCAAAGTGCAGCATGTGTCTTGCATACAAGCAAACACAAAAGTACATGGAAAACAGTATTTTGAAAATTGAAAACAGAACTGTGGTACAGCAAACCTTATAGCTAATCAAAGTCTTATTGTTAGTCCTTATTTTTTTATGCACTGGTTCCAGATATTATAATTACCTCTTTAGGCTTAAGGTTATTGATTTAGTAAGAGCAGTTATGAAACATTAACAAAAGAAAGAAAATAAATGCCAAAATAATTTGTTGAAGCACATTGTAGCTTTTACAGTTATATCAGTGTAGGTGATCAAGGTACCAGGAGAAGGAGAAGGAGGAGGAGAAGGAGAAGGAGAAGGAGAAGGAGAAGGAGAAGGAGAAGGAGAAAGGAAGAAGGAAAAAGGAGGAAAGTGTAGCACAGGAGTGGAAATAAAGACTGTATTAAATGTGTGATTGACTCAATATGTGATTTTTATATTTTAATACTAATACAATAACTGCTGCTATTGTTAGAAATGTACAGATATCTCACATAACACTGTAAGCTACAAGAAAAATGCTGTTCTTATGTAATTCACCTATGGAATTTCTGTGGAAGATTTTTTTTTACTGTTTGAGGGAACACATTTTTGACAAATCTTTCAAACAATCTCAAGAGACTTACCTGCTGCCATTGGTATCAGAAAATGGCAGTTTCACTTATCCTTGTAAAGCCTCTGATGACATGTAATTTAAATAACTTGCCAGACTTGCTGAGCTGGTTTGTCTCGAAGGCATTAAGACTGACCAGTTGGTGATCTATTATGGTGTTATTGAATTGATACTGATATTATTTCAGCAGTAGTACATACAGAACAAAAAACTTTCAGTAGAGAATAAATGAAAACAAAATTGCACACTCTATTCTGGTGCTAAAAAGTATTTTCTTCCTGTCTTCCCCAGTAGCTGAACCTTTTTCAGTGACAATTCATGATGATTCAGTGGGTATTTCAGCAACAACACAAATTTTCAATTCAGACCTGAACGACTTCATGAATTTTGTGGGGTGACCAAGAAGTTAACCACTGGTGGTAGTAATCCAGCTTTAAAAACATACATACTTACACAGTTTGAAATAGCAAAAGCCTTCATGTCTGACAAATGTTGCTTGTAATGAAAATATTTAGGTACTCCTAACTACAGAAACTCTCAGATATTGCTAAAATTACCAGCATTGCACAACACTGAAGGCAAAATGAATGATTGTCAGGAATTTCTGTGTTCCAAAAAGCCTTATCAACTCTAGCTTCTCATCTTTTTAAAACTCCTTTCTGGGCCTCAAAAAGTACTGACTTTCTATAATGGGGCGCTATCGTTTCTCTTCCAATCCTTGACCCACATGATACCAGCAGAACTGACTAATTTTCTATTTGTCTGACTGCTGTTTCCTGCAAAAACTCTTTGGACTATAATCTATTTTATGGCTAATTCTTAGATTTAATTCCCTATCTACTGGCATAACTGACAAAATGAGTGCAGCTAAATAGCCGTCCAAACTCCTCACCCTATTAAGGGGCAAAGGAAGTTAAGGACACAGACAATGCAGATACGATACAGATGAGCTTTCATACACCAGATTTTTTGACACTTTTTTGGACTTTTTCAGCATTCTTATCCACAATTTGTTTTTCAAGGTTTCATTGCTTTATTTCTAGTAAGAAGCAGATATCTGTTCCCTGTCTAGGGAATGGTAGATTCAAAAATTGCCTGATTATACCTCTGTGTCACCATTCTCTGCATGTGACATGCAGAAAAGATGGCCAATTCTAATACAACTTCAGAATAGAAGGAAAATAATAGCTCATGTGACCTGAGTCACAAAGTATGAAGTACTTAAAACTTACTAAAAGTATGTACTGGAGCTGATTTCTGAGCAATAGTTCAGAGGCTGGTACTTTTTCATACCTGTTCTGGAGTACTCCTGACCTTATTTTGGCTTGCCTTTCTTATTTTTGAGAGTTACTTAGAGATTTTTCAAACAGGCCCTATGTCAGAGCTAGATTTTTAGTTCAGTGGGATGCCTATGCAGTGCAGTAAGGGAGACTTAAAGGAATACAAGAATATGCAAAATTAAGTGGATGTTGCACATTCTTTAACTCATTCCCATTCTAGAAGGCAAAGATGTAAGATGAATTGGATCTTCTTCATCTGTCTGGAGTTGGTGAATCAAAGTATGAGCGAGAAATAAGACTTTAATTTGTTGTTGGTAGTTGTCAGTAACAATCCTCACAAACCTAGTGCCAATGTGGAACAGTGATGATTAAGGCTTCCTAGAACCACACACATACCCCTGGAGTGCTGAAATAGGAGGAATTCCTGTTTCCATTTACTGAGTTGTGGCCCAGCCCAGCACTAAATTAACAGAAAAAAAAGGCAATTTCTCTAATAAATGTAAATAGAATAACTAGAAATATATTTAAAAGTACTCCAGAGTTGTATTTTTCATGAAAGTGACCATAAACAGTGTATTAAATTTTCACTCCATAAAAAAGAAAGAAGAAGAAGAAAAAAAAAGAAGCACTCTTGGAGAAGAGGAAAGAATAACTCTTAACCAATCCAATTGAAATACGGTATGATTCTTCTTGACCTAACTAAATTGCTTCCTGTTCGTATTTCCTTTAAAAACACAGTTATAGAGATACTGAGTGAATACACTGAGAGACAGACAGTTCTTTTATTTTAAAAATCCAGTGGAAAAACATGTACTGGGAAATTGATTAAATCATGCGGGTAACAACAAATTCAGCAATTCTATAAAAATTTCATATTTTTATGATAATCTGTGGGCATAGGCCATATTTGAATCTTTACCAAATCATTCAGCATGGTGTAGATTGTGAAAAGGAGATCTTATAGATCTTACAGATATAGACTGTATGCTTTTCTCCACATTTTTGCCTCTGACAAAAGCACCAAGTAAAAGAAGGTTCTCCCAAGTACTAAAATAGGCTGTAGCAAAAAATTGGCAAAATGAAACACACACATGCCAGATGGCTGTGTTTCCATGTTCCAGTAGAAGGGTGTTATAATTCCATTCTTGACTGCAGTTCTTTACATAAAAGACACCAAAAATAGAATGTATTGCAAAACCATATTCGACCATGAGTATCAGTTTTAGGAGTCCCAGTACATAAAAGGAAATGCCTGATACATCACAATTTTTTAAAATGTTTAACACCTCTTTAAAATAAAGAATTGAACACAGGCCACACAAAAATCTCTCTAAAGCTATTCAACAAAGAAACACTTAATACAACTTTGAGTTTGAGCTCGCAGTCCTTTTTTGAGATGTTGGGTGTCTCGTTCAGTCAGAGCACACATCTCTTGAGACAACCTAGTGAGCAGAACAAAATTTTCCTTTTTAAACAGTGGCTAGCTGTCTGTTTTGCACACCAAATTACATAGGAATTCAGAAAAGGGTTCAACTAATCAAGAGATATTAAAACCTACATTTCAGACCTATACTTCCTATAAAGGCTGTTCAGCCACATATGCAGGTATTTCCTGACCTAAACAAGAGCATGCAATTTCTGTAGCATAGCAGACAAAACATTTTGCATATGGTCTGAATTTTGAGATCATTTCATACCAGAGATACACTGAACGAAAACACAAATTTAAAAGAGGGCAGTTTGGAAGTTTAGCAGTTGGGTTCTTTCCTGCCTGTTCTCCTGGCCAAAGCCCTCCTTCTCCCTCTTAGCGTAACAGAGATTTGGTAATCCAAAAAAAGAATTTCTCCATTATGAACTATTGCTGGTAGAGACATTCTGAAGTGTTGTTTTAAATGTAGGAGTTTAATTTCAGCTTTAAAATTCACTTTGATTGTCCAATACGAATCGGACCATGAATACTTTATGCCAGTGTCTGAAAATTCATATTCTACTGCTAGTCATATTCTTTCAACAGTATTTTAAGAAAGTAGAGTTTGAAATAACAGGACTTTCCAAAACACAGAAATACTTCAAATTCATTACAGACATGCAATTTCTTATGGTTAAAGAACTTGAAAAAAAAATAAGGTTTACAGTTTAAAGTTGCATGTTCCCAAAATCTAATTTTTTTTTCTGTCTAATCTCTACAAAGTGAATGAGGAAAATATTTCTATTTAAAAGAAAACTACGAATTATACAATCCAAGATGAATACCAGTAAAATTTAACACTCTAACTGAAGATACTTTTACTGAAATAAAATTTCTTACAGAAGTTTGGATAAAGGGAAGGTAAAGAGAGAAATACAATTTTCTAATGACATGTTAAAGCGAGACAAAAGTAGGATTTGGGGATAAAAACTGTGAAAAAAAATTAACTGGGTAGTTAAAATTACAATAAAGGTAATGGAAATAGTCACTTTGAAATTTATTACACACAGAAAGAGTGGTCTTTGAAAATAAGGCTGGCCTCTGGAAATAATAATTCATAATAGAAGTAAATTGTCATTTAATTTTTCTGTGTTGTATCAGAATTGCATTGAAAATTGAAAAGCAAAGTGTTTTGAGCATAAAAAGCTGAGTAAATATATGAGAAGTGAAAGACATTGATACCAAAATATCTTCAAAAATGAGAAGGAACACATGAAAAAAATAACTAGTTACATGTATTTGTACAGGAATCTTCACAGAGTTAACTGAAGACAGGAGAATGGTGTTTCAGGGTATGTCTCCTCAGGACGTCACTGGCATACAGGTACAGCTGACAAGCTACATTGATCTAAGTCACCTTTGCATGCTGTCAAACTTAGCACTCCATTTCACTTCACTCTGCAGTTCATCGACTGTTCACACTGCTTGTATGTCAGTTTGCTCCTGGGCTCTCTTTTGAACTGTCACAGCTAATTTTCTCTTAGGGAAACTTCAGGTGGGGATAATTTACTCCAAAGTAAACCTATAGGCAGTATGAAGAAGGCTGCAGCAGGTCTGTCTGCACATCTGCACCACCTCAGGCAGACACACACATACGCATGCATGGTACACACAGAGCCCTCTGCTGCAAAGCCAGACCTTCACTGCCCAACAGTTCTCATATCACACTGCTAGCCATACAACACACACCTTTGGTGCAATTTTATAAAATTACCACTTGAGGAATAAAGAGGGTCCTAGCCTTCCTCAAGCACCCTAAGACCTTTGGGGATGGATGATCACAGCAACGTAGATCACCAGCCATTCCAGAAACAATACAGCTACCATTAGTGATGTGCTTAGTCCAAGCCAGAAACCCTCTTACTAGCTGTTCTATTGCACTGAATACATTCATATTTAGAATATCCACTCCTGTGCCTGAAGCAATACAGCAGGGTTCATATAAGAAGACAGAGCTTGCTGCATTCTGGCCAGCTCTATGCTGTGAACATACACTGGTAGCTTCTCAAAACAAATATCTAAATTTAAAGGTGTAGCAGTTCAATATCCATCCAGAACATGCTCCCAGGGCAGATCCACTTGTTGGTGGATTATTTAATTTTTTTCAGTTCAGAACATAAAACCTTCACACTGTCAGTGTCATACATATGATATTGTATAACATTTTATTAAACATATCTCAAAGTTATTTACAAAGGAAGCTACTATCTTCCAAATACTAACACTACCATGAGAAAACGCTATTGAGTGCATGATGAGTTTTTCAATCTCTAACTTATTTTCCTATTCACAGCATAGGGACCTGGATGATATAGACTGAAGAGTCTGAATACACAGTTCATTCATGGAATTAATTTCTTAAAAAAATCAGGGTGTATATTTAATATCCAGGGTCCACTGGAAATGCATATGATAATATATTAAAGACATCATGATAGGACTAAATGACGATTCTGCAACTATTTCTTTGTATGACTACATATCTCTTAAATTATATCTTCTAATTTTTTTATATTTACTTTTAGCTAACGCATAACAAACTTCTTATCAATGTCCTCACTCAAATAGATATACCTGAACTAAAACCTCATTTTTTATAATACAGGTAGTATTTTTCATAGGAATAAGATAGTATCAGGCTCAACACCACAATTTATACCTATAGCCAAAGAATTAGTGTTACTTCCATTTTTTTTTCAACATTTTTCATGTCAAAATTACAACAACCTGAAACTAGTTATATAACAAAAATACTACCAAAATACATTTAAAATAATTTGAATACTTACTACATTATTTATCTCCTGTCCCTAGTTATAGGAAAACTTTACAACACATGGGTAGTAAAAACAGATGAGGGGAAGAGTAAAATCAATAAATATTTCTGATAATGGGACCAAAACATATTCTACTGTGGCAAGTTTCCTACTTACTTAGAGGAGGAAAAAGAAAACCAAATCAAAAAAAACCTCCAAACCAAACAAAAAATAATGGTGAGAAAGCAAAAAGTAAAAATGCTTTAAAAATGATGTTTCAGCTTCATGGCTTTGACACAACGCTGGCTTTCCCCCAACATTTCTGCAGAACAGTGTGTGGAGGCAGAATGCTTTGCACTGCTTCTAGGACATACACTTTCTTTTGCCAACTGCACTAGAGCTCAGTAGCACCCTCACACAGCCAATACATGGTCAGTGTTTAAAGTTTACTCTAAAAAGATCCACTCACTAAATTGAAGGGAAATCAGAGCTCACATCTCAAAGAAGATTTCACTCAAACCTACGTCAATTTAAATCATCGACTCAGCACATTCAGACATTTCCGGTATGTTTAGGGCATTAAGCCACTCCTTCCAGCAATGCTTGAAAGAGACATTTCTTCTTCCTTTCTTCCATTCATTTGAAATCAGTTTCTTTCACCGGGAAAAGCATGCTGGAAACTTGTGAGCTGCAAAGAGTTATTAAGATGAGTTAGTAAAAGAGGTAGGAATAGAAATCAGGAACTCTAGGCCTCATTCATGTACCTTGAGGCTAAAAGAGAATTATATATTATGAGTTACCCTATATCAGATACTCACTATTATACATTACAGAAAAAAAAGCCTCTAAAAATTTTTTATGGTCATCCTTTTTCCTTGATTGACAATGCCAAGGTATCAGCATCTTTTAAAAAATGGAATAAGAAACTACTGTATATTCCATGCATCTTAATGTTTCAATCTATATAAAGAATTCACTTAGTTTATTATACCATCTACTTGATTTGAAGGGGGAGGAATTAATGAAATGACAAAATCTGGTGAGGCATGTCTCAAAAACTTACTGATTAAATTACTTGTTCTGTCACTGCAGTGATAACATTTGAAAAAGCCTCTACTGATATAAGAGAACAGATTTTTCATCACAGAAATCTATCTGTGGGGAAAGCAAATTATTGGCTACAATCTATATTCAATATATTCTTTCACAACTAGAAAAACAAAGTCCGTCTGTAAAAGAATCCTCTACAAACAGAAGGTAACAGGAAAGACAGGTATTCTCGAAGCAGTACCTGCTTCTGGTCATTCAGGCTCAGCATGAAATTAATCCTTAGGAGAATTTCATACTATCCTGAAAAGTTTAGAGCACATTTTTTATATATATAAGACTTATACAGCAATGATTTGGATGTTTTTTCTTCCTTTGACATTATTAGGGTCATTTGTAAGGCCTTTGGTCTTATGATGGAAAAGTAGGGAGTTTTCTACTGCCATCTGTTGATGAGTTAGGAATAGAATTGAAGTCCACAGGAGAACAAGCTTGCTCCCACCATCCTTTGGTAAGCAAGAGGAATTGAAGCTTGGGAAAAAGTCAGTCGGCATTAGCTTTCCCTGGGAAGCCCTCCAGGACTCATCAGAATAGCCCACAAACTCACAATGGCATGGAAAGAAAGAAAAGGTTCTGTATTGTGGTTAGGGCTTTGCTCCAAAGTCACATGATTGATCCCATCTTGCCACCAAAAATTTTGTGAGGAAGACATCTTTGCAATAAGAGAGCACTGTGTTAGGTTGGCAGAAGGCAGCAACAGAAAGCCTAATTGTGGCTGTTAAAATCCATTCTGACATGTCCTGAAGATGGCAGAAAGGTGCTCTGGATTGAAGCACTCTTTCAAATATGCAGTGTCCCACAGTTACTGCACTGCGAAAAGGCAAAGCAACCACATATATTCAAATTCAATACTTAAAGGACAGTGATTCTAGTGGATAAAGAACATTGCTGTTTGGTAGATAGTTTCTGCAAGCACACAGACTGAATATGTCTACACTGGTATTTGTTACCAGTTCTGGATGGAAATATAGTAAGATTACAACTACAGTCATGGGGAGAGGGTATTTTTATAAACATATATCCTTAATATATGATCTTTGCAGAGAATTACAGAAATACTTTCTGTATTAAAATCTGATTTATAAGAGAGCACAATTTCTTGAAGAAGCCTAATAAATCTACTTTTGCTGCTTGGTTTTAGCAGCAAGTCAGCTTCTGTAACACTTCAGTACTCACTGTAACTTGACTTTACATTCATCAGTACTTCTACATTTCTAAGAAAGATGTAGTTAATAGTCCATTTCTTTAACCTTTCTGGGAAAAGAAGAAAACCTTTATGTAAACTTTTTAAAATTTTAAAATTAACTGAGTCTAGTAGAAATCTGCCACAATTACCAGTTTAGTAGATGTAAGGTAGTGGAAAAAGTTGATATCTAACTTCAACTGCTCATTAATAGAATGAAGTATGTTGTGTTATTCTTGAGGGAAGTTTATTAGTTTCTGTTCTGCTCTCTGCTTCACTGGTGATGTGACACATATCTCCAGAGTTAGTGGCTGGGAACCGATGATTTAGAAAACTCACAGGGTGGTAAGTGTTCTTATAAACAACTAGCTAATTTGCTCCTGGGAAACTTTTTCATGCCCAGTTGTCAAAGATTTGCAAGGCTTATAGAAAATCAGGTTTAATCAGAGAAAGAAAAAATTAATCTGAAATTAAAATTGAAGTTCTCCTCCTGAAACTCAAATATTTCACAGGAAACACAAAGGACTGATAATTTTGAATCTGAATGATCACTCATTATGTACTGCAAGCTGAATACTGATGCTCTTGTAAACTGCTTAGACCATGTGAAGACTTGATCAATAAAGCACTAGCAAGAGACCTAGTCACCTAAGGGTAACTCAACTCTCCAGCATAATACAATGTGCCAACACCAAGCTACAACTAGCATCAGGAAAATGAGTTATCTTACAAGGGTTGTTGGCTTATTTAACCTATTTTACTGTGAGCAGAGAGACAAATCACTGGTACCAAGATTTCCTGGGCACTCCATTGTCTTTTTCTCTGCCATTTCTCTTTTTTTCACACTGTAGTACTTGACCATCTTCTTTCCTTCAGTTTGCTCCTGCTGGCAATGCCACTCTGGGCACAGAGCCTCAGTCAACACATTCATTGGACTGTACTCTGTTCTGTGCTTCACCTTTAATACTGGCACATCCCTCTGGTGAGAGCAGCCCTGCTCATTGGGAAACACCAAACTGAAGGGCTTAGGTGCAATTGCTGTTTTACAGCACATAAACCAGTGGCTGATGCATTCTTCCAGAATCTTTCCCCATACAACTTACTGCATTTTTTTTATGCAATGTTGGTATATTTGTCTCTGGTTTGTATATTATTAAGTATTTGCATCTGAATAAACATTCCATGTTAAGAGGCCCAGAAAAGGCATTTAATTTTTTTAGGCCTTTTAAATGGAGGTTGAATTCAGATGTCCTTGCAAAGGCCAAGTAGGGCTCTATGAAATTTCTTTCAGATAACCTGATAGAAAGATACAAGTAAAGCTTTTGATTTTGAAATTCAAGCACAAATCCTATAGTAAAATATGGTTATGGAAATTCCTTCAGCATTTTTCTCCAGGATGATTTTTCTTCAGAAATTTGCCTGATGATGGGTCCTTCCAAAATAGAAGCTATATTTTTTCAGAATGTCTAGTTCTTTATTTCTGTAAGACCTACAACAGTGAACAGCCCAAATTTGATCCATATCTGATGCTTTCCTTTATTGTATGTGAGAGACATAGTCTTGCAATATTTTCCTTATTTCCTCTACCGCTACCTCCACAACACAGTAACCTTCACACTGAATGAGAATAGCTGGATACAGCTTCCTGCATGGCTTCTCAATTGCTGGCAATTTAGTTGGCCAGATGGGGTTTCTATGGAGAAATGTGAAGGCTAAGTGTGCCCCTGCAGAGCTCTTGGCTCCTGCTGACTCAGCAAGTTAAGGACAGAATCAAACAGTACAACTTCCACCTCTTTTCTCTCCTTCTTTATAACCCCTTCTATTTTTCCTTCTTCCACTCATCCAGGACTGTGTCTGTACTACTATTTCGGGTGACGCTCTTTTTTTCCCAATTAGGATCTGCAGTAGCTTGCAATTAAGGAAGTCTTTACCACTCTTACTCTAACTTCCTACAGGGAAAATGAGAAGTCACAGAGACTACAGAGAGGCATGAAGCTTTAGCAGACACAGGAAGCAGCAGCTGTGCGTGTAGATAATATGAAATGGTAGGACAGAGCCCTTCAGCCAGGAATGGAGGATAGTGCAGTGTCTGCATATTGTCTCTGTATGAGTATCAGAGTGAGGCATCAGTTGGTTTCTGCTCTTACTGAGACTAGGAAAGCATTAAGAGCAGGAGCAGCAGCTGAGATATAATTTTTTTCCAGAGAAGCCTTAAAATAGACTAAGTGAGGGCACATATTGAGGGAAATGAGATTTAAGCTGCATTATAAATGGAAATGTCTTCAAATGGCATAATTTTGAAAATGTGCTGAGGCACCAGTCCTTTTAAAAGTCATGGGAACATATTCATTAACCACACTAAAGTAAAGGAAAGTCCCATAATACAAGCTTACATTTGCAACTGATTGACTTTAGAATGCCTTAAATTGACACATAAATATCTTTATAAAGGAGAGACAGCTCTGGGAAACAAAACACTGAAGAAAGCCAGCCAGTAAAACGAAACACCTTATCAAGAACAGGCTACTAGCAAGTGAAATTTTGGCCACAGTATACTTGTACATCAAACATGAGAGCTTGGCTGTTTACATTCTTCTTTAAAATGAAAATATGCCCTTTGTTTTAGAAAGATATGTTCTTTTCTTCCAAAATATATCTCAAGTTCAAAAAAACCAGCCACAAGATGGGAATATTTTTGTCTCTGCCCACCTTACAACCAGACTTAATGAAGAATTACTAACAGAAATCTTATTGTTGTAATTATAAGGCACAAGCTGAACATTTGGAAGTTTTTGTTTTCCCTTTATGGAAAGCAAAATATTATTTTTAAAACAGTATTTCATGATCAATTAGTCCTCATTTTGGCCCAGAGGTTTTGCTTTTTTTTTCTTTTTTTTGAATTAGCAGGTCAAAATTATAGCAACCTTGAATGGTGGTTTTGATACGAGCACATGTGTAGTGAGAAAGCACTACTACATGGGCTGTTCTCCATCTCAGACCTTAAATTTCCAGCATGAATGGGGATCGGTAATGATGTTTGCATTCTTCTACACTCATTTAGTTGGCATCTAATCCTTTTTGCTTATTAAAGCTAAAACTATTTTCTAAATCTATTACTGCTTTTAAAGTACATATAACAGGGGAAAAAATCAACATAAATTATTTACTCCAAGTATTTATATTGATGAATCTGAGAAAATTGACCATATTCTCTGTATTGCTGATAAATAATTCTGACTTGTTGACAAGTCTTGTGGTTTATGAAATTTTACAGCAGCAGCTATTTGTCAAATATTCCCTTGCTATAATCAGGTGACCACATATATATAGAAATATATTCAAATATATACATTCAAGCATACGTATATATGTTATGCAGGAATCTCTGAAATGGGGTCTAGATAAATTAATTTTTCTGGTTAGACTTTCTTGCATTTCCCTCAAGTGGAAGTCAAGAGAAATGGAAGTTTATTTCCATTCTGAAGTTTACTGACTTATGTCATCAAGGTGCTTTCTTCCTACTGGACATATACAGCATAGTGGATATGAGGCCTGCTGTAAGTTGAAAGGGTGGAAGCTTTGCTGTAACCTAATAGGCTATTTAATTGAATATATGACTTTAAATAAGTTTTCTGAGCTTCTAATATGTTTTATGTTATATATTCATTTCAAAAAAGCAGAGATATCCCTGGGTGAAGGGAACTTATTCATGCCTTTTCCTTCACAGATAAGTTTACAGAACAATACTTATGGTATCGATGTTACCTCTCCGGACCAGATCTCTTCCTTTCATGGTATACATTTCATGTCTGAATCTTCTTTCTTTCAAGTCTTTCCACTAAATTATATTCCATCTGTGAAGCCTACAAAGCCTTAATCATGCCTTCTAACAAATGTTATCACACTTATATAGCAAAAGATGCCCAGAGAGAATCATAGAACATTTGGGAACTTCTACCATCTGTGCATCTCCCACTTATGCTTATTCAAGAGTTCTTCCCCATACTCCAGTTCCTTCTTCTCCAAAGTGTTGATACCGAAGTACATTTCCTTTTGTAGAGATAGGGATGTTGCTGTCCTCTGTCTGCAACAGAAATTACTATATGCCACATAATTATAGTAAAAGGACAATTTTAGGGTCAAAAAATTAAATTTTCATTTCATAGTTAGAAAATTATTAAACGAAGCTATAGGTGTAATCTTAGTTCCTGTACAAGTACCCGTACTTGTGAAGTCTGACATTGTCTTTCATTAGAGCCATATTTTTCCCCTCAAGATCCCTACTTGCTTCATTGTACAGAAATGACCTTCTCTGATATTAAATCAAGGCAAAACCCAATGTTCCACAGTGTTAGGTTTTATTTTAAAGCTGGAGACTGACTATCACTTCCGGCATAGAATTCCCCCATGATACCACAGAAGAAAACATTTTAATTGTGATTTCACCATATCTGAGATCTTGCCTGAAATCATGAGACTGTTTTGCTGAAGAGTGAACATTTCCAGACACACCTTATGTCAGTGAGAGTTTTGGCTTGGATATGTAAAAGTATGTAATTCTAAACACTCCTCAAAAATATGGATCTTAAAGACTCAAATTTAGGTATCTATAAATCTAGGTATACTAGATCTATGGATATTTTTTACCTGAATCTCTGCAGTACCTTCCCATTTTTAATATTGGAATCATGATAGCCCACGGTATAATAATATTTTTCACAAATTAAATAAATTTTTAATTTTTTTTACACAATGCAGTTATATGCATGATAAAAAATTCCATTTAATAATTCTGTGTCCAGGATGCTGTTCTAACAGTGTGCGGTAAGGCCATGAAACAAATACTGAACATAAAAAAAAAGTTTCTTATTAAGTCAAATCTTATACATTTCTTCTGTGTAATTAAATAAAAATATGGATTAATGTGTTCAATTTTTAAATTTATTTTAATTTCATTTTCTTTTCTTTTCTTTTCTTTTCTTTTCTTTTCTTTTCTTTTCTTTTCTTTTCTTTTCTTTTCTTTTCTTTTCTTTTCTTTTCTTTTCCTTTTTCTTCTTCATTCATTTATTCATTCTATGTAATTCCAAATTGAAATTCAATGCAGAAAGAATACATGAACATGTAATTAGATTGTAATCACTGAACTAAGGGTATGCTGAAAGTATTATTCTGGTATTTTCTAACTTCTGAGGGCTATATTGAGTACAGTGTTCATATTTGGCAACATGAATAGTATTCTTGATATTAGTTTTGGGGTTTTTCCTTTTTTTTTTTTTTGGCTAGGTCATTTCCCAGCCTAAGCCAAAACAAACAAACTGAAAAAACAACAAAAGTTGAGTCATATGTTCTATTAGTGATACTTATGTGGTTGGTCATCAGGACCATATAATTTTGATCTGTTGAATAAACCTTTGCAATTTGAACTAAATGTATACAATGTTACCATTGCTTAGAGAGAGAATAAACAGGATTATTTTATAGCAAATTTCACAGCTATTTTTTGACATCACTGGTATCTGGAACAGTCAATAGCATTTCTTCATCCTTTTCTCTCTATTCAGATCTTTCATCCCTCTGTGCTCAAACATGGCAGCTTCCTGCTCTCATTGTTATGTCCTAGGAGAGAGGTCACGTAATAACAGAGTATTGTAGTTTTTGGACAAAGAGATGAAATTGTCAATAGAATTTTGACATAGATAGATAGAACCACATGTTGGGCTACATAAAATGTGCATAAAATATTTGAGGAATTTATTCTCAAAAAATGTTAAGTCCTTACCATTCTTATGTAAATACAGCATTTTAGTGCATTGCAATTTCAACAAATTTGAGTGAATAAATTTTAATATTCAGACAAAAAACTCCCAAAAGTTAGCCTCTTAAAAGCTCCAGTTCATAGTGAAATGTATAAAAATGCTGAAAATATTTAAATAAGATTGCCGATAAATTTCATCATGGGTAAAAAATCTAGCTTCATTATCAGATATCATTGAATCAGTCTTTTTTCAAAAATTTAAATATAGCTTTAGACATCTAAAGAAGTTATATGCTAAAGCTCAGTAAAGTAATAAGAAACCAAAGAAAGGGATATATTATTTGAAGTGTCATGAAGTCATAATAGTTATCATTCTTACTTATAACTTTCAGAGGAGTAATAATGCCAATTTAAGTTAATAACTTCTTCCAAGAATGACACTAGATGAAAACTAAAAAAGTTTTCTTCTCAATACTTTGTATTCATAAACTTTTTGGAACTGCAATAAATTAAATATATCCTCCTTAAGTTACATTATGAGTCATGCAGTCCCCCTTGAGAAAAAAGAATAGACATTTAGTACAAAAATGCTAAAATGTTTTTAAAAGAAAAACAAAAGTTAATAAATACAATACTAATAACTTAAGAAGTAGCTTCACCCAGCTGTGTTGATGCATTAAAATGCAAAAAAAAAAACTCCATCAGCTTTCCAAAATCTGTTTTTTATCATTTATCCCTTATAAAATTTTTATTTGTCCACAAAGTTAAAACAAACAAACAAACAAAACACTTCCTATCTTCACCTCCCTATTATTCTATTTCTAATCTTCTCATTCTGATCCATCTCTGCAAATTTCTCTAAGGTACTTGGTACAAGAATTTTCATGGAATGACTTGTGCTAATGTGGGGAATTTATTTGTTCATCAAGGGCTTTATAGATATATATATATACACATATATATACACACTAGCTGTATATTCAGCTTGACAACATCTGGCAACTGGTAGTATCGCTTGTAATTTGGATTGACTATTGATATTCTGTGTGGCTCTGCTCTTGTAAGTGCCAAATCCATATTTTCAGAGGTTTTTTACGTGTTTTTTATTCTATCTGTGTAATATCCAACTCTTTGAAAGTGCAAAGTTCCTTCTGGTCAGGTATATCTTCCTTTGTTCTGGAATGATCTACTTATCTTCACTTTCATTGCCCTTCTTCTAATATGAAGCATTCAGACAAGCGAAATAATGAGTTTTCAGATGATAATGTAGATGATATATAGGTAATACATAGACAAGACAGACAAAAAAACATGCAGTGGCAAAATAGCCAAATATGTTCAGAGTGTATTCTTTAATGAAGTTTCAAATGTAAACCTTTAGATTTTATTAAAAAATTGCTAGGAAAACATTGTTTCCTCTTTTGCAGAATGTGCAACAAACACAAAAATAAGTCAAATTATAATTATTTATCTAGAGATACCCAAATAAATTGTGTACGTTACTTCAGGTCCCAACAAGGATTGTGACACTGAAATGAACAAAATGATCAATGAAAGCAAAGCCATAGAAAAAGAATTATGACATCTGAAATGAAATTAATTCAAAGACTACAAAATATTCTAAGCCAATAGTCCAGACAACTTTCACTGCAGAGTTCCAAAGAAATTAGTACATATATGTGAAGAGTCTAGAACAAGGATTTTTAGTAAGGCTATGAGAATGATAATTTATGGAAAATAGCAAATAGCCTGCCTACATTTCAAAAAGGAAAGAGAAGAGAGGAAATAAATAATGTGTCAATAGATTTTTATGGGTTTAGAATGCAAAGTTTCAAAATAAATTTTGAAGCTAAGAATGAGTAATTGAACAGAATCACAGAATCATTTAGGTTGGAAAAGACCTCTGAGACCGTCAAGTCCAGCCTTTGACTGATCACCACCTTGTCCGCTAGACCATGGCCCTAAGTGTCACATCCAGCGAGTTCTTGAACACCTCCATGAATGGTGTCTGCACCATCTTCGTGGGCAGTCCATCCCAATGTTTAACAACCCTTTCTGATGTCCAGCCTGAACCTCTACTGGCACAGCTTGACTGTATGTCCTCTTGTCCTGTTGCTGGCTGGCTGGGAGAAGAGACTGAACCCTAAAAAGGCTGAATCCACCTAGCTAAAATCTTCTTTCAGGCAGTTGTAGAGAGCAATAAGGTCCCCTCTGAGACTCCTTTTCTCCAGGCTAAACAACCCCAGTCCAGTGCTCTCTCTCAGACACTCCTCATAGGACTTACCCTCTAGACCCTTCAACAGCTTCATTGGCCTTCTCTGGAAATGCTCCAGCACCTCATTGTCTTTCTTGTACTGAGGGTCCCAGAACTGGACACAGTACTCGAGGTGTGGCCTCACCAGTGACAAGTACAGGGGGACAATCATTTCCCTGGTCTGCTGGGCACACTATTCTTGATAAAAGAAGTACAGAAGTACAGAGAACAGAAGTACAAAGCAAACTTAATAAAATCTATCCAAATATATTTGAGGGAAGATACTATCATATATTGATATCTTTAATAATTTATCTTCCATCAGACTTCAAAACAGTTTTTGACACAATCTGATATGAAAAGAATTACTTAAGATTGAGAAGACAAAGAACTGGCTAATCAGGAGAGGACAACAGGTTGTGTTACATGTTTGCATCATTAGATGGAAGCTGCAAAGGGGTTCTTTAAGGGCTGTCTTGCAGTAGAACTTTTTGATATATAAGTTAAAGACTAGGTCATAAAACCTCAGAGCATACTGCTGAAATTTGATGGCAAAGCAAGTCTGAGAACCATTGAAATGATAAAAACAAACAAGAAGAATCAGATGACCTTGATGACTTCTATAATATAAATGGAATTAAATTTAATAGTACAAAGAGCAATGTAACTAGATTTTCATCTATAAACTGTGAGTTTATCAGCTGAAAATGACAGAGAAAAAGAATGATGCAGCCAATCTACTAAAGAAGGACTACTAGTCATCAAAACATGATATAGCTGTGAAAAATGTTAATACTGAGGATTAAACAAGATATTTCTGGGTTAAAGAAAGAGATATTTGACACTACCACATGAGGTAGAGTACATCTTCATGATGAAAATCATAAACAATTCCTGTCCTCCATATTAAACAAGGATTCACTGGAAACATCATTAAAAATGTAGTGGAGGTGAAGGGGAAGTTCATCAGCATGACGACAGGAATGCAGAACTTAGTTCATGAAAGGAAATTGAAAAATCTTGTACTATATTGCAGAAAAAAACCCAACCCTAAGATGAGAGAAATTTGGTCTGTAAGCACATGAATGGGTAAAAAGAGCCTGCAGTTGTTTATAATGTATTGAACTTTAAGATTAGTATCAACATAAGAATTTTACATATATATACAAACACATATTTTAAACATATGCTTTTCATGCAACATGAGTCCTTGCACTAATGGAGGATAGGACTCAGTGCCCAAGAATGCCAGTTTATTCTGAATCATAAACATGATCTCTGGGGTCAACAAAATAACATTTATACCAAGTGTTTTAATGGCATTTATTCTGATTCAAATGCACATAATTTTCTTCTTCACTCATCTGTTTAAGATCTACATGAATGCTTTAAACATCATTCACAACTAGGTGCCTAATGCAAAGCTTATTTAGTCAAAGTGCTTCCATCGACTTCTGTATGCTTTGGATTAGGTTCTACATCCTTACCCACAGCCAGCTGCTGCAGGCTGCAGTTTTATCACAGTATTAGACTGCTTTTCTCTTTTCCCCATGATCTTAAAGGGAAAGAAAGAGGTATACTTTGGCTTGCCCTGTCCATTCTTTAGTGTGCTTAGATTGCAGTTATTTCCTGCTGAGGCCTGGATGAGGTTTAGTTTGTTGAAGAGCAACTTTTTAATCATCTCACAGAATGAATGAACTACAAGATATGTCAGGTTTCTATCAGAAGATGAAAAATGTAGAAACTTATCAGTACCTCTCTTCCTCTGGATATATTGTAGGTCAGAAAAACCCACTCTGTACAGTACTTATTACTCTTATAAAGGATGCTAAAAATATAATTATGCAAAGAATTATCACCAAGAAACTTTGCAAAACAGCTAAAGCAGACATAAAATATGGCTGGCTGTGCATGGTAAAAAGTGCAAGTGAGACAGCAGGAGAGCAGATGAATCCAATTCCAGGCTATGTAATCTTCCTCACAGGAAGGGTGGCTACAGCCCCTTCAATCTTATTTTGGAGATTTAAGATAGCAGTGCAAAACATTTTAGAAGCAAAGCTGATCAGGTATGTACCAGTGCTTAGCAGCCTAAAATATATTTGGCTACTTCTATTGGTTCTAAAAGGATCCTGTTTTAGTGTGATGGGACCAGGGCTGCCTTCAACTTCTAATTGCCATTTTGGCTAAATGCCAAAGCTGTTCACTAGACCTGTGCAGTATAGGCATGGATATATACATTTATGTTTTAACCTAGTTCACAGAAAGGTGCAAGGGACTCCACTTCTTCATACTTTCTCTTGCTCACCATTAACAGTTGATGGTAGCAAGTGAATAGCCTTTACTTTTGTTCAGTGAATAGTCATGTCTCTGATAAGGTCAAACAATGAATTAAGGAAAAACTTTGTCTGCTTCTGCACTGTACAGCTGAATAAGGCTTACAGCAACATGACCTCTAAGGATTCTAATGTTGCACTTTTCACATGAAAAGAAATGACAAGCCTAACACTATAAAATACCTAGTAAAGCACTTTTAAACATTGCAGAACAAAGCCAAATAGCCTGTCCAATAAGCAATCAACAGTTTGATCCCATTCTACTTTACTTTTCTTGCCACCATATTTATTTCCCTAATATAGAACAACAGTGTTCTATACCCTAGTTTTTCAATACAACTATTATTCTTTTTTTCAGCCAGAGAGCTGTAGTTGTTTTGATAAAGCAGACAGGAACATTAAAGCTCCCAAATAAGTGAGTGTACGTGTAGATTTATAAATTTCATTTTAGATATTGTCAATAACCTATATTGGCATTAACCTACAGAAAGGAATAGAGCTGCACAGCATTCAATTATCCATAACAGTGTTTGAATTATAACATCAAAGGTTCTTCTTCAGAACTTCTCAGAGTTGCTATCTTGCTTGGGTATTTCATGTTCTGCTCAACAGGCAGCTGACACAGTACAGTCATGAAGACACGCCAGATCTTTTACACTCTCCTGAATTATATTAAAAATAAATTAAAGCTGCACAGGATGCACTAAGAATATTAAACAAAAGATTTTATGCTCTTGCGATTTTCATTTAAAAATGAAAGAAAACTTTAATTCACAGAAAAATTATTTGTAGCATCTTAAAAAATCCGATTAAAAATGTAGAGGATAGAATGGAAAAATCATATTAGGTCAAGAAGTCTTCAAGACTATGTTGAGGCAAAACGGTTTTACAAAGTCTGTGTACTCACTTTGGTATATAAAGGATATCTGACAGAAGTAAGTGAGAGCACAAGCTTGAAAATATCTGTATTTCAATATATCTCTAACCCTTCAGTTTATTTTGCTGCTATCCATCAAATTTCCTGACACAAGATTTTCTTTTTATATGTCGTTCTCTGGAATAAAAACCTGTTTTAAAGGCTTCAGAATGAGTTCTTTGACTTTCCAGCAATCCACCAAATAAAGGAGAAATGATTGCCACATATTTAAAGATAAACCTTGAGATGAATCCAGAATATATTAAAAGAACATAAAGAAATGCAAAACTATGGTATAATGAACCTAATCTGGAAAGAGTAATTTTTTTTGTGGTTTGCCTGGGTGATTGAACAGGTCATTGCACTTGTTTTTATCTCATAGGGATAACTTACAAAGCACTTTGAGACCTTCGATGTGCTCACTACTGATATCCACCTTGGAAACATTATATAAAAAAAAATCCTTACATTATTTCCCAAAGTAACTGTCCTGTTCTCTGTTAGTGAATCCATATATGTATCAGCTATGCACATTTAATATTTTCAGTGACAATGAACACATTTTTCTTTCTTTGGCAGTGCTACCTGGTTCTCATACATTTCATTTAAATTAAGTCCAGCTTTAATTATCGCTCCTGAATGTCTCATTGTATCTCTTTCTGTAGAATATATACTAATGACTCATAATTTCCCTCTATTTTTATAGGAATTCACGCAAGCTTACCCTAATTTTTTTTTCTATAGTTTACTTTGCATTTAGAGAAAATGAACAATAGTTTAATTTAAAATTAAATCTATAAAATAGTGGGGCTGATTGCAGCACTCATTTATATCCCTGAAAATCCAGGAAAGTTAGCAGTTGCATATGAAGCATACATTTAACAAAAATCTGCCTCCTCTCATAAAAATTTATATGATTTTTTAAAGACCTTACATTAATTTTTCCCTCTGATTTGAATCATATTCTGTCTGTCATTTCTGCATGATTATGAGTGGTTAGAATTTTTGTCAACATCTATGAAAAAAAAACCAGTCTGTAAAAGGCCTTCCATGACAAATTCTATAGAGAGAAAGAAAGAAAGAAAGAAAGAAATCAATCAATCAATCAATCAATCTCAGTATTAATAATTGTGATTTGTAAGGAATATTCCTTAAATATTCCTGCAAAAACCTTAGTAAACAGAATCACTACCTTTTTTGGCTAAATATTAATTTTCATCATTCTTTATAAATGTGAGAACTCAGAAATGCTGACGAAATCATGCCTATGCAAGAACCTTTCATTTTGAACAGACTTCAGATACAACTTTAAGAATGAACAATTACAGTCGTGAGCGATTTAACCACTGTTATCCAACACAGATTAATTCTGCTCTGTCAGTAACTTTTATGGTGCATTATCTAGCTCAAAATTCTCAAAGAGAGTAAAAGAGAGGATTTAAACAAAGTAACTGGTTTCATGCTTAGCTAGCATTCAGTTAAATAAGCACAGATGTGGGTTTTATCTGCTTAAAAGTAAAGTTATGGTTTTCTTATTTTAACTCTCAAGTTTTAACGTCCATCAGAAAGGCTGTTGCTGCAATGAATAATTTAATCACTGCTGCCTATTACACGCTACTACACAGCAAGCATATTTGCAAAGCTGTGAAAGACACTGGCCAAGTGTCAGCCCTCCCTGTAACTCAGCCGGCCTCGCAGTATATCCACGGCAAGGAACTCAGGGAGCTCCGAGGCGGCCAGAGGGCAGTTGTGGTAGGGAAGGGAGTGAAGAGGTCACAACAGAATTGCACCAGATCAGCAAGACACTTTAGAGAGATGAAAGGTCACCACGGGCTCCGTGCTGCTGTGGTGTCATTTCAGCTGCTTGTCCCTTGGTGGAGTTCTTGAGTTAGTTTCTCCTTTCCGTCAAATGGCTTTAACTGCTTCTTGTGGGGGTTCTGTCCTTGTTTTTACCCTGCTTTCGAATTTTCTGTCGTGTTTACCGTATTTAACCTTTTCCACGTATTATTTTGAATACGTTACGTTCAAGCCAATATGATTTTTTTTCCCCTTTTGAAGCTTCTTTTTCGTTTGTGAGCGCAAATAGCAATATGCTGCATGTATTTGTTAATGTATAGAGTGGTATGGATATGTATATAATCTGTCTCTCTTTAACCAGAGATGGATTCCCACTGCAGATCCCAGAAGTAATTTTCCAGTGAGAGCCACTGACATTCCTAAACTGTGAAAACCAAATTGTCGTGGGCTGAAAGCGACAACTGCAGACGCGAGTTCTGCTGCCGGCTGCTGAAGCCGGGCTCAGCCAACACATGAAGATAAACCAACCATTAATTATATCTGCATATTTTAACGATGACCCCTGTCTTTCCAATCAACAACTACAACAACGACAACAAAGCCCCACTGCAGAGCATCAGGAGCTTGGGAGATGCAGAGAGCCGGGGAAGCTCCCAGGCTGCTTTAGGATTTCCCCACGTACAGCAGGCTGCGATTGTCAGCAAGACGGATTCCTTCCCACACGCAAGATGCCACTTCGGTGGCCTTATCAGATGTTCCCTTTAAGGACACAAGCTCCTATTTCCCCTCTGTATATCACCAGCATCTCGGGCTATTTTATTTATTACAGACGATTACATTTGTGATCCCTCTTCCCACTTGATCTCACCAGATCAGGAGGACAAATGCCGTGCCGTGTCTGAGCGCGTGTGGGCGTCTGTGTGCATCGGAGAGGGGGGGCAGCCGGGAGAGGGGGGAGTTACACTGCGCAACAGATTTGCCCGAGAGGGACAAACCTCCCCCGCTTGAAAGAGTTGGGCTTGTTCCGACCGACACCCGGGAAGCTGTGGGCGCACGGGCCGCGGGACCGGGAGTCTACGGTGCCGGGGAGGGGTAGAGAGGGTGTGGGGGTAATTCTACTCCCTCCCCGCTCGAACGAGCGGGGTGCGGGGGACACACGGCCAGCACAGCCCCGTCCTCCCCCCGGCAGCCGGGGCACGTGGACCGGGAAGAGCGCGGCCATCCACCATGCAGCGCACGTCGGGCCCATTTCCCACGCCGGCCGCCTGCCCTGGGGGAGGATGGGAGGAGGGGAGGGAGGAAGGGAGAATGATAGAAAAGGGGGGCCGTTACCTCTGCTCCGAAAGAGGAACCAATCCACTGTGAAGGACGCAGCACTCCCGAGCAGGAAAGACATTGCACATTCAGAGAGAGATTGCATGTGAAGACACTGCAAAAAAGAAAGAAAGGGAGGGGGGGGCAGGGGGGCGCAGACCGCGTGTGAAAGGCATAGTGTGTGTAAGAGAGGCCAGTGAGGGTAGGAAGGGAAGGGGGAGCAATTGCACATGGCAAGAGAAAGAAATCACTCATTCGCTTGAAAGAGGCTCTCGCAAAGCAGACCGTAGTAAAAACAACGGGGAAGGAGACGCAGGCAAGAGGCGAGCGTCCATGCCGTGCAACAGCCCGGAATCCGATTAAAGTTTATGGCGAGGAGGTTAAAAACGCTCTCATCCCGCCCCTTCCCTGGCGAATACATTAAGTTTCCTGGCTGCGTTTAAAAACACAAAGGGAAGGGAACCGCTGGAGCTGCGGTTCCCAATTGTATTTCCAGCGCAGGGAGCCAGTGTAACGCAGTATGCTGGTATTCCTACGTACTGGCATGTCTGGATCTTACACTGAGAGCAAAATTTCCTCCTCTCGGAGCTCCAGAACAGCGAGGGGGAATTTTGATAAATTCAAGTTGCTTGGCAAATATAATAGGGATTTGGTACTAATCCTACTTAACCCGCTGCGAAGGCGCTGCGCTCCCGAACCCCCCTCCTCCGTCCGGGACTGCGGCGGTGAGCACTGAGCCTGCGCCGAGCTGGGCTTTCTCGCTGATGCTGCAGATAGAAAGCCGAGTGTCTCCAGCATCAGCGGGGGAGGGTTTTCGTGTACTGGCGAGGCAGGGAGAGCGGCCGGGGCCGGTGCCAGGGCCGGAGGAGGCGCCGAAGGAGCAGCCCTGCAGCCCTCCGGAGAGGGAAGCAGTCCCTCCCTCCCCAGCGCCGACTCCATGCGGCGCGGCTCTGCCCCTCTGTGTCTCTGGACTCCTCAAGGAAAGAGGTGGCAACCTTCCCTCCCTCCTGCAATCACTCACCGCCCCAAATGACAAAGACACGCTGTGACCGTTGCTTTGAACCACCTCAACATATCCGGCCGCTTTTTGCTCAAATATATCATCGCGATGAAAGAGAGACATTTCACTACATTCGTCTGCATGCGTTTTTATTCAAAATAGCCATTTGTAACGAGGAATTCACACACAAACACATACAGAACCCGCAACAACTTGTTTTCCCACATGTGTTCACAGTGGGAGAAAGAGCAGCTGGATTCCTGCCTTCCCCTCGCTGCGCGCACGCACACACACACACATGAACACACCCGCACACATACACCCTCATACGCGCACACACACACAGCCGCACACCAGGTTCTCTCCCCACCGGCTGCCCCAAGCTCGCCTGCCCCCGGAGTCTCCCTCTTTTCCCTCCGGGCTCCGAGCAGAGAGGACAGGTAAGGAGCCAGGCATCATCAAGGGTAGGGCAGGAACACATAAAAGCCATAGGCTATTAAATGGCTCAAAGTCAAAAGGAGACGCGAACTAGGGACGCCAGAATAAGCAAAGTTGAACCGGAGAGCTTTACCGTTAAAGTTTATTTCCCACTTACCCAGGTAGGTGACGCTACATTTTAGCAATCATCGAAGCAGCAAGTCTCTGTTCGGAAATAAATCTGTTACTTCTTACATGTGTTTATTCTGCTAACCCTCTCGCTCCCTTCCTGATCATCTTCTTCGAGGTGTTTTTGGGTTTTTTTGTTTTTTTTTTTTTTTCTCCTAGGATATCCACAAACATGCTGAAAAGACACATTCAAAACATGGTAATAGGAAGAACACAATCACAAAGACGGGGAGGCTGAAAAAGCACTGGGAAACAGGACGAAAGTCTGAGATCTAAGGCAGCCCCCCTGCCTCCCTGGAGTTTTATGCAGTTACAGTGACTGCAGCTATTTCACAAAAGCACCGACACAACAGGGGAAGGTGGGAATCTGCGAAACGAGTTTCCTTACCAGCTTGATTCCGCAAAATGCAGAATAGAAGAAAAGAAAGGCGAACAAACATTTGCTTTAAAAATCGTTGCTCGATTCACAGTCTATAGCGGACGTGGGGAGGGAAAGGGTAGGAGAAAATCACTACAGATCACGGGTTTAAGAAGGCAACAGACGCAACACTCGGGCGTGAAATGAGGATCAGTTTGGAGGACTGAACTGGTGTTTTGTGATGAGCAGCTATCCCACTTGCAGCACTAGCAGCAGCAGAGACAGAGGGTAAGACTGAGCTTTCTGGAGTGCAGCGCTTGACTCGTCCTCCCTCCTCCTCCCTCCCTCCCTCCCTCCCTGCCTCCCGCCCTCCCTCCCTCTCTCACTCTCGCTCTCTCTCTCTCTGCTCTCCCTCTTTCTCTCTCTCCCTCTCTCTTTCTGTGTGTATGTAGCGCAGGCGGCTCTGCTGCTGCAGCGTCAGGGAAGAGCTACCGAGAGGCTTCAGCAGCTCCCTCCACTTTGGGCAAACTTGTCGGTTTACCGCTTCTTCTTTTTTTTTTTTCGTTTCTTTTTTTTTTTTTTTTCTTCCGAGTGGGAAGCTTCTCAATTGCCATTCAACATTTTAAAGCACAAGCCGCTCTGCCGTGAAAGCGCCTGATCCACACTTCTCTGAAAGACACAGGAGGGAATGCACAATTGCAGATTTCACCCACTGTGGCGGTGCAGATCACAGGAAACAACTGACTGATACAATTTTATTTGCAAATAGAACTCTGTATTATTTTTTTTTTTAATCGCGTTGCGGGTCTTTTCCCCTCCCCTTTGCCATTCTGCTTTATATGGATGTAATTCAGAATCTGTGTTAATTCACATGGGGGATCCAGTTACATCTTGTTCCGCTCCGGGTATAATTACGAGAGACCAATAATCGCCTTTGGACACATAGTTTTGTTGCTAACCTTTGAACTGAAAGGATCAAGTTCAGATCTGGTTACCTGCATTGGGACGGGAAGGAAGAGGAGAGAGAGAGAGAGAGACTGCAATCTCATTTGTGAATCGCTCTCAGTGCTGCAGATCCAGATTGCTTTAACACATGCAGTGCAAATGCAGGTAAGGCACACACACAAACTGCGGATGCAAAGACAAACTTGGGACTGTTGTGTGTCTATGTTCTTATCTCCAGACTTGCAAATTCTGGGCAAACGGTTTCTGCAGTTTCTGTATCGTTGCTTTGTGACTAATGACCTTGCGCAGAGTTGTTAAAAAAAAAATCCGCTCCGGAGAAAGAGCTGAACATTTTAGGCGATCTCTGAAGATGGATTTGGGTGCTTTTCTGCCAACCAAAGGGGATATTCTGTGGACTGCACTGTAATACTCGGGGTTCTTCTATCAGCTGTGCAGCTACCGACATTATTGGGATTTTTTTTTCTTTACTTTTTTTTTTTTTTTTAAGAACTGCCCTTTGCTAAGAGGATTTGGAGTTTTCCCAAGCCCTTTGAATAAAGCAAATCACAATTTTTTTTTTCCCTGTGTGTGCAGAGAGGGGGAAGAATAAAGCTAATGCCTTGGTCGTAAACGGCTGAGCGAGAGGGAGAGAGAGAGAGAAAAGAGAGTGTGTGAATTGTAGTTAACTCTAGTGTCGAAGACGACGACCTGGGGGGCTTCGAATCGTACAGTGCTGCTCCTGCTTTTATTGCAAACCTTGCAAAGTGATTACAGTAAAATCAGAGAGGAGGAGGAGAAGGGGGAGGAGGAGGAAAATCCCATCCTATCTACTGAGATGAATCTTTAAAAAGCAAAATACACTGTCCCGTGAACTGTAAGTATATCGCAACAGGAAGGCAGGGAGAGCAGCAGAGGAGCCAGCAGCAGGGATTTGACCACCAATTGCACCAGTCATGAGACAATAAGTTTCCAGAAACAGAAGGATTTTATAATTGATCACCTGGACTCTCAGCCGCTCTGTTGGCTTATCAGGGGAGTTTACTGGGGGGCAGGTGGGAGTGAGAAGAGGGCGAGGGGTTTCGGTGCGAGGAAGATGAGGAAGATGCGGACCCTCCTTCGCTTTGTGCATTGCTGCTGTTGCTGCTTCTTGCTCCTCCTGCCTCCGCCGCTCTGGGTCAGCCTGGCAGCGGCTAAGCAGCTCCTGAAGTACCGGCTGGCCGAGGAGGGACCCGCCGACATCCGCATCGGCAACGTGGCTTCCGACCTGGGGATCGTGACGGGCTCCGGAGAGGTGACATTCAGCCTGGAGTCGGGCTCCGACTATCTCAAGATCGATAACATGACCGGCGAGCTGAGCACCACAGAGCGGCGCATCGACCGCGAAAAGCTGCCGCAGTGCCAGATGATCTTCGACGAGAACGAGTGCTTCTTGGACTTCGAGGTGTCGGTCATCGGCCCCTCGCAGAGCTGGGTGGACCTCTTCGAGGGCCGGGTCATCATCCTGGATATCAACGACAACACCCCCACCTTCCCTTCCCCCGTCCTCACGCTCACCGTGGAGGAGAACCGGCCCGTGGGGACCCTCTACCTGCTCCCCACCGCCACCGACAGGGACTTCGGCCGCAACGGCATCGAGCGCTACGAGCTGCTGCAGGAGCCCGGCGGGGACGGCGGCCGCCGTGGCGGCGGGGGGGGCTCGGCCGCGGCGGCCCCCGAGAGCGCCCCCTACGCCGGCGGCAGCAAGCGGCGGCAGGAGGCGGAGGCGGCCGCCCGCAGCAGCGTCTTCGAGCTGCAGGTGGCCGACACCCTGGACGGGGAGAAGCAGCCGCAGCTGATCGTCAAGGGGGCGCTGGACCGGGAGCAGCGAGACTCCTACGAGCTCAGCCTTCGAGTGCGGGACGGCGGCGACCCGGCACGGTCCTCGCAGGCGATCCTGAGGGTGCTGATCACCGACGTGAACGACAACAGCCCCCGCTTCGAGAAAAGCGTCTATGAGGCGGACCTGGCGGAGAACAGCAGCCCTGGGACCCCGATTCTGCAGCTGCGAGCCACCGACCTGGACGTGGGAGTGAATGGGCAGATCGAGTATGTCTTCGGGGCGGCCACTGAGTCCGTCAGGCGCCTACTGCGGCTGGACGAGACCTCGGGCTGGCTCAGCGTCTTGCATCGCATCGACCGGGAGGAGGTGAACCAGCTTCGGTTCACTGTCATGGCCCGAGACCGAGGCCAGCCCCCCAAGACAGACAAGGCCACTGTCGTGTTGAACATCCGGGATGAGAATGACAATGTGCCCACCATCGACATCCGGAAAATTGGGCGCATACCGCTCCGGGACGGGGTGGCTAGCGTGGCCGAGGACGTGCTGGTGGACACCCCCATCGCCTTGGTGCAGGTGTCAGACCGGGACCAAGGTGAAAATGGTGTGGTTACCTGCACCGTGGTTGGCGACGTGCCCTTCCAGCTCAAGCCGGCCAGTGAGGGTGAAGGAGAGCCACAGAATAAGCGCAAATATTTCCTCCACACCTCGGCCCCTCTGGATTATGAAGCTGTCCGTGACTACAATGTGGTCATCGTGGCCGTGGACTCAGGCAGCCCCAGCTTGTCCAGCAACAACTCCTTGTTGGTGCGGGTCGGGGATACTAATGACAACCCTCCCATGTTCAGTCAGGCTGTGCTGGAGGTCTCCTTTCCAGAGAACAATTTGCCTGGTGAGAGGGTGGCCACAGTGGTTGCCACAGATGCGGACAGTGGCAAGAATGCTGAGATCACCTACTCCCTGGAGGCCTCGCCCCTCTCCTCAGAGGCACCGAGCAGCATCTTCAGCATTGACCCTGACTCCGGGGATGTGTCAGTGCAGGCAGTGCTGGACCGCGAGCAACGTGACACCTATGAATTTCAGGTGACGGCCCGGGACAAGGGGGTGCCATCCCTGCAGGGCTCCACCACAGTGGTGGTGCGAGTGTCAGACCGCAATGACAATGAGCCCCGATTCATGCAGGATGTGTTCACCTTCTATGTGAAGGAAAACCTGCAGCCCAACAGCCCTGTGGGCATGGTGACCGTGATGGACTTTGACAAGGGCCGCAACGCTGAGCTCAGCCTCTCCATCCAGCCTGGAGACCACGACCAGGCGGCTGGCATCTTCTCCATCGAGAATGACACTGGAACCATTTTCTCCACTGTCTCTTTTGACCGTGAGCAGCAGACCAGCTACACCTTTAAGGTGAAGGCAGTGGATGGGGGTGAGCCACCACGCTCTGCCACTGCCACTGTGTCCCTCTTTGTGATGGATGAGAATGACAATGCACCCACTGTCACCTTCCCCAGCAACAGCTCCTACACTGTACTGCCACCCTCCAGCAACTTGCGCACTGTGGTGGCCACAGTGGTGGCCACTGACTCTGACACTGGTCTCAATGCTGACCTCAACTACAGCATTGTTGGGGGAAACCCCTTCAAACTCTTTGAAATAGACCCGGCCAGTGGTGTGGTGTCACTGGTGGGGAAGTTGGCCCCCAAGCACTATGGCCTGCACCGCCTGGTTGTGCAGGTGAATGACAGTGGGCAGCCACCCCAGTCCACCACTGCCCTGCTCCATGTCTTTGTCAATGAGAGCCTGTCCAACGCCACTGTGGTGGAGAGCCAGGTGGCCCGCAGCCTTCACACCCCACTGGCCCAGGACATTGCTGGTGATCCCAGCTATGAGCTGAGCAAGCAGCGGCTTAGCATAGTCATTGGCGTTGTGGCTGGCATCATGACGGTCATCCTCCTTATCCTGGTGGTGGTCATGGCCCGCTACTGCCGATCCAAGGGCAAGCACGGCTACGAGGCCGGTAAGAAGGACCATGAGGATTTCTTCACCCCCCAGCAGCACGACAAGGCCAAGAAGCCCAAGAAGGACAAGAAAGGCAAGAAGGGCAAACAGCCCCTCTACAGCAGCATCGTTACCGTTGAAGCTTCCAAGCCCAATGGGCAGCGCTACGACAGTGTCAATGAGAAGCTCTCGGACAGCCCCGGCATGGGCCGATATCGCTCCGTCAATGGTGGCCCAGGCAGTCCTGACCTGGCCAGGCACTACAAGTCGAGCTCACCGCTGCCCACCGTCCAGCTGCACCCGCAGTCCCCCACCGCTGGCAAAAAGCACCAGGCCGTGCAGGACCTGCCCCCAGCCAACACCTTCGTGGGCGCTGGTGACAACATCTCCATCGGCTCGGACCATTGCTCCGAGTACAGCTGCCAGGCCAGCAGCAAGTACAGCAAGCAGGTAAGAGCGCTGCACGCCGCGCACCCCGCGGGCCCCAGCACGCACGCACACGCACACAGAGTGGGTGAGGGAGCGGGGATGCCCGTTCCCCCCGCCTCCCACACCGGCACAGGCACACGCCCCGTCAGGTTCAGTGACCCGTTCCGTTCGGTATCCCCGCCCCCCTCCCTCCCGGCAGTCAGGTGCACAGACCAACACGCAGCATGCAGGAAGGACAGTCAGAGATCTTTATTGTTATTACTATAATTTTTGATATTCCCTCCGCTTTTCCGATCCGGCAGCTAACCAGCCCGTCCATGAAACCGGACCGCGTTGCCCCGCTGCAGGCGCAGCGGCAGCCGGCCGCGCAGGCCGGGTTCTCTGTCGCCAGTCCTGACAGCGAACTGTAAGGCAGCCTGAGATGCCTTTATCAGCCGCGCGCCCGCAGGCCAAACCCGCGGTTTTGGGGGGGTCGAGGGGAGATTAGGGCCCCCCACCGGGCGGAGCCGCCATCCCCCGCCCGTCCCCCGGCCCCGCCTCCATCAGCCGGTCCCGGCGCTTCCCCTGCCGTGATGCTTTCCCAGCCTTAGGGACGTGTCAGCTCCGGCTGAAGAGGAAAGTTTCCAGTTTCTCCTCGGCAGCCAGGTGTTTTGGGGAAAGGGGGTTGCAGCCTGCCTGACGCTTCCTAAAGCTGTGGGTGAGAGTGTATTTGCAGCCGCCGCACTAAAGCGTTAATGGCTGTAATTACCGGGTCTTTCATTAGGACCAAAATGCTTAAATAATCTACACAGCCTATCTGCCCTCTAATTTACACCACAGAGATTGCACTCATTGCAGCAGTTTCTCTGAATACACATAAGCGTTAGTGAGTTTAGAATCGCACCCCAGTAGGCTTTCATTGCTTTTTTTTTTTTTTTTTTGCCCCTCTTGCCTATCACATGAAATTTCATTCAAGCTGAGAGGCCCTAATTTGCTCGCCCAGCTGCCGCATAGCTCTGTTTGTAGTGTGACTGCCGTGAGACTTCTTGGAGCGAAATGTACCTTCAGGGGTGCCACGAGTGACTGGCTCTGGTCTCGGCTGTGTTGGCGGGGCTCGGTTCAGTGAAGCTCCGATAGCCTACAACTGGTGATGGTAGGGACATCTTTATAGTCCTTGAAATAAAATAGGGACAGCACAGAGGGGAATCAAGCTTCTAAGTGAAGGCTTCCGTTTATTTTATAAGACACATATGTAGCCTGAACAGAGGTCGCCCTTTTATGGGGGAGTACTTTTTGGGTGATAGTACATATAAGATAATTTCCTGAATGTTTCCTCAGCTACAATGCATGTTACGCAAGAAGCCAGAGAAAAATGAATGCTGATTCATGTAAATACACATCCAAGTCTGGAAAAGGGAAATTCTGACTAGTTTGACAAAAGAGCTTTATTTTCAACTTATTAACATGTAAATATGGTACATGATGACATTTTTTTATACTTTGAAATGTCTGCTACCTTACTAAAGTTGAAGTTTTACAAGTGTTGCCAGTATTTACATTCTGCTCAGAAATACTTAAAACATAGTAGAATAAAACTAATTGTATGAGCTGCCCCCCTCCCCCATTCTTTTAGGTCACCAAAATAGTGTGATTGTACTATCTGCCAGTGCTTTTGTGTATGTGGTTTTGCAGGTGATACAGACTTATAGAATGACACAGTAGCTTCTGGGTGATGCATTTAATTAATGCTCCCCTAGAGAGGACATCACAATTTCAATTTGAGAATAGTTTGTATAAAACACAAAGTTCCTTATCTTTTATCTCCTAAGGCTTATTAAACACAGAGTAGATTTTGCCATTTTAGCAAACACTGGAATAAATTTAGTGATAGAATATATGATAATCAGATACCACTTCTTTCTTGATGCTGCAATTCATCTAAACATATGGATTATAATCTGTTAAAGTGTAATTTAATTTCAGTGTCAAAGAATGATTTGCATACTAAGTGTAGGAATGGTAAAGGAATACACATTACAAGTTGCTGTTTTGCTTGATAAAAAACTCCAATTCATAATACAGGAATATATTTTGAATTACTTAACCTTTTCCAAGCATTTGTTTGGTATAAAATATATGAGAAAACTTACTAGAAGAAAATGGCTTTATTGCACTTTTACAAAGAAGTGCACCCTGAATTGCTCCATTACTTATGTAGTTTGCTGCAAACCAGTTTCTCACTCTTGATAGTTCTCTTGAGTTAAATATTTAGCCTGCTATGAAAGTTCATTTATCCAAGTAGTTTATAGCCAGCATTCTAATATCTTATCTATTTTTTTAAATATGTAGAAAGTATTTGCATACTTATAAAGCATGCATAGAAGTTGGAAATTGCCCAAGAAAACAGTAAAGGTATTGTTAAAAAACAGACTTTATGGGAGGAACTATCAGTCACAAACCCTCTGTTACCACTTTCCTGTGGATACTTGCCAGCTTGTAGCTGAGTGACATTTGTATAGTTTTGTTAATTTTGCATAGTAGTAGGGACATTAAGACTTACTTGGATAAATAATGTGTACACTTTTCACGTCTCAAACATTGACAGTGCAGTATTTCTCAGTTTAGCAGGCAAAACACCTGAGGATTTTTAACACCCAAACCATGTGGAGCTCTTGTTCAGCACAATTATTTAGAGAGAAATGTGAAGCAGATGCAGATAAAGGGTTCTGATGGGGTGTATGTCAGATTGTTTCATAGCTCTGCTGTACATGTGGAATAGAACCAGTAGCATAATAGTGTGACTGTGGTCGGGAGACTACTTGAAATCTCTAAGACTGCCTTTATTTACTCATTGTCAGTTCCCTTTGTTCTAAGGAGACATTAGACAGTGTATAAAATTTTAGAACAAATAAGTGGACACAGCAGAACGTACCTGCTCTAAGTTATTGGAGATGAGAGTGATGCTAATTTCCCATTAGTGTAATTAGAATTGGTTACTGATACTTATATCTACAATACAGCAGTCAGGAAATAAAGTCTCTACTTACATGACTGACTGGTGTACCCCAGGCAACACAAGTTGTTTTCATTCCAATTATTTGATACTTCCTCTTTAAGGTGATGAATTACATTCTTATATGAGTTTCAAAATACATCATGTTTGATACAGTACTGTGTAAGAGAACTTCATTGGAGAAAACTGCAAACAATTTGTAACTCTCCTCCTTCTGACATCATGGCTTCTATAAAAAGTTTAAAACAAAATTCTGTATTCAGTAGGCTTCTGACATTTCACAGTCACTCTTTTTTTAGGAGATCTTTAACAAGTTTAACTCTTATTCTTGTCTTATTTAGCATGGTATTAGTCTGAAATAACTCTTTTAGCCTCTCACTTATCAATTCTCTTTTCAGTAAAGCACTACAAGTGTTTAGAACACTTAGTATTCCACAGGTCTTAATCACTTGCTATAGTTAAAGCTATAAAGAGGGGTTTTACTAAATGGCGATTAGTTTAAGCAAGTTTTTCTGGATCACAGATTTAAAATTTGAACCCTCCAGGTGCTGCACATTGCCTGTGAGGAGCCTGGATATTACTAACTTCCAGCAAAGACAGCTAAAGATAATGAAAGCTCAGTGCCTAAGGGGAATCACTTAGCAGCTTGGAGAGTTACATACTTAATCATAAAACTCATAATGAATTTTAATTGTAAATAATTGTTTATTTTATCATTTAGTTACAGATATATTTTTATAATATATACTTCTCCACCTCTTTGTCTCATGGTGCAAAATAGTGGCATATAAGCAGCTTTATTTCACTGAAACTTTTAATCACGAATCAGCATGTTATCAACCACTCTTTGAAGAACAAGCCTTTTAAACACTCTTTATATGTTTGTATTTCTTGGCCGTCACCTTATCTTGGTTTCTTTTTTACTTGCTCTACTAATCAATGATTGATGGCTCTTTAAAATACTTCAGTTGTGATGCTGAGGGGTTTTTTGCTTGTTATTTTTTAGGAGGTATTGGTCATTCTCAGTAGAACTAGCAGAACTAGTTCAGGAATTTCTGAGCAGAATTATTGCTGTAATTCAGGTGTTGGCTTCTTAGCCAATTCTATAATTCTTTATGAAAAATCCCAATGCCCTTTCTCATTGAAAATGCACTGTTTCATGAAGAAAAATGTTTATCAAACCAGTGTTGACACTCTAATCAAAATTATATGCATTTTCTGTAAAGTCGTATTTCCTTGAAAGTGAAATACATAGAAATTAATTTCTGAAAAAAAATCTTTGTTTGGTAGCCAGTTAATTTATTTCATAAAATTTCAAACATTAATCAGTCTGCTGCAATATTGCAGAAGCATTTTGACTAGTTGGCTATTGTGTATGTGAATTGTATCTATAAACTAAATAGGTCAATTTCCTCATAAACATACACATATATCCAGCAGCCTTAATAGGACCCCAAATTCATCCATTAAGGGGGCAATCAGTTTAACCATGCAGGAAAGCATCATCTTTCCTCTTATTTATGTACAGACAGACACATACATAGAGAGGCTTATCTCAAAGGCTACTTTTTACATTCCCAAACACCTCTAAAGAATAGTTTTTCACAACTTAAAGGTAAGCAAGTATCCTACAGTTTAATAATCATAAAAATAACAATGTTATGGTGGTACTAAACTGCAGTGTCAAAAAAAATGGGAACATTATTAAGTATAAACATTTACGTTGGTGACTTCTTTCACACACTTAACTTTCATACTGTTTAGTGAAAAGCGTACAGAAGTATTTTCAATTTTCTGTTCTCATTTTGCGTTATGTTAAATATTTTACAATTAGTTTTTAAAAGTGACCCACATTTGACCTTCAGTAGCAAATTATGATGAGAGAGGGGCTAATTAAACATGAAATGGATGTATCATTGATGTTTTAATTATCTTTATTTAACACAAAGTGTTCCACTGATAAGTGCAGCTTTTATTTTTTCCTCTCCAGTAAAATCATCTTGTACAGTGAGCAAATGACTAAGTTACCACTGAATCATTCTGCAGTCCCAGGAGATGTACAGAGCCAAAAGGGACAGGATCTGAGTAAAGGAGGATACATGCTCTGAATAAGTAAAGAACAGTACTATTATAGGCAAAGGGTAGCAAGAAACATCTTTAAAAGGATGGAATCTGATTTATCAACTCAGACAGCTCTCTGGCGTTGTACATAGTGCGCTTGAGTTATAACCATGGTTAGCAGTTTGACTATTGCTGTCAGTCTTTTTGCTTCTGAGTATGTTTCTTCCTCTTCCTCTCTATCTCTTTTTCTTTTTTTTTTTTTTTTTAATTTGTGTTTAGTTGCCTAGTTTTTTAGTATTTGGGATAGTTGCTAGTTTGACCATCAGTACAGCTTTGTTTCAGAGAAATATCTGCAGCTTCAGACTCATTTTCCTTTAAGTATTTTCTTTCAAAAGTTTTGGAAGGTTTATGTACTTAGTAATATGCTGGGCTGCTTTGAGATATAAAACTAATCAATTTGGTTTTGCATTAAAATATAAAAGAAAATCAACAAACTTCAAAAGTTGTTAGCATTATAAGTCAACTAAATCCTTGACAAGCACTGTGAACTCTCCGTTATAATTGTAAAACATCTTAGTACTTAATTACTAATCTTAACAAGATTAACATAATTTTGACTATATATATATAAGAAATACTGATAGAGGAATAAGAGCAATTCAGTACAGTATTCAGCAGGCAGATTTTCTAAGCAAGTCAGCTTCCAAAAGATATTTAGAAGCTGTTAAAGCTGCAAAATATTTTCATTTTTTTTCCATCTTAGGCTATATTACATGTAATATGTTCTACGTAATTTATGTTCTACATTTTTCCATTAAAAAAATAATTAAATTTTTAGGTGTTTTTTCTCAGCATGTGCTGAGAAGATGGTATTTTTGTATTTTTCTTCCCTGATTTTTCTTTTCTAGAAGAGAAGATTTGTTTTCTCTTATCAGATTTTGGACTTTTCTAGCATATACTATACATTCATTTTCTTCAGTAATTGAAATGACAAAAATAGACCAACAGCTACCCTCAAGGATCAAAAAACCCTTTTTAATTATTGGGAGTTTTGTGTATGAATTTGCATTATTTTAATTTTTAATTAAGCTTTTAAAAGAAAATTCTGACATTCATAAATGTATATTTCAAGCTAAGACTGACTTACTGTCTTCCATACACTTCAGGAAACAAATTTTCCAAGGTCACTTTTTTTGTTGTTGTTGTGGATGATGAAATATTCCACTAATGCTGGAGTAACTAAGATTAGTGGAGCATTTAAAACGGGTGACAAGAATAAGAATAGAATAAGACCAGAGTAATCCGTAGGAGATTTTAAACTTTTTAATTTCTTATTTTAATGAAATTTCCTTTATAAATATTTAACTGAGAGCAGGTCATGAACATGTCAAAATCTCAAAATATGATTATACTGAAGTACCAGTTAGTCAAGTTCCTGAATTATGTCAGTGACACATACTGAAGTTGTCCAACTGTGTGGAGATGTGCTTAGCATGAATCATTTTCTCACTGTTATGTGGCCATTTTCACTGACAAGAGGTCTAAAATTAAAATTAAGAACAACTTTTGAAGGAATTAAAAAAAACAAGGGATTAGTTGTATATATATCATGTATGAGCAGTGTGGAGGAACCGCCTATTATTATTTTTTGTGAAAGGAGAATATGGAAAAACTTTAGAGCAAATTTTGGGGTTTAGAAGTTTGAAGAGAAACAATGTTCTGGCACCATTTAAAACTGTAAGGTAGGTAAAAGTGATGGGATTTTTTGTTGTTCATACCAGTCAAAAAATTTCCTCTCATTTAGGCAAACAGATGTTTTACGATCATTAGTTTGAAAAATGTTGCAGCATAGCCCCAAAAGTTCACTTTCACTCAGAGTGGATCACAAACAGCACAGTTATTTGAAGAATAAGAAGAAAAGCATTATCTTTGTCTTTCAAAACTTAATTTTCCTTATTAACTATTGAGTGAGTGTAAGTTTTAAAGGCAAAAATTTTCCTGTCGGATGAGATTTTGCTACAGATTTAATGTTCTAATGTCTGAGTTTGTAATTGAATGAAAGGAATGTGTGCTTGCAAGTAGCATTCTTGCAGTTTTAGGAAGCAACAAAATTAGTATTTATCAAAGTTTTTGATATAAGGTCTTTTATTATCTACAGATAATTGTGTATTATGTAAAGTTAATTTTTTAAGGTTAGGTACAGAAGGTAGGTACTAGCTGATGCTGAAAATCACTCATAGATAGAACCAGAATACAGAAATACCATCTGCCAAAAATTCAGAGACAATATCCTGCAGTCATGTCTGAACAAATTCCTTTACAGTACCACCTTGTAAGTAAAAAAATATTTGCCACCTGACCGCATAAAAATTCCTGAATTACATGGTCACATGATGATATGAAGAATCTGCCATAAACTCCATGAAAATTAGATTCTTGACTAGGCCAGGGAATGTATTCTGTGTTATATGTCGATTGTATTGTCTGTTGTAACGCTTGTCAAAGAGAAACGGGAGGGGCTGTTGTAATTTATTCTGTCTATCCATGTATAAATGTCAAGGTCTTTTCAGCCCTGGAGCAGTGTAAAATATGAGAAGTAGCCCCTATTTCCGTTGGATACCAAATCTTGAGAGGCAGAATTACTTTAACACAATCTCAGAGACTTATCCTTGGGTAAAAAAAGACCCTTCATCAGGACAATGCTTTTACAGGGATACAGTTTGGGGTAGAATTATTTTTCTGAGTTCAGTGTTGTGCTGGAAAATGAAATAAAGGAAGTTATGGAGACTGTTATGGCATTCTGCTTATGATTCAGCTATCTAAGTGTGCACATCCTAATGTCTGCACTATCTGCACAGAGCTGCACACCCAGGGTGTATGATGAAAGACCTGGATGTCTTCTGCGACACTCTTCTGTAGCTGCAGCTCAAGGCCAAACAAATAAGCAATCACTAAATCCTTTGGTTTACTTAAAGGAACAATAATTAAAATACAATTAAGCACTCTGTGTGTAGTGCACTTTGGCAGGTTTGAAAATTATTTTTCCTGTAAGAACTTCAGCACAATTTTCAAATGTGTGTGCCATACACATGCCAATTAATAGAACAGAATCTGCATGTGCAGATACCTGATCACATATAAGCAATTAGCTTAACTGAATTTCCATTCATTGTCAGACCTCTCAGGTTGATGTTTATCTCAGGTGAAACTACAGGTAATTCCACAAAAGTCAATCAAATTCAACTAGTATTAGCTGCTGTAAATTGTATGAAGTGTTGTAATATTCAGAAAATGCTTCATATTAAAATAAAATATAGATAGAGAATACCAATTTATCAGTTTGGATGTTAATCCCCTGCATTTAAGTTATCAGCATGTATATAAGTATAATTTGCAAAATAACAGAGTAAATTTTCTTCACATATTACATCCAAATGTAAAATTATCTTTGTAAGAAGGTCTGGAAATGATGGGGCTTTAATGACATTTCAAAAAAGTAAGATTTTAATGTTGAACATATTCTTCAGCTAATGGTACAGCAAGAATACATGTGGCAAACCACCTTTGTTAGTCCCCAGATGGGTCATGGTGTTTGTTCATGCAGCTGTGTGTTACCATTGTAGGCATATTTACAAAAAAGTCTTGGCCTGAAAATTCCTATCAAGTTCATAATGCAAAACTTTGCTTCAGATGAAATCTGGGCATTTGCTTAGGAAAATCTGTTTAGTCTATTTCAAGTCCTATTTAAAACAAGAGAAAATACTTCTGCAATTTGCAGTCTTTCTAAAGATGAAAGACAAGAATGAGAATACAGATGATACACCAACAGCAAGCTAAAGCATTGGTTCACCTGGTCCCAACATTTTCACAGTGATATTTTAAACCCCATTTTACACCTTTGCTATTCACGACTTTTACGGTTTTGCTGGTTTTAACATACATCTGATCTTGTCATGTCACACCCTCTCTAAGTGAAGTTACATTGTCATAAAATTTGAGTAATGAAATAGTGAAGCAGTTTCCTTATCTCCATCCATGTATTCCAAATTGGTTATAATGACATAACGTGTGCTTTGCGTGATAGTGAGAAAGGATATCCATCATTCTGCTGAATTTAAAAAGTGCTCTTTTCAGTGATCATGTAATTATATTCCAGTTGCAGTACAAGTTTACAGAAGGACAGTAATTGATTTACTTGAGAGAGAAATATTTGTTGAATTTTCAAGTAATGGTGTGGGTTCGTATATGGAAGGAATAATTGCACTGGAAACTAGAAATCTCTACTTAACAGGGCACTACATGCTCAGCCTCTGAACCTCAACCCAGATCTTGAGTAAGATCTGTCACACTTTAGTGAATTTAGAAAATTCACTCAGAAGGCTCCTCTGACTATATGCTGAATGTTTTACTGTTCTTCCTGCAACTTAAGGGCCTGAATTTTATTCGTAAGGTTGAGCTATTTCTAGAACAGGTGTTAATTCTGATGAGTAAAAGTGACAACTATGGGAGTGAAACAGAGCAGTACCTGTTTTCATAGATCTTTAAACTATGAGTGTTTTTCTGAGGAATTACAACACAAAGTCTGGGTCATGTATTTTGCTCAATTTGTTGCTATATACATCTGAAAGAGAGTAGTGGGACATAGCTGAACTATCTAACTGCAGTGCAGATGTGAGTTGTGCTTTATAGATTGACTGAGAATTACCACTGAGGTGTGGTAGGTGTTTCACCAGCATGTGGGTTTGTGTAGTGGGTGGGTTCACGCATTAGGTTCAGACCTGGCACTGGCAGATCCTTGAGCAGACGTGAAATCACTAGGGCTTGGTGCACCACAGTAATTCATTCTGTTTAAATTCTCCAGGTTCATAGGTAGAAATTATAGGTATGTTGCTAAAATAATTGCTACTTGTGGTGTTCTTCTGTGCTTTTATACAAGAATTTAAAAAAATTACACAAGACAGCTTTAGTTTAGAAGTAAAGGAAACTTATGCAAGTGTTTGCAAAATGGCTCTGCATTTTCCATCCTGTGTTTTGCAGAGATCACTGGACACTTATATAATTTATCCTTTTTTGTGCAACTGGTTCTTTAAATAATTATTTTGACAATGTTGCTAGTATTCTGGATCTTTTTGTTTGTTCTTTAGTGCAGATGAAAAGATAAGCAACAGTGTGAAATTCCTCTGTGCAGCATATATTAATAAGATTTTGTTTTCATTATATTGCAAAATGTTTTATCACTTATGGTCTCATATTCAAGGAGACTGGGTGATGTTTTATTCAATTGGCCCTTCAGAAGCTGCAGAATGAATTGAAAATTTATCTTCAACTTTCTAATACTGCACATTGGTGCACCTTTCTAGGAACCTTGAATACTAAATTTATGTATTTTTTCTATACTAGTTCTTAATTAAATATATGAAGGGACTGAACTCTTTAAATTATACGGTAAACTTCCTGGAGAATTAATGTTACAGAAATATGAAAGGGCTGGCTAAAGCATCACTCTACCAAATGTTTCTAAAAGGCTTTATATATTTATAAGACTTCATGATCTACTATTGATGCAAATTACTAAGGATAAAAGAAAATCCATCTGTTATCAAAGAAAAAAATAAATTAAATAAGTCCAAGGATTTGAAAGACTTAGCATTAAGGACTAAGTATTCATACTTTGTGATGGGTTTATAGTAACTGACAGTAGAAAAGACTTCCTTTTAGCATTTACAATGTGGGTTATTTTTTTTTAAACTAAAGAAAATGACTTTGCCGTAAAAGCTTCTCATGTAACATATCCCGTCTCATTTCATAATTTTCTATCCTTCACTGAAATGCCTCAATTAAAATATGACCTACACCATTTCATGTTGTGTTGTGCATTACTAGTTTTGTTATTATTACCCTTACATTTAATCAAATTGTCAGTAGCTAAATAAATAGTATTTCATCAAGAGCTGTTGGTTTTCAATCAGCTAGGAAACAGATTACTGGCCTGAGAACAGATCTAAGGCTAGTGTCTCCAATCTGCAACTAATTGTGGACTGATAATAGCACTGCCCACAGGCAAATCTTACTCGCTGTCCTGATCTCTGATAGATTTTCCTGTATGTTAATATTACATCAGTCATTTTGTTGCAGTTACTATATTTAACCTTTCCTTTTTAATTGGATATTTATATTGTTTGGAGATACCACCCTCACGTTTAATTTCTGAAAATAAATGCAAAAAAGAGAAATCTCAAGGAAAGCATTATAGCCATGCTTTTCCCTTTAGCTTCTCCTCTTAAAATAGTTGGTTCTTTAGAAGATAATGTTGATACTTAAAGAAGTATTTACATGTAATATTACACATTCTATGGCTTATCTCAGGGGAGTGAGGAACACGTCTTACATACTGCAGCAGAAAGCAGTGCTTCATTCTCTCTTGGTGTGTGTGGATTAGCTGCTGGGGGTGTGGGTGCCAGAGTTCTCTCTGGACCAGGTACAGACCACATGCTAACCGTATATAGCATATATGCAGATTACATTATTAAGACATTATAGATATTCACATTTTTCCAGTGTGAAGTTGATGAGGGTGATTAAATACACAGCAGCCCCAGTTCTGTACCAAGACTCCATCATTTCAGGTGCTTCACAAACACAAAACATACTATAAAAGCTGCTTTTAAACAAGTCATGCAAGAGGGTAGAATAGCAAATACTGTTTGTAGTCAGCACATTATAGTGTTCTGGAAGAAAACTGTCTTCTGGGCTGTGTACATTGTTCTTGTGAAACGATTCCAACAGTTTCAAATCTTTTTTTTTCACCTTGCGAGTTATGCAAACAGCTCTTCACTTTTTTCACTAAAGCAAGTGGGAATTGTTCACTGTCACAAATAATAAATAACAAGAGCACCCGATCTGCAGAGCATGGAAGTGATAAAAACACATGCTTATGAGTGCTTGCAATTTCACAGCTATTAATTTTGAACTTTTTGATTGCAATTCTGTTTTACAAGAGTGGATGCTGTTAGGGCAGCACTACACAGTGACAGTGAAGGATTATGACAACATGCATTTATCACTGTGAGCTTGATAAATTCAGTGTAAGAGATGGTCAGAAAATGTCCCTAAACCTGAAGTCATAAAATGCATCTTGCCTTTGCTGAAAGTTAAAATAGTAAACATTTTTCTATTACTGCTAATGATTTTTTTTAAATTAATAATTTAATACTAATATGAGTATGCTTGAGAAGGTTTCTTTGTGCATAATGAAATGCATAGCTCTTACCAAGATAAGTGAATTCCTTAACATATACACTGAGGGAATCTAGGAGTTTATGTGCAGAATGCTATTGAATATACAACATGTAATCACACACAGAAAGGTCCTTTACACAAGGTCAGCAAATACGGTAGCAAGTTTGGCATAAATAAAAGTCAGAAGGACTCTTCAGACTTTCAAGAATGCTTTAAAACATTTTTTAAAGGCATCTAGCACTTGAAGTCTAAATTGCAAGTTTGCCTAAAAGTATACTGCTCAACTACTTCTATGTAAATCAAAATGTGGTGGAAGATGTCTTCCATTTTGAGATTGCAGCATTCATAGGTTGTAGGAGTGTTTTAAATCAGAAACCACATTTTTTGTTTATGGGTATAAACAGGAATTTCAGTATTAATTAGACATCATTCTGAAGTTTTATACTGTAAGAAATTAGAACACAAAGAATCTGAATACTTAATCTGTAATATTTATGCTCAAGTTTCAAAGTGATAACAGAGAAAATAAATCCTAAGTTATGCCATAAAAAGTCCTGAATAAGGGAAGCAATTGAGAATGAACATGTCTAGAAATGTTAGTACTTCATTTTTAAAATCTTTATCATTCTAGGGAATTAATCTTCAGCCTTTCTGAAATCCTCACTGAGCTGGTAATTTTTTTCACATTTTCCGAGCATCATCAAAGCCATGCTAATCTGGACCAAGGGCATGTCTCAGAGTCCTTGAATGTCTGAAGAAAACATTTTGCTGTCTTTCCTATTTTTAACATAACTGAGATTCACTTCAAACTTTTATGAAACCTATAGAGAGGACAATTTAATTATTTACAAGGCAGGTGTTATAGGATACAATCAACAGTTTATAGTTCATCACATAATTAATAAGTAAGAGTTTCAAATCCAGGAGGCATATGTTCTCACTGAACGTCTGGTTCAGCAATTAGGCAATCTGGCTACTGAGTGAGGTATGTTTGTGATAGGTTTTAATGTCCATGCCATGTTTAAGGTGTTATAAGCTTGTAATCTGGAGGAGGAAAAGGAAAGATCTCATGAGAAAAGAAAATCCAGATTTTTTTCCTGTGGCGTAAATTTGTAGGTATTTGTTTTTTCTCCTAAAAGAAAGGCCTAGCATTTGAGCAAGACTTTTCTCATAGAAAGGGGAACAGCTGGAGTTCTGTCATTTTTGTTTTTCTTTTTATAACCATAGAATTTTCTTTGTAACTAAGAAAGAAAATCTAGTTTATAAGCATTCAACACCCTAGATTCTGGCAAAGTGTTTCATTAATTAATATTTGTGTATAACTTTGCAAAGTAAAACTGATGCTCTCTACCTTCCTCATCATCTTCATCAAAAGCAGTGCACTTTTAAGACACTGGGGCAGATAGACAGGAAAGTTTAATCTTTCTATATTTTTAAGACTGCCTACTTATTTTTTCTATGCTTATATTTGAAATGATTTTGAAGGGACTTTACAGGAAACATAGACTAGATAACTATTATAAAGACATAAAGGAATCAAACAAAGAGAACCTGGGATGGAAAAAAATTCTCTCAAAGTAGTTTTTTGCAGTTTTTCTTTTGTTTAAACATGAAGATTCTGATTTAAAAATTAACCTAGTGACCTTAAAATATTTACTTATATGTTGGCTTTATGGAGAGCTGTTTTGAGAGCCAAATAAAATAAATCTGTAAAATCGTTTGGTGTTTTGGACAGAGAACTTTTATTGAGGAGGCAGTAGAATACATGTACTGACATATATGAGAATTTTGCTCACATATAATATACCGTGGACTCCTATACTATCTGTCCTCTAATCCCAGCTTTGTGGTCTTCATTTATAGTCTCACATTCCCAGTATAAGTCTGAAGATTTTTGAATTTTCATTTCAGTCTCTGTTCTTCCAACCAAACCAGTTTATTTTTCTAATAGTGTAAAAGTTAGATACCCCAAGAAGAGGTCAAGTGTTATGAAAATGTGGAGACTGAATATAATTTCAATTTTGTTCTTTTTGCTGGATTGCAGAAAGTGTTGTAGATCTGTAAGTATGTTACTATTAGTTTTTTGGTGGTTTTATGTTTCTTTGGGGCTTTTTATTTTTAATAATTAACTTCTACCCTAAAACCCTAACTATTTGAAGATCTGAGCAGATATGGTGAAAGGTAAGACAGTGAAGACAACAAAGACCTTCATTTACAGATTTCTCCTGTCCCATGGAATAACAGCACATCTATATGACTCCTTGGATACTGTTTTCCCAAGGAGGGAGTTTCTTTCTGTTATAAAAATAACAAAACCAAAGGATCAACAACAAAAAAATCAAAATTAAAAACTAAACGCCAAAAAAACCACCAAAACTAACACCAGCCCACTGTGCCCCTTCCCCCCCCCGCCCAATCAACCTAAACCTGAAAAAACGTTTCCCAGCTCAGGCTGATTTCTGTTTCCATGAATCAATATCCCAAGGCAAATTTACAGTCAGTCTGGCAAACACCTATGGCTGACGTATGCTGTAGAGAATAAACAGAGACCATGTCAGTTTTATGACTAATCCTCTGTCTTTCATGAAACCTTTTCTTTCCAAAAGAGGCTTAAGTATTTCGAGCACAAATGAAATACTGCCCATGTTCTCTACTTTTCCATAATTCAAGAGCTAGGAAGCCTGATTTGTGAGAAGCTTATTCTGTGACTTTGTGTGTAATTGACAGTGAAGGGGGAAAATGAGGCAATGTTACGCCTTTGCCAGCTCTTTTTAAAAGAAGGAATATACTTACTCATTAATGATCCAAGCTATGAATAGATTCATGGTTTATAACACAGCCTTAGAGTGGGTTAAGAGAATTTAAGGGTTTATCACACAGTCTTAAAAGAGGCTAAGAGAATTTAAAAGAAAGCTATTCAGACTGGAGAATTCTGGGTAAACATTTACCTATCTTCTTGGCAGTTCATTTTTAAATTATGTGTTAGCATTTTACAGGCAGAGAAAGAAAAGAGAGGTACAGACAAAGTAATAGAAACACTCTGATGACCTATTATTAGAGTTTAAGCTGAATAAATATTTAGCATCTAAAGTATGGAGCAGACGTAATAAAAATCATTGCAAACTACTATCCACAGTGCAAAGTATCCAGTAATACAACTTAGTTCATTACATTAATACATGTATGATGCAGTATTATTACACTCTTTCTATGCCCTGGGCTTAAATTTGTTCAAATTCTTATAGTAGTTCTAAACAGTAGATGTTTCATGATGACTGGCAGATAAATGCATTAATGTCACTGTAAAATAATGAGATCACATCAAGGTGTGAGGTTTTAAATAATTTAATTTTTTTTTTTCAATTGAGTATTCTCATTTGTATTTAATGGGAGTAGACGAAGAATCTGTGTTGGAAAGAATCCGTGTGAGAACTACAGAACCTTGTTAACAGCATGTTGTCATAGGTGTCCTTTAACATGTGTTCATGTCTGTCTTATTCTAGACACACCCTTAATGTCACCCTTTTGGTTTCTTGTCCATAGGAAGCAGATAATAGCATTTTTTTGCTTCATGATCACGTTACAAGTTTGGACAGCGGTCAGTAATGGAACCATTGTTCTTGCTCCATGCAGAATTTTGTCCACACTCTGGATTCTAGTTTGCAAGTCAGAGTCCAAAATACTGTGAGAGTTAGGTTCTCTGATCTTGTTGTGCTGTTATACAGCCTAAGGAAAATGCAAACAAACACAAATTGTAAGGTTAATGTATTCACCTTTTAGAAATGTTGGGAAAATTTTTGTAGGATAGTTTGAAATTACTCTGATGAGATGATGTATCTTATGTATGTTTATAGAGATGGCTTGCAATACACTAAAGTATGAAGTGTAATGGATTTCAGCATCTTAATTTAAATTTGGTTCTCTTGTGAACATAGTGTCTGTTACTAAATTTCTTATACATTTTACTTTATTTTAGTACATCAGAATTAAATTCCTAGTGATGTTGATGGGATAACAGATCTCTACATTCTTTATATGTTCAACATGTGTTTAATTATTAAAATACAGTAGATATTTTATCTTAATATTAGAACATACTGGCCTCATTTAGCACTACTGAAATAAGCTTAACTTCATACATATTGACTTTACAGGGATAAGGTTTTCAAAATTTCCCTGTATTAAGGGAAAGGGAACTCCCTGTATAAAGGTAACTCTGTGTTCCCTTGAAAGATTTAATTAACTGGGATATAATTATGTGTAACTCATTTCTATGAATGTACTTCAAACAACAGAATTATTGTTACATCCCTATATTTGTATCAGATTGAGTTCTCCTAGCAAGAATGAGGTATAAAACCCAATTTTAGTGAAGAATCATATTTTTAAAAGTTTGCTTCTTTAAGGTGTACTTTGGCCCTTAGGCCAATTTATCTCACCTCAGCTTGCTTGTCATCTAGCACAAGTTACCTATCTAGGGACAATTCACACGAAGAGGGAAAGATGCCTTAAGGAGTCAAGCTATTCCCTCTGCTGTTGCTATGTACTGTCTCCTGGATCTCTCTTTCCATTGATCATAGCAGAAGAGTAGTTTAGGTGACTTCTAGGTCACTGAATTGGGATGAGATTCCAGCTGTTTTTTTCAAAATCAGGTATAAGTTTTGATTTTTTTTGGTGTTATATTTCATCTGTACAAATGGTGACACAGACCTATAATAAAAATATTTCAAGGTATTTCTGAGTGTTCTGACTGTTGGAGCATAGACAAATGCATTTGGCAGTGGAAGCAGGTGATAGGATCACAGGGACTAGGCCTGCTAAAGGAGTGTATCTGTGCATCCTTCTGCCCTCTCACCTGTTGCTCTATGTACTTTCTGGAAATGTGGAAAATGACTGGGGGAGCTAGGAAAGCAAGAAAAATGCAGGTGCCTTATAGATATTCTCTCCAGATACTAGTCATATCATTATTTCTAAAAATGGTAATTAGCTCTTTACCTTAGTTAAGTAAAAAGTATAAATGATGGAAATGCAGGAACTTGTGTGATGGTGATACAAGAGATTGTGAGTTCATCATCATCAGGATTTATGCATGCATTACTTTCACCTCACATTTGCTTTGTCGTCTTGCCCCAGGAAATTTTTATAGTCAGTAAACATCAGAGTTAATTAAAAAAAAAAAGACTTGTAGTATTTATTACATGTCATAAATAACGTTGATGAATTTAGTTCTCCATGTACCTAAGTCTAGAAAATGAGGAATGTGCAAACTGATATACTAGAAAGTATTTATAGCCTTCCTAATAACTAAGATAACATGCAGCAGCCACAATGTCTTAAACTGTTTTATGTTTTGTCCTCTATTTGGCATATATCTAACAAATACAGCATGAACTGTAATAGTGAAGAGAAAATAGCAGGTAGATAAATTTTATGTCATAATACACACATAGAAGTTGTGTAAATGTGCCAAAGACAGGGATTTTATTTTGTTGCGATTGTAGAAACATCAGATTTTAATAATGCACTGTTTTTCCTTTGTCATACTGTCAATGTTTAAGATTATGAAAGAGGTTTGGTAAATTTTTCTCTAAGCTGAGCCTTTTCAGGAAGAAAAAGGGAAACTAGAATGACATAGAATGGTCATATCCAATGGTCATATCCAAAAACTTAATAATAACAACAACTACAAACTCAAAGAAATTGGAAAGGTAATTTAAGGAAGTTCAAAGAAGTAAAATTCCTGTTTGTAAGATTAACCCTATTTGTTTGCAAAATAATTTGTGAGAGCTGTCTGTTAGAAAAAATCATAGTATCCTGGCTTTGTGATAACACAGTATAGTGTTTTGTTATAATATCTTCGGTGTTATTTAGATGGTGGCTTTGTAAAAACTGTTTCTGCCACCAATCTTTATTTACTCTTAAAATACATAATATACTTGTGGAAATACAATATAAAGTAAAAATAGTAGTGTAGTTGTTCTAATAGACAAAGTTTTTATTTTGAAAACAGAACTATAATGTTCTGAGTGTCAGATGAATTTATTTCCAAAATCTGTCTGTACATTCAGTTATGTCCTGTTGTCTCTTTGCTGAGAAACAGCTGATGTTTTAAGGTAAAAAAAGTCATGAGGTAAGATCAAGGACATTCAAGTGAGAAAATGAAAAGTACGCATTATTTTTTTCTCTATGAAGAAAAAAACACAGATGAACTTGGAAATATTTGCACACAGGAATATAGTGGCTGAACAGGGAGAGAAGTGCAGCAGGAATTTTAGCTGAAATGGTTCAGAGGGATCCATCCAACTAGCATGGATTCCTATGTCCTTGATAAGTGACTGCCTAGCTGCAAATGAGAGGTATATGGGACGTCAATGAATATGCCTTTGTGAAGAATAAGATGCTGTGACAGAGAGGTCCTTACAGACTCTCGCAGTGTCTAAGATAAGAAGCAGTAACTCAGTACTGTGAGTTCTTACAACAGATCTTGTCACCGTTTTATTTCACACAACTTATGCAGGATACCAGGATGTGATTGTTGCAGTATAATTGCTCATACATGACCTATAGACTCTTCATGCCCAAGCAACATGATATATAGGTTTCCTGGACTTTGAGCAATCAATTTAAATTTTATCAACTTTTATTTCTTCAAATACATTTCTCACACAAATATGGTTCTATTGTTTATATGGTTATATTACTATATATTATTATGGTTATATGAATATTTAGGGGTCTATACAACTGAGATTGATAAAAAGAATTTTATAAACTGTGTAGCTACTTCCTGTGACTGGTTTCTCTAACATTACAGGGTGTTAATGTCAATCACTGCAAAAAATTTGTAAGGCTACCTCTTGGTTCCTGTTCTCCTGGATTTGTCATCTATAGAGACATAAAACAGGCAAAGAGCCAGACTGAGCACATAATTAGAAATGTCATCACTCTTATGTTATTAGTCCCTGGTTTAGTGGATTTTGGAGAAGTCATTGAAGACTTAGCTGTGCTTGTCTCCAAGCTATTGCTTTATTGCAGGCTTGACTTCTGTTCTAGCAAAAGACCATTTGGGGAGCAGAGCCTTGCCGGTACAGGGCTGTTGCTATCACATTGATGTGGGGGAGGTGACCTGTAAAGTGAAGATAATGACTTTCAAAGTGGTTTGAAGAGATATTTTCTATCCCTTTCTCTGATCTTGAACTGCACATATTTTGAAAGGAAACGCCCATGTATCAGTGGTTTTGTATTTCTATCTCCCAGTTTTCAAACAAAGAAACACAGTTCACATGTGAAACATGCAGAAAAAAATAAAAGACATGGTCCTACATACTCCGATGAATATTGTGTTTACAGGACTTTGGGTTGATATTTTTATATGCTGTTTATTCTTAGACTTACTGTTAAATCACAAGAGTTATTTTCAATACTTAAAAACCCCATTTTTCACTATTTAATGTTTTGTCCAATACTAATCAAAAGGTGATTTTTGTTTGACACCTCTGATGTAATTCAATAATTTTTTTTACTTTATAAAATTAATTATTATTCTGCAATGTTGAATTGATATTCTGCATGACACTTTAAATATTAATTATAGATAATAGAATTATAAATATATTTAAGTATATCAATCATGAATTATGATAATAATGAATTACTTAAATGAGAAAAGGAATAAAATCTATTTTTTAAAAGTTACTACCCTGGATTTTTTCCATTAGCAAAGAGATTAAGGAACTGTTGAGACTTAGCACCTCCACATGCATATAAGGTAGTTTGCATTTATTTTTGTATAACCTTTCAATTAATGTAGTGGATAATTTAGAAGAAAAAAAAAGTCCATCTTTATTAGAAGTGTATTAGTTTTATACTTACATAGATATACTTATTTTGCCATTTAAAGCTTAATGTTTTAATCAGACATGGATTTCATGCAAAATGTGTTATTTTAAAGAAGAGTACTCAAATGATGTGCAAACAATGAAGTTAAATGGTTGTCTGCATTAAAAAGAGGCATGAGAAATATCTCAGAATAGAGAGAGTAGGAACTTGAATAGATTTGTAATATGAGTGTTCTTACAATTGTATTCAACATCAATTTTACAGTAATATTTTATAGGACTGAACATTCAGATTATAAAATGTCACATGTAAAACTTTATAAACACTGTGTGTGTGTAAATTTATATGCTAAGACAGACCCTGTTCAAAACAAGATGCTTGTTTTTACTTGATCACCAGACACGGTACTCCCTGTTTAGGTGGTTTTTTGTTTGGTTTTTTTTTTGGTGGGTTTTGTTTTGTTTTAAGAAGCACGATGTACCAGAGAACAGGGCTACAGTTTTATGCACTGGTTGATCACTGCTGTGTTTCACTGGTTGCTGGTGTCACAGTCTTAGTGCAATACATCAAAATAATTCATTACCTTTCTAGCAGCTACTGAAAAGTGATATTCTTTGATATTTCTGTGATGATTTAAAATTTTTGAACATAAAAATTCTCATTGACCTACCTAAGGAAAGACTCTGGCAAGTCACCTAATTCTATAACTGTTTCCTTCACCTGCTGTGAAAGTGATCAGGGACCAAGCACCTTATGTAAGCGTCTGTCTGCTGGCTTTCGGAAGTGATCGAAATTCACTGCGATATACTCAGGAGTATCCCATTCTTCTCCAGTAATCCCAGCAGGCAAAGTCCAGTAGAAGAGAACAGCTAATACAGTATCTGTGATAAGGAGTTACAAATGTCAGCATAGTCTCTTCTGAGTTATCACTTTCCCAAAGGATGCCAGAGAAGTTAGTGCATTACTCATTGTAGTTTCAGTATTTATCCTCTCATGAGGCCCACTTGAGGACAATCTTCATTATGTGTTCTGTGTACTACCCTGCAGTGCAATGTCTGTAGAATTTTATTTTGATACTATCTTGGTAGAAGAAAGGTAGAGGTTTTGCTTTCTTTTAAAGTAATCAGTGATACATATAATTTGCTTCAATTTCTTTTTTAAAAGTTGGCCTTGTATGCTGGGCTTTGCCTTTTTTTCTCTCTATGTGTAAGAACTGTGGCATCAGTACAGTATTTTAAGGAAAAATACAGGTCACATTTTTACATAAATATGCAGGTACACTGATAAAATACAATGCCTACTTCCTGCTTTTATCCCAAGGTACTAGGCAAGTAGCTAATGCAGCTATGGTTACTGCAGACATTTTTAAACCTTATTCCAGAATATTTTTCTGAGCTTTTTACATTTTTATGCCAAAGAATATTTAACTAACATAACTTAATTCATAGGATCATACCTGTTTGTCAGACCAGCTACCATGCTTCTCTTATCCTGCAGAACAGAATGACTGGGTTCAATTTATGGATTGGGAATGATTCTTGGGCTGTGGTGTCTGCTGAACTGTGGCTAAGTAGTCTTGGGGACCAAGTGCTGGTTGGCATCAACCAAAACTGTACTAAAGGTCGTGCAGATAATTTAGTGCTATGGATATTCACTTATCAGAAAATGAGAACGTGCCATGACCCTGCACAATTTATTACTATAAATAATACTTTACTCTCCTCTCAGAAAGCTTTTAGTTTATTGTACTAATGGACTTCTTTAAAAAAAAAAAAAAGATATTTTTTGTATCATAACTACATGCCAAGATGCTAATGTATAACCATATTTCCATATGGAAAATAAAGTTTTATGTGATGACTGAATATAGATCTTCTTCACAGATCAAGCAGACTTTTAAGTGACTGCATTCACACACATTTTTTTCATGCAATATATTTTTTGCATGCACTTAGAAAAATGACTCATAAACATCAGGCTTGGGATTTTGTGCAGACTATTACTTGTAGGATCATTGTTTTTAATTTCAGATCTCAGCTTAAAAGAAAAGTAAAAACAAGAACAAAAAAGCAAAGTAAAGCAAAATAATACCTATAATATTACATGCTAGGTATGATTATTCTTAACTAAGTTTAACTTGGTTTGTTGAGTCTCTTTTAAAAGCTTAAAGAAGATTGTTTTTTGTTTTTTGGTGGTTTTTTTGTTTGTTTGTTTTTGGGTTTTTTTTGTAAATCTTTCTAATTTAAATATCAGCATTGCTACTCTGATTGCAGTGCTCTACAAAATCAGGGTTCTTTTGCTCTTTCCAATATGTGACTATTAAATAAAATCTCATGGGAAAAATAATGCCCATAGCATTTCCTACTAACCACTTGGAACTGTTTTTTGTAGGAATATTACCAATGGAACTACGAACTCTAATTTTCATTTCAGCTTAGGTATAAAAGCACACTAGAAAAAAATATTCTAAATTTACATTTATATAACTGAAAGTAGAATATGTCCCGTGACACTTTTACATCTACTCCTGCAAAGTGGCAATTGAATCATTCTCTCAACACTAAAAATGAAATCCCTACAGCTGTGTAGGAACTTAAATTCCTGTCATTGGGAAATATGTTATCTCAGGATGGCCATGGGTACCACAAAATGCTGAGAGCAGTCCCTGAATAGAGTCAAAGCAGTTATCAGCAGGCATCGGTGGTATTGAGTGAACCTCAGGAAATTCTTACAATGTAATGTTCTGACATAATGTTCAGTTCTTGAGGCACAATTGGAATTTCCCACTGCAGTAGATAATAAAAATGCATTAGGGCTAATGCAGATATAAAAGCTCAGAAATGGCTAATATCAGTAGAAAAAATGTAGTACAACTGCTAATATCAGAGTCTGATGCATGCTTAAATACCTAAGGAAAGAAGTACTAAATAATTTTTTAAGAAAAAAACCCCACTTAAATATAATTCTTTCACACCTAGAAAATTCCTAGATGGCTGGAGGGTAGTACTCAAATTAGGGGGAAAAAAATCTGCCCAAGTATGAGAGTTTTCAGAACCCAAAATAAACTGAGGATCATTTGAGAAATAGATGCTGGGAATAAAAGTGCTATTTCAACGTCACAATGGATAAAACTCACAAGAGCAGTACACAAAATGTGGATAGTTCTAGCTACATAAAGCAGTTCAGTGAGGCTCCTGTGCTATGCCATTGCAAACCCCGTGATGCTCAAATTCAAATACTTCTGGTTTCAATCAATCTTTATTATCCACTTATGTGCTTGGGATTGATGAAAACAGTTGGCAATGCTTGAAAAAAAGCTATCAGGTGTGTGTGAGCTACTAGCTCTTAACATGGTTCATTAGAATATATCCTGAAATCCCTTTTGCCTTATACAGGACAGACTGTTGTACACTTACAAGTCATCCATCAAATATCTGGGAAAATGACTGTAACATGGCAACTGCAGCAGTGATAGAAGCCCAAATGTATCACTTCATTCCTTTTTTTTTTTTTTTTTTTTTTTTATATGGGAAAATATGTTTTATTTTAAATTGCTTGAAATCTAAGAGGTTTCCTTTTTGTGAGAGTTATTCATAGAGCATTACATTACAAGCTTTTAACAGGAAAGAGATTGTCATGCAATGTAAGAACCTTTAGTCTGACAAAAAATCTTGACAAAATCAGGGTATTTTTTGACTGAAAAAATTAAATTACATGATAATACCCCCCTGGAAATTACATTAGATTTTAAAAGACAAGTATTTCACACTGATATTACAAGGAACAAGTATTACACACTGATAAATTTTCAGTAATGCTGAAGTTCTTACGAGGTTTTCAACTTCAACATTCATTGATTTTTGTTTAGTTACAGTAAGTTATTATAAATGGCCGTTCTTGCAGGTTGACCCCAGCCAGAAGCCAAGCACCCACATAGCTGTTTGCTCAGTCTCCTCTCCCATGGAGGGGAGAAAATAAAAAGATTGAGATGAAGGCAGTTTTGTAGGTGAAGTGAAAGCTGTGCACACAAACAAAGAGAAATAAGGAATTCATTCCTTAGTCTCCATTGGCAAGCAGGTGTCTAGCAACTTCCTCAAAAGTGCATCTTCGCCACAAATAGTGGTTTATTGGGAAAACAAATGCCATAACCCCAGACTTCCCCCTTTTCTTCTTTCTCTGAGCTTTTCTTGCTGAGCATGGCATCATATGACATGGAATATCGCTACTGGTCAATTTAGTCCGCTTTCTTGGCTGTGTTTCCTTCCAGTTTCTTGCTCACCTGTGGCTTACTTGCTGGCAGAGTGGGGAAAAAGAGAAAGCCTCAATTCTGTGCAAGCTCTGCTCACCAATAGAAAAAAATATGGGTGTGCTATCAACATCATTTCAGTCACAAATCTGAAATATAGTACCATATGTGCTGCTATGAAGAAAAGTAAGTCAGTCTCAGCCAGATGCCATATAGCCATCTAATTATTTAATTACCTTATATTTTAAGATTGCTTCTAAGGATTTAGGTGAGCTATGATTTCCTGTCATTTTTTCCTCAAGTTACTTAGTCTTAATGATAATTTTATCATAATACTACGAAGCAGTAAAATAATTGGTTCAAATTCATTGTTTTGGCTTGTGTCATGAGGCAGCACAGAGGATTAGACAGAAATTGGTGATTCTGTCTCAGAAAATAAAGTAGTTAAATAGTAAAACCATTGGAAGTCTTAACATTGACCTGAAAGTCATATGGATAAGCACCTATTTATAAGTTCTCATGAACTCTAGACAGATTCTTCATATAATTGCATATAACTACTCATAGCAGAAAAGAGATTTATCAAACTGTTTTTATTTGGATTGATTTGAGTTGTATTTTTTCACATTTATTCAGTGTTAGTAGCTGCTATGTTATGCTGAACAATATCTGTAAATAATTATTTCTGAAGTTACATCAAATGTCAAATTATATCAAACATAGTGATAGAATCTTTTATAGCAGAGTTTCTGGAGGCTTCTGTATAACCTACAGTTGGACAGAGAAATATGTTACAATCATGCAGAATAATGATAAAGAAAATCTAAAAGCATGATATATATAAACTGGTCTGGATAGGCAACATGATGATATCTTAATATGTCACAATGCTGTCCACGGTCTCAGATGAAGCTGACTACAGAAGACAGCATGATATGTTGTAAAATATGTCAATATTTGATCTAGTAGAAAAAGAACAATTTATTTACCTCAGTTGTTCCCTATTTTAGCCCCTGAGCATTAAAGAACGAGCCTTGGAAACCATTTGGGAAACATAAGCTGATTATCATAGTTTGTCATTTTTAACAGAGGCTTTGATTTCTGAACTTTAAAGATAAACCGCCTTTAGGACACATTCCGACAAGCAATTCCACTTTAACTCAAACACTTGCTAAACAGATATTTATGTTTAGTTTATTGGGGGGTTTTTTTTGGCTGGTTGGTTGTTTTTTGTTTACTTGTTTTGTTTTGAGTTTTTTTTGTAAAGGAAACCATTTTGACAGAACTGAGTTAAAAAGTGCACATATGGTTCTCCTGTCAGATGTAAGATGCTTCTTACCTCCTACAGGAAAGAGTAGGGAGAAGCAGCTGTTAAAAACAGGGGGCAATAACCTCCTGGCCCAGAACAGCATGCTTAATTGTCATCCCGTGGTAGAGATTTCAAAGTGCACATAAATGTAGAACCGGTGTTCTGAGGAAAAAGGAAAGGAAATAAGGGATTGGATTTCAACTGGGTACCATGCTGAATGTTCTTTTTCTTTTTTTTTTTATAGTTCTGAGAAATTTGAAACTGTTGAGATAGCTTGTTGTATAAATGACTGCACTGCCTGTTTTTGGAAGCTTATCCATATTTCTTTTGAGTTCTCTAATTATAAAAATAATAATTTAGTTATGCTTCTTGGAGGAGGGATGTGAAAGAACTACTTTTTTTCACGTGTTCCTAAATGGCATGTTATGAACATTGGATAAATTTGTGGAATAGATTTCCAAACAAAATAGCTGGCTGAAGATCATGGCAGCAAATCACAGGACTGATAGAGTAAATGGAGATCTATATTGAAAGGGTAGTAAACACAAAATACATAGTTGGACTGTTTTCCCTCGGGCTATAACTATTGCCCATGAGAGGTTTGTCTGTTAAACCAATAACTTTATGAAACTCACAAATGAGGAACCATAAAAATCCATTCTGTTTATGTTTACACTACCTAAAAAGAACAAGGGGAAAAGGCTTATGGAATATATATTAAGCACATGCTGAATGTGTCTTTTTACATTTGATTTCCCTCATAAATATTTCTTCATTAAGTGTTTTAGCTCTAATTTTTCACTAATTTAATATAAGGTAATGGATGCTGCTTTAAATACTTTTTCTACTTTTCTTTGACCACAAACTTAGAAACTCAGAATGTGCAGGAGAGGCAAAGGAAACTTTGATGCTACCTAGCATATTATTTTTTAGACACTTTTGTCCAAAGGTACAAAACTTGCAGAAGTGTTAGTGGTGTAGTGTTAGACATCTTTCATCTAAATTCTTCAAAACCTTTAAAAAGGAGTATTCACTGGATATCTAGGCAGAGTGTACTAGAATTTATAACTGTATTTTTTTTTCCTAAAAGCTTTGCTACTGCTGTTGTGATTCTTTGTGCTGTTTAAGAGTACTTCACCTCTGTCCCTAAGCTGCTCAAGCCTTCTTAACACCTGGAGGTCACTTCTGTTATTTTTTAAAATATTCTTTAAGTGCTTAAAAACAAACAAAAATGTTTAAAGAGAGAAAAAAATTTGAGAAATAGGAAGCATTCAACATACAGGAAACAAAAAGGGAAGTCAGTGAATGAGGTATGAAGGCAATAAATGCCTAAATCAGCATATTGAAATGGTAATGCAGAAGCCAGAGTAAGGTAGTTTCATTTTTACCTTTCCTTAGTGTGCACAGGAAAAAGTTCTTCATTGTCCTTTTATAACAATTTAGAGAATCTTATTCGTGTTTTGTTATGTTTTGATAAGTTTGCATCAAGAAAGTTTATGTTCCACAGGCTTCTAATTGTTGTTCTCTGGGTTCTTTTTGACCTGTCAGTATATCTGAGACCAGATGCCAATGCAGTCAGAAAAATTCTAGTGCCGAGCAGGACTTTTTATTATAACTGAAATCTTATCAGTTCTGAATAGAAAATGAGTTTCTCAGTGTCCTACGTACTACCATTCCTTTTCCTGTGTTCCTAGTGTTTGACTCTTTGCTACACATCTCGGCTTAATTTTCATTGTCATTCTGCTCTATTTTTTGATCCATTGTAACAATTCCTGTCTGTGAGGCAGCATAAAATGTAATTTGTTTTGTACTTGTGATTTTTTGCCCTTTTTTCAGTGCTACAGTTCTACTACAGAGTTAGTCTGTGGTTTTCTCAAGGTCATTTGAATTCAAATCTTGCTTCCTTCCGGGTGCTCACAGCCTGTTTTGGGTCATCCACAGTTTCCACAAGAGTATACCATTGTTCAAGATTAAAGAAATGTTGAGCCAAACCCAAAAAATCTTCCTATAGCATCTCATTTGCAGTTTTGCCTTTTCCTGCCAACAAAATGTGGTTAGCTACCAAATGACTTTTTTTTCAACTAACTGAATATCAGTGTCATGGAGAACAGTAATACTGTGGTCATTTCATTTGGGCAAGTTAATATTGAACCTCCAGTCTATATTCTCTTTCAGTCACTTAAGATTCTTTTAATTCTGGCTTTAGATCAGATGGTCTTTGAATAAGACATACTTTATAAAGAATGACCATTAACCAAAATAAATTAAGCTAGCACAATTCCTAGAAAATCAAGATCAAAATAGCTTCTAAAAAAGAATGACAGAGTTTTGTATTTTTGTATTTTCATTTCTAGTCAAGTGAAAATCTGAATGTTCTTTGAAAAAAAAAGTGTGTATTAAATGTAAAAGAGTATGGTTTAAAAACACACTAAATACCAGACACAATTATTAGATACTGAATACATTGATTATATTGTAGTTGCACCCCAAATGGGGATACAGCAACATAGCCAGTTTATCTAGGTAGTAACGGCAGTATGGAATTCAGAATGAACTGCAAAAAAAAACCCCATAAAAATATGAGTTCAGTGTTTTTGTAGTTACACACAACCTTATACTGCTAATCAGTTGGTTAACACTGTAACTAAGCTGGTTCCATTACCTACACAATCCAATTTCACTGGGCCCTGCAGCGTAAGCCTACCCGTAAATCACAGAGAGAACTGTGGAACTGCTGCCAAGCTTGGCAGTCACAGAGACACTGGCCTGATCCTACAGACCAAAAAACTTGCTACTGCTATAAAGTCTATTTTTATTGATTAGTAGTTCAGTCATATGCTTTTCTGCTGCTTCAAAATATTCTTTTATTTGTTTATTTGTATGAGTTAATTTGAGTTCTTCTAATGTTGAAATACTAACTCTGTAGATAATAGCTGATACTGCAGCCATTAATCCAGTGGTCTGGACTTGCTAATTAAATCCATCTGCATTGCTGTTCTTCTAAAGTTAGGAAAGCAGGAGTGAAGTAAATCAGCTGTAGCAGTTCTAGTTTCTTCTTGCTGTGGAGGTAGGCACATCATTGCTATTACCCTGGTTAATGCAAAGGCTTCCTTTCAAGTTTGACATCTTGTAATGGACGCTACAAAGAATGGATTTATTTGTTCATGGGTTATGCTCATGGGCTTCATAACTCTGTTGTAATTCCTAGAGGAGAAAGTATATTTTATTTATTATTTTTCCTCTCCTTCCCTTCAGAAAATTTTCATTGGTTTCGGAGAGAGATCTTAATGCATTTACAATTTGTTCCGTTCTTAGCTGATAGAGAAAAGGGAGCAAGAAGGAGTTTTGCTGTTTGGTTTCCACATCATTTTTGCTTTGCCATTTATTCCATTGTCAGCCTTTGTTATTTTTTACAACTCTTTTGATCAGGAAGTGGCAGAAGGAGAAAAATCTGACTGAGAAGGCTTTAACAAAGGTGTTCATAGAAAGAAAAGGAAAAGTAATATCTGTTTCAAGAGAGACGAGAATTATGCTGTGGTGATACCTCAGTCTGGTAGGTAACATACGTATGTGATCAGGATATCAGTATATAGCTCCTATGCTTCAGCTGAACCCTTTGCCAAAATGAGGTCTTAATTCATGTGGGCATGTGTTTGAAAAGTAGTTTTCAAAATTGAATTTTTTTTCAAAATGACATTAACCTTTGAAAAAATGTGGCTTTGATGTATAAGTTCAACAGTAGAAAAATTTTTCATTTTTATACTTGATTTTTAAGTTCCATGATTAAAAAGTGATTTGAAAAGCAGCTTTCAAAAATGCTGCATAGATGTGTTCCTGTACTTTTTTGTTATTCCTTTGAGTAAATGCAACTGTGTTGCATGATTTCATGATCTACTGAAGTAACATGCCTAAGATTTGTTCAAAGAAGTAGGAAAAATGCTCACTTTGTTTCATTAAAAAGAAAATACCCAAAGATTTCCTCATATTTTTCACAATGACAATTTTAACTTACTTTTTCCACTTTTTTTCTCATATTTATGTGAATCCATAGAATAATTACCTCTATTTTTTACTCCATTTGATTGGATAATCCCTTTACTACTTTTATTAAAGTGTAATATTTGTAGATGAGTGAAAGCAGTTCAAATAAAATGACCAACAACTAGAAAGAATTCGAAGACCAGAAGAAAAGTTATTTTTAAGAAAAAAGTTATTTGCCATATCAGTATAATTTACTTATTTCTGTTTTTTCATTTGAGCATAAAGTAAAATTCAGAGTAAAAGTGAGATAATTGAGGAAGTAGGATTAAAGTTAAAATTACAAAATTACTAGTCAGGAAAAATAGTTTATAAAATAAAGTTGCATTATGATAGACCATTAAAAGCTTGTTTTTCAGGCAGATAAATAAAGACAATTCTCACTACAATCAGTGAAGAGCAGTGGGTGATTAGTGCCTCTAAAGATAAATCCTGCAGGCTAGACCAGATCCATGTTAATTGTTAGGATGAGAGAATTGGAAAAGAAAAAATATTCAGAGTTGGAGGAAGAAATGTTTACTCCAGAGGGCTGTACCAGTCAGCTGCCGTGTATCCCATCCACATATGATTTTATTGAAGGGAATCTCACAATGAATATTTTCTGTATAATACATTTTATTCTAAAACATTTTTTTTTTTAAAGATTTTGGAGCACAGCCTGAAAGAGGGATTAGATTTTAAAGTATTTTCCGTATGGAACTGGGACTACTTTAAATTTTCAGGCTGGGGATGTAAAAATTGCTTCTTTTTGTTAGTTGAAGAAGCAGTTCAGTATGCTGGAACTGTTCCTTAGGGAGGAAAAAGAAGAAAGTGCAGACTCCTGGCTGGAGCCCAGCTGCCTGTTAGAGTTCCAGAGCATGTCCTGATTCACTTCTATTTGTTCTTCTCTCACTTGTTCATTCATATCCTTTCCACTGAATCATGAAACAAGAAACTGTGAAATCTTTGGGTCAGTGGATTTTGGTATACTCTTAGATCTCTAGGCATACTGTGACTGAATGTAGTTGACAGGGGTTTTAATACCATGTTTCCTTAGAGGTTTTTTTTCTAATATGGGCAGTAGTAGGTAGCAGACTTTTTGCGTCTAGAAACACTGAACTGAAATACTATCACTGATTTTATCAACAGTTTTTCCAAAATAATAACAGTATAAAAGAAAGGATAAATAAATACTCCTACATACATTTCATAATGTATTTATAAACAAGATTTACAAAAAAATGTATTTTTAAATCTATTTTGTAAACTAAATTCTGATCCATTACTGAATAAAAGGAGTAGATAAATTTTTGTACTGCAAACTTGTTTATTTCTTGTTTGTCTGTGACAGCAGTCCACAGGATTTGGTCTGTTGCTGGTTGTGGTATAATGAGGTGTGGACCTGTAGAACTCTGTATTCTTTTGGAATCCAAAAAATAATTCCTTGGCATTATGACAAAAATCTTGAATTTAACATCTGAATACACATTTGGACAAGCAAGTACCTAGGTTTGATCAAAAGAAAAAAGAAGAGCTTTCTCAATTTTCTGGTTACTGATGAAATAAATGTATAGAATATAGTAAGGAAAGAGTAGACTATTAAGACAGGAAGTTAGGTGAAGAAAGTCTGGATGGTTGGTATTTTGAACCTTAGCTCTAACAGGTTTCCAAAGTCTGGTCATGTTTTCTTGAATTGTCATTCTGTTGGACTCTAGAATATTTAGAACTGGCTAAGTACATGTAGGTATAAGGGACAATAAAATACTGTAATACTTCTGCTTCCTGAAAGCACATTACATTTACAGTCACTTCATACCCACTCCACCTTAGAGGTCTGATTCATGGGCATGAAGAAACTTTGTGACACTTACCACCTCTGTCTATCTATCATTTTGTTGCTCCTGAGCAGAGTAATTGCTCATGCAGCAGTTATTGGGTCAGTGCAAGTTGAAGCCCAAATATTAAAGAATCAGTGCTCTTTGGCCTCACTACACCAGGCTGTAAACTGCAGCTATTAGCTGCTGCCTCATAAACAGTTCTGCTTTTCCTGGTGTGGGTGTAGATATCTGTGAGGAGGCAGAAAGGTGGAGAGCTGAAGCAAACATCGCTGCTACCTATCTCCAGGAAAGCTGCTATTTTTCTTGCAGTGGAAGCTCTCAGTTCAACCCCACATCCAGCTGGAAACCTTTGCTTGCTGCTTAGATTTGTCAGTTGTTTCTAAGACAATGTGTTCACTACACACATATAATAAAATGCACAGAGAAAGTCTGAAAGAATGTAGAAAGTAACAATTTTGCTGCCACAGAACAGAATTTTCTGTTTATCCCTCTGGTAGGTACTTAGTGCCAATGCAGGGAGTCACCTTTCCTCTCCTCTTCTGCATCAGTTTAGCTCCCATGTAATATCTAACATGTAGCTCACAGTGGCTTGCATAGTGCTTTAAATTTGACTGACAACATTTAGTTAGATCACATCAGCCCATCCTGATCTCATAAATTTAGGTCAGAGTTGGAAACAGTTTTCCAGGTTTGAGTGTACACTTGTGTTACTATGAAGTCAAAACATGTTTTATTTTAGTCTGGTTCAAAAACACTGAAAGAAAAATCATCAGAATTGTCCAGAATATTTAGACTTTGGGTTGGTTTTTTTTTGTCGGCTTGTATTTTGTTTGTTTGTTTTTTTTTTTTTTGTTTTTTTTTCCCCAGAGTGAGTGGGACAGTTATAAGAAATTCCAAGTGCTCTTGGATGGCTCTAGAGGTCTTTTGAGGAGTTCAAAGAATCCCCCGGGTACTGAAATAAACTCTCCTTTTAGAAACTTCAGGGTGTTTAATTAGTACTCCTTTCTTTGTTCCTGGTTTGCAACAAAGACTCTTTGTCAGCTTTGGGTTAAACTATTAATGAAAAGGGTGTGTTAATTAAACAACTTGCTTATTTCTAATTGGCAAAAGTAGTCTAGCCCTCCTGAGACTTAGAGCTAAGCACAGCAATGTCTGCTAAGAGATAATCATGAGCTGGTGAGAGATGCCATAGAAAATATTAAAGCATCCAGAAAAAGTAGAAATAGTGACAATCTTGTGTGGGGAATGCTTCACAAGAGACAAAACATGGATATACATATTCTCAGGGATCTTCCTATTTTTTTCTTTTCTTTTTCTTTCTTCACAGTATGCAATTTGCATGACACAGCTAAAATCCATTATTTGGCAGGACATTTGCAAAGTGGTTAGAAATTTTCAGGTTCTACAGCAGCATGTAGAAACAATATTCAGCTCTTCTCTTTGTTATTTTGGGGGGGGTTTTTTGTGTTTTTTTTGTTTTGTTTTGTTTTGTTTTGTTTTGTTGTTGTTGTTGGGGTTTTTTTTAATCTTTGCTTGGTGTGGATGTCATTGGTTGAGGGAAAAGGAGAGAAGCACCTGTATGAAAACAGCTTCTGAGATGGAATGCAATGATTTCACACAGCAAAGTTGCAGCATTGCCTCTTCTGAGGTTTTTTGTATTGATGGCCACTAATGTATTAATTGAAAACCCTACTGATAATCCCCTCAATTTAGTTAATATTACATAGGATAACCAGCAGTTGGGTTGACAGAGTGCCACACAATCATTCTATCAGAGTAAGTAATGTCAGTATAAAGAAAAAATTCACGAGATATGTTTTGGTTTTCATTTCTTTGAAGAAAAAAGTTACCTCTTTTCTCTCAGCAACATGGCCTATGCTATGCTACTACCTTAGAAACACATTAAATGTTTTACATGGGCTTTTTTTATGTGCAAGTGTTTATTACAACTTCTATACTGAAAAATTTATCTCAAATATACAAATCAGTTGAAGAACCATATTTATAAAAAAAATTGAAGAATCCCATTTTTACAGTAGTATTTTGTTGCACACTAAGCATATTGTAATGAATTAATACAACACTAAATTCCATAAGAATCCAGTTTGAATTTTGGCTTATCACTTATTTATAGATGCTAATCTATGCTGGCCATTTGCTATTTAACTGAGAAAATAAATAATTTTCATATGGATTAGGAAGAATTTATTTTATTAATTTAAGCATTTAATGTACCTTAATGGAAATGTGAGAACTGAGAACTGTACATTTTTATTTTTTGACAAGGCCTTGGAGATATGCAGGAGTCAGGTGTGCGCATGTGTGTTTCTGTGTCTGTCAAATGGACACAGCTTTGAAACCCAGAGGTTAAAGAAAGTAATCTTTGGTCTGCCAGCTGCACAGCAGCTCAGAAAAAGATTTTTAAATTTTTTTTTTCTGTTAAACATCCGAGTAATCTCAGATTGGGCAGTATGTGTTGCTTATCCAAAGGTGGAACACAAATAATCAACAATTCATGTCTTACATTTGGGAAACATTTTTAAGATTTAAATGTGAGAAGATGCTGATGGTTTTGTCTCATCTGCAATTTTCCACTGCTGTCAGAAAGGTCAATAACTTTGTCTCCAATTCCTCAGAGTGTGCTGCAGAAGCATTTTTTAAATGTAAGAAATTGTCTTGTCTCCCTTTTAGTAGTCCGAATATTTAGATGATCATGTAAGAAAATGGATTAAATAATATTTAGAAGAGCATTTTGTACCTAACATTTGAGATATTATTGTTTTATTATACTAAAATTTTTTTATTAGGTTATATTTTTATTTTTTCTTATCCTATCCTGAAAGAAGATCTCATCAATGGCTGTGTGGGTGATGATCTGGGTGGGAAAGAGCTGTCAAAAAATCTTGAAAATGAGGAGTAGAATTTAGAGCAGTGTGCACATGCAAGTGTCCTTGTTCAGAAGGGGATGTCTAAATGACTTTGAACTTTATTTACTTCCTATGTTTGATTGAGTGAAATTTGAAAAAAACCATTTATTTACCTAGGACTATTTCCTTCTTAGTAAGAAACTTGGAATTGATTTTAAGTTGACACATTTCTTCTCTGAAGTAATACAAAATCTTTGTCTAATAAATGTATACAGAGGCTTTGTGGCCCATCAGGGTGCCATGACATTCCAGTGTATTGATTCTGTGGTGTTAAAGGGTGACATATTTGGTGTTAACAGGCCATCAGAGTATTGGGATTTGAGCTGTACACAGTAAGAAGCACTGACTTTCCTGTAACATGACAGCTTTCTAAAGCAGTAGGAGTAATGTCAGTCTTACACAGTTCCTCATGTATAAACTTCAAACATTAATAAGATTTTTGTATGATTAAATTAATAAAATCAGAAAATATTATTAAAAGTCAGAAAATTGTAATATTTATTGTTCTGTAAGAGCCAACACCATTCTGCATTTTTTCATTTGTAAAATTTCTAGGTATCTGGAATTTCAAATTCACTCTGGAAAAAAACTTTTTATTTTATACTGTGTAGTTTGTTTTTTTCCTTGTATTTTTTCTTCTGCAAAATGTAATCTGTAAAGATCTTAATATTTTTTTAGTGTAGTTTTTAGCAGCATACAGGGTTTGTTTGCATTTTGTGTAATGTCTGTTCTCTTTATACCGTAGGCTAAAGGGACCTAAGTGTAAAGTTGTTCCAGTTTTATGTTACCTTGCAGGGCATCAGATACTGACCAAAAGAGCCTGTGAACTAGAGAAGGTTAAAATTGAGCATCTTCTGGTTTTCTGTCTTTCAGATGAGGTGTGTTTTTTAGTTTTAATGACCTGGAATGCTTCTTTCTTTGGAAATAGCATTTTTTAATTTTTTTATTTTATAGCATTGATTGTAATTATTGTGAAAAAATAAAATCATCTAAGTCAAAAAAAGTGAGCTAATTCTATACGTCTTTGGAAATTAGTCAGATTTATTGTTTAAAAGAGTCTATAGGACTCAGATTCCAGGTGTAGTCAGATTTATGGTTTAAAAGAGTCTGTAGGACTCAGATTCCAGGTGTTTATATATACCTTCTGTTTTGTGTTTGAATATGAGTTGTCTTGCAGAGAAATGTAGAATGTATTTTATATCATATGTTTGCTCTGTTTTCTAACATAAGTATTTTGCTTAAGCAGATTTGCTAGGAAGTGACAGCTCTGAAAAATTGGACACAGTGGCTGCTGGAAGTATTTCAGTTCCCAGCAATCTAAATAGTGCAGAAGGGAGAAAATGAAATATCACCATATTTTAAAGATGACAGTTTTGTCAAAGATTCCTTTTTTCTCCTAAAACAAATTGAGTAAAGCAAGTAGATCTAAAATGTCTGCACTCAATGAAGATGAAACACCTTTTTCTTTCCTTTTGTTTTTTTGCTTCCCTCCTCTCTCTTTATAAGTATAAGGTAGAACAATGACTTATTAAGTGTAAAACACACTGTGAGTAGCATAATTCTTCTGGTTTAATTGTTATCGTTAAATAGTTTTGAAGTATAACAGGCTTTCATGAAACATAGTTACATAGTTTACATAGTCTATGTAAAATTTTGGTAAAATGAAACTGAAATGAAGTCTTATATTCTTCAGAATTGCATTTTGTAAATAACTTGAGAAGAATATTTTCATCAGATCTGGTTTTCTAAACATTCAGTTTCATGGGTTCCTGCTGCACTTCTGTGGAGCAAGAATCAGAAAGGTGAACTGGCCTGCTTGTTTCACTTGTTTTGAGTATTAGCAAGCATCTACAAAGACAGGTTTTATAAATACAGTCTTTAAAATAGGAGAGGGGGAAGATGTTATTGAGCATGGCTCTCCCCTTGAGCAGATATAAATTCTCATGATGAAATTCTCGTTCATCCAAGTAGCAGTGGGGTAAATGTCCAGTGTATGTTTCATTTCTGCTCCTTTTAAATGTGGTATAAGACTTGCTGCAAGTGTACGTTCCCTTCACATTTAACTCAAAAGAGAAATAATTTGAGGAAAGGCTTTACTGATGTTTAAAGATCTGTTGAGGGTGGACCACACTATCCATAAAGTAAAAGTTAGCCCAGTGTGCTACCCAGAGTTTGTGCAGATACTGACAAGGAGACACCAGAGTTCATGCTGCTGCTGTTTTCTTCGTGTTCCACAGTGAATTGGTCTTATTTGGCAATCTGTTCCAATGGAAGCTTAGTTATTGTATTATACTAAAGCCTATCAAGATGTTTTCCTTCTTTTTAGTCCCCTCTACAATATCGCAGAATGAATTTGCATTATTTTAAATGTTGCAGATCCAAACAAAAGATCTACAGCCTTGGATTTCTCAAATTCCTGCCTGATACACAGAAGGGACTTAAGTATTTTTCATCCTACAAAGCAGAAGGTTTTTATGGACCTACACCATGTATTTGTTTGTTTCTAGGAAAGCCAGAAGTTGGAGTAAAGCACTAATGTATTTTCCCCTAGATACCTTACATGAAGTCTTTAAGAAAATTACTTCAAAGGTCTCTCAATTCCTTGAAGAAGCTAAGCCATTATTTAGAAATTTCTCAAAAAAATTTATGTTTGTGGGCATCCAAAGGAGGACTCAAATTACAAGAACTAACTACTGAAAAGGCATCAGGAAAAAGGTTATGCAAATTTTAAGATGAAATCAGCTCTGGAGTTTTTCTATTCAAAGAAAGAGAGAGAGGCCTTTCATTTGTAAAATGTTCTACAGTGATGCAGAAAACCAATTAAAATATACGTGATGTATGAACTTGTTTTTAATTTCTGAAGCATCCTTCTATTTGAAATAGAAACCCCCACAAATAAATATCTAGAATCGTAACCTATTAGTCTTGGCTGGTGTACTCTGCTTGCCAGCCAGCCTAGGCACTGTTTCATTGGTGTACATCTGTCTCCTGAAACTTAACTGGAAAAATGTCTTTTGTTGTCCATCCCTGCTAAGACATGGGGCAGCCATTCTAACGTGTCTTACTCCTGAGTACTACAACTGGTAATATACTGAGTTGGGGCAGCCATGTAAGAATAAACTGGACTATTCTTCTGTAACTTACCTGGACAGAGAAAAGTCTCTTCTCTCTGCACATTAGGTGTAATTTAACACAAAAGAAGTGGAGCTACTTTACTGGAAAAACATGCTTTTTAATTTTTGATAAAATATGAGAAAAAACTCAACCCTAAACACTGAGCTAAACCAGTTTATAGTGTTAATTTAGTATTCCCATGTGCAAATTCTGTAAATAAATTGACCATGAGGAATTTATTAACAAAAGGATTAGTAGTCACCTTATATCTGTAAATGTGTTAACTATGCTATGTTCGAATCACCAGAGTGCAATCTAACGTGAGGTAATTTAACTGATCTCATAAATATTTGAATGCAACATTTGTTGCTTTCCACTGTTCAGATACTTTTGCATGTGAAATATTAGCATGACAGTCTAATATTGATATGTGACATTATTTCACATATATAACCGTTGTCAAATATAGTTTAATTTTGTTCATTTTAGGTTTAATTTAGAAGGGTGTCTAATAAATTAAAGGTCACATCAATAACTGTTTATTTTTTTCTTATTTTTTCTTCATTCTACATCATATATTAAAGCTAAAAGTAACTTTCTCTGTTTCTATTAACAAAAAGTGAATAGAGAAATAAAGCAATTATTTGCAAAATGTAAAAAAAAAAAACCCTTAAATAATTTGACAGACTTTAATTAAACCAATCTACCATACTGTACTCATAAGGCACAGTGTAATACAAGCCCTTATTTGTTAGGAAACACCATATTTCTCCTTGATAAAGGACTTCAAAAGTTACAAGTAATTTAGAAGCATGGAATTTATGTTTCCTTTGAAAGGGAGGACATAGATACAAAAAAACCCCTTCTTGCTTTGAACTTAATTTTAAGAAAGTGAACAGTTGACAATACAGAAGGGTTTATGGTATTGTTACAACAATTTAGTGTTTTGCCTACATATAACACGGCATCTAAGGTAGCTCTATTCTTTATAAACTTAGTTAATCATTGTGATGCTTCCATAACATAAGTGGTTATTTAGATGAATGTACAGACTAACCGAGAACTTGTACCTTTTATAATCTTTTTGATTGCAACTGGGAGGTACACTTAAGAGGGATTCTGGAAGCCTAGTTTTATGTTTTGCTTACTGAACAACACTCTCCTTTAATGTTGCTTTTTGAATCTGTGTTTTACATCCATGTTTTCTGTGATCTGTTCAAACAGTGGGTTCAACCTATGCCTATTGTGACATTTCAAATGGCTGGCACACTGGTAAAAGGGCTTTCTTTCATCTTCTGACATTTTCTTCTTGTTTTTTTTTTTTGTTTGTTTGGTTTTTTTTACTGCAACATCCCTACCAGGATCACTACCTACTCACTGTGATCAGTGAGTTTTCTAGGTGATAGTGATATCTACTTGTACTTTGTAATTTGATATAAAGGCTGGTAGGTCTGTTATTTCCTGCCTAAGGATCCTGTTTAACTGTATAAAACAGTTAAACCAACTTCCCTTCATCTTTCACTATCCCTGCTTTCCATAAATTTTTCTTTCAGTTTTGGGTGCTCTGTAAGTCTCTACCTTTAGAGCCCTACTGTGCCTTTGGCATAATCGTCTTTGCTGCCTGATGGGGGGAGTTTTATTCACCCAGGTCTCTGCTTCACACATGCATTAGTGCATTTTGAGTAGAGAGGAGAATAAATGCCCCTCTCAGTCAAGGGCAAGCAGGGGGGCTGAGGAGTGGTAGTGGGGCAAAAGAAGCCCCTGAAGCCTGTTGTACCCCAGGTAGAGTAGGAGTGTCTGTGTTGAAGAAGGATTACTGGCCCAGTGTCTCCAAAGGTCTGAAGTGTACAGCTTTCCTGTGAAGTCTGTTGTGCCCATGAGATGAAAAGTAATACTTTCCTTACCAAAGTAAGCAATAAATGCCTAACTTGCTATTTCTATTGCATCACAGAGGTCTGTTTTAAATATATCTATAAAGTATTTAATTCCTTGAGTAATGCTTCTGCCTCTCATGAACATTTCACTAGAAGTCCTTCCTGGCCTTGTACATGCAAATGGAAACCTTAGTAAGCAACAAATTTAATCGACAGATACCATTCCATGTAGATTATACATTAGGCAATGATTTAAAAAAATCTCCTTTAAAACAACCAGATATTAATGCCTCTAAAAATTAAAATTACATAAAAACTCCCATATTTGTCATTTACCTCAGGCTTTTTATACATTAGACACTGAAGTCTTGCCATTCTTAATTTTTTTTCTGTCTTGGTGAGTACAGTATGATGGCTAGAGAAATTATAAATAAATACAATACTATGTTTGAAGTGACAAAGGATCATTAATAGAGAACACAGACATTTTGCCTCTAGGCAGATTAATTCTGGGACTTGGAAAAGTACTTTCCCTGTTCAATCAATACAGTTTATTCTTTCAGCATTGGCCTTCAGTAGTAGGGGTAGGCAATGATTTCACATACACTGACAGGAGGAAAGTGGGGAAGTTGATATAGAAATATTCTTCATACTTGTCTATGAAGTAAAATAGCTCAAATTCCTTCTCAGAGCCTCAGATGCACAGCAGTTTATTCCATGTAGATGCATGAGAAGATTTTTTTTTTTTTGTATGGAATTAAAAGATCAAGAAATTACAATGAATTGGAAAAGGAGGGAGACGGGAAGTCAGATAATCAGAGAGATGTACATTATAGGGGTGTGGTCATTATCAGGATTAAGTGCTGACAAATGTAGACTGAGGTAGACATTAAAGGGATGATTAAAAGAAAACTTTATTAAGCTATAGGAGCAAGGGAGAGAATCAGGACGATTTTTACACTTAGAAGTGAAAGGTAATGTAGATGTGACAGAGATATACATGGGAGGCAAAAGCTGGAAGTGTCTGAGATAAAAGCAAAACCAGGAGTCTGATGTATATAAGTCAAGTAGGACCAGATAGGTGTCACCACAGAATTCTGAGTGATATAGAGCAAAGCATGTAATGTCTTCTTTTAAATAAATCTGTTAGGGAAAAAAAAAAGGTACTGTTTTGTTGGAGAATAGCAAATAAAGTATTTATATTTAAGTAGTGGGGAAGATGGAAAAGAAGTGATAAAGGTCTGAAAGTGTGACCTCATCTTTTATCAAACAGTAGAGCAGAGATTATATGAAAAAAAATTAAGTTACTGACATAAAGAATGAGGGAAGATAGGATGGAAATTGAAAATGCCTTTACTGAAAGGAGTTTATACAAACCAATCTGATATCTTTCTTTGAAAAGATAACCAATTTTCTAGACAAAGAAAATTTAGTCATCTCTTTGGACTTCAGCCATCGGTTGATACTGTGCCACCTGGGAAATTATCTGTGCACCTGAGGAAGATAGGTACTGCTAAAGGAATAAAAAAATATGTAAGAAATTCACTTAAATGAGATGACAATTGGTGTTCTTGCAAAGGTAAGCATCACGAAAAGTTACTTGAGTCAAGCATCAGTCTCAAGAACATTTTTGCTTTATATTTTAAAGCAAAATTAGTGCAAATGTAATAAGGAGACTTGATTGTGAAACAAATATGATAAACATAATGAGTCTGTGTGAGAATTAGACTGTCTAGCTGAAGGACTAGAAAACATTCTAGACTTTAGGAGTTAAAAATTGAAAGACCAAGTTGTAAATTCAGGTAGGAAATAATGACATGGGAGCAGTAGAAAAAGAGAAGAATTTAATATATTAGACAGAGTTACTAGGACCACTAGTGTAACACAAGCAAATTTATTTCTGCAACATAAGGCTGCATCAATTTGGTTGCTGCTGTGAGAGAAACAGACATAGTCATGTCATTTGAGAAGTCATTCATGAAACTTCCTCTGAGAAATTGTTCTGTTATTCTACTCAACCATTTTCAGGAAGAATTAAGCTTACTTTTAGACATTCAGAAAAAGCTGTTTAATAACCATGGAATATAGACCTAGCTGAGCAAGAGAAGACTAAAAGGACTTTGCTTATTCAGACTTAAGGCTCTGAGAGACATGTTGTGGCAGGCTAAAACTGGATGGCAGAAGTTGTTACTGTCCTCAAGGCATGAATACTTGAACCTCCTTTGAATCACTTTGTGAACCACTGTTTTGTATATTAGGGTAAACCAAAACTGGAATTCTTTTACTTTAATACACCCAGCTGAAGACTGCAATAGTAGATGAGTTCATAGGCATGCCGTAAAACCCTGCCCTGAGGGCTTTAGTGCCCATCAGAAGGGTGGAGCAGATGAGGGTGGTAACTGTTCCTGCTGTCTGGTTTTAAACCACTGCTAGGTTTACCTCAGAGCCTTAAGAGAGTAAGTGGGGAGAGGAGATGTGATTTGTCTTCATAAATATACTGGGAATAAATATCAGCAAAACGTATTAAAGAACAATATTGTCACAACAGGAAATATGTACCACTCTATGTTAATTTAGAAACTGAAAAAATAAAATATTTCAGCTCTCTGAGATTGAGGTGACATAAAAATATCTTGATAGTTTTGAAATGGAACTTCATCAGTTTAGAATAATAGAATCATAGAGATATTTTCCTTCCAGTAGGTTTGTGTATTTCTAAGAAAAGGGACAAAGAAACAACAGCAAAAAAATATGGGCTATACTTTTAATGCCTTAGTTCCTTAATGATGGATTAAACTGTTAGTAGCATTATCTACACTGAGATCAAGCTTTGTTCTGTAAGCTGTTTAAGGAGCAGCACAAACTTCTCCGTGTGAGGTTTGCAGCATCAGAGGCATCTAAGGATATCAGTACTTACGCGTCTGTTTTTCCACGAACCTTTCCTGTTCTTGACATGGCAGTATTGCTCAGTTTTTAAGGAGGTCCAGAGTTTTTCTGGCTTGATTGTAATAAATAACTTAAATAGGTATCACTCTTATCATTACAGTGCTTTTTAATGCAGTACATCAATAGGGCAAGGTGACAGAATTTTGATAAATGTATTACATAACTTGAAGGCAAACCATATGGAAGTTTGCATTACTGAGGCTTTTTAGGTAGATTAATACTATGTTATTCCACTCTGTGCTTTCAAAATACTGTTAGCAAGTTATATTTCTGAATATGGTCTATCTGGCATAAGTCAGTGCATGCATACTGAAGATAAAACAATAAAATCTTTATAGTGGATTGTAATGAAGACAGTTCTGTGCTTCATCAATGGCAAGTCATTCTAGTAAATAGCATTAAATATGCAATTTTTTTAATATTGCACTGCTTCTGTGAGAGTGGATTAGAGAGTTAAATGGGATATTTTATATTTTGGTTTTCATTCCTACCTACTACTAATAGAAGGTATATGTTTATTATTAGTTTACAAGCTTTTGGGTTTTTTTAGAAGGAACTGCTTGCTAAACACTTAAGTGGATGTGATTTTTTTAAAAAATTCTATGTTATAAATTCTTTAGTTTGTGGGGATGAATTAATTACTTTCAGGTCAATGGCATGTACACAGTTCTTCCATCTGTAACCACTGGCTTTGTGAGCCAGCAGTCCTCTAGTGTTTAACATCAAGAGTGGTCGATACGTTACCATATTATTGCAAAGTGTGACTATGAAAATAACATAAGTGGTGGGATTTGACAGATTCCTAAATGTTCAAAATTCATTTGTAAGCATAGTGTGAGAAGGAAATCAATAACCCAGAGAGTTTGTAAAGATAATGAATGATAGATGTTTATTTTATCAATTTTATGCTTGCAATGATGGGTTAAAAGGATAATTTGTTTTGTTTTGTTTTGTTTTGGTAAGAACTAAAAGTATTAGTTTGGATAGACTTGATTTACCTAACATGCAGGAGTCAGAAGTAGTCAGAGAATAAAAATATGATAAATTTAATTTAAATGAGGTTAGATGAGAATACAGTCATGTTAAACTGTGTGCTAACTCTAGGTGTGTTACTCTTTAAAGCTTTCTTTAACTTTTTTTTTTAAAAACTTTCATTTGCAGGATTATTAAATTTTTATATTAACTTATATTAACCATATCTATAACAAAAATTTTAATTATCAAAATCTATGCATCCCTTTGTTTTCACATGTAGAAATCCTCATTAATTTCTTATTCAGAAATAACTGTTCTTGAGTACCATTTTGCCTATTTTTTGCCCAGTATGTGGCCTTTACTTGTGTATACAAATGGCACAATATAAAGATAGTGAATGTTTCATTTACTGATTAATTTTCTTTTGTTTATTTAAGAACATGAGAATTACCTTTCCTTATGCTAGATGTACATTCTAAGGAAATATATTCAACACACTTTCTATAGTTCTGCATATCCTATTTTGATTTCTGCCACAAACTGAAAACGAAGTTACATGTGTATAAGAAGTTTAAAAATAAGTTAGGAGTATCTTGTGAAATGTAACAGGAAATCTATGGAGATATATTTTTATCTGGCATTTGCTGTGGTGGGCAAAGATGAGTGTGTTGTGCCTTTCAGTTCCGTTTAAGAATGTTGCAGAAACTTGTGTCACATTTTTAGTCATGTGCACACATCAATCAGATGAATATATAATATGTATTGCAATCATAACATATTTACAGACAGAGATATAGTTCTAAGAATAAAGTGAAATGAGTGGCCATAAAACCCCATAATAAAACGGTACTTGCAGAAGTTAATAATTCTAAGTTTGTAGCAATATGTTGTCTGTGATCATCTACACTCTGTTAGAGTGTGACTTCTCGCTTATTGAATGAAAAACAATTGCAGTAATAGCAAATATATGCCACTAATACTAAAAGGTTGGTTTCCAATGGCAATAAATATGTAAGTTAAGGAAAAAGGAGAAACAGAAATAAAGATCCTTGAATAAATTTGGGGTTGTTTTGCAATAATATTTATGTACTACAGCGTTGAAATTCCAGAAGCAATTTCCCATTGAAATATTCATGCAATAGAAATGTAACCTATCAAGAAATTATGTGAAACTATACCCATGATAAGCAGAAAGTGGACTCAGTAAGTATTAAGAAACTTCCAGGCCTGTATTTTAGTATTATGGACTGGGTTAGTGGAGAGCTGCAAGCATCTTGCTCATGAAAACTGAGGTAGTGACTTCCAATTCTTCATTTAACTCTGGCATATGTCCATTTTTGTGCAAGAAAATGGGAGAAGGAACAAGACAATAATATCAATTTCCTGGAAATTAGCAAGATTCTTCAACTGCCATAAAGAAGTGGGGACAACAGCACCTAAATTAACAGGAATTTCAGGAGAAAAGATAATTTTCTAATTATTTTCTGTCAATCATTATATATGGACACATCTACACTAATGACACAGAGCATGAGAATGTGTTTTGGGTGTGAACTTCTCTTCAGTCTATGTTTGGAGTCCTGTACATATTTCTGAGCACCAGTGAGCATTTTGAAGCATTGATTTGTTCCAGTGTTGTCCTTAGATTGTCATGTAGTGTGTAGCACTTGCGGTGCAGGTGCAAGGCCTTCCATCAATTTGCTCTCTATGCCTGCATAGAGTGTGCCAAAGATTGGCAGGTGATGCAGACTTTGTTGCTTGTTAAGATGTAATGTAGAGAGGCACAACAAATTGCACTGTCATCCTTCCCTTCGTATGCTGCATCAGGTGTACTGCAGGTAAGACAGACACACACACTGATACTTCCATGATTGCTTGAGATTTAATAATGTAATATATTGCATTTGTGATAAAAAAGATTCAACATTTTGTCTAGTATGTGCCAGGTAATTTGTTTTGCTTGTTTTAGCTTTTCTCTCGCTATTTATGATTTGATTTGTCAGCTGAAAAAAATGGTATGGGTATCTGTCATACAAGAAAGCTCTTATTGTAGAAGGGATACGTCACATCTATGAACTTTTTTGACCTCAGAACACGTATCTTGGAGAAAGATATTTAAAATACATGTTAACATATCTCTGTTAATTGCATACTGGACAAGTCTACTATACCAGTGAATGTACTCTTCTTAAAGTTAGCAAAACTTAATTTTTATATGAATTTAAATAACTGTTAAGTTAGGAATTTTGAGGTACTTAATGAACTTAAATGAAAGGTAGAGATTGATAAAAATAGATTGGTAGATAGAAAGATAGATACATTACCTGTATTTTTATTGAATGTTTTGGCCTATTTAGTGTTTTTGCTGTTTTGTCAAGTTAAGCCAGTGTAAATTGAACAAAGAGGTTTGTATATAATTTGACTGGCGATGATGAAGAATTTTACTGAGGTGTAAATATATTTCTTCTGCAACCAAAACAGAATGTTTTGCTTGCTTGTCCCAGATGGCTTCCTATAAGAAGAACATATTTAGATTGAGGAGCAGACGTTATTATTTGAGGACATTTGGGAGTCTTTTATGGATTATGTTCATAGAGTAAAAGATGCTTTAGAGAGATGCTTGACATTGCTATCCTACGTTTGTGTAATTTGGTTTTAAATTTGCATATGTGTAACAGATTAGAAGAAATGATTCATTAAAATAAGGATGTAGTAGTCAGTGATGTAAAATAAATATAAATTATTAATAATTCAATGGTACTGGAAAAGCTGAAAAGACTGATGAATGCCAACAAAATGTGTTATGTAACCAGCAACAATGGGTTAATATTTTTCTGTGTGGATGACTCAATTCTGGGTGATATTTTAAGTGCTGTTTTTGAAGAATATTTTGGATAGAACCCTTCACTGTTTATCACTAGGTGTGCATGTCTTTAGTGTTTCATTTCCTTCACAAACATATTAATCAAAGTGATTCAAAGGAAGAAGGTTCTCCCCTAGTTCTGCATTTTCTTTATGTCTACCTTAGAGCAAGATAGTTGATACCTGGCATTTTGAAGAATGTAGACGTCCACAGAATTGTCATTGTATACTCTGTGTTGCCCTCCAACTCTGGCTTGCTCACTCCGTTTTATCTGGTGGTTGGGTGAGAAAGATGAAGGGAAAGAGGAGTTGCCTGTTTGTTTTCTTGTGAAATTCCTATTCTTTGCTTCTTTCAACTCTCTGTACTGCACTATTTAGCCCATCATTTGATGGAGAAGAGTTATGCTCATCACTGATACCTGAGACAACTGTATTATTTTTTCCTCTGTCTTCAGTAACTCTGTTTAAGAAAAGGAAGAATGTATAAATCACTCCAATTTGTCTATAACCTAAAACCAGCTTGTTTCTGGGCATATCTCACTTAATTCCTTCTTTTTCTTAAAAAATATGAAACAGATTTCATATTGTGTGAAACAGACAGTTCTGTCTTCACTGCCAAAATAGTTATTTTATGGAATATGTTTGGACCTAAGGCAGAGAAGAGAAATTTTTTGCTCACTAGTAAGATCCATGGTAGAGGATTAAGTTAGCCAAACCCTGCTCACATCCCGATAAGCAGACATATATATATTTCTGTATTTTTTGTAGGTGGATACAGTGCAGACTACGCAGCACCCTGGCCACATTGAGGAATCATGTAAAATGAATGTATGTGATCGTAAGTGAATTATTTATGAAATGACACTCCAACTCTAAGGGATGTTGGATCACAAAATCCATGAACTCTCTTTACTCTTATGTTAAGAAATTGATTCCCAGGGGGCAGGGTTACTGCTGAACTAAGTGGACCTTTAAAGCAAAGCTATTAGAAAAAAAAAAAAACCCCAAACATGATAAATCATGAAAAAAAAACCTCTGAAAACAAGAGACTCAGATTACTTTTTGGATACGCTTGGAGTGATAGTCAATGGAATAAAGAATTCAAAACAGGGAAAAAAATGGTACATGAGAAAGCTTTGGTAAGCAGAACTGATCGTAAGTAGAGGAAGAGGATCAAATACCATCTAATTCAGTCATATGAATAGGATGAAAAAACTCACCATTTTCTTCTTTGTTCCATCTTTGAAAAGACTGAAATTTGATTAGATTATTTGTTGAATTAGTAACTGGGAGATGAGTGTGAACAAGATTGAATTTTCAGTGTTTGAATCAATGAAGTATTTGTGGTTTGCTGAAAAAAAAACCCAATAAACCAATCCTGATGACATGCTAGATAAACAAAGAAAAAAAATTATACCTCAGGACTGAAATTCTGGAAATTCAGAAAGAGTCTTAGTATTTGAAAATCTCTGTCCTGCTTGGGGACATGAGAGAGAGTGTGGAAGAGGATTCAAGGCAAGCAGAATTGCATCCTTCAGATTTCACTGAGAAAAATGGCTCTACAAGGAAATTGAGGTAGATACAAAGAAACAAAATCAGGATAAATGACTATCAGCATATAGGGAAATCAACAGTCACTCACATGATACACGTACAGTTTGGTTTCTCAAGACAACTGAATTCACTTGGCTAGAGCACTCCAGACTAGAATAATTTTATCAAGGCTTGTAGAGCTGCCAGTATCAAAACCATATATACAGAAATTCTCTGACTCTGCAGTCACTACTGAGTTACATGCAGCACAAAAAAACAAAGACTATAGTGGCAACTCCAACTTTATATATATATATATGTACACACACCAATTTTTATATTCATTTTATATATGTATTTGAATATGACACCATATATCAGTTTATGGAAAGGCTGAATGTTTTCCCCTAAATAATTTATTTAGTCATATTGTTCATCATGAGAAACAACAAAAGAGGATATTTGAAGTATTAATAATTTTTCAAAAAGCTCTTTTTCTTAGGAATGAAGCATAGCTTCAGCCCATTAAAGTTTGTGATGTAAATCTGGTATGACTGCATGAGAAAACTACATTATATTTGTAACAAGACTGTACACTGTGACTTGCCTTCATAGTATGGCTTCCTAACTGTATGAACAACAATGCTGAAAAATACTTTTTCTCTCCTGCTTGTTATGTGTTTATGCCTGAGTTAGCTCACCCTTTGCATTCATCTGTTTATTCAAAACAGATAGTCTGCCACTTTTTTCCACTTGGAGTAATTAGTTCTGAGTGGAGGAATTTATGATACAGTAGGGGCTTTGACCTCTTTATTGCACTGAGATATATTATCAAACTTCAAAGTCAGTAGGCTGCTACCATATCGATTTTGTTTTCTGTGAACAAAATCAATGAGCAAAATTAAAATTAAAAAAAATCAATTCTTTCATTTTTGAATTGATTCAGGTTTTCTACATGTACATTGTTTATTTAACCTTGATTGTTAGTCTGGAACTTTAGTAATTCTGCATAAAAGAACTTATAGAAATTAATAAAATACACAAAGAAAGAAAATTACAGTTAAGACATACAGGAATGAGAAGGAAAAAGATGCAAAAGAGATTTTAAAAGCACAGTTTTCTATTGGAATGTATTTTTTAGGAATATCAGTGAACTATAAAGATTGGTACAAATAACTTCGTCAAAAAAAATCAGCTAAGAGGTTGTTTCTTTTGGATTTTTAATCCCTTTTCTTTAGTTCAACTCATGCTTGGAAATGGTATATGAAACACCTGCAGTCTATGGACCATATTTTGTGCGTTCAGAGCATTTGCAAATCTTACTTAAAGATGAGGAAAAAAAAAGAAAAAAACACCAAAATATTTAACATATAACATTTTGCAGAAATAAATGCATTAAGTATGCAAATATGTTTTGTGAAATTTTCAGCCTTTTTCTGAATATAGACATTATTTTAGAAAAAAAATTTAACCTGGAATGTGTAAAGGCAATGTTAAGGACCTCTGGTCAGATTCTGATCTCAAATACAGCAATTTTATTTCAATAAAATTATTATTCAACAGGAAATTAAATTAAAATTGTGTCTTCTGTGTTCTTGCCATTTCATTCTTCTGTATTTAATTTTTTGGTCAGAAGCAGTTGTGAAGAAAGAATCCTTAAAAAAAAATTTGTGCAACTACTGTAATTTTCATATTTCAGAGAGTTTAGCAGTCAAGCAATTTGTATGGAATAAAAGCACTTTTATATTGCCTCCTGCTAGAGTACCAGTGGGGAAAGGGCAGCAAAACAGTGGGAGATCAAATGAGGAGTTTTTTCTTCTGTGACATCAACTTGCAAGACACTGGGAGCTTCAGAATTGCAAGTGGTAATATAGCTTTTATGCTTTATTTCTTTCCTCTTTGCCTCCTACGGCTGCTTCATTGTTGGGTAGTGTCTTTTTTTATGTCAGAATGGGGGACTGAAAGATATTTGTGAGAAGTGACATTCTACTTTCTGTTTGCCATCGTCCTTCTTGGATGAGAGAAAAAAAATACATCCATATGACTCTCATTTTCGTATCTACTAGGAAGAGGTTAAGTCAGAGCTTTTAAAGCCAAATCTGAATTGCCTTACTCATATGACCAGGCCAAATATACCCAGAGATTGCTTATATAAGTAAAGACCACTCTTTTTTCAGTATCCCTTTATTTTCATTTGTTTTATACAAGAACACAAAAGAACAATATATGTCAGTAGAAAACTATGAGGGAAGTTGTGATATAAAATTTTTCTAGCTAGTCACAAAACAAGTTATATAAATTATTAGTAGGAATATTATATGAAGTGGAAACCAGTGGAAAAGGGAGCTGTATAGCCCAAGATCTTTTTTTCTCATCTTAATGGTTCTCCTGGTGAATGTGTACTGTCGCAATTTGTAGAGGCACTCTCAAAGATGCCAACTGCAATTTTACATATAAATGGAGAAGTAGATATGGTCTTCACAGTAGTACTCAGCTTGCTAAACTGTCTGTCAAACCTAGACTAAAGGATTAAATTAAGTAAACTTTCACCACCCAGACCACACTTTAGTCTCAGGGTGAACAATACAATTCAATTCAAGTAAACTGTTTTTGCAAAGGCTCATAAACATTTTAAAACCTTCACCTGAGATTTCTCAAGCTGATAAAAAAACTCTGTCTCTATTCTTCCTGCAAGCTTCATTTAGGGCCATAAACACAGAGTCTTGGATTTACCCACTTGTCATTTAAAAAGTCAGGATAATCCATGCTTTAACCTATTACTCATTTTACTCCTTGAGAGTCATTCAATAGATTGAATTTTGCTGAGCTAATAAAAGATATCTTTTTACTCTCAAATGCACTGGCTATATTTAAATTTCCAATGTATACTTAATTATGCATTCTTACAAACTCAATATTATCTCCCTCTTCATTGGGGAAAAATTAAGCTATTTTGCTTGTAGACATTATATTTGACTTTCGACATTTCTTTTAGGGAAAACTACAAATATGTCAAGTGCTGTTCCATCTTCTATGTCGTTCTCAATATTTTACAAGAATCTGCATTAAGAGCAAATATGAAGAATGTGACAAATGTTTTAAATCCTTTCTATCACCATGAACATGCCTACAATTTCATTGTTTAGCATTAAGCTCTTTTTTTTGTTAGAATGTGTTCCTGAAATACCAAGAAGCCACAATTGAATTACTATTCTCCATCATACCCCAATAGATTACTACTTGGGCAGTGAGTTTTCCTTTGATCTTTAGTTCCTAGAAATGGCATCTATCACAGGAAACCAGTTTGTTGCCCTTTCTAAGGAATTTATGGCACTTATCAGGAAAAAAAGAAAAGGTTTGTTATAACCCCTGGCAGTCACCACAGAGCCCTCAATATTGCTCAGTGGTGGAATTCAAGAAAGGCATTAATGTTTCTACATTTAGTTTAAAATTAATTTTTATTCAAATCAGATTAGTTTTCACATTTAAACAGTCTTAGTTTATGCCAGTAATACTATTTTGAGTAGCAAGTGTCAACCAAGCCAATTTTCAAAAAAAATCAATTATTTATTATTTATACATATAAATACTCTACTTATTTATATATTATCTATGAGAAATATAACAGAGGAAAATGTTCTACAGGACTTTAGTAAACTAATTATGCTCTATAGCCTATCTTATCAGGCTTAATTATCTATTTATGTTATATTTTACAGAGTTTTTATTCAGGAAAGCAGGATTTTCAATTGGCTTTTGACACAAAATAGCCCTTCTTTAAACTGTGAAACTGTGTGCTGACAATTGTTGTTTCTGCATAAAAGGTATCATTTCTCCAATATTCTTTAAGGCCATTTTTTTAAGCAAATATGAGCAAAAGAGTATATAAACTAATTAACCTCAGAAGAATTGTGGGCATAATTCTATATCATTAATGTCCAGCTGTTTTCCTTTTTATTCTTAGAAGAATGATTATTTTCTTCTGCTATCCAGCCCTGTACTGTGAGAATGGTAAAAGCATACAGGGAGTAAAGACAACTCTAGCCAGTCTCAGCTTTCACCTCTAAGAAGCGAGTTAGCATGTAAACAGTTACACATGCATAATTTTAAAAGGTGAATCAGGATTATTGCAAAATTTGGCATCTCACCTACCTGCATCGTGTCACACTTAGTAGGAAGTAGGCATTTCGGGGCCCCTTTCATTCAGCCTAAGTTGTTTTTCTAATATTTAGGATGAAACATTTTTTTGTGTCTCTTGACCTGAGTCTACAGAGAGACTTAATCTCAGAGGAATTTTATATGTGTTCAAGCTCAAACCCTTTCTGCATCTAATGTCAGTTAACATGGAACACATTTAAGTAGAAATGTCTCATCACACTTGGTTTGTTTTAGCATATATCTAATGGTAGAAGACAGTTTGTGTATTTGACTTTACTAACATCACAACACCATTTCTATGGAGGGGAAGAAAATCAGTCTAGCTGTAGAAGGGCTAGAAACCAGAAAATCAGTCTCTGTTCCTAGATCTACCTCTAGTACCCACTTCTTTTGGGCTACACCTGTGAAAAGGATAATTTTCATTGTCTCAGTCAGAGAAAATTCTTTGATACATTTTGTTTTGTGAATTACCTACAAGGTGTAGTTATGAGATCCATAGAAATGTCTGTAAAAAGTAGTATCATATTGTAGAAATGCTTCATGTCTTCCATTTCACTGAAGATGGGAGAACTGTTTTTCAGAGCAAATCCTTCTTTTGCTTAACAGCTATGAACTGCCTCCTGGCCAAATTATTTGAAACAGATATTAATTTTCATCATTATGTATATGGGACAGTTACATATATCTATACTTCAGTGCACTTTTGTCAAAGAATACTTTAGATTTAACCATGCTGCAATTAAGGAAAAAAAAATTACAGGTTGCATTTTTTTTTCCTAAAAAATCATGTTAAGTAAGCAAATGAAACAATATTTTTGGTTTTGAATATAGATAGCATATCTAGTTTTATACAAGTATTTCACATCTGTGAAGTGTGAATATATTGACATGGTTAGTGGGTAAAGTCTTTCAAAGAATTGGAGAAAAGACATGGAAGTAACAAATTCAGTAGTATTGTGAAACCATTGATTATACACTCAGTGCTGGCAGTGACACAACGATACATGAGCTTTGTCCTGAGAAGCTTATGTTATAAAGAGAAAACTAGACAAGCTGCGGGAGACTCAGTGTTTTTCTTGTTGCCTTCATCCTGCTTCCATCCCTCATTTTGAAATACTCCCTGTGGAGGGCATTAAAAAGTTGTGAATTGAAGCTCCAGGGAGCCTGAAAGAAGCAGCTATAAGCTGTGTTGTGGAATACAAAGGGTAGACTTCCTGATGCAATTAGTCAGGTGTTTCCTATGCATGATAAAGAGTTTATAGTGCAATGAAGATGGTGAAAGGAGAATGCAAATAGTAGTTACATGTGTCTGTAAAGTTTATGTCATGTCATGACATCATGTCATGCTCACCTTGTGTTTCAGACACTTAGAAGCACGTGAAGTCTGAGCATCTTGCAGTGATAAGGAGCTGATAATTTCTGGTTACCTGTTGAGTTCAGTTTTTGATCTTTCAAGGAAGATCAGTTTGAATATTTTTATGAATCTGACCATAGTTCTTGAGCAAAGCTTGTGCCTTTCTCATGTACGGACATTGGATCATTCCTGAAGAACTTGAAGGGTAGCAGGGAGCTAAACCAAATAAAATCCCTTGAAGTAGCCTCTAGTATTCCTTTATTTTTGTTACATTGATGGTGTTAATTTCTAGCATTAATATTGAAATAATGAAAAGGTAAAGACATAGGGGCAATACTAATAAACTGGTTTTTAATTTTCAATCTCCCACTTAAAAAGTAAATTTAATTTTTAAATATAGCATTGGATTTTTTATATAACACAATTTCATATTGTGTTGTGGAGCACTTCCATGCAGCCTTCTGCACTTTGCTTTGAATCATTCTCACTGAAATTAGAACTGTCAGTGAGAAGCACCAGACAGATTTTGATTTCACTCAAAAAGTTATTTTGGATAGGATAACTTTTGAAAAATATATACTGTTTTTATACAGGTTGGTAGGGTGTTTTTTATATTAATTTTTTGTTGCTTTGATTGAGTTTGTGGCTTATTGTAATACATTTCAAGGTAAAAAGTGCTTTCAGAAAAATAGGATTTATAACTATGGGAGGTCAGACAGTAATGTCAGGATTTCTGCTTCACAGAATTCATTACTGTAAGTAATTATAGAAGATGATACATTAGCAAGTCTTGAAACAAGACAGAAGATTTTTGAGCTGCTATTTAGTCCATTAACTTTCTACAATCCCCTTGATATTTTTTTAGATTTCTGCTTATATATAAAACATACATACAATAGGACATATTCCTGTCTTGTTGCCTACTTCAGTAAAGGCTGCATTTATACCATGAGCTGCATTAATTTCAAATGAATAATCTGTTTACTACATTGAACTAGGAACTGGGAATTTGGGATCTTGTTCATGACACTGACCTGCTACCCTGGGATGAAAGAAATCACCTTAGATTTCTGTGCCTTGACTGTCTGGTGTATTAAATACATATAGGACAGCTTACATTACAGGACATGATGAGAATTGCTTAAGTAAATTCTACCCATGGTACGTGAGTGTCAATGGGATTTTACTGATTTATGCCCTAATATAAAGTTTAGGTAAAGTCTTCATCTACACATGTACAGCATTTTTGCATGTTGAAGATAAAAAATTAGAATCATGAGGTCTGGCATAATAACTTCAGCTTTGTCATTTTCAGAATAATAATTTTTTCCCCTCTTAATATGATGGGGAAAAAAAGGCAGAGAATTGTCCCTTAAAATGTAACCTTTACATTTTTTGCATAATTTATTGTAAATATGATAAAACATGTCTCTTATAGTGCTCTGACTCTGCTGGATTTCTCATATTCTGGCTGTGTTGAGCTGCACCAGGAGAGAACTATAATAACTATTATAGTTCATGTAGGAAACAGTGCTGAATTTTCAAAAATATTTCCTATTACTTCCTCCAGTGATTAACTCTTTGAAACAATATGGCCCTTAAGTGTCAGTACCAGACAGATGTACAGATGGTTATCCACATCTTGCAGTAACCTGTGTGAGTTTAGTCAGGTGTCAGGTGGGAAGATTCTGGACATCTGTATCATCTCCCTGGCTTGTGCCACTCAGGGCCTGTACAGATGCACTAGCTGCTTCCCTACATGCCATAACCAGAAAAGATAAGGCAATTGGAATTCTTGTCCCCAGACATGGATATCAATGGTTGGAACTTAAGACTGGATTCATAACTCACTGTGTACACTTCATGATTTTTGCACATCAACAGATTTTATGTTGCACATATCTAATACCTCAGTTTACATATCAAACTTTCATAATACTTTGCAGTAGTACATTTTAGAACAGAATATAAATATGGCAAATCTCTTTTTTTAGGAAAAAATAGAGTGAATAACGTTATCTAAGAAGTACTACTATTTAAAAAAATGGAAGATCAAATTATCGCTAAATCTTTTGATACTTAGTTCTGCAATCCATTGAAATTCTGCTGAAGAGATTTGTACTTTGTGGATGGAATGGCTGCCAATCATTCTTCCCTCATCTATTATCTTATTCAAATTAATACTGGTAAGCTTGAAAAATCTTAAGTAGCTTTAGCCATTCTGTAATCTGCTTTTAATAGGAACAGGAATGGAATATAGCCCATATGGTAACCTGGATGATCTATCTTGAATTATTTCTGGGATAAGATCAAGTACATACCTGAGTTTTGGTTACATACCCAATCTCAAATTATTTTCATTAAAAAATAAAATCTCCTTTAAATACACTTAGACTGAGGCCATCTGTTAATTTCATAAACCCTAGAGCCTCATCCCAAGTTTTTATACTGAATAAACCTTTCCTACACTATCTTACCATGGAGGTCATAACATCAGAGGAGGCAGTTGTGATATGAGCTTGGAGTGCTGCATACTGGAATGAAAGGATGAAGGGCACTTGACTTCTAAAAGATTTCTGACTCAAGAAAGTAAAAGGAAAATATGAGTCAGTGACTTCAAGAGGGTTTGAATCAGGTTTTTGTGTGGTAAACTGTCAAATTGTCTGATGTTATATATGACTAGTTGAGGATAAACAGTGTGCTACTTCATAGTAAAGACTTTTCCAAGTAATGGTATCAAGCTATAATAGAATAATAAAACACTTTGTATTTTTACCAAGTGATGTGTTTCTGCTAATTGAAAGAGTAGGTAATTTTAGAGAGACAGAAAAAAGGTGATTTAAAAAAAAAAAATGCAATATTAATTTTAAACTCTGGGGGTTTCAGACTTGTGTTTGAAGCAATAGTTCTATGTTCCTATTTCTGAGATAGTCATTAAGAAGAATATACAGCAGAGGAGTCATAATTTTGACTTCCCTTTATAATTATGGATCCATATCTGTATTACACTGTCAAGAGACTAGTACAGCTGCTTAAAAAGAAGCCTTGCTTCAGCAGTGAAAAAGCAGCACATCCTTTTTTAAAGCTAAGAGCAAGCATGCAAATCCTAAAATGATTTATCACCAGGATGGTGTGGGGCACTTCTAAAACAGAGGATTCCAATCAAGCTGTGTGAAGTCTGCAGTGATACGAGGGAAAGCTTTTCTGATTGTCAGAAGGTGCTATGGGCTAGAAGTTTGCTTCTGCATTTCAATGGCAATGTGAAGTGCTGTGAAAACATGGAGTCTTAATATGTGTAAAAGTTCCTCATATTTTTTTTCCATGTAGACTCCAGCCAGTTTAAAATACAAGAAGAAATTGCATTTCCTTAAACTTTTATTAAAGTTGGTGGATTTCCCAAAGATATTGCTACCTGACACTGAGAGCTATTGCTGTGACAATTGTTTATTGTGGTGTAACAATAGCATCACATTCCTTAGAGTAATATGTGAGAATTGGATAGCATAATGGACTTCCAGGGCCTTTGTGAAATACCCTTTTTTTTTTCTGATTTTGTATTAAATAAGTACCAGCCTGTGTTTGTGGGTTAATATATGCATACCATTTGGAATGTACTTAGTGACATTATGTAATTCACAGATGTTTTATTATTCATAGTACTGTTCATTCATAGCTCTCTGTAGTCACTCTTGTGCAAAAAATCTAATGAGGGAGAGTTTGTCTGTATTTTGCTGGTCCTTTAGCCTTGTCAAATTCTCATTCACTCAATTCACAGAGGGATGTGGTACCCTTTACTGCATTTTGACTCATAGAGTGGAAAGGAATAAAAATATGGATTCCTCATAATTTGTGTATCTTTATTTCCCATTGTAAAAATACAGGGTAGGATGCAAAAAATCCCAGGATCTTATCTTTCCACTGTATTTGGATTGTGCTGCAATTTATCCCTTTGAGAGGAGGTGGTTAGTATAAGTATTAGATAAGAGTTTTATGCACACTTTTCACAAGCATAAATGAAATCACACTGTTACAGACAGAAGTGAACTAAAGAAAAACAAGAAACCTCCTCTGTTTGTGTTTTTGTTGTCTTAAATCATATTAGATAAGCTTTCTCCAGCTGGTTTACCAATTCACTTTCCTTGATTTCATCATCTGATCAGCACCAGACCACTAGCTGATGAAAGAGAAAGTCATTGTTACTGATTGCAGTGGCATTTGTCATTTTCTATTATTAAAAAAACCGCAGTGTCTCAGTGCAGTAGTTTTACTGAAGAAATAATAAATCATAAGAACTAAATGATCTTCAAAAACCCTTATGGGAATCAGAAATTTTATTCAAAAATCCTTACTGGAATCAGAATTTTTATTCAAAATTTTGATACCTTTTTTTTTAAACCTCTTTCTTTGTTTTCTTGTGAGTTATCCCTTTTATTCCTGTGCCTAATGCATTCTTCATCACATATTTTTGAGCCAGCTTTTATCTTTATCCTTGCTTGGTTGGACTTTTTGGACTGTATAAACAATTAAACCCTTTAACTGTTTTTTTCTATCACCTTATTTATCATTATTTTATTGCATGTTATGTTATCATTTTAATTATTACCATGAAATATAGTAATTCACTTGGTAAAAAGTTTATTCTCACTTAGACATTCAGTTCTTTAGATTTATCTTGTGGGTTTTTTACATACAGTGGCAAGTTCTTGGAATAGTGTTTTCTCCTTTTTTTCCTGTTTCTCCATGGGGAATTATTCTTCCCTGGGAATGCTTTTGGTGAAAATTGAATCTCACTGTGTTTAAGTACCCTGGTGTGCAGGTTTGTCATCTCTGACTACCTGCCTTTGTGGAAAAGACAGGTGTGGTCCTAGTAGCTTAGCCTATCTCTGACTAATGTCTTGCAGGAAAAACAAAGCAATTTGCAATGTTCCAGCTTTCTTTGTTGGGCTAGTAGTAGCCTTGCCTTTGCAGAGTCTGGGATCAGTATTAGGAAAGTAAATAGATGGAATAACAAATCTGACAGTTTTGTAAATGCAGTACTTTTCCACTTTAAGTATTTTGAAACTATGCTTTTGATTTATTTAATATTCAGTCATTCACTTTGGAGTTCTATTCATTTCACTGCAGAAAATACACATGTAAAGCCCTTTAGAGCAAAACATAAGCTGCAGTCAAAATGCTGATTAGGAGAGTGCTGAAAAACCCAAGGAACACAAAGACTAATGTAAAATCCGAGGCAGAGATGGAAAAGTTGAACTTTCTGTCACATTTAAGAAGAGTTAGTGCAAAAAGCCATTAGGTTTTTTTAATCACCTGTATCTAGTGAATTTTATTAATGTGAAATATGCTCCTGAAAACATCTTCTCTGCTACTATTCTGGTTTCCCATGACTGTGTTAGTGATTGACAAACTGCAGTCTTCATGTTGGATAAAGGTATAAAACTTGGTATTCAGAGCTGTGTCATATTTGTAGAATTTTCTAGTACAACTTTTCTAATAGTTTTCTAATGGGATAGTTGGGTCCAAAACCCCTCTCTGAAGTCTAGCAGTGGACCATGTTTAATATTTTTAGGATGTTCCTGCTTGCTGAATAGAAGGGGCAGAAAATATAAAGCATGCACTGTTCATTTTGCTTCAACTTGAAAAATTTATGTAATATCAAATGAAGGATATTTTGGCAATATAGCTTACATAAGGTCCCTCAAATGGTGAAAAAAGCCTCTTTGGGAGCCCCAGTGGATATCTCAGAACTCCTTCTGCAAGCAGGCAATACAATTAATTCTAATTATGTGCTCTGCTTCAGTTTTTGGTTGACTTTGTGAAGAGTAATGGATTAAGTTTTTTAATGAATTTATGTCTAAACTTGAGGAGCAAACAAAAATATTTGATTAACGCCTATTGTAAACCAGGAAATATTTCAAAAAATATATCTGTTCATTGAGAACACTGGTATTTTTTAGCCTTTTAGTTCATTCCCCCTCATGTCAGAGTTGGAGACTGAATGGATGTTGCTAATCTTACTCGGGCAGATTGATACCATCTTCACACTGTGCAAGGGTACCAAGAAAATTTCCAGTCATGGAGATCATATTATCATACACAGGAGCAACACAGGAATTATATTCTGTCCCTGGTTCTTTGTCAGCATGATAGCAGTTTCCAGATTTAGGTCTGATGAATATAAATGGACAAGAATATGTATTCTACACAATGTATAAAGCAAAATGCCCAGGGCAAACTAGCTTCTGTTTGATTTTATGCGGAAGAAAATATAAAAAGCAGCAGTTAGCTTCTGCCTGTGTTTGTCCCTCTAGAGTTTCTTCTTCATTCACGAAGATCACCTATTGGAGACAGCTTGGTATTTTTCAATTTTTGCTTTTATATATGTAGAGAACCCTGCAAGGAAGGAATACAATGGAGAAGGATGAGACAGCTGATATCTTGAAACAGGGCTGCTCACTGTAATGCCAAAGGAAGATAGGCGGAAAAATACAAATAATGAACAGAGCTACAGAGTTCTGTAAAAGGAATAATTTTTGTCATGTGTAAATAGGGTCCAGTTACAGAATCACAGAATAGTTAGGGACCTCTGGGGATCACAGGGTTACTTAGAGCATGTGACATAGGAATGTGTCCAGGTGGGTTTTGAATGTCTCCAGAGAGGGAGACTCCATGACCTCCATGTGCAGCCTGTTCCAGTACTCTACCACCCTCAGTGTAAAGGAGTTCCTCCTCATGTTGAGATGGAATTTCTCGTGTTTTAGTTTATGGCCATTGCTCCTTGTCCTGTCACTGGCACCACTGAAAATTCTGGCACCATCCTTTTGATATTCAATTTAAAAATATTTTTGTGTTTTGATGAGGTCCCCTCTCAGTCTTCTCTAGACTAAACAGGCACAGTTCCTGCAGTCTCTTCTCACTGGAGAGATGCTCCAGACCCCTCATCAACTTTCTGGCCTCTGCTGGACCCTCACCAGTAGCAATTTGTCTTTCTTGGACTGTGGAGACCAGAACCGAATACAATACTCCAGATGTAGCCTGTAGGGCAGAGTAGAGGGGGAGGATCATCTCCCTAGGCCTGCTGGCCACACTTTTCCTAATGCACCCCAGGATATTATTGGCTCTCCTGGCTGCAATGGCATTGCCAGCTCATTATCATCTTGTCATCCACCAAGACTCTTGGGTTGTTGTCTGCAGAGCTGCTCTTTAGTAGGTCATCCTCTAACCTCTGCTGGTACTCAGGGTTATTCATCCCCTGGCTCAGGACCCTACACTTGCTTTTGTTGAACTTCATTAGCTTTCTCTCCACTCAACTCTCCAGCCTTTCAAGGTCCTGCTGAACAGCAGCACAGCCTTCAGGTGTATCAGTTACTCCCCCCCATTTTTTATCATCAGCAAACTTGCTTAGGCTGCACTCTAGTCCAGGCTGATGATAAACAAGTTGAATAAGGCTGGACACAGTACTGATCCCTGGGCAACACCATTGATTATGGGTCTCCAACTGGATTCTACTCCACTGATCATGACTGTCTGAGTTCTGCCATTCAGCCAGTAACACCATTTAAATGGAGGATGCTGGAAGAAACTTACCTGATTTGAAATAAATAATTAGATCCTTCACATAAATATTCCATTTACCTGCATGTTTGAGAAGGGAAGCTGGAAAGACCCTCTTCTCTGGCACAAAACCAGTCACAATACAATGAAGATTTAAAAAACTAAGCACAAAAGATTTTATTCATTTTTCTATAACATAATTTTTAATATATGTTGAATTGAAAATCTAAGACAATAAATGTCCTGAAGTGAGCACAAAGCTAGAATTCACTGACTGCTCTTCAATGTTGATGCTGCACACTGCGGGACGACAATTTTGTTGTACTCTCAATCAAGGTGCTGGGAAGAAGACCAATACTTGTGTAGAATGAGTAAGAGATTGTTACATTTTGGTATAATACATTTATCCTGACGTAGAAACAGAAACTTTAAGCAATTTCTTTATTTAGGGAGATACTTGGGAAGATAAAAGATTCTATAGATTTACGACTTGCCTAATGGTCTCTTTCCAATTACTTAATGTCCTCATTTGTCTGAGGCTAGAAACACTATTCCCTGCCAAGGCAGGCAATCTCTAATGTGTTGATATTTTTAATCCTGAAATACTTCTTGTCCTTAATCCAAATAGGGGCTTCATCCTCTTAACATGAGAAGTTTTCCTCTTTGAGGAATTCCTGTCTCAATAGACCAGTTGAGTCTATTTTGTAAATGACATAATAACTTTGTTTTTGTTTCCCAAGAAGGGCTTGGACATTTCTAAATGTTCAGAGAACTACTAGGTATTTAGAGTTGTATGGTTGCACCCCAGAGCTGCTGCTTTAGGTTTTTAGTGGCTTTTTTACCCCCTTCTTTTTGTTTCTGGTGAAGATTGCCTGCTGAAGCTCTTCAGGAAAGAACTGCAAAACCCAACCAAATTCTTACAAAATCATAACTGTCATGGGGTGTGTATATAGTTAAAATAAGAGAGCCATGCAGTGATCAATCAATGTATGCAATTAAAACCTGCTGTTATTAATATTATAGTTTCTGTGTTTGTCAGTCTAGTAAATATAGTAGCAGAATGTAACTTAAAGGTTTGCTTACTGTCTTTCATGTCTTTTGGGGGATGAATTCCAGCCTATAAATCTAGACATGTTATACACAATGTGATGTATGAAGTATAAGGGGGTGAAGCCCCTTTAGTATACACTTAGGTATAAGAGAACAGCAGAAAAGGACTAAGGAGGGCTTGATTTACATGAACTAGGTGTAAGAAAATGAAAATCTCATTGATGCATATTCTGCAAATATTTCATACTTAATTCTGCTAGTGTTTGTTATTTTTGTCTGTGATTTCTACCTACAAGACAAAGATAAAGCAGCTGTTCTAATTGTTATGAATAATTTACCTTTTAGTTTCAAAAGCACTGATATTTGTACTTTAGGAATACAGAAAGGAAAAAATGAACTTTCAAAGAAATGGTAAGCAGAATACTTTCACAGTCTTTATGATGAAACATTCCCTGTTTGTTGCCCATATGACAGCTCTGGCAACATTATAAATCTTTCTAACCTTCCTCTTCCAATTTAGCTATACTCACGGGGATATATGTTGAGGGCATCTTAAGCATAAAGAAAACAAAGATGCTAAGATACAAAACAAATACGACAACTAGAATTTTTAACCTGTGTGGGTTTGGAAAGGATTTATACTGTAAATCAAAGGGAAATTCCTTTGTGCCTCTCTTCTTTTTAAGAAATTCACCTATGCTTTTTTCTCAGTGCCAAGACTGTTCTATTCTGTCTCTCAACTTTTATATTCTAGAAGTGCATGGATTAGTTGGCTGTATAAGAAATTCAAAATATTGCCCATGTTGGCATATATAGACTCTCTAAGTATTCGGCAATTAGATTTATGTGCTAGGGTAGTGATACAGAAAAATTTCAGTCCCATCACTTTCACTATGGAGCATGAGGGAAAGCTATGGAAATAGCATATAAGCTCCTGGCAGCCAGGAGTAGTAACCCTTTCTTTGTATTTAACTGCAGCCATATTGGTTAGCCTGTAAGGATGCATAAGTCATCCTTTATGACTTGATGCTGGACTTATAGAAATGAAAAGGTTTTTTGGTTGTAGGAGGTAAAGAAGTCTTAAAATAGATAGGGGAACAAAGTGAAATAGAACCTGAAGTGAAGAAAGAAACTATCCTTCACTCCCTATGATGAGGCAAAATAAAGAAATAAATGCACCAATAAATAAGTTAATAAAGGTGCATAATGTGACCAAAAAAAGAGAGTATTTTCCTTATATAGTATTTAAATGACCTTGCAAAAGAAAAAAGTCACATTAACTGGTAATGAAATGGGACAAGGGCAGTCCTGCTGTCACAGCACATAACATCCCCTCTCAGTTTTTAGTTTATTGCTTGCTGTTCAGGATTTGTTTACTTTGAATTTTAAAATTAAATTAATGAGTAACAGTAAAAAATTAGATGTTATTTTTGGTCAGAATAATAAAAGTGAAGTTTTAAACAGCCTCCCATATGGTGATCCAAGCACAAACAAAGGAACAGAAAAAGACTTCAAAGGGTCTGCAACTCATGGAGCAAAGGAAGTAGTGTATTTGTTGATGCTTCTCCTTATCCCACAGAAACTCTTCTGTATATATACCTCATAATTAGGGCTTCGTGTGCCTGCAGGGAGGGTACACAGCCAGGGAGCAGCCTTTATGCACAGCATGCTACCCTAGCAACCTGATAGATTTCCAGCAGAAATTTGTGTGGGAGTTAATGCTGATCTTTGCAGAGTTAACCCATTTTTGGAGAAAGAAGTATGCGCAGCTGTTATGGACTAGTCAGCACAGTTTGCCTTCTGAAATGTATAGGAAAAGAACTTAGTCAGTATGTTCATATTTGGATATGTACCTGGAATTTCCTTGCTCATCTACCAAATCCCTTTGTGCGGAGTAATGTGGCATCAGCTCACTAACTGTGCTCTTGACATTTCTTAGGTTTGGCATTTTTTTGTCACCTAAGCATGATATGAGTTTTGAGTCTGTCTTTTGCTCAGTTATACTAGAATAGCCTTTTAAAAAGTGAAATTTCCATCTGAAGCTGAGCTCTGTCAGTCTTAGCCCAAGCCCTAGGACTAATATATGAGAAAATGTAAATGAATACAGAAGTGAGTGAGAAAGGCATGAGGAGAGGAATTATGTTTCACTGAGAACTCCAACATCAATAAATCTTTGGGACCAGAATGTTTATATCTCTTGTCCTTGCACTTTCCTCAGATCAGAGCTAGAAAACATTACTACCACAGAGTGAATAGCATATATGTGTCTTGTGGCTGTGTTAATCTCATGCAGTATTTTAAGAGCATAGAGAAGAATAGCCCTTTTGGGTGTGCAGAGAGTGGGAAATTGCCTAATGATCAAGTGTGAAAGAGTAAGGCTGTGGAAGAGACAGATTTCTGAATCTCTGACAGGCTGTAGGGACTATTTGCAGCTTATATAATTGAATTTTGAACCACTAGAAGAAGAATTTATGTGCACAATTTCTGCTGTTTTCCATCCCTGGAGGAAAACTTCACTGCATCACAGTCTACCCAATCATCTGATATCCTCATTACTCAGCAGAAAAACAGATCTGTGTGATAGGAGGTGTATGTTTGCATAAAGTCTCAATGACATAAACCTGGAAAAATTCTGATTTTAGCTGTCAATTGTATTGTTAGGGTAATGAAGAGACTTTCACCTTTCATAGTCAAGCGCAAAGCTAAGAGAGTCACATGCAACAGGCACCTAAGATTCCAGTGGGTTTATCAGAAGTAAAGTTGAGAGCCCCTAAGTGAAAGTTTCAGCTTTCCCTTTACTAGCACTTAAAACATAAAAATGCTGTCAGTTCATTCCTGTTAAGTTTCCTTGGATTTACTAATCTAATTTAAGTGAAAATTCTTGAAGAAATTTTGGCCTTATATCCTCAGCTATTTCCACTGACAAAATTTGAAATCAGTTTATGCATTAAGCTTGTTTGGACTTCCAAACCCTTTTTGTCTGGTAATTGACTTCCTAGTATTAATTAAAACAGTAGGGCAGAATAGTAAAACATGAATGTATTGAAGGGGAGTAGACTAGTCTGGCAGAAGTATTTTGTACATCATTCCTCATATTCTCGGGATACCCAACTCTTCTCCTCACACAAGAATTACGCATATGTCCACATAACTGATGTGTAAAGGACTGCTCATTTGACCAAAACCAAAATGAGGCTGAGGATGAAGAGTCCTTGTGATGTAGTCTGCCACAATGCATCTCCATTGTGCTTAGAGAAGTCTAAGGTATTGTGTCTCTGATGCTGCACTGGAAAAGATGTAGTTCCATATCGCTGTAAACCAAGAATGCTGTAAGCAACACAGTAGAATTTCAGGTTTTTTATAGTATACTAACCACAGTTTTATTTTACCCACATGGAAGTGTGAGATGGGTTTGAACTATTACAATCAGCTTTATAGATAAATACATCTTTCTTTATTATCTAGTTCCCTATCAGTCTTTCTACCCAATTTGAAATTTTATATTGATATCCTTCAACATTGCAATATATTTTATCATTTGCCACAATAAAATCAATAGCTTTACTGAAATCCCTACTAGAACTGAAGGACCACTCACTGTAATAGCAAGAAAGAAGTCTTTGCAAGGTTTTCTGAAGATGTCTGTCTGGATTTGCTGGATCCACTGTATTATTTGTAGAACTCATAAAAATATCCTATTACTTGGACACCACTACAATGGAACCATAATATTAAATTTTTATTTTGCAACTTAAATAACTAAAATTAGCATTCAAAGTGACTTTTTTATCTTCTAAATTTGAAACTTCCATGAATAGGCTCTAAATGAACTTTGTACTGCTGGAAGGAAGCCTTTCATGTGGTATTCATCAGTTGCTATGCTTGTTCAAAGCACTAACGAATAAGAATGCAATCATTACGATGTAGACTAGTTCTAGCCCCTTGAAATCAACACATTAGAATAAGAAACTATTCATGCCACACCTGGATAAGTTCACCAGGCAATTAAACATGAAAGATAAAATTAATCTTTTCCTCTTCATCATGATTTATACAACGGTTTAAATTAATTTCCTTTTTACAAAATTAGGACAGATATCTTAATAATATAAAGTTGATTCTATATGTTTGTGAACTGGACATCTATATGTTTGTTCACATTAGGCTTAAAGTCTTCCATCCCCACAGTATTTTTTAGAAATCTTTTAGAAATTTTTACTATTTGGCAAAGAGGGTCTAGCAGCCCCAAATCCCTTCTGGCTCAAAGTTTGTGCTGGTATGATATCAGAATATGTCATATGACCCTGAACTGAATGATTCCTCATATATTCTGCATTATAGCCAAATTTTCACCAGAGTTGTTCTATTTCTCATATATAACCTTAGGACAGACTGGTTTACCTCTTTCCTGGTCCATACTATCTTAAGAAATTGATTTCTGAGTCCAAACTTTGACAAAAGCTTTCTGTATTTCACAAACACCCGTTATAACCACTAAAATTCATTAATTACCATTATGGCAATGGCAGCTGGATGTTCATGCTTTTCCACTGACTCCCATTCAAATTCCAAATATTTTAAAAGCTTTTCAAACATTCATCTATCTTCATTTGCTTTGCTTCTCAGCCAGTTCCTCCAACACCTGCCCCATCCTTCCTACAGAGTCATGCCTGCTGGTGTGAAAATATGTTCTTTTGCAGAGTTCTATGAAGCAGCCTACTTGCATTTTTCCTTCTGATCCAGCCTTAATTGCCTTCCTAAACTTAAAACTGCATTCTTTTTTATTTTTCTTTACACACATTTGCTTTCTGTAATGCTGTTACGGGGGTATATTACATTGCACATAGTCCTGTCTGTTTTGCTATTTTAATACATATATTTTAATGGTGCAGCAAATACATGTGGTACAAACTGGGCTACCTTTGTTTTGGCTCTGTCTGTGTATTCTAGTATGGCTGGACTTATTTATGGGTATAGTAAATACTTACAATGCTATCTATGCTTCTATTCTGCATGGATTTTGCGTGACACAGTATGTATCATCTTTTGGCGTGAGTGTGTCCACTGTGACAGCAGTGCTGCGTGTGCTTTTACCCTTGCTCATGTCTTTTCAAACTTATGCTTCATAAGTCAATATTGTAACAGGAGAAGGGATGGTGGCATAGAGTTTGAGAGCACTTGAGGACACTGAATAAATCACTGAAACACTTCAGCCAAGGTTGCTGATGCAAACTAACAAAATTAATGATTCTGCCCCTCTACTTTGGTCTGGTGAAACCCCACCTGGAGTACTGAGTCCAGCTCTGAGGTCCCCAGCACAGGAAGGACATTGACCTGTTGGATCAAGTCCAAAGGAGGGTCATAAGTTGATGAGAGATTTAGAATGAAGTGGTAACTTTCCCTACAGCGTGACTTTACCTACAGGGTGATTCTGTGGACAGAAAAACAGGAGTAAAAGCATATAAGATGGATCAAATTTGCTTTTTCAGTTGTACTTAGCTAGTAAAATTTTTGTCACACGTATATGGCCACTGTGAGAGAATCACAAATACCTTTTCAATACTTTCTTGACAGGCATTTGCAGCAAACTTGTCAGGTTTCCTGTAGGACCTGTTTTCTCTAAAATGAGTGTGTTGCTTCACTGTATTGCAGAGACTTTTTCAGAGTGGCATCCTTCTCCTTGCCCATACATACTTCTGTTCAAATGATGCACTACATGTCTCATTTTACATAGAATGAAGATCAGGGTATCCCTGTCATGAGACATTTGAAATTCTTCATGCAATCTGCACTATGAAGGAGCATACTGTGAACTGGAGAGATCACCCTGTTGTGCATCTTTCAGCTGGTGGCATATTTCCCTCTTAGGAAGGCTGACAGTTCTTGCCCTAAATCAAGATTTGTTCTGCTGCTGAATAATGACACTCTGCAGTACTTTGGATATTTGGCTCGCTTAGAACTGAGGTAATCCTTTCTGTGTCAGGTTATGTAAATGCAGTTGGCTTATGTTGCTTTTTCATAAGTTACAGAAACCATAGTGCTTTTATAAAAGTTAATATAGTTTGTAATTAGTTCTTATTTTCGGTTGTTTATTTTTACCCCCCAGTTGCATTCCAAAGTCTGTTACTGTCTGAGCACTTGTTCAGAATACAGGTCTTACTGTCTGGTGTATTTTGCATCCTGTATACATCATCAATATCAAAGACACTGTTTTTCAGCATGTTATGGGATTTTCAGGATAGAAAGAGACTGTGTATACTGGTATTTTTTTTCGTATGACAAGGTACTATGATGATGCTCTTAATTATTACAGAATGTTTCAATAAAAATATTCCTATGTAATATTATCAAATTCATAATTAGTGTTCTTTAAAAATATTTTTCTATGTGAATATTTCTACAATGCTCTGAATTATTATAAGCTTTTGATACTGTGTTTATTCTAGGGTTTTCGTATATGTTTAAGTCTTTTAACTGTTGTACTGCCAATGATGTATATGCATGTGACTGTCAATACTTCTGCTGGCACCAAGATGAAATGTGGAATCTTTTCCGTAAGAGTCCATAAAGAGAGAGCACATGGGCAGCTGTTGTTAGACAATGTGATCTTCACTGACTTTAAGCAGACATTAAGATCCACATAGAGAGGAACAGGCCTGGAAGGTCAGTTGTGTCCAGAAAAACAAAATTGTCATTTATGCTCCTTTTACTGTGTCATTATTTCCACTATACTTTGCTTACAGATCTGAGACAGTCACTGCCCTTCTCACTAGTGAGTAATAGCAAGAAAAATTTAAAAGCTGAAAGAAGTAGCTATGGTACTTAATTTGGGGTTGAGATAATCCAAGACAAAAAACCTAATAAATTAGATTTAAAAAAAAAAAAGGAAAATAGTTTGTTTTTTTTTTTTTTTTCTTTTAGCCTTTTAATGACAGCAATAAAATATAGCCACGTCAGCAGAAAGTTCCTGCTTGGTGTATTGGATTTATGTATTTTCTATTGATTTGACTTCAACAGTATGAGACCCACTTACTTCCTTAAAGAAATTGTTATTTAAACCCATTTTCTACTTTATCAGACCCTTACCTTATTGCATATTGCATTATATGTTTAAATCTGTATAGCTCAGTTGGCTTCCATGTGGCTGTTCCCTTTCTGAGAATTTAGTGTATGTGCAAAGGTGGGTCCCTGTTATTTGCTTTTATAGACTCTTCATAGATTAGCAAGGAGATGACTTACCTGACTTCTCAAATTTGGTAAACTTCCCCACACAAAATTATCCTGACTGTTATAAATTTATTCATACTTTTGATTAGGAAACTAAAAATGCGTTAATAAGTAATAAATTAATAACGCAAGGTTCACAAAAGCAAGCAAAATAATGAAAATTAATTGCAGTGTCGTGAAAGGAAAAAATCTGCTTTCTGTTGATAAGTATATCCTGAAATATAAATAATTTTTCTTTTTAAGCGTTAAGTAAATGTTGGGTGAGGAATTTTTTTTTTCCATGGGGATGACATTAAAATGTAAACTCGTTTAAAATACTGCTTTTCTAAAATGCAATTGATTTTTTTTCATCAAATGGCAGGGGAAAATCCTCCAGATCTTCTCAAGAATATAACCTGCAGACTGACCTGGCAGACTAATCATGTAGATTTCAGTATCAGTTAGAGATGTATAGTCCTATAATAATAGACACGCAGATATTATATAAGCATATAAACTATGATGCTTAATGGCACATCTTGCTCTCAAAGAAACCACAAGTCACTGAAATGTTGCAAAGGGTTCAACAAAGATGAAATCAATTCTTTATTTTACCTATACTGAGAACATGTTTTGTTGAGTATATATTATTCTTCTTGCAGTTTTCTTTCCCTCTGTAAATTGAAGAAAAAAAAATCTTACAGTATCAGTTCCTGTGCCCTGCTCATTAAAGGCCTTTTAATTTATTTTATCCTTCACTGCATGGTTTATGTTTGAAATACAGTTGAATTCTCATCTAGTCTGTCCCTTCTTCTCTGACAATAATAATAATAATAATAATAACAATAATAATACTCCATTTAAATTTTTCTACAGCATCTTTTGCTCAGCTAAGATTTTCTCTTTTATATTATTGGGCTTTTATTTGAAAACAGGCACCTTGCAATTAATTATGCTAATCATAGTAAAAATGGTTTTGGTTAATTTTTGGGTTTTTTCTTCTTTTTTTTCAATGTGAAGGTGAGGCATACATTCAATATACAAAATTTTTTCAAAATACGTGTGTATACTAAAAATTATTTGACTGTGTTCTGTTTATGAAGAATTTCTGTAAAATACATGATACAATTTTTCAGTAAACTTAAAAACTTTTTAGTCATGGATTCCTATTTTCTTAGGAATTTTGTTCTTGTTTTCTTTCCAGAGAACTAAGAAAAAATTCTTTTAAAGTATGAAAAATGAAACAAAAATTTTTACGTACAGTCAAAATGAATGAAAGTAGCTTCATAATATATTTAGAGAAGTACCTACCCATATAATAACTAGACCTATGAATCACTAGGAATAAATAAAAATTATAAACATATTCAGCAGCTGTTTCTTAGTTACTTTGCATCTTCCTTCTCATTATACTTTAAATTCTTTTTTTGCGTTTCTTTCCTTACCTTGTATTCTATGTTTTTGAATTTTTCATGTCATGTCATATTTATTTGACATTCAAGGAGCAGTTCCAACAAGCTCTTTTGACATCTTTTAATAGTATTTCAGCAAAACCCTTTTGAATATAGGGGGTGTTTTGGGGGTGTGGAAGGCATTTTAAATAAATAGCTACATAGGTTTAATTTTCATCTTCTTAAGTGGGTGAGATGACATTCACTAGTTAATATACAGATTTCTAGCTGTCAGGATAATACTAACAAAACAGACAAGAAGACATTAATCCTAAACACCTGATACTTCATTAAGTCATGCAAATAGAATTTTTACAAAGCTATATGGATTTAAATAAGAAAACGCGAGATTTAATGTAAGATTAAAATAAGATTTATTTATTAAATAATAAACTATAATATTTAAATAATAGAATTGTTAGCCTTTTTCCATGTTAATAAGCCATATATGCACTGTTGTACTCTGTCTGCATGGTAGCAGACATAGCCAAAATAGTCAAAACAATAAATATCTTTTATTTACAAATGAATGAGGAACACCTGTAGACAGCTGAAGAGAGTTTTATAAAGGATACTATTCCAAAAGAACATTATGTTCCATAGAATTTATGTTCTACAGACACATGAATTATAGGAATTATCACAGGACAATTTGTCAATCTACAGTTTTACATACAAGTTTAGAACATATTTTCAAACCTATGTTTAAATCCCTGTTACTTCCTTATCCTGGGTAATTCTTTAATTCAGTGTAAAATTCAATGAGCTCACTTTAACCATTTTTCTTGATTCAGAAGTACTCAGTCATAGACCAGCAGCTATTACTGTAGGCACAGTAAAACCAAGTGTCTTGTGGGCAATGAAGACATTTGACACTGAGAAATAAGGACCATGACCTAATAATTTTTCTAATAAAGTTATCACTAAAACTTGACATGGATTATAAAAATCAAAAGATTCAAAATATTAAATGAACCTTTTAAGAGAAATTCTGCTAGTTTTCTAATAGTTGGGTTTTTTTTTCCCCAATATGTCTTGTGTTAACCTTAAAACAGGCATTCTTTATGCTCCATAAATGTGTGTAGAGGTCTTTTCTGAAAAAGTTATTCAAATAAAACAGGTGCTATTGTTGGGCTCTATGTGTAGACCTTCATGCAGTTTATAGAGTCTAGATCACTTTTGGGTCATTACAAACCAGTATTAGAGGGTATGGTTTGGTTTATGGTTTATAAATCAAAGTTGTGTGTGAACAAGTATGAATAAATTCTGACTGTGCTTAAGGTCCAGAACTGAATCAAGTTAATTCAATAGCTTAGAGAATTCTATTGAAAATTATTCATTTCCCCACACCAGCAAACAGATAGGTTATGATAGGGAGAATAACACAGATTTTTATGCCAATGGTAAATACATCAGCCTCTGGTTTACAATATAGTACTCCATCTAATATGTGTTCAAAAAAAGGTATAGATGTATACACATTTTGACTGGAAGACTTGTAATGAACCTTTTAGTATGGCAATTCATCAGCATCCATTGAAAATTAGTTTTAATTGGAAAGATAATTCAACTCTTAACAGTAAAAATGCCTTTTATTATTGTTTTATTGGAGATTGGAAGTCTGGGTGAATTGCCCTGTAAAACTAATCAGAAATACAAAGGAATAGTTCATTATAGCAATTTCACTCATTTTTGGTTTTTCATATTTTAATATTTGTTTCTTTGTATTTATGATTTTTTAAAATAGCTAAAGATTTCACCCTCACAACTAAATTTTCTAAAAGAGAAATAGTTTTATTTCCTGTGCTCTTGCCTTGCCTTTTCCCTAATTCCATAAAGGAGTCAAGTGTAACATCAGGGAGAGTATGTAACTGTAGTTTTAAGAATTTTTATAACTGGCATTCTAAAATGGAATTTTTAAAAGTAAGCCATATATTGATTATACACCACTTAATACACCCATCTTCAAAAATCATTGGCTTTCACCATAAACGTTATTTCAAACTCTGTATAGCCAAATCCTACATTTCAGCATGGCAGATCAATCTTTGACCTTAAAATCTTGTCTTTAAAGAACCTTTCATGGGTAAGAACAGTTTCCTTCAGCAATATATACCCACTAGATTAGCATTTTGCCATAATTGTTACTGATTTCCACAGAGTGATAGATCAAGTTCATTTGTCAGGATATCAATTAAGTGGTATAGATTTGGAATTGTGTTGCCCTGATGATGATGTGGGGATGGAGTATGTGAGGAATAAATTTTTATGTGTGATGGTAATATAAGAGTTTCCCCTTGTTCAAATGTAATTTAAATAGACAAAAATAGAATTCTGTGCCTTTTTTAACAAGGATAAATGAAATGATTCATTTGCAAATTGCATGTCCCCAAAGTAACTGAAGAAAAAGTTATGTTCTATGAATAAATAGGTTCAATGTGGGTTACAAAGTCTTTCTTTTCAAAGGCAAATTGTTAAAATTTGAGAAAATTTTCACTGGTAAGTCACATGATGAACAAATGCAGGGTGGTGTTTTGTGAAATACTGCATACTTTTTTTTTTTTTTTTTGTAAAATTCTTTATATGAACCCTGAAAATTTTCATTTCATCTTTGCTTGTCACTGTCCTTCACTCTGTCAGAGAGTTTTCCTGAGTAATTTTGGTCACTGGATAATTCTTCATGTATATATTCCCTCTAAGATACCATCATCTGCAGTGGTTTGTGCAGCTAGAAGTCCACTTGATATACACTGCTTAGTGCTGCAGAGCAACATGCAGGAGTTCTCCACACTGGTGTGGTGCTCCAGAGTGCAGTTTGAAAGAGCATGCTAGCCAGCAATCCTGTGGTGTTAGTCACCTCCTCTTTCATTCATCACTGTTCAAGTAAAAATGAAGTATTCATAGGCAACACAGTGACAAGGACATATAAAGACATATTTACACAGAAGTGTGACACTAAGTATGCCTGTATATGTCTTGTATTTTTATTAATTCCCAAGGTCAATTAGATGAAGATTGAGTTCTTATGCCCTCTTATGCCTTAAATGCCAAATCTTCATTTCACTTTCATAGATTGCAGACTTGCACTTTCTTTTGTACATCACCTCTATCTTTGATGGTCATTCAGTTATCCCTCTCATTCTCTATTTTCCATACTTCTCTACAAAATATTATTATAACATGACCAGATTTGCATAAATACTCGAGTTTAATTTTCGATAATATTATGCCTGTATCAAAAGAGGCAATCAGGTGGTTTCGAGCATTTTGAATAAGCTAGCTTGGAATGAAACTTCATGAAAACAGAGAAAACAGAAAAGCAAAAATATAACCAAAACATGTTTATCTAAATTATTTGGTACCTTTATCTGACAGCATTTCCAAGAACAGGAAAGATAAATACTCTCATAGATTAACGAGTTTATTGTTATTTTTACTATGCATAATGAGACAGGGATGGCAACTATTTTCAACTAATTCACTTAAGACCTATTTACTTTCCAAAATGCTTCATAATGGTGAGAGAGAATATTTCCATAATTACATTTTTTCTTGTGGCCCTTGCTCTGAAGTGTTTTTGTTCTTTCATGTACATACTGAAGCAAGCAGCTGTTTGCAACTCTTTAGCAACTGTGATTGAAACATTATTTTACAGGAAAGCAGGAGAGATTCTCTTCCCATGGAATGAGAAGAGAAGTTTGTACATTTTAGCTGTCTTGAGGGACTATTTCCAGTTCTTTCTCATCTGTCTCATTGTAGTAATGATTTAATGTTATAATAACACAATGCAATATGAGAACTGTAAAGTCTTAACAACAGGCTTTATTGTGATCCTTCTCTATGGCTGCAATGCTGGAAAATGAAGGTAAAAGTGTGACGGCCTTATCTACATTTCAAATCTTCATGGAGGGTGGATATTTACTGATTTTTATAGAGATTTTATGTCAGTTGAACTATTTTATATTGGAGCATGAGGTTTTTTTCCCAATGGAGTTGTATAACATTAACATGCGTGCTGTCATATCAGCTTGCAATAATTGCTTTGGTGAGTCACATCAAAAGCTATTGTCCCTTTCCTTACAGATGTAAGGAAACCTGAACTAGATCTGGTTTCTAATGCTAGTATATTTGCATCTACACTCTAGCTAAGCATGGCTTTATGTACACAGATATTATTAAAGGGGTCAAGCTTTGTTTATAAAAAAACCCAGAGTCTTTTATCAGGAAGGAGAATCTTCACCCATAACTGTGTCACAGCACCTCTCTGACAGAAGAGCTCACTCATGAAGGTGCACTTCAGAAGCAGCCAGTGCATCCTCAGGAATAGAGTTCTGCTCTCTGTAGTACACTAGACATCTTTTTGAGTTCTGATTATACATCATTTTTCACACCCCTCTGGCCTGATCAAAAGGCTGAGCCAAAATGGAGCCCTGAACATAGTTTCTCTATGACTAGCTTAAAATGATGATAAATTACTTCACCCTGATTCAATTCATCTAGAGATTGAGAATATGATAGCTCCCATTTTAATTAAAACCACTTCCTTTTTTCTTTATTTTTTCCAAATATATTAAGGAAACAAGGAAAACAGGATTTCTGTTGTGAAGATGCATGCATTAATATATTTAAGAAAATCTCTTTTAAAATTTTCTCCTTGCTTCTAAGCAACCTAGATAGCTTTACATCCTATTTCCTAAATAATCCCCTGTCCTCAACAACTGTATTAGTAAAACAGTGCACGGAGATGTTTTACAATTTCCTTGTCTTTAGATAAAGCATATATTTATAGAAGTCAGTAGCATACTGAAGTGCCAGTTAAATCTCAGTGAAGGACTTTGGTATTTTGCAGAGTTTGAAGCTTGTTTCCTGTATACAACCCCTGGTATGTTAGAAGTGGCAGTAAATCATCAGAGCCATTTTTATAGCCTGGTAATATTTTCCACAGGAGGCAAGATCTCCTCCACAGTCTTGCTATGTAATCTACATGCAGAAAATTACAAAGAAAAGCAGATGGCAACCTCTCCTGCTTTCTTCCTGGAGCCACAAGCTGAAGTACAACATGCATGCTGTCTACATGCTGCACCTTTTGGCAGATGGCAGAAATATTGTTTAGCCTGTATATATGATAGAGTTATAACAGAAATCTGTCAAGTTAAGAGAATATTTGATGTGGCAATGATGGGGAGTGCAGTACTTTTCTAATGTTCTCTGGCATCTCTATTTTCTCTTTATTTGACACAAACAAGGGAAAAAACCCAAACAAACTATTTAATGCACCTTCCTTTTCTCTGAGCCTTGCTGGATCAGAACCTTACTCAAAAACCCATGAGTAGATCAGTCCCTGTAGAAATATGAGAATTATTGAAACAACAATGTTGATTAACAAAATCTTAATAAAGCTTTTTTCAATGAAAAATCTTCAATAGGAAACTTCAAAGGATGAAATGATACCTCTACAGAATCTGTTAATTACTGTGGTATTACAATCATGTCTGGAGTGAAAAGCATCTACTGCTCTAATACTACTTAACAGATTTAAGGATAAAGTGTGAGTGAGAGTATAGCATGCCACAGTTTTTTTTAATGGGAAATAATGTGAAATGTGGTTAGCATACTGAATAAGAGCATAATATTCCTCATAGTACTCCTCATGCACCCTTCCTTGCTTATCCACACAAATGAAAGAAAATACAAAAGAGTGCATTCTCAGCATCAGTGGTTTTTGACATGAGTCTCTGTTCACATGAGTACTCCCATTGACTTAATGGGTCTTTTCATGCCAAAAAAAAGATTTCCCATGTGACCATGGTTTTCAGGGTACCTCTCAGGTTCTAAAATAGACCTTTATAGCAATTCAAATCACAAAGTAAGTGAATTATAGGTTGTTTCTTACTACACAAGCCTTTGATATCAATGATTTGGTAATCTGAGCCAGGTTGAAACTAATTACTTGAGGCTTACTTAGCTCAAAAACGTCTAAGTGGTAAAGAATACCCATGAATACAAGTGACCGAGCTCTTTGAAAATGCACTTGCCCTCATCTTCCTTATAAATGAGATTCAGGTGTAATTATTGTTTCCTAGTACAATTAATCTTTATGATGAATGGCACACATTATGGACAGAGAATAATTTCTAATTAACTTATTTCTTGTAGTGGTTCTGTGTTTTTGACAGTCTGAAGTAGGGCAGGAAGTGCAAAAAGTTACGTTATTCAGGGATATCCCACAGAAACACTTGATTAATAGTGTAAAGAGAAAAGGAAGAATGGGGATCACAAACTGCATGTTCCAGAGGATTACTTATGAGGTTTCTGAGGTTTCTCAGCTGGCCTCTGATGTTCAGCTTGTACTAAGTAACAACTTAAGAGAGCAGTATAATGGTAAATTATACAAAAATTTACTTGAAACTTTTGTTTGTCTAATAATAAAGCTGTCAACTTTTTGGTAAGTTTAAGGACATAAAATTAATACTTAAAAAACCCACTCTAACTCTTGATTTCCAAGATCTGGGTTTATGGATCTAACTCATCAAATTAACACTGTTCTGAAAGTCAGCATCAGTGGAAGCCAATAGAAAGACTCCATAGATTTAGTAGGCTTTTCGTTAGACACTTATTTCACTAACAATCCTGACTAATTAAGCCCTTTGGTAGTGAAACAAAGATCCCATTAGCAGCATTGCAATTTCAAAGAATGCAAAGTTAGATAGTTACTCTTGTGTCTGGTGCTTGTTAGCTTGCTTTTTTCTTAAGTAGTGACTCAGCTAAGAGTCAAACTCATATTCACATACTGGAATGAGGGAGAGGTAGCAAAAATTTTTTTTGCCCTTAAACAGGTCTGCTAGTGCAATATTCTCTCTGGTAGATTAGGGCACACTTTATGTTTTTTTTGAGAATTGAGAGCAATACTTTTCTTTGAAAGAAATGTTAGGAAAATGTCTACTAAAATTTTATTTTGCAGGAGGTTTTCAGATGATGTTGTATGACTAATATTTAAACATACCTCATTGATTATATTTAGCATTTTACTCCTATCTGGAATTAGTGACAAAATTTTGGTAAGCAGAATTTTAAATTGCAAATACTATGTCAGATGGAAACAGATTTTTATCTGTGTATAATGTGACTAGCTAGAGTGCTTCTTGCTGTAACACAGGCATGCTATGAAGATTTTATAATCTTAGCGTTTCTGGAGATTTCAAAGTCTTGGTGGTTCTGGACAGACTCCCAGTTTTAGAAGGAGAGAAGCTGATCAACACTTTGCCAGTGGTAACAGAAGCCTTTAATCAGAGTCTGGAAAATTAATTCTCTGTAAAAGCATCTGGATGCTTTTCCTGCCTTGTATTCATCTTCTTTTGCAGTGCTTTATGTTTTACTTGTGGACTCTATCATAAACAGGAGTTAAAAAAGGAAAAGCTAAAGCAAACTTGCTGCAATCAGCAGAAGACAACAGATGCCTTAGTGGGAAATGAGTTTCAAAGTGAAAATTAATACAATGAGTGGTACAGCTACAACATGTGGAATATAGAGTGAATTACAATGAGGAAATTGCTCTTTCTACTGAGCAAGCTTTTTGCCATACTTTTATTCATGCATTTGATAACACTGTTATCCTAACATTGTTCTGCCTATAAGGCTTTTACAACCATGATATACAAGAGCTTTGTTTTTTCCTTCACTGTGATGACTCTGTCCTTTGGTATTTTTCCTAGCTTGACATGAGGCAGTAATGGTTCTATTAGCTTCACTGTATCTGCTGAGCTTGCTGTTTTCAGGGAGCATGTCATCACCAGCCTTTCTGCAGCTTCCTTATTAGCATGTGCCCTTTACTGACTCTGCAGGAGCTATCACCTAGAATTAAATATTTTCTGCTAGACCTGTCCTTACTCTGTGCAAAAATGATTACAATCCATTACGCCACCCTTTTGCTGACAGGCAGATACCACTGAGATTGCAATAAAATTGCTCCAAATTTAAATATGACACTAGTTTGCTGCACTGAGGATTTTGATAAAAGGAAATATTGGAAAAAAAATCTTTTCAGTTCACTAATTTATGTTGAAATTTTGAGAAGAAAAATATGGATACTTATTAAAATTATTGTATCAGCTATGCTGTATAGCTGTGATAAACATAAAAATGGAAAACATAAACATTTTTACTTCATTAAGGTTCCTAATAAGGTGTAGAATATTACAGACATTTAGGATGTAAAATATTGTAATGGAAAACAAAAGCTTTGAAATTATTCATTCTTAATTTTTCCTGTAATACAAAAGACAAATGAAGTAATATTCAACATTTCCTAGTGCAAGTTCTTTACTTGTTAAAAAAATCCTATGTGTAGCCTATTCTTAATCTTTTTCAATGGAGAAAAGTGAAACAATATCATTGTCATTGTTGATTTGAATATAAACTTTTTTTTTTTTTACGTATTTGTCTTCCTTTCAAACCCTGTTCCAGTAGAACCTCAAGGGTGTCATTGTACAGTTACCTTTATTTTTAGCAAGACACCACCTCCAGCATTGTAGAAGATTTTGATGTAAGCTTCTCCCAGTGGGTGTAATGCTCTTGCTGCAGCTTCTTTGGAGCTGGTAGGAATTGTGGCTGTGAACATAAGAGAAGGCAGCTAAGCTCCCCCAAAGTGGTTACTTTCTGTTTGGCTATTTTACTTCTAAAAATGTTGTTCCATAAGTAAAATACTTCTTGAACTTAAAGCCTCTTACAACACTACACTGACTTATAAACAGGGCTGTTCTTGCATGGCATGGTAAAGTCCTTTTTGTATGTGAAAGCCTAAGGATCTATTTTGTAATTCTGACACTGACTGCTTATATGAGCATGTTGCTCTGCCTTATCTACATCTCCCACTAGCCTTAACAATTTTAACTGTGATCAGACTCAGTCCTTCTATTTCAGAAGAATGGAACTTTATAGATGCAATAAGGAAAACTCCCTTAGAAGAGTTTACTATATAAACGTATCAGTACATTCCTAACCTATATTTTGTAAAATGTTTTACGTTTTCAGCCTTGAGGGCTGTCTTTCTTTGGCATCCAGCTGTTTTTTCATGTTTTACACATGAACCTGCATGCACCACGAGGAAAGATAAATCACTGTCACATTAAAATTTGTGTGCCTGCTTCATAAAAGTCATATGCTTTATTTACATGGGATGATCAGCTACAAAGAAATATATCATGTAATATATCACTTGAAAATTAATATCCATTTTGGAGAACACCTGTCTTACTATGACATTGCAGCTTACGTATGAAGTGTCTGAAGTCAAGAAAGGGACCGATTTGAATAGGTCTTCATAGGATTTGGCAATGTTTAAAGACCACCACAGCATTTTTCTATCTAAAAGTGAACAAAGTGCTATTTCAGAGATTTTCTGAATTATGAAAGACAATTAAATGCATGTGTTTGCTGCCATCCCCTTTTGCATGTGAAGATTATCTGACGAATCACTGTATATTTCTTTATACTGTGCCTCTGCCTTCTTACCAATACTTATTTCCCTAATTTTTCCTAAAAGTTGATTTGCTTCTTGTTGAAACCACAGAACTAGAACTATTAACCTCTTTACACTACACTTACAATTAAAAGAACCCCCAAAAATTCAACCTATATATTATTGTGTCTATTTTTCTGGATACACAGTATGTTTCAAAGTTAGACCCTACATCCTATATTCACATTTAAATCAAGCTGAAACTAGGGTGAAATTAAGTTAGCCATGCTTAACGTGATTGGGTTGTGAAATTAAGGTTGACAGCAAGACTACATGAACTGCAACTATGGAATTTACAGCTTAAACTAATTCAAATGGCTTCCTCATAGGACGCATTGAATAGGAGACCTGTACTGAATCAGGGTAGTCTGAATCAAAGACAGCTGATCAGCAACTTCTCATTAAATTGACATTAACAATTATTCTGGGACCATCCTGATACTCAGAAAGCTCCATTCTTCACAGGAGCTCCCAATAAAGACGCTAGAACTCTCTTGTTGCTGCCTACCTGTGAAATACAATCCTCCTCTTTGACCACTGAATATGTATCACATGTCTCTTGGTCAAATGGGCATATTGGTATACAGTCTGTAAGGGCCTACACCCATGACATAGCATGAGATCTAGAATCTGTTAGTGCTGAAGTTCCTGCAGAAAGGCCATTAAACTCAAGGATTGTATATGCAAACTTTGTGTGTAACATACTTGAAAAGCCTTTTTGTATGAGCTAGGATTTCATACCATTTACAGAAAACAATCATCTAGATCCAGGGGCTGTATGAGCAAGTCTCTTGAATGTGTATTGCTGTGAACAAATACTAAAATGGAGCTAACTCCCTGCAGAGAAGCGCCAACGGATATTGGGAGCTGCTTTCCCATTATATTTTTTTGCAACTACCAACTCATGTCTTCCAAGTGTGTAGGAAGATATGTGTCTGTATGTATTTATATATTTTTCACTGCACCTGTTTTTTTAACTATTCCCCGAAATACCAGTTATCTATAGACCAGAGCTGAAGTAAGAATGCATTAGTGGAGACTGGTGTAAGCCCAGAAAGTGGGCATGTATTATATCTTAGGTCTCAAATTATTTCTTTTGTTAGGAAAAGCAGTGAAATATGCTCACCATATTGAACCACTAGAGAGAAATGCTTTATTGAGATATTCTGGGAACCAACACTGGTCCTAAGGGCCTAAATCAATGCGGCTTCAAGTTCTACCTTCACTGAAGGGAAAGCAGGGACAAAAGTTATAGCAACAAAAAAACCTGTGAGACAGGAACCAGGAATAATATTTGTAGCCAGTTTTCACACAGGGAATATGCAAGTATATGGATCCAGCATGACCCAAGCACAGATGACTGTCCGAGTCAGGGAACTCCAACAGAGTTATAAGTGCCCCCAGCTATTTCTGCAAAGCTGACAGTACATGGTGTATTTACTTGTTCCTGTAATAGAGTAGATTCACGCGAATCAGAAATGTTTGACAAGTCTTGTCTTACATAGAAATTAATATTTTAGCTCCAACTTTATGTTGCTATTGACAGGTCCATTAGTCTTACATATAGTCTTTTCAGATTCCTAAAGCACAGTCTTCCGGGAGAAGGAAGGATGCATCGGATATTCTCAAACTTAATTACTAAGCGACAACAGCTCTTCTGCCTTCATTCAGTCATCTGCTAAATTTCTCTAGTTCTGATAACAAAACAAAAGGTTTGTCCAGAGTAAAACACTAAAACATTTCCTAGAAATTTTCCACTGCTACTTAAATTTGCACATTCATAGTTAACACCATTTCATGTTTCTCCTTTTATTTTTTAATGCAAAACACAACAAAAGCTGAAAAAAAAATGGACTTTTTGTATTTCATTTTGGTCTAGATGTCACATACTTCATGATGTGATGGTTGCTCCACTGATGCTAAGTTATTTATAGGTTATATATATATAGATATATATATGTACAATCATATATATACACAGGCTAATAGATAGTTTTTGTATGTCCACCCATTTAGGTGATCTGATGATGATTGGAAGGTTCTGCCTGTTGTTTTTTTTTTTTTGTTTAAATCATACATATAGTAATATGGAGGAAAAAAGTCCAGGATCAGGAAGGTAGAAATTAGAAACAAAGAATGGTAAATCCAGTAAAATTTTAGATATTTAAATAATTTTATTAAAACTAGCAATTAAAGAAACTGTTAGTCTAACTGTTAGTTAGATGAGTTTTATCTTCAGTATCTGTTATACATGAATAAATAAAATGAGAATTGTATCAGTTTTTCTACACAAGAGAAACTACCTTGCTTTCTAGTACACTCAATTGTTTTATATTCTTATAGTAACCTCAGTAGTAGTGACATTCAACTACACAAAATTTTCCTGTACAGATGCATCCCTAACCAAAGGTTTACAAACCACCATCAGTTACAGGCAAAATTTTCAGATGACAGGCTTGTAATGCCACATTTAGAATTAGCAAGATAATTTTCCATTAAAATTTTCTGAGTGCTATGGAGATTCAACTCATCAACCCATTATTTTCTTTTTGTATTTAGCTATATTGACCTTACAGCTCAGAAAATTTGCCCTTCTGCCCAAGAAGTGCAAAGTAGATGTGATTTTCTTCATATTTTTAGGAGACTTACAACAATGAAATCTAACCAAGACATACTTTTCTACATTACCCTAAATATTGCATCATTTACATAATAGATTAACAGCCTGTTTCGCACCTTGCAATTCTCTGCATAATTTCCACTTGAAGCTTTAGAATTTTAAATAGCTCATGACTTGAAATTAGATATTACTGCATTCTGGATGTGTATGCAGTGTGTACGTTGTCTATGGTTTCAAAAGAGAAGGCCTGCTTATGGAAGTATTTCCTTTAATTTCTACTTTGTGTGTGTGGATAGTTTCTATTCAGAATTTTTCATCTCTTACAGGTTATTTTCCGCTGAGCTCTATGGTTCATTAAGAATAAATAAATTGAATGGAACTGAAATAGGAAGTGAAATGAGCTTCTAATGACTGATATTTAAACAAGAAAATTATTATTTTTAAAAAGAGATACTGTTTGTAAATATTTTTCATCCTAAATATTTGGGTTCTTATGGTACATGAGATAAGGTTCAAACCATCTAGCAAGAAGCAACTTCACGGTTTCAGTGAGAAAGATGCTATTGTTCTGAAACCATTAATTATTTCTTGTCTTAAAAATAAGGAATTTCTGCCTTTAGAGAATGCATTTGTAAAATAAAAAAAAAAGTGCAGCAATATGTATATGTGCATAATCTGCATACTTACATGCATTTGAATTTAAAGTATGTAATTTGCTTTATGCTACTTAAACAAACAAACAAACAAACAGCTTATACATTTCAATTTGCCATTTTATTTAATTTGTAAGTACCGAGGAACAAACACAGGGGTATTTAGAAATCCAGATTTTTTGTAATACTTTTTTGTATCCAAAACCCTTTCCACATTTTTTCTCCACCACTTTTCAGCATCATGTTTTATGAAAGAAAATGAAAAGGAATGGGAGTGCTACTAAAGCCGAGCTATTCACAGAAGAGAGAGAGAGGAGCATAATTAGCTTGTTTTTTGCAGGGTGTTCTGCAGCAAGGAAAACGCTTGGTGGCTACTGTGTATCTATGACTGCCAGTCTTGGCCCTGGTTCACTCTGAGACAGGAACAAGCAAGGCAAAAAAGACAGTTTATTAAAGTGTTTTTCACTGTGTTTTGAAGTCACTCTTAACATGCAAAGGAATAATTTTAATAGCTCTTATTTCTTTTTTTTAAATCACATCAAAGGTGAACATTAAAACCATGAAATATAAAATACAGAGTGTCACGTGAAAGGCAGGTCACTTCTGTTTTGCTGTCCTCAGAAGAGCATGCTTTGTAAATTCTGTTGATTTGTAAAAGGGTCTATTGTTTCGCTATTTGTACTATTATCATTGGATATGTTTAACTTGCTGGGAGGATCAGGGTTGTTTTATTACATTTGTATAAATATATAGCTGTTCAGGTGATCCATGAGCCTAAAGAAAAAAAACTAACATTGCAAAATAGTGATTTTAAAAGAATGACTTCAAACTTGATGCCAGACAGCCTTTTTTTACATCAGTGTTACCTCAGCTGAAATATACTATTGTTGTGTACATTCTTGCTTGTGTAGCATGAATAACGGACATATGGAACTGTAAATACTACAGGGAAAGTGTGGAATTTTCTGTAGTGTAGCCTTGCTTAACCCATAGATAGACATCAGAGACAGTTATCTTGTCACTGTATGAGTTAGAATGCAAACCCTCAGTGCCCTGTGAGAACTGTACCTTGTTTCTGCTGGTGACAAGAATGAGAGGTAAATTGTGACATTCCTGTGTTGCCAGGTCTACTTGCACCACTGATAATAATGCCAGCCTGATTAATGTGTCTGTTCAAATGCCTCTCTTTTTGAATAAGCTTCAAAAGGTCTTGGTGTTTTACTTCAGTGCTTCCTGAGGCTGATTGTATCTGACATACTTCAGGCACAGAGGGTTCGTCTGCCTCAGCACACTGGAATGTTCTTGGCTACCTGATATAAAATTAAGATCTTTAATGTGTAGAAACAAGAATTCAGTGCAACTCGTAGAGCAGGGACAGGGAGTCAGAGAGGAAAGCCTTCTTTTGCTTTCAGATGTTTTGGGAATTTCCAGTGGGAGTCCATAGGATTCTTTGAGTAGAATGATCAATTTTGTGGTAAAGAAAGATGAGCAGAAACAAAAGTTATAAAAGGGGGAAAAAGTCCCAGAGAAGACTTGAAATTCATCTTGATTGGGTGTATTTAGACATAATTGAAGTGCTATTGTTACTGGTGTCCGCCTGCAATGAAAAGTTATGCTTTTATAGCTTCCTACAAGGGCATGAGAGTCCTTGTGGGGCTGCCTGGTTCCACATTACACAGTATCAATAAGAGACAGGACTGTGGAGAAGGGTAGGGTAATTATTGCGAGCTTATTCATTGCCAAACGTTTTGAAGATTGATGATCAATTTACTTAACAATATGAATAACTGGATAACTTTCAAAATGTGCTAAGTTTTGTTTTTCTTTGTTCCACCTCTATGTGCTTTATTGGGGGTTTCTGTAAGTTTTGAAAGAATATTAATTTAATATTTAGAAAGCCAGAATGCTTAAATATGCTGAGAAAAGACAGCAATGACTGTGAATACATACATTTTCCAGGGAATTAAAACCAAAAATTTAAAATGTTTCTTTCATTAAGAAATCTTTGAATTTTACTTGAGATAATTTTTTTACTGTGAAACCTTCAAATTTTTATATTTCCTTTAAAATATATTTCAAAGGTTTTTTTTGTTATGTGACTGCTACATGTGACTTGATTCAAGATACTATTGGTGTATCAATGTTATCTGAAATTACTAATTGTTCTTGGCAAAAAATAACTGAATAAGACAAGTGAAAATAAAACAAAAAATTGAACATCTATCTAAAAAATTCTTTGTTTGATCCATCAACAAATTTTTCCTTAAACTTAATGTATTTTCTAGTTATTTCTAGTTTAATTCATTAAAAAAAAAAAAGTTGGAAAAAATTTTTTTCAACCAATTGCATCCAATAAGTAGCAGAAATTAAGGACTTTTAAGAGTTGAAAAACTCAAATATTACTTAATTCCTCCTTTAAAAAAATTAAAATTGCAGAACTGAGAATTTATGAAAAGATGGAAAAGAAAGAATAGGTAATAACGTCACATGCTTTCTTTCATGTCATGTCTAGTGACTTCTACTTTTATGAGTATTTACAACAAATCAGAGTATTGGTGACAGGAAAATCTTTTACTTCTTCAGGAACTTTGTGTAGTGAAAAACTGACGGAGTTCTCAAATCAGATCTACTACTAAATACTTTTAGTATAATGAGCTTTTGATTAAGTTTTTTCCCATTCCTCTAAAAAAAAAAAAAAAAAGCAAACAGATGTGTGATCAACCTTAGTGTTTTCTGGTACCGAATTTTAATCTGAAAATACTACACTCTGAAAGAATTACTGCAGATTATTTTCCATGATTACCTCAGCTGTTGGATATGTTTTTTATGATTAAGTACTAAGAAAAATTGAAAGATTTTAGGAATATCGCTCTCTCTAGTTTACTATCCTTAGTGCCACCAGTGAAAACAATGTCTAAACATGTATTTAGTCTAGAAAAGACCATATAAAACAGGAGTAGTCTTTTATACCTAGTATGGGACAGTGCTAAAATCTGAATTTCAGGGCATCATTACAGTTGAAAGAAAAGTTTTTGCATGAAATCTCTCAAATAGCTCTGAATAAAGGATCAATTCCTATAAACAGTTATTTTTATAAGGATTTAGTAAGAAACCAGTATTTTTAAAATGTTGGTTACCTGCAACTATTTTTCACTATCCAAGCTCTGCTAAACTGAGTTTAAATGTAGGACTTTGGCTAGTCTTGTAAACAAATGTTAGGGTAGACTACCTATATATAGGCTACTTATAGATCAGTGATTAAAATGACAAGTGTTTTAGTTGGAGTGATCAATACAGAAAAAATGTCAATGTTTTTGAAATGGAATTCAACAGATACTCTTTTTCTTTTTTTTTTGTATTTTCCTTGTTATAAAGGCGCTATTGTTATCAAAATATTCTTATAGATATTTAATCTAATGAATCCCTGGAATTTGTATAATTCCCTGTTTATTTATTTGTATTTTTAACCAGAATCATTACTTTTGGGGATTTTTTCCCCTTGACAACAACCAGTGCTACCACTGTAATACATTTTGCTTAACATGGGCATTTTAACAAAAAAAGTTGCTGTAAACCATCATGCTCTAACTGTCAAAATCATTTAGGTTGATTCTTGCATTCTTACTCTTCATAGTGTCTTAGTCTTTAAAAAGTCATACTAATTTAATTGTGGAAGGATTCTGAAAAACAACAGTCTGTTGCTCGGATTTTAATTTATGGAAAGTCTCTGAGAAATTTGGAAAACAAAATGAATCATTAACACTAGGAATAGAATTATCATTCATTTAGATTTTAATCCAAAATAAGCACTCCAGAGGACACCTAAGACTTTGAGCAACCTTGGCATGTATTTGAAAACATAATGTAGAGACTGCAATAAATAAAGCTTCCAAAAAAAGCAGCAGTCTTCTGTCCTCCCACTCTCTAACACCCCATTTAATTGCGAGTCATAAGACCTGGGCACCTCCATCACACCTTCCCACGAGATATCCCACCCATTACTGCCTCAGTCAGCTCACACAGATGGACTGTGTAGCATACCCAGAATGTCAACAGTTTATGGCTATTTTAGACCTTGGCAAGGAAGAGCATTCCAGAGGAAAAGTCCCTAGAAAAAGAACGCTTTGCTAGCAGCTCTGCAGCCTTTTATAAAGAGGGGAATCAAGTTTGAGGGCCTCTGAAGGTGTCACAAATCGCAATGTGAATTGTACAGACAAGTGCTGACCACAACTCACATCAGCATTTTTGCAAAAAATGTCTCTACTCTATCATTGAGTCAAGATGCCAGTTTGTTAGATACTGAGAAAAATGGTATCATTTTTTAAATGACCTTTCTACCTATGCTTTGATTGTTACCAGCTGCTTTTCACTACATTTAATGGATCTTTCAGTTTTGCCTAGTATTGTTAAATAATATTTCCACATATGATGATGTTAAGCACAAATTAATAATAGATTAAAATAATAAACTATTCCAGAAATTTGCATTTTCTTCTAGATTGCAATTTAGTCCATTGATTAGTTTCCTATTTTTTTCCCCCATCATACTACAATCTGTGTTTATCATAAAATTCTCCTAAACCATACTCTACACTTAACTAATATTTGTTAATTTATAAATAAATTGAAAAATATGTAACTGAATGAAGCTACCATGATTCAGAGATGTTTATTAAGGTTTTCTATTCTTCTCTTAAAAGTGAATTTAGTGCTTAAAAAGGGAAATTTTTTCATGTTCACAAGACTTTGTAGGATTTTATGTTAGCCTCACGCATGTTAAGATAAATCATTCTGATAGAAAAACTTTGTGGAAGATATCAAAGGCCAACACATGTATATTGTGTGGGTCTATATGCATTTTATGTGTGATCATAAGATAAAGGTACTTAAGATCCTAGTGGGTGGTTGAGCTGGGCTTTTGTCAAAGGGTCAGTAACAAGAAGAGGGACAAGTCTCACAAGCTGCAACCAGAGAAATTGTAATTAGATATTGGGAAGGAGTATTTCATCATGAAGTTCACCAAACAGTACAAGAGGTTGCCCAGAGAAGTTATGGAACCTCCATTCTTGGAAACTTACCTAGTCAAGGCCTTGAACCTACTGCTTTTAAGATTTCTCAGTTTGGGGCAGAAGGACGAACCAGGGGGCTTTCTAACTCAAATCTGTGATTTACTGTGTAATACAGGCAGCAACTGGAAGTTAGTGTTCACTATAAAACAAGACACAAGCTTCCTGGAAAGGCAAAGTTTGTGGATAAGATTTTCATTTGACATAAACTGGTATTTGAAATTATTGAAATTTAATTAATTTAGTATAGGTGAGGCTCTGCTCTTATATCCTTTGAAATATAATTTGTGCGTCATATTAAGCTTGATTTCTTTCTTGTTGGAAGTGTTTAATCTGAAGGTTTAGGAAATACCTTGTTCTCATCACGCCATAATGTTATCATGCTGTTCCACATCAGCCTTTCAACTCTAGGAGGTATGATTTGCCCATTAATAGGTGTGCTAACTTCTTATGCTTTGTCCCTAAGAGTTCTTGAATTTTTGAAAGAACTAGGTACTCAGATCTCATTGACATTCTGCTTTGACATTTCCAGGTTAAAGTCTCTCCTGACTTATAACCTATTGATTTAATTGGAAGATTTGGGCCCTGACTTTCTCAGCATCAGATGATTAAGTTAATTATCCCTCTTGCCTTTTTTTTTCCTTTTCACCTCTGCCTTGATCTCAGTAAAAACTTTTCTTCATTACCCTTACTATAGTACCAAACTTACATTAATGGTGAATTACATTATAAATTTTAGGTTGTTTAACAGAGGAAACCTTCATCTTTGGATTCTCTGTTCCTCTGTTAGAAGTAATCTGTCCATCTATGAAGCAAGAACTATAGGGGAAAAATATTTCTGCAGTAGGTTTTTTAGTGAGTGTGTGTGTGTTTTGGTGGTTTGTTGTTTTATTTTTTTTGGAGGGGGTGTTTGTTTTTGTCAATGACATATAACGAAATATGTGTTAAATCTGTGCTGCTGGGGCAAAAGGATACCTAAACAGTTAAAATATTATTATTCTGTGTTAAAGCTCAGAATTTATTGCAAACTCTGGAAATAATTTAAGTACCAAAATAATCAACAGTTAAATTATTTTAATTTGCTCATTCAGATTTTTATTACATGATATCAGAGACCCATGCACAATTTGGGAGACTGCTTTTGTGTGGGCCATTACCACACTGTTATCAGACATTTGTGCACATAAGTGGATATATTGTACTAATTAGCTTAGACAGTTTTACAAATATATGGTTCACCACCGAGCATGGAAAAGTGCTCATGAAATTTAACTCTTACAGGATGAAAAGCTGATCATCATTATCAAGCATTAGGATTCGCAACATAAAAGCAGAAGTACAATTCTCATCGTTTTTATAGTAATAGTTCCAGTCTGCCAACATGAAAAGTAATATCATAAGAAATTCAGTGAAAGAAATATCTCAGTTCTCAAAACCTAATTAAAAATTAATAATAAACTGTGTAGAAACTGATGATAATAGAAAAAATGCTGGTGCCATTTCACTCCAGTCCCTGATCTGGAATGACAAGAATCTCTGGAGTGATTGTATCTTTTAGCTTCTTTCCTGACACAGAAGAACATCCTTGAGGATGTCTGTAGAGGGTCTGGAGTATAAAAGGAAACCAGAGCTTTCAAACAGAGTTTTTCTGCATACTTAAGAGTAGGGGGATTTGTTATGACAATTCTTAGTTGTAAAAGGCAATTCAGTTCACACACATAAGAAATGGGACTGGAAAAAAATATATTGTATCATGAAATTGAGTCCCTTTTCTTGAAGCCTGATGTACAATCCCATTTACCAAAGTCACCAAATGCTGTCTTAAAACTATTTTTTCCCTGACTTTTCTTAGTTGAAATAAGCCATTTTATCATTTTATCTGAAAATTTAGAAATCTTTCTGAATTCTAAATTTTCTTCATTGTTAGGTTGAAATAATTTGGGATATTTTTCAGAATACATTTGTTTGTTTGTTTTTTCATCTTTTCTCATTTGCTATTTCACCCGATATTTACAGAACAGTCAGTAACAGTTTATGTATTATCAGCTTTTATATGAAACCAGTTTTCTGACTCTGAGATGCACGTTTACAATAAAAAGATGGGTTTTTTTAAAAGAACCAGAAGTGTACTTTTTGTGCCTGCTTTTGAAATAGTGTGACTTTTGCCTGCTCTGGAAGTGGAACATGAAAATTTGATTTCCTAAAATTTATGGAAGTGTGACTGTATGAATTCAGACAGTACTGTGGTTAATTTAAGGATTTTGCATTGTTTTACTTGATTCAGAGTTTTGCACGTGTTGTGTTTTTTTAAGAAAAACATCAATCTGCCCAGTACCTGCAAAAATACTGAAAGAACACCTTTTCTTCAATTAGCATTAACAAAGACTCTAGTATTCAGCCACAGATTTAAGGGAAAACAATAAAAAAATCAATAAGATATAGCCTATGAACATTAAAATCCAAAGATATTTTTTGTCAGTTTGCATATTGTTATCTATTGTAGAGAAGAGTATGAATACAAAAAAAAAAACAAACCAAAAAACAAAAAACAAACCAGTTTTCTGGTTAGTACTGAGAATATGAAGTGTCCCTCTCTTCAAAAACCGTTATCAGTTTTCTGCTTTAAACACATTCGCTACTCTAGATTCCTTTTTCAATTATGGTCACTTTAAGAGCCAACTATTAGTTTAAAAACCACCTTCCTTGATGTAATTCCTGCTTTTTAGAAGTGAATATAAATCCCCTTGAGGTAAATGTAGACCTTACAGAGGTAAGAATCAGAACAAATGTTTTTTTCTCCTTGCAGAGCTTTGACAAAAGAAATGTATTTCCATATTTAAGAGTGGGATAATTCATAGTAAAACGTATCTGGAAGATTATTTCAGGAGAAACTGTCAAGCAATATCTTGTGTTAACTGATTTATGACAATTATTCCTGAGGATAAGTAAAATTTGGTTTGCTTAAAAGTATCTTGCTTGTCTTTTTTGCCACTACGGGATATTACTCAGAGATTAATGAAATAATAATAAAACTAATACTATATTTATATTCTTTATAGCAGAGACTTACTGGAGAATTATATAGTAAAAAATAAGCTAAAAAAATGTGTATATAAGAAAAACACCCAAAATTTCCAACATTTCCATGTGTTAGAGTAAAAAAATAAAATAAATGTCAGTATTTACCGTTGTGTTCTTCTTGAGGAAAGAAACTGTGTATTTTTTCCTTATCCTGAAGTCTTTTCATAGGGAGACATAGCATAATGAAATCATCCTAAAACCTCTACCCTTCTCATTTAGTTTATGAGACCAAACAGATATCCTTTTAGGGAATGGGTATAAACCTGGCATTAAATGGATAGGATAATCAAGAAGCATTGATAAGTTTTATCAACTTATTACTATGTTCATTAATTGTTATATTACCCAGGAGAGTAATTAAATTTTTACCAGTAGTGTTTATGGATCACCTGAAAATACTGAGTAATTTTTCAGATGGACTTATGTAGTAGTTAGTGTAACTACTAGTATAATTGCTTATATTAATGGCACCTATAATTCTGTTACATATTTATAAAGTCCACTTTGGAACTTACATTTATAGCCTTTAATTAAAAAGGTCAAGACTTCAGTTAAACCTTGAAAGAAAATTGATTTTAAAAAAGCACGAAATTTCTTGTGTTCAGAACAAACCTATATTTCGATCATCTAACTTTTAATATTTTTTGTAGTAGTTCAGTTTTCAAATTCTATTATTTATATATTCTATGCAGTCTGTTTTTGCCAGTATTACTTATAAGTATTGGTTTTTTTCTGTTCATAGGCTTCCCTCTGACATATCAGATTCTGTATTACTGATTTTACAATTTTGTCTATCTTGCTGTTTAGCTTGTTTCAGTAGGAAGTTTCCAAATGTCAGACTAAGCATGATTCTTCTCTTATTTCAGCTGTATAGTAATGTTTATAGTATATATATATATATATATATATATACGTAGACATGAAATGACCCCCAGCAAGTTCAGTGAGAGATTTTACAAATAATTTTAAAAAGATAGACTTAAATATATAGACTTAAAAATATAGACTTAAAAAAGATCTCCCAGTGGCTAAACCTCCCTTGCTATGTGGTTATGCACACACAAGGGTTTTTTTCCCCTTTGTCATTTTACTGTAGAAAGAGAGAAGAACATACAGAAAATTATTAAAAATAAAGAGCAATCTTTTTGAATGTGCTTAGAATACAGATTATCTTCTTCTCTTTCAGCTCTTCTTAGAAGAGTTGAGAGAGGATTTGTAGTTTCCTTTTAAGAACTGTGTTAAAGTATGACCAAGACACATTCAAGACACTGGAGATAAGGTCTGTCAGCAGTTCCATTTATAACCCCTCTCAGTTTCTCCACACTGTTTTAAAAGCTTTTTTGAATTGATTTTTAGATGCTTTGGCAGCATCCGTCTTATCGCTGGTTACGTACAACATATAAAAATAAAATTAAAACTTAATGAGGTTGGTGATAAGTGAACAAGTCCTTTGAACTTCACAGAGCAATGTCTATCCTTACAGGGTATTAATAGCAGCTTCTCCTTAAGCAGCTGTGCATTTAGACCATCAACAAAAAGTTTATCTGAGGTCAAAACTGATTCAGATATTTTAGCTTTTGTCAGAGATACATACATACGTTTATATTTACCGTAGACATCCCAGTCCTTTTTCATAAAATTAAGGTTAAATTTCTTATAGGGAATTTACCCTCAAATAACTTAGTGGAGTCTCTGATAAATACAGAGGTTTATGGATCATACCTTACTGTATTATGTTAAAGTCTCACATCACAAACTTTTCAAATTTGTCTAGAAAGACAGCCAGGTTTTATGCATTTTTCCGCTTAGCTCAGAAGCACAACAAAATGCATGTTCTTAGATATGCCAGTGTCTTCAGCCTCCTGTGGAGTTTTGGATACAATCATAATGTATCCAGCATGGTACATCAAATCAAGGCATTCAGTGCTTTGTATTGATTTTGGACACTGTAGAAATGCTTAGCTAATGCTAATGCTAACAAGTAGGCAGCCTGGATCAGTATATGAGATATAATGATTTGAAGTCTGTCCAGAGTTCCAGGTTTATTGCAGAAGAACTAAAATGTGACCAGTCTCATTCTGGTATCCCTATGAAACACAAAGGCAGTACTAATTCAATGTATAGAACCCGTGTGATGGTTTTAACTGGTTTTGACACAGGTTGTAAATGTGCTAGTCATTTTTCCAAATTTTGGTTTTCAAGGCACTGACAGTGAATCAGTTCATACCAAAGTGTTTTAATCTAGTAAGTCAGAACTGAACATAAAATAGGAAATTTCTTTCTTATAGAACTAATTAGAAAAAAACCTCTCCTTCAAGTCAGGTGTTCATTTAACATTTTTGCTATTTTTGTAATTAAAACTACTTAATTTTTTTGGTGACAATAATGATTAATATATTGTCTCTACAGAGAATAAGTATTTTGCCTTTTTCTTCAGTATTTTTTTAGAATTTGTGGTTTTTTTCAGATGATACTGTCAATAACTCATACTTTATCCTAAGTATTAGTTCATCGCATTTTTCAGCAAAGCTGAGTGCAAGGTTTTTCAACAGTTCTTGAGAAGGTAAATGTTTAGGTGGAATTATTTTGCATAAGGCATATAAGAAAGAAGTTACTCCAGATGTGGGAAGAGATTCCAAAGGCTTAGTCAGCCTCAGAACTGTGTTAGAGGAGAATATGTTTTCCTGTGTCACTGTTCTGTCTAATCAGCTCCAATTCTGAGCCATCTCTGAGTGTACTTGAAATGCAGCAAACTTTCTATGAGTATCCCAGATGCAGAATACACCAAAAGAAGGTGATCATCCAGAAAAATGCTATTGCAGAGAATGTATGAAAGATCAAAGTAGCAAAGGTATTGCTTGTATCCAAGAATACTTGGCACATATTTTTAGCTACTGTTCAAAAGTCAAATGAGTAAAGCTAGTCAAATGTCATTACTGTAACCATGGCCAGAAAAAGTTATGAGGCAGAAAAGGTGAAAGGGTAAACCAGACATTTTTGTTAAGCACACTCATGTTTCTTATATTTTCACTATTGTAATTATTTTATTTTAAAACAAGTAGAAAATAAAGGATTTTCTAGATATGTTTTTTTCAAGGTTAAAAGATTTCTTTTCAATGTGTTGGAGGAAAAATTATTTCTGTGATTTGGAGCTAGTTTTTTAAGGATGTAAAATACAAAAAAAAACCCCGCAAACTGACAAAGATACAAAATTTTATCTTTCATGCCCTCAGTTTCTGTGGATTATTTCTATTTTACAGATAATCAAACACTGGTGGATGATTTCATTAAGCCAAAAGTCACCTGGTACCCAGGTTTTGTTTAGTGTACCAATTGCAAAAAGTGACAGATATCAAACCAAAATGAGAACCCTAGGGAAAGTCCAAAGAACAGGCAAATTTTCATGACAAAATAAATTAAATATTTTCTATCTAACATTATAATAAGAGTATTTCTACTGTATTATTTGGAAAATTCTGGTTTGCCTGAGCTGGAAACATTTCTAAGTCTGCTTCAAAAAACTTCTCTGTTTTTAACAAACATTTGAGAATAATGAAATATCCTGCTTTTCAACTTAGAAAATGAAAGTGAAATGCTTGACTTCAAAATGACTTTTCATTCTGAAATGTGTTAGTAAGAGTGGTACAGCATACATTACAACGACACATTTTGAATAGGTAAAATAAAATTTTGATTGACCTGTTTTTACTTTTTTCCCTCCAGTTATTATTTTGTAAGAAACATGTGAAACTTATCAGTTTTTCATTCCAACTTGGAACGGGAAAATTATATCAAAAAACATTGAAAAGGAAGAATTAATTAGCAACACCATCCTAGTTCATGGCCTACATCTCTGGAGAAATGTACGGGGTTTACCACCTTGGTTTATATATTCAAAATATATATATAATAAACAATATTTTCAGTGTATTTCCTCAGAGAAAATCCTAATCAAAGGAAGGTAACTATAAATGAAAATAGGCCATGAAATTTCAACTTAATTAAAATTTCATTACAAGAAAAGGTCATAAACTTAAGTAACAATTTCATTCAAATTTTCTTATTACATGTTTTCATATAGAAGTGTTTTATGTAGTATACGTTTTTAAAAGTGTGCTAACATTCTCAAGAACCTCTTGTATAAAAAATGTAGTTTGCGCCTCTCTGTGATTTATGATAAAACATGTAATGTGACCAGCCATTTTTTTCCTTTCAATAAATGTTGATTAGATAGAATGCATTTGGATTGCCATCTGTGCTTATGCGGTAGTATTGTAGGATAATGTAAACTTTTGATAAAGTCATGTTATTTTAACATAAATACAATGAAAATCAAAATATATTTAATTTCATAATGTTTCCTAAAGACTTTTGAATTGTCTTGGTCCTTCAAATTGTTTTCTTTCCCTGTATAAACCATTGTTTGCACTGCTTCTTTTTGCAATTTCTCTTCCCATTTCTTGTGTGAGTGTAAAGAGGAATTTGACTTCTCACCCAACCTGTAGGATGCTTCTGATTTCACAGTTAGCATCTTCCTGACAAAATGAAAAATGGTAATTCTTCAATAGCTTTAATTACCTGTGGAATAAACACTTCCTGGAAGTTGGTTCAATTGTGACTTGCAATTAATGCACCTTTATGAGGAAACTAAATGGGACTATATAGTAATACATTTTTAATCGTTTTTTCTCCCTAAATAAGGAAACGTATAACTTCACAGTCTTTGGATTATACTTGTAAACTTGTTTATGTGTCAAAATGAGCTGCAAATATAAGAGTCCTTTAGAACCTAATCTTAGTCTTTTTCTTCTAAAAGCACCAGAAAAGTATTTTTTTTTCTCTTAGTAGTCCAGAAGCAAGAAGCTTCTGAGTCTTTAATTTAAAAGTATGAAGATATTATGAGACTAAATCTACACTGACTTTTGATCTGTTAGACAGCAATTGCCATCAGTAAAATATGTCAACATTATTAATGTTGGAGACATGAATCAGGTAATCAGCATCTGAAAACAATGACATGTAATTTTACCTCAGTGTAAACATAAAGCTTCTTATGGGTGTTTGGGGTGTTTTAAAAATACATTTATTCTACCTCTTTAGTTCCTGTTTGGCAAAACTGATTCTGTTATTTTTGTGAAATATGTATCACTGATTATTCTAATTTCTGGTGTTTCATGATCCATCAAGATACAGGTAAATTCCCAAGAGTTATAATACTGGTGATCTTGAAATATCACTTAGCTCCCTCTTCATAACTCCTTTTTTATTCTTTTTTTTTTTTTTTTCCACTGTCATTTTAGACTGCTTTTACTCTTCTATTGGGAGCTATTAGAAGTTAAGGCTATCTTAAATTTCAGAGGGACAATATCAAATGGTATGAGATCAGCAAGACTAAGACTGGATTGGGAGCAAAGCTGAACAACTTGATTTCAGAATGGCTGCCATTCAACTTTCATTTTAGTATGAAATACTAATTGATGAGATTTCTCTTAAAAAAAAAAAAGTGTTTCTAAAGTTCTGGCAATTATCTGTGTCTATTAATCAGACAACTTGATAGCAAGTATACTTGGCAAAGCTTCCATAATTTTTGTTTCCATTAAAGTAAGTAGAAAAACTGTTCTAACTGACCAGGAGAAGTCAGCATTTTAACCACAAAATTTAATTATTAAAAAAAAAAAAAAAGCCTTTAAAAAAAGTAAATATTTTAACTTCTGATGTTTGATCTTATTTTCATGATATTTACATTCCACAATTATAGTAGGAAATCTGTGTATGTGTGTAATTTAGAAATATATCTGGAATATATGCCTTTTTGGAGCATTAAATCTTATTTTTTTTTCTACAAAATTTACTTTGATCACAGAGAGGTCTTCAGAAAAAAATAGGTTATTTGTTATTCAAACTTACAAATGTGAATATGAACACATAGGTAATACTGCTGAAGTGCCTACTGAAATTCTTAGGACCTGTCTGTAAGAACCTAGAATGACAGGGAAAGGCTGAACTGCACAAAAGACTGAAATGGGCTGGTGCTTAGAGTAATTAAATCTCAGGTGTGTTGGTTAATTCTGACTTGGATGTGAGATACAAAACAAGAAACACTGAACACTAATGGTTCTGTTGCTTCCTTGAAAATTATAACACGCAGCAGGGTGTGTGATTCTTGATTAACAAACAGGCACCTAAAGTGCGTGATGAGTCACAGGCTAAAGCCAAATGTTTTCAGACACCCTACTAAGCAGTTGCATATCCAGGTGCCAAGATACTGAGGAGAGTGTAACTGAAATTTTTCCACAAGTAGTTAAGTGAAACAAAGCAACCACAAACCTTGCTGTCCTTTAGGTTTGTCTGTGCGGAACACAAGCGAACATTCAGCTTGTGGTAGACAGTGGGGTTTTTCAAGTAGTGGTGTTTGCTGACAATATGCATAATGCTTGCTAGTCTTCGTGTTCCTTTCTGAGAGCACTCATGACATTCCTCTTTCTCTGTTAGCCTTTGCTGCCCCATGCCAGTCAGAGTAAACTAAAGGGGGTCCAATCTGCTACCTTTCATTGCATGTCAAAACAGCAGAAGACCTCTTGTGATCTGCCTGTGCAGTAAGGCTTCTGTTGCTGGCTGTTTCAGGTAAAATATTGTAGCAGATGTAGCAGTGGTTTGTTTGGGTTTTTCCACTGAAAAAAATGTGCCTTTGTAGCTAGAGCCTTTCTGTTTGAGAAAAATGCATCTCCTAATATATAGCTTGAAAGTTTTATTCCTGAGGACATGAAATTATAAAGGACATCTATTTCAAAATTTTCACAGGAGATTGTTGTTTCACATCAAATCTGTGAAAAAAGACTGGTTTTATGAAATGATAGGGGCAAATTCATCAGTAACACTAAATCCTAGGTGCTAGTACAGCAATTTATCTGAAACAAGTGGGCCCACGAGTTCCACTTCAGCTCAGATATGACTGTTTATGAATCTGTTTTTGGGTTTTCTGGACTGATCATAGTTGGCATTAGCCTGATGCTCCTTGTGCTGTTGATAGAACCTGTTCATGTTACCACCCTTCTTTGCTTGCCTGGCTAAGGTGCTATGGGGCTGCTCCCTCTCAGTGCTGTCACTGCCTGGCCTACGTCATAGTCACCCTGGGTTCCTGGCTCACTTTCCTGGAGGGATCAGCCCAGATCTTGCTCCTCACAGATATTAAGCATTTCTGCTGGAACTAAACTGAGAGGCTTCCTTTCTACTTGACTTCAGAGACATTCTGGAGTACCTTCTGGGCAGAGTGGGATAGCATGGTGTTATTTAACCTTAATTGCTATACATTTCCTAATGGGATTTGGCAAGCACTAGAGAGAGGAGTGGGAGGGAGGCAATATTCATTCTGAAACACTGAGTCAGCATAAGAGTGAATCACAATAGCTGACTAGCCAGAATTACAGTGGTATGTATTCAACACGTCACTTTATCCATATTGATCCTGCAGAGGATACTTACTCTACTTATCTTGTTTGTATTTTTATTCCCTGTGCTCAGCAGAAGACCAGGCTACCTCATTAGTATTTAGAACATTGACATAGAACTTGAGGCCCATAAGCAATGATAAAATAGTAATGTCAATTAAAAATATACTACTATTTTGTGCTAGTGCACCATAGTGAAACGTTGTTTTCCTTATTGAAATGCAGCCTACAATTTCTAGACCCAAAATTGTTGGAGTAAGATAATACCAATATTCTTATTTAGCACTTTAGATTTCTACAGCGCTTTAGAAATCAATGCTACTCTAGAAACATCTGTAGCAAGCAGCATATCCAACCATAAATTTTCATCTCAGTTGCAGAAATTAAGGAGTTTGGGTTTTGTTTGTTTGTTCACTTGCTTTTCAGGAGTAACTCTGGATTTCAAATCCTTTATTCTAGGGGGGAATGAAATAAGTCTGGATGTTTTGTCTCCACAGGAGGATAAAATAATATACTATTTTCTTGTTTCTTCTGGTTTTGATGTAATCAAGGTTTAAAGATAAAAAAATATTGTCTTTAAGGTCGTAATGACCAATGAAATTATTCTCAAAGACCAACTTCTGAAATTTTTTCATGAACTGATCCTGCTTGCAGTCATTAAGACTCACAATAATACCTGATTATATGACTGCTAAAACACTCAGAATAGAAAATATAATCCCTTGAATTCCATTATGAAGCATGAAGAGCTCTACTAGAATGAAAATTTTCCAAGTGGAACAGGTTTTTGATTTCTCCTGAAATCTAGGCAGTCTGCATAGGCCTTGACACTCAACTATGTTTTTTTCATCTTGCATTTCAAATTGGTCATTATCTCATTAGTTCAATTGAAGTATATCAGAAAGCAGTTCCAGTTTGTCACCTATTGGTGCAATTTTATACTACTATTGATATTTCTTACATACATAAATTTCTTCTACATGCTAGTCAGACCACCTACTTTTGATAATAATTTTTCCCAGGACCCATGAAACAGCATTTTGATCTTTCTCAAAATATTACATTCTTCTCCTCCTTATTTTAGAACCTTTCCAATCAAAAAAATAAAGGAGCTTGAGGCATTCAAAACTAAATTTTACTTGCAGGATATTTTGCCAGGAGACCATGTTGCTGAAGGATTTTATCCAGACAATGATTTTATACTTCCATTTGAAATAATGCTTGTCCTCACCATAGCAAAAAGAGAATAAATCATAGAAGTCCAAGTTAGTGTTTATTTTATGAAGATGACTTAGCCATTATGATTTTGCACCATTTTTTTTTCTTTCTAAAGCTTGATATACAAAATTGTCTAATTATTTTGTGTAAAGGAATAACAACAATATCATGTAATACACATTTGTGGGTTATCAGCTACCTAGTACATCTCCTACATAACTGGCTTGCTTCACCAGTTCAGATGACCAAAACTGCCTATGTAAGAAATCTGCCATTATAGTTCAGTAGCTCTTAACAAAGGCTTAGACTTATTTTCTGGATTCAATAACATGTACAGAGGAACATATTACAGCTTCTGATTACATGAAGAATCCTGTATTCATCACTGCCATCCCAAATGGGTATGCATTTCTCTTCACCTACAGTGTTCATGCAGCATTAATCTGAGATGCATTTAACACACAGAATACTTTGTTTTAATGTTAAAAATTGTTTCTTTGATAGTACATGCTGTCAATATGAATAATATTATTAATACTGTTAAGAATCCTGACTGTGGATTGAATGAAAAAGTAATGGAGATTTTTAGATAGACATGGCTAAGGGTAGTGTTCCTGTTCTCATCTGTCCACTATTTGTGTTTTGTTGCAAGACTCTGTGGAAATACAAGGTGTATGAGTGGATCTCTGGAATAATTTTATAATAAATAAAATCACTTTCAGTGGCTAGATGGCATACTTGTAGCATTACAAAGAAATTACATCAAGTGGAGCGTTTCCAGAATTTTCCACATGGAACATTTTGCTATTGGAAATGTCTTTTTTTAAGTTTGAAATAGTTCAAAGAAGTGTGCTAATATTTATGTTTTTCAGGGAAACAAAACATTGATTTTTATTGCTACTGTTGAAATAGGTTTTTTCATTTTTATATTATAAATAAAATAAGCAGCCAAGCCAGTTGACTTACTCAAAACCAGCATGCTTTAATTGTTCTGAAACTAAAGATGTCCGAATTTTCCATGGAAAATTTATTCTGAAAAGAAAACATGGTATAAAAATCAATGCAAATCTCTGCTACAGCTAAGATTGGGTCAATATATATTTAACAGACACCTTGCATTATTACATTGAAACAAGACAATGAGACTGGAAGAAGACGTCTGCGTCAAACACTTGTAAAAATTTACAAATTACTCATTTTAATTTCTTTTAGATTTGTAATTTACCCTTTTCATGTTTCTAATGAAGACCATAAAAAAATTCACTTCCATAATTCAACTTTGTAAAAGATTTTCATGTCTTTTGTGGGCCTTCTTTGATGGTTCAAGATCAATAACTAAGCATGCCAGGACTTCTCTTGCTGTCTTTGCATTCTGTGTGCAGCCCCGCTCACTATTCTTCCAGTCATATTTTTGATGCTGCTTTACCCAGAAATCTATTATTGCAGCTCTGGGACAGAATGTGCATGCTAATTTCTCCAAAGAATAGTACAAGAAATCAATGTTACCATAAAATGCGCATGAAGAAGGAAATAGAACTGAGTATGAAACAAACCCACAGGAAAAAGACTCTCTAAAATTGCAGCAGATTTAAACAAATAACTTAGTGGTGTTCTTAGTCACTCTTCTCAAAAACAAAAACAAAACGATAACTCCAGGAGAAAAATCATTGACTACTCTTTCCATTACACATTTTTAAATGCCTCTCCTATAGTACTACTTATCTTTGAAGTTAAAGTAGTTTTTCCTAGGACTAGCACTCAGCACCTCCGTAAATGCATGTATTTCTCAACACTGTTTGTCTTTCTCTCCCCTTGAGAGCCTACTCAGACACCCACCCACACAGAGATATTTTCCGACCTTGTGAATTTTAAAACATGCATTCTAAATAGCAGAGAACTGCAGTAGCTGAGGTTAATAATTAGCCATGCCCCTTAAACCCCTAGGAGGCACTCACTTGCTCACTTACGAGAGACCCATCATCCCCAAGAGACACCTGTTACAGTGCTTGCTCACTTGAAATTTAAGTGTTCCTATTTCTGTCTCAAATGTTGGAGAACAGGTTAGTGCAGACTCAAGGCATATTGCTGCCAAGGGTTTACTTCCAATTTACAATGGCTTGAAGAGAGAGCGATCTGGAAAGAACAACTAATGTACCAGCTTGCTACTGCAAATGTGTTTCAGGAATTTAAAATCCAGTAGTTCACTTGGTCTTTTTTCTCTCCCTTTTTTTTTTTAAACATTATTTATTGTTATATTGAGAGGCAGAGTTAATGGTAGATATGTCAAACCCAAATAAATCCTTCTACTTGAAAACCAGCTAGAGAGGCTTCAACATGTGTAGACTAGCACACAGAACAAATTCTCTTTTGATCCTCACCTATTTCTATATAAACTAGGAGACAAAAATTGTGTTATTAATTATTAATGATTAGTTATTAAGATGAATATTACCTGTACAAAGATATCTCAATTCTAATAGCCCTCTGTGGCTTTTCAAAGCCTTTGTAGCTCCTAAAAGTATTCTCATATTCAATCTCTTGTGAGGTTTGAGTGTAATTCACTATTGGTTATAACCAGTGTTCTTGTCATTTATAGCGTAAAGAGGAAATCAGCCTCCTTTAGCCATTACTCTTCCATGAGAATATGAATGGAAGTTGATCCTCCTCTTTTGATTTCTAGATGGTTCTCTGATGCCTTTGGGAAGAACTAGTTGTACAGCCCCTAACTGTTTTCTCACATTTTGGAGTGCTAGTTAAAGAAAGAGAACCCTTGTCACTACCCTTTCAGTCTAGCATTGCTATGTTTGCACTGAAGAGAACATATTGGGAAGCCTGTTCTTGGTAGATATAGGAGTTTAAATAAAGCAGAGATTCTTTGCAATTAGGAAGGCTGATTTTGACCTTACTCATGCTCTTGTAACAGGATTGCAAGTTCTGTGAAGTCACACTGATTTAAATTGTGCTGAATACCAGAATCCCTTTCTAAAACTGTCTCCATACCCCATTTCTGTCAAGGATCCTACTCTAGTGTCACAAAGGGATGATTTTTTGATATTTGTCTTAACTGGTGATGCCACTAACTGAACAGGAAAAGAGATGTCATTGACCATCTGTGAAAGACCACTGTCAGAACTAAAACTTGACTACTTATCAACAGGCCTGGAGAGAAGAATGCACTGTGGTACTGTCTTATGACATGAAAAGTTAAATGAATTAAAGCATCCTCTATTGCTCTGAAGATTTTGTGTTTTGCTTGCTTTGTATGATTACTTTCATGCAGCAAACAGAACTTACTGGTATTTATTAATATTCTGAATTATTCATAAATTACAATGTCATAGCCCAGTCAAAAATTATAACTTGGTCAGAAACTTGTTGTTCAGAAAGTTTAAGTATTGACAATAACTTGATATCTTTGAAGAATGGGTACTTATTGACTGCAAAAGAGCTATGTCCAAAATTTTCTTTATGGTGAAACCCTGAATGCTAAAAATGTTGGACAGAAATTACCAGAGGAAACTACCCATGATTGTACTATTGCTGAGTAAACAGGTAACAGCTTCAAACAGTTGACAAAATGTCTGAAAGTATACAAGTGACTAATGAGTTTATATTTCAGAACTATGGAAAAGCACTCGAATGATAGCTTTTTCTGAGTTTGGTTCCTACAAATATTTCTACTCTGATTGAATGCCATTTTAGCATTTTTCAGTATTTGACAGCAAACATGGCCATCTGTATTGATAATGTATGTGCCCGTAATACAATTTTTCTGTCACCACAGTACTTTCTTATCCCTTTTTCAAGTCTGAATGTGACTGAATCTGCTATTTCCTTGTCAAGTGTACTTCCTCTTAAGTAAAAACAAGTCTGATTCTGGGTTTGATCATGAAATATCAGTTTACGAGCATCCAAAATGGAGATTAATATGAATCAATGGAGTTTATTTGTCTTAACTAACAATTCAAATTTAGAATAATCTGAGAATCTCCTGTTCTGATAAGATGACTTGGAAATATGTGCATATGAAAGAAATCTTAAGTATTAGAAACTTCATTGCATATCTCTTATACGCAGGATCAAATGCTTACTGAATCATCTCCATCATGTCATTGGTGACACTGTATAAATACAATACAAATATAAATATATTGAATTTGATGTATGTACTAAAGATTCATTAACAAGCCAAATAATTTGATAACTATAAACAAAACCATTAACATGTCTTTGCTTTAGTACTCTGCGAGAACACTCCTAGAAGTTTCAGACAGATTTTCAACTTTACCACTTACATTCCATCATGACTATCCTATCAGAAGAATATCTTACATCCATCCAGACTCAGGTAGACCTGTTTAACTAGTTGAATGTGTTAGGAACTTGCTGCATTTCTTTTCATCTAAGTCCCAAGGAAGCAATAGTGGTAAAAAACTCCTTCTCCTTTAGATTAGAACACTTCAGATCTTTTTCCATTTCTTCATTACATCTAAACTGTTGAATTTAATGTTACTGTTCCAGCCATGAGAGCCCACCTTGGGGCACCAGCTGGTATAGAAGGTAATTCGTTGTGTGTAGTTGGAGAATGTGGTTTCTCATCTTTGTATTTTTGATTGTATATGTTCTTTTTAGTTTGCAGCGGATACTGGTTGATTTACAGGTTTTTCATAATGAATTGTGAAGCCTAAGCATTATATTAGAAATAATTTTCCTGCAGTATTGTCATGAAATTTGGAATTGGCAATGTCAGTTCAGTTATTATTTCCCAGATTCATAGATGCCAAGGGAGTCACATTCTTAGAGGTCAGGAATTCTGGAGTATGTTCTTGATGGTATGATTTGAATCTGATCTCTTGGTACCCTTTTGGTATTGTAATTCCCTTACCACTGAGTATCGTGACTGGTTATTCCTCTGAACCAGTGGGGTTTCTTTTGTTAAATGTGCAGGGTAAAGATGATAAAGTGGGAGAAATATAATTTAAAATAATCCAGTATAAATTTCACTATGTGAATTATATTCAGATATTATGTGACCTTATACAGTATAAATACCTTATACAGTAATCACAGCAAGGGCTTTAACATTCCTGAAAGTTCTCTTCACTGTTTCTGACTTCTTATTTTATCAAAAGCATGAAATGAGCAAGCAAAAAAGAAGAATTTTTCTGTGTGATTGGCAATGGCTTTAATCCGGTCACTTAGCATCTTGACTTACTGGATAGATCAGCATAAAACGCATCACAAAAATAATTCATTGAATGATTCTGTACTTATGTCAATTGTTACACAGTATATTCTTCATACATGGAAAGGTTCTGTATGTCCATTAAATATGACAGTTATTGTACCTTAAAAAGCTATGCATACCCCCCAAATGCAATAGTTCAAATGTACCCAGATTTTTCAGAGAGGAAAAATGTGAACCTTTTAGTTAGGGAAATCACTTTACTTTTCTCATCCTGTAGGTTGTTTGTTTGCTTTTTTTTTTTTTTCCCTGATGAAGTAATAGGTAATGATTAATTTATAAATAATTATTTATACTTAAAATAATTTTTACTTTTGAAGTACTCTGAACTTCTCAAGCAAAAACATAACCATATAATTGCATTATAGCTAGAAAATATGCTTGTTCATGTTAAGCACCTTTTATGTCAGTATAGTTGTGTTTTTATATTGCTTAGAATTTTCTGATAAATCTCATAAGAGTTTTACTGCAATTCAAAATACACATGGCCCATAAGTTGTTTTATCAACAAAACACTATTTGACAAGACATATGTATGTGGATAGTCAGAAATCTGATTTGCTCTTTTCCTGCTGTCTTTTTCTTTTTATATTTTTGTCTTTTATATTACTCCAGAACCAGACCCAGCACTCCAGATGAGGTCTCACCAGTGCTGAATAGAGGGGAAGGATCACAAACTGAAATATAGGGGGTTCTCTATGAACATCAGGAAACACTTACTGTGAGGTTGGCTGACTACTTGCACAGGTTGCCTAGAGAGGTCACAAAGTCTCTATCCTTAGAGGTATTCAAAAGCTCTTTGGACACGGTTCTCAAAAATTTGCTCTAGGTGACCCTACTTGAGCAAGAGGATTGGTCTAGATGACTGACCTCCAAATGTCTTCTCCAACCTCAAACGTTCTGTGATTCTGTGACTACTTATTACATAGACCTGAGATAGCAAAAATCACATAAAAGCTAAAGGAACTCAGCCTTCTCATATTTTTATCCTTGATACTAAGATATAAATGAATCTCAGATTGTGTCTGACAGATACATCCATCTGACCATAGGGAATGCGATGACAGCTGGATTATGGCTTTTGTAATCTCTATCACTGTCCTTTCAGTTTATCCAAAGACCAACATCTCAAACATACAGAAGATTTCATATGAAAGTAAGAAGATGAGAAGCATGAGAACAATGAATACAGAAAAAGGGATTACACAAACGATTCATGCCCAGGGTGTGTGTGCAGATTTATGAAATTTCATAAAGGTTGTATGTGTATATTTTAAATAAAGTTGTGTGAATTATTATCTCTATAGGATTAAGTAGAGAGGACTTTTCTATCCAAAAAGTCTCACTGTATTAGTACTATTGCATGTGTGTTCTGTGCAGGGGCACTGAACTATAGGGGTTTTGGCACCTTGTAAAAACAGTAGGGTTCTTCCACTTATAAGAAGTAGGGAGAAGAAAAATATAGGGAAAAGAAAAAAACATGGGATTTATCTGAAAAGATAAGTTTTTTATCAAAATGAAAATTTGTGGGGGGAAAAAATAGAATTAAGAAAACAGTTGTGGAAAGCATTTATCTTTTATGAACATGCTTTCAAAACATATATTGCTCAATTTAGCATAAAACCCAGTCAAATTCAGAAAGAAGAAATAAAAATATTTTATTTTTAAGCAATGTTTTAAACTCTTTCAAAAGTCCTGCCTTATTTTTTTCACAAACACCTGCATGAAGTTTGCCCTGAAGTGACATTTTGGTGTCCAGACCACTTGCAGAGGAAACTTGCAACTCAGCTTTAATGTAATTAAATATCCCAGTGTTATAAAAAGTTATGTTCTTAAAAACAGATATATTTTAAATTATTTCAAGGAATTACAGCTTTACCAAAAAACTGTAAGTATTTTTATCTATAGAGGAAATATTGCAGATATTCACATACCTAATAGTAATAATTTCTCCTTTCTTACATTAAAATGGGATATAAAAGTAAGTCAAAATAAATAAAATCTCTTACAGTTTTCTTGTACTTTTGATTTACCAAAAACCTGAATATCGATCTGATATCGATATCCAACTGAGACGGACAAAAACTCTCTAACAGTTTAAAGTTAGAAAGTGTATGTTTTATTTGGCGCCAGGCACTGCGTGGGATAGCTCCCTAAGACGCAGGCCCCGATAGAAGCAAACAAGATACCTTTTATTTCCAAATATTATGAATATCCAAAATACAAAATGCATATTCATAGTGTTGACACCTCCCATTCTCCGCTTCGTATGGAAATGAGCTTAAATGTCATTAAGCATGCACAGTGTGTGCTCTGAATGGAGTCGGTGGTCTTGAATTGGGTCAGTGGTCCCAAAAAAGATGAAGTAACTCATCTTCCTCATTTTGACCTTTTTGCCTTTCTGAGTTTTAACAATTCTAATTACTTTAGTGGCCTCTAAGTTTCTTCTTGCGTGACTTTTGGATGGGCTCCCACAAAGGGAGGAAATTGGTGATTGTCTTTATTCTATACACCAACTTATCAATGTTTCTGCTCATTATTCTAAGCACAGCTGAACAAACATGCAAATGACAGATCATCAGTTATTTGGTAATCAGTTACTTAGCGTCTAAAACTCTATTTCAGGTCCAGCTCTCCTAACTATTTTTGATTAACCCTTACTGGGCCTAAACTTACTATTGAAGTCCCAAGCCTATGACTAAAATCTTTATGTTTCCTCTAAATCTATGTTTCACTTTGACTTTTTTTTTTAAAGAATAGTCTGTCAACACTTTAAGTGTTATTTTATTTCCTTGTGATTTGCTAGGTATAGCATGTATATTCCATTGAGCCAGAGTAGCCTCAGAATATATTCTTGAAGTTGGGACACAGTCAATGTTTGTAAAATCCTGCTGGTGTGCCCCTTACCTTTAGTTATTTTTGCTGTGTTTATTTGCAGAGGCTTATAATTTGGAAACAATTGAAAGAAATCTGCATAATGATATACAGTATTGGAAACACTTTGTCAGTGATATGTTTGCATATTTATAGTAGTGGTGTTGGCCAGAAATTTACATAAATTTTTGTTCCAGTTTCCGGGAAGATGCATAGCATAAAAAATTCAGCTGTATCCCCCGTGTTCTGGATTCTTAGGGTTGTGGTGGCTCCCTGAAATGTCTTCAGTTATTTGAAATTCTGTTACATTAACTTGTGCAGTTTTTCCCATCTGTGCTCCCAACAGTCTCTACCATAGGCTTACAAAGTCTGCTTATGAGGTCAAGGAAATCATTATACAAAGATAAAGGGTAATCCTTGCTTTGAATCTACAGATAGGTGAAAGACATTGCCAAAGCAAAATATCACTTTTGTGCAGAACCAGGTATTAAACCCAGGCTTTCCAACATTGTTTTCCTTTCCTTTCAACTTCATTCCTTCTAGCTGAAGAGTGCTGTGATAAATGCAATTACATGAACATCACTTAATTATTTTACAGTTAGAAAATTGTGCATTTTCTGTTACCTTTTACATAATGATTTAAACAGGTACAATTTCATCTTTGAAGGCATGAAATTAAAGAAGACAAAAAGTTAATTGATCTAACTGTTCCATTCAGAGTTCTGAATAAGAGCTATGCATTTGATTCTACACAGACTGTGGCTTAACATCTGTTTTGATCCAATAACCTATAATCATATGGAACAATCTGAGAAAGCCATGTCATTTAAGATGAAGACATCAGCAAAAAATCAATTATAGTTTATTTATTCAAATCTGTCTAAAAGTTGCACAAGTATTGAATTTCTTTTTCACTGTAAAGTTCTTGAATTAAGTTCCATTCCCCTACATCTGCCCAGACTTTTTGCTTTGTTTGACCTGAACTGGAAACTGAAACATTTTTTCTACCACTTATCTAGGAGAATTTTTGGACAAAACTCAAATATAAATATTTGTGCTTTAAAAGTTACAGACATAAAGCTGATGCAGTGCTAAATAATTTTGTTGGCCAGATGGCATAGTGGCAGGAATAAAGCAGCAAAATGGGAGAGCAGTATTTAATTCTGGACTTTGTAATAGGGGTCTGCTCTTGGTGAGATTGATACTGTTTTATTTTTAGAGGGCATTGACCAGAAAGTGTTTTGCTAATGCCAGCTGGCTTTATGAAGTGCGTGATGCCTCATACAATCAAGATCCAAGACTGTCTGCAGCCATGACAATACTGTTGCCCATTATGTTGTTTTGTTTGAAAAAAGAAAACCATCTTGGTATAACTAGGGAAAGAACAGACATTTGGAGTCAGACAGCAAGAGTACATTGATTTATATCAGCCAAGGGTTTGACCTTTCTAATCTTATTCATTCATATGAAGTAAGGGAAGAATAAATAGTGAAATTAATCTTGAAAGTTGCAGCATTCAAAGTGGAAATTGTACACATTCAACTATATGGTGTTGCATAAACAGAGATGCAAAGCACTTAAGAAGCTCACAAACAGCCTTCCAGTGCAATTCATTTAGAGCTGGCTGGGGTGACTTCTAACAGCAAAAACAATTTGTGGTGTAGATGTACAGCAAAAGTTCAGACTTATGCCCAGATTCCTTGCCAGAAAGGCTCTTTCTGTTATATTCAGAGAGAAAATTGAAGAGTTGTCATTTCCCTGCTGAATATTAGGAATGACCATGTCCTGTGAGGATCCCAGTACTTGCTATCCCTGCAGTTTATCAGAACCTGCAGGCCAGCCTAAGCCTGTGGAGTAGGTGACTCTTTTTCAATTACATGATATTTTCAAGTTATGATCCTAAATTCTTTCTGGATGACAACACAGTAAAAACTCAGCTTTAAAATGAAAAATTCTTACATTTTATTTGCATTCTATTTTTGCTTTAGTCTAATGTTACTCTTTTTCTGTGACACCTAATTATCCCAAAACTTTATGTCCTTTATCCCTCCATTTTATGTTCTTCAAGGCACTGTACAATGAAAGAATGGAATTGCATCAAGTGTCCAAAGTAATTTTTGCTCTCAATACTTCCCATACTTGGGTATTGGAGAGAAAGGTGGTTAGGCAAAAATGTTCCATCTCTATGTGACGCTTCTTAATGGTAGAAGATATGAAGATTTATTTTGCCTTGTCACATTTTTTAATAACATCTTAATATTTAAAACTTCTTTGGAACTGATAACAAACATCAGAATGTCTTGAATTAGATTCACAGTGTTAAAAACATTCCTAGATGATTATTTGAGAGACTGCATAGTAAGAATGAATTGGGATGTCTGAAAAGACAACGTGGACTTCATTTAATCATCTTTCAATTGCAGTATTGTTCTCTGGGCCTGTAGTTTCTTCCAGGAAATTAATCAGACTCTTTTCTTGTGATGTTAAAAGTTACCCATTTGGTCTGTGGCTGTGAAATGAAAGAATATGAATTCCAGTTGGTGATCTCTTTGTAGAACTTTCTAGAGACTATGAACAATCTTCCTAATGTTCTTATGATCAAAAAATATCTTTAAAAATGTGATTGACAGGGATGACTATGCAGTGACTATTAAAACTGTTGGGTTTAGAGAACCATAATTTGAACTCATCCTTCATCAGCCACATAACAAAATGTGTCATGAATCCTTTTTTGTCTATTTTATTTGCATGAGACATTCAATCAAAACCAGCCATTTATTAAGCCTAGAGTATTTTTCTTTCTACTGTCTTACTTTCAGAATGCCTTAAAATGATTAAAGGAACATGAGATATAGCAAATACATGTTCCTATTAACAAAAATTAGTGCATCTTTCTCATAAACAAATAACAAATCTGAAGAAATATCTGTGACTTTTTCTACAGTTGATATGTGCAGAAAAGGTTTTGGAAGGGAAGCAAATGACCTGAATCTTTTAAAAGGGAATCTTTGCAACAGTCTGTGGTTCTTATCAATGAAGGGCATCCTGCATTTGTCAACAGAAGAAAGTATTTTTGCATAACATATTGGTGTATAATAATGGTTGATGTACCTGAAGTTTTATACTTCAGCTTTTTAAATTGGTGGTGAAATCTGACATTTATAGCCATGTTTTTAATTGAGAAGTTGTTCTTTTTTTTAATGTGAACCAGTTAGAGAATATTTCAACTAGCCTGAATATTAAAACCTATAGATAGTAACACTCTATGAAAAACAGATCTATAAAGTTTTACCATATTCATATTAATTTGACTTTATTCAGATACATAAGTTCTTTGATGATTTTTAAAGTGTATGAAGAAAATATTTTGAGTGATTAACATATGTATTTCATTTTTGGGGCCAAATCTGAAGCCAAATGAAGTTCATTTTAATAGAATTTCACCACTAGACTTTTGAAGAGAAAAAAATGAAATCAAGGCACAAACATGTTCTGTGACATTACACTATTTTCTCATTCAGTAATAGTTGCATAAAAAGTCGATGGTTGTAATTAGTTCCACAGGTAAGTATATCAGTACTTCTTGTAAGGTTGTACATTTAAAGCCCCCTTAATTTGTTAACTATATTCTCAAGTAGTTACTAACATGTTGAGTGAAGTGTAAAGTAATAGTTTCCCATTTCAGTAGTTTTAAGCAATTTGCTGTGAATACTATCACTGACAATTACAGAGTAACTTTTAACCTACAGCAACAGTCATGGTGTTCTAGATGGCCATAACAGAAAATAGCCAGAAATAGCTACATATCAGTAGGTTTTAAATTTATTAATTAAAAATAATATATATATTTTCCTTTTGTGTATTTTGATTAGTTTTTTACAACAATTAGCTTGCTATCACATAAATGTCTCCTCTTAATTAGTTTTTTGAAATACCCATTGAACTTCAAACATTTTCCTACAACAGAAGAAAATGCATATTCTATTTTTACAATAATGCAACACTTTAAAAGTGTTTTTTCTATATGATATGTGAAAAAATAAGTACATTAACAAATAGCCCCACATCTTTGGAAGGAGTTTTAATTATATAAGGCGGCTGTATAGATAAACATGTTTGGAGTGTAGTTCTGGACATGGACCTCATCTATTGCTTTGTCTGTGACTAGCTTTTATCAGTTTCCTCTTCAATTACCTCATTCAAATATACTTTTTCCGATAATCTAGTTGTCATAATGAAAGTGTATGTAACCCTGATTTAAACGAAATAATGGAACAAACTGTATTTTTACGTTCATTCAAGTCTTCTTTTTTCTGCTATATAGCACAATCTATAGTACTTTTCCAAATATCAAATTTCTGAATAAAATTAATTATTTTCCCTTTCAAGGCCTTGCATTTTGAGCCTGTGGCATGTTTATTACTATAACTTGCATAGCTACAGTGTTCATCAAGATTGAATTTATCTGACTTGAGTGATCTCAAATTATGTAGCTAATTTAAATTCCTCGATATTTAGTGAAGAATATTTCCATTCTATTAAACATCTTCCAAGATAAGATAGAGTTCTAGAGTTCTGTCTTTTGATTTTTGTAGAGAAGTGTAGTTGACTATCTGAGAATTTATTCCTGATCTTATGTTGTCCAATTTATAGAAAATCTGTCAATCCTTAAAAAATCACTATGCCTTTAAATTTAAGACATTTAAGTTTAAAGAAAAATTTGGACAACTTAGATGAATAAACAGTAAACAAACATTGAGGAATTGTAGATAAAAATAATGCAAAATATTGATGAGTTGATAGATTGATACCTAATTTTGGAAAACATTTCAACTGCAGATTTTGGAAAATATGTCATCATCAATACAATTTTGGTGACCAGTGCAAAAATCCTTATATCTGATCACTCAGAAAATTAATGAATCTTTGTATCTGTATTGAGTACATTTGTATATCTTCCCTATTAAACTTGAAATGCCTTATTTATACATTCATATACATTTAGAATTTGATCTTATTCTTCCAGGAGATATTGCTGAATTTTCCTAAAATTTGATGCTGTGACTTTTACATTCATATTGGGCTAGAGACTTGTGAACAGTAACTAAAACCAAAATATTGTCAATAATATTAATAGTTAACCTTTTTAACAATGACAGCTCATAGGCAAAACTTAAGACACAAAGACTTCTACTTTGATTTAATGTATGAATTAATAGTTCAAAACTTTTCAGATGGTCAGTTTTTTTCATTTTTAGCTAACCATTTCTATACAAAGCATTGTGGTGTATTCTAGATTTCCAAAATATTTCATCTCAGCAGCAGGAATATTTTACATTACTTAGAAGACCTTACTTGTGCATCAGTGATTTGCTAATACTAAGGCTTCATATTTTGAAAGGTTCATATATGCTTTAGCTATTTGTATCTGTGATTTCAGTAGCATTCTGGCAAAGTTCCCTTTGCAGACAAGCCTCTCTTTGTGCAGGGAGACAAAACAAAGAGAAAGCAATTTTTAAAAAATTGTCTCTGTCTACAATAGCAAATAGAATGGCACAAGAGGAATTGATTTGCATGGTGAAACAGTGGGCTCTGAGACTTATTTTCATACTATATGCACTCTGAGGAGATTTACTGTGGACTAGCTTGTCTGATACTGTGAACTGAGCTCCTTCTAGTTCAAGCTGTCTATGGAGGCTTTTGGACCATTTCCTTCTTTGGAATTTGCTGCAAATGGTCCAATATACTTGCTTCATGGTACTCCTTCCAAAGATAGCAAAGTACAAATTTGGGGATGATAAGGAGATTAATTTCTGAGTCCATAACTTAGGTGAACTAAAATATTATTGCAATTTTTTTTTACCATCTCTGATGCAGATTCTCATTTATTCTTGATTTCTTTATGCTCACATTTCAATAGCTAGCAAGGGCTCTGATGATATACTGAGAATATTGGCCTACCAGCCTTCTAAATTCTAATTTTTCTAAATAAAAAGATTCTATCACGAAAGGGTGTTGTATCTTTGAGAGTATCTTTGAGTAAGAGATGTTCTTCGTGCTATTGGTTCTTTGATGATATTCACTGAAATAAAGGAAGGCCTTTTATTTTCTTAGTTATAACAGAGACAAGAATTATTAGGAATTTATTTAATGCAGGTTGCTAGGGGAATAAAAATAATTTTGGCCTGCTCAGAAGTCCTTATTTTGATTCAGAAAGGAAGTTTGTATAAGAGGAAACAAAATATATTTGAGAAAAGCACTAAACTTAAAAGGCATAAAGTATGTTTGAATGTTACACTATTATGCCTGTAATGTAAAATGAATTATGAAATATTATCCCTGAATAGCAAATCTTAAAATGTGGCCTTGGGCTTAAACAAATAGATATTAATGGATGTGTATTTCAAATTTATACAGAACAAACAAAATACGCTTCTGGTACAAGACCAGAAGACCACTACAGCAAGTAAAATTAATAAAAGTGAAACCAAAATAAATGAAAATAATTATGGAGAGGCCTTCTCTTGTATCTAGAATTCTTGCCGGATAGCTAAGGTAATTACTGTTTGTCATAGGTGCTGTCTGTTGCAGAGCTGTAATATCAAAATATTTTTTTAAATTTTATTCAAGTCCTGTTGAAAGTTACAATTGTCACTACATTTTGCTAAATATAAAAAAAACCCAACCCATCATTTTCCTTATCAGCATCTTTTTCCTCTTTTCGCCTGCTGCTCTACTACTAATCTCAGGTGTTTCAGTCTTCTCATTGAAAAAATAATGCCTGTTTAATTTAATTTCCTGTCAATTTTATATTAACTGCAATGACAGAAGTTTAGAACAGTAGAAATATGTGATTTGAATAGGAAAAAGAGTTGTGTGGGTTGAAACTGTTCATGCAGAATAGGAATCATTCATTAATATTTTGTTTGTCTTCCAACAAGCTTCCAGCAATTAAGAATGAATAGAAAGAAAAGGATAATGACATGTATCAAAATTCAAGTGCTAAAGAAACACTTTGAATTTATGTGATCAGTTGATGCATCTCTTCTGCCTATTTTTCAGATCTACCCTATACACATCTCAGAGTTACTGTATTAGTCTTACAAGCAGCTTGATGTTGACTGACTTTCTGAAGCTAACAGGAATTATAATATTATTTAGGCCCGACTCATCACCATTGCTTTTCACGCTTTGGTACAAACAGAAAATACAGAAATTCCATTGAAACTTAAGGGAAACCTCCTTTACCATTAGAGTTTCAAGACTGGAATAGGTTGCTCAGAAAGGCCATGGAGTCTCCATTCTTGAAGATACTAAAACCTGAATGATCATCTCCCTGGGCAAAGTGCTCTAGCTGACTCTACTTAGAGCAGGAGAGTTGGACTAGACAATCTCCAGCTAGCTCTTAGGCCACCTTAAATTCCTGCAAATACCCCAGGATACCATACATCGTTGAAGTGGAAAGTCATTTGATTGGAGAGACAGGGAAAAATAAGAACCCTAGTTCCTAATGTTCCAGGGGTTTGAGTAATGTCCAAGATAATGATGAACAAACCGGTAGAAATACTTGAAAGAGTATAGATTGCTTTAGCTTGGTTCTCAGTTTAGGCTAATTTTTTAATGTATCTCTACATACTAAGTTGTTGCTGCCTGTTCTGAGCTTCCCCTCCCCCTCCCCCTCCCCAAGACACTTGCCTCTGCCATGTGCTCTGAACTCCTTTCTTCCAAGCACGGACAAAACCAAATGTAACTCAAATTCTTTAGCAGTGTCACTAAGTTGCATCTTAGTTTGCATTTTACATTTGATTATAATGTTTTCAGTCCTTATGGTTTTGAGATGTAGGTATTGTGACCACAGGAAGGCCAGGAAGTCTTACTATTTTTATCCAAGTGTTAAGTAATTAAGAGAGTTATTCTTTAGTGTGTTCACTTTGTACACAGAATAAGTTGTGAAGCAACTGGCTGAGAAATGGTTGATGGTTGCAAGCTTAGCTCTCTGAACAATTAAATGCAAAAAGGATTTACTCTGCCACCACACTACTGTAGTTGAAATGCACCGACATTTTTGAACAGACAATGTTTATAATGTTGATAGCAACTGATATACAGAAACCATGAAAGATTATAATCCATGAGCAGTGTGAAATACCAGGAAATATAGTGCAAAACTTCAAACATCAAGATATGAAAGAAATATCTCATAATGGTGAAAAAGTGTCACAATTAAGTCTTGTGGAGCTATATGGATGTATTGCCATTCACCAAGTCTATCCAAACTCTGTCCCTAATGTCAAGCTCCAAAACTAGGATTCTTCATGTATTGAAAATATAGTTTTAGTTTCCAGCTTGGATAAGGATGACTTATTTAACACAGGTTAAGATAAACACTGTACCATAGAATAAGTTAATAGGGCTCAATTACTACAGATAGCAGGAAGTATGTGTCTTTGGAATTGCAGTGGTTTTTTTCCTATGGATGATTGGAAAATAAACTATCCCATTTAAGAAGTACAGTTGAAACAAGGAAGAAGCAGTGATTATTGAGGTATAATGAAAAGGTGTATCTTTTCTCTGTGATCTGTTAATCTCCAAGATCAGATATAATTAGGAATGACTCCCTATGCTGTTCTCAGAAAATATGATACCAGTTTTCAGAGGGTGAAAATTATCAAACCTACCATCTTCTTACTAAACCTGAATATTGTAAGGGCTACCCCTACCAAAGGCCTAATAAAAGATTAAGGTTGCTTTTTTTCTGGGATGGACAAATTGAACATCTAGTGGACTTATTTGGGTAAAAGTAGCTCTACCATGTTGATTCATACTGGTGGCAGATGCAGCTGTGTTAATGCTGTGCATTGAAAATTAATAAAGCTAAACATAACCCTCTCCACTCATGGGTAGGTGTCTTAATTTGTCAGCACTTGGAAATTTCTCCTGTCCATTTTTCCGAGAAATTACTGATGTAATTTTATAAATGGTAGAACAAAATTTAATATGTAGTCTGTTTTTGCTTGTTAACATGCAGATTATTATCCTTATTTTGGCATGGCTATAAGTGCATAAGAAAACCAGCATTTTACCTATAACTTTTTGAAAATATTAATCCTGGTATTTATCACCTTTCCCTCTTTTTTGTCTCATCAGTATGGAGTTTTATGTGAAACCTAACTGTTTTTTGCAGATTTGGATATAAATGAACATTAGAGTATATGAAGAAAGTCCTTGTTTTTGGGGGGGAGCTTATTGTACTCGTAGTAACTGATGCATAAGTAGTATTTATTATGTATTAGTATTCTGGTGCTTATAACTTAGTTCACAGAGATTTAAACTCATTTAACTTAAATGCTCTTACAAGTAACAATTAAAGGAGTATTATGAGTTTCATGAACAGTAACATGCACATGCATATACAGGGTTTTTTCAGATGCATTTTATAGAACTCCCATACTGCTGTGTTTTCATCAACTTTATCTCTAAGATATTCTAGTTTTTTGGGTGTAAAATTTAGGTTCCAGAATTAATTTAGCCCAAATATGCAAAGTATATAAAAGCTCAGTATCTTTTATAACTGATAGTTCTGCTCTGACAAATGTTTTTTCATATTAAACTGTCTAAAGAATATGGTAGTTTGTATATCAGAGATGATGACGTGTGGGAAAGTCAACCGCAATCAGATATTTAAGTTTTTTTGGTCTTAAAATTCTTTATATTAATTACATGGAGTGTTTCTAATTATGCAGATAACAAACATATATTATGATCCAAGTCTATTTCTTTTTTTGGAAAAGGACAGGCCATGATATTATTCCATGAGGCAGGATGCATTCAAAATTTGCAATACATTTGTCTGAGAAGGTCTGGTTCTCAGAAGTAATGCAATAGAAAGGTCAGAATTTTGATGTTTTTACTAAAAGTAGAAGTGCAATAAATCATGCACAATTATGATTAACATGCACATCATTCTTTCAGAAAGAATTTTATCATCATTATGTCATTCTCATTGATATTCTGTGGAAAGGACTGAATTGATTCTACTGAGCTGAATACTCTGTGTGTTAGTTTTGTGTTAGATAATTCTCATTCAGTACAGCACTTAAGAAAAAAGCAAGAGTACCACCCAGATCTGTTTAAAAACTATTCTTAATAACTTAGTAAAAGTACATAACATTTCTTTTAGTTTTGAGGATATGTAGTGATGTTCTCAGGGAATTTTCAGCCTCAGCTATAAAACGGCTCAACTTTGCATCTGTCACATCTCTTCCCTATATGCCAACTAGGTAAGGAATATAGCTTTAAAAGAATATGGGAAGATGAACAGAATGCTCCTAAATCTTTTATAGCTTGTTCCAAAACTTATTTTAAGTAACTTTGCTATGATTCTTGTGGTAGCTACAGATGTGATAAACAGGTGTTCTGTTCTTATGATCTAGTTGAGACTGCTTTCCAAAAAATCGATAAGAAGTGGAACATAAAGTTCCAAATATTTGATGAATTTTTTTTTCTAATTTCCATTTTAAATTACATCACTGTTCTTGCAGGAACTGTAGATGATGCAAAGTCCTTCTGGTGTTGAGGAATACAGTCAGCACAGGTAGCTTGGTGAGCAGCTGCAGTGGGAGCTCTGGGTGTTGGGAGCACAAGGCGAGAGGCCACAGATTGCTAAGCCTTAGCATAATAAAGGGCATGGGGACCTGCACCCATCCAGGTGACCAGACACCCAGTGATACGGCAGAAGCTGAAGAGCCCAAGACTTTCATGCACTTAGACTATAAGAGTATAAGAGCCCAGAGTTTCCTCTGTTTGAAGCCCTTCCTCAGAGGTACCAGCTCAAGTTGTTACTTTTTTATATGGTTATTGCATCAAGATTTATATGGTTATTGCATTTTATTTTAAAGACTGGGACATCTGAGACTCTGCTATAGGAAATTTGGGGTCGAGCCAGTAAGGAACCCTAATTCGACTTTGTGAATTTGATGTGTGTAGATGCCAAGGGGCCTCGGTCTCAGCTCCATTGGTGCAAATATGACTGCCAGAATAGTTTGATATTCAGGAATAGCCTAGGGGATGGTCTAGGTGAACTCAAATCACTGAAATTTACATTTTGTGTCATTGGCCCACAATGAAGTAGTAACTGATGTATAGTTACAGATTACAGCATGAAGTTTCAGTCCATCAAACAGTTACAGTAAAGTATTTCTGGTAGCAGTTACCTGTTTAAACTTTTTATCTACTTGTGACAGTAAGGTTCAGAACTATATTTGTTGTCCAACCTGTCTACCATCAGCACTAAATACCTTTATATCTTCAAAATTTTGTACCCTCAGAAGAATTCTGTACCCTCAAAATGAAGCTCCACCTACCCCTCTACTTGTAAACCTGATGTAGACTTCTGTTCTGCAGAGCCTGTGTGCGTGGTTGCAGTTGCTGTTTTCTCCCGTCTGGCCTGCATATATATTTCCATCCTATGGTGACTACAGTCGCCAGTGGGAGTGATGTATGCCTATGTCTCATCCTAACATCGTGGTTGAAACACATCTGAATCCAAAGGACAGTGCTGTTAGACACCCCATTTTAAACACGGGAAAATTTGCATAGTGTCTTATAAAATGGACCTATTGGTGTTTGTTTCAGAAGGTGCTTGCTAGAACACCAGACATTTTTCTGTGGTTTTCTAACCTTGTGACAGCAAGTTATTACAAATGTATCATTAAAATATTTTAAATGTATCATTGCTGCTTGAGTGTAGTTCAAATCCTAGGAGAATCCCCTACTGACTGAAAATCCTGCATGCCCTCAGTGTCCCCTGAAATGTAAAGGATTGACTCTCCCACTTCCTGGGATTCTCATTGATGCCAGGGTTCAGCATGTAGGCTTCCAGAGCAACAGTAATATCTGTCATTTTGAATGAATACAAATCTCTAACAATCCATGTTTGTACAGTCCCTGTGGAAGCGTGTTGTGTCAGCTGTGCTCACGGTACTTTAAAGGCTTTATTAAGTCAGCTGGCAACACACCCTGTCTCCAGGCGCTGACTTTTATGGCAAAAGACCTAAGAGTCTTTTTTGTCCCCTTCTTATTTTTCCCTTCCACCCTCCCTCCTCCCCCTCTCCCCCCTTTCTCATGTTAACTACCTTTCAGAAACACAGGAAGTGATTTTATAGAAGTCTTATGGCTGTGTTGCTATGTTCGTAATACCCACAACATAGTTTACAGGTGAGCATATTTACCCACCCACACGATCTGACACATACATGCACACACACTGTCAAGTACCTTTATGCAGTCTGATATTAAATCTGATCAACTTATTACAAGGGATTGATAGAGAAAGCGTAAAAAGTTTATGAATAATTATAGCCAGCTTTCATAGCCCATGTAGCCATTTGAAAGGAGACTATGATAAACTGCGTGAAGGTTCTGGACCATGTATTGCAGTAAAATTCCATGCATATTCTGTCCAGTGGCCTTTTGTGTAAGAACTGTACTTTCTATTTGCTTTAATGTAGACAAAATTGTTTAACTGGTAAATGTTAAAATATTAGTTTGCTTAAGTCATGTTTTGAGAATCAGTTGTTCAAAGACTGTACTTTCCAGTGACATTCAGAATCTTTTCTCTTGCAGCCGTTTCGTAGAGTGACGTTTTCTGTTGTGAGTCAGCCTCAGGACCCGCATCAAGGGTCATTGCAGAGTTGCTATGACAGCGGTCTGGAGGAGTCAGAAACACCAAGCAGTAAGAGTTCATCAGGGCCAAGACTGGGTGCCCTTCCACTCCCAGAGGACAACTACGAAAGGACTACGCCGGATGGCAGTGTTGGTGAGGCAGAGCATATGGAAAATGGTAGGGGCAAACACAACATTCACACACATAATCTCACTAGCAAGTGATACTAAGTAGACTTTTGAAAGGTCAGTCCAAAAATATAAATAAATATATAAATAATTAAAATTGTAATGATTTGATTTTAAAGTTTGTTAAAATGCAGGTATACAAAATAATGGAACATAACACCACTAATTAAAACAGCACTTTCTTTTCTTTATATGACTTAAAATCTATACTGTAGAAGGAGTTAAAACACTGAAAAAAAATATCAGTAGAGGTCTGGGGAAATGGCAATTGAATAAAATTACATACTTTTCATTTTAGATAAAAGACCATAAAGGACATGTATTCTCATTTCCTTCCATTTTTGATTCAAAAACTACTTAGGAAATTTCCCTGAATGTAATATATATAGCATCAGGAAAAGAAAATAGCATCTTAAAACCCCACTCTAGAGAATTCTCTTTTCCCCAAAAATGTTGTATAGACTGTTTTCAAAATAAAACCCAATGTCAAGTCCATTCTTCATTATTTAGAATAGAACATTACTTTCCTTTTCTTCACACTTTATTTTGTACAGTAGTTTTACAACATCTCATTTAAATTCAGGGTCCATTTATGTAAAAGGGGAAAATGCTAAATACTTATTTATTCCACAGTAATTCTCCTACTATTAAAAACCAAAAAATATTAATATGAGTCTCAGATTAGGCTCTGCTTTTCTTTCTATCTAAAACTATTTGAGATTAAAAAACCAAAAAGACCTATTCTTTTTGAAACATATTTTATAAAACATGAATACTTCACTGTTCTCCAGTTCTTGGACTTGAAGTCAGAGACTGACTTCATTGTATTTTCATTTGCCCAGGAACAACAAAATAAATTAATACACATCAAAGTGTACAGATTTTTGATAACCAAATAAATAATGGGGTTTCTAATTCCATTGTAATAGGTGGGTACATGCAAGAAGGGTGGTGTATTTTTTCGTTATAGAATGAATTGATTAGTGTGGCTAAGTGCATGTTTTAGTTTTTCAACACTGAATTGTTCTTGGGGTTTTGTCTTATCTGAAAGAGACATGTCAAACCATTAAAACAATGTTATTCTTCATGGTAAGATATTTCCAAATCTAGTATCTATTACTAAAGAATGGCTACAGCAGTCTACATATGCTTAAAGTATATATCCCAATAGCAAAAAAAATTGACTAAAAAGGAAGATAGTATTATCCATCTAAAGATATATTAGATTACGTATGTTTATACGTTTGCTTTTATACATTCTCCTTGGTTGTTTATATTAATATATTTGTTTACATTTCATTTTTCTGGGGATGGGGTAGGGGTATAAAGTGATAATGATGTTACTGGAAAAAATTTCATAAAAAAAGCTTATAGAATTTGTACCTAAATTGGGCTGATTATTTTATTGTCTATTTTGTAGTGAGATTTTGTAGTTAGGAAAATAAAATTAAACAATTTGTCAATTGCTTTGGACATGCAGCAAGGTAGAAGATTTGTAGACATGAAATTCTGAGTTCAGAAAATATTTTAACATGGGATATGCCTGATCCAAGCTGGAGAAACTGTAGATTAACAAATGGATGTAATTTTTAATGCACTTGATAGCCAATGAAAAAGAAGATCACACTAACTGAAGTGTAATTGAAAATGAAGAGTGCTTGAGCAGTGTCATAAATTAAAGCAAAATAATTAGTTTTTGTATTGATGCAAAAACTGGAATTGCATTCTAATAACTAAAATATTTTAGATGATTTTGTTTTTTGAAAATATTTTATTTTATATTTGGTAGGATGAATTTCTTGGATTTGGTTTTGAAAATAGTATTCTATAATTAATAAATAGAAACATAGATAAATACGTTAGTTCATGGTGAATTAAAGTGAATGAAAAAAATAATCTCCAGTAAAAAAATTTGCATGGTAAGACATGCATAGAATAATCAAGATTTCCTCCTCCTTTATAAAACCTTGAACTGAAACCTTTAAAAGGTGGGTGATGTTGTGATGAAAAATATACTCTAGAGGCTTTTGGATTTTCCCGTCACATTTTAAAAGCAAGATTTCAACACTGGCATGTGATCTGCCTCCAGAAATTTCTGTTAACATTAATCTATAAATAATGATGGAACAGGATGGAATGTACTTTTTTTCCTTCATATATGTAATACCTGATATTTGAGTGAGAGTTTTCTGTAATATGACTCTTAAGTCCACTTGTATATTAACTATTTTAAGCACAATTGTATTGGTCAAATTCTGATAATGTAGTCTTCAATATTAATGGACCATTCTGACAGAAATAGAATTGGAATTGAAGTCTGTCAAGTGTTCATTTGTCACATTTAATTGGAATCTAGGTAATCTGCAGTGTTTGGCTTGGTTAGGTTTTAATCAGGATTTATACTGTATTTTCATGTAGATTTTCCATGGAAACAGCATTTTGGAAGTGATCTTGGCTATTAATCTTTACTTCAAATATTTACCATCTAATTTCAGTTGGTGTGAAACAATGCAGTTATAATTAATTGCTTTGGATTTCCTTAATTTTAGAATTTGAAATAATAATCTTCAGCACAGTAGATGAAACCTTCTGATACATTTCCTCAATTTTTTTCAAACCTAGATGACTAAGGAAAACAAGTAATCTTTACCGTTAAGGAAAATTAAGAAGGTTCAGTTCACAGGTCGAGTAAATAGGAAATTCAACTTTCTGTTTGCTGTTAAGACCTTCTTTACATTTTCTCAGTTGAGAATAAAACACTGGAATATGGGAAAAAAAGGGGTAAGGGGGTTCATTTTCTTAGAATATGCGGTACATTGCCTACCAGCCTACATGACTGTCAGATGTAGATTGAAGTTTTATTCTGCTGATTAGCTGTGGTGTCAGATGCGGGAGGAAAAAAAATAAAGAAAAAAAGAAATGTTAGCAGATTGACTGTGAAAATTCAGTATGCAAAGATCTTGTTAATTAGTAAAATCTGCAGAACCAAAAGTAACTTCTGAGTTAATTTATCCCCTGCCCTTGGAGCTTTCCTTACAAGGAAATTCTGCTCATATATGCAGCCTTCTCTGATTTTGCTATTAGAATGGTACTGTGTTAATGTAAATTGTACAATAATTTTCTGAAGAACATTTTCATTACATTCATATTTGTATATCAAGGGCAAATAGATTACCATGGTAAATTAGTTTCCTGGTGTTTTGTCATAGCTTTCTCATTCTGACTATCCCTAATACCACATCTCAGAAGAAAATTTTAAAAACCCCTGTGACAGAAGCTTCCAGAATTACCTCTCCTCCTGACCCTAACAGTTAATATTCAGAATGTGATTTTCTAAATAATAATAACAATAGTAGTTGTACTAAAAATCCACTAATTTATCACAAGCCAAGTTACTGGCCTGGAGGATGTCTTTCAACAGCGAAATCCTCTGAAGGCTACCAAAATTGTTTCAGGTTCGGCTTTCTGACTCTCATTTAACTGTTTTAGTGACTATTCCTTTATTTCATTATGAGAAAGAGCATGGAAGCATTCCATGTAACTTTTTAAATAGTATGGATTGTTATGTTTCCTTATAATTTACCTTTCCTCTGAATTCTAAATCTTCCTAGGCTCTATTTCTTCTGGCAAAGGTAGGGATAGCTGGAGATGTATTCTCACAATTTGAAGACAGCCTTCTCACACTAATTCCTATGTTATTAATTACAGATATGATCTCTAAACAGAGCTTTCATGGCTCTGTTTCATTACCCTTCACCTAGTTCTATTAGGTCTCTCTCATGTTTCTTGCAGCTCTCAGAAATATTTCATTAAATTCCTTCTCCCTACCCCCTGATTTCTGCATACCTACTATTTATTTATGCATGTAGTAGCTTAATCAGTTTTAATTTTTGTTTCATTTAGCTAGGTACGTATAGTGGTGAAACTGCAGCACTGTAGATTATGGCTTTTATGATCCTCCCTAGAGATTTGTTTCCATGCAGGCCTAATTAGACCGTTTGCCACACCTGAGATACCTGCCTTAAAGCTAGCTCAGGTACGTCTACATGAACATGACTTTGATCTGCAAGCAGAGAATTTTAAGTTAGCCCATGTTTCAATATCAAATAGGGTTGGAGAAGAGTAGTCATCTCTGTGAAAGAAGGAAAATAAGGGAATGGTTTACAGCTTCCATTTTTGCAGAGGCAAATGGAGTAAAGAAAGATTAAGTGACATGTCTGAAGTCACAGATAAAGCAAGGAGCAGAGCTTAAAAAGGAGCTCAGAACTTTTGTGATTCAGTTACTTGACTCCCACAAAGAAATCAAAAGATAAATTACTCTCTGACTGACACATGAAGAAGTAAAAGGCAGGGAAGAGAAGTGCACTACATTGGTTCATACAGTCTGATAATATGCTCTGTTTTCAATTACAATTTCAGATTTAGATTGCAAGTGTCAAAGTTCCACCATCAGTACAGAGAAGGGGTTCATAATGTAGGAAATGATGACTTAAAAATGCAAAGTGAGTTTTGACAATTAATAAATGTAATTAGTTTTATGTGTAAGACCATTCTCTCACTTTTAATTGTGAAATAGATTCTTAATCTGTTCTCTGGACCAAAGTGTGAAAAAAGAATCCATTAATTTAGAGAACCCGTGTTTATAGAATCTATTTTCCTTTAGCTTTTTGCAGTGCAAATAACATGGCTTAATGTTCTTGAAGACTTAACTGTCCTTATTGCAAACATGGCAAACAGACACTCACTGATTTATTTCAGAGAATGACTGCATTTTCGTAGTTCCCATTATTTTCAAATGTTCTGTTCTCTTGAATTCAGGCCTGAAAATTGCATGAGAGTAATTTTGTTTTTAAAATTGTGTCCTGAAAATGTTGATGTAAGTAGTCCATCTGAGAGGCTGAGTCAGTAAAGGTTTTCAATGCAGTGATTATTCAGTAACAGTTCATTTTTTTTGGTTGGTTTCTTTTTTATTCTGTCATGGCTGCTGCATCTACTTTTTCTTAAATGTCACCCTGCATGCATGAACTCAAAATACAAGAAAGTGCTGCAAAAATTATTATATAATACAAACACATAAGAATTCCTATACTTGTTTCTGATAAATCTTATAATTAGGCACACAATGAATTTTGGATTCTTTAACACTAGCAACATACACGGGTAATGTTTGACACTGAACACATACATATTCAGTGATGAATTATATCTTGAACACAGTTTTTTTGAGAATACAGAATTCTGATAAGATCTGTGAAAAGACATTTTATAAGACAGAAAAAAAACCCCCAGCTTGTAAGACAGGAGACAAGCTGTGCAGGAATCCCTGGTGCACTAGGTAGTCTTATGTAAGGCAGGGAACCTGTCTGGGAAGTACACTGGCTGCTTTTCTTCTTGATTTTTTTCATTTCTAATATTTTACTGTGTTCCTTTAGCTGACCTTACCCTATATGTCTAGTGAGTTTTTTCAACAAAACTAGGAATAAAAAAAGAGGAATAGGTTTGATAACCTATATGCACATTAATACTTTAAGTTTTAAAACTATACTGTGCCTGTTCTTTAAAAATTACTTGTATTTTGAAGTGTTATATACATATACTTGTAATAGAAATGAGGGAAATATATTTTGTGTTAAATTCCTAGTGCTGATATATCTATTTTACATATAAATTTATTAAGCCAATAATTTATCACACAAAGTTGAGAAATTATTTTCAGTTGTCCATTTTATGTCATTGCACTAAGGTTTACTGTATATTAACTACTGTTCTATGTTTACATTGTACTTCAAATGCACAGTGTAAAGTAAAGCCCCAAATATATGCCAAATATGATCAGAAGTAGCTCTCATTGAAGACACCAGAATAGTATTTTTTATACCTTCTCTACTTTCCTTGACTTTCCAGATAAATGTCAACTTCTGTGTTCTATTAATGAAGTGTACCTGAGTATTGCTGTGAATTGTTTTACACTTGATCAGGATTTTAACTGCTCAGAGAACATATGCTTGGATCTGCTGGAATCAAAGGAATGAATATTTCTGTACTGGAAATCAGCCCCCACACATTGGTAGCAAAACAAATTATTCAGCACTTTTCTGATTTTCTGAATAGAATTGTATGACTCTTGGTGTTCTCTCTATTGCTTTCCCATTGTATTTGTTCTAGCTTCTTTTGTGCTGCAGACTGAATAACATATGCCTCTTTTCTAAAAAATCATATTATAGGATTTCTTCCTCCACTCCTGATTTCAGTATCCTGCTCTTAAAAAGAAAGTATATACAGCAGTAGCTGTTCACCACTGTTAAAAACAGCCTATTGATACCAGATAACTTGAAATGCCATGTACTAAAACTTTGGTTTCTTTTATTACCCTTTAAAAAAGGAACTCCATGTTTACATTCCATCAATTTTTGACCAATAATTTGAAAATGGAGGAAGACTTTGGATTTTTAAAGAACCATACCTGCAGTTGTATCTGTTAGGATGATGCAGTAAGGGAAGGGTTTGTATGAGCATGTGGGTGTGCACACATGTGCAAATCTCAGTGAGTCAGTTCTCACTGCAAATGCTCATGAGATCTAGACAGTTGCAGTTATATAACCTGCCTCTATGAATTTCAAATCATTTTGCTGAGGTGGATATGAACGAACATACTAAACTGACAAGTGGAGAACGAAATGATCAGAAAGTAAAGCAGTATGTCCCCTGTCATGCTATGAATTGATCCAAACCTTGTGCACCCCTCAAAAAGTAATAATTTGAACATCAACTTCCAGTTTGATGAAGGTTTTGCAACTGACTTAGGGAAGTTAGGCTTTTGTCCAAGTCTTCCGTGCCAGCTGCTAGCTCAGGCAGCCTCCCACTGATGCAGATTGCAGAACTCCCTTTGATACTGTTGCAGTCCTGAATGTAGATGGGAAGGCAAAATGCATTCCAAAATTTACAAACTCAAGGAAGAACAGACATCTGGTTTATGAATGGAATATTTAGCAACCTTTGCATCCAAGGCAGGCTCTTTCCTGAAAAAAATCTGATGCGAAGATTCAACGGAAATTTATTTTTCCTCTGTTCCAAGGAGTTCTTTCAGCATACTGTATTTCCCAGTTGGCTGTATTTAATGTAAGCTTCTTCAGTTTCCTGGACAACATTAGATCTTTCTATCCCTTCAAATCTTCAAGGATGATGAAGGTCCAAAACAAGTCCTTTATATGGGTATTTCATCTTAATTTCAGAAAATACTTTTTCCGTTACTGCTGTTTCTCAACTACTCTTCTGTTTATTTTTTATTTAATATACATTGCAGAAAATGTTGATACCTTATTATCTTCATAAAACACATAATCTTACAACTGTCTTTGTCACAAATCTTTATATGTTGGGTATGATGTTTTAGAATCAGTAGCTTTTCCTATAGACAAAAAATAAGCCCAAAACCTACTGATAAAATTAAGAGAATAAACTGTATAATTTCATTGGGTCCATTTTTAAAATTATTACATACAAATTATTAATTCAGAACAAAATTCGGACTGTATTTTCAAAATGGGGTACTTGGACTGAAGGAATATGAGCATGTCTAATTGGCCACAGAGTTGAACCTAAAGGAATCATGACATTCACAAAGATCTGATTTTAAAAATAGGGAAACAAATTCAAATCTCAAGTGTATTAAGCCAGCAGGTGCCCATCTATGTCATAAACAAAAATTTTTATTTTAACTACTCTTGTTACATGAACAGTTTGAGTAAAAGTGGAGTAAGAGGCCAGAGAACAGACAGGTATTGCCTTGAGTTATTAATTTATAACTAGTTTCACAGGTTGCATTTTCACTTCTAAATGAGGTCACTTCTTTTTTTGCTTCTTTTTAAAATCATGTAGTTTTTAATAGAGGTTTGTAAACTGTAAAGCTCACTGTGCCAAACACAGAAGAACATATAAAAGGAATCAGTCTTGCATTTCTTTTTGCATCCAAAACTTCAATTTTACATGTTTTCAGCCTGTATCTTATTTAAGCAACTCAAAAAGATTTCTTGAAGGAAATTTTTTTTTAATCTGCTGATGTGTAAATTCAAAGTTATAAAAGGAAGTGTGCTTACCTAGTTGCTACACAATTTAGTTCTTCAGGTCCAACAATATATGTATCCCATATATATGGGAGATCCAGGTAATGTATAGGGTCAGAGGAAAGATCATCTGGTGGCCAAAATAAGATGCTCAGGGGAAAGTATAGCAGGGCAGATAAACTGATTTGTTTTCCAAGTAGCTTTCTATACATCAACAGTTGGGAATTCTGATTCCCTGAGCCCCGTAATGTGGATTTAGTAATCTTTATGGATTTACATACTCAAATTTGTCCAGTTTCCATTGCATGCAACTATTAATATCTCTTTTCCCCAGTGAGGAAAGTGATTAAAGTGATTGTGTGTCCCATTAGTCTTGCATTGGACAAAGGAAAAATGAACTTCCTAGCCTGTTAGGGAACAGTAGACAGGGATTTTTTAAGAGAATGGGTTGCTTTGTACTCATACTAAAATTTTCTGTTGCATTTGAAGTCCTTTACTCAGTTATTATTTTAAAAGGTTTAAACCCCAAAGATTGAAGGGAAGTGTGTGCATCTCTTATGTATTTCAGCAAATATTAATGTAAAGTTAGTATGCCAAAATCTACAGAAAGGTATTTAAAGGAATTAGAAGCCCCAGTTTGATATGTGTCATTTGCAGTTCTGAGAGTTCTATTTTATATTTATATTTTATAACTGATTTTCAGAGAAATGGAACAATTTCTCTGAGGATAATATGAATTCAGGCATTTAACCATTTTAGAATATTACTACAGTATCACCTATATTGCTTTTTTTGCCTCAACAGCAACACAGCATTCAATGTGAATGCCAACTCAAATACCTTGGATAAGTAGACAAAAAATCATGTCATATGCTAGAAGAAGACATACATTAGAATCTTTAAGAAATTGCTTCAAATTTTTGTCCACTAACTTAAAATGATATTTCAGGGCTTTTGGGCTTGTTTTGGGCAAGGAACAGCAATAAGAAAAAAATCCCACTACCAAATAAGGAGGGGTTCTATGCTCCAATACAGTTTTTGTGCACAGATAAAAGCAAAAGAAAAGTCAGCATTTATTATGTAAAAAATGTATTTTAGTAATACCTATTTTATAAGGGTTTTTTTTTTTTTCTGTAGACTAGAGTAATACATTCTATTAATATTGGTTTCAAATCTCTTATTGTAGATAAATTGCCATTCATGTTTAAAAGGGCTGTCCATGCTTACATGGCTTTCAAGAAAAAACAAACACATCTCTCAATGAATAAATAAAAAAAAGATTATTTTGGTAGATAATTCAAATCTGGACTTTTTTCTAACATGTAAAATAGCTGAAATTAAGACAGAAATGTAAACTTCTGTTTGGATAATAGGAAAAGTAAAACGTAAATGCAGTGAAGAAAGAACTGTACTGATAATTTATATTGATGGTTGTGTACTCTCTTGCAATCTAACATGCCCATACGAGCTTCTTCAACTTGCTTGTTTTAACCTGGTTTTTAGCTGTATCTAAGGAATGAATCAACCCTAATGATGCCTGCAGAGTCATTTGTTCTTTTACTAAGCAATCTGCATTATTTCATCAGAAAGGGAAGAAAATTGAAGTGTATCCTATCTAAAATCGCATGTAAACAAGCCATAGGACTATCTCCCACAAAAGTGTTACTTTTCTCCCCCAGGGTTCACGGGTGATTTATTTTCTTGATCCAAGGACTTTTCTGTTTTTTCTGAAATTTTAATAGTGCTATAAAGACCAGTAGTGTCCATAGAGATAATTCTGGGAAAAGGCTTTTTAAATTAAATCTCTTTAATTCAAAAAGTGTGTGGTATTTGTGTCCTGCTGTCTTACTATCTTTAAATTATTTCAGCTGCACAGAAAATGGTGGTTTTCTCATGTAGTTGTTCTGCTCACAATTAATTCATATCATCTTTGAAGAGGAGAATCTGTCCCTTTTTGAGGCAGTGCAATGATATTCACATTATCATGAGATATTAAAGTAATATTATCCGTGGAATATGACATTGCAAATTTTATTACGAAGAGAAGGCAAAGATGTAATTGATTACAATTGATGTAATTTTACCTTCTGCTGTTGTTATTCAATAACAGAAACTTCTATTCTCTAAGTGGAGAATAGAAACCTATTAGTTTTCTTTAACAAAGTATTTGAGAGATAAACTTATATATGTATTGTATGTTATTTTATTAACATCTTGCAATGTCTAATTCTATTAATAGTGGCCATCATTCCCTGCTAATGAATTAGATAATTTATCCCAGCATTCTTTTCATAGTCTGTTACGTATTGCAATAATAATATGGGGATTATTGTAATATATCAGTAGATATGACAGATCTGGAAATGTGCTTGTTCTAGCTGTCTCATACACAGCCATTATTCAAGTATGTGAGACAGTAATAAAAGAGTTAACTTTGTTTTTTTCCTAGGTTTCTAGTAGTTTCTAAGGCTATGGGGGGTTAAGTGGACAAAAGAGGAGTAAACATGAGTAACATTATTACATATGTTGATTTTTGAAATACGAGAAATCTAAGTATTCTAGTTGTGTTTGAGGATGTCTGATTCAATGCCCCACAGCATGATTAATATACTGTATTTAATGCAGTTTTATTATTCAGTTAAATTATTTTTGGTAAAAAATGGGTAGGCAAAAGTAGTTAAAATGAGACCTCCTTCTCAATTATGTGTTTTCATGCTTATTGAAAGCTTGTAATAGCATGATGAAATAAACTTTGTAAAGGCATGTAAAGCATATAAGAAAAAACTTAAGCAACCCTGGAGAACTAAAAAAATGGTGATTGATCCATTTGACAATATGCAAGGAACCTGCACAGTATGACTCAAGAGTCACGAATCTGCCTGGAAGACTCACGTCCTTCCTGAAACCCTCTTTCCAATGTGGTGTTGTACAGAAGTACAATGAAGTGGCAGAGGAGAGAAACAGCATGGACTTTGGTTCTACTCTCAGCATGCTCTGGATAGCCCTCTCATATTTTAGTAATTAGCATAGGCCTGAGAAAATCTGTAAGAAAAGCAGGATTTCAGAACCTTGACACCAGGTTATCTTTTGTGGTTTTTGTAAGAAGTTCTAAAATAATATATTCTGCCCATAGTTCTCTACTTGGATGACACCAAGGGTGGAGGGGAAAGGTTGATAGGAAAAAAAAATCAAATCTAAATTACACCAAAATGTCTGGTTTTTTTTATCCAATATGAGGGACTCAACAGCAGTGTGCAAAGGGCATGAATAGAATTGGTTTTTCCCACCCATTGCTTCTTCCTATACTGGAAATGGTCATATCTGCAGAATTAAACTTCGAGAAATACAGTGGCATAAGAAGCTAGCTCACGGACAGAGCGTGATGAAACAAAATAGTTGTGAGAGTCAAAGAGGAATACATCTAGATTTTATAAATGACTATACAGGCTCTATACTGCCACAGCACACCATTCCTAAAAAAGGATGTTGCTTAGAGGCATAGCTCACTTGCCCGGAGCATAGATATGGAAACTTGAGACACAATCAGATCTAATCTCACAAATAATAATGAGAAAATGCTGAAAAACCCAAGATGCCCCCAAAGGTTCAGATAAGTGAATATTTTTCTCTTGCTTTTCTCTTCAAAAGGAAAAAATTGCCTTTAGGTTTTACCAGGTAGAGTCCCACATGCTGTTGTTCATGCTATGAATTTTAAGTGGAAAAACTTTTCCAAAACATAAAGAAAGATGTTATCCTGAAATTTCTTGATAAATAGTATCAAGCATGTTATGTTAATTAAGGAACTTAAGGAACTTACAAAACTAAAATATTCTCTCTACCACCTCTCCCCTCTGTCTAGTACTGTTGTATTTCCTGTCACATGTAACAGACTTTTAGAAAGCTCTTTTTCAGAAGGGTTTAAGCAAAAACACTGTACTGACAAGACAAATTTGTTTATTACTGTGAAGATAAATAGTAAAAAAATTGAATCAAGTTCAGTTCAGTAGTTATAGAAAGTCATTACTCTCAGGTGACAGTTAACTGGCTTGTATAAAATGAGCTAGCACTTCAAGAATATTGCCTACTGGAAAGATGCTCATGCCCCCACAAGCATTAACTAGCATCCTGTTGAGACTGTCAGCTAACGAAAGAGGAGAGCAAAGAACAGCTAAGGAAAAAGGATCTGATACAAAGTCCATTAGTCTTTGAATGGCAATGGCTGCCAAGGGCTACTTTTTGGGCTGGCTTTGTATCATGGAAAGAGTGTTCTGTCTACTCACAACCTGGCACTTCCCAGAAGCATTAGGTTTATGTGGAAAGAGAAAATCCACATAGGGCTGAACCTCAGCAGTGGATTAAAATCGTTTCACATATAATTGTAGTGAAGGACACTAGTTAGGGCATAAGCTTCAAAGAAGAATTGGTTCCTATATTTCTTAGCACTTATACTTATCTAATTTTAAATGTTGTTTCGTGAACAAGTTCGGATCACCTCAATGCAAAGAAGTGTTTTAGTAATACTACAATGTGGAATGCTTACTGTTTCCTCCTGGAAAGTAATGGTACTTTCCAGTGTTGGAACTCAGGAGTGCTTGCGCTCTAGTAGCTGAAAATAATGTTAGTTGTTCTTTGTCAAGAAAGGGTGGAAAGCAGAAAGAAATAAACAAATTGGTTTTTCTACTCTCTAGATTTTCAATCAATTCTGATCTCCTGCTGAAATATATATTTTTCAAAAATTTTACCATATTGATTCACTATTTTCTCTCACAAATATTTCTTGAAATCCTCTTGTTCAGTGAATTTTCCAGTGCCTTGATTACCTCTTCAAAAAGTAATCCCATCATTTCCAATTATAGAAATTCACATATATATACACATAAGTGTATACAATATGGTTTCCAAACAGGTCTTGAAAGAGCCATTGAACATGAAGAAATTCCATTAAAAGTGCCTTTTAAAATGTTTGTTGGCTTTTATTCTATGTTCACTGACATAATCTTGGAGAGCAAAGAGTCTCTGTGTTCTGCTTCATAATTTGGTGTCCAAATCTCAAAAAGTCTTGAGCACTGAGAGGACATTCTGGGATTTTCTTGCATCATCTTTTTCACCAGTAATTCCAAAGGGATTATCAAGTTACAGCAATTAAACAATAAACTCATTTAGACAGTCTAAATTTGAGTTATTCTTGCCTTTCCATACCTCACACAGGACTAAAATTTCTTCAGCACGATGCTACAATAGCCAATTCTTTTTCCACAGGAACTATACTCCACAAAAGGGATAAAATATATAAGCATGCACTATTTCTGAGATTCTGCTATAAGGAAATAGATTAAAACTTCATTCACATTACTATAACTGTGTAAAGAAGGGATTTACAACCATTATAAACAGCTAAATATAGTTCCATCCTTAAGGCTCTGTATTTTACAAATGCTCTTCACTTAACTGGCTTTTTATACTGAGATATCACGAAAACACTGCTATTATCTATTCAACCAGAAAAAATATTTTTTATGAGTTTCAAATGACAAGATTGTAACTAATGCTATCAGTAGGGGTGTAGAATTGTAGCAAATATCTAAACATGTTACATTTTATGCTTATTGGATTACAGACACTTTGGACCAAATACTGTATGCTTGAACACATCGTCTAAATCCTACAAGTCTCGAGATGCTCACATATACAATAGAATATTACTGTCAGAATTAATTGAAAGCCCCCATAAGAAAATCAGACATTTGATTGACCTCAAAACGATATATAAACATATACAAACTTATGATATTTTTTATTTAACTTCACATATTTTCAAGTCTATTTTCTTTATTTTTGTGCTTCATTCATAACCCCTGAAGGAAGGGTCTTTGTGTATGACTTTCTCACAACTTCTAGAGGTGTGACTTTAGCAAAAATATTAAAATTGGACAAGCTGGTACTTTTGTGTGTGCAACAAAAGACTCCCCTGGGAAGCAGAGAATAAAAATATGTAGGTAGTTGTAATGATTAATAAAGATAATTATAATTTGATTTTTTGCTATAAAATAATGTCATATGATTATGGAAAAAGACTCCTTATATTTTAAAATTCAGTCTTTCTAATGTATACAGTCAGTTACAAAATAATGTGACATTTTCTCTTTTAGCATTATACTAAATGCTGCTGACCTTAGTGAGAGTTGTGATGTTTTGTGACATGAAACATCTGGAAAAATATGCAAATGTATGTGCCTTTCAAGCTCTGATCCCTAAGATACTTATAAAATTATCTTTAAGAAAAGCACATAGAGACCTATTTATTTAGGTTTTCCTCAATTTTCTAGTAGGTAAGAGTTTTTATGAAAGTTTTGGTTTATTTTTTACTCTCTGAAATCTAAACTTGAAGAGTCTTTGAAATCTTTGCATTTACTGCTATAGCTAAATAGAGAGAACTATTTTTGTCATGTTAGCAGAACTGTCTTGAAAAGACCCTTCCTTGGATGAATGAGAGAATAAAACCAGAAATGCTTCTGAAATAACAGGACCAAATCATAGGTTTAAAAAAATCAAAAGTTGGACAACTATTTACGAGTAAATAAAATGACACCTATGTTCAAATGTCAGTGATTAATCAGCAAATCAGGTAGCCAAATAGCAATCTCTGCAGGAGAAGCAGTTGCATTGTGCTGTGCCAGCAAGAAATAAGCTGTTCCCAATTTTGAGTCCAACTTAGGAATTCATTTCACAGCATGATTGGGAATAGATATTGGGAGACGGAGGGTCTAGGTTCTGCTTTCAGCTCTGCCACAGCCAGTATGAAAAAACGAAAAAAAATTCTTTATGAAACATGCAAAATACATTTCATAAAATGAATAGGAAATTCTTTGTAAAGATCAGTGAGCTTCCTAAAGGGAAAGCTGCTGATAATTGCCAATTTCAAATTACTTCCAAGTTTTAGTTTGATTAAGCTCAACCTTTACTCAGACTATTCACATCTTCTCAAAAATCTCTATATTCATGGTGATTTGCAAGCACATCATTTGTCAACGAAGGGAGAAAAATATTAAATGTGAAGAAAAAGGAGATATAGAGGTTTGATATGGATCAATACATTCATTTTCCAAAATAAATATTTTTTCTCAGAGTTGAGAGAACTGTGTTAAATAAGCTAAGCTTTACATTAATATCCTGTTGATTTTAAAAGTTGATTGGCAATGCTTAATTCCAACAGAATTGCTCTCACCCTTTCCAAGCCTCGCTGTTCTTTCCACCCCCACAACGGGAAGTTCTTTATTGGTAAAATGTACATTTAGTATCTGGAGCAGGAGGGAAGAAGTTTACAGAGCTTCCACTACTCCAGCAACATTTCTGAAAGGCCTTTCCTTTCTTAAGATTGACTGAAATTTCATGCAATGGAGTAGTTTCCAGAATTTGGAGAAATGTTTGTAATTTAGGTGCTTGGATAAAAACAACCTGTTGAGCAATAACTTACCTCTAGAGTAATCTGTAGGAGTAATATTGCTAGCAACATAATGAAGGTTATTTGGATAAATGTTTTAATACATTTAAGGCTTAAGGAACAACTACCCTTTTCTTACACGTGAATAAATAGCTAATACTGTAATTAAGACAATGTTAAACCATCCCTCTAGATGTTTAAAAAATATATTTTTAAGCTTTTTGTTAAAGTGGTAGATTATGCACTGATAATGTTGGAGTTCAAAGCAAAAAGCCGTGCCTTTAGTGAAGATGTGTAGTAGTGAAGATGCCTCTTTGTGCTTCAGAAAAGCAGACTTTGATTTCAGTTTGGGTTTTAATGAGTTCAAAGATACTCTGTCTTCTGCATACCTTCCAGAAACATATTAGCCAACATAGCTATATCACTTAACTTTATATTTGTCATAAGAAATAAAAAACTTGCAGCAGATGATTATGTGACAACAATATAACCACTAATGTGACACGACTTCAACAAAAGTAACATTCCCATGTTAATTATAATAAATGAGATTCTTTAGCTGGAGAGGATGAAAAGGGCATTTTATATTTATGTTAGAATTATACTTCTTTTTACATTTTAAAGTGTCATAAATCTAGCATTTTAAATTATTTTTTTACATTCATTCAAAGGTTAAGTTCAGCTATCTAAGAATAATCATAATCCAAAGTAGAAGAAAAATGCATTAAATGCTTCCTTAATGCAGTTTTTTAGAAGAAAATGGATTTTATTTATTTCAAGCACATAAATACTTTCATCTGCACTGCAAAGTTTTTCTAATGCTTCTTTCTCCAAAATTAGACTAGTCTGTTTTCCTTGAGTGATAGATAGCGCTCTACTTCCAGAAGATCATACACACATCTTTCCCAGTGTGTCTTTACCATAAACCTATCATTATATAATTATTTATGGAAGTTCTTATCACAACCTTGGTGACAGAATTACAACTGTTTCCATGTATGTTGATTTCCATGAAATCTCACTTACTTTTCTACATTTTTATGTATATAAAATGCTTCCTTACAAGATTTTCTTATGCTCAAGGTGGTAGTTTTCAATCCTTCTGTAGAGGTAGTTCAAAAAAAAAAAACCAACAAAAAAAGAAAGAAAAACAAGAAACAACAAAAAATTTCATTACAAGAAACCTGAATTCTTAGAAGACATCATCATTCTAAAATTTTGTTGGGTTTTTTTTGGTTTTTTGGCTGGGGGGTAGTTTCAGAGGGGTGGTAGGATTTTGGGGGTGCGTATGGGGGGCTTTTGGATTTTTTCCTGAAAAAAAGAAAAATTCAGGAATTTTGTTTTAGTCAAAGATGATTGAAATAATTCATTTATCCAGAACTGAATTCTATGTATGAAAAAATTTCATACATAGAATTTTCATATTTCAGGCAATAATAGCATACAGAATATTTTTTTAATAGCTTTCTTGAATATGCATACTCTTGAGGATTTAAGACTTTCCAATCCTTTCTTTTTTTTTATCTCTCTCTTATAGGGTTTTACTCAAAATGTGGTTCATTTTTTTGAGAAATACCATAATTGCCACAGTTAACTTTACATTGTATAATTACTTCTAAATTTTTTTCTTTTTTTTTTAATATTATATGAAAAATACGTGAAGGGCAAATTCCATTTATTTTTAATGTATCTTTCTTCTCTGGAAAACCAATGGGTTTTTTTAATTTGTAGTTACATCTGACAGCTTTGTAGGTTTGGAAATCCTTTGGACGTTTTTTCCTTGTTCTATAAAGGATTTTGTAGGCAATAGTTAATTATGCTAATAGTGAAGGAAATGATTTGGCTTTGAGTATAATAAATGGCAAAATACTTTGGTCTCTTGTGAGTGTTATCCTCACCTCATGATGATAATATATCATGTAGCTTATTAGCCTTGCAGGGGTACAGAAATAAAACAGCAGGATATGCTGCAGGAGAAATATTTATATCACTGCATGGTGGCTCCTGACTCACAGCAAAATGTCATGCAAACCACTAATATCAAATTGAGACATCTATAAAAAATAATTTATAAGGTTTTTGTACCTATTTGATTAGAGAACTGAAACTTAAAACTTCAGAGCAAAAACTAACATAGAGATAAAAGCTTTTCGTTTCTACCTGTCCTAACCAAATCTACCACGAAAAGATGTGTAGTAGTAACTACAGATAAGATCTAGTAGATCACCTGATTCTCTTCTTTGTTGGATCATGCCCTAATGTCTATTTTTATGAGAAAAGGAGGCTGAGAGGTGAAGTTATTTCTCTCTGCAGCTTCCTGCAGAGGGGAGGTGGAAAAGGGGATGCTGATTTCTTGCTAGGATCCAGTGACAAGGATGCATGCAAATGTTTCAAAGCTATGCCAGGGGAGATTTAGACTGGACATTAGGAAGCATTTCTTTACTGAGTGTGTAGTAAAGCACCGGATCAGGCTTCCTAGAGAGGTGGTGGATGCCCAGGCCTCTAAGGGTTTAAGAGGTCTTTGGACAATGCCCTTAGCAACATGCTTTAACTTTTCATTGGACTAGATGATAATTGTTGGTCTATCCATTTCTACTACAACCATTCTATTCTAATTACAAAAAAAATTAATGTAACACAATGGAATGTTGCGTGTAAGGAGAAAATAAAAGGAATAAAGAGGAAAGAAAACCAGATCTAAACTCTAAATTGTTTTCCTGAGCTTTTCTTTTATTTTAATATTATGTTTTTCAGATCTCTTTGTTAAGGATGTCTGGTTCAGAATATATTTCTAAAGCTCAGATTTTTTGAAATTTCTCATCAAACAATGAAACTTATTCTCACATGACTAGTGTTTATTTTCAGTGTAATATGTACTTGAAATAATGTTGGAATAAGAACATTCTCAAAAGATAGGAAACATTTATTTCATGCTGCATAGCTTTACTGAAAGAAACTACAACAATAAAAAGTGCTTTAGATGCAAATACCCTTTTAGAAAATATTATATTTGAGATTTATTTTTTTCATAAAATAGAGGCTGTTTCCCACTCAGCAGTCCCATTCTCTCATAAACAACTTTATTGTATATTTCGTGTTGTAAATTTGCTGAGCTCCAATTTAAAGCCATTACCATAAAAGGAAAGCCAATTTTTACAGCTCTCTTGTCAGATAGACAGAAACACCTTCAAATTTGAAGATGAAAAATATCGGTCAATTCATCCCTTTTTTTTCTTTATGTCTTAAGGTTTTTTCCATCCCAGGGCTATGAGATAATCCAAATTTCTAAGTAAAAAATGTTTTGTTGTTCAAGCCTTCCTGGATCAGCAATCACCAAACCGATGACCTTTCCCTGTATCTATGACATGTGAGATCAAGCCATCCTTTTTATTTCCCCCTATGTTTTTATTTTGGCAGGTAATATCAAAATTCAGTCTTGGAAAATGGTTCAGAAAGTTGTAGATGAAGACTTACAAGTGCAGTCTTCTAGCTGAGTTGTTAACACAGATGAGTCCATGTGTAACATACAAATGTAGGTGCGTGTATTTAGATATATATTTGTAGAGAAAGAACATACACAGTAGAAAAAAGGTTTATATTGAGTAAATTAACAAATTAGAAATATACTTTTTTAAAATCTGGACTGTGAGACAACAGCAATCACCAAGCTGTAGCTGAGATTACTACGTGTGTAAGTGAATAATCCTACTTTGCTCTACAAATGGTTTAAGGAAAGCTGTAGCATTGTGGTTGCCAGTTTCTAAAACCAAGCAATTTAAGAGAAACTATTAGCAGAGCTAAGCAGGTTTATTAACTCAGAAAAGCACATGACTTTACTGAAAGATAATGATTGCACCTGGCTTCTGCCAATAAAAGAGTTTGAGTTGGGTTGTTTTTCCAGCTAGAACATTCACCTGACCACAGAATAACATGTGGGGGTGAGCCAAAAACCTGTGCTGTGAGGGAGCCAGGTTCAACCATGCAACCTAAGTAGAGCCAGCATTCCTTTCTGTTCCTTTCTGTTGGTTTCAATACTAGCTTTTGTAATTCATTCCCTCAGCACCTGTACCCAGACCACGGGGCTTGTAGAAGAATATTGTTCTTCTTACTTGTTTATATCCAATGTCGAGTGTAATCAGCCACAGCTGTCCCAGTGAGTCATCAGTAATTAACCTGAAACTCCCTGCAGGGTTCTAGCATCTACAAGTAGGATAATAATTTTGCTGCCTTGCACTTTTGTGTTTTCTTTCTTACTGAACAAGGTGAGAAGTAATAGTGGCATTTCTCATTTCAGCCAGAGAGCATAAGAAGCCCTCTAGAAATCATGCAAGTTTTGTATCAAAATAATGGTCATATATAAGACATGTAAGGGGGAATAGTACCACACTCAGCCAGGTCTTTCTGAAAACAGTATTATTAATAATTTGTAATAAATTTGGTATGGGAAATACTCAAATAAAAAGACATAAAAAGCCATTGAAAAGAAGTAGCACAAACTAGGCCAGTGACATGGGAGCTAAAATTAATAGAAGACTTAGGAACAAGAGCTACTTGTACATTTTTCTTTTCAGGAAACCAAGAGTAGACTTCCAAACTCAGATCTTTGTGTTTTGTGAATGTAACCCTAAAAAAAAAAAATTAAGTAGGGAAAACAAAATAAAAAACCAAAGAAACAAACAAAGAAACAAAACCAAAACAATGACAAAAGCCCAACCAAAAAAACGCTAAAAACACCATACATGAGCTAAGTGAGCTCTCCAGAAGTAGTCAATATAACACTCTGGGCACACCTAAAGTGCCTCAATTTTTTAAGGTTACACTAGTAAGCTAAAGTGGATGAAAAGGGCATTGATTTTTGTCTTTATCATAAGTACATTTTTGGTGGGCTTTGGTGTTGTTTTTTGGGTTTCTCTTTTTGCTTGTTTGTCTGGTTGTTTTTTTTCATAAAAATAGATTATTTAAAAATAATAGGAAGAGAATGGTAGACAAGACCATATTTTATATCACTCTAAAAATATATTGTTTACTGAATGATTATTAGAGTATTTACACAGGAAATAGAGAAACTATCTTTGAAATTTCCTCAAGCTTCCTTTCTTCTGTTATGGAAAGCCAGTAGGGTTGGGTTAAATATCTTTCTGCATGTGAAGGTAGGACACAATGCAGAAAGGAATACAAAACTCATTAACTTGGAGGAAATAACACAAAAGAAATGTGGTCCTGTGAGGTAGGTTTCTTGTACAGGTGGTGGGAGTCCTGATTTCTGAACTGCGCGTTCAGAACCTCATAACTTAGTATGCGAGATTTGACAAGAGTGATGAAAGAATCAAAAAATTCCACATAAAAGGCATGGAATTATTATTGGTTTTTTGGAAGTTCCTCAAATGCAAAGCTTGAATAACTCAATATATTGTTTTCATAAATAATTAATATCAGGATCACTTGAAGTTTTATCTTTCTTAAAACATAATTGAGATGTGCTTCTAAACCCATAAAAATACATAGTAAAAACCTATTTTGGACAACTAAGACCAACAGAATACCAACTCTTTTAAAGGCATAGGAGTTTTGTAGAAGAAACAAGAGCATGTTGTGACAGGACAAAGGGTAATGGTTTTGAACTGAAAGAGAGTAGGTTTAAATATTGGAGAAAAAAACCCTTTTGTGAGAGGGTGGAGAGGCACTAGAACAGGTTTCCCAGAGAAGTTGTGGATGTCCAGTCCATGGAAGTGTTCAAAGCCAAGTTGTATGGAGCTCTAAGCAGCTGGGTCTAGTGAAAGGTACCCCTGCCCATGGCAGAGGTCTTGGAGCTACATGTTTTTTAAGGCTCTTTCCAACCTAAGCCATTCTAAGATTCTATGAAGTACTTAAATATTTTACTTCTGTGGCATTACTGAAGTACTGCTCATAAAATACAGTAATTTCTTAGATTATGCTCCAGTGAAATGGATAATGCACAGAAGTATTTCAGAAGGTATAGAAAACCCTGTGTTGAAAATTGTTGATTACATCTGAAATGGAAAGGAATTTGATCTTCCTGGATTCTTTGAGGATATCTCTGTAAAGCAACTCTTATTTCAAAGTAGGAAGTGAAATAAAGTTCTATTACATAATCTACTTTTAATTTACTTTTTTACTTTATCAATTTTAGCTCATCTTTAATATGTCACAGGGAGGGAGAGCACAGGGGGGTGGTTTTATATGTTTAAAAGATTTACATTTCCCTTCAAAGAGCATATTTGAATATTTTTAGTCATTTAGGCTCTCTGAGTAGAAAATGAAGGGGTTTTTCTACGAAAATGTCTGAAAAAATACACTTAAAGAACAATAGAGAAACCTTCCAGTCACTCTTAGTGTTTAAAATCTTAGTATTCAGATCAAAGAGCATACGCAGTGCTCTGCTTTTAGATGACAACACTTACCAAAAGTCATCCCATTTTGGTATCAGAAGTAGTTTAAGGCAATGAATCCTGGTATGTGCTGACTTTTGAAATTGTTCTCTGTGTAGAAAGATATGCACATATATAATTCAAGTCATATTTCAAAATATGTGCCCGTATGTTGTTTAAATTGAAAGTTCAACTATCAGAATTTGAAAAAAAAATGACTTAAATTCATCCTGGCTAAAAATCCGAATCAAAATGCACTCTTTATATTTTTTTATCATTTTTTGGAATAATATTTCCATGGCAAAAGTTTACCAAATTAAACTTTAACTTAATTATTTTTATCATATAATGAAAAGAAAATGCTTACATGAAACTGCCCATGGGAGCACAGTTGCACAGGTGGTTATGATACTTAAGGAATAGAACCATCTACATGGAGGACATGACAGCAAAGGTACTGCAGGTCCCTTTAGTATCTCCCAGGAGTAAGGATATGACCATGGTGATGCACAAATTGTCTACAGCATCTTTCAGAGGGCAGTTACTCCTCACTGTGGAATACAAATTAGTCACCTACAGCTAATTTTTGTGGATAATAAGCTATGAACACCTTTTAGTCTTTCCCTATATTAAACTATGAGGAGTAAAATTTAAAAATATATCCTAGTATTGCTCTGAAATACAAAATGGTTATAATGTTTCAAGATAATTTCATATTAGCAGCTTGTTTTCTGTTTACAGAAATTAGTCTCAGACATAAATTTGTCTTTCTTGGACTCTCAAGATGGCCAAATCTACTTAATTTGTTTTTTGTGGAAGTTTCTGTATTTGCGTGCTCACTAGGTTTTGGTCTTAAAAAGTTCTGGTCTCTATGATATGTTTGGCACATGGCATGTGTCTGTTGAAAAATATTTAATTTCTAATAGGCAAGAATTCTGAAAATTGCAAGACAACTACTGACATACTGTAGTATAAATGTTTTTTATTCAGATAGAAAGTTCTTGCTTATGTTGGAGAAACAGACTATTAAGTTACTGCTGTTTCACCGGTAACTTGAACTGTTCAGGTCCACTCATAGCATAAACAAGATTCTAATTATGTAGCTGTATTTTTACAGATTCAAACTGAAACTTTTATGAAAGAAAAATAAAGACGTAGATATACAGAAGGCTTTCTCTTCTGTAATTGTTTTAGTTTTGACTGTTGGTTGCATTACAGAAGGAAATAACGCGGGTGAGACATATGGGCTAAGTTAAAAATTACCCTAAAATAAGTTTGAAAAGCTTGTAGTCATACTAGTAATCTGACAGGGTTTTTTGTTGTTTTATGACAGCAATGTTTAGATCTCCTTTAAGGCAGTTTCTATTTTAATTACATCAATTGTCCAGCCATATGTATCTGTTCTGTCAGAATGACTTTATTGTTGTGGGTATTCACTGTGCATTTTTTCAAAAGACTTGAATAATTTCCAGAGTAGTCCTGACAGTAGAATTTTCATGGGAAAAAAATAAAAGAAAAGGAAGAGAAAACTATGCCAACATTTTCTATGACCATAAATTATTTCCACTGTCTCCAGGAGAGACCTCTTCACTGGAGTATCATCTCATTTAACATGCTCCATTAGTTATTTAATACATACAGTTGCTATAACTTAAATTTTAGCCAAAATATGACTCTGTTAACAATGAAAATTTCAATTTAATTCAGTTACTTTTAGGTGGCTTTAAACAAACAGCTTTTCTCTTCCCCCAAATTTTGATGTAACATTGGATGGATGAGATGCAGGGTGATTCACCACTTCTTTTGGCTTCATGCCTGAATTGAGTCAGTCAAGACTAAGTCTTGTAAGTGTAGAATATCATGCCAGATGTTGACTAAGCTGTTGTGAGGCTAAAAGTCATTAGAGATTTCATATCTCAGTAAATGTAGCTAATTTTTATTTTCTTTAGAAGAGAGACATGAAGACAGAGTGTATTTCTGTGCTTTTGTCTCTATTTCCTGAAATGACCTATTATTTACTGTTGACGATATCTCGATATCTACATAATTAATGTGATTTTTCTGAACTAGTGATTAATAAGCAAGTTAATTAATTGCATAGTGCTTCTAGGGTACATATTGCTGCTTGGGTTTTTTTCTTGTTTTCCCTATAGTTTGTGATAAATTGAGGTAGAAATTTATTTTTTGCAAACATGGTTGTACTAGTGTAATGTCTGTTCTAAGAGTTATACAAAACCTGTCAGATATGAAAACAGGGATGAGAATGTGTTTGGGTTTTGGTTTGGGGTTTTGTTTTGTTTTTTCTGATTTTTATCCTGGAAGAAAATTATTTCAGTGTGGCTCCAGACTGCTCTAACTTAGGTGACCCACACTTACTCAGCAGATTGTTCAAGCTCTCATTACCCTTGGCATCAAAAAGCCAACTACATTTACATGGGTTAAGTTTTTTGGGAAACTTGTACATGATGTATCTAGCATATACTTTTCTTAAGAAAGATTTATGCATGTCTTAACTTTCTACCTAATTACTTCTTCAGCAAATACTTTTATTTTGGTTACTGAATGGAAAATTAGATTTTTCACTGAATGCTTGAGTTTGCTTGCATATTATGTCATGTTATTGATTGAGTAACTGATCATACTCTGCATTTCTCTTGTCTTTCTCCCAACTAACCTTTTAAACTTTACTATTCAAAATCTTAGAACCGATCGCTGGTGGTATGCAATATTTCTTCAGTGAGTATGTTTTATCAGGATACTGAGTTTCATTGTTTCCAAGTTTGCAAGTGCAGAAACAACATACAAACAGAAATGTTTCCATAGGTAATTTCAAATAATTATTTAGGTTCACTCTTCTCCCCACTTGAAAAAAAAAAAAAAGCCACCACCAAAAATCTCAAATAATCCCAACAATCCCACAAACACATATTTTGAAGCATAAAGATGTCACTAATGAAGGCATCATTGTAGAAAACTGCTAAACTCCTCTTTAAGTCAATTTTATTATTTCTTAACTTTTATGCGACATATTTCATGTGTGAGAATAAGAATATATATTTTTTTTTCCAAGTCATCAAATGCATATTAGAGAACAATTTTTAATTCTATATGAATACACAGTGATCTAAAATACACATGCTTTACATTTCTTCCACTCACATACTTTTGTCTGGCAAGATTATCAGAGCAAGATGCAATGGTTTTTTCCACTTTTATTTTCCTGAACTATATTTAATGCTCCAAAGCATGATAAAACTTTACTATCCAATTACTTGCACAATGTGTATTAAGAAGTCTTAAGCTGCACTTCCTAAAAGAGATATAACAATATCATTATTTCTCTGCTTTAACAGAGGTGTATACAGTAATGTAAGGACCCTATACTTTGGGACAGAAGCAGGTGCTTTGTATCTGCATCGATTAAAACTTACTTGCTGCTTAAAATAAGGAAAAAAGTTTTCCAAAGTGCTGTCAAAGCATCATTCTTGCTTTGTAGTTTTTGGAGTAAATAATGAGTAGGCAACAACTTTACAGTTGTACACAAAATTCTCAGATTTTTTTAACACTCATAAGAAGGGGAAGAATTACAGTGCAGAACTTGCTAACTCTTTTTCTAATCCTTCAGGCTATTACACAGATGACACTAAAATTTATTTTAAGATCATTTTTTGTCTTACAGTTATGCTCAGTAAGATACATTCTCTTCCCAAGTTGTTACAAAACAGGCAGGAAGAAACTTTTCTATGTTAACACCAACTTTTGCAAATCTTTATTTAGGAACTTTATTATTATAGCAATTATAAGTACAATACCTTTTTACTTTATGAAGCTTATAGTTATTTTGATGAAGGTTCAACTAGGTTTTAAATGATCTTATTTAAAACATAATAAACTAACTCCAGTAGTTTATTTGAAGATCTGTTCCAGAGTTTTTGGTTTTCAACATGTGGTCCTAGTGTGGAAAATCATTGCAATGCTGCACAAGCGTAAAGCTTCTAAAACTTATAAACTAAGTTGGTAGTAGCTGTAAAACTTCAAAACTTTAATAATAAGCAGGCAGAAAAGCCTTTATCTGGGAAGCAGTTTTCAAGTTCTATTTTAAATGCTTTCCTGTGTAGCCTGTGTTAGAGACATGTTAGTTAGTAGAGAGGAAAAGGAACTTCAAGGTAGTATTTTCTGTTAATTTTTATTAAATGAGTGTAATATATTAGAATAGCATGTATTATTCGTAGGAAACCTATTGTACTTAAGACAGATGCTAGGAAAACATTAGATAAACATCTCTAAATTCTTTGAAAAATAACATTCAACAGTGTCTTTTTCTGTAGAAGGTTAAAAATAGCATGAATTTCGCTTTAGGTTTATTGACATTAAACCTGATCTCAATTGGAGAAATAGATTCAATTTCTTCTTAGTTTGATTATATATGGAAGCAAATCAAAGACAGATTCTTGCATTTCATCTCCTTGTTTCTATGTATGAGCCAGTTAATTCTCCTGTAATAAGTCTGCTGATAATGATGATAAATTCAATTGCAGGATATAAATTCCAATGATGATCAATAGAGCTGTGAGTTTCACAGAAATAGGCTTGTGAAAGGTTTTCTGGTTGAAACGTCTTTTATCTTAAACCTCTTTCCTCTCATCTTCCTCCTCTCATCTTCATGTAGCACCATGAAAAATCACTCTTGAATATCTTTATTATAATAGACAACTTTTATTATGATGTGCGAGCAAGGACTTCCTAAAAATGATAATCAAATATCATAGTATAGAAGCAATTTTGAAATAGTTATATTTGAAAAGAAAAAGTGTAGAGTTCTATCATTTAAAGCACTTGTTAGTCAAGTAAGTCAAGGAACTGTATTATGTTTTTAAAAGGGTGTTAAAAAAGGTTACATGAAAATGGCCAGGTTTCCAAGACAATGTTTAGAACGTTCATGAGATCCTTTTAACTTTTTGAGACTGTATGGTAAGTAGCTTATTTTAATATTTTGAAAATAATCATTCACATATGAAGGATTTTGTTGTTGTTTTCAGTTGGTTGGTTGTGTTTTTTCATTCTTTTTCTTTCTGGAAATTGGATAAATGTTTTCCATTTCACAGAATACTTAGTTTCAAATATAACATACTAGTCATTAATATATTAGAAAGGCTTGCAGTGGTAGCAAGTATATAAAAAAAGTGGATCATTTGGGAAACTCATAAGAGATGGAGGGATGATAATAAGTCTTTGATTCATAATTGTCATCATATTAAATTTAGGCATTTTTAATAATTTTAACAATATGGAAGATTTAAAAATATATATAATATGTTCCTGGAGCCAGAAGTGCCTGAGAAATCAGGGTTAAATTTATATTATATAATTATATTTAAGTACCCTTGGAACTGAAACAACAATTAATGCAATAATTTTTTGCAGGCAAACATTAACTTGTTGTGGGGAAAAAGACATATAGACTCTCAGAATTTGGGAACATAATTAGAGCTACAGCGAGATATTGAGTGAAAAATTTGTTAGTGATACAAATTCAGTCCAATAGGATTTAAATTTACAGCTTGGTTACAGCTATGTTGTTTTTTTTTTTTTTTTTTTTAATTAAGCATTTTACATATAAAAACTTTGTGCTTACTTTATCATTGTTATCTGCAGTGTAAAAATCATACTGCCTATTTCCAATTTATTATTTGTCATCTGAATTGTCTTTGTCTAAAACTGAAGTAGAGATAAATGTTTCTAGCTATTCCATAACACAGAACTTGATCATCATACAAAACTTTTCATGTCTGAATTATTCTCTGTAGGAATCTGCCTTTCTCTGCTTGCAATAGAGGATTAAATAACTATTTAATCCCTTTTATGGGTGCTAGATAGCTCATACTGAGATTATACTTCCTCGTTTATTTTTTAAAAAGTCAGAATTATACACTTATACATATAGAATGTACATCTACAAAACGATATTCTAAAATTTCAGAAGTCTTTGATTGTTTTTCCCTTGCTCGTAGAATTGGTTCACAGTGGAAGAGCATTTGTGAAATCCATCCTCATACTCAAAGTATGATCAGCTCTGAATTCAGACTGAGCTGTGATCTGGACTGTATTCAACTGGATCTTGAAAATCTCTAAGGACAGATTACAGAACCTCACTGGGATTCTGGCTCCACTGTTGATATCTTCAGTTAGGTTATTTTTCCTTTCATGTGGTCAGAACTTCCTCTATCTCTATATATAACCACCACCTCTTGGCCTCCCACAGTGAATTTCAGTGAAAAGCCTCACATTTCTCACTAACCTTAAGATGTCCTCCAGCAAATTAATTTATGTTCTTAGTAGCAGCAATTTAATCCACTTAGTTGTTTATTATTTGCAAGCAAAAGTTTGGTTCTGAATTTCAGGAGGGGAAAAAGTACTTGGTTTATGGACTGAACTATCCTGAACTACTTCAGTCAAATAACTTGCTGATTTTTTGGTAATGCAGATTGAAGTTGAGATGAGAGGCTTTTCTTTCCTGTCTATTCCTAGCTTCTTGTGGATTGTTAAAGTATCATCTGTAGCATATTGAGTAGCAGGTAGTCAATAGGCTATGCACTGAAACACGTCATCAGGTTGCTGCAGTGCAGATTATTCTTGGTCATCAGAGAGAACAGAGATATCAGAGTTGCTTGTCAAAAACCCACACACAGTTAATGAACCATGTTTCAATTTTCATGGCCTTCACTGCACTAATACCAGCTAATGAGTTGCAGAAAATTTCAGTCAGGTTATTTGTTTAGCCAGACCTGATCCTCATTCAATATAGTGCATGTTGGCTTACCAGAAAGGTCAGATGGACACTTTCTGAAATGTCCTTATTATATCAGCATCCATTGGGGTAATTTTGTTTAGTTTTATTTTGCTTTTCCTGGTTTCTCTTTTTTTTTTTTTTTTCCTGTTGATATGTGTTTTTAAATTTTTAATAAGCCTTCATCTTCTCATATGAAGGAGATATATGAGTATGAAAGTAGTAGTGATGATAAATAAATTACTGTAATCTGGTGTAATAAACCTTAGACAAAACCAAATTTTCTTATCTTTGTGTGTTATTCTAGATTTCCTATTGAGGCCATTAAATTAAATATTACTATTTAATAGTTCTAGAAAAAACATTTAATGACAGATTCTACAGATCGATAACTAGTTACCATGACATAGGTAGGCTTTGGTCTAACACTTTTTCCCCTTTATAGAAAAGAAAAAGGAAGATGAGTAACTTCTTTTTTAGTTAAATTGTAGCACTTCTACATTTTCCAATCTTGAGATATTAGAAGTCACTTTGAAATGTTGTCCAAGGCATCTGGACAATGCCCTCAGGTGCATGGTGCGATTCTTGGGACTATCCTGTGCAGGGCTAGGAGCTGGGCTCAATGGTCTTGGTGGGTTCTTTCCAACTCAGGATATTCTACAATTCTATGGTTTTTCTGGATGAACACTTTCAGCTCATATGCATGAGAAGATAAGCCCTTTAGGAGCATAAATTGTTGACCCAAGTTTTATCCAGTTAAAGTCACTGTGTTTCACTTTTTGTTTAACATGAATTAGTGTGTTAATAAAAATTCAGTCATTTCCTGTTTTGACTTTTTGATGAGTTGGCAGTTAAAAGGCTTGAAATTAGGTGTGGCAGATGCAAAATAAGTTCTTATCATTAAATTGAGAAAGAAAATTAACTGCCAAGATTTTTGTGCTTACAGATAAAATGTAGTAGAATATTCTTGTGAAAGAAGAGATAGAGACCTCATATGAACACTTGTAATTGTAGAGCAAGGAACATCTCTTGCTCGAAGGCTATTTTGTTAACGCAGCAGGCATTTCTAGAATTATTTTATGATAAATAGTTATATCTACCAACCACAGCTAAGATTCTTCAAAGATATGTAGTTGTTTATCTCCTTTCTTAAAGTACTCATCTGTCATTTAAGTGTCACTGATAGCTTCAAAACAACTCAGCTGAATCTAATCTTTCAAGCATTTATACTCTTATTGGTGGATATATACAAAGTCATTACACTGTTGCTGCCTTCCTACACCCTTAAGCTCTAGAGTCAGACAAAATCCCAAAACTGCAAAGAAGGATTCTCATAATATATATTTCCCTTCCCTTTTTTTTCCCTGATTCATTTAGCTTGCTTTAAGATCTTCTAAGCCATCTGTATGGGTTTCTCTTATGCCAGCTTGGAATTTAGCTATAAAGACAAACTGGGATTCAAGTATTTTTATTTTTTTGCAGAGTCTTGAAATTCTGACTCCCACAAACCCCAGGAGTACCTAAATTACCAAGTGTCAACAAGTGATTGTCTTGGGTAACATTAATAAAAAATTGCTGGGCTGGGATATAATATTCGCAATCTTTGACTGCTGCAATCTCAGGCAAATTGTAGTTTTGCTTCCCTGGGACAGTAAGGACAGTCCCTTCTCTGGGACTGGGTCAGTAATACATGCTCACTAATGGTGAGATGAAGTAGAGAGAATTTCCAGAGAACAAGGGTTCTGCCCACCCAGCTAAGAGTCTAGCACTAGGACGCTGATTTATGCTTTCTCAGACCTGACTTTTATCTTCACTTCAATGAGCTTGTGTTTTTACCACAGAACAAGAGCACCCAGCATATAATTCTTTATAGTTTCCTCAGATATCTTATAACTTCATTGGTAGCACAACCTTCTGTGGTTGTGACAGATCTTTACAAAAGTAAAATATTAAATACTTGTGGATAGGCTTTTATTTTCATAAAGAGGGTCAATGGGAGTTTTCCCTTTAATATGTTTCCTTTAATGTATTAATATTATAATTCCTGAAAAATGCTTACTTTCTTTACACCACTTATGAAAGGATTTCCATGTCCTGGAATCATAGAATTGTTTTGGTTGGAAGGGATCTTAGAGGTCATCTAGTAAATCCTCCTTATGAAAGGATTTCCATCATAAACAGCTGGGAAATTTGCCCTACAAAAGTGTTTGGTTGCAAAATAGATACCTAATTTTTCCATCTGAACTTAACAGTCTTTGCAATAAACTATGTTTCTATTTGCTGTTATCTTCAGGTGTGAAGGAAACACATCGTACAGTGAGTTTTCTAACACAAAAAAGAAAAAAAAAGGAAAAAAAAGGTGTGTCATATTTGGAATAAGAATAAAAGAACAAAAGTTGCATCTGAGAAGAGAAAATATAAAAGGGATAAGGAAAGCAGTCATCTTTGGTTGATTTAATGATACAAGTGGCATGAACCAGAAGTAATCATAATGCTTCTTGTGCCATTCTTCTTTAGTTTTTATTTTGTATCTCTACTTTTCATTTTAGTTTTCTAGAAAAATTTTTCTAAAAATAAACTTTTATGTGTTAATTATTTACATATTTTTTCTATAGTAACATATAAAGTGTAATTTCCAATTCAACACTGGATTTCTTATTTTACAGACATGACACATGTTCAGTTTCTCATCAAGCTTAGCAATATATCTCTTTTTCAGTTAAATAAATATCTTTTAAGTATTTTTTTAGGAACTTGTTGTTAATGAAAGTTCTAGCTGACCTGAGTATATTTTTGGTAATTAGAGTGTTCCTAATATAAAGAGAATACTTATGTGTTTGCTCTTAAAGGATATCATTTTGCATTAAATGAATGTCTATTTGAAGATTACCCTTCTGTATCATTTTCCAGAGAAGATAGACCTATGGAATTGGAACTGATCTTGTCCTTTTAAATAATAGAAATTGGCTAAACAATCAGTGTACACTTGGAAATTATTAATGTTGAATGCTCCTTAAAATGAAAAATAAACCTCAGAAATGGATAAGTATAAATGCTAAACTCTGAATTATAACTTGCTGACTTCAAACAAAGCAGAGTAAGCACCTGAATATAATAGATTATCACTCTTGGTATTAAAAAATTCATAAATAAATCCACCACTCAGAAAGATCAACATAGAAGACCCCAATCAAATCAAAATAGCATTAACTTGCTAACCATTGCTGTTCTAGCATCCAGCAAAACCTCAGGCCTTATGAGCTTCTCTTTATTAATCGCACTGCATTATCTGGCCATCTGCTCTATCTGCCAGAAGAGCAGCATTCCTTTGGTGGTCATTATTGACAGATTTCATGCTTTGTAGTTTATTCGTGCTACCTGCTGTTGTCTACAAATCTTTTTTTCTCAAAAGAAAAGGGGAGGAAAAAAAAATGGGTGGAAATCCCAGCAATCAGTTACTCCAGTAAGATTAGCCCACATGACTAAATGATGCCATGTGGGTTATCTAAGAACCATTTTCTTTTTTCTGTTGCTTTACGGTCAACATTTTAAAACTACTTATCATAGCAGAAAGACTGCCTTCAGTTCATACCCAGTGACAGAAAAAAACTAAGTTAAAGAAAATTGTATGTTTTGTTTACTTGCTCTTTTTCCTGCATCTATTCCCATGGAACCTTCATAATATGTATATCCCACAGGTGCTTCACCATTTCTGAATGAGCATCATACACTTAATTTTTCAGCTCTGCTGGGTGTTTTCTGGACACCAGTGAAGTAGTGTGTGTGTATATGACTTGCAATTCCTCTGTGAAAATTTTTTCTCTCATGGGCAGCTCAGTGCACTGGAATCCCAAAAGGTGAAACTAAGTTGAGTATATGAACAGTCCATATTAGTCTTCAGTGCAATACTTAGACTAATGTGAAAGTTAAGTGTGAAGAAATTTGGCTTTTTGCTTTCAGGCACTTTTACAAGTTCCTCTAAACCACAGCTAAAGTACAAGCACAATCATCAGAACAGGTCTCTGGCTTTTGTATTTGTTATGTTATTTTACTGCCTTTTTCTTGATTTTGGAAGAAAAGATGATGTTAGTAAGTAGCCATGAGCATGTGAAACATTAACTCACATCATGTCTGTCATTTCTGTCATTTGTCTAACGCAGTTTCCTTCTAGCTCAGAGTAGGTGAAGAAACTTGGACGTGATACGTGCAGGAAAAGAATCCTTCATGGCATTCATACAGCTGTGCTGTAGTTTCAACAGACAGTGGTTTGTATTTGCCAGCTGGATAGCTAGCAGACCGATTTGGGGGGCAGACCACCCAGCATGGTTAAATAGATAGAGGAAACAGAATAATTTAATAATCCTCTTTATAATCCTCTTTTAAAACTCAGCTGTTTTGTTCTCATCCTTTGGGGGTGTAAAAAAAAAAAAAAGGAATTTTTTACAGATTAATTATTTTCAAATGGTGTACGCTTAAGTTTGGATAAACTAGCCACAATACCTCAGCACCTCCTAATGTTTCTGCAGCACATTCAGAATTTATGCTGTGCGTGGCAAACACAGATGAAAAATTTATTTGGTCTTTATCTGAGTTGGCAACATAATTTCTCCTCTGATTCACTAATATATCAGAATCTTCCCTGATAAAATGCATTTAAAGTGCTATTCCTCAAGATATTACTAGTGTAAAGAAGAAAACTAGGTCATTGAATTTGATCTGATTATGTTAGTTATTAAGCTTATTTAATTTACTACTATAAATTGTTTTGAAGTGGGAGATGGGCTTGGATTAGCCTTCAGATAAATTACATCAAAATCTAGCTCACTAAGTTTGCCAAGTTCTTTCCTCATGTTAGAGTTATTATGAAATGACAAAGTAATAATATTTATGAGCAGTTCTGTACTTGGGTGTGGGAAGGGAACATCTCAGATTATGATTCCTGTTCCCATGTCTATTTTTGTGTATCCCACAGTTGGATAAAATACTGAGGTGACATGGAACAAGATCCCTTTTCACTTCCATTCTTGCCTCTGTGATATAGTCAGATGTTTTAGTGACTCATACGGAACCATGTTTTGTGTGTTTACTCTTTGTCTTGCCCAAATAGCTTGACCTATAAACTAAAAATGTCCGAACTTTGACAAGAGACAATGCTTCTAGAAGTAGACTAGACATGGTGTTTTTGTGTCATCACTGGGGAATGAAGACATGATGTTTAAAACTCTCTGACTAAGAATTGAATCTTTCTCACCCGTGTTGGAGTGAATGCTTTCCTTCTTGTAGGCAGAACAACACCTGATTTCCAGAAACTGATAAGGTGCAGCTAGGCACTTCACTCATACCTACCAAGCCATGTCAAAACCAGTGTAGCTCTGAGCATGCCTGGAGGAGTGTTTTAAAACTTTCAGGCTAAAACACGAAGTGCTTCAAAAGACCAAATCAGTTTTTACTCTCACAGTTCTGGACTTTGGTTACATCTATGTTTGAATCCTACTTCATGCAAGAGCGTTCTTTAAACTGCTGACTGCCATGATTTAACAAGCTTTGCTATTGCAGAGCAGTGATGTAACATGAGGATTGAGTTCCTTTTAAGTGAAGATAGACAAAATATATGTTGCAGGAAAAAGTGTAACATTCCCCAGCTGGTAGTAGGTATTTAGTTCACAGAACCAACATACCTGGAAATAGAATTCCCCAAATGTGTTTTGTGTCATTGTAGAGTTCTCATCAGTAATGATTTATTCTTTTGCATGGCAGTGTGTAAAAATGTTGGCTGTACTTGTTTTATACTGGTCTGGCCCACAATTTCACAATTTTTATTTCTGTGGGTTTCTTTACCTGGATTTTGATTAAATATTTATTCAATAAAAGTCTCCATGATTTTAGCATCATATGAATATCAGCTCACTTGGATGACTGAATAACTAACTTACACAAATTCAGTATTTTTAAGCCATGTGTATAGAAGATACAACAATATATGAAGTGACATTTTGCTGTTATGGTTCCAGTCACTTTAGTGCACATAAATAAATGCAGGTTTTGTTTGCAATTAATTAGTCATATATAGAATTATGTGATCCTGTTTCTTTTATAATGGGATGATTTATATATTCAGCTGCAAATCATACCAGGCTTTTGTTTCATGACATACATTTCTTATGGTATTATGTATTTTCCAATATTTTTCTTTCTACATAATATCCCTTTCTGAGTATTTTTACTTTCTTTTACATTTTCATGCTGAATCTTATTTTTCCATTTTCTGTTCTTGTAACTACTTGTTTCCTAATCCCTATGATTTTTTTCCCAAGTTTCTCTATAAGAGATTATCACTATCTAGCTGATTTAAAATAAATGGATAGATCTAATCCATCAACCGACATTTTGCTTAAAATATTTTAAGAATAATTTGTACAATGAAAAATCATAATCCTGTATCTAAGAAAATGGATTTCTTTTCAAGATATTTTTAAATGTTAAGTAAACTGCATCCTCTCATTTAGACAAAGATAGGCTCCTGAACACAGATAAGTGAATTGAATAAAAAAATTTAGTTTGTATTTTGACTGCATTGTCAAGTCTGCATTGTGTGCGTCTGTCTGCTGTGTATTCTTGCTTTTATTTTGGCAATAAAAATATTAGTTAAAAATGTAGCTAAACCAGAAGCAAAATTTCACCAATATCCATTTAATGCTATAATAGTTCTTCCTAATACAGTTATGAGATTCTTGTAAATGTTGGCAATCAGAGGATAACCCCCTACAATTGCAATGAACAACAAATTCCTGAGTTTCAGTAGACTAACCTCATCAACCCATTCCTTGTCCAGTAATGGATTACTTGAGGTGAACACCAGAGGGTCTAATTTACTTCACTTTCTTAGTTTTTAATACTGCATGCATTTAACAGTAGGACTGATCACATTAACACAGTGATGCCAAATCACAGGACGCTGAAATGTTAAGAAACACCTGTACTTTGCCTTTGAGCAGCACATGGTAACTCAATGAGTATACTCGCTCTGAATAAAGAAGTGACTAGGAGCTTAGTCACTCTCCTTCCTGGAAGGAAAGAATCAGGCAATAATGAGGTATTGCATGTTAGCTTTTCATTTAGCTTCCTTGATCTTTTGCTTTTCATTTAGATCAAGATATTTTGTATATTCTATTACCTGTGATCTGTAGTTCTTCATTAAAAAAGAGAACAGCTGCCAGTCACATACCAAGAGTTGACTCTACATCTGCCCACCCTTCAAGTACACTGTGGTAGCAGGTAAAAGAGGTAAAAGTATTCTTATGAACAATAAGTGTATTTAAATCCATCAATGCAACAAATTACACTCAACTGTGCAGAGACATCAATATGTTGTAAAAAGAGCTAGTAACATATGCTGTCTTAATGAATTGTCAGAAGTAATTTAAATGATGAAACCTTTTCTTCTTTTACAACAAATTAACTGAAGAAAGATAAGTGAAATAAATAAAGGAAGAAAGGATAAACTATGAGATGTTTCTGTGAGATTAAAAAAGGGGTGTGTCACCATTTTATCTAACTGTAGGATATAATATGTCTGCTTCTGACCAGATCATAAGAGCAACAAAGTCAAATTGGTGTGGATTTGGAAGGGAGGAGCCAATAAATAGTAAAACAGTCTTGGGCTTGGGCTTCTAGTCTCTGTATTATGAAAGGTGATAAATAAGGCCTAGAACTTAGCTATGCATGCTATATTTTATATTTTTTTCATTCTGGTGCCTTCGTGCAACAAGCTCTTACTTAGAATATTCATTTAATAAAACTACACATAAATATGAGAATGTTTTTATGAGCAAGTGTCAATTTGTTTTGGGTGAAGTTTAGGCTTAGCTTCAGCAAAAGAGTGAGCATTGAATGGTAGTAGGCAGTGCTGTGAGTCACTGTGAAACTGCAGACTGTAGATGCCACCATCCTGTGAAAAGTATAGCAAGACCAGATGGAAACAGAATAGCTGACTGGTCATTTTTAATTTCTGCCACAAAATGCACAGATGATTGTATTAAACTCATCAGTGTTACAAGTTTCAGTGCTGGAAAAGGAATTGATGAAATTGAAAACAGTGTGAGTTTGCTGATCTGAATTCCAGCTAAGGGTCTAATAGTAGCAAAGGCTCACCTTCATAAATCAAACCACAAGTCGTTGTCACTCTTTCAAACCTTTACACAATCTTCATATGAAGAGCAGTAAGTAAAGATGCAGTATTTCAGAAAACCACCCTCTATGGCTTTGCAGTAATGTCTCTTTATAGGAATTGCATGATACTATGGTGTACACTAGGTTATTTCCATCACATAAGATGGTTGTGAAACTGTCTTGAACTCTCGTGGAAGTAATATAATGCAAAAATACTTTTCCAGTTCATCCCCAAGGCTGTATTGGCACCGGGGGGCTGCCCAGACCCAGGTGCAGCATCTTGCACTTGATCTTGTTAAACTTCCTTAGATTCCCATTAAACCACTTCTCAAGCTTGTCTAGGTCCCTCTGGTTGGCATCCCATCCTTCAGGTGTGACAAACACACCATTCAACTTGGTGTCACCTGCAAATCTGCTGATGGTGCACCTGATCCTCTCATGCATGTGATTAATGAAGATGTTAAATAACATTGGTCCCAATATGGACCCCTGATGGACACCACTTGCCACTGATGTCCATTGGCACTTTGACCCATTGGCCACTACCCTCTGGATGTGATCATCCAACCAATTCCTTATCTGTCTAACAGTCCACCACAGAATCCATCTCTCTGCAATTTAGAGAGAAGGATATTGGGAGGCAACAGTGTCAAAGACTTTACATGAGTCCATGTCTATAGCCCTTCCTTTGTCCACTGATGTAGTCAGTCCATCATAGAAGGCCACTAGTTTGGTTAAGAAGGATTTGACCTTGGTGAAGTCATGCTGGCTGTTTCAAATTGCCTCCCTGTCACTCGTGCGCCTTAGTATAGCTTGTTAGGAGTGTCTGCTCCATGATATTCCCAAACACAGAGGTGAAGCTGACAGGTTAGTAGAACCCTGAGTCCTGCTTTCTGTCCTTTTTAAAGAAGAATGCAATGTTTCCTTTTTCCCAGTCACCTGAGACATCAGCTGACTGCCATGACTTTTCAAATTTCATGAAGAGTGACTTGGCAACTACATCAGCCAATTCCCTCAGGACTCTGAGATACATCTTATCAGGTCCCATAGACTTGTGCACGTTCATGTTCCTCAGGTGGTCAATGTACCCAATGTTTTCTTACAGTGGAATGCACTTTTTCCCCAGTCCCTCTGCTGTCCAACCACTTAAGAAGTTTGGGAAGGGAGATTGTCATTGAAGACTAAGACAAGAAAGTTGTTAACATACATTCTTTTTCTTCTTTTATTCTTTTTATTCTTTGCCTCCCTTGCCAGGTTCAGTTCCAGCTTTTCCTTGGCTTTCTCACCTCATCTATACACAATCAAACTGCTTCTCTGTTCTCTTCCCAGGTTACCTGTCCTTGTTCCCACTGTCTGTGCAGTTGCTTCTCTCCCTTTAATTTGACCAGCAGGTCCCTACTCAGGCATACTGGTCTCTTACCTTCCTTGCCTGATTTCTTGCTCCTGCGGATTGACAGCTCTTGCACTCTACGGATTTCCTTAAAGATGTGCCAGCTTTATTCCACTCCCTTGTTCCTGAGGGCAGTCTCCCAGGGGGCCCTATTGACTAGCTCCTTAAAGGTTTGGAAGTTTCCTTTTTTAAATTTCAGGGGTCTAACTTTGCGGCAGTCATATCCCTCAGGACTGCAAACTCCATCAGTGCATGATCACTGCATTCCAGGCTGCCTCTCGACATCCCCATTTACCTCGCTTAATTGTCACATCAGACCCAGTATTACCTCCCCCGTGGTAGGCCTGTCTATTACCTGGCTCAAGAAGTTGTTCTCCATGCCCTGAATGACTGTCCTGGGTTACCTGCAGCTTGCTGTGCTACTTTCCCAGCAGATGTCGAGGTGGTTGATGTGTCCCAGCAGGACAAGAGCAGATGAGCATGATGCCTCCTGAAGCGGGAGAAAGAAGGCTTCATCAATAGGCTCCCGTCAATCAGGTGCCCTGTAGTAGACATCAACCATTGGTTCTCTTTTTTACCTTAATCTCTGATTCTTATCCACAGGCTTTTGTCCTGATCATGGCTCTTCCTCAGAGACAGATCTTCATACTCAATCCAGCTCTTATTGTGGAGGAGAACCCTTTTATCTCTCCTTCCTCCCCTGTCTCTGTAGCCATCGGTAGTTGCACTCCAGAAGTGGGATTTGTCCCACCAAATCTCAAATTCAACCCCACTAATTTTAGTCCAAAAGCTACACCAGTAAAAATGATGGAAAATACTGCTGATTATTTTAATTTCCCATTAGTTTTATTTTTTCAGTGGCCATTTCCATAGAATTAGGATAAAGGTCATTAAGCAAAAATTCAGAATAAGTTGCATTTTCCAGGCATTTTAAAATAATACAAGACTGGTTTAACTTCACAAGCAAATGATAATGGTGTGAAAAGTGTGCTGAGGTTTTTGAGAAGAAAGAGCTTTAATTTTTATACACAGTCCTCTTAAAAAAATAATAGTGAAGAAATTTTACCTATTTTTTTGTTTCATTTTTAATCTAGATTGCATAATTAATAATACTAATATAGTAGTTTGGTTTTTTTCCTTTCAAAATATGTACCAATCGATACAGTGGATAACAAGACAGAGATCTCAAATAACAGTTTTCAGAAAAATCTAACCCCATTGATATTGCTAAAGACAAACCTAGTTTTATTTCTAGACTCGAGAGTAAAAAGGTGTAATAGATCTCAGTCACACAGCTAGTGAAATCTTCCACATTTAGAAAATATTTTTCTCATTCTTCATGAAGAAAAATGAATAGGTTAGTAATTTTTATACTATATGTATATTTATTTATTTATTTATTTGTTTATTTTTATTGCACTTTGACAAAATTCACAACCTACAGTGGTTTAATGCGACTATTTTGATTTTATTAGGCCACCTATATTTATAAAGTAGCAGTAATCAGTATGCATTCTATGTGGAACTGTAACAAAATTGACATTTTGAAATATGCAATTTCATATCCAAATGTGTCACTGGGTATGCTTTAGCCAGAATAAGATCCTGAAACCAATTACTGTGACTTCATTTATCAAATACAGCATAGTTGCATTTGTCTGTAGATATACAGTATTACAGAGTTGTGCTATACTGCTAATGTAATGAAACTGTTCCTTCTTGTGATTTAAAATAATCATAGCTGTTTTCCATGTTAAGGAAGCTTCTGAGATCTGTAACACATACCAAATATTGTTAAGAAAATGAAAATCAAAAACCCCAATATATAAATATGTAAATATGTTCTGGCACACAGTTTTTTTCTTATTTTTTTCCCACAAGGAAAGTTAAATGTTATATAATAGGGTAGGTTTAAGCAGTCATGGCAAAGTTGTAAATACATAAAGATTTATATGTTTAGTAATAGAGATCATTCATAAACTAGTAAAGTAATAACATTTCGTAAGTTCTTATTTCATAGTGAAACAGGTAATTTTATTTTTTTCAGATAGCTTTTCCATGAAGTCCTAGTGTTACATAAAAAAAAAGGAGATTGTAAAAGTCTGCCAAAGTAGTCATAGTCTGCCATAGAATATCCTGATTTGGAAGGTACCCATAAGGATTATTGAGTTCTAATCCCTAACAATAAACCATGTGACTAAGAGCTGTCCAGATGCTTCCATGAACTCTGGCGGGCTTGCTGCTGTGACCACTTCTCTGGGCAGCCTGTTCCAGTGCCCACCTCCTCTGTGTGAAGAACCTGTTACAAATCTGAACTTGCCCTGATGCAGCTTCATTCCATTTCCTCGTGTATTGATGCTGGTCACTGAGAGATCAGTATCTTCTTCTCCTCTACCTCTGTTGAGGAAGTTGAGGACTGTGATGAGGTCACCCCTCAGCCTTTCCTTAGATAAATTTGATCAGATTTTTCCAAACAGTGTTTTCACAGTCTGCAAAGCTCCTGCAGTTTAATATTGCTTCTTTTTTCATACAGATATTGCCCCAAAAATCTAGTAATAATAAAAAAAAATCTGTAAAGAATTTGATGCATCCTTTCTATTTTGGTATTCAGAAATATAAAGGGCAGAGACCTGTGTGTCTCCCAAAGCCCACATACCTCCCTATTGTGTGGATTTTCACATTGAAGATTACTTGTTGATTTTAAAAAATATATATGTTATTTCTCAAAGAATAAGGTAGAATACAGGACTTGAACTCATTTTTTATGATTTACCACTCAGCATATAGAACCTACTACACTGCAGCACACAGATTTAAGAGAAGCCTTCAATTTTCTTATGTTCAAATATTAATAAGGTTTTGGTGTGATAAGTTTTTCCCTTTTAATTTTTTTTTGTTGTTGTTTGGGTTTGGGGTTCTGTGTTACTATTATTTGTTTGTTTGGGCTTTTCTTAATTTTTTTGTTTGCTTTTGGTTTTTTTTCTTCCTTTTTAACCTGTTTAAGACTTTTGTGGTATGTTTTTGGAACTCTTAGGCATTCCCAAATACTCATTGAGTTGGTGGGGGTTCTGAGAATTAAGAAAACCTGTGAAATCAATCTGAGATCCCAAATCAGCAAAAATGGGCTGCCCCCAAATTGACAGCCCTTAAAATCAGAAACTGTTTAACATAATTTCATTTTATATGAATAAAGTTATAAAGTTGTAAGTCACCAAATGTTTTAAGGAATACCAAATCACTTTAAAGATGTTAGTCATTTTAAAAGAGCTTCCTTAGGGAAAAGTTGAAGAATTGCTAATAGAAGCATTTAACTAAAAAAGCCCCAACTCATAAATCCAATTCTGGACACACCACTGTACATTTAAAATAAAAGCATAAACCAGCAGTGAAATTTTTTGAATTATATAACAGATTACTTCTGACACTCAATATATAAAGACTGTCACTTTTCTAACTGTTCAGCTCTAACTCTAAAACACTCTAGACAGAATTAAGTTGAAACAAAACTCAGATAGAAAAGGAAACCTAATATTTTCCATATGCACTGTCATATTCCATCCCTTTTCTAATATTCATGTTCCATAAACATTTAGTATTGGATGAATCTAGGCTTGGAGATACAAAAGATAAAAACAAACTAAAGTATTTCTCACTTGTTTTGATATTTGCTATCCATACAGTATTTGCTCAGCCAAAGCCATTTCGTTTTATGAAAAGACAGTACAAATTCTGAGGCAAATAATCAAAATCTTGATTTCTTATAATATTGGATATGGAACTGCCACAGAAGCATACTACGTTGACAAGACTGAGATTTGCAACACTAAACACTACTGCAGCTTTGATCATTTCAATGCTAGAACTTAGTGTTGGAAAATCCTACCCTCGGCGTTGAGACTTAAAGATACCAAATGAAACTGGGAATGGAAGACCTCAGTTTACCTGCAGGCTATCTACAGCAATGGTAGTGTTAATGCATGTTTTTCTGTGTTACCCCTTAAACTAGCTCAGTCATATCTGTCTCTCCCAGAAGTTTTGCAGAGAGATAAATGTGCAAGATGTCTTGTGAAATAAATAATTGTTCTCTATGTCTTTGTGCAATAAAGTGAGTTATATTAGACAGTTCTTATTATTTTTCTATTTTAAATGAACATAAAACACTTTGAGTCAATGGATAAATTCTGATTAATCTGAAACATATTTTGTAATATTTGGTAGACAGTTTCTGCAAATGGCTTTCTATAACTGTATTTCAAAAACCTGTGCATTATTTGGACAAAGATAACACAGGAAAATCAAGCAATTGCAGTTAAAAGATGGCTAACATTTCCTTACGTTAGAAATACCAAGCTATAAATTCTTCATATTTCTCAACTGCAGAAAGCCACGGATACCTGGTAGTAAACAACAAATTTTGTAGCCATCTAATGGGGTAACTTATTTTACTTCATGTTTAGAAAGTTTCATTTATTAGAATGTTTAATTGGAAATGGTCTAATTTCTTATTTACATGATAAGCATTAACTATAGCTGTAATACCTACCACCTGTAGTGTGCCTGCAGCAGTGCATGTTGTCTCTTTTATATGCAAATATTGTACGTCTGTAGTGTGTCTACAAGTTTCTGTAATATGCCTGTAAGTGTATGTGCTAACTAACCTTTCACAGGTGCTGCAACCAGCCTTACCAACTCTCCAGACTTTATCATGAATTTCACAATATTTGGTGTGTGTGTGTGTGTGTTTCTTTTAAGTTGAATTTTCAGTCCAGTCTCATAATTATTGGTAGAGAACACATATACTTGTTCTAACTCCTTTTGAATCTGTCTTCCATTACTTTCGTTTGGGCTGGTCATCAAGATAAGGGGTATTTCACCATGCTTTCTGCATTAGAACTGAGGTTGCCCTGCCCCCGACCCAACAATCACCATATTCCATTGTTCTCAGACCCACCTTTATTTAGATCATTAAATATTCAGGGAAACAGACTGGAAACTGAATCTTTCACAATGGAGGTGAGTGCTCTAGACATTTGAGTAAAAAAAGTTAACACCCTTCTACTCTACAAACCTATGGAATAGTTTGTCCTTATAAAGAACAATGGACAGGCAGAGACATTACTTTAGTAAAGCTCTCTCTTACTCCTGTGATTTCCAGACCATTAAGTGAGATTCTTCTCTGGCCTTCCCTTCAAAAAGGACTTTCCCCACTGAGCACCTAAGGTGTCCAAGCAAGAACTGCTCCAATGAGCTCTCCTATGAAGACAGGCTGAGAGAGTTAGGATTGCTCAGACTGGAGAAAAAAAGGCTTCAAGTAGATGTTATTGCAGCTTTTCAGTACCTAAAGGGGGCCTACAAGAAAGGTGAAGAGGGACTTTTTACAAGAGAATGTACCAGGACAAGGGGAAGTGGCTTTAAACTGAAAGACAGTAGGCTTTGATTAGCTATTAGGGAGAAATGCTTTACTATGAGGGTTGTGATGTACTGAAAGAGGTTCCCCAGAGAAATAGTGGATACCCCATCCTTGGAAGTATTTAGGCCAGGCAAGATGGGGCTTTGAGCATCCTGATCTAGTGGGAAGTGTTTCTGTGTATGGCAGGGGGATTGGAACTTTAAGGGGGATTGATCTTTAAGGTCCCTTCCAACCCAAACTATTCCATATAATTCAATGTGGACACCCTGAATACAACTTGAATTTGGTGTTAAACCCCAACATCTTACTGACACTTGCTTCTGGCTTGCTTTGGCAAGTGCTTTTTCAACTTTCTGTCCTCTTCAAATAGCACTCATATACATTACTCTGTACACACATTATGGTGTAACATAGCACTACTCTCATTTACAGCAGATTAAGTTAAGTCATATTCTGCAAAGTTTTGATGGCCTTTCAAAGGAAGAAATGATTTAAGAAAAGGAAGTCCTTTCATAAATGGCTGATCTTATGAAGAAGACCTCTGGTGTAGCCTGTAGGCTTCTTTAGTGTCAAATATAACTGAATCATACTGCAGTTTTGCTTAATATGAGGAATTCTTTGGTCTCATTCTGTTTTGGGAACATATAATCTGTGGAAAAACTGCCATATTGTCAGATTAGATGCAGACTGACCCCAGATTCACTAAACACGAGATCTTACAGAGTGAGCACATAAAATCAAGCTCTTCAGGAAATGTTTTCAGCAATTTTTCTGTGTATCACCAATTGAAAGCATACTCCTTAATTAATCTTAATACTTTTTTATGTAAGCATTTAGCCAGAAACATAACATTATCAGTGAGCAATGAAAAAATAGACCTCATTTAGACATTTGAGTAATTTATTTTTTACCTCAATCCAGCAAGACAAGAGCAATAAAATAGAATTTTTAAACTACCTGCATAAGATTTCAAACATACAATCAATTAAAGAAAAATAAATGTCAAGTAATTGAATTATTTCTTTTATGGACATGATTTAGGAGTGATGTCATCTAATTGTTCCCACTAATGCAAGGCAAGGTCTTGCTTCATACAGAGAGAACCCAGAGTGTTTCACAGAAGTAAATGAATTATGTGTTCAATGAAACAGCTTCACTTGTGCTGTGAAATTTGAAAAAATTCCAGGACTAAATGCAGGTCTTGATGCTCACTTTTAGTGGATCTGAAATGACCAGTGTTATTCATGTTCCTTATAACCAAAGAATTAAAATCAAGGCTGCTGGATAGGAACTCTGTTTTTAGTCCAGTGGTACTTTATTTTAGCAAAGTGGATATCAGGTATAACAAAAGAAGCTTTTGATTATTCACTGAGATACTTTCAAATTCTCCCTCAAAATTAAAGTTAACTCTTTAACATTGGTTTAATTTTCTTAGATGATGAAATGATAATTAATTATAATATTTAACCTTTCAATTTTCTACATAATGACGTAAAGTAATCTATTCTACATAATGAGGCCACAAAATAATTAATTTCTAATACATGGATGTGCACTGCAAGTTTGCCTCTCTCTGCTGAAGTAAACAATTTTGAATTATGCTTAGAGGGATCCCCTCCCCCTGATAACTTAAAAAGTCTTTCTTGAATCTTGATTCAAGAGATTTTCTTGTCATCACACACGGAAGTTTTTTGTGTGTGTGTCTGTAGTTCCTTAGATGTTAAAGACATAAGGCAAATAAGATATTGTCAGACAAGGGGAATTTATCTCTTCTTGGTCTCTTTTCTAGTCCCCTTCTTTATTAAGGCTGTGGATTGATTTCTTTCATTATTCTTTCTCTTTTGTAGGACTCTTATTCCTAGGCATAAGGGAGAGGGGGGTTGTGAAGGTTCATTTCTGTTTGACAACACTGAAGATTCCTCTGATTAGGGAAATAATGTAAGGTTTGAGGTTTCTTAGTTCTCTTTATATGGTGTAACTGTAGTTTCTACTAATTTTCATAGGATGATTTTAAAATACAAATATTTATCTAAATAAATTGAAGACAACTTCACAATGTATTTATGTGTAAGGTTAATTCAGCATTGCTTGAATTATTTTCTTTCTTCTTGCAGTGAAAATTACTTAATTTAGAGCAGGGAAAACAGTTCAATTATTTCATATGCTGGCCATAACTATCTGAGTTCTTAATTGCCAGAGAGAACTAAAGTAATAAAATTAGTGATCCCTAAATGGACTGCTATAAACACTAGAAGAGTATTTACTTATTTCACCACGAACACTTATTAAATTAAAAGCAGTTTCAATTTTTCCAAAGGATTCTTCATCATTTTCTTTTTGTTCAGCCAATATTTCAAAGGGTTGCTGTAGAGTTTAGCCTTACATTTGCTTAAGTAAAATAGATCTGTCAATATGACATCTGGAAGACTGTATTTTTAGAATACAACCTAAACTTACAACCTAAACTACCTTATTTCAGGTAAAACTTTTTTTTTAAATATTGAAATAATTCTCTTTTGAAGCCCTGAGGTTTAGGCTAAGGGGCGTGAAGTGTTACAATATATTTTAAGGTTAGAGAAACACAGCTTGGGTATTACACAATGCAGTCTTAATTCAACATTAGGTTTGGGAATGTGTTTGTACCAAATAATAATCAGCTGCCCAGATAATTGTCACTATTCAAAATCTAGGAGAATACTAAATTCAGGCAAATTAAGTAATGCACTTATTTATTTCACAGTGCAAAAAACATAAGGAGAAAGTTCAGTGTTTTTGAAGAAAAATGGAAGGTGCAAGTGTGAAGGAAGGCTACTTCCCTAATGTTGGAATTAACACTGCAGGCATCCTTTTGTCCTAGCACAGTTAGATACAGCAAGGTTTCTTGGCAAGATCTATCTTTTAAGATACTCTCATGCAGCCCATTACACTTCCACAGATACCCACTGAAGTTCTGGATGTAGATATCAGGTAATGTAAACTGAACACTTTGTCAAATTAGGTGTTCATCAGGATGAATGGACAAAATACAATCTATGTTTTAACTGGACCATACTATATCCACAAATCTGTAAAATTACTTCCACCAACTACTTTTTATCACAAACAGAAAAAAAATTTACAGAGAAAGTTAGCTACCATAGAGTAGATAGGCTGCAGGGCTGAACCTTTTCTGTACAAAGGAATATTAGTGATGCACACTTTCTGGGGGAAAAAGTTTGGGGTTTTTTTTCCACAAATGGCATCATAATATGCATAATATTGAGGGATTTGGGGTTTCATTTGTTTACTTGGTTTTAGGAGGTTTCTTTGCTATTTTACTTTCTTCTTAAACAATGATTCTTCTGTGGAAACTACTGTTATGAAAAGAACTTAAAGCAGGCTCTGAAATGGATTTCATATCTTAATATATAATAATGTACTGAAAAAATATTTTACTCCTAATGATAATTAGAAAATGGTAATTGAAAGTAAATTTAGGTAGTGATCATTCTTTCTCAACATCGTTTGGAAGGATTTATTCTTTTAAAGGTATTTCATTGCTAGGTAAGTTCCTAATGATACATTGACACACTCTGAAATATACAATTTAAATTCTAATTGTAAAATAATTTTGATGATACTGACTGAGCAGCAAAAGTTTCTTTTGGATAAAAATCATGAATAGAATGCTAGACAACCCTGTACTGTCATTAAAGACAAAAATGGCTTAGTAATAAGGTTCATGTTTAATGAATTCCCAGAAATTTCATCATGGGACAATTGAGAGAAGAGGTATTAATTTTTATCTAACAATGAAACAGATTTATTAAATATGTGTATGATTTTTTTCCCCGGGAGTTAATTGATGTTTGCACAGTTTTCACATTCTGTGTAATTGTAAAGTGTAACTGTAAAGATTGAAATGCCTTTTTAACATTTTTAATCACAGGCCAAAAAACTCCTTTATAATTCAGATCTTTTTCCCTCTGAATGCATTTTTTATATCGTATTTTCTTCATATAATAGTTGTAGCCCCAAAAGGGTTAGGTAATTGTACGTCAGAGTGTAGTGTTATTATTTTAATGTATCAACTCTAAATAAAAGTAGCTATGACAAGGTATTCTACAATATTTTTATAGGAGTTTCCTAGATAACTACTAAGACATTATGAGTAGTCTCAATTTTGTGAGACTTACAGAATTTATCCAAACCTATATCAAAACTTGCTACTAGAAAATAGTTGCTTTATATTAAATGCAAAGTGGAAAGTCAATGAGAAGTGGAAAGAGAGTCAACAGGCAATATGGAGCAAATTCAGAAATATCATGTTTTTTTGTAGTCCTCCTTCTATAATTGTGTCCTCTATCCTGTCGTAATACTTTTGTTTTCTGCCTCATCCCTGGGAGTGTCCAAGGCCAGGTTGGATGGGGCTTTGAGCAAAGCCATCTACTGGAAAATGTTCCTGTCCATAGCAGAGGGGTTAGAACTAAATGATCTTTAAGGTCCCAGCCAACCCAAACCATTCTATAATTCATTGTGTTATACTCTAACTTGATTTCTCTGATTGCAGCAATTATACCTTTGGCCCAGTCAAAAGTGGCTGTTACTAGATAGGTATCATATGAATTCTCTTGTTTACTCAGTTGGACTGCACTGAGCTGGATTATTGCAACAGAAATGCCACAAAGAAACCAGACATACAGATAAAGAGGTCAGGAAGTATTCATGAATTAGGAATGTTTGATTTCTTCTTTTCTTTTTAACACAGCAAAACTGAGCGATCTAGGACTAGTGCAGTAAAAATAGCTTTTTGGCTAGGAGGAATTATTTTCTTTCCTGTGTATAGGAACAGGGTTTGCTTGTAAGCTAAGTACATCCAGAAGAGGTTTGGGCTTCATTGTACCTGTAGAACATGCTAGATTTAATAAGATGGTTATAGTTTAAGAATATTTTTCCTGTAAAGCTTATACATAAAACTGATACGTCTAGTCTCAGGGTAAAATCGGAGAAGAGTTGAGTTTTTTTGGTATTTAGGTATTGTATTTTTTCCCTATGTGCCTTCTTACAAGACTAAATCTTTTCTTTTTACAAATAAAGCTACAATTTCAGAACAGTGATATAATGCATACACAATTTGCCTTTGAAAAGAAAAGTTTCTCTTAAAAACAGGTTCAACTACATGTACAAAACTACACTGAGAGGGAAAGGTGGCGTTCTTTGGGGGATACAACATGAATGATTCTGACTCACTTTTCAGAAAGCACTATAGGAACAGAATTTTAGAAGAGGCATCAGGTTTCAATGAGGTGCCTCTTAAGGCCTGTGAAGTTTCAAGACTGATACACCCTATCTTTAAAGCAGGCAGGTAATTGTAGAATGATGCAAACAACTACAAAGATCTGACGTGCCTGGGCAAAGGCCCATTAACACTTAGCATGTTGTGGGGTTCCCAGGGTGCAGCAGATGAACTTAAAAGCTTAGCAGTAAAATAATTAAACTGCCAGCTACAAGGAAGTGAGTTATGAAAAAGAGATAGGATTTAATAGCCCCATGAGAAATGTAAGAAAGTTGCTAAATCATTCAAGGTATTTTAGCAAGTTGGCAGATGACTTGCCCAAAGGCAGAGGCCATTGCTGTGTAGTAGGCCTGGTGCAAGATGAAAGAACTTGCAAACATGCTGTCTGCAGGCAGAGTTGAAAAGAAGGAGGTTCACTGAACAGTTTAAACCAGGACTTCAATTGGCTAGACTTTTTCTGATTGATGTCTGTGTAAGCTGTCCCAGGAACAGTAAAGGATTTGATCGCCTGAAGTGAGGAGTATAAAAAATTCATATATTTTTATGGTTTATTGTTTACCTTTATTAACTTCACTTTTTTTCTTATGTTTGTGATTTAGAATATTTCTTCCACTTAAGATGGATATATTTTTATTTATACATTTCTAGTTTATACTAGTGCAGTGCAAGACAAAATTGCATCAATTCTTACTCAGTGCTGGTTACACCTGTGAACATGTTCTGGTCATGGACAGGAGAACAAAACAGGCAAAATTACCAAAGGCTGTGGATCCATAACCATTACCTTTCAGACCTTGTATTTTCTATGTACAAAGGTGCTTCAAATTCAGATGCTCAGAAATCAAGGGTAAAATTGAAATATAATGTTTCTTATCAGACTGTCTTCTGATATCTTATGCTAGTCTGAAAAAAAAAAAGACAGATAGAATTAATCAGGATTTATTTATGTACTTTGACAAACAGTGATATTTCCACACAGCACTGTAGCAGGTAGGTTATAGCATTCTGTGAAGCATGTAATTAATTTGATATCAAAATATTTCTAAGCTTAACAGAACTAAAAATCAAATTTTGAACTTTACTAGAGAGCTTAAAAAAAGTTAACAAACCAACTGGAATAATTGTGTACCATGGATCTAGAAAAAACACATCATGATGTATATTACAGTGTATACAAACCTGTTTTCTAAAGGTCCCTTTAACATTTACTTTTATTGTTAAATCAGAAAAGCATGATTACTGTTTGATATTTTTTATCCTTAAACCCCTGTTTCTTTAAAAAATATCTGTCATTTATTTGAAATAAAATTTCCCACCACAATAACACCAAAATAATTACTATACTAATAAATCAGATTAAAAGAAGCATGGAATTTTTGCTTCTGGAAGATTCTTTTTAGAGATTAGTGCTAATTTGACCAGACCTTCTCTATATAAATTATTTCTGAATTTCCTAGAGGGGTAGAGCATTGTTTGTGTAGCAACCTTGTCTGTAACATTAATCCAAATTGTTATTTTATAGTTGTTTCTACACCTTATGAAGAACATAACTCTGTTTATAACTCTGTTCCCTAGAGCAATTACATTTTCTTCCTCTATTTTTTCCCTTTAAATTTAAGCTCTACATGTTCTAAATAGTTCTTGTTGAACTGATTATCACATTTATATGCAAAACTAATTTTTTCACTAAAAACATTATTTGAGCTTAGGTGAAAACCTAAACACTTTCATATTTCTCCTGAATAATAGAATAAATGTAGACTTATCAGATGGCTTTTGATTGCACTGATGTGCAATTTCATGACACACCACCAACAGAAAAAAATCTATTTGTGTGAAGTAAAGATAGGTGTGGGGAAAAGCGCTCTTGTTCATATTAAAGAGTGCCTTGAACTTTTAATTCAGTTTTATATCCTATCATCTAGAAAACTTGGACTTCTCTTTTGATATATTACTTGTTGGGCTATTTCTTTGACAGGTTTCTCCAAGAATGAAATTTAGCCTCTAGTGCTTGATGTTGACAGTGCTATAGTTCAACAGATGTACTAACTAAAGTATTGCTTATGCTTTGTTGTGCTCAGGCAACTTCACCTCCCTTTTCCAGAGGCTTTCCAAACCTTATGTTATCTGAAACATTCCTTGGACCTTTAAAAGAAATTAGTGTGCAAGTACAATAGTAGACAGTTATCTTACTGGGAGGTTTTTTGTTTGTTGGTTTTGGATTTTTTAAAGATATGACAAGATCAGGAAAGGAGGAAAAGTATTTTAAACTGCAATTAAACCAACTTTTTGTTCCAGTAGAATTATACCACTGAGTTTAGCTGGTTTATATGGCCCTGGAATAGGTCAGGAATGTTACAAGCAAAAAAACCATGTTTAAAACCCAAGGGTTACTTTTTCTGGGAACACCTTTTGAAGCTGTAGACAATGTTATTTTCAGTGTGATTGTTTCAGCTGCACTTACTTCCTTTGCCCTTTGACTGACTACTACTGTTAGAGACATTAGTCAAAAAAACCCCTTTTACTTCTGAGAACTGATGGATGCCAATTGCATTTGTCTTTCACACCAACTGACAAAGCGAGGAAATTATTCTTTTTATTGCCTTGTTTTCATTTCTGCAGAGTAAGTTCTAATTGCAGATTGTTAAGCTTGCATTGAGTTTTCTGCTAAGTTAAGGGATCTTATGTGGGTCTTATTTCTAGCTGATATGTAGGTGCTGAGAACCACTGGCCAAACTTATTAAGGCATGATTCTATTTCTGAAACATAAAATAAACTATTTTTATAGTGTAAAAATTGTTATTCCCGTGTGAGATTTTCAGGGGGGCAATATTCTTTTGTTATCCTGTCCTTTATTTTCCTTTGCAGCTTTCAAATCTGTATGCAGCATATACAATATGTGTAAACTGTATGCAGCAGATACAATACCAATATTGAGTTTCTAGTTCATCTTGTGTTGACTTGTGATTTAACTCCAACGGGGAAAATTATTGGTTTATTCTGTAATTTGGGAGAAAGGCTGGTGGCAGTCTACTGTATCAGCTATCTAAATGGTTAGAGCTTTGGGCTTGCTTGATACAGTTCCTTTTGTTCATGATAATGTTTGAAAGGCAGGCAAATGTGGCATAAAACATTCAACAAAGCATTTTTAAAAAATAGTGGGAGGAGCTAAGAAGGAAGAAAACCATTTTGCATAACCATTTAATAGAAAAAATTGAGGATACTAATATATAAAAATAAGCTTAAGGAGTTTAAATTCTATATAAACATTAGTTGTAAAAAGAGTTAACAACTTTTTTCCTTATTATGTACTAATAAAAAGATATTTTTTACTGTTCCCTGGACCTTTTAGATGATGCATTGCCATCAGGATTAATTTCAAATATAAAATATGGCATAGTGCTATTTATAGAAAAATTTTTCCAGCAGCAGAAATTTACATGTGATCCATCTGGGTACAAGGTCCAAATGCTGTCTTCATACGGTCTTGGTTCATTGCCATATAATTGATGAAGGGGTTTATATTTATAGATATTAATACAAAGACTTGTACCTTATTTTTAAAAAAAGTGTTGGTTTTTTTTGCCTGACTTTCTCAATTCCAAATTCTTTGTCCACTCTCTCATGGTCTGGCACTACTGCACTATCTTTAACCTTATTCACTGCTTGGGTTTGAAACTGTGCAACAATTCTCAGAAAATAAACTGGCTCAGTTTTCCTAATCTTGCCTGCACAGTCTGGCAGAGCTTTTGCCTCCTAATCTGTCCAGTTGCTTTCTGTTGTATCTTTTTACAAATACCAGAAAAAAGTTTTTAATCCCTGTCTTCTCACAAGTCTTTCAAAATATTTTTCCCTCTCCCACATTCCCCCCCCATCTCCTCTCAATTATATTGTTATTCTATCTCAGTTTTGTTCAGTTTTGAATCCTCTAGAGTCTAATGCTGGAATATGTTTCTGATACACAGATAATGTACTGGTCTAACACATAATTCTCCTATCATGAGTCGATTCCATACTTTGAAGTTCTCTGGCATTCATTTAGAAAACTAATGAGAAAAATTAATAACAAAATTATTAAATATTATCAATGAATTAAATTAAATATTATCTGCACACAGATAATAAATGTTTCTAGTGCCTAAGATAATAAATATGCTTTGATTGGCCTATTCTCTTTATTCAAATGATTCCTGGAAGAGAAGCACAACAGCATGGTTTTCATGGAGTTGAGAACCAAGGTCAATCCACTACTTTTGTAAATGCAGTCAGAAAAATTTAATTGAGGAAATTTTTGCACTGATAGATATTAAATATGCATGACCAACTTTTTAAATTATTTGTGCAAATACATAAAGACCTCTGGCTTTCATGTTGTGAAAATGATGCCCAAAGATGTGTATTGTGATATTAACGAAACTGTTGTGTAATCCGAACGCCTTTCTGTCTGGTCTAGTCCAGTTCCTACCCTCTGATGAAACATGCAGCACCTCAGAAAATAACTTCCTCTCTCATAGCACATTTAGTGCTTCAGTATCATGTCCTGCTATCCAATTCTCAAAAAATATCTTATACCTGGAGACTAAAGTACACAAATTCATATCAATATATCAATGTAAGGAGAAAGACATGATAAACATGTTCACCTCTATCGTAGTCAATAATTAATTTATGATGAACATCCCTCTAAACTTCATCTAACATAGGTCACTTAAAACAGCCTCTCTTGAGAAATGCTTTTGAATATTTTAGTGGGGATGACTAAGCCATATTTATGACAAAGGAGAGTTTAAACCTGAAATTTTAGACAGAGTCCAGGAACAAGTGCATACAGGCTGTCTGTGATTTAGTAGCTGCACATTTTAAAAGTGTCTGTAAATTACTGCTAGGTCTGCCAAACTGTATTCTGATGGATAAAGGATTTCTTTTCCCCAGTACTGTGTGCACTTGCAGAAGCTTGTTTAGGCTAATATTTGTTTTACTTTGAAGATAATAATTGAATAATATTTTAGAAAACATCGTGGTCGTAGTAATGAGAAAACAAGACAGCCATATCTATCTGTATTAAATTTTTGAATATTGTGCATATGGAGATGTGCAAGTAAAAAAGGAATCCTTGGGAGTAGAGAGGAAATATGAAGAATATTTTGTGGTTCAAGCAAATCTTACAGCAATTTTTTACTCGGATACAAGCTATGTTAATGGACCAGTAAGACAAGTGAAATGATATTTTTCCAATATTGAGCTCAATTACCTCATTATAACCAGTGTATGTCTAAAGATACATTGATAAATATTCTGCATGAGAAATTCATCAGGAGTACAACAAACGTAATATTTTCTTGAAAGATAGTGTCATTTTTAGCTGATACTCTATTATTTAACATACCATTTCAAACTTTCTCTTGGAATTTTTTTTTATGTTGCTCTTTCTCTTCCTTTATCTTTTTATTTTTTTTCCCACCCACTTTAGAATGTGTGTTTGAATTTTTCAGTACTGCGCAGAGAGGATACAAAGACATGATGCATGCCCTTCCTTGTGTATTTTAACTGGAGGCAAGCATGTTTCCTAGCCTCTTAATTGAGTTTAGTATGCCAATTAGGACACACCTGCACTAGATACAGGTAAAAAGAATTAAGAAATAACTGTTAGACTGCACTTCTTCACAGACTTTTTGAAGAGCATCATCTTTAATGCAGCCTCACCATCTCTTGCTAAGTAGAATGCAGTCGTAATTAGTGCTGTATGTAGCTGTGCCAGTATGAGATGAGTAAAATGGGACAATCAGTGAGACACCTGATAGAATAAGCCATTCCTAAACCATAAGGAAAGAGAGTAGAGGCTTCCTTTCTTGCACCGAGACTTGGATAAAATTTATGTGCTATGGGGGAAGTGACACTGGACAATGATGGACATAGTACGGAAAAGAAGCTGGTCAAAGCAAATATGTAACACTCATACTCCAGTTCTTATATTTATTGTTAATCCTCCACTTTTATTAGGCTGAGCTGCTTCTGGTGGTGTGATGGTGGCAGAATGGGCTAAGGGTGGTGTTTACCTTCTTATAGACAGTTTGGTTTCCTCTGCTTGCCACTGACTGCAAATCTCTCCAAAGACTGAAGAAAGTGTTTTTCTTGCCCTCTCCTCACTGGGGTGAGTAGGAATATATGTAGTATTGCTCAGAGTTACATTAGACAATGGTTTCAGATGTGTTTACTTGTACTTTAGAACTATAACCCCGTGGAAGTTAAAGGGAGCTGGAGAGTCTATCAGGTTAAGTGAAAATGGACTGGATATTTTAGGAACTGTAGTATCTATCAGCACTTCCCCTGTGATTCTGATTCTGTATTTTCACTTTTTTGCTTCCAAGAAAACAAAAGTTGTAATAAAGCAAAGAGAAAATGTAGCCAGAAATTATAATACTAATAGGGGATGATTGAATATATGTTTAAGTTGCTTTCTTTTGTTGCTACTCTGAAATAAAGAGGGAAACAATACTTCAAGGATTTTCTGCATATGATGTTAAGATCTACAGTTTGTGGTAAGTTTTTTAGAGCAGCCAAATTAAGAACTGAAGTTCACCCAGGGAACAGAATAATTTTCCCACCCCTGTACTTGAACTACAGATAGAAGAGAAGCTTTCTATTACTTTTTTATACCTTTGTTTTAGGTTAATTCTATTCATGGTGTAACCTAATTTGCATGAAGAACAGTTTCCCTGAATCTATCAGTTGCATGGGAAAATGGATATTATTCATTTGAGTGGAGCTTAAACCTCCTGAGACTGAAAAATGTTTCTGCGCAACAAATAATACTTAACATGAGCACTTGAAGTCAATGGGAATTGGGATTACTATGCTCCATTTAGAATGTGAATAGTATTTCACAGGACTAGGACCTCATTTCATTTGTATCTACCAGAAGAAAGAAAAATAGTTTGTAAAACTTCATCTGTTATAGTCTGACAGAGCTCTGTTGAGCTTTTGAAATTTTTCATTAGGGGGGAGGAGAGCAGTTATTAAAAATTAAACTCTTTTTAATTAAAAAAATTATTCTTCTATCCAAATCCATGTTCTGTATTTTACTTATTTGTTTAGAACAGAAATTGAGATTGCCATCACTTCTCAGTATCTATTTGAAAGTGTTTCAGATTTGAAGAAATGTTAGGCCGTGACTTTTTTCTTGAGTTAATTTAGTGCAGTTAAAAGAGACTTTTACAAAAGGATATAATTTGAATTTTCTCTTGTAATGTTCCGCTTCCCACTACCTACTTGAGATTTCTTTGGATAAATAAATCAGTTTATATCAGGCTTTAGAATCTAAATTATTCTTGTACCAAATAAAGTAAGCTTTGACTAAAAAAAAGTATTTTTTTAAAACCAGAAGTAACAGTTGTTATTGCTCATCTAACTGGAGTGAAAAGTTTCTCTTTTTACATCCTGAAGCATTAGATTTTATGAATATTAGTGAAAATATTTTTATTTTACAATAACAAAGACAGTTTGTAATTAGATCTGAATTTTATTAAAGAAATCAGTGGAAATACTAACCAGTAGTATTTCTTGTAGCATGGTACATAGTCCTTGCTCATGATGAATTATTATGTCTCCTGGTAATATATAATTCAGTGAAGCTGTTTGTGGCTATAAGTATCCAAATCTGAGTTTAAGCGAAATTGTGATGAGAAATTGTGATCTCCCAACCTTTGCCACATGATGTATTGAATGATTGGCTCGCTCACAGGTGTTCACACTGAGAGGGGCAGTTTGTAGCTGTGCCACACACTTTATTTTTCTATTGGCTTTGGAGTATTTAGAGGAAAAAGTCAAAGTACAAGGCACCAACTGGAAACTACAACAATTTTCAGCACAGTTATAAGGAGAAGGGAAATTACAAGTTTCTTAGTCTCCGTTCTTATTCTGTGTTGTCCTCTAACTCTCTGTCCATATAAACTAAAGCTGCAATATCTTAATCTGAAAATTTCTGAAATCTGTATCAAAAACTGGGGGGAAAAAAGAACATTAATTGTATATGTATACGCTGGTGTTTCTGTACACTAATGTTGTATTTTCCATTAATAATGTTGTAAGAGAAGTCAATGTAAGCAACTGAAGCATCTTTTCCAATGAAAGAGCCTTCAATACCATAATTGGATATTTCATACCCATTCTTTATATGGCTGCTGAGGTTTGTTTGTGTCACATTACACCAGTTACATGTGTGCTTTATTCAGAACTGTTTGTATGCTGCTCAAAGGGAGTAACTTTATTCTGCTTTCTGGTTGTGTGTCTCACTTTTTAGCAAACCTGAATATAGTACCTCTCCAGAAATAAACTTTTTTTTTTTTTTTTTTAATAATCTATGAGAATCCATGAACGTTAGGTGTTGTTCACATACACGTTAAGATCACAGACAGTGTTTAGGAAAGATTTTGCCTTCTTTGGTAATATTGCTCAACCAAAATGACAAAAACTGATCTTAAAACCTACTTAAGGATCTATAATATTCTTACATATAATATTCTTACATAATCTTAAAAAAAATGACTCCAAGACCCAAAAGAAACCCAAACAAATAAAAGACACCTTTTAAAATTATAAATCTCCATATGTACTTTGATTTTAAATTGATGATATACTGAATAAACACTTTTGTGAGGGGAATACATGGCAATGTAAAGACCAAATGTTCTTCAAATCTGCTAATTCTAAATTCTACTGAAAGGTATGTGAAGACCTCTAGTGAGAACACATTTTTCTGCAAGGGCAACAGCTATGGTAAAGTGCCATGGATTGGGGATATTTTTTAAGAATCACACTATTTGTAGTACAAGAAACATCTTGATTCAATCTCTGAAAATATAATCCTAAAATAAAGGTTAAATCCAATTAAATGAAGTAAGACACTTGCCTGTATGTAGTAGTGTAAAGTTACACTGCCCTGTTCACAAAACATTTTGTTACCAAATTTCATCTGAACATTAAAAATAAGAAAATGCATTTCACCAAGACTTTTGCAAGAATTACAAATCAGATTTGTTTCGAGGTTTGAAATAAAAACAATCTGAAAATCTCTGAAAGAAAAGCCTTATGGCTGTAATATATGTTAAAGGTTTAGAGCAATGAAAAGTTTTAACAATAGACACTGAAACAAGAAACATATGGCTTTAGTCTTTCTCCAGAGAAAGAAATAAAATGTTTTCAAACCTGTGACATTTCTTATTTATACTTTTCAAAATGAAATATGGGTGAATTGAACTAACAATTCTAAAAAAGTCCAGTAAGTATTTATTGCTGCTTGTCTTACGTAAGACTTACCTAATCATTAATTTCTGTATCTTATAAAGCTTGTTGCTAATATTCCTCTCTGTACTATATCACACAGCACTATGATATGTTGTACGTTCCCAGGCATCCTAGAAGAGGACCTGGGTTTACTGAAAGGTCCTTTTCTAGGATTTGGCCCATATGCAGACTGATGCAGTGGCAGAGATGAGTTGGAACCAGTTACATGTTGGTGTGCAATGTTACAGGCTACAGAATATCCAAGACACACTATAGTACTTCCCATATATTTCAAGCCAGATTCACATAAAAATATATTTACTTGAATATGTCGAATCACTGAGGGAGCCAATGAATTTTAAAGCTTGTTTCATGTTTATGGAACTTGGCAAACTAGGACCATTGCCATTAACATCAGTAAATTAAGTGTAGATGTTAATATCACCCAAAAGCACAGAATGGAGAGTCTTCTGTGCACTTCAGTAGATATTGAATTTGATCCCATTTTCCTCAAATCATTTCAGTAATATAAACAAAGTAAACAAGAGAATATATTCCCATGAATTGGGGAGTTTATTATAATACTCATTTACAGAATAGGGCAGTAACTTGGAAGTGGTATTTGCTATGTTCAGTAAAGTAAACCCCCACAGTTCCTAGTGTAGTCAATGAGGATTAGGTCAGAGTAAATTAGCCTAAGGATTTGCAAGTCTTAGCTAGCATTGATACAAGTGATGACATATTGCCATTTCTGTAAAACAACAAAAAATACTCTATTAACAAGGATAACAACTATGCTGCACTGTTTAAACCATTTTTAAGAAATTGTGCAAAATACTGTTTCTTAAAGCATATCATACAAACTAAAAGAAATCATGCCTATTATTTGTATTGTTTGGGTGGACTGCAGGTCATTAGAACTAACACTATCTTCACAGTTAATCTTCATACTGCTTATCACATTGATGTATTTTGGAACGTTATTGTTTCAAAGAGAAATGTGAGTGGGCTTGGCTAGGAGACCTGGATCCCAGCCCTTCTTTCAATGAATGCTTTATTTAAATTTATTTAAAATAAATAAATAAATAAATAAATTTGATCTTTACATTCCCACAAAAAGAATTTAAATAGGTCTTAAAACTAGGCATATCTAAATTCCCCTGTTTTCCCTAATGATTTTATGTTTCCTGGAAAGCAGATAGATGTGAGCAAAGAGATTATGTCTCAGACTTTGTAAGAGTGAGAGCACTCTTGATGTTTAGAAGTGTCAATACGTGTCTCCTTGGGCAGGAGAGGATGTGGTAATCCAGGGCATTGTATGTCGAGCAATTTAATAGACAAATGAAAAGGGTGGTGTTTATGTGACACTTCATACTTAATCCCAAATCCTAAAGGCAGAACACAGGAAGAGTTTAGATAGCTTCATGCTTAAAATTATCTGTGTTCAGACTGTGGCTAGAGATAGTCACTGAAGTCACTACAAAACCCTATTAATAGCAATTTAGGTCACAAATATCAAACTGCATTTTAAACATTATGTTTACTTTACAGGTGAGTAAGTGAAATCCATTTAGTCCTCTTATGTCTCTTTATTTTATTCTCTCTTGGAAGAACTTAAAATATCTTAGGTATAAAACAATGACTTATACAAACTAAGTGTACATGAGAAATTGAAAATGTTAAGGAATGTAATAAAGTCAATGGGAATGATGAATCAAAACACTACTTAAGCATACAGATACATCTGTGTAATTTATCTTTTTAATTTCAGTGAATTATAACAGTGACAGACACACTTCCCATATTTTTTTTCAAGTGTCTTTTCATGTTTCCTCTTGTTGATGGGATTTTTTTTTTTTTTTTAAATGTATTTCCATTTTGCATTGTAGATTAGTCATGGTTTTGGCTGGGATGGAATGAATTTTCTACCAGGAATTGATATAATGTTGTATTTTGGATTTAGGATGAGAATAATGTTGACAACACACTGATGTTTTTGTTTTTCCTGAGCAGTGCTTATGCTAAGTCAGCCCCTCACACCACCCCACTTGCAAGAAGGGTGGGGAAGCACAAGGAGTGGGGAAGGGACACAGCCAAGGACAGCTGACCACAACTAATGAAAGGGATATCCCACACTTTATGATGTCATGATGAAGAGTAAAACTGGGGAAATTTGGACAGGGGATGGCAGCTCATTGCTCAGGGCTTGGTTGAGCATTGGGCAGTGATTGGTCAGCAACTGCATTGTGCATCACTTGTTTTGTATCTTATCATTATTATTATTATTATTATTTCCCTTCCCTTTTCTGTCCTATCAAACTCTTATATCTCAACCTTTATTTCTGATCCTTTCCCCATCCCACTGGGGGACTGTGAGTGAGTGGCTGTGTGATGTTTAGCTGCCTGACAGTTAAACCACAACAGTATTGCCTGAAGTACATTAAACTACATTTCTATAATCCTGTATGGAATGAGGAAAAATTGGAAAAGAAACATAGCCTCAGCTTTGACCCTTATTGCTTTTGGACTCACTTTTGTGAATTTTACTCACAAATTAATGCAAAAAGTTGTGTTTGACTATTTTTTGCAGGATTAGAGTGGAAACCTTTTCTCATTCTAGTGTAACATAATCAGATTTTTGTCTTCTCAAGAAAAAGTGCAAAATGATGTCTAAACAACAGAAAATACAGTCCTCTGTGATACTTAAAACCAATGAGAAATATTGAAGTAGGAAAAGTTGCTGGTTACTTTTAAAGATTTGTGTCATACACATTGCATTCTGCTGCAATATCGGATATACTTGAAGCTGGAGACTGCTTCTCAGGAAAATATGCTTTTTGTACATTCAAGGAATGCTTTTTTGGCCTGGTAGCAGCTGCTCCTCTGTTTCTATCAAGTTCTACTGGAGGACTAGCTGTAGTCAGCTTCTGATCCATTGGGGCATAAACAATCTTCATAGCAGATTAGTTATTGTAGTTCACTGACCGCAGCTGTCACCCAGAGGAAATTGTTTAACACAGTGTAAATATTTGGTGTGTTCCCCATAAAGCTGGATGATTCTTTATTTTTGTAAATTAGCTTAGTTTGTATGAAGAGTAAAGTAGTTACAAAAAAGTTTGCATGCAGTGGTGAGGGTGGTTAGACTCTTGTCAGACATGTTTGAGACTGTACTTTGACTGAAAGGCATCTGGTAATTGTGAATTTAGAGCTACACTGCAAATGTAGTGCATGTATCTATCTGAATAACTTTCATACCATGTCCTTAAGGCTATTTTTTACTCTTTTCCCCGAGATTTAAGAACTTACATCCAGATACAGGGACACTGTGTCAACCACATCTGCTAAGCATATTTAGATGTTTTCACCTCCTTTAGAATCTGAAAAAACCTCACTCACTTCATTCCATATGTCTATTGTTACTCTAATGCTTCCTGGGTAACCACAGGAATTGAATAAAGAGAATCAGACAAACTCAAGAATAGCTGCAGCAATTCTGGTCTCATTTTGAAATGATTTTGCAATTACTGTTGAATAATAAGTCATTCAGCACTATTGGTTTTCTACTTCTGTGAGGCACTGTGATGTTGTTGTTTCTATGTGTGTTTGGATTTTTCATGCCATGCTGGAGTGTTCAGAGGAGTGACTGATGCTGTGATAGAGAGAGCCCTGAAGTATTGGCACAGTTAACATCATAGTGCCTTTTCTAGATCACGGTTTTCAAGATAATTGCAAGACACAGACACTTTGGAGTTGATGGTGCTGGTCTAAAGCTATTCATCTCTTGCCATCATTCTTGCTTCTCTGAGGAGAGTTATGTGTCATACACTGTTTCTTTAAAACAGAAGACTCCAAGTAGGAATTGCAGTCTGAGTGAAAGGTTTGCACAGTATTGTGCCCAACAGCACATGGGCTAGAACCCTCATGTCCTTCTGCCAGGCATGGGTGAGAGAGTTTTTGTCCTTTAAAAGCAAAAAAAAAAGCCATCCCCCTAGTTCTTATTGTTTTGATTGCACAATTATGTAACTTTGGAAACAACAGCCCTGTGCTCAAAAGAAAACCTGAACTGCTTGGGTCTGTAGTCCCCACCCCACTCCTTACATATGTTGCAACCAGGAAAACAAAGATCTTGATTTTCATTGGCCAGTCATATATCAAGATTCATATTTAAAAATAAATTAGTTTTTTGTTTGTTTTCTTTTCCATTTTTAATTAACAGGTTACAGCTGGAAGAGGAGCTAAATTAAAATATTTCACACAGTATCTAATGGCCCTTTGTGTGCTCAGCTCAAAATAATTTTAACCCCCAGATGCTGATTCCCTAAAAGCCATTAAAGGAGGATGCAATTGGTTGTTTCTTTAAGGAAAGGGAAAAAAAAAACAAAACCAAAAAAAATCCCAAAATGAGAACCCACCCTTGAGGGAAATAAATGATTAAGCAACAAGCGAGACCAAAGATGTGTTTTTAGTATGAAGAAATATTCTGACCTACTCAGTTTTTGTGAAAATGTTCTGAATGATCTGTGAATGATTCTGTTGCAAATTAAACTTTTTGTTGTTTTTCTTCCTGTCCTAATGATATGTAGTCTCCCTCTGTATTACCGGGGGAACAGTTTACAACCCTCCCACTCTTCCTTGCCCCCTCATTCCCTTTGAAATAGTGAGGAACCCAAAAAAAATTTTTTTGTTCATTCATTCATTCATTCATTCATTCATTCATTCTCCTTCGCTTCAGTTTGAAACAGTTCTTATTTATTACCTTTAAGTTGTTTCAAGGGGAAATTTCATGTCACAACTATGATAGACTAATGCTTTCTGCTTCCAGAGGAGTTAATTTCACTGTCATTTGTACTTGAAAAGTACTGTCTCCTCCCTTTCCCTGTATCTGGTATTTGTGTGGTTTTCTGTAGGGATGACTCAATGCAGTAAGCCTCCCAGCAGGATAAAAAAATCCCTGGCAACTACACCTTCTTAATTTATAGAATTAAAAATAGAAGTAAGAATTGTATTAAATTTTTAAAGCAGCCTCTTTTTTCATGAACTCCTGAGTTTAGAAATGTTTCTGTAATTATAAAAAAGTAACACTAGCAAGAACCATCAGCATGTATTTTAAAAGTTACGATTTTCCTGATCTTTGGAAAATTACCACAGTAGTAATGTGGTTCTACCAATGTGTAACTTCTACTGTCTTCTGGGAAAAATAGATATAGGTATAATAGACTGTTTAGGAAGAATATATGAAAGCATATAAAATATTTTTAAATTCTTAGTAAGAATAGGGAATATTTATATTATAGTATATTTTGATGTATTTGCACACATTGAGATGCATTTGAAAATAGTAAACAGGAAAATATAAGACCTGAAATGATAAGACAGTAGGACAGCATGAAAGCAGTAGTTTTTTTTATTCTTCAAAACTATCAAAATTCATATTTTTTAGTACAGAAAAATATGACTAATTTATGCACCTAGCAACTTTAAGGGTTTTTTAAAATAATTTCCTGATGAATTATCTTTTAAAGTACAGGTAGAGGCCAAATGACCTGATTTCACATATGTTACAACTGTTATGTTGCTCTTCAGAGTTCAGGGAATTCAATTCCACCTGGAGGTAAACAATGCCAGTGGCAGATAATGTGGACCACATCCATCCTGTACGTAATTCTTTTGAAGTATATGAATGATCCCACAAGGAACCCAATGCCTTGAAGGTGTTTCTTAGTAAAATATATTCTAAGGGCAGCTTTGCTGGCACAACAAAAATGCTATGAAGTAAAATACATATTGCATACACACATTAATCCTTACGGAGATATTATAGGAAGATTCTATTTTCTTTGAAAAGAAAATACTGCATTTTTCCTTTACTGAGAACCATAGTTTTTTCATTTTAAGTCATTGCTGACCTAGTAGAAAAATAACGTTAAGATATTGGAAAGTGACAAATGGGGTGATGCTGAATTAGAAAGTGTTATAACAGCATTGGTGACTGAAATAGGGTGGATGTACTTGTGGTTTTGCCCACTGTCTCAGAACAGCAGTTCAACTAGATACTTTTCTGTCTGAGAAACCCTTTATTTGGATGGTTTTTCATGTATAAATATGTGTGTACAAACAACAGTGTATTGCATATAACCATTCATCCTCTCAGGACCATCGGTATAAATGTATCACACTGTGTAGATTATGCCTACTTGTCTGTTGGCTAAGGTTACAGCGGGTATGACTTTAAAAAATTTTAAGTTTTAACTGTTTTCTGTTTCAAGTTTTGTGGTATGTCAAATATGATAGCAGACTTTAATATCTGTGTAGACAGACAAGTGTAATGTGTCAGTTTCAAACATCTTGGAAAAACATAAGCTAGCCTAACCTTCAAGATGCCTCAAGTACACAATCCTCCAGTCTGGTTAGGAAGAGTTTGCTGCGAGACATTGTGTATGTTATTACTAAGAGATGGTGGTAAAAACAGCAACTTTTCCTAAAGGTTGACATTGAGTGTGCTCTCTTGTATAAAGAACTTGTTTACTCCTGGAAGAAACCATTTTCTTTCAGAAACAAAAGCTGATCAATAAAAATGGGTTGGCATAATGGAAAATGCCATCCTGACAATAGTACAGCTGCATTATAACACGTCATAAATCTGTTAAAATTAACTAGAGCCACCAGTTGTTTCAGGCTACAATTGGGCTGTTTTAACACGAGGCTGCAGGAATTGAGTCTGCCTTTAAGCTCCTCATGAAACCAAGGCCTGTAAAACTTTAACACTGTACACTTAATAGCTTGTTTAGCTAGTTGTAAATGGGAATATCATGGTAGATTACCTTGCCCAAAACCGGTTTTTGCTCTTTTTAAAGGAACTTGGAAGCCAAAACTTGTTGAGCTTCCCATCCTAACCACCTTGATCCCCTTGAAAAATTACTTTGGACAGAAATGAGCAACAATTAATGCAGACAAAGTGATTACCTGGTTCAAAAAAAGTATTGACATCAGCAGATGGCTTTATTTACAGCTTTTCACTGATCAGGTACTGGAGAGGTAGGCACCGAAAACCAGACGCTGTGCATATAATCTCTTTCTGTAAACAGAGATGCTTTTTTAATAGTACTACCAGACTATGAGGCCTAAAAACTACTGTACTGACTCACCTAGCCCAGTGTGGCAGGTGCAAAACTGTGAATGGTGAGAAAGACATTCAAACACTCATTGGTACAATAATGTTCTTTCTCAGTTTGTAATTCTTTCTAATTCTATTTTCTCTTTAGTTATTTATTAAGTAATGAGATAGTATAGAGAAAGACAGATACATGGCAGCCTCAACATCTCATTCTTGAATCCTCAGCTTAAAACTCTAGCCCATTACTTTCACATAAAAATAATATTTTATCTTGTGCTCTTTCCTTATCTGTTTTGGTTTCCCCAGGCATCTGCTGGGAGGAAAAGTTAAAGGAAATATTTCTTCCTGCATGTCTGCTACATTAAGCCACCTGAATTCATAATAATGACTTTGAATACGTTTGTGTATGTATTTATGTGTGTACACATACATACATATGCATATATGAACAAATATTATAGAAATATTTATGTGCTTAGTGAAAGATTTTGAAGTAATTCCAAGGTATGGGAAAACCATGGCAACATGTTTATTTAATTTCATTTCGTATAAAGTTGTAAATAGATTTGGTGTTTAATTTTAGTTAGCTTAAAGTGACTCTTTACTGTCAGTGATTAAAAAAAAAAATAATGAAAAGGATGTAAAGACATTACTGTTTGGGTTTCTTCTTCTTGAATATGGGAGCCTTGAGAACTAACTTGTCTTCTTCTATTTGACTGCTAACTAAAGAGGTTTTTTCTGCCACTAAATAAAACATGCTACTAACAGTTTTATAATATTATATTTCTTAATATAGTGTGGTTTGAAAAAAGTTTGGAAAAAAATTAGAAGAAAAGAGGCATTTAATTTTTTTAAATAGTTTTCAAATACTTGGCATCCTTTCAGATGATAATCTTTTCTTTTTTTTTTCATTTTTTCTTGGCTGTCAGAAACTTGCAATGTGGCCTTAAATCAATGAACTTCTGTGTATTACAATCTGAAAGGAGATAAAAGAATTCTAAGAGTTTGATCATTGTAAGGGAAAAATCAGGTCCTTTTTTTTTTTTTTTTTCCACTTACAACGTATGCAACAGATGGCAAGATTTGACAAAACTACGATGTATATGTTGTCTGTTTATGAATTAGTTATGCTCGATTACTGCTCAATTCCATGTAATTGTGCTTTACTTAAGGTCCTTCTAATGTCTACACAAGCACAATTTATCACCAGAGATGGTTTAATGTGGACAGGGACACTTACCTAGCGTGCGTCTCTTGGGCCCTTCTGATTGTGCAATGATACTTGCACAGCAGGCACCTTATGTTTTCATTGACCTTAGCAGTATTGCAGGGATAATTCTGCTTCCACAGGAATGAGGTTGGTACTAAACAATTTCTTGAATCTATTAGGAATAAGTATGCTTGCCTTAGCCAGCTGGAATGTGTGTTTGTTTTTACATATCTTACTGCCCCAGTGCAAGAAAACAAAAATTAAAGCAGAATCCTCTGCATTGCAGGCTATCTTTTTTCTCTTCCACACAAAATATTTTCATGTAATAATGAGTTTTATTATTTCTCTGTGATATTTGTTCTGAAATTCCAGTTCTGCTTGTTTTGGTTTTTTTTCATTGCATTTTACAAGCTTCAGCCAGCTTTGTTTAAGGTCATATCTTGAACTGCATTCTATTTCTTGGTCTCCATCTGTGCAAATCACCTCTAACTTTCTGGTTCAGGAAGACAATTTAAGAAATCTAGGTTTAGTCTGAGCTAATATTTTGTGAGTAGCAAAGTTGTACATAATGTGAGAGGTGGCATTTGCTCAAGCAGTATGCTTTACATCTGCTCCCCTCTCACCTACCTCTGGAATGTAGAAGCCTTTTTGAAACTGAGTCTACCATAGGGTGTCTACTGCAGAGAGTAAAAAAGGGATGCTTACACCTGGTTATTGCTCCATAATGACTGTGTTGAAATGATCCAATCTGAAACTGCTTTGAAGTAAGAAACCTGGTATGCATTTTAAAATGGGAAGAATTTTTTTTTTTTACTCTGTCATTGTATTATTTTGTTTTTCTTTGGGAATTTTGTGTGTATTTTAAAGTCACTTGAGACATAATTATATGAAACTACTGTTTCTGCATCAGCTTATCAGATATGAACATAATTTTTCATGTGATGGGGAAACACTAGCCTTTGCTACTATTTTCAAGCTCTGTGATGTAAGACAGTGGGAGTTGTCAGAGAAAATATGAAGGTGTTCATTAAAATGTTGAATTTTCAGAAGACCAAGGTAAATATTTAATGCCAATGGAGCTGCAAAACCAGACTGGATATAGTCAATTAGTATTGTTTGTTGTCTTGTTAAAAATACTCAGTATGCAGCCCCTTCGATAGATTTCAGTAAAAGAATAAAAATAGAAGTCGGTCTTGAGAGTTACCTATAATAATAATCTTAATGCAAAGGAATGTTCCTGCCTTATTTCCTAAGTGACTAGATTCAAAGGTGAAGAACTGTGTGTGGATTTAATTTGTTTTGGGTCACATTTTACCAGAATATAAATTGAAAGAAGTCTATTTCATCTTCACCTGACTTCTACATTGTGGTTATAACACATTTAAGTATCCCTCTTCTTCACTCCTGTGACGAAGTAAGATGTAAAAATGCTACAGCATATGGTATTACAAGTATAACTAGAAGTTATTAACAATTATTTGTAATAAAATCAGTCTTTCACAGTGATGAAAACATATTTTTTATTTTACACAAACTGATTTCCAGTTGTGGATAGCCTTCAATCCTCAGTGTACTTCTTCATTTTATAAGCAATATGAGGTGAGAGAAATAACCTGCATGGTACATAAAGCCTGTATTCTGTTTACGGAATTGAGAGAGTATTGTACCTCTGAAATTTCTGAGAAAATTTATAAAGGGAGCAAGAGAAATACTAGCCTTTACTGCTTCCTTCCAACCTCAGGCACAGTACAAAACATTGGGAGGTTCAGGGAAATGGCAGTCATTGCAGTGTAAAATTCCAGAAGCAGATAGTAAATATTTAATAAGAATGAAGTAAGAAAAGTAGGATCGATGTAATCAGATAGTGACTAAGTTTTAATTCAGTTAATTGTGAAAATTCAATTTCTTAGCTGTTTTGCAGTAGAAGTGTAATAGAGGCTAAAAAGCACTTAGTAGGCAGACAACAGTTATAAAAAATTAGGATTGGTTTAGAATGTAGTTTTTACCAGCTTTTGTAGGATTAATTATGAGTGTATTTGACTTGACATGAGACTTTATGCAGGTAGTCACACAAGATTTTCCTCTTACAGTGAGTTAAAAAATGTAATTTTTAGAATTTTTGCTTTTTGCCTTCCAAGCTAATACTACCCACCATGTTTTATTGGCTCCATTCCTACATCCTTACCCTAACTGCAGCTAGCTGAGGGATATAACAGCATTCATTAGCTGGGACAGTAGTTAAAGATTAATATGTACTGATCTCGTGTATAAACCTTCTAGATCAATAGGGCATTTATGAATTTATTAGGAGACAGAATTTCTTACCTGATAAATGGAACACAGCTGTTGTGCCAGTGCAGAAGTCCCTGCTTTTCATTGTTGTATCAGTTCATGCCATCTACAAAGGAAAGATACCATTGGTTTTCTTTTTGTAGTTCAAGACAAGGTAGCTTGGCAAGGTTTGTTTGTTTAAGGCTATTTGTTTTGTTTGCGTTTGTTTTTTTTTCATTTGTTGGGTTTTTTTTTTTGGTTTTTTGTTTTTTTTTCTTTTAATGAAGGAAAACTATGCACCTTATCCTGTTGTGTTACTGTTTTTAATTTAACTGCCTGATAAGATACTGCAGCATGTACCTAGTGTCTATGCTCTTTCAAAACAGTGGCGTTAACAGAACCACTACCTTCATAAAAAATGAGTTGTCATTAGAAACTTTTGAGATGCTAAAGAAAGTTTTGTCTCCTCATTTTCATTTACAAGATCAACCTGATATTATATAGCTTTCAGTAAATGTGATAGAAACAAATATATACGGAAGAAAAATGTTTCCTGAAATACATATTTTTTACCCATTCCAAGCAGTTACCATATGTAAAAGCACAGAAGAAAAAATGTTTAGGAACAATTCTGTTGGTTCCAGTTATTTATGGCTCAGCATCAGTAACTTAGAAACTAATTTGTCCAATAATGAACTCTCTCTATTGCTGAGGTAGATAACAAATGGTATTATAATATTCAACACTAGCTACTTGTTTCAGTCTTTGAGGAAGTTGCTGTGAATAGTGTTTGTCTCTGACATTATTTAAACTGATGAATATTACATATGGCTTGATCTTAGAGCAGTGGAACACAAGATCTGACAGGTTAAAATGCATTCCATACAGCTGAAGACTAATAGAGGTTAAGGAGGTTTGTGTGTTGCAATTTTCTTCACACAACTGTAATGTGGTAGTCAAGCTACAAATAGTATGTCTCTTAAAACAAATTGCTTCTGTGAGGAGTATTAGAACAGCACACAAATAAGAAGCCTAGGAAACACCCTTTTTTCTTTCCTCTATGTAGCAATGAAGAAGCACAAAAGAATGCAGGCAGACATATTAAAGTGTTTAATTAAATATTGTCTAAAAAGATAACATCTATTTATTTTTATTGTTAAATAGTTTTTCCCTCACAAAAGAAAATCACCATTGCTCATCTTTGTAAAGATCTCTGTAGTAAACTAAGAGCTGATGCAATTTCCCACTCTAACTTATTTTCTGCTGTATCTTTCAATAAATATAACATGAAAGAATGTAATTTACCAAAAGAATCTAACACTTCAAGTTATGAAGGGTCAAACTACAGCTTTCGTATCTATTTCTAAAACAGTCAATTCTTTATTAATTGTTGGTGGATAAACCAGTTTGTAGAGAACCATGCTGCAGATGACATCAGCCTGCTCTCATGTTGCCAGGATGATTAGGTCAGATTCAGCATTGTACAACGGCAGTCATGATGCCTTCAAGATCAAGTTAAGTCTAAAATAGTCCTGCTGCTTTACCATGTCATGAGAACTGAGTTAATAAAACCTGCCAACCTGCAAATTTTCTTGCTTACACCAAGTAATTTCTACTGAGTACCATGTTTTATGTCTGTTTTGATGCAGTACATGGACACTTTTTATTATTTTACAATTTTTATATTTTTTTATAATTTAATGCAAATAAGTCCATACTAGTTATTGATAATATTTCAAATATAAGAGTTTGGTGCATGGTTTTTTGTTTATGTGAACTCCATAATTTTTTGTGTTTTACAGATGTTGCACATACTTAAGTACCCCTTGTACCCGACAGTCCTGGGATCACCATGTGGTTTGAACTCCTATTTCTATCTGTAAAAGAACGGTTATCAGAAAGAAACACAAGAAAAAATTTCTGTAGATTTAAATTACTGCAACTTCAGTCCATATTCTGAAAACAAACATTTTACAGCAGGAATAATAAAGGCAAAGAGGAAAAGGAAGATATGTACTTGGGAAGATTTCAAGCACTTTGGACTGAAACTAGAAAATGACGGTGCTGTGTAAACCTTTAGAAAATTTGTCACTGTATTCAGAGTCCTGTGTTAAACATCTCAGTCTCCTATGCAATGCATAATAGAGATGAATAAGAATGAATTCTTGAACAATTAGCAGACAAAAAGAGTCAGGCAGCTACTGAATTAGCTGATAAGAAATTCAAAGGATATTACTGAAACTTTAATCTCGCACTCCTTTAAGAGCCTGCATGCCTGCACTACAAGAAGTAAATGCTTCTGTTAAAGAGTTACAGGTTTTATCCCTTTGCAAGGGTTAGGTTCTGTCAGTAGTAGGATTCCCTCCAAGCAAAATATAGATGAAAGAATATAATATTCTTTTCACTAGCTTAAGTGTTGTGCTATAACTCTGTGAGTTTCTAGGTATCGGCTACTTAGACTTTTGTGTACAAGGTAGCTATTGTCTCATGTTTCCATGATATGCTCTCCTGTACTGAAATCTACATACACAAAAACATTTTCAGGGCAGTGAAGATGATAGTTCTGAAAATATCATTGCTAACAGAAATTTCCAATGCACTTTAGAATTACATGCAAGAATATAAGCAATTGTGGTATATGGTATGCCACCTATTTTTACTCATATAGGAAAATTATGGACAGGGACGTACCAAGGGTTATTTATTAGTCTTTCTCCTCTTAGATTCCTTTTATATTGGAAGCCTATGCTGCAATTTATAAAAATCAAGACATTTTCAACACTTGATTTCTTTAGAGTGTAAACAAGCTTGGGTACTATCTATGCGACAAGATCAGCAACTTTTCCAGAATGCTTTCCTCTTTCCTTCTCAACTAGATGGTACTTAACATTAGAGTGCTAACAGGTTGTGTGTGCCACAAAGTGAGCTTTGAAGAATTGTACCTTTAGCAGGAGAGACAATGTTTTTCTGAAAGACCTGTGAATCTTCATTCCCCTTGTTATATTTCTTTAGAATGGAACTTTAAGGCTGTGGAAATAGGAAGTGCTAACTAAGCATTCCCCCCACCCCCCCTCCCCCAAATTTGTTCTTCCCAAGAGCCCATTAAACAGAAATAGAGTTTTGAATTCAAACTATCCATTGTCACAGCAAAAAAAAATTCAGGTTGGAAACAGAGTTCGATTTTTTAAAAACTATTTCCAGAAATGCAGCTTATAAATGTCTAAGTTTAACTAGATGAGTCTTGCCTACCAAAAAAGATCACAGAAAAAATTTTTAGGAATGGCTACTGGTTTGGGAGGATCTATCTTTGAGATAGCCAGTTTGGGATGTTGCTTGTAAACCTGGTTTCTTTAGAGAGTACTAAATATTTGCCCTCTAAATATTGCTTTCCCTTCTGCAATGTAATACAGATATTTCTTCGGATAAAATTTTGATACTGGTTTGCTCTTTGTATTTAAAGATGCAAGGGTGTAATTCCTTCCTACACAGCAAAAAGAACAAAAGAAAGAAGAAAAGAACACCTCTAAAAATCACAACTGGGATTAAAATTTCTTTCCAGGGAGCTCCTATGTATTGACACTGTCATTTGGAAGATATTCCAAGGTACTTGTAGGCCAATGTGTTTGAAGATACTGAAGCAATTTTATTAGGCAGGAAAGAAGTATCACAAAAAATATTGAGCAACAGTGCCTCTAAGAGGATTCATATGCAATAGATTTCACCAAAATATATAGGTTCTGGAAGCAAAGCCCTATTTGTTGCACAGGATTACTCTGTTCTACTCAGACATGTCAAAAAAGGACATGAAAAATTTTGACTAACAAATTGCCAATTTTTCTCCTTCAGCAGTGGTTGGGATATATACTATACACAAAACTGTGTTTCTGGTTTGCTTGAGAGGTGTTCTTTGAGAGTGATCAATGACACTATCACAAAGTAGGTATTTGAATCCTGGTAGAAATTGTAGTGACCAGATTACAATACTGTGACTCACTTTGCCACAGCATAGAACTGTGCTGAAACCAGGATACTTCTGGGAAATTCTTCTCATTTCTAAGAAGGATGATCATGCTTAGCATGTCAAAATACAGTCAGTACTAAGTGTTATGGTCACAAATTCTTGACGGATAGAAAACCACATTCCTCAGTGTGCTGTAGGCTGCACAAAAATCCCTTCTTGTATAGAATCCATGGAATGATAGTAAGAGAATTATGCTAACTAAAGTCACCATTGACCTGTCACCAATTCTGTTTTAAAATTGAAGTAACAGCCTGAAAACATAATTTAAGTTTTGCTTATGTACTACTTGGCTTACCTACTGTTAGTTGCATGTAAGTAGTGAAAAGAAAAAGTCGAAACACCTACTGACAGAAGATTTTGCAAATGTTACATGGTGCACATGCTTATATAATTTGAGGCTTAATACCTTTAAGGTATGTGCAATCTCAACTTGCTCATAGTTTTGCAATTCAGTAGTTGAACAAAACCACAGGATTAAGACTGTGCTTAAGAAAACAAAATAATTTAAAAAATTCTTATACTTTCCCCCCAGTTAAAAATGTTTCTGATAAATGAATGAATGAATGAATGAATACTTAACAAGGCAGAGGAACTACATTGCTGTTTGTGAAGCAAGGTTTGGTTATCTATGGAAATGTGAGTGGCTCATCAGGATATAAAAAGTAAAAAAAGAAACAACAAAGCTAATTTAAAACGTTATTTTATGTTACCTTTGCCAAGCCACCAGTCTTCCTGATCATCAGAACTCCTCCATTTGGGATACTGGATCTGTCAGCTTTGTAAATATTCCTGCTTTGGGATACCAGCGTAAACATCCAAGCCTTGGCTGGTAGAATTGTTGAACTTTTAACATTTTTCTCATGTGTGGTTTCTATCTAATTTATGAAATACAAGGCCAGAAAGCTTGATAATGATAACGGTATTTCTCTGTTAATTGCAACATGATTGATTATTTGTCTGCTTTTGGCATGACAAAGAAGGATTGTATTTCTTCTATTCTGCTGTAAGCATGATAACACCATTGCTGGTTTTAATAAAGAAGTTGTCTGGAAAAGAACAAGTCCTTCTTTAGCAAAGAATATCTGATGAATAGTAAGTGCAAACATTAAGCACGTTTCATGGAAGGGTAATCAGAGTAATTTTGTGTTGGGAGTTTAGTAAGAGGTTTTTTTGTCCTCTCCTTTGAAAGTGGAAGCTATGGAAAGCATGAGGCTTGATGTAGCTTTTATTTTTCTCCTGAGGTTGTGACAAGGGCTAATAGACGTGGTACAAATATACCTGTACAGCATTTAGAAGAGAGATTTTCATTTCAAATATGTGCTACTTACATATCTTGAGGGTCTGTGTGTTGATTGCAGTTGTGTTGGAATGGGATAATGAAATGGGGATATTTTGTTCATATTCTTATTTACAGACTGTGAATTAGTTCCAGATGCAGAGTACCAGTTACTAACCTTTACATTACAGTCTGTTTTTAAAACATAAGAACCTTGTCCTCTCTTGTTCAATAGTAATGCCATTCAAAAATTACCTGCACAGCTAATTTCGACTATGCTTTATGGAAGATAATTATTGGGCAGATGATACATTACAGATGAGAACATAAATAACCCAACACCTATAGTGGTGCAGTTTGCTGGTCTAAAGACTGTATGAGATGTTCCCACTCCCCCAAGACAAGCCATTCTCAACCCTTGATTCTAAAACTCCCCATATTAGTCATGATTTTTCACACTCTTCTGTTTTTTTCTTGTGTTTGTAGTGAAATCTGTGTTTTACCTTTTCCGTTCTATTTAACCATTGTTGTATTTCATGTGTTGTATACTTCTGATGAAGCTTTTTACCTTTCTTATTGTTTTACCACTGTTCTCCTAAATCTTGTACTTCTGCAGGAAGTCTTTGACACTCTATTGACATGCTGGCCTTTAGTTTTCAAAGCATTTTCAGTGATGAAATCCATCTGATGAAAAATGTTGAGTGTTCAGTGTTTTTATCTTTTGCTCTTATCAGTTTGACATTGAAGACACCTTATGAATGACCTTGTCTCGATTTGGCTTTATCGAGCTATAATTTTCAGAGATATTTGGGTGTCAATATGACTGAGCATCTGGCAATAGATCTACAAAAGTGTATCATACCACCCACCAGCTTGTCTGAGAGCCTGATGTCTTTGGAGCACACCTTTTGTCATGCCTGAGCTATTTACGCCTGCCTCCATACAGTTGTCTGCTAAGGAAGAAAACTCATGGAAGGTAGCATCCTGAGTGAAACTGCCCTGAGTTTGTCAGTAAGAAGTCACTGTGCGGGTCACACACTTGTTCATCTACTACAGGATTCACCACCTCGAATTAAGAACTTTAACCCAATGTTTCAATAGATGGATAGAGAAATGTTTCAATAGATGGATAGAGAAGATGCATTCTTCTCTTTTTTTCAGTAGTCAAATTGTCAGAGATGTGAATTCCTTTTGGGGAGTTCCAGTTTCTTCTCTCTGTGTCAAGCTCTGTTGTCCGTATGTTGATGATTGGCATACTTATTTGGAGAAGGAAGATGAGGATTCCAATGGCTGCTTTAATCACATAATTGTAGATTAAGCAAACTGAATTAGGTATTGGGCTATTGCAAAAACTATGTTGAGTATATATCTACGTAGACAAGTAATTATTTCTCAGAATTTAGAGCTGTAAAAGGCATAGCAGGATCTCTTATCTGGTTATCCTTTGAAGTTCCTGATATTCTACATTTTTATGATGATGATCTAGGAAACTTGTTTGGGAAAGTATATGTAGTTTGGCAAGGGTTTTTTTTAACTATATCTCAGAATATATCTTGGTCATGAAGATGTGAATTTCTTCTACAAAATTGTTGATACTCTTCTGGAACTTAGACTATATATAGACAGGAAATTTTTAATTCTGAGGTAGTTCACTTAATTTTACAATTTATGGGCAGCATAATAAAAGTCTTAAGTCAATATAATATCATCATCAATTATGATAATTTTCAATAGCGCCAAATACTCATGGTAACTCAAGACATAGTTGTATTCCATATTGATCAGGGACCTGTAGATTTTTGTAGTTTAGGGGTAGGTGGAAATCCTAAATTAGTATTGAAGTTTGCCATATGTAACTGACAACTTGAGAAAGAAACTCCAGCTAATTTTCATGTGCTTTAACTCAGCGAGGTACATTCTTCAATGAATTCATAACTTTGTTGAAAACTTCATATGCATGAGATACACCTGATATGCCATGTAGCTGTGTAGGCATTCAGAGATATGTTAACAGGCTGGAGAAATGAGCAAACAGGAATCTCATGAAGCCAAATGATGTTTAATACAAAGTCCTGCAACTGGGGAAGATTAATCCCATGCACCAGAATAGGCTGAGTGCTGGCCAGCTGGAAAGTAGCTCTGCAGAGAAGCATTTGGGAGTCCTGGCAGACAACCTGGACATGAACCAGCAACATGCCCTTGTGGCAAAGGCAGCCAAAAGCCTTCTTAACTGTATTAGGCAGAATATTACCAGTGGGTTGAGGGAGGCGATCCTCCCTTCTGCTCAGCACTGGTGAGGTACATCTAGAGTGCTGTGTCCCAGTCTGTGCTCCCCAGTACAGGGGTGTACTGAAGTGAGAGGGGAAAAGGAGAGCAGAGATGATATGCAGGGTGGGAGCATCTGTCATATGAAGAGAGGCTGAGAGAGCTGGAATGGTTTGGCTTGGAGAAAAGGTGTCTCAGGAGTACCTTAGCAAACTGTGTGAATACCTGATTAGAGGAAGTAAAGATGACAGACTCAGACTCTTTCCAGTGGTATCCTGAGAAAGGACAAGAAACAGCGGGCATTAATTAAAAAACAAGAAATCCTACTGAAACATGAGGAACTTTTATTGTAAGAGTGATCAAACTCTGGAACTGTTTAATCAAAGGTTGTGGAGTCTTCGTTCTGGGGGATATTCGAATCTTGAGTGGACATGGCTCTGAACGGCTTACAGTAGGTGACTGCTCTGAGCAGGTGGGTTGGACTATATGATCTGCAGAGACATCTTCCTACTTAGGCAGTTCTGTGATTCTGTGAACATATGTTCTGCAATTTCTGCCTGTACTGACTGTTCTTTACATTTGCATCTTTAAAAATTTGTTGAGAGATGTTAGTTGAGAGAAAACTTAACTGAGTATGAATGGACCTCAAGCCTGCTTTACAGGTCACTCTGATTCAAAGCTTGAAACAGAGAACTAAAGAGTGGCAGTTAACTTTGGACTATGAGAGCATTGAGCTACAACCCATACGGTATGGGTATTTTTATGGTATCAATTAGTGCACACTGTCTTAGTATTTAACCCTGGGTGGAATTAACTTCCATTCTGTGTTTTGCCTACTTATGTTGACTGTTCTATCTTAACTGTAAGTTTTGCAAGGCAAAAAATGTTTCTTGTTGCACAATGCCTTGCATTTTCAGGCCTCAGACTTTTGGTTCTGTCCAATCGTCGACACATTCAGGCTTCTACTTTTCTGCATAGTTAAGAGGTCACTTATGTAGCAGATGTGTAAACTCTTGTACATATGTCCATGAATTTGGATATACTTTGGGTGCATAAAAATTTAAAATATTAGTTTTGGTTTCCGAATGACTCCTGCCAATGTAACAATTAGAAGTAGCTGTAAGAATACCACTTCCAGTATTTTTCTTTGAAAAAAAAAAACCAAAAAACAAAAACAAAACAAAAAAAAAACCAAAAAAAACAAACCAAAAAAACCAAAAAACCAAAAAAAAACCAACAAACCACTCCCTGTTGGGAGGAAAGGGTTAAAACAAGATTTGTTGAGGGATTAAGTTCACTCCAAGTGAAATTCCCACCTTGCATCTGGGAATGCTAGGAATGTGGGTAATTCATGCTTAAGTCATTCCTAAGTCATGCCTAAGTCATTCATTCTCTGCCTGTTTTGAGAAGTAGAATTCCTGTGTAGAGATAACACAGTCTCACAGGCATGCTAGAGCCTCCTGCTGGGAGGGAGAGTGAGATCATAAAAGCACAGCCTTGTGATAAACTCTGCTTGTGCAAAGTTTTTTGTTATATTGAGGCAGGCAGCAGCCCTGTCTCCACCCCTGCTGGGTGCTAGGATGAACTGAGCCTAATGGAGACTGTGCTCCCGTGTTTCTCTGCAGCCTGACATTGTTAACAAGGCACAGAAATAAATGTACTCTTTGCATTTCCGCTGTGGTTTGGTGGTCACCCTGGTTATCTGTGTGTGTTGATTCACACATCCCTCCTGCAAACAAGCAACCTGCCCACCATCACAAACCAAACTGACCAATCATAAAAATCCTCAAAAACATTATAATGAAGTTTGTTCTATTGCAGTTGATAGCACCAATATTGAGTAGTCAAAATACCACATGTACACAATGTAGAAAGGAACGTCGTGCTTCTGTAATATTGTGTGATTCACCATAGTCATGGGGTTTTTATTGTACTGCTATGTCTAAGGTCTCACACGTATGGAGACAAATACGGGAGATTCAAACCAGGAATACTAGCACAACTACAAAACACTTTGGAACATGCACACATGGCTGTCTTGTAATGATCCAATTGCTGCTTCTTCAGCAGTTAAGTCATTTCATCAGCATTAGTACCTAGTGTGAGATTGACAGCTTCAAGATCCATGCGTAAACTCTGAAATTATTACTTCTACCAAAATCGATTGGAGCTTTTGGCCTGTTGCCCCAACACAGGCTTTTAGGCTTCTTTCAGAAGAAGTTGTAATGTCTAGAGGGCAACATTTTGGTTTCATGTAATTGTGAGATGTTATATCTTTAAAAATAAAATGTTTTTAGATTCACATTTGGTAGGTATGGATCTGTTCTTTTTCACACACAGCTCCAAAGAAAGATGTGGGTAGACTTTCTAGTTGTGGATATGTATTCAAAATTTGACTAATGTGCATATATACTGTGTACATGTACACAACCAGGATAAAAACAGAAAGAAAAAAAATAAACAAAAAGAGAAAGAGAACTTCTCCTTAGTTAAGATTTCCCAATTAATATCACAATTTTATGATAAGGGATTATGTCTACTCCTCAGGCTTGATGCCAGTAAGGATATTTCCATGTCAGTGGACTTCAAGACTAATTTGCTGTGATTATCAGGGAATTACTTTGTCAGCCTTCCTGTTCACTTTTTCAAGGACAGATCTGTTAATTCCAACTCATTTACTTTATGTGGAATGAAAGGTAAATTCAACAGAAGTAGTCATAAGCCTCAAGCTTTCACTAGTAACAGTTGATCTTAGTTCTACATACTGTACTCATAGGATAGAACATCAAACTGTGCTTTAAAAATGACAGGATGCTTAATTCATCAAAGAAGGGCATTATTGCACGGCAGCAAAGGGAATGCTTATAGCCAAGTGCACACTGAGTTTTCAGCCAAGAGATACTGCAGAAACATTAAATCTGAAGGTTGTCTTAACAAAGTATCTTCTACAGACATCAACAGAGTAAGACAGAGTGCTCCCTTAGAATTTTGAAGGCAGTGGTACACAGGAAGGACAACCAAGTACATGATGTATGTTCCAGATTAAAAACAGAGGTTATAAAACAGAAAACGTTCAAGAGCACATATTTTAGTTCCTGCCGTGTTTAGCATTGCATGTGGCATAGGAGAAATTAAAGCAAAATGCAGATGAATTAATTTTTAAGATGTCAGCTCATTTTAAGTTGACTGTAATTATTCATCTAAGTAGTCTTTTTCTTTAAAATGATGATATTGTGTAATATCGATATTCTGTATCATCTGATTAGCATTTTCCTATATTTTATAATTAATTTTTTTAAATCTAATTTTTATATTTAAGCTGAATTTGTAACACTGCTATAATACTATGCAGATGTTAGAGAAATGTATTTTTTATATTAATATATTATATAAACTGGAATTTTTGTTTTTAACTTGATTTAGAACTTCAGTGGTCAGTTGCTTGCTTCAGATACTGAGACAGAGAGTTGGAGAAAAGGGTTGAAGTATATTCAGTTTAATGCTTAGCTTTTGAAAGTGGTTGCTATCAGTGGAATATTTCCCCCATACTAAAATGGATAAAAAGAGATCCATGTTTTATAGCGGCAATAGTGATTGCTTGAATTGACAAATTAATCACATATTTGACCTTTAACACACAAATCATGGAAGCTCTTATTCTGAAAGTTTAATTTTAATGCAGATTAATAACTGTAAATAAAAAATTGAAATATAAAATGAGACTAAAATATTGGTTATGTGTCATATTTTTACTTTTATCATCAGTCTTCAAAAATGTGTGTACAATCATGAACAGAATAAAAATTTTTATAGAAATTTAATTTGCAGCTGAATTAATTGATGTGCATTCAATTTATCTGAGGTTAAACCTCCTTGCAGTTTGTTTTATCAAGGAACAGGTTTCAGTAAACAAGTTTTTTCATCCTTGTGTAAGATTTAGGGGTTTATTTTTGTTTATTTGTTTAGGCAAAATAAAAATAGCTCTATCTCTGCAGTGATTTTATTTTGTTTTCTTCCAAATTGTCATCATAGGATCATGGGTTGGGCGGGACAATTAAAGGTCATCAAGACCAACTTACCTTCAATGGCCAGAGACATCTTCAATTAGATCAGGTTGCTCAGAGCCCCATCCAACCTGACCTTGAATGTTTCCAGGGATGGGGCATCTATTATCTCTCTCGCCAACCTTTTCCAGTGCTTCACCACACTCATCAAAAATGTCCTCCTTTGTCCCGGTTGCAACTGGGATAGGGTTAATTTTCTTCTCTGTAGCTGGTACATTACTCTGTTTTGGACTTAGTGTGAGAATGATGTTGAAAATCAGTTCAGTTTCAGAGCAGTGCTTATTCTAAGCCAAGGACTTTCCACTTTCTCCTACTCTGCCAGTGAGCAGGGGCACTAGAGTCCATGAGGGAACCGTGGCAGGACAGCTGACCCAATCTGGTCAAAGGGATATTCCATAACGTAAACCATGCTCAGTAATGCTCAGGTTATAAACTGGTGAAGTTCTCCAGGAGGGGCTGATTGCTGCTCAGTGATGGGCATTGGTCAGTAGGTAATGAGCAAGTCTATTGTCCATCACTGGTTTTTCTTGGGTTTTATTCCTCTTTCTCTCTTTACATTATTCTTATTTTTATTTTTATTCTTATTCTTATTATTTCAATTGTTAATCTGTTCTTATCTCACCCCATGAGTTCTACTTTTTTTGTGATTCTCCTTCCTACCCCACTGGAGGGAAAATGGGGAAAGAAGGAGTGAACAAGTGGATATCTGTGTGGTACTTAGGTGCCAGATGGGGTTAGACTAAAACACCCTTATATGTAGCATAATATGTGATGCACATGAAGGGAAAAAACCAAATAGGAATCTTCATTCTGAAGCAAGTGGTGCTGAGTCATACTAACAAAAAAGCTGGGCAAAAATTTTGTACACTTTTCATTTATTATGCTAGATATAAGTTGAGAGAAAATGTAGCAAGAAGTTCAGGCAGGTCAGGACAATAGTTTTTTCCATTGTTCCTGGTGTTCAGTCAAGCTTCAAGCATATCCAATGATGGATATTTCACAGCATGTACATAATCTTCCAATTATTTGACTCATCTCATTGTGCCTTATTTTTTCTAATACCCAGTTGAAATTTTCCTTGCTGCAAATTCTGTCCCCTAATTCTTGTCTTTTTTTTTTTTTTTTTTTTTTAATGTGTATCTTCTGGCAGAATCTGTTTTCTCCATATTCCCTGCTGTTTAGTTGTGGCACCCCACCCTTAAGGAGAAGGGAGCAGCCAAGATTCATAGATTCTTGTGCTCAAAAGGAACAACAAAAGTCAAAGGGTCTGCAAAAGTTTGCTCCCCTTCTAGGCTTCTATGGTAATGGAAGACTGCAATGAAATCTGTTTCTGATCTTCACTTTTTAAGACTAGATAAACCAAAATCTTTAAGTACCTCCTTTTGTATCACATGCTTCAGTCCTCTAATCATCTTGGTGCCTCTTCTAAGAAAAAAACATTAAATGAATGTCTATCTTGTACTAAGGAAGTGGAAATTAGATGTATGCACCCTCCTATAACACGCTGAGTAGCAGAGAATGATCACTTCTCTCAACCTGCTGTTGGTGCTTTTAGTGTGGAGATGGATATGTGGTTGGTGTTCTTGGCCACAAGCACATACTGCTGCTCTGGCTCAGCTTATCCAGCAAGACCCCACCCTCTAGATCTTTTACTACAGATTTAAGTGAATACATCCTAAAAATAAAATGGAAGAAAGAAAATATTCTATTTTAAGTAGAAATGGAATTTTATAGCTGAAAGCAACTGCTAGCTTAAATGTATGAGGAAATTTCCACACTGATGAACACAGGACTTATATGACCTTATCTGCAATGATATATGCTTGACTACTTAATAATCCATGACTGGTATATGTAATTGAAGTAGTAAAAATTCCAGGAAAAGACAGAAGTATGGGCAAAGGAGTGCAAAACATGTCTTAACAGCAGGAGAAATAAGAGACCTGTAAAAGACTGAAAAGAATGTTGCTGCTTGCAAGTGCTTGAATTGCAGAGCTTTTCAGGGCATCTTTATGTAATAGTGTCCTATATTAATTATCTTTTACCATTAGGTGGTAGTATAATTGCAGATATACTAAAAATAATTTAAATAAATGCATTTACTTTATACATATAAATTATATAAAATATAAATTCTGTTGCTAGTGTTCTTCCTTTTAGACATTGATATTTTACTTACAATGCTAATAGTAATACCACCTATATTGGGACATCACTATAGTCTTTAAATCCATTGTAATAAAAGCATATTTTAGCAAATGGTAGATGACAGAGAAGATTATAGAGCTCTCATAATTCCAAAGTCATCTGTATAGGAATCTTATAATACCCTGGGCATAAATGTGTGTATATTGGCTATACAGTGAGCAGTGTTAGGACATGCAAATCATGAAGACCATAAGAAAGTACTGTAGTAGAAAAGCATCAGCAGGAGGTGGGTGAGCACATTTCCAATAAATATTCTAATATCATAAGAAAGTCTCTAAAACAATAGTTACAAATCCCTAGCTTACATCTTACCTCCACTACCTGTTTATATCAATCTTTGTGGAAGACATAGCCCACTAATGTTTTCTTTATAGTGTGATTTAAATTACATAAAGACTGAATAAAGTGTTTCCAGTTATGCTTTGGTCTCAGGAGCTGGTAAAAATGCTCTTTTTCTTTATTACTGCATGAAAATAATATAATGACATTGAATTTTTCTTAGCCTAAAATTATATTTAGCATTCACCTACAATAGAACAACATATTAGACTAGAGTAATACATTTTTTCCTTTTGGATTTAACCTTTTGTGCTACTTTTGACTTCAGACCAGATGCAATCTTTTCATTGTAGTATTTTTTCCAAGCTCCTCCCTCTGTCTCATGCCTGTAAAATCTTGTAGATTTGGAGTGAGGAGATGAGTTGTTTATTTTTCTTATCTCTCGTTTACTGTGTAAGAAGAAGGGGCATTTAAAATGTTAATTCTGTGACTCAGTTTTATTATCATCTTGGTCATTTATCATCTCAGGTCTGTGAACAAGTTACCTATTTTTAACTTCAGAAGCACTTTTCCTGATTTGTTATAATGTGGGTTTTGATTCTCTTCACATACTTTTTGTACGATTGCGGGCTTCCAGTGGGGTCTTATATCTGACTACAGTTAGTGGATGTTCTGGAACATAGCAGTGTAGTTTTGACTAGATTATTGGCACTTAGGTTGTGAATCATCCTCTGTAGCAATGTGCCTATCTTGTCTGATTTTGCAAAGCAGACTACACTACCTTGTTTGGTTTGCCCTGTTTTTCTGATGCGCACACACACACACACACACACACACAACACCCTCCCTCCCTAAGCAGTTTGCTCATTTGTTCGCTTTATCAATTCAACTTCTTGTGAAGTGAAGGAGCATATCCTATACATATTCTCATTCTTTTGAAGGTTTTGGGAGTCCTTATTTGACTCAGAATATTGTTCTCTGATCCACAGTTTGAATATGAGATGTAAAGCTGAAATGATTATTTCTATGCTGTAACAAAGATGAATCTATGACTTGAGATATTTCTGTCATGGGAAACTCAGCTGCATCATGTTCACTGTGTATCTTGAAATATACAGAAAGGCTAGGCTTTGTACATCTGTAAGAGAAGAGTCAGGGAACAGCAAGCTTCTCAGGCATATACTAGCCTTATGTATTAAGTCTGTAATGTACAGCCTCCGAGAAAATGTTCAATAAAAGTAGAACTACCAGACTGAGTTCAGAATTCTAGAAGAAAATGATAAACTTTTTGTTGTGTGACATGTTTGAAAAGAATAAACAAACAAATTTAGGAAAAGCACAGCAGTTGTTACCATTAGATATGCACGACTAAATATATTTCTGATTAAATATTAAATGGATGCCATGGAAAATGAAAAAGTCAAAGAATTTCTCAAAAACTATTACAAGTGTAGTTCTTGTTGAACATCCAGGGAACCTTTGCTTGATAACATACAGTAATAGACTGACAAAGATGGAAATGCATGAAAAATTATGGCACAGTCATAGAATCAAGGTTATGTCGTGCAACATATTTTTTTTTATTCATGAGTTTACATAGTTACATCAGCATAATTTTACAGCTATCCATGCTAATATGTGTTATTTAATTTCCCTGAGGTGTTTTGTTGGATTTTTTTTCTTCTTGTAGTATGGTTGCCCCATATCTATCTATACTGCCACTAATCCAAGTATTTTGAGTATACCTTAAGTTTTGAACTGGAATGATGCAGTCTTTATTACAAGATAAGATCAATTGGTTTTGAAATTAAGGAGTTAAATTATTTCAGAATATATTCAGAAATAGCACATGCACACACTTTCAATTTCTGTTCCAAATGAACTGATGTGTTACTATAATTTCACATGGTTGATCTGGTGTATCTTGTCAACGTGTCTTATTTCATCTAGTGTGTTTCCTACCTTCAAAATCTTGAATTAGTTGCAGTTCCTCAAACACTTGCAACACAAGTATCTGATATTGTTTTGTTAACACTCTTTAAAGTTTTGCTGCTTCCTGTTATTCTTCATGCTTTTTCAAAAGTATAGCCGTGCTTTGTAAAATCTACAAAAACTACACAAATATTTTTGTTAGCAAAGTTTGCTGAATGCCTGTGTCTGTTCTCAGAATGTTGAAAAACATTCTCCTACCCCACCCCTAATCTCAATCTATATACTCAAAAGTTGTAAGTACCTGTATGAAAATGTTTTGCAAGCTGTTAAATGTTTCTCTTCTTCAAACTCTATAAGCACTGCCTCTCAGCAGTATATACTTTCAATATACTTTCAAAAGATCATATTCTTCAAGCCACCTTAGAATTAAATTCTGTTTAGATCTGACTTGCTTAACCACATAATAAAATTTCATATTTAATTGATCTGATCATTCATTTGTTCTTTAATAAATTTACCTGTGTAATTATCAGTTATCTATTTCATATGTTGCTTTGCAATGTTTTTCATGCCCCACATAGTAAAGTTAAATTGTTTTCATGCAACAGTAATGGACTTTTGCTCTTGTAATTCCATTGTATCATTTGGAAGATGGTTAAAGTTGGATAACTTAGAAATTAATATTTCTCTTCCTACAGGCTAGTTTAATGTTTAGCTTTATTGGTAGAACGTGTGCAACAAACCCCTTACTCTCAGATTTCTTCCTGTCTTGTGGCTCTTCAATTTGTCTTTCAGGTAAAAAAATCATGATTTACATAGTCTTTTTTTAAATCCATTATCATGTTTAAGCTAGTCAAAATGTGGGGGGGTTTCCCTCCTCAAATAAAAATGAATTTTTTATAATGGCAGAATCCTGGGAATGATAAATGGAAGGCAACCTGAGGTGAAATTTTCAAAATGCATTCAGAGTGAAACAAATGAAACTGTGCAGTTTTATAGCAAGGCATTTTGCTCAGAGAGATTGTAGAGTATCCTTCCTTGGAGAAATTCAAAAGCCATGTGGACATGTTCCTGGGCAACCAGCTGTAGGTGGCTCTGCTTGAGCAGGGGTTTAAAACAAGAAGAACTTCCAAGGTGCTTCCAACCTTAGCCAACCTCTGATTGTATGATTTTTGCAGTTTTTTGATCACTGCTAGGTGACAGAAAATCAGGCAGTTTCATTATATCCTCGATCTGTCTTACTGAGTGGGGAAAGAGTCTGATTATTATAATTTTCATGTTTATTTCATATTTATATCTGTGTGTAGTGATACTTTGTATATTTTTATGCAAAGAGATCATCTGAGGAGAAAGAGAGCACATTCCTAAATCCAAAATGCTAAAAATCTAGATATGCAAAATGCAGCTAGTCTGGCTTTTACAACACTTTTGGTAAAAATTTTGATTTTAATCTGATGCTAAATATCTTTGGAAACAACTAATCACTCTTAGAGTATAGCACAGTACATAATCACTAACCTGGCTGTAACAGCTGTGTCAGTCCCCAGCCATAATTGCTTTGGTCTTTTATTGTGTCACTTGGAAAGCAGAGGGATCACTCACACAGAGGAATAGACAAACTTGCCTCTGATTCCTTTTCAATGTTTTAAATACATGCATTTGGCATACCTTGAATTTCACTTCTAGGCACCTATTTATTTAAATCTTCCTGTTCACCTTAGGTGCTCTGTGGCTTCTGTTTGTTAGTTTGCTTTTCTTTTTTTTCCCTAACATTGTGCATGGGGGCCGAATATGTTATCTCCTTTTGTCCGATACGTATATCTACCTTTTAGGAAGTAGTACACATCTTAGACAAGGTGATGCTGAGTATATTGCATCGATGTGATTCTTGGGGAAAAGATTGCCAAAGAGAATCTCATCTATTCAGAAGAAAAACACCTCCTATGCTTAAAGGAAAGCAGTGTGTTCTAGGAATTGATTCTTCCTCTGTTTTTTTTTTTTTTTTGTATTTTGAGGGGAGCATGGTGGTGTCCCCACCTTTGCTCTAGGGAAAGAAAAATTATTAATACACTGTTTAATTTAGAAATATTTTTAAAGTATTAATACTTATGTGGCACAATTTGCAATCCTTTCCTTCATTCTCTCTTTATTCACCATGGTGGCCATTCATATTCAAGGGATGCCCTTATAGAAAACTGAGAGACAGATTAGATTTTATATAGAATCAGAGACTACTAATTTTTCCTGATACTCTTAGTCATAAGGGAAAATTGAGTTAATACTAAAAATTTCTTTAGTTTCAGATAAACTTAACTGAAGTCATCTTATATTTCAGTTGCTTCTAGTAAGAAAGCATACAACTCTCTCATTAGGGAGAAGATCCTATATAATTTTCAGTTCAGTCTCTTAGAATTGTTACAGGTAGTGTATAGTGTACTGTTTCTAAATTGATGTCTAAAATATTTTTCTGTGACTTGTGTTTAAGACTGAAATTTAAATTCTGGACAAGAGCAAATAAATGTTATCTTTTTTCCAAGCCTTTTAAATTCTATTGTTTTGTGTCCTGCTGTTAAGAAAGACAGCAAAACTGTAACCATTTAATAATAAAGCAGAAAGAGAATAGAAATAGGAAAAATAATGCATCCAAGAGACAAGAAACAGTCCTGAAAAAAGCCACTGCATTATAAAAAAATAAATTATACATAGTGCATTATTGTTGTCCATTATGAATTGTTCCAATTTCAAATGCTTTCTTGCAGATGAGGCAATTCATTACACAAAACCCATGAATTTATGTCTCACTTGACAAAACACTTCACACCAATTTTACCTCACTAAGTTTTCACTGGCCTTTGTGGAATTATTCTAAGTGTACATAAATGTAAATGAGGATACAATCAGCCCTCGTGACTGAGTCTTGGTCTTACAGAGTGAAGTGATCTGCAAACTCAAGAATGCAAGGAGAATAGTAATTATCTATTGTAGCTGCAGTTCTTTAATGTCTCAGGTTTAAATAAGAAAAGATCAAAGAGTCATTGCACTATGATCCTGATAAACCTGAAGGCACAGCAGTTATTGCAGTCTATCAGCATGATCCCAGCTCAAACTCTTCTAGCAGGCTAAACAGCAAAAGATTTGAAAGATTCTCCTGTCCAGTTCTGCGAAGACTTTTACACAAAAAAACCAATGATTATTAGAAAAAGTATTGCATAATTTACTTGCTGAAAAAGGCTTCACATGAAGACTTCTTATTGTATTCTTTGTGTAACACTTAACACAGTGGGATTCTAGTTCTACCTGGAAGCAAAATAATATTAGTATTAGTCCTGCATATTACAAAGGGATAGCACTGGTTCTGTATACTCTTCACACTATTTTTGATTTTATATCACTAATCTTAAGGGTTTTTTCCCCTCATTTTCTTTAATGCAGATGCTTGACGTGATTATTATTATTTTAATTACACTTCTTCTCCCTTTTCTTTTGCTATAAGGATTCACACCAGGACAATATTAGTAACTAAAAGATGAGAAACAACCTTTGCCTGGATAGTGCGTAGAAACTCTTGATGACTCAGAACCTGCTTTTTATAAACATAATTCCTGTCTTAGGAGCTCCTTTGCCCATAACAAATTGAAAATCAATAGAAACAATTTCCATCTCCATTCATGATCTGCTCTTCACTGGTTTATCCTTTTTATTTTCTGGATCTGCTTTCTAAAAATGCCACAGGGTCCAGACAAAGTGGAACAATTTATTTATTCATTTTTCTCCTCTGACTGAATTCCTAGCACCCAATTTCTGTTTTAAATTTTAATGTCTTTGTGTCGCTTTCAGCATGCAACATAAATAAAAAAATATATATTCCTTCTTGGGCTGATAAATTCAGAATGTCAACAGCTGTTGCTCATCTTTCTGGTATAGATTTCAAGCTTTTATCTCTGGGTCATAGCAGTCAACAAAATGAGGTTAAATCAGAGCCTGCATACTTATGAGGTTTAGAGAGTATATTTGTATGACTCTGAAGGGAGATAAATGTGCTATTATGAGAAATAGATGCAAGAATTTGCATTAGTTGCAGATGTTTATGAGCTAACAGAAAAGAAAAAGCTTGATAATACACTGACAATCCTTACTTGCAGACAACTTCATGAAGTCCTGTTCAGTACTTTGCATGGTATAAAATGTTTCTGTATATTATTAATAATAAACTTCTGGATGCCCAATCTAGAAACCGCTTTCCTTTGTCTGACTACTTCCTCCTCCTTTGCATCAGCTGCCAGTTGGTAGCTGTACATTTTTCCTTGGAGGACGTAGGCTTTTTGAAATCAATATATTTAATAGAAAAATCAGCAGAGAAGTATATTGAGGGAACACGAATTGTGTGTGTTTATGATTTTATATGAACAATAGTTGTATGTGTGTGTAGATATTTGGGAGTGAAAAAAGACTGCTCACATGTCGAATCTGTCAACTGAAGCTTTCTACAAAGCAATTGGGATGTCAGGAAGCCTTGAATATTATAATTTTCAGCTGTATTGTGTCTAAACACTAAAATGGCTGTTTTCTAATCGAAAGTTTTTTAACTGTACAAGTTCCAGCTGACTATTTTCTGGTGAGCCATCATGCTATACAGGAAAGATGTGCTCAGGAGTGGAATCAAAGCATGATATGACTGTAGTGAAAATTTGGAACAATATACTATGGGAAAGAATCTACCCAGTGTTCAAGGATGTAATTCCTGGTCTCCATTGGAGGATGTGTGCTTTCCGTAGGCAAGAGGAAATCAAAACAAGGCACTGGTATCAAAAGTAGAAGTTTTGCAAAACATATTTGGTGTAACTAAGGTGACGATATTTTCTGTAAAGTAAATTTAAATACAGTAAGATACCCTGCCTTTGGTAAAGAAATAATTTTTTGTTAGATGGTGGTCTGTCCATTATAAAATCAAATTTATGTGATAAAACCTTTTACAAGTAAAAAACCCAAACCCAACATTTTAAAGATACGTTAATTAAAAAAAATGAAACCAAATCCCAAAACAAACCAGCACTGAATAAGTTTCATTAATATCAAGAAACACTTCCACAGTTAAGACTTCTGTTTTGAGTGCTGTTTATTTCATCATCTTTCAAAATGAAAAATTCTCTCAGTAATCAATCAGTTAAATGTTCAGAGAAAGTAATTGCCTCAGCTTATGAGAGCTATAGTTTCTAGTTACAGAAAGAGTGCTAAGTAACAGTTCACATCCTCTGGCGCTGTTCTGTGGGGACAGTAAGTCACCAGCAGATTTCATTGACACCTCAGTGAGAAACATTGCACAGGCTATGAAGTTTCCCAGATTTCTGTGGGGATTCCTTACAGTAAGTGTCAACTTTTTATTGACAGTTACATCAAATGCATAATGGAAGTGTAAACCTGCAGAGGAATAAAATGAGACTGTTCTTGAAACTCAGTGTTACCGAGTCTGGATAAGAAATAAGTATTGGAATTCAGATCTAAGTAAGACAAGAAAATTTTCTTCTCTTTTATGGACCTTTTGCATGCTTACCACTAGTATCATTTCTGAAGCTGCTGATTACCATCAGATGGGGTTTCCCCCCTAGCTTTTCTTGAAAACTTACCTTTTTTTTTCCTTTGTTTTTTAATATTGTCACGTTTGGAAAAAAACAAAACCAAACCAAACCAAAAACAAAAAAAGGAGTGTTGGCTCATAAGTTCACATGTTAACAATTTCAGAATTTCATTGTGCAAGTTCAGGGTACAAAGGTATACCCCTCAGATGGAAGGGATGTGCTGGACAGGAGCAGTAACGTTTGTTAACAAGTTGAGGTAACACCTGCTGGCTGCTACATAATGACATGTTAGAAGAAAAAATTTCCTATCTCCTTTGCCTCCTCCTTCCTTCACCACCCTCTTTTTCCCTGGAGACACTGGGTGAACAACCATGGCACAACGTGCTGTTGTTCCTGCTGTGTACATGGTTCACCTCCTGCCATGAAGCCTATTAACTCCTGATCATGACAAGCGCCAGTGGAAGCTGGTGAATGACGATACTCAGCACCTGCCCCATCTGCTAGGCAGATGGTTGCACATATGAATTTATTACTGCATTGATAAAGGACCTGCTCTGTAGGTAGGGAGTTGCAGATGACAAGGTGGGGAAAAGGTGAAGGGACAACATCTGCATTGAGACATACCAGTGTTGTTTTAACCTTCGTATTCCTTCCTCTGTAATCCCTCTGGTGTTCCATTTGTGTGGTATCCATTTTTTTTTGCATTATGGGGCTTTTATTTCTCTGTCTCCTTTTTTTCCCTTCATTTTAATTTTATCTTCACGCTCAATAATGCACTTCAGCTTAATGGGCTACTCAAAGCTGAAAAAGCAGTCTCTCCTTGTTTTTACTTTAAATCCTGTTTTTTCATTTGAGGAAGAAAGAAAATCTAAATATTGAGCCTTGCTTGCTGGCACCTTTTTACATTTTGTGTTACATTTTAGATATGTAGATATTGTTTATGGAGAAAGAAAGGAAGAAAACTTGTCAGAGGGACTCAGGTCATGCCATAGAGAGCAAATGAAGCATTGTTTTTACTCCATGGCACAATTGCTGAGCTGCTGGATCTTCGTCTTAGTGGAACATCGCAAAACAGACACAGTAGGGGGTAAGAAACTAGGCTTTATACAACTCTAAATGATTTACAGACATGCAAAACTCTAGATGCTATACCCATTAATGAGATGTTTGCTATTTAAAATTCCTTCCTTTCATGAAGTTATGCCTTTGTGCATAGACATCCATGTTTTGTCCTCTTATTTACAATTTGTCAGCTGAAGTAAATCAAGAAACCCATATTTATAGTTCCCATGAAGATTCTAAAGCATAATTACTCTATTACAAAGCAAAATATGAAGAATGCAGTTTTTATGTAGGTTAGATTTATGGTTAAGATTTTCATGAAATTTATTTTCCGCTGACTCATTTCTAAATGCCCCAGACATTGGTGTTAGTCCTTTATTTTTGCGCTGCCTAATTGAAAAAATTCATCAATTATCATAGTTTGGCTTGCCAGATAACAAAATATCGTCAAGATACAAAAGTCAGATAAGAGAAATAAACTTGCTAAATAGAAAGTGATGGTTATTTGGTAATAACTCCTCTTTGCCTATGCCATGCTATTCAGTGGTAATATAGCAGGATTTTACTTTTCTCCTGGTATATAAATTTTGGCTACTGGATGGAATAAAAAACAATATTTACACACAAAGGAGATGAATGTGTCCAGAAGACATTATATCTCATATCTGAAGAGCAGAGTGTTGTGAATAGAGTGTACTGAGTTGTATGCTTATTTAAAAGGGAAAATTATTCTTGTTGCTACTGATGATAATATTACAGACTGCTGATGGCAGCATGGAAATTTGTGAGATTGCAGGTCAGTTGTGACCCTCCTTCAAGTAAGCATAACTTCACTGGTCAATCAACCTCTGTGTGTGTCAGATTGTGTGAGACAGAAGTAGCTGGGAGGCCCAGTCTTGCTGCTCGTGTAATTTATGAGAATATTTTGTTTATGCAGAGTTCTGCTTTTCCTGTTCCCCTGTTCTGCACTCTGCAAATCCCTTTCCAGCCTGGAATTTCTGTGGTTTGCTTCTTGGGTTTTTTTTTGGTTTTTTTTAGTTTTTTTTAAATTTAAATAATGAATTTTCAAATTTTAAATTGTATATATATATATATATTCATTTATAAAGTACCACTGGAAAAGTGCAGAGTTTTATATTTGTAGTGTTCAATGACTCCAATGCAAAATCTGAAATTCTACAGGATTATAATATAGTTTATGAAAGTAACAAAGATGCTATGGCCCTATGAAAGACAAAGGCTGTTTTATTTATATTTATTTTACAGTTTCCTGGTAAATTAACCATTATATAGTCAAAACTTTTCTTCTAATTACTGAACAAATGAACTGAAGTTTTGTCAAAGGGCCAGTATGCTTCTTTGGTTCTAAATGTTCTTCAGCATGTGTTTGTCTGGCAGAGTGAGTCTATTACAGGGTGATTGATCTATCACACTAAAAATCAGCCAAAACCATAATATTTGAACTGTTTCATTAAAGGAATATTTTTCTAAGTATTTCAACATACATCTGATAATTAATTCTTTTCAAACTAGTTTGGGAAAGTTCATCACATTCAGTGATCTTATATGATGCAATACTTCCAGTTTAAATTAGATATCATTGTAGGATATGCTGCTCTATTAATGGAAGGAAATTTTTAGTGTTTTGGACTGATCTTTTCAAGGACATCACACACATAGAAATACTTACAGAAATGTACATAATATAAATGTGATAGTTATTGTAAGGGAATAGATTTTTCCACAGTAAACTAAGATTTAAATGGGCATATTAGTAACAGATGTTAATAGAGAAACTATTTTTCATTGTTCTTAGCCATAGTGATATTGACATTTTAATAAAGTTTAAGTATTTCCAGTAAAAATGAAAAGTACTGAAAAATATGCAAAATAATTCACATCTACATGTCTTGAAATTGGAATTTCTCTAAGTGCTGGTTTAATAGACCAAAAAAATCTCAAATCAATAATCCTAAATTAAGTTCCCATTATTGCAAGCTCAAAATGAAATAAATAGAAGCTTCAACAAAGGGCATTATGCAATGTTTATCTGAGATTGTATTAAGTGCTATAGATGAGGTCAATCTCACCTTTTGTCTGAGGGAAAAACCTAGATCTCTGGAAGTGAGTTGAGAAGCCTTTCTTCTCTGTGTTTGCTTTTAAAGATATGGTCTGTGGGGATGGTAAATGGGTTTGACAGAAGAGAAGTAATTCAAAGCCTGTTCACAAGCAGAATTGTTTTAGATCCTTATGAGGAGCAAATATCCCTCCATGTTCTCTATAGAAGGGCATTAAGAAGCTTTAGCATTAATCTGTTTGGAGCAAGTTATCCATTCATATAGTTCATTCAGACTTTAAGATAGCCATCTGATAGAAGACTGTCAGTTCTCACTGAAAATATGTTTCATGGCATTAAGTAGGCAGTAGAGAGTTTTGTGTCTTTACAAGCAGGATGATATATTGATTATCTGAAACAAAATTTGCATAGAGATGAAGGAAAATCGTTATTACTTGGTGTGGTAAGAGACAGGCATTATGGAAAAAGCTATTGCAGAGTATTAGTTGACAATCATTGATTAGTTATAAAGCTGGTCACATCCATGATGATATCACTCTATAATTACTTTTGTAGACAGAGAAAATAACGCAGACATTCCAGGAATACGCAGGCAAATCTTAGTACTTTATACTCTGTAGCTGATGGTCTACCAATAAGTTTATTATAAATTAAAGGATATTATAGACTTTATGTGGCAATTAAGTTTTGGCAGCTGACAAAATACCTAGTTCATTCCAGGTCAGAATTAATCCATGTTTCAGTCTATACTTTTTTTCCATTAACTTTAGCTTTAAAATTAAGGTTTTTGAATATTTTCAATGTTCATTGAAGGTTGTCAAATGATGTCTTAGTTTTCACATCTGTGGAGTTAAGCTTACAGTTATGCTTATCTCTGTGCTTACAAATACAGCTAATTCATTACTTGAACTGATGCTGAGTCTGCATTCCAGATTTTATCCTCAAGCACACAGATGCTTGTGTTTTTACAAGCCAAGCCTAAACTTACTGGAGGATTGATTCACAGGGTTAATTAAGGTAAAAGATGAAAAAAAAAATTATTTATTGTCTTATTACAAATAGAAATAATATGACAGCAGGAGCATATAAATTTCTAGATGACTTGCAACTATGACCTAAAAATGTCTTCGAAGCCCTTTTAGGTAGATGAGATAGTCCAAAGTACACTTGTTCACAATAAACCCTTAATGTCACTGTTTTAGGATGTGCATTCCTGTGGCTAAAATTTTCAATAATCTGTTGAATACAGTAACATTTGTACAAGATAATTAATATATTTAATTCTGAATCACAATGACTTGACCATTATTTCAAAGTGTCAAGTTGTGGAAAGGTACTTGATTGAAGACAGCTCTTAAATTTGTTTATTTGTTTGTTTAGTTATTTCAGAAACCAAAGCACAAGTTAATCATCAAATAAAAATGTCAAGAAAGATTTAAAAGCCTTTTTTTTTTTTTTCCTTGGGGCTAAGAACACTGTAGAATTTTTTTTTGTCTCTCACACTGTCTTTATTCCTTTCCCTATAAAAATATTCCCTATATAAATATATGTATATCATGAGGCAGAGAGGGAGATGGGTCTTGTAAACTTTTATCCATCTTCTCAAATCCTGCTCTCATACATTTCTTCTTGATGCTGTTCCATCTGAAATAACTCTTGGTGGTGTGAAGAAGTAGTTGGTATGTCAGCACGGAAAATGGGTAGAAAATTTTGCATGTGTGGGATCTGGACAAGCACCACTTTTGTCCCCAGTGAAAGAGCCAATATAAGCCACCTGCCAAGAATAAATGTAATTTTTACTGGTTTTATATTACTAAAGAAATACTGTCCTAAGTTCATTCTCAGTTTGATTGTCATGGTGTCTGAAACAGAGGCTTTGAGACTGATTTCTCTTTGATCATAACTGACTGGAGAAGATATTTCAGACACCGACATCCCTTTAAACTTCCTGACTTAAAAGTCGTAATAGTAGACCCTCACCTACACAATATCAAGCATAATGAGAGATCCTGATAGGAAGAGTGGACTGAACTCTATTCCTGACTGTGATTCTACTCCTGGGAATAAGTATACCACTATCTCTCTAAACATAAATTCAAAGAAAATGCATGCTTCTCATTTACTAAGTAAAAAGTTCTGTAACTCAAACATCAAAAGAAGCAAACCTTTGTTGCTAAGCAAATTAAAAATTTGCTGGTACATAGAAATATTTCTATAGTCTCTCTTTCATGAGAGTATACAGGCTTAGACATAGTAAATGGTGTGGAATAATTATTTTGAGAAACATAATAAAAAAGTTGTAGCTGATAAAAAGCACACTTTTTTGGTGAGTTCTAGTTATAACTGGAATTGAAATACAATTAATTTCATTTTCTCTTGCAGCAGAATATTTTGTTCTGTTGTTTCTGTGGACAATCATGAAACATGAAATTTCTTCTTGTGCCTTTATGGAAAAAAAAATCTTATGTAATTAAGTAAGTGTTAAAAGACATTTAAGAGCTGGTTTAAAAATTATATATATATTATATAAATTAACTATATCCTGATTTAAAAAAAAAAAAAAATAGAAACCCTCCAATAATGATAAAGCACAGCAAGATCCAGCTGCTAGAAGTTAAATTTGGCCAAGGTGGTCCTTACAATGGTTAGCCATTAAAATATACATGTTTAATAGAAGTTTTATTTTAATGACCAACAGTAATTTTGAAAAAAACTTTATCTTGATTTTAAATTAGATGTACTGAAATGCTAACACGTTATTGGGTATTAAGAGAGAAATTTTGTTATCATTGATGATACATTATATTTGTGAGGTACATTTCATCTAGCAAAACTGTAGGTCAAAAATGTATTTAATTATATGTTACCCCTTCTGGATGTGTTTGCTTAGCAAAAGAGTTATAAAGAATAATTTTTATGAAAAAATTATTAATTAGTTTTATGAGTTGCATTACTGTGTAATGCAAAAAAAAAAGCAATCATCTGGTTTTGGGGCGGAGGGTGGGGGGCAGTCTGGGGAGTGTTACTGACTTGTGACTTGTTCTTTAACAGAATCTTCTTGATTCTGTTAATGAGGGTAAAACGTTCTGAATGGTTTATTTTCTGACTCCTTGTCCTCCCATTACTAGAATGGATGAAGAGGCACAATCTCTCTCCTTGTTTCCAAAGAGTCATTTGAATAGCATAAGAGTATGAAATTACAATGAGTTACAGAAGGATTCTTATCCTGTGCCAGGATCTGATTCATTTCAAGAATCTACAAATTGATTTAGTTAAGATAAAAAAATACAAACCAACTATTTCTTTTGAAACCAAATATAAATTTGAAACTTTCTTGAGTTTAAGGAAAACATATTCCTTTAATTCTATCTTTTTATTCTCTTCCTGACTTGGATTGCAAGAAGAAATTGAAAGGGGTGGCATATGAAAAAATATTCAAATGCTGTTTTACAAACAAAACCTTTTCAGATTGAAATTCAGTGGCATAGTATGGTCCTGATTCAGATGAAATTGAGGAATTTCTAAACTGTCTTTTTTGAAGAGACTTGATCTTGTGGCCAGGTTAGAGGGAAAATTCCCCTTTCAAACCACTTCAAATTGTTCTAAATATTTGTCATGCATTTAATTGGGAATGACTGTGCCTTACTCTCCAGCTCCCCAGCCAGCAGATGAGTCTAAAAGGAGTCTCTGTTCCAGTTACTGAACTCATTATTCATTTTTGCTCCAAAATTATTAATGATCTATAGTGTCAGCCTGAGTTAGCCCGCTGCTTTTTCTTCCATTCTTACTTTCTATCTAGTGCAAGTTGTATGAGATTAACTGTTTTAGATAAGCTTTTACCAATGTTGCTGTGGATTTCCTTTTTTTCCTGCAATCCCTAGTGAACAGAAAGAACGCTCCTTATATCTGTGTGCACTAAATATATAGGAAAGCCATACAATTTCGTGAAATACTCTGATGCTTCTTCAATTAAAACACGGGAATAGATACAAAGAGATATTTAGGCAAGAGTATAGCTCTTTACCTTTTATGTAGCTTGTTGCAGAGGAAGTCCACTGCTCCCATAATAGGGAGCATGAGGTTTCCCAAAAGGTGATCATTACAATCCAATTCCAGTAACATAAATTGTGCTTGAATTACTCAGGTTAGGGAGACTTAAGATTGAGATGCATATCTCCAGTAAGTGTTCATAGGTTTGAATGCCTTCTGCAAGGTCATTGTTCGAGGCAACTGTCAGGAGCATTTTTTATCATTTTTAAAATATGGTGAAAGGAGAAGATGCTTCATTCTCCAATTATCGCATTTAGAATCCTGATGGCACGAGTTGACTCCCTGTTTCTGTCTTTGTGGCTTTAAAATAGTCCTTTAGTCCTTGGGAGCATAACTAGCAGGAAGGTACAGAGCACACTTGTATGGAATAGTGCAATTTCTTCTGCGGCAACTTACTGTATGGCTGAGAATAATTCATGTGATTGAGCACTGGAGCTACATCACATGTCACTGTAGCCCAGAATTCTTACTGTGAGGGAAAAAAAAAGGCTTGTGCTTCAAGACCAATTTCAATATGCAATTTGTTAGTTTTCATAAGAACAGGAATATCTTCTTACTTACTAACCCATAGAGCCATACATTTATTCCCATGAGGGCCAGGGGGAGGAAAACGATGAATATTTTTTAATGCAATACAGAACATTCATCAGGTAGGAATATGAGTAAGTGCACAAACACTAAATTCAGAATAGCTGAAGACTGGAAAATAGGGTTATATTTTGAGAAGAGGAAGTAACTGAATGTGGTTTTCCAATGCTATTAATAACCATTGAAAATACTGAATTGTGCAGGGAAATGTGCACAGTGCCACCATCACTTTTTTTTAGCTGCAGATGTGCTCTGAAAATGCCTTGATTGTGCATTGTTGCTGCTATAGGGAATGTGTGAAATGTATGGATTAAACCTCAGCTAGACTTCCAGCTGTTTATCCTGAGGCCTGTCTGTTTAGGAACAGAAGCAGATCTCAAGATCATGTTGTTCTTGACCACTTGACTACCTACTGACTTCTTAGGCTAGCTAAGAGCCAAGCAAGATGTTTTTTAGAGTTTATGGTTTAAATCTGAGTATAAAAAAATGTAGAGGTCTATGAAAGACAACTAGAATTTCTTTGTATGCTCTTTATTTACTTAAATACTCTTATATCCTGATTAATGTCCTGCCCTGTATTTAGTATCCTGCTATTCTGTCCAGAAAGTGCATTTATTTATACAAGTGATTCAATACCTTTCTAGACAGCTTTCAGATTGTTTATTAAAACCTTTAAAGCAGAAAGTATAGAAAATGTTCTAGTAAATGTTTGATTATTTAGTGTGAGTATGTACAAATGTTAATAGAGCAGATGGGAGAATTAAAAATGAAAAACAAAATTTTCAGCATGGATACATAAAAAGTTGTACCGATTCCAAATTTGTTCCTGTTTTGTTTTTGATTTTTAGCTGCATAAAATGTTATTTTAAACCTTGTGATACTTTTATGAACACAGTCTTTCAGACAATTTTGTCAGAAAAAACAAAGTAAGCAGATATTAATACATTTACTGTCAATAATTATACCTGCTTTGAAAATAGTAATGAAATATACCAGTGTTCTGATAACGTAAGAGATCTTTTTAATATCTTTCTGTTGTAGGTTCTCTCAAGGTGTTAATATACAATAATTGCCCTTGTGTCTGGAATATGGGATATTAACCTCTTGTGGGAAAATTATTTCCCTAGAGGGTTTATTTCTGTATTTTGTTTAACTAGCTTTTTGCTCATTAGTGTAAGAAAAGGAAACACATGAATGGAGAATGTGTTGTATTCTAATAAATAGGAAAATTTCTATCATGAGAAAATGAACATATAAATATGTAATCACTAATATTTTTATTCTTGGTGAAAATATTAAGTAATATAAATTCATAATTTAACCTAATCTAGATATTCTGCATTCCAAATATTTTGTTGGAATGGAATAAAGTTTTAAAAATGGGTCTTAGAATAGCACTCTTATAAATTACTTCTTGCTCCAATAAGTGCTCTATATGTTGAATTGAAAAGATTTATTTCACAGACTAATAAATCCAGTTACTGGGATATCAATGCTTGCCAGTCCAAAGCACAGTCCACGGCAGAGCCAGAAGTCAAAGCAGGGTCTCTGGACCTGATGTTTGCTTCCACAATAGAAAGAAAAACAAAGGACGGTTACTTTTTAAGATATAATTAACAGATATCACATCTGTGTTTTGTGTTATTATTCACTATGCCGAGTCCTTATAGCATAGAAAGTTTTAGTACAAATAATCATTTAGGCTAGCATTTTGTAGGCAACCAAATATAATAAAACAGGGCATTATCACAGCAAGTTTCACTGACACTAGTTTCGAGAGTCTAATCTTCCCTTTGTTATAGCAACCCAAATTACCTCAATAATTCTAAGGATAGAAAGAAATGAGCAAAAAGTAATGGAAAGGGAAATTATCTTCTTCTTCATTATACAGGGGCTTTAAATGTACACTAATGACTTTTTTTGTGTATGCATTAATATTCCCAAATGCAATGATACTGCAAGCTACCTAATGGATCTATACAAAGAATCACTATTGAGACAATTATTTCTATCTCCTCGATCAAGTGAGATATTTTTTCAGCAGTTGAAGGTCATACATGTGTATCAGCGTGCTTTATTCTTTATCATGAGATCATACAATAATTCAGACTGAAAGAAACCTCAGGAGGTCTCTAGTACAGCCTCCTGCTCAAAGCTTATTCAGCTATGAGGTCAGATAAGTTATTTAGGTCTTTATGTCTAAGACCAAGTCTGGTCTTGAAAACCCTCAAGGACAAAGACTGCATAACTTCTCTGTACAGCCTGCCCCACTGCTCAACTGCCCTTGGGGTCAAAAGGTTTCTACTTATATCCAGGTGGATTCTGTCTTGTTCCAAATTCTGGCCATTATCTCTTACCCTCTCTCCGTGTTTGTGAGCTGTCTGACTCTCATGTTTTCATGACCTCCTCATAAGTACTTGGGGCCTGCTGTTAGGCCCTCCAAAGTTTCCAGCTTCCTCAGCCTCTCTGCACAGGACAAGTGCCCCTAGGTGGAACTCACTCCAGTTTGCCAGTGTGTCATATTGAGCAAGAGATCCAAAACTGGACCCCTGACTCCCATCTCAAAAGTACTGAGGAGAGGTGCTAATCACTCCTATAGACCTTCTGGCTGTGCTGCTCTTGGTACAGCTCAGGATGCTTTTGCCCTTCTTTGCAGCCAGGACACACTGCTGACGCACACCCACCTTGCCATCTACACCTCCTTCCCAGCAGAGCTGCTCCAAAGTTGCTCCACCACAGCCAACCAAATCCCAGCCTGTATCAACTCAGGGACTCTTCCTTCCCAGCTTTCACACTTGACATTTCTTTATTTTGATTTTCATATGGTTCCTGCTGGCCCATTCCTCCAGTCTGCCTGGATCTGTCTGAATGGCCATCCTGCCCTCAAGCATATCAATTGGTCCCATGGTTTGATTTCATCTACAAACTTGATGACAGTGCACTCCCTTCACCTCCTCCAGGTTATTGAAAAAGCAAGAAAGTTATTTGAAGTCAAACTGTTGGGGTCCCCTCCCCTGCCATGGAGCCCTGGCAGAGGGGCCCTGAGGGCACAGGCACGGGGTTTCCCTGCCCCTGCTCAGCCTCGTTCCCATGGGTTGGTTTGTGTTCCCTGCGCGGGCAGAAGGACCCTCGGTCCGTGACTGGAACAGTTCCTGGGCAGAGCCCCGGCCATGCGGCTGGAGAAATAAACATCTCTGAAACAGCTAGCAAGAATCTGTCCATATATACTTCGTTTCCACGGGCCTCCTGGTTTGAAATATTCTTATTGCAGTAATCCCCGCTGCAACATCAAACCTCTAGACTTCATCAAAAATCCTGTTCTGATTATTTTCATTAATCCATTATTACAGTTTTCAAATGAGGAGATAGCAAAATATCTTGCTAATAATGAAAATCCCAGTACATAACAATAGTATTGAGTTTAAAAGCCACCATTTAGGCAAGAATGTAAATGAGAAGATTTCAGGATTCTAGCTGGAAAGTCTAAAAATAATGAATACACAAATTGTCTTCTGAAATATTCACTAAACAGGAGCTGGAACTCAAATGCCATGAATTCTAATAGAAGCTGGCAAGCTGCACAGTTTGAAATGCTCTATTTTTTCATACCTGAATAATGATGTAAAATGCCTTAGGGATGATGATTATGATGATGACACATAACATCTCATCTGAATTATATGATATGCAAAACAATAAGAAAATATATCCTTAAACCGCAAATTATCCTTGTGAATTTTCTTCCATGGTAAATACAAAATTGCAATTGAAACTTGTGAATGAGAAATTTTTTCCTGAAGTAAGCAAAATTTCAAAGCATCAGTGGAAAAAACAAAATGAATTAAGTGTTTAATGTAGAAATTTTGTCTCATCTAGATCTTAATATATAGAAACAGTGGCTTCTGTGGAGTCTAGAATGACAGCGCTTCAAATTTCAGATTTTTAAGATGTGGAATATGCCTATAAAAAAACCCAGTAGCTTCAAAACCTCTAAATAGTCCTGTTTAGATCTTTAATCTGGAGACACACAGTGTGGAGCACACTGGTTTTGCATGTTTCCCAGAAAGCCAATTCATTACTAGAAATCTGAATACTGAAGGCTTAGTAGTAGTGGTTGTGCTAATTCTAATGTAATTGTAATGTAATACTGCTAATTAATGATGACAGTAAAGTTCATTATATTGAAAAGTAGATTTAAGTACTATAAGACTTAATCTTAGTGGAAGAATATACTGCACCAAACACTGAAAAACAAAAAATGAGTTCCTACTCTATTAACCAAGTGTTCAATGTTTTCATGTCCCCATTCTATAGTCCAGTATTATAATCAAAATTTTTTAGTTTACTGGATTCCTGTTTTTACAAAGTAAAAGTAAATTCAGCCTCTTGAACTGGTAAGGAAGACAACAAAAATCTGGGGAGGAGTGACACTAATATTTGTTAAAGTATTATATATCATTAATAAGGCTAATAATTTTATAATTGTAGTTGTTAAAATATATAATTCATCATAAAATTATTTTTCATTTTTCACACCATTTACAAACAATCTGAAAAATGGTTTATGATGTCAGGAAACAATGGTTGGATGAAATATCTCCTCAAATTGTATCTCTAACAGATATATTTATTTGTTTAGTCATTTCTCTCTGTAAAGAGTTGTTTCCTTATGGATTTTATGAGATGTCCTTATATTATTGATAAACTACAAGCATGTACATGAGTTGCTTTTAATCATATATATGGCTTTAGAAATGTTAACCAAACAGGTTTGTTTCTTTCCCAGAGACTAGCATTTTTATCTTTGCTTTCAGTTTTCTGGATTGATTTTACTACTAGTATGAATTTAGAAAAGAATACCAAACTCCAATAAATAGAGAAAGCAACCCAAAACCTAATAAAAAGCAAGCAAACAAAATCCTAGAACAACAACAACAACAACAAGAAAGTCCACCTTGATATAGCAATCAATATGAGCAGATAATGCTTTGCCTCACTATTTCCTGTATAGACAAAAGAAAAAGGGGACAATAACTGTTGATGTCATTCCCATTTTATTTAAAAATAACTTTGCTCAAGGATCTAAAAGAAAAGGAAAACATCAATGCAAAAAAAAAAAATTACAAACTCTGTTACATAGAACTTGTGGTTCAAGAAATCTCTGGATAGTCCAGTTTAGAGCAGTATTGTTCACATTGAAAACTGTATAATTATATTTTTTTTCTTTCTCTATCTATGTAATAGTTGGTTGAATAAGAAGTAAAAACAAATTTTAAAAAAGACAAGAAACGCCACCAAAATTTGAAATACTGTTACGGAAAGCCCATAGCTTCATTCCCCTGTGCTCCTCAGATTTAGAAATAAAACTTTGTTTCATAGGAAAAACTCATCTCTACAATACGATTCAGTCTTTGGGTTTAAAAGATCAGCTGGCTGAGGGGGCAGCTTTTCAATCTGTAGAATTACAGGTTTGTTGAACATGATATGATGAAGAAATAAATATTAATTCTGTAGAAACTTAGACCTCTCTTCTCCCCTGCCCATACTCAGGATTAAAGAACAAAGTAACAGACTTCCTCCTTCACCTGGCAGATCAAAAGTACAACTCTCAGAATCATGTCTGAAGGTGTCAGTGTTCACTAAAGGTGAGAGAGAATACCAGGAACTGTACATGTCTGATCAGGATTCGTTTGCTAGTTAGGAAGTGATTGGCAGAAAAAGAGGTATTAAGCACTCAGGCTCAGAGAAACCAGAATGAATGTACAGCCAACATTACCATCTGTTGAATATGAAATGCTTGGATCAAGACATTATAGATACATTTCCCCAAACAGCAGGGGAAGCAGTCTTTTTTGGAAACACTTTCACAACAGAGTAGGGAAGCATTAAGATAGAAGCAAAAAGCTGTTCACTAAATTCTGGAGAGCAAACCACTTTATTGATGCAATTGAACTGTATTTAAATTATGCTGGATCTGTGAAGGACTTTACAACTTACCTCTAAATTAATAAGTTGGATTTCTGATACATACTATACAAGCTATTATTATTAATAATAATTATGATCATCATAATTAGAAGACTTTTGGGGGAGCCAATCCCAAGTGGCCATTTGAGCTATGATACATGACCTTTTAGCCTGAATAAAGCCAGATATTTTTACCATTTTCAAACATCCCTTTCCTGAACTACATGACCTTTGACAAACACTAAAGCAGTGAAAGTTATTCTACTTCCATGTTTGAAGAACTTTTGAAGAAGGTAGAGGGCAGCTCTAACTCATGGGGGTAATTGTCTATGGAATTACTCTTTTCTACTTTTCTTCTTTAATTGTAAATTGAAATGTGAAAACTAGGACTAGACCTTTATCATCCAAGATTAATCTCATCTGTGCAGCCACCAGCCCACAAAGTAACAGGAGCATTTAGGCTTCCAGATGGATTAAATCATCCATTTTGTTTCTTTCAGTTCTTCCTGCCCTGCAGTTTGATTTTCAGTCAGAAAAATAAATTATTCAGAGACCACTGCCTTTACCATTGCTGAAAGCACTACCAAATAACTAGAGAAATGTAAAACTGTGAATGAGGGTGGTGGGTGTGATACACTTTTACTTCTTCAAGATGTGGTGTGTTGACCTTGGCTGGACACCAAGTGCTCACCTACACTCCAAGCCACTCTACAGTCCCCTTTCAGCTGGACAGGGGAGAGAAAATAAAATGAAAAGCAACTTATAGATTGAGATAAGGCACTTTAATCCAGAAAACGTGGAAGTTTGCATGCACGTAAGCAAAGAGGAAAGAAAGCTTATTCTCTACTTCCCATCAGCAAGAGATGTTCAGGGAAACAGGGCTTCAGCACATGTAGCAGTTGCTCCAGAAGTCAAATATTGTAAATAACAAACACCCCTTCTTTTCTCCTCCTCCTTCCCTTAGCTTTTATATCTGACAACATATGGTATGGAATATCCCTTTGGTTATCCCTTTGGGTCAGCTGGCCTGGTTGTGCCCCTTGGTGACAGGGGGCAATATTGAGAGACAGTGCTGATGCTGTGCCAGCCCTGCCCAGCTGTACCCAAAACACTGGTGTGGTATCAACACCTTTCCAGCTACCAGTGCATGGCACAGCACTGTGAGGGCTGCTGTGAGAAAATTAACTCCCTCTCAGCCAGACCCAATACACAAGGATTTTGAATAATGCACAATATTCTTCTAAGAAATTTAGGGAATTATGACCACTGAAGCTGGTATGAAGCAGGTTAGAGCTGGTCGGAGAACTATTTCCTGAACGGCTGCCCAAGTTTGAGTGTAATAGTCTACAGAGATTTGTCCCAAATCTGGACTTGATAAGCAATTTCACTAAAAAATGGAATGAAAGAAGGCTGTATTATTATTAAATATCTGATAATACCATTCTGAGAGAGACTTGGAATATTTAGAAGATAGTAGTAGAAACCAAATGATCTTGGGAACAAAAAAAACCCCAAAGCAAACAACAAACAATATTGTAAAGGTATATACAAGAAGATTTGCTGTAACATGTATGATGCAATTCTTCCACTCTACTTGAATTAGTTGATCAAACAGGGTGTCATCATTTTTGTATAATCTTTTTAAGAAAGTTTTTAGGTAGAAGACAATTTGCAAAAGAATAGCAAGCTCAGAACATTAAGAAATATGATACAAGATCAGAAAGTGGAAATAAATGGCTTTATTTTAGTGTAGAGATGTTGAGAGATCACTTAAGAGACAAGAAAATATTTTTTGACAATCAAACCCATGACAGAAAAAAAGGTCTGATTTGAAGCATGAGGCATTTACTGTTTTTATTAGAAAAAGTACTCTAATTATAAAATTAAGCTAAAACTAGATGACTCAGGAAAGTCAAATAAGCTCCATATTACAGGTTTTAGAAATTAAACCGAACATTTTATAATAAAATTCCAGCTAGATCATTTCTCTCTTGCAAGAAGAAGAATAATGTTCTTTCAACAATTTTGAGAGTAAAATTACATATGTATTGATTAAAAAAATGCAATTCTTCAAAATTCAAGGTAAACAAAAGTTTTCTTTATACATAGCATTAAGGTACTTTTTATCTAAGTGTTACCACACATAGCTAATGTAAAGCTGTCCACAGATAAAGTGAAAATTACTCTGTTGGGAAGGAAGGATAAGACCTTTCTTGTAAGTTTCAGGAATATTAATAATCCATGGCCTGAGCTGAAGAAAAGTCCAACTTTACCTTCTTTCTTTTTTTTTTCCTTTGTACAACAAACCACACCCTTCCCCCTTTTCAACTTATGTTTTTTGTAACCAAAGGCGAGGAGTGAGGACAAATGACTGTAAAAATGTGTTACAGATTCTATATGGCTTCTTTTTATTAGAATCTACTCATGCAGTAATAGAGGATGCTTCTAATGGTGAAAAATTTGGTGAGCAGCACAATCTAGAAGAGCTACAGAGCTCAAACTGCAGAAAATACAATTTTTATGCAAAAGCTCTACAGTAGAGTAGTCATGAAGGGATTTATCTTTATGTCTTTATGTTTAAAGTTAGTTGTGGGAAATGCTAATGACACAAAGGTCTGTTCCTTGATATTGCAATTAAACAGAGCTGAAACTGTATCTAAAAGGCAATGCTTCTCCTGTTTTGGAACAAAAGTTCTACAAAAATTTTATTCTCATGCTGCTTTCTCCAAAATTCAAATCATGTTGTCACCACAAGGTTGTTTATTTTCATTAGAGATAATGAAAGATTTCAGACTAATCTTAATTCTAATGCTTTCTCTTTTTATCATAAATGCTGAAGTAATATAGACAGTAGAATATCAAGGTGGTTTATTGGTGGGAAAGACTTTAAACTCAGGATCAATAGGAATTCGTTTACCTGGTGAAAGAAAGAAATCATTAAATGGTAATTACAGATGATACTTGCAGTACAGCAGGCAGGAGTTTGGCTGGGTGGGGGCAGGCAGTGGGAAAGCTTGAGCTTGTTCAGAGTGAGCACAGTTCTGCTCCGGATCAGTCTCTCAGTGTCTGCATCAGCGTGCAGCCAGCTCCAAGCTAACACTTCTCACTCCTCAGTATGGCTTCTTAGTAGGGCTCAGTGCTATATTAGCCCTGCTGTTCAGCTTCCAGTGAATTCAGAAGTGTTGGCAAAGGGAAGCCAAATTTTTCTGTATCACAGAATACAGACACATTTGAAGACAGAAGGTTTGTTTCACTTAGGTCATCAAATCGTCATGAAAGTCCTCAGATTATCAAAATGCAAAATTTTCCTGCCATAATTACTAGTAAATCAACCATTCATGTGATAATGTTTTGAAATATGTCATTATTTATGTCTGTATGTATCTAAGTTATAGTATTTTGACAGCAAGGTTTTGTTTTTAGATTGTTGACATACCCCTGTTCAGTTTATATACTATTTGGTATTAAGAGCTTGCAGTATTGAAGCCCTCTATTTTATAGACTTAGAAACATCCATAAGTGTCTTCTTTTCTTCTCTAACAAAATTTTGATTATTCATAACCTTTTATTGTTTAAAGTAGTTTTACTTCATTATTGAAAGGGCAGATAGTTGACTGGACACAATATATTTCCTTTAGCCAAAGGAGATGTGTGTTTGCTTGTTAGCTTTCCATACAACTATTTGCCATTACCATTACCATTACCATTCAATTTGCATTGTTAAAGAGCACAGAGAATGAAGTGAAAAGCCTGGAGCAAAAACTGCATTGTGGCATTTCTAAATAGTAATATTTTAAGCTAGTGGGTCATGGGAAGAACACTTACGGTCACCAACTTCATAGCACTAAATATTTTGCTTACTGTTGGTATTACCTATGAGCATTACGCTTTAGATTTCAATTGACAGTTTGCTCAGATCTTTATCTGGAGTGAAGAAAAAAGCGCAACTGGTTTACACTAATGCAACAGAGGCCTCATTATGCCAAAAGTGGTGCCTGATAACTCTTTGTTGCAGCTATAATTAATCATTTCCTGACTTTATTTTTGTCTGTGCAAAGTTAAAAATAGGGCATTTAAGTCAATAGAGTTAGAATTTGTGCCAGTAGAAATGGAAGAAAATGATATCATGAATGCCAGCCCTCCCACCAAAAAATATTTCTTAATGTTTTTTGTTTTGCAAGTGTTTTTGTTAACCACATGAGGTATATTGCTCCAAATTTCACATTACAGTATGGTTTCTTCTGCATGCAGTGTCAAGCAAAGTGAACATATGTTATTTTGTAAGCAGGAAAGAGATTATACTCTTGAGAGAAGCTTATCAAATGTGATTTGATCTATCAATTTTCACAGAGATCCTGTGAGTATCAGAAAGAAAAAGACTTGACTCATTTATTTTATTTATTTTATGCACAGTAGTCAAACAGCTTCTCATACTTTCCTCCTCTTGTTAAAATCACCAGGAAAAAAAGTAAAACCCCTTTACATGAAATATCTTTATCTATCTATTACTCATCTCGAAATTTAAGACAACTCCTGTTCTCAAGTCTGTGGCAGTTTGGTACTCTCAAAATGTTGGAACTATACAGCTCTTTAGGTTGGTAGAGTAAATATTTTTAGATGAAATCCCAAAAGAAAATAAATAATCCTGTTTGTTAGATATTGTACTGGTGTTTTGTAATGTTGTATTTTATTGACTTGCTCTTGTGTTTTATTTACCTGTTTCAGAAGTAGTATAACCTGATCTTTATTGCCCTTCTTCATTTCTATATGCCATGCAAAAATTATAGAAAAAGCAACAATAAAAGAGGCACTTTAAGTGAATAGACCAAAGTTAACCACCTGTGAAGTACCTGGAGTATGATGAAAGGGATGCTTCAGAAGGAGTTTAATACGACCTGATTTCATCCCTGTCCTGTGCGAGAAAGGAGGTAGAAATAGATACATTATGTAATAGGAAATGTGGTCCCTTCCACAATATTTCTCTTTGTGTCATTTGTAGAGCCCAGGACAGTGCAGGAATAATGAAAATTTAGAGCTACATAATGATAATCCATGTGCTGGTCTTCCCCTCCTAACAAACGTCTGCATTGTTGAAGGAAGAACCTGCAGATCTGGGAAGAGTCTGCAAACTTCAGGTGGAGAAAAGACACAATAAAGGACTAGGAATGCTCTCTGAGATAGTAATATGGAAAAGTAACCATTTTTGTTATATAGGATGAACTTCAACATTTCTTGGAGATGAGAGTTCTTGGAAGGTCAATTTAGAATTTGGGAACAAAGAGCAGAGGAACTGTATCTCATGCAAGTCACTACTTATTCTTCCTGCTCTGCTTTTAACAACGGAGCAGTATCACTGACTTCAGGAGCCAACTGTGCCGGCAAGAGACTGTTTATTCAGGCATTTGTGAGTCATGATCTCAAATAACACTGGAGATTGAAAGGCTTCATTGTTTTTTAAAAAAGCAAAACCAGATGAGGATCTGAACTCATTAATTTAAGCATGTGTAGATAACTAGGAAATCAATTCCTTTTGTGGGGTCAGGGATGTGGCTTGGCCACTGTTATCTCATTTACCTATATATTCACTCTAAGTCCTCTTCATTATTTCCAGGTGTTCTTCTCCCTAGAACTTGTCTGCCCATGTCCTTATTATATAACACTGCTGAAGTCTGCAGGCATTCATCCAGACTATAGGTGGATTCTTTTGTATCTGCCACCCTTGTGGATGGTTATATATCTGATATATGTGTAAAACAAACCATCTGAGCATGTAAAATATGAATTTTGTATATTTTCAGTACATATACTCTTTTACTAAGGCAAATATTTTAACTCACCCTCAGAAATAGATTGACATCCCCACAAATATATATTAAAAAAAAAAAAAAAAAAAAGAGATAATGTATTTCAAATGTATTTGTACAAATTCTGCCTTAGAGCCCTGATCTTACTAACGGATGTTACTAAAACATTGGCTACAAAGGATAAAAAAGGGAGAGTAAGAGTCAGGTGAATAAAATCTAATAGAATTTAAAATAAAACACAAGTGAGTGTAATAAAAGAATAATCTGGTATTCGTCTTATGATGTCTACAGTCAGCATTTTGATGAATCAGCTTATTTTGTGTGACTGGACAGAAGGGAAATCACTATTTTAGCTGTGATGTATTCATAGCATGAGAATGTTTTTCTGTCATATACATCTGTATTTTTGCCTCTCCATCCTGCTCCACTTTACTGAAATCTTATTGCTATGTTATGGTTAAGCATTTCAAAATGCTCTCCTTAGGAAGACACAGTAGGAATAAACTACAAAAGCCACTCTGCAGTACAGATTCTAGTTCAGCAGCTTGTTTTAAAGAGAACATGATACATAACATCCAATCACATATATTTCCAACCTTTTGCAGACAACTGTTGTTGATAAAGTTTGGTCCATTATTCTCTGGATTTGTCGTTTTAAGGTAGAGATATCAAATTCACCATATAAAGCCTTTGTAAATACAGATTGCAAGATGATTTCTAATATTATGGAGGGAATGAAGAATTAGTGGGATTCTTCATGGTGATAAAAATGTAAAAGAATAACCTGCACTTGTGTGTAGTGGTGATCTTTCCTTTTTAACATTTGAAGGTCTGGGTTGCAGTGTTCTGGTTGGCTCAGCATTTGTACCTTCAATTACTTTACCACTTTGCTCCTTTGGTTCTTTTATTGCAATCAATAAAAAGAAAAGAAATGCTTCATTAAGGCAGCATACAAAGCTGTGGCTCAGTGTGTCAACATGTCTATGGGATTAGGGTCCCATGGTCTCTAAATATTCCCATTGTCTATTTCAAGTATCTGGGAGACTGGGGTTTCACTTTTAGTTTGTGTATTGTCTCAGATTACAGTTTTCAAAATAGTTCATGCCCCAAAGTTAAAGCAGCAGTAACCAAATGCCAAGACAACAGCACTGTAAGAAGAGTGATCTTAGTTCTGTTCCTTGAAAACTGATATGACAGAAAAGTAAAATTAAATGTGGCACTGAAGTGGATTTTCCTAAAACCTGAAACTCATTTGAATTCATGCCTTGATTCTTCTCCTGAGTTAAGGAAGAAGTAAGAAATAATTTTGATCTCCCCAACTAGCATGGTATCATTTTGATATCTCCACTAGGGTCTCACTGCCAAGTTCTCAAAAGGTGTCTGTACTTATCACCAGAGCTTTTGAACTCAGATCATATAATGTGCACTGCATTTAATTTAGAGATGCACCATTTAAATTTCACTAGTACTTGATCATTTATATTCATGGTTTCTGAGTATATCTGAATTTCTGTTGCCTTACTGCTGATATTCTAAAGTGAAGAAACTTCGGGATAGTTGTTTCTTCGCTCCCTGCTTTTTTTTCCTGCTATTTCAGGGTACTATGCTGGAAAAATCAATGAAAATCAGAGATAAGCTTCAGAAATGAAGGTGGCATGATGTACTGCGAGGATGTGTACAGTTTTCCCTTTTGCTTCGCTTAATTAGTACGTACTGATATCCAGAAATGTTCAGCATTTGCACAGGACAGTTAGATTGGGAATCTGACATGAAGAGATCTTAATGAAGCTCAGATAGTGGCAGGTACCAGTTCTTTACGATGTAATTATATTCACAGTATTACTCAAGCCTGACATGTTTTCATGCACACTCCCTGCATTTGCTGCAGAGTGAAGAGAGCAAAACTGTTTTCCTCATGGTGTCATTTGAGTTTTTAAAGGTACAGCCATGAGAGGTAGCTATCCCTGGGTTTGAGTATTTTATTTTTTCTGTTTTGTTTTTAACTTGTTGTTTTTCCCCTAAGTGAATACTTTCTGCTAGCACTGGAAAAGCTCTTCCACATGACATGCTTGGAGTTCTCACACCTGTTTTCCCCTCTGCCTTCTATGTGTGAAGCATTTTCTTTTCAGCATTCTTAATGTTCAAAGATATTACTGAACCACCGGGAGGCAAATCAGCTTTGTTATATAACAAAAACATGTTACAGGAGCTCAAACAAAAAAACCAAAATAAGCAGACAATTACCACACTTCTTTTTCAGATAAATACTTTTTTAAATATGTGTATTTAAAAAAAAGGCTAAGTTAACAGCAACAGATGCAGAAGAAAGAAAAAATTCTGAATGCTGGTAGTTCCGAATTCCTAATAAGAAAAGTTGAATTTACTTAGTATATTAGCGGGGGCATTCTGAATCTCTTCTCCCACTACAGTTCAGAGAACATTTCCTGAAATGTTGTTGCAAACCAGAATTTTCCTCTCAATTTAATTTAGTTTAGTTTTATTTTATTTTATTTTATTTTATTTTGGTTTTTTTTAATGATAGGAGGAGATGGGAAAGAGGTGAAAACCATAAGAGAAGTCCCTGGAGAAGGCAGTGTTCTTTGCTTACCTAGGCTTTTGCTAATGAGAGACAAGGCATTGCCAAAGCAGAATTGGCAACTACTTGAGACATTAGCCCTCATGATGAAAACAGAACCTGCTTTATAGCAACAAATACAAAAACTGTGAAAACCATTGGCTTATTCAGTTTTACTTTATTTTTTCCGAGTGCAGTTGTTATGAATAGAAAAAGTGGAAAATGAGATTCAATATAGACTTTGCATTTGCTACTCATAAGAAAATGGATTTGTAAAATCACTGATTAGACACTAACAAGGATTTTAAATGTCACAGAAAAGCTGAGTTTATCAAATAGAGAAGAACAGCAGATCAGTTAAATTATTAAAGGTGGGGTAGTTTTGCAGTGTTCCTCTGCTTGTATCCTCTTACACAGTCTACCAGAAGGCAGAAATGGTGAGATGGGGTGACAGTCAGAGTGCACTGATCAACTAGAGTGAATTTTCTACAATTAGAATGTAATGTTGCAAACAAAAAGGAAGCTTCCATTTTGAGCAAGAGGTGATTGAATGCTAAAATATTTATTATCAAAGGAGAAAAGAAAAAAAAAAAAAAAAAAAAAACTACAGGGTAGACCAGTCTGTAAATAATTTAAGAGACGAAGTAAAGTAAAACTCAGCAGATCCGAGAAACATGCATGTCTTGCTGATAACACAGGAATGACTGACTTTTCTCTAAAGAGAGTTTGGGAGCAATTCAGTTCATTCTAGAATATAAAGCAGAAAATGAAATTGAGAGAAATGTTGGAACAGGCAACCTTTATTTGAGAAAATAAAAAACCTTAAAAATAATTAAATATAGAACCTAGGAAAGAATTATTGCTGTATCTGATAAAATGTTCATGTGGAATGGTATGATAGTTTGCATTGTTTTGTTTGCTTTGTTGCTTAAATGGTTGGGTTTTTTGATAAACATCAGGAAAATTAATTAGAATTATTTCTTCTGAAAACTCACATTAAATTCGATAAGAAGAAAATGTCTTCAGTATTTAAATTTACAATCGTGAATGGTATGTCAGGGTTGTATATGTGACTTTGTTTACAGGATATTGACATAAAACTTGTCCTTTCTCTGCTGTTGTTGTGTTTTAACCCCAGCTGGCAACTGGGGCCCACACAACCACTCACTCATCTCCAGTGGGATGAGGAGAGGACCAGAAGAGGAAATGTGAGAAAGCTCAGGGGTTGAAATAAAGACAGTTTAATAGGTAAAGAAAAGTCTAGCATATCTTTGTGCTATTGTGCTGGTTTTAGCTGGGGTAGAGATAATTTTCTTCATGGTAACTTGTATGGGCTGTTTAGAATTTCTGTGGTAAACAGTGTTGATAATGAAGAGAATTTCCAGCACAAATCCAAAACAGCCGCTTCCTAGCTACTGTGAAGAATATTAACTCTACCTTGATCAAAAGAAGCATAAATTTCCACGGAGTTTCTTTAAAAGTTTTGGTGCTTGTGTTTTTTTCTGCTGTTGTTATTTATGTATTTATATTAAGGGTGAATTTTTTTAACTTTCTAAAATAAGCATCTGGATGTTGGCATTTTTTCCCTTATATTTACTTAAATACATGTACTATAACACTAAAAATTTGAATGCACTTATATAAAGTAATTTATTAATAGGTAGTCAAAGTGATAGACAAATTCTGAAATTAAAAAAAAAGGAAAATTAATTTTGCATTCAAGATTATATTTGTAATTGATATGAGCAGCAGCAAGAAAGTACGGCAATATGAAGTCACTCAGTTTCAATGGAACTAACTATGGATTCAGGTCAGCAAAACAGAGATTGTGAAGTTATAGTTGGAGACAATATCTTTTTTTTTTTCCATTTTCTATTAATTAAAAGACATGTATAAAATTTATGTTTAACAGACCTAAGATATATAATTCTCAATACAGTAATTTATTTACCTATGATCCTAGTGGCATAGTGTCAGAATTTAGCAGATTAATTTTACTAGCAATTATTGTTCTAAAATTAACAGATCATTCTTTTAGGTCATCAACTGCTTACACACATGGCTACAGCTGAAAGATTTGGGGAAAAAAAAAAACCAAACAAACCAAAAGCCCAGTCTTCCCCAGATGTTTTGGAGTTGGCTATCAGAATTGAAAGTAATGTATTAGGTGCACTGGAGAAAATGTTAAGTCAATTATACTCTTGCAAGATTTATAAGAACTAAAGTGAATTTAAACTTGAATTGTCAAAGGAAATTTTACATGCATTAACCACTCAGCTACATCCATCCCTTATATTTAATTATGTACTGGATTTTGAGCCACCGTCTCCAGAGTAGGGCAAAATAAGAGTTTTCCTACACTACTGTTCATAGGCATTGCTCTGAACTACACATGTAAAAAACTCAGGGTTTTAAAGCTGATGTCACCAAAAAAAGATCCTAATGTTAATATACTTTCATTCCTCTCCTGGAGATGTGTTTTACAGTAAATAGACTTTACCTCATTCCCTTGAATGTTCAACTAGTCAAGTGTTTCAAGTAATTTAATGTTAAAACACTGCTTATGCACATCTCAGCATATTTGATATTATTTTACTTACAACGATATGCAGAAAAAATAATTTGGTAAAGAAGGTTGGAATGCTGGCATGCTCTGGAATGATTAAAGTAACTTTAATCTGCAATTAATAATCCAAATTGTAAGGCAATATTTTTTCAATATTATCAGTTATGAAACCTTAATCTTACAAAAACATCATCCATTACTAATGCCAAACAGCTTAAAGCAGAGTGGAACTAAAATTTTCAACAAAAGAAAATATAGAAATTTAAAGACTTGTTGCATTTATCTTTAATGATCAAAGTTTTTCCTTCTTTGTTCAACCTTTTCATACACAGTTACAGGGATATATGTTCCAAGGACATTGCAAATCTGAGTAAAGAGAATAGAAGTGCAGCCTAAAGCAGATTTTTCAAATTCAGCCTGTAATATCTTCTCTTTTGCTTACATTTGTGAACTGTGTGCGCTAAGACCATAGAGAAATGGTAACTGTTAGTAGCATTCTGCTCTGAATAAAATGACATTGCAAGCATTTCTGGGATTCGGGGGGTTGTTGCAGGTTCACGTTTGCAGGATGTGCACTTATGTCTTTTTTAAATGAATACTCTGCAATACTGGATGAGAAAGAGAGAGGAGACAGCTGCAATGCAAATATGGAATAAGGAATTTATCTTTTCTTAAAGTTTATGTTATTGGTACAGAACTTGAAGACAAGCAGACTGAAAAGGAAACAGAAAATTGTTAAAAGATTAGTTCAGCACAAATTATGAAGCAGTACAATGCAAATTCAATTCACCTTAATGAGAATACTTCATAGAAACACAAAAGTTTTTAATGGAAATATTGATAATAAGATTCATAGCTTAATTCCTAGACAGAATTCCATGTTATTATAGGTGAAATTCACCCAACCTGGAGTAATTTCCATGTCTGAGACAAAATGCATATTTTAAACTCTACATTCCTACATCGATGTTAAAAAAGATTAAAAAAAAAAAAAAGGAAATAAAAATTTGGGACAGAAAAGAAACTGCTTGGTTTTTAAGGCAGACCAACTTGGTTTATCTGGAATTCTTGGGACAGAAATTAAAAATTAACAGTAGAAATATGTTGTAACCTTTCGATATATGTTTCTTGGAGATTTAGCTAAGGCAATTGCTTTCATGTTTTTGTTTGTTCTGCATGCTCACAATTACCTATACATGATGAAATTAAAACAAGAATGATTTGGGTTTTTTCTACAGCAGACAAATGGTGTAGCAATAAATTTCCTGTGTCCAGTCCATCTCACTGATTGCATTTCCTATTCCATTTTCCTCTTTTTCTTTAGATTAGCACTATTTGTGTATAAAAGTACATTACTCTGGATTCTATCTTCCAAACATTTTAAGTAGCTACTTACTATGATTTAATTTTGGGGACTCCTGTGCCTAATAAGCTTTCCATTTAAAATCTGAGCTTTGAGCTTTGTAAAAGCTACGTGGTCTACATGTAAACACTGTGTAAATAGCATCTGAATAAAAGGCAGGGGCACACATTAGGAGCTGCCAGAACTGTGTCTGTTGTGGCTGCCCTGGTCGCTGCTGCTTGAGCTGCTGAAGAACAAAAGTACTGATTGACTGGTGCCAACTCAAGCAAAAAATATGCCAGCGTAGAGAAAAGTTAGAAACAAGCACAGAAATAGGCTATAGGAAGTGTGTATATTTGTTGGTAGAGGGACAAGAGAGAGCCATTTAAAATGTGGTTGTGAAACATGTTTGCTTGTGATTTTATTTAGTACAGGAATAGAGAATCTTGTTCTTAGATTTTGTATCTGTCAGATGATACTACCCCACATGGTTTTACAGAATCTGATTTCAATGTTGTTTGAAAAGGGTTTTTTTGTGTTTATACAATTTAATATATTGCTAAGCCTTAGCAATAAAATGTAGATTATTTCATGTATTATAATACAGCAGAAATGTGTTTGTGGCAGAGGTTTTTTTTTCTAGAAACTGATAAAAGTGAATGTGGGACTACAATGTCCAGCATACTGTCTGGAGAACATTTATTTATTTAAATCAGAAAAATAGTTCTTAATTGCTGGTTATGAATTAAAAGCTTTTAATGGCTTTGCCTCACTGTCCAGTTTTTTGCTGGAAAACTGCATTTTGTATGTATTTGCTCTAAGCAGCAGATTTTGTTTTACTCAGTGAAATTGAAAGTAATCAAACATATGTTAATATCCACAGGTAAAAATTAGTGTTTTATTTAAACAGAAAATTCTAAAGGAAACTTTAAATTAAAAAAAAAAGAAGTTACATTGCTGGTTTTTTTAATGAGGTATGTATTCATCAATTTTTAGGTATACTATAATGTTCAGATACCATGCCTTTCTTAAATGAATATTTATAGTGAATCTGTTATACTATGAGTACTGTAACAATGTAATAAGGCTTTCAGACTAATCAGTGATGAAACTACCACTACCTTTCCTTTTATTATTTGCTTCTTTTTTTCCTTTTCTCTTTTTTTTTTAAACTTAGTAGTAGAGAAAAATGGTAGACATTTAAGAGAACTTAAAGTCTATTGTCTGTCATGTAAGCTGTTGTGGTAGAACTGTGTAGCTCAGACACAACAAAGGGGTAAGAAAAATAGAAAAACTATTTGTGCAAATAAGAGTTGAAAAAATATTTCGAAAACGTATGTATGATAACATTGACCATTGAGATGTTGATTTTTCCCAAACAGGAGGAAAGCTTTGGTTTTAAGCAAAAAAAAAAGGTTCTAAAGATCTTGGGTTCTTTTGAAAAAAAAACTGCAGCCAACAATGTAGTCTTTGTCTGCTTACAAATAGTTTTTAGAGCCCAAAAATATGTGCCAAGGTCTCAAAATTGCTTACCAGGTTAGATCTTTCCATTAACCTAGGGAAATACATTACAACAGATTCTTTTTCAGCAATGATAATTTTTTAGAAGAGTGGAGTTTTTCATTAAATAAGAAAGTAAAGAGGAAAGAGGAAAGATACTGCAATAGGTATACTTATATGATAGGACAGGTTTTCCAGTTTTGTATGTTTCTGTTATACATAGACAAAACAAGCTCTTCCAAGGAGGAAGAGAAAGGATAATTATAACAGTTCACCCGAGGGACTTAATAAACTCAACGTTTCTTGGAGTCAAAACCACATTATTTTCTAGAAGACATACTATTTATCTTGTTTCTGGGAGGGGGAAAATCTTCAATTTATGCATTCAAGAAACTATCTGGAAGATCATAATGGGACCTTCTAGTGAGAGAAATTGAGTCTGAGTATTTTTTGAAAATATTTTTTTTATTTGTATCAAATACTGACATTACAGTGTCTTCAAGTAATCGAATTAGTGATATTTATGGAGGTTTAAATGTACATCCTGACTACTAGCACTACATTCTCTGACAAAATTTGAAGGGTTAAAGTCATGAAACTCCTGATGTAATTTGTCTATCGGATTGATGGAAAATATTAAATGAATATCAGTTTAGTCAGACTTCTTCTAATGTTCCTGCAACTCATGTTTAATCATACTGGTTAGCGAGATGTTGACTACTGTTGGGAACCTAGTGATGAGCTGAAGAAAGTAGATGATGACTGGAACAGAGGAAAAATTGCTTTTCACGAGCCATCATGATGGACGCAGATCCCTCAGAGCTTTTCAAAATGTCTAGAGAAAAGCAGGGTATTGGTTCACAAAAGGAAAAGCTGGCCAATCAAATGGTTTGCATTCATTGTGTTACTTTTAGATCATGTTAACAAGTGAATGACAGCCCTTATTTGCTCATAGCTTTCACTTTATGGAAAAATATGCAAGAGTTTCATTCATGCAATTATGGAAAATAACGGACTTGAAATTCAGCTGGAAACAAAGTGTCAGGTCTTCCTGCTCAAGCTGACAGATCTCAAATCAGTTGTCATATTTACTTTAAAATACTTTATTGCAGAATATTGACTATTTTGCAAGGAGAGATGATAGCTATGGACTTCATGCTATTAATCTCTTGAGAAGAAGGTGATTATAAGCTAAGTTTCAGTCTTTTGAGGGGCAAAGATTTTATTAATAAATTCGCCTGAATTTTAACCACCTTTTTTTTTTAAATGTTATTGAAGGTGTCATACCAGTTAATTAATTGAAATAAGCACTTGATATTGAGCCCTAGAGAAAATGTTGGTAATTATTGCAGCTCAAAATTTAGTATTTGCTTTAGAGTTTAATTAACAGCATTATGATTTGTGTCATAGAGTAGCTCTAGACCTTGCCGTTTTCAAATTAAAAACCTTAGCACTTTTTTGACAGTTTTCGTGCCAGACAAAGCCTTTTTGACTGGTTTGTGAAGGTAAATGGAAGAGTTCAAGATCATCTATTTTTTGCTCTGGCAGTGGGGTTTAGGCAGATGCACCTAAGAAGCAGTTTCAGGAAGCTAATCTCTTGCATCTAACTTACTCTGTGTTTTGAATCACAAAGTTACCTGTGAATCTATGTTAAGATTCACAGTTACAAAACCATTTCATCTGAAAATCTGTGCTCTGGTGACACCCAGATATCAGGCAAAAATGAGCAGTTAAGTTCTAAATGCTCCTTTAACACATCAACGCAGCACATAGATTAAAATCAGAGTAGAAGCCACAGACCTTTTCAGTTAAGCAGGCTTTTGGAAGTTACAGGTTTAAGGGGATTCACATCCAGAGCATTTCTTGGTGTGAGCCATCATCATCCTGCAGCTATGTGCTGCATAGCCACCATTAGGAGTTACTGCAAGTGAAAAGCAATAAAGTGACTTTCCCTCTGTGGCCTTTTAAACATTGAACTGGGGACAGACATACGCTTTCTGAAATCTGACCACAGGTCTCTACCTCCCCTTCTAGCTGAGTGCTTATTACTCAACAAGAGACATAGAGCACGCTCCTGATCTCTCCCATGTTCAGTAAGAAAAGAGAACTCTCGCATGACACTGCCTGCGAGGAAGTGAAGTTGTTTATGAAACACTCAAGTTTGAACGCAAGCATGATGACTTGAAATATTGGCTGCATTAAATAAAAAATAATGTAAAAATGCAATTCTCTATTTGGGAATACCAATTCTGTACCTAGATTAAGCTAACACACCACATGATTTGTTGGTGCAACTTTCTTCTAAGTAACTCTTACTGACCGTTGTAAATCAGAATATTTTCTGTGCATCATTTCAATTTGTTTTGAATCTGGGATAATAACATCAAAATCTTGCAGATGATCTGAACTGAAGATCATGGCAGAGAGTACAATAAAGAGATGTAATAATGCAAACTGTCATAAATGTTTTTGTTTCCTGAAATATGCTGACACATATTTATGGAAAGAAAAGGTTCTCTTTAACTTTGTGGTGCGTAGCAGAGCTCAGAAGACATGTACTTTCAGAACAAGTGAAATAGTTTCTAACAGTGAGGTACTGTAACTTTTTACAGAAAAAGAAGTAAGTCTGAAAATGTCTGTTTGTTTGACACTTTTCTCCCCATCTTAACATTTCCATGAGTTCTTTTCTGCATGTGGCAAAAATTGTGTAGTTCTTTTTACTTCTACTTGCAACATTATTTATTTCTCAGTATTTGCAATATGGGAAATTCAAAATATGTCTCTTAGGTATTAGAGAATGATACTTTTTCACAATCAAATTTCATTTGGTCAATAAAAGACTACTTTCTTCTTTAACATAAGATTATACAGTTATTAATAGTGGGAAATTAATTTCTGATCTTATTTTGAAAAGCTGTTTTCCAAAAAGACTCTTTACCTATAAAAGGGTTGTGTACGTGCCTGTTACAAGCTGTGAGGTGTTAAGATATTCTGCATTTCAGGATGTATGACACAGAATTCTTCTGATGTTTATAGCCTTTAAAATAAATTGTTTCAGTTCTTTAAGAATTGCTTCCTGCAGAGAAGAACCTCATAATTAAAAACAGAGTAAGATTGAACCGCAGTGCAAGTCCTTTGATGTCTTGGTTACCTGATAGATTTTTTTGAGATAAGATGAACTATAGCTGTTGGTAATACTTTTCTTTTCAAGCCAGATTTGCAGAACTACCTAGAGTTAGCTTGTTTTTATTTTCATTTGATGAACAGAATATTAAGCATGAAGAAGGTAATTATAGTATTCAGAATAAGACAGATTTACTGACTGGAATGCCTATTCAAAACACTACAAAAATTTCACTATAATTGCTTATCTTCTGTTTGGGTTGTGTTCCTTTCAAATCTAATGATTTATTTTTTTTTTTCCTTTTCTCACTTTTTTTTAAAGGTATGCTTACTTTATAAACAGAAATGCTTCTTTCATCTTCTTCTTAACCTTCTTTTGCTCTCTTTTAAAAAAATCCCAACAAATAAAATCCCCTAAAGCAAATACCTGAAAATATCCTAGAAAACCAGAAAAAAGTTCAAAATAGAATAGTATGTCTAGTATACAGTTTGTATTTCAGTTTCATTTCAGACAGAGAAAAATGGTGAAAATTAGTCTGAAGTACTTAAAAGTTTTTTCCATCCTGTAAAATCTAGTTTTGTTATTTTCCACTCTGCAATCTCATACCGTACAGTGCACTTCTAGAGCCTGTCTGTTGTGTTCCACCTACGTGTAGGCACACATAACTTGCCATTGGTACATTTAATAAGACGAAACATATTATTTGTAAAATGGTAATGGTATATCATAGCAGAAATCTGTCTTACAAACTAATTTTTCCTAAAAATTATATGCTGAGCTATGTGCAACGTTGCTGTGTGACTAAGGATTAGATCAAGTTTCGACTACACTAATCCTTTTGAATCTTATATTAGCATCGACAAATTAATCACTGCAGTTTTAAATCAAAAGGTTTGTTAGTAAGACCAGAATTTATTTTCTTTCATCACATTATGTTTCTGGGTTACTGAACTTTTATCTGTGTAACCCCTAGGTAAAGCAAAGTTGGTATGGCTCCATAAGTAGCTTTAGCTTCATTTTTTTCTTCTATCCCTATACAAATTTGTACTTGTTGATTTCATAAGATTCCTTTGTTTATATTTTTGTTTCATGACCTGCTTGGTTGAGTCTTGCTGGGTAAATAACACAGCAAGACATGTCAAAATAATAATATTCTCTATAGCCTTATTTTATTAGAAAACTATGTAATAAGCTAAAAATAGTTTTTTATTCTTAATAGTGAAAACAAACGACTTATGAGATAGAGTATGAAGGTCTGAAAAATGCATTTTGCCACTTCTCTTTAATATCCTTTCCTTCCACATTACGTAGCCAAACAACCTTCATCAGATTCCTATATGGAATAAACTCTACAGTCTCCTTGAAGTCTCATTCTGTCACCTATAAGTTTAGAGGCAGGGGCACAGATTCCCCTCTGAGCTATAGAAAATTCTCTCAGTTAAACAAGTTTAGTTACTCTTGAGAATCGAGCATTTCATTTTCCTCAAAGGAGTCCCACTTAACCTAAAACTCTTCAGTCAGAAAAACACACACCTTGCAGCTGAGCAGCTTTGCTCAGCAGCTTTGCACTTTTGAGCTGAAAAATACATTATACGGTAATTATATGACAGACCACAAACACATCTTTAAATTGTATTTTCTATCATGGTGTTTTGTTATCTCTGTCTGTGTAAACTTAATAGATGAGATGCAGTGAAATATAGTGAAAATTTTTGTACCATCTTTAATATATCTGTTATCTTTTTGAAGAAAAATTATCTATGCTTTGGATATGCTGCTGGTGTCAGTGTCTTAGCAAAGGATTTAAAGTTTCATAAATCTTCATCTGCTTTATACAGTTAAGATGCAACACATATAATCTTGAGAGACTTTATCTTTTCTTTCTTTCTTCAACTGAAATTTTCAGTTACTATCCTTGAAACAGATCTGGATCATATTTTATATTAATTTCAGATTTTTGGCATGCCACTAGCTTTAGTTGTTTGTTTTGAATTTGTGCTTCTCATTGATGACAGAAATATTTGATTCAAAAGATATCAGAGCAGTATGAGGTTAGTCTCTGAATAAACAAAATATTTATGCTTTTTAGAAATTTAAATGAACTTGGATTGACCGGACTTCTAAATCCTATATACTAGTGATGTATTGCATCTTATGAAAGCTATGACTTAGGTGTGTATTATTTTTCCCTAAAAGACAGAGTAGGTAAAACTGAACCAGAGAGAAATTCTCATAGATGTTTATAATTAGAGCCTTTTCTCTCTCCTTTAGCTGAGGAGTGAGAGGAAATTTGTGTAGCTGAGGTCTTAAAAGTAATTTTAAAATTCCTAAGAGAGTTTTCAAAATACAGATTATTGTAGAAATCTGTATAAAGCGTTGCATTGCAGATAAAGAGATGCCTGCAGCTAGACAAATTTTGATGGACTGAAGCATAATAAATGAATCTAACAAAAGAGAAATTAAACAATAGTTTGTTTTTGTGACTTTAGCAAGGAAATTTTATTCCAAATTTGCTCTTTCTTCCTTTTCCATCAGTTCTACCTCTTGAAATTCAAAATCTAACATATGTCTGTAAATCTTAATTCAGATTAAGACCTCCCTACAAATACAATTATTGTAAATTAATCAGAATTGTTCTCGTATAGCATGATGACATTCATAAGTATCATAACAAATTGCTATTTCGTTATTCCAGGAAAGATATAATTATATTCAAATAGTTTAAATGATAGGCAAGATATTTCTCTACTGAGTTCCAAACAGATATGGTATAAAATATATTCGGTTCATAAGATCATAGTGACAGACAAAAATCTTCTAATCTTTTGAAATTAAATTGATATGGCACCTATTCAGTGACTTTTAAACTTGTCGGCTTAGAAGATGTTATCAGTCATAAAAGCAAAGAAACCTGCTTTTTTGATTTTTCTTTAAAGATAGTGTCCAGAATTCTATATGGAAGAAAATTAGATAGATAAATTTATTCCATTAAATTACTCTGATGCAGATTTACACATACTTACAGACAATTTTAACCAGAGAAAAGAATTGTACAAATCTTTATTATCTAGTGAAAATTATTTGGATCGTACTTTGTTAATGTTATCTCTAGAGATATAGGGATATGTATGCTTGAGACAATAAATTCAGGGAGGGGGAAAAAAGCATTCATATTAAGTACTGAAGTATGTCAAAGATGAGATAACAGATTTTATCTGGGAATGATTGACACGAGAAACAAAAGTGTAGAAAATACAAGTAAAATTCAACCTATTAAGTCTGATTGCTTAAAGGAAAATAAGGAAACCTGTCTCTCACAGACATTTCTTGAAGCATGAAAATTGTTTAAAGGGCATCCTAATTTATAAAGTTCACAAAGCTATCTGTGATGGCAGGAAAAGATTTTTTCTTGAAATGGATGCCTTATTCTCTTTCTCCCAGTAGCTGCTCAGAGCCTTTGTCTATTTATATTCATTATTGTTGCTGTAAGAACAGTGCTGGTTTTCATTATTTCATTGGCATGAGAAGCCCTGATTCAGTTTTGCTGTCAATTTTGACCTCTTTCTGTACCTCCTCTACTTTCAGTGACTAAAAGCATCAGTAAATAGAAACAGAGAAAACCCCACAAAATACTTTTTACACAACAAAATAAGTATAACAACGTTCAAGATATATCTAATCACAGTTCATGTTTCTGATAGGGTAAAGCATGCACTGAGAGTTTGTTCAGCTGTTTATTGCACTGTTACATACATAGGGAGTTTTCACACACCTGGTGGGAAAGAGATTTGAGAGTACACATAAATATTCTAATAAAAAATAAGAGTCTCAAAATACCTTCCCAGAAAGAGCAGAATAAAATCAATGTTAATTTTAATGTTGAAAAGTATTTTTTGTCAAAACATTTTGAGAACACATTAGCTTTTCCATTTGATTTCTATCTGTATTATTTAAAAGTAAACAGATAGTTTCCAATTTTAGCTAGCTAGCCACTCATCTCTGATTTAAAAGAGAATGTGTCCATATATATATACACACACATATATATGTATTTATACCCATGCTTTACCAATCCATTTAAGTTAATTATCTTGAAGTTTAGGTTTCATAAATTAATCACTGGTGTCCATCAATGTGGACTGTGGGTTTATCTGCTATGCTTAATCTAGACCTAATTTAATGGATCACTATCAGAGATACTTTGTTTGCAAAAGGCATGAAATATGCTCATCAGCTTTCTCTGCTGCTCACTCCTGCACAAGGTCCATGAAATATCCAAGTGTGATGTGCAGTTACTGGTATGACTCCATTCAGCTCTGGTAGGAGAATGCCATGCTCTTTGAATAATTCTGGAATAATTTACTCATCTGAAAATAAATGTGGCTCAGGTGACTGACATTTGGGCACACATTTTTTGCCTGAATTGCAGCTTCACAGTAGACACAGGTAGAAAACAATTGTATCAGCCAACATGGAAGCTATTACAAGAATAAATTAGTTATACTTCAATGCACAATGCTTTACATTCACAAGAACCATGATCCCAGCTGACACCTCTATTACAGTCTCAGAAAGGAGCCAGAGACAAACACTGCAGAGAGAACAATTTTCTACTAAATATTTTTCTGTCAGGAAACCATATTCAGAATGGCCTGAAAAGAAAATGCCTGTACAAAGTATACACCATATGGCCTAACTATGATATATCATAGGGGCCATAGTGGGAAATAACAATTTAATAAAAGGAAATTAAGTTTATTAAAAATTTGTCTAAAATAATAATTGCCAAAATACCACATTGCTTTATTGGCTTCAACAATAATTGCTTTTCAAGTCAGATGAAATCTACAGATTTCGTACGGTTTTCATCTTCTACTTCTTTATGTTCTGTCTAGCTCCTATACTTGACCCTTTAACCACTCGTGTTTTGTGTCTTCTTTGGCTTTTCAAAACATTCCAGCAGCTGCTAACTGATTACGACAACTCCAATTAGTATTGGGTAGATTAGTAGAAATTACTCAGTGGATTTACACTGGAAATAATCAAGAGGATTATTTTTTATTTCCCTCTCCTCCAGTCAATACATTTAAAACACTAATATTTTAATTTTTTTTCGGTAGTATATGTACTCTTAAAGAAAAGAGAATTTTACCTCACTGTTAATATGTTTTGTTTGGCTGAGTTTTATGCTATCCTAACAAACATAATTAGGGGTCTTTTTCAACATATTCTCAAGAATTTAGTCATGCATTGCCAGTGAAGCAGACTTAACATTGTCATTTTTTACTGAAGTCTGAGCGAAAGCAAAAAGTAATAATTTATGAAACTTCTTGATATTCAAATGAATGGAACAAGCTGGAAATTATCTGATTTATTCTGGAAAAAGTAGACGTTAGCTCTGAAGCAGTAGTACAAAATATCTATACTGCACTTCTTAAGAAATCTGGAGATGTCACAAGCAGAGAAACAATGGAATAATTCCTGAGATTTACAACTTTATGGGTATGGTGTATGCTTTGGCAAGCACGTTAAGCAAAAGTATACTGACTAATTTTAGTGTCATGCTGCACAACATAAGAGGAGACAAATTGCAATATTAAACATTCTTAGACCAAGAAAGAGAATTGATTCACTAAAAAAGTACTTTCACTGCAGTTACTTCTGATAAAATTATTCCATTTTTATTTTGGGGCTGGGAAATGTGTCACAAAATTTGGAGGAATATCTCAAGAAATCTGTTGCAGAGTACGCTCAACTCAACTAAATGACTTAGGAAATCTGAAGACAATGTTACCTAGTCAACTAAATCCAACTACCTTCATCACAGGGATTAGAGATAGCTCCTGACTAATATGCTTAGATACCCCTGTTAAAGTCCAGTCTTGCCTTTAACATTTATCACTCCACAGTTCTCTTTCTAAAGTAAAAACTGTACTTCTTTACCACCTATAACTGTTGAGTGAATGAAACACCGTCGAACACTTATGGTCAAATAACTATGATACACGCTGCAGGCTTTGTTAGGTTTGACCTCTCACAAGAAGGATTAACACTACTGTTTCTGACAAGCTTAGACTTTGTAAGTAACACTTGATTTTTTTCCTCTGTTTTGTTCTTTCTATTGCTAGAAAAAATTATCATTATACTGTTTCATTCCATAGTGAGATAAACATCGATACACTAACCTCTTTTCATATAACATCCCTATGATTCATGTGCAGGATTACAGTCTATCGGCTATATGTGCTCAAGAGGAATTAGTGCTGTGCTTAATACTTAATTACTAATGGACTGTAACCCAGATGAATCTGTCATAAATATGGAAAAATTCTGAGCTGATGATTGTAATTAGTTCACTGTAATCTGTAGACACAGCGGAAAAATCAATACAAAAAATTAATGGAAGAAATCCCTTTGAGCAGGACATAAATCACACTGAGAAATTCACTATCTTTCTGTATGTGTCTCTTCATTTTTTGAGGTGTGAAGACTTTTCCACATACTTATTATAAAAGTGACATCAACAGCAAAAAAACCAACCCCTCAACACTCTCTCTTCCCTGCAAAATCCCAGTAAGACAGCATCAGTACTTACAACAGAAGTACAAAAGTGGTCATGGTTCTAAAGCCTGCCAGAGTTCAAGAAATGTTTAGACAATGTTCTCAGCACGTGGTGTGGTACTCGAGGCTGTCCTGTGTAGGGTCAGGAGCTGGACTTCAATGATGCCTGTGGATTCCTTCCAACTCAGAATAATTCTATTATCCTATGATTCTATAATTCCAGGGTAGATTCTACTTTTTCTTAGGAAAAGCTCAAGGTCCCAAAACAATTTCTCTAAAGAGGAGGCTCATGCCACTGACATGGAATAAAAGACAAAAGTCTGTAACTAGTTAATCAGTAAATCATTTTCATTCCCAGTGACAAGTGGAAGTATTATCATTTACTGCTGAGCTGAATGATTTTATAGTTCTGTTATGCTTCATAATTAATGAGGATGAGCAACATATTTTATAGAATTTAATCCATTTCTTCTGAAGTATACTTACACAGACAGGAAAAATGTGAATTAATACAATACTGTTTTTTATTTCTGTTTTTAGCATTCCTTTCACTCTTTTATTATGTAGAATTTCTGTTAAAGACATGAAAATGTATTCTTTGTACTTTTCAATTCACTGCATTGAATTAAATTTGGTTCTGTATCCCAGATCTTCTAATATCATTTAGTAAATTTACAAATTTATATGTGAATTTGTGAGAGGACCATGTATGACATGAACAGATGATTTTTTTCCACTGTTTCCAATAAGGTTCCCTTCATGTGACACAAAAGGTTAAATGGATCCTTCACATGACTGCTATATTTCTTCTTACAATACAACTTTCTCTTGACAGCTGCTAAAAAGACAAGTAGTCACAAGTTATTCGTTTCTGCTTCATGCTGAGCTTTACATTATTTAGGTGATCATTTGCATGCAGAGCATGGAGAACTTTGTTCTTTCCCCCATTTGAAAATAACATAATATAAATTAACAGAGATTCAGTTTATTTTACACTTAGTGCTCAAGTTTAACCTTTGAGAGTCTGACTTGTAACAAAATAAACTTTATATGAGTCACAGAAAATCTTTGGAAACCTGAGTAATTCCCTTTTTATGAAAGCAGTAGTACTATTTAATATATGCTACTATGTAATATTTTATTCTGTGTATGCAGGTGTAAAATATGATCCAGAATCCAGCAATGTGTTGCTGCACAAGGTAGAACAGTATGAAGCATTTCATTTTCAAAAATGCAGTGGTACTATCAAGATAATCAGTTCAAGTTACTATTTTATGTGGCAGAATAATTCTGTAAGAAAAATAACTCACTGAAAGATATGAAAGAAAGAAATCAGTATTTTCCCTTAAAGCCAATTCGTTAACATAGAAGCCTTCAACCAGAATATTACTTTAGTTTGAGTTCTTATTGATAAGCGCAAGTGGTTCAGTTTTTCTGTTTGTTTGTTAATTGTTTTCCTGCCATTACTTGTGACAATTAATGGGCCATGTGCTTAGTAGGGGCTTATCTTTTTAATCAGTCACCATTTAAACCACTTTTATATTGCTTCAACAAGTATCAGTCTTACAAAAGAGCTTGAAATTCCATGTCACTGACTTCTATGTATTCAACTTTCATTATCAGTTCAGAATAGCCTTGAAGATCTTTTTGAGATACCCATGAGTATCTCCAAAAATAAGTTGTCTGTTGAAAGAGGTGCACATAAATTGAAGGGAGATGAGGGAAGGTCATGTTGTTTTTATCTTCTGTGGCAAGAGCACTTGTTTTCCTACGTGGTGTCCATTCCTGATGTGAAAATACATTATTAAATCCTTATCACCAGGAAATAAAATAAGAGGGAGGAACAGCTGAGGTGAGCTAATAATGGCCTCCAGCTACCTTATTCCTTTAGAGCTCCTTCAGTCTTATCAATTTGGCAGGAGTATCAAGGAAGTTATGGTTACTTTTGAGCCTCGATTCAGATTTTCTTAAGTCATCTTTAAGAGAGCTGATGTTCTAATTGCCACATAAATTGTTTCAGCTCAGAGTTTGTTAAGCACTGACACATTTTACTGAAAAAAATAAAGGTATGTAATTTGACACAGTGACAGATTAATACCTTAGCATTAGACTGGCAGAACAATTAGACGGCTTAAATGTTTCCTACATCTTAATGTCTATGCTACTTCAGGAAGCCACAGTAAGTCCTGTTTTTCTGAAGGACATGTTGCCATTTCAGTGACAGAAGTAAATCAGGCTATCAAAGGATTTAACAGGATTACAAGAAGTCTTGCAGCAATTACATTTAAATCTAGAAAATTAAAAGCTGGGGAATTTAGGTTCAGCATGGTGTATTTAGTATGGTACCCACCACTGGTATCCCATAAGCTGATAGTTCTTAGTTCTCATTATATATGTGCAATTGGTTTTGTGAAAGAAAATGAAATATAACAGTCTGAACTACATGATAAATACGACTTAAACAAGACAAAACTTTGTGTTTCTACTGCCTTTATTTTATAATGTAATCAAACTAGTTTTTGTCTAGAATTAAGCCTGTTGAATTGATTTCACCTAACTATAAGGTTATACAAAATTTATGTTATTGCTCTTCACTGACAACCATCAGATCAATATGATTTTGGCCCATAAGAGTACAAATATTGGTTTTTTAGCGTAAAAAAACCCCCAAAACCCATAGATCTGTTTTTAATATAAACATTCTTTATGTTAGTTGTGAAATACTGGTGATTCCTTGAAGAACACAGATGCAATATTATTGAGCTGGTATAATCACTAATTTAGGCAAGAAAATTTTATCAAGTTATTTCATAGTTAGGGAAACAGTTAAAGAATATTGTACCTTAACCTGCTGGAGGTAACTTTGATAGAAATAACTATGACTATTTGGAATCTCAGTCAGAAATATTATTGCTTGGGTTATATTTTTTTATTACTCTGATAGAATATTCCTTTGCTTACATGTCTGAGTCATGTTAAGTAGCTATATAGACTGCTGTAGTATGTTTAATAAGCATAGAAAACCCCATCAAAACTTTACACATCCATTATCTTATTTGACTGTTCCTCCCTAAAACAGAGGCAGATATTATGCAAGGGAAGCAAAACAGAAATATCATATAAGATGTAAAGACTTGTGAAATTTTGATTCTTACGCCAGTTTCAGTTTTAATGGCCTTCAGAGGTGTAATATGTTTTGCACCACTACAGGTAGAAACAATTATCATTCTTTAACTTTGTGAAGAAACTAATTGCAAAATGGGATGGATACGTTTTGTCTCAGGAAACAAGATTTTATAAATGCTAAATTATCATGTTGGAACTTGAGAGTGGGCGGGGTGTTTTTATCATTACAGGCTTGATGTTTCTGTATTCCTTTGATTAACAGCTGACTTAAGGGGTGCAACTATTTTTGGGTTTTGCTTGTAATTTTATTACCATAAAATTTTAAGGAGGATTCTAAAAAGGATTTCTGGTTGAACTGAGGCCCACTGTCTGTGGTTAATTTATTACTGAATAAGTCAAGAATCTCAACCCAGAAGCAGTTAGGAATTGGATTGAGGCCAAAGTATGTGAGAGTTAGCAATCACACTAACAGAACTGCAGAGCTGAAGGAAAACTTTAGAGGACATTTAGTGCATCCTTTCCTTCCCAAGGTATGATTAGCTACATTTCTGTTATGCGGGGAAAATTTTTTTCTAGACATTTGTAAAACTCATTACAGACTGAAACCTTCCATTACTACTTCATTCATCCTCAAAGATTTTTCTAATTTCTAACCTGATTTGTCATTGTTGCAATCACGTCATTACTATTGGTCTTTATCACTAGGGGCATGCAAAACAGCTTGTTTCCACTCTTGTTTTTTTCTTGCCTTTTAGGTATGTTAACAGTGCTGTTTTCTCTCATATCTGCTTTCACTTCTCATGAATTCACTTTCATTCATCTAGCATGAACTTTTTTTCAAATGTTAAAGAATCATTTAACAGTTTCTATTTTCCTATGACATTGCTTTCTTTGTTTGTTTTATTTTTATTAGTTTTAATTGCAGAGAACTATTTAGCAGCACATGATTCCTTTGAACATGTGTAGCAGGTACAGTTCATAAACCAGGCAGAAACACCAATTAAGTGTAGTGGTTTGGTTCAAAATATCCATTACTTACTTATTTTCCTTCTGTGAGATAAGAATTAGGAGAAAACAAAGCAGGCACAAAACTTAAAAGAGTATAAAGAAGTTTATTAACAGACCTAAAAGAAAGAAAAAAAGTCAGACTAAACCTTCAGAACACTTTTCTTTCCCCCACCTTTCTCCCTTCTCCCACTGACAACATAAAAAGACAACCCTTGAGATTTTCAGTCAGTTTACCACCTCTATAATAATCCGTTTTTCAGTTCACTTAGGGAGAGGAGTCTCTCTTGCTCATGCTATGGAGACATCTCCACAAGAAACTGTTCTCTCATGGCTTCAATGTCACAGCGAGACAGCCGCCCGAGTTGGTTCTCTGCTCACATGTGAGAGTCCCTTCCCTTGACTTACAGCTTTCCCCACAACTGCTTTCGAGGGTCCAATCTTGAGCTAATGGGGTACCATTTTAAGGATGAGCTGTTCAGAAGCAAAGGTTCTCTTCACTTATTTCTGGGAGCATCTTCATCTCTAGTCTTGTTCTTCCCTGGGAGCAAGGGTCTTCATCACTTTCATCTCTCTCTGTTCAAGCTTCTCATCAAATCACAGCTACTTCAACATTTGCTTGTTTCAGCACAGATACTTTTGCTCACAAGTACAGTTTGAACGCTCCACCCCCCATGCTTTCATGAAATTACAGCGGGTACTCTGATGTATCATAGTCCATCACCATAGCTTTACAACAGAATTTCAGCTTCTAGGTTTGAAGCATCTCCTCTTTCTCCTCTCTCGGGGTTTCAGCTCTTCCTTCTTCACTTACTTTGGTGTCTTTATGGTGTTTTCTTCACGTGCCCTCACCTTTCCTCTTCCTCTGATTCGGGAGAGGATCGATGTCTGCAGGCTTCATCTGTTCTGGAGAATCTTACAGCACTAAGAGACTTAATCTCACCCAGGCCTTGCAGCTGGAATTTGCCTTTTGCTGTTGGTCACCTAATTTCTGCCGGGTGGCGGCCGGAGCTCGTTCCGGGGTAGCATTTTATGTCAGCAGCCGCACTGGAGGGGCTGGCCGAGCGCGGGGCCGCCCGCACGGAGCAGGGCCGCGGTGGAACAGGGCCTCACGGCTCCGGGGTGGCCGTGCCCGGCCGGCCCGGCCCGCACTGAGGGGCTGTGCCGGGTGTCCAGCGAGCAGAAGCGGCTGAGATCTCAGCCAAGCCGTGCCGAGGAGGGCCCGGCCCGGCCCCGCTGGGCTGCACCACGGGCCCCCAGTGACCTGTCCAAAAGCCGGCAGCAAGAGAGCTTTCCCAGGCTTTGTTCGTTCTTGAACGTGGATCGCAGAGGCGTCTCAAGCTTCTTAAGTGGCTCAAAAACGGTGCCAATATTCAAACCAGCCAGTTGATCGGTTCTGTCAGCTCTAGAGGAAGCTGTAAGCACCTCTTTGCAAAGAATCACTTCTGTGGCTGATGGAGCCCTCTTTAACTAAAAACCCAAACTATGCTAAACCATGACAACATGTCACTGTGGTCTCTCTTGAAACTGCTAAGTATTTGGACTTTGGACATGTCACAGCAGTGAGTCTTGCTGATTTCAAGGATTGTTTAAGAGGGACTACTATTTTCCACCATTTTTCAAATAAAGTATTGAAAATTCTCACTTTCATTCTATATTCCTTTTCCTTTGCATAAAAACAAATTAAAATTTTCAGAATTCATTATTTTATATCATTCTGTCATACCCTGTCTCAGAATATTAATCATTCCAATCAATATACATATAAACTTTTCTGTACTCTCAAGTACTTTTTTAAGCACTGAAAAGAATTTTAGAATTGGGGATGATATACATGAAATTATTCTAGTTCAAAAGCAATTAATATATTCATTACTTCAGTGCAGTTGGCATATCTCAAGCAGTGGATTTGTGTTTGACTTTATCCAGTAGGATTGTTTTAGAGATGGCATGCACTATCTCTGCAGTACACGATAATGCCACATTCAGAATGACAGCAGTCCAAGCCTTGGGGCACCAAATGCTTCTTGAGATATGTTCAATTGCTGTTTAACTGTACTTAGCCTAAGGTACAGAGAAAGAAATGCTGATGCCTTCAAACATGTTTAAGTATTTTTATAGTGTCTTGGCATGTCAGAATATGCCACAGCATAAACTGGGGTACAGTTCCTGAATTACTGCAATTAAGAGGCAAGAATTCAACAACGGTACTGTTGCAGCTATCTGTCTCTGTAGACTAGCTTTCTTTCCCCCCCTTAAACAGTGATTTTCTACAATATGTACCCTCTCAGCTGTTTTCTGCATTATTGTTCCCTGATCATGTAGTCAATACTTGTTATGCTTTAAGAGCTCAATTGTGTCCCTGACCACACAGCTCATAAAACAGGCAACCTTTAAATACAAAAGGCATGTAAACGTACTCCACTTTAATCATATAATGGTGTTTCACTTGAATTTTGGATGGCCTTCTGAATCGAACATATTTGTGTACAGAATGCAGAAAAAATGGGGCTCATCCAAACCACAGTCTCTTTCTTTATAACGATTCCTATTCTTTTTTTCTTTTCTCACGGTAGCTGGAACAACTGCACATGCACTTTTTATAGGTCCTCAATAAATGGAACCATGTGGAGATATTATGGGCCTGCCAACGCGGAAAGCAAAATCTGCATGTAGTCATTGATTTGTCATAGATACTATTTAGAACTCATCTGGCAATGACTCCACATATCTTGTGGACCAAGCTGCATGGTTTACGCAAGTATTGTTTCACTGCTGTAGTACTACATGGTTACTGTGGTTTTGTACTCCTCCAAGAAAAAAGTCTACAGCTAGGAATGCTTTCTGCAAATGTTCAAGTTATTGTGTCTAGATATGGTATCAGTATTGATTTGGAAGGTTTTCCATCTCCAGGGACAAGTATAACAGAACTTTTGCCAACTTAAGTACATCCTAAGTCTGTTGTTACCATCAGCTTTGTGTGTGGTTTACAAAAATGAAAAAGTGAAAAGCTCTTTGCATTTTTTTCCAGTGTCTGTGCTAGGACCATGTCATGACTAGACAATAATGCTGTGTGTCTATAAAATATATTGTACAAGAATGGTTGTTAAAAAATGTGCAGAGTGCAGCCAGAATGTGCATTCTTGACTATATTTCTGCAATATGTGTGTAAAATAAAGCACATAACTTGTAACATGTAGAATCATGGAATGGATAGGGTTGGAAGGGACATTAAAAATCATCTAGTTCCAATCCCCAGGTGTACTTGTTGATTACTGAGTTCATAATACTATGTCCTTGATGAAATATATTAACCTCTTTTTATTAAGAATGGGCAGAGAGAAAATAGTGGAAAACTGCTTGGCTGGAATATTTGAGTTAGTTTCTTTGGCATTAAATTAGAGATAGATCATCATATTTTCCCTGTCTACCCTGCAGTGGTAGGTGCCGTTCTTTTTTGATAATAAGCAATCCTACTAGCCCTAAGGGAACAGTCAGCTACAATCAGCAGAAACATTAGCATACATAAAAATATCTCCATTTACATTCTTTTGTACAAAGTTTTATGGAAAACATAAAACATAGCACTGTCTCAGAAATTAGCTGCAAATGTTTAAGGATTTGTTGGATTAATAGCTACTAAAGTTTAAAAAAATTGTCAAGCAACACCAGCTTCTGATCTAGAAACACCATGAGAACATACGCTTGAAAATAACTGAGAGGACATCTTCTGATGTCTTCTGATGATCTTTTTGTGCAGATGAAAGGTTGAATTTGACTCATCTATGTAAACTGTTAGACCCTAATCCCAAATCTACAGCTTTCTATACAACAAGAAATATCACACATCTTTCTCACTAATTAATATTATGATAAATATTTTTTCGTTAAAAAGGGGCATTTTAAGCACTAATTTAACTTGGTTTCCAGATATGTAACTGCAGTAGGAATCTGTTGGGCTTCTCCCTTGATGATTTGCCAATTGTGTTGACAAATTCTTTGCTGTGTCATACTGCATTACACTTGTCAGCTCTCAGGGGGGTCACTACTGGAGTGTTTAACTTTTAAACTGAGAAGCACTTAAAAAAACATTTCACTTAGAGACAGACATGTTTCAATACAAATTATACTAAAGGACAAGAGTAAGTTTATTTTATTTTCAAATTCGGAGATTGTTCAAAACTCCTTGGCTAGGTAATTGAAAATGCCAAGCATTGAGTTTCTACTCTGCAAAAGAGGGTTGGTCTGTTTCAGTGAATTAGCAAAAACATAGTTACTTATTCTGTAGCTAAAGTGCTGAGGCAGTTCATCCAAATTAGAGGTTAAATGACTGTTGTCAAGTGCAGTGTATAGATAGCATCCCATTTTCCCTTTACTAACTAGTTTAGATACTGGTAATAGTTTAGTCCAGACAGCACTGGTTGTTTCATCCATCTTCTGATATAACATACACACTCATACATAAAGTGTTTCCTCCTTCCACTTCCCTCACCACTCCCCCCCACCACAAGTGCTGGAGTTATGTCAATCTTTTAAACAGAAGAGCAGTTAAAATGCAACAAGTTTCAAATCCTGTTAGATCAAATCTGTACTTAAATGCTGTACTGATTCAAGCTCTAAGAACAGATGCAAGAAAGCAATGGAACAGAAGGATGCATTAACTGTATGTGTCAAACATTAATTGAAGGTGTTTTAGAGAAAAACATATGACACTGAGTTTGACATCCTGAGGGAGATGAGGCTGCTGCTGTTGCTCCATACCCCCAAGTCCAAACAGTAGCAAAGATGAAGATATATTCCCAGTAGGCACATCCACAGAGCACACACATACACCAAATATATACCGAGTTGTCCACACAGATCACAGACACTCAGAGCCCTTACACAAACACAAACAGCACCAGTGGCCTCATTCTGTCCTCTTCTCTGGCTGGACAGGATGAAAATCCACTGGTGAGAGTGGACACACCCATATCGATACATGCAGACATAACAGAGAGCCCATTCCCAGCAAAGAGTTAGAAAGGAGTTTAATAAGACAGAAAAGATGATGTTCATCAGGCACAGGACATAACCAGACAAATTTATTAGCCAGCAAACTATTCACATATGATTTGGCATTTTATCCCCTTATATCTCTATTTCTCCACTCTTGTGCCTCCACAAATCACCTAAACTCCTCACTTGTCTTCCCTTTGGTTTCTCCCCCGAAACATCATCCAAGTCCTGTGCTAACCCAAACTCCTTTCCCCCATATCTTATAATGTGTGCTACATACCTAGACAGCAATCCCCATTACACAGAGAGATGGCTGTTCCTCCTGAATCCTTATTTTGAGTTCCTACCTGCTAGTATACATCAATCTGTTCCTCTGGGCCTGGACAGATGGACCTTTGAGGGTCTGATGGCCCTATGGTGGTCCTGGGAGTAGTCTGTCAGGGTATTTGGGCTAGTACTATTCTTCCAGGTCTCTCTGAGCTCTTCTGTAGATGTAAAGATGAAGTTTATCACATAACCCAACAGGGAAACTCAGCAACACACTGACTTGGATGTTCTTGTTTCTCAAAACAGCACTGTAAGGCTGAATTGTACTGTAAGTCCTCATGCTTTACAATAAGGAATTCCAGTATTTGTCCAGAAGTGAATAGGAGCAGTGCTACAATGCAAAATGGTACATTTTCAAGTGTATGATTCAAGGACCACCAGTAAGGGAAGGATTTTTACGAACGCACATATTGCTGACTTGAAATTTGTTTGAGCTAAAAAGACACCATCAGATATAATGAGATGCTAATTGTTTCAATCTAAATAAACCCCAAACTCAAACAACAACAAAAGAAACTCTTTTCAGCAAACATATATTCCTGTGTTTTAAATAAAGGTCAGACAAATTGCCTTGATCAGCCGTTGCTAATATTATGTCAGAGTAGTAAGTAAAATACTTGCAGCAAGCATAATGTTTAATGGCCACTTTTTGGAAATAAGGTGCTGGTTTGAGTAGTGTATGGAGATTTAAGGGGATTTACTGTTGTAAAAATATGAAAAATTCTGCTTAAAAATCAAAACACATCAGGGCAGCTGAACAGTTAATTAGGCTTCTTATCATTAAGGGGAGTCAGAATAATGCTGATTTAGCTGACAAAAAGAGGATTTTCCAGTTACCATCTCCATCTTCTGTGTATGTCTGCAGAACACAGTCTTCTGAAAACTGATAGGCAGATAGGTTTTCACAGTATTGCATCCTTCACTGGGGGGAAAAAAGAAAAAAAAAAAGTGGGAATTATGTCTAAATGCAAAAGCGTCAAAAATAAATTGGAGAAAGAAAATTAATAAAATAAAAAAACCCCTCAGTTCCCTCCTCCCAGCCTTACACATCTTAGATACAGGGTTACTCAGTTATATAGACACCAGGGCTGTTTCCTCATTAAATTCAGTGATATTTCATCGAAATATTAAAATTTATACAGTTTTCAGAATATGTACAGTAAATTCTATAAAATGTTGACACCTGTCAGCAGTAAATAGTGTACACACTTTACAGTACTGCAACAAATTATTTATTAAATTAATGTTTAAATGTATGAAAAAATCAGGACATGATGAAGATAAATCTGACTTTCAAGAGCTTTTGCCATTCTATCAGGATTAAATTTACAGATGTTGAAATGAAATATGCTTTCTCTGCAAACACCTGTTAGTAAATATTTTAAATCAAAATGGTTTATTCTGGAAGAGAAAAGTATTTTTGGTGGGGTGGGGTTTTTTATTTGGTTGGTCTGGGTTTTTTTTTTTCATCAGCAGTGTTCTTTTTATCAGTTTATAGAAAACTCACGATTGGAATTGTCATTATTTGAGAAGGTAATCTACCAGACAAAGTTAAAAAGAAATAGGCAAAATAGAAGTAATAAAATTAAGGCTGAGCAGGCCTTTGACAGTGTTTTTTATAAGGTACATGGCATTACTGGCAAAAATTACTATTCAAAAGAACTTTGGTGTTGTAGTGGGAAGGTAGAAAGATGCCACAGCCCATATGAAATACATGATTATGTTTCCATGTTGAAGTTCCTTGCTTCCTTCTAAGATATTTTTTTTTATAAAACAAACCTAAATATTTCATCGAATAAATCATATCATGATAAAGTCATATCAAACACACTCGAAAATTTTATTTTTTGATTTATGTCCTTTGTCAACTTTTTTTGAATATCATGTCGTTACTTTGTAGGCTGTTTCAGTGATTCCTTTAGACCATAAAGTACACTATAACTGAATAAAAGCAAGGTTTCAGAATCTTACCCATTCCTTAAAATAGTTGAGGTAGCTTTTAAATTCAGTTGTATGCAAGTATGAAAATACAAGTATTAAATATACTTGCATTGCTAACAGGTAGGAGTCAATCCTGCAGGCCCCTGAACTTTGCTGGTTTTCAGTGAAAGCTCTTACAGGTACAGAAAGCTTAGTGATCTGGAGTAGGACACCTTCTAACATGGCAAGTCACACATAAAATGTGTCTCTCTTAAGGCAGCACTCAGATTCATCCCGTGCCCTACCATACATATATACACACAGAACAGCTTTATTTGTAAGACTGATAAAGTTTATAACCCATAGAAGGGGTTTTGTATGCTCCTACAATTACTGATTTTTCAACTTATGTAACATATTGTGGACTAAAAACAAGTGCCCAATCCTCAGAAATACAAGCAGAGCTTTACATTATATGAAGATTCAGTCCCTTTGTCAATAACAGATCTGCTCATTTGCAGGGCATTAAGTATGTTTGTCAGTACTTGCAGGGTACAGGGTCTCAGGATCCTTTCACATAAATTCAGAGTATTGTCTACAAAAAAATTCAAAGAAAGGTATTTTTAATGTCAAGAAAATTGGCAGTATGGAATTAAGTGCTTGTTTTACTCTTTCAGACATCAAAATTAATTCAGTACCTAATGCCAAATGTGTCTGGAATTGATTTACAAGCACAGGAAGAGGATTAATAGCTTTTTTTTTTTTTTTTCAATTATTAAGGTTGAGAATAACTGTACAGATCTGCTTGTTGCCTCTGGGCACATGTAGTGTGAAAAAATTATTACTGAGGAACTTACTGCAATCTTCCTACCAAGACCTTTAAAAATACCTTTTGTGAATTTAAGGATTCTCAGTTTCAATGGAAGTAATTTTAATATTAATTTGTAAAGACAACTCTCTTTTATTTTCAGATTCACGGCCTCTACCAGATGTAGCCCTAACAGGGAAGTGCACCCGAGAATGTGATGAATATGGCCACTCAGACTCCTGCTGGATGCCAGTCCGCACTTCTCCGGAGAGAAAGCAGAAGAGCCAGCCAAAACTCTCCACTTTTATGCCTGTCGATGAACGGGGCAGTCAGGAAAAGCTGGCCAATGGAGAAGCCTCCCTCATGGGTGATCGCAACAGAAACCTCCTTAACAAAAAGTTGACCTCATCCTATGAGACCTTCAACGCAGCTAGTTTCAGCAAAAATGAAGAAGGCAATCCAGAGGATATCCCCCTTACACAGACAGGGGAATACAAGCCATCTCCTGTCAATACTCTAACTAGAAGAGAAGTTTACCTGTAGGCTAAAAAGCAGCAACAAAGTTCTTTCATAATATAAGAAAGAAATGGGGCAAAAGTCTTAAAATCACAACAATTTTAAGAAAAAATGAGGAAAAAAAGAGGGGGCCACCAAAGAGACAAAAGATCTGCCTGCCACTTCTGCCTCCATAGCAGGCATGTAATTATACTGTCTGCCTGACTATATTGTACAATGTAGAAAACATTGTTGTTACTTGCATGTCTAATTACCCCCTCGCTGATTTTTATTTTCCTAGATCTATGGTTGCAAATTCTTCCCATAGTAGCAAGCTTGATTAAAAAGAAATCAACACACTGTTGTTTCCCCTCTGCAGAAGCATGAATTAAGCCACTCATTTTGTTTGTTTGTCATCTGGCTTGTTGAGGATAACAGGTCAGGGAAAATGTATTCAAAACATACCATCTGAATATTGCTGATCCCCACCAGGGACAATCCTTCAGAAACCATAAAGATATAGGATAAATATAAAGGAATAATCATTAATAGGCACTTTGTGAAGACCACAGCTTTAATATTCTCACCTCTCATCTGAGGCTGGAAGCAAGAGAAATTCCTTCAGCCTGAGACTGCAGTCAAAAACATGGCATACTTTCCTGTGATTCATGAACTCTGGTTCTGTTTTATCCATTGAACAAATGTGTCTAACTGTGTCTCTTTCTCTCCTCGTTCTCTGTAAGGATTATTTCAATGTAAACACAATTACTAACACTTATACTGTAGGATAGCAATGACAAACTGTTGAATTCATTATTTTGGGCAAGATTAACATTTAGCTGGGAAGATTGTAATAACAAAAAGGCCAAAGATCACACAATGGATCAGGGGAACTGCTAAGTATTGGGGCTTGACTTAGAACATTAATGTATTCACAAAGAACCACATGTACTCATAGCACACCTTCAGTTACATTCTGCGCAGCAGCACAGATCACAAGCCCAGATGACAATTTTTTTTTCCAATGTGGTACAGTTGAATGCCCAAAGGAACTGATGTGCTTTTTTTGTAATGACATGATATGTTGCAGCAGATGCTGCATATGATATGCTGCCTATGCCAGTTCCAGGGAATTTTTAAGATCAAAATTTAAAAATAATAGGAGAAGAGAACGCTGTGTTAATGGGAATGCTTGATGGGAGGGAAAAAGGTGGACGGTGGGATAATGCAGTAACAAAAGAACATTACAACTTGGATACAAAAGCCTCTTTTCAGATTGCAAGGTGTGGTTGCTAAGTCTGTCATCCATATTGCAGCTTATCAACTGCGTCAATTATGTCAAAAATGATGATACTGAAAGCTTTCCTGAAACCAAGTGCATTAAAACCAAGAGAAGTGCAATAATAAATGATATCAAGACTCAGAACATTTAGCGTAAGTAAAAAAGGTCTGATAAACAGCGGTAAGATACCTAGGAGGTCAAGATGAGTCAAAAGGAGTCCAAGCTACTGTGATATACAAAAGCTGTAGCAATTCTCATGGTGAGTGCTTTTTGAAAGGAAGAGGAAATGAAACAGGTTTTTGTGCAATAAAAGCAACAAAACATGCAGAACATCAACCAATTGCTTTGTAGTTGATGATGTAGTAATAATCATGGACTGAGCTCAGACATTCAGACAAAAGTGACAATCAAACAACACAGCAAGGACAGCTCAAGGAGGGGGAAAGCATTCAGATCCCTGGCTGTTTAACCTGGCATGAAGGCATGGCTAGATGGCTCTCTAGTAACTGTAGTCTTAATGTAGCTTTGGGTAGTTTCTTGCTTTGAAGAATTGCATAGAAATAACCATAAACAGCCTAAGGTAGAGGTTGGTAAATCAAAACAACTCATCACATTTATCTTTTGAATTCACTTCTCCACATAGTGGGGTGTGCCATTACTGGCCTTTTCATTCTCCTCTCTCAAGTTTACTTTCTTCAAGTAACATCAGTTTGTGTATAGCAGTTATGATGAATGGACACATTTTAGAAAGAAAATATTAAAATCAAAGATTAATAATGATTGAACATTTTTATGTTTAATTATTTAAGTAATATGGAGAGATGCAAGCTAGTACTTTGTTATGAGACTGCGATAGCAGTTACTGCTTTGTATAATCTGTAAGTACCTGTTTAAAAATGCTTCTAAAAATGCTTATGTAATGTATACACATTTTTCTTGCACGTTTCAACAGAATACACAATTGCATAACACAAATGTTCAACAGAATTTCCTTTAATAAGATTTTATTTAATATTACACACAAGAAAATAAATTAGGTAGCTGGGTTCCATATATTCTTAGACACTTTTTCTACAAGGCTAATAATACAGGTCACAGTAGACCTTCAGATTAAATGGATCAGCAGTCACTCACCAATTTTTGCACCACATAAGACAGTCATGAAATAATTTTCTTGTGTGCATCTCCTTAGATCTAAAGTGCGTGTGAAAGAATTTTTTAAAAATTCTATCTACTGTAAGTATTCACAGTAATTCTAGTGGAACTAGCCACTATTAATATGCTGATTACTCTTCTGACCTGGCATGACATACAAATATATTTTGTGTTTGTATTTTTCCTCTTTATTTGAAATAGGTTAAATCTGGTGCCACTCCATAAATAGAGTGCTTTTGTATAAAAAAATAAACAAATAAAGCTATAAAAAATAATTAGGGTGAATGCAAAATATGCAACTGTGCCTTTTATACCTATTATTATGGTAAAGTGGTAGTTGGGTTTGGACACTGAGGGGTAAGGGGCTATTCCCAACTTTTTTGAACCTGTATATTTACCTGTGTTTATTTTCTGAGAAATTATAAATAATATATTTAAAAACAAGCCTTTTGCCAAACTCAGTTAATGGACCAGTCTTAAGCATTATTAACACAAGGCTGTGGTTTAAGTAGGTCTTGAGGATTTTTTTATTACTATTTGTGTGGGGTTTGGGGTTCTTTTAATTTGTTTTTAATTCTGCTGCCTGGAAAAATATGATCAGTCTATATGATAGTTATTTAGCAAGGTGTCACCAGTTCATGTCGCCAGGAAAATGGACAATTAATTATTTTTTAATTGCTTTTAGCCTTCATCACATTTTAGTTGTATAGTATAGAAATCATATTTTTTCTTTCCTTCCATGGGAAAATCAAATGAGCTTTGCATGTATTTACATTAGGGCACCTTTATAGATTGATGCATTAATATATAACTTTATATGTATTAGAAAGTTCAATAGCTTTGGTCTAAAATCTAAGGCTTATTCCAGATCTCAGACCCACTATGTTTATTGAATATGGTTTCTGACTGGCCTGCTGCCTGAGTTTCAGGAAAAAAAGTTAAACATTATTTTTATGTGGGGGAAGAACTTAAATGGGATTGAAATGATTGGCTGAAAGGCTACCCTAGAAGTTGTCAAGCAGAAAAATCATGAATATGGATAAAGGTCTTGCCATAAATCCAGCCATCACCAAACACTTGTTAGGAAGTTGAACAACAAAATATTTTTCCTTGTTTCATTGGTGATAAATATACAGTTTCCTTAAGAAAAGAAGCAGATGAGAAAAGCAATAGAAATGAAAGCCCATCAGTTAAATTTTATTACTGACTGAAAGAGAATAAACACTAGGAAGAAGACAACATTCACCAGCTACCTGGGGTATGCTTTCAGACAACTTTTTCCGAAATTTTAAAGCACTTGCATTCAGTGTGGTACGATCTGTTTGTAATATTAATCATTGACTATTGTTCTGCAACTTGGATGTTGATAGTGAAGCAGAGAACAATTTATCATTGTTTATTATGAGTCACTATGCACGCAACTATGCTAAACATGGCAAAATGTATTAAATGCTAGTCCACCTCTATTTATGAAATATTTACATAATTTAATTTGTTTTTGTACAGTTTTATGTAAATAAATTGCTTGTCATTTTTGTCTCTTCAAATTAAAATATAACATGTTCAACTGGTTGCCCATTTGCCAGTTTACTTTCTTGGACAGTCTATTCCAATTTTACTAGATTAAATCACATGCTAGTTTCAATATTTAACTGGTATTTTGAATGGCAAAGATGACACTGCTTTAGTAACTGGCCACAGATTCAGCTGCAGAGGTAGCTGAGGTTTTACCTGCCTACGGAGTGAAATTCGATAGAGGCTATTATCACTCAGGACAGCACATGGCTATTTTCATAGCAGAAATAGAGTACTTGTAACCTGAGCAGTTGTTTCTGATTACTGTTCAAAAGGGCTTATTTTTAAGATGTGTTCAAAACCTTCTTATTAAGTGGAATAACAAGTCTTTACTAAAAGTACAGGTATTTCCATTATGGAATGGCAATTTTCCTATTATCAGAAAGGCTGTTATTTTTCCCAAGAAGTTTAGAATTATTAGCAAATCCTAAAACGTCAGTGGAGCATCTATACTGAGAAAAACAACATAATTAATGCAGAATTTCAGAAAAAAAAAGTGAAATAAAAGCCTCCAGTTCTGTCTAGCTGTGAATCAAATTATCCATCTCAGCATAACTGTAGATCAAGAACAAATTTTCCTCAAAAAGGAACATCTAAGGAGAAAGAGTTTATTCCTTAGCTGTCTGGATCACACATAGCTTTTTTTGTCTTTTTTTGTTTGCTTGTTTGCTTGTTTGTTTTAAAAGAGCAGGTTCCAAAACAGCCATTAAGTTGGAATTTTCATCAATTGTAATATGTGAAAAATGTGTTTGTGGGGAGAGGGATTGAAGGTCAAAACTCCTCTTACCCCCTGCCTCTGTGTTATGCAAAAGAATTACTACAGAGACCTTGCATACCATTGCATACAATTTCCCAGTGAACATCATTTGTATCCTTTTACCTCAGTTACAGATTAGGCTTTGATTTTTGTGAATACAAACTGGCCAGAACTCTTTTCAAATAAACTTTACGTTGCAAATTTCTTTCTCTGAATGTGCTTTAAGTTAACATTTCCTGATCTTCTCTAATGAATGCGTCAAAGAAGATTCTTCCTTCCACAAGCAGAGCTCTGAATCTACATGCCTATGGAGAGAGTTCAGTTCACCACCTGACCCTGGATCTCCCCCATTGCACTTGAATGAGGTACCCCTCCACCTCTTTCAGCAGTAGCAGTATTTTAATGAGTAACTTCAATCAATCTTTCAAGTTTATTTTATACTAGTTGTAGTATGCAATGCATGACCTTACGTTTGTTTATTTTGTCTTTTGTCTGAATTTTCTTGTTTACCCACTGCATCCAGGAAAGTGATTACAGGAAGATAAAATAAATTCCCTGAACCACTAAGAGTGGTATGAGAGGATGATATAAACTAGCAAAAGCTAACAATTTATGCTCCCCTTTAACCCTGTCTTCATTTCTCCCTCCTGTGTAGCAGTAAAATGTAAATCTTATGCAGAGACTGAAATTAATAAATGTGACCTCGGCAGAAATAATTTCATGTCTTTATTGAGCCTCCTGAGGGGAGTGTATAGAAGATGCTTAATAGTTCATAAATATGAAAATCATCTAGCTTTTGCTAAAAAAGAAAGCAACAGTAGCGTTAGATGAGTGTATTCCTTAGTAAAATGGTAGGATTCTAGTCAGGCAGTTCATACAGCTCTTTCTTCTAAAACAAGTACATCTCGTTTAAAGACAGATATACTTACCAAGAAACTGGGGAGGAAAAAATGCAAAATACCTATTCTGTACTTGCATGGAATAGCCTCTGGGGAAAAAAGGGAACAAAGATCAGCAAATAGGTATAATGTAATTGGTACAGAATTGATAGAAATATATCCCTTTAGGATTTTCAAACCGATTTAAGGATTCGAAAATAGGGAGATATTAATGCATAATTTGTAGGTATATATGGTATGGTACTGTAATTGATAAGAAAAGATTCCTTCTAATTATAAGGCATGTGATTTTATTTAAGGTGGTGCTTCTAAAGATTTAGGTAATGGTTAAAAAATATTTATACCTTAGTATTCCTTCTTTGTAAGCTTACTAAAACAAATTTTAGCAGAATTCTACAGCATTCACTGTAGGAGAAGACAGTTTTGGAAAAACAAAATAGGCAAGATATAGTTTTCATATTTCTATTCTATTTTCAGGATAGCAACCAACTTTCTCATCTTCACATTATAATAAAGAATTTAAAAAACCCCAGCACTTTTCAACTGTGCTTTCAAGGATAATACAGAAGGAACAAGTAGCCAAAGTAGTATAAAAGCAGGTTTATACCATGTTTACTACTCCTTTGGTAAAATTACACTCAACAAACTGTAGTGTCATGAAAAGAATAGCTAAAATAACAATGAATCACCAGTTTTTCCCAGTCCTGTGGGGAATCAGAAAAGGAAGGGAAGACTAGAACAAAAGGAAAAAAAATTCTGTGTCTTTTTACTACCTACCTCTCAACAATTTCAAGAATCTACAGAATTCCCTGAACAGGAATACTGGATTCTATCATTCCCCCACAAAAGTGTATGCTTTTACTTCTTCCAAAGGTACTTGCAGGTTTTATAACTTGTAGTAAGTCTAGTTGGGGTAAATCATCTTCCTGACTCTTTCTCCTTACATAGTAATTGTGTTACATGATTCCAGAAAATGAAGCTGACTGTAACTGTGGCAAAGTTATGGTGTTAGTAATCTCTTCAAAGTTAGTTGAATATATATTTGATAAGACAAGTAGATGTGAAGAAATAGGAATAAGATATTAGTCTGAAAAGATCCACAGACTGCTGCAAATGCTAATGGTTCATTATTTAGGCCTTATCAAAACAGAAGAGGCTGAAAAATTCACAAGCAAAAGTGGAAGAAGGATAAAAAAAGTTACAGATGGACAACTTGGATAAGTGCATGTTTGTACATATATGTACGTACACCTCTTGCTTTTGAAGTAGATTTTAAGATTCCAGAAAATTCTTTGTCACTATTCCGTGTCAGAGAGACAGAATATTGGGCAAAAAAGACCTGCAGCAGGAGATCCTGTATTTATCTAAGGGTTACCAAGAGAGAACAAAATACATAAATTGGTGTCTACCACTTAGTAAGACAGTGTATGTGACCACAGTTAGAAAACTGAATAATTATTAAACCTGCTTCAGCTTTTCTTGATTTTCCTATCTCACATAAGTGGCTAGAACAAAAGTCAGAGCATTGTTTTTAATCTTCATCTCTTCTTGCTGACAGTACCTGGAATCAACTTGGCACCTACTTAGCTTTTCTCCACCTTGCACTGAAGTAGAAGAGAGCCCTGGAACAACAGGTGATGTCATATTTTTTTTCAGTCTGACCTCTGAGCATCTGGCAGGCATCATGTTGCCACCCTTATTTTTAGAAGCATGAAATTATGGTAGACTCACTCACACATAACTTCAAGTTTGAATATTAAAAGGGTCCTTATAGGTGATAGAACACGAAATATGCCTTGAATTTAGAATATTCAGGTGCTATGCTGAGAAAAAAAAAAAATTATCCTGAGTTCCAGAGAGGATCGAAAAGCTGCTCTGTGTGATAAAGGACCAACCACATGATATGTACAAGCCTACAATAACAAGCTGTACATTTCTACTGATTCTAATTTATGCCTTATGTAGAGATGCAAGGAAAACGCACAAATGCCCAGGTCTCTCTGAAGTATAGTGCTTTATATATGCAAGAAAGAAGGAATCATCTTTTGCCCAACCCTGGTAAATTAAGACTGTTTCAAATCAGTTTGGATCCCCTGATGAATATTCTGATTGTGTTTATGCATCATCAGTGAAATGATGATGGCTAATTAATGATACATCTACTGTGACATGTTCATTTAGGAGGGCGTAGAATTAATAGAGGGGATATGATGCAAAAGTGCTGGCTTGAGAACAAGGGTTTTGTATTATAACTTTTATAAGGTGCTATAATGTATTGGCCACAAATATTACATATTAATATAAAAGTTAAATATCATTTTTCTGTTCCAAATAAAATTCAGCTAATCAGAATGAGTATTCAGAAAGAATTAATGGTGAGAGTTTGGCTTGTCATGGACTGGGGCCACATCTGAGAGGTACAGAATATTTTTTTCTGTACTGAGTGACTGCAGATAAAATAAATTTAGCAACACTTAGAAAAAATGCATTTTCTCTTTCCTTACACAGTGATGAGATTCCAGAATTTTACTGTTCAGTGTCACTCAAAAAAGAAAACAACAAAACAGAATGAAGGCTTAGTATTAAGTAAGGGTTGTCAAACAGAATAAATTTTTCTGCTTAAATAAAGATGCAGGTGCATCATTTTTTTTACATATTTTTTACAGTTCTGACCTTTCTGCTCTATATAGATAAGAATATAAATACTAGAAAATATACTTATTAGGGTGATCAAAATTATAGAATAAATAAGGTAGGATTCTTCAGCCCAGAGAAGAGAACTGAGAGGTTTGACAGTGATATATACAAATTCGTGAATGGCATGAAGAGAAGTGGTGAAAACTATTAGTTTTGCTTAATAAATCAGCTATGAATCATCATATGAAATTATCAAGTACTGGATTCAAGATATATGGAAGTGTGTTTTCTCAAACTGAATCAAACTTCTTAGCTTTTTGTCAGAGATCAGTTTTTGGGATACATCCATGAATTTGGCTCACATAAATAATAAAATAAAACCCACAATATTTCTAGATTCATTCTTTTTATGAAGGATGTAAGTAAGAATAACATAATAATGGCACCTCTGTTTCTCCCACGCTCTTACCTAAACAGATATACTAACCACTATTGAAAACAAAATATTGTGTTCAAAGTCCCCGTCTCTCTCTAAAAAACTCCAAACAAAACACTCACTGAAACAAAATTAACAAAAACCTCAGCCCTCAGCACCGCCATTTTGTTAGCTAAGTAAAAAGCTTTGCTTCAGGAAGTGTTTTCTGATAGTTAGTGCTTTTGATGCTGTTTCTTCAAGAGAGTGATGAAAAATAATTTATGCCTAACCACAATTACTCCTTGGAAATCCATTGCTGCAAGGCTCCTGCTGAGAAAATTTTCAACAGGAAAAAATTAGAAAATGGAGAGGGGGGAACTTTGAATTTTTTTTAATCCACATTGCAATAAACTTACCAATTAAACTCCAAAACTCAGTGTCTCAGGAAACACACATCCAGACTCACAGAATTATGTAGGTTACAAGCACTAGAACAGACTGTTACCAGACTTATTTGGACATGTAAACAGCCACAGGTTTTAGAGGGAGTCATTTATTTAACTCAGTGACAGGTGTTTACCTTGTGCACTACTGATTGTGGAGATTCATATAGACAAAAATGGATAGCAAAGCAAACCAAAAACATTTGCAGTCAATTTTCCCAGGGTTTCTGTTGTTTTAAACCTTATACTTCTGAACACAAATACGAAACAAAAGATAGTAGAAAATAGCTGAAGTATACAGTAATATGTGACGTCTCACCAGATGGCATTTGTGATGTTTGGAGTGTCTGGATATGTCTGTTTTATCAAATATGACACCTAAAATATTTAGGATCAGTGATGAAATAAGAACTTCTGCTGTATCTTCTGATATTAATGAAAAGACACAATACTTTTCCCCCCAAAGACATTAAAAAAAGTGTTTCTTCACCTTCACATTCAATTAGAGAAAACAACTGTGTCTTCATAGGACTTAATTTTGGAGTCATTAGGATCTGTGCAGGTTAATCTGCAATTATTTGAGATTAACTAAACTTTTTTTAATTTTAAAAATTTTATTTAAAACCTAGAGTGATACTCATGAAGCTAACACGCATAACAAATATTTCACTGAATACAAGTTAGGATTATTTTAGTTTAAAGAACTTAGAATCAGGCAGCAGTTTTCAAAAATCATTCTCATATAACATGGCAGGAAACAAGATTATTATGTGAAGGTACATTAGTTTCATTTACAGTAATATTATTTTAAGAATTATTCAGAATACCAGTGGTGTTCATCATCTATATAAAAATCATTGTTTGACAGCAATGGTACTGCAACTTCTTCAAACTTCTGAACTCTTCAAACTCTGGCTTACAGAACAAAATACTCCCTATATCCCATGTGGTAGCACAAGTTAAATACCTGGGATATATATACCATTTAACCTTAAAGAAAAAAAGTAAATAAATAAAAGATAGCATTTACACAGAATTACATTAGCCTTAAGCAAAGTGCATTCGGGATACTAAAAGTATCCAGAATTGAGAAACTGGACATTTGGGTTAGGCTTAATTAACTACATAGCTGAAAGGCTATAGAGACAGAAATGCAGTTATTTTAGTGATCAAAATGAATTCACACTTAGCTCTCAAAAGGAGACAAAGATAACTTTTTTTTTTTTTTTTTCTTTTTCTAAGCATGGTTGCCACCAGTGCTAAAAGAAAACTACTACAGAAATTTACCTAAGAATAAAAATAAAAAGGGTTTTTTTTTCTCACAACCAGATCCCTCAAATCTCTCTGTGTTTGAAGTTTCTTGTACTATCACCAATAATGTCATAAGTGCCAAATCTGCATATCTGTTGAGAGACAAATTCTGTTATTTTTCCCCGCAGGGAAACCAGAAGGCTACCATCTTTCTCAAAGGACATTGCTACTATAAAAAAAGCAGCACTATGCAGAGATGATAACCAAGTTATCCTACATGTGACTGCTACGTTATTCAAATAATTCAAAACTAGTTCCATTATTTTCATATGGCTTGATAAAAGGTTTTTTTGCAATGCATGAAGCAGGGCAGTGGACTGTGGTACACTCTACACAAAATTAGACAGGAGAATCTAACTCTTAACTCTCTAAACCTGGGGAACTTAAAATGTCCTGTCTGACATGGAGGAGACATACCCCAACTCCAAAGATGTATTACCACCTTTGTGAGAGTATTGATTTTCTGTAGAAAAAGCTAGGATCAGATATCATGCCTCAATGAGAGACCTCTGCTTCTGAGCACCAGAAAGCAGTCTTTGCAAACTCTTACAGCTTCTGTCCTTTGTTTTCACACTAGAAGTGTGGAAAGGAAAGGAATCAGGTATGGCTAAAGATGCTTATTTGTAATCCTTGAATCTGGCTGCCACTCATTTTTTTAATAGATCAAATTCTTACTAAAGTTTTTAAATAAGAATAGGTCTATTAATATAAGATGTGACAAGTTATACAATTTTTCATGACCTTCTCCTGAGAAAACTTCATTATCTCTCAGTCATAGAAAAAAAATATCTTGCCTCTGGATCACTGCAGCAGAATATACATACTGAAAAATAACTACTGAAATTCTGTTTCAGTTTATCTATGCAACTGGAATTAATCTGTGTTGCTGCCTGCTCAGAGCTGCCCTTCCCCCCTCCCTGGTCAAACAAGCCAGGACTTGCCCCTGCCATGTGCTCTGAACTCCTGTGTTCCAAGCAGGGGCAAACCCAAATGTAACTCAGACTCTTTAGCAGTGTCTCACTGGCCGGTCACCCCGGGTCCGCCCCCAGTCCGCCCCTTTCCCCTTCTCCGAATAAAAGGAGGGCACAAGAGGGAGCCCGCCTTTGTTGGCTCGGCAGCCGTTCTGCGAGAAACGTCTCTGTGTCTGTCTCTGATTGAAAGCTTCTAGTTGCAGGAATTAAGCAAAGCCAAAGGCTATATTTCTACCACTTTGTTTCTATGGTGGTATTGGCTTTGCAGCTGCCATTTGCCGTTCTTGCTGAAGTGCCAGGTTGCTTGTGCCGTCCCTCTAGATGACTCCGGTTTCCTGAGGCACTGAGACTGCGCGCTAGCCGGTAAAAGCTGTGAGTATTCCCCAAATCTGCATAGGGACAAATCTGAAAAGAGCTTGTCTCAGTATACGCAAATTACAAGGAAGCAGGAAAAATGAGGCAGCCCTCTTTGTGTTTTTAAATTTTTTGCAATAAATTCCATTTCCCACTGGATATACCAGATTCTAGTGCGCTCTAATATAGACTTGGTGGGAATGTTAACAATTTAAAATATTTCAAACCTCTCTTCTTGAAAAAGAAATCTCTTAGAACTGAATTGCACTGATTTCAAAGCTGCAAAGGATCTGCCCAAATGCATGATTTTATTGTAATTGTGACCTACAGGTGTGTATTATTTCACTGGTTATTGATATACAGCATTGTTATCCCAATTACACTAAATATCCAGAATACCTTTGTCCAAGAGGCAAAGGAAAGCAGTTTTCCTTTGACAGGTTTTTGTTTGTTTTTCTCTTCAAACTTTCCCAGAAACTTCTATTTTTTTCTTGTTGGCCTAAAAGTCATTACAGAACATTTACCCTCTTGCTCTCAATAGTACTTAGAGACTTAAAAAAGTTCTTCCTGGGGAGAAAAAGGAGCAGTCAGTGTTGGATTAACACAGCAAGGGTTGAACATACATGACAGCAGTATCTCAATTCTCCCCTTGCTCCACCTTCTCAATCCACAAGAAAGAAATATGTGACCTTAGAGCAGCAGCAATTTAGTTCAAAGAGAAAGTAAAGTGAGATTTAAAACCTGTCCTGAAAAATTATAATACCTTCCAGTGCCTATTGCAACCAAGAATGCATACAGAGATGATATTTAGAGATTATAAAAACATACAGTTTTCATCTAACAGGAGTGCATGGAGATTTGTTGACCAAATCCTCAGCTACAATAAATCATCACATAATCCACAGGTGAGAAATCCGTCTGCAAAGTGTTCTTTTTGGTTTAGATGATGATATTGCCACAGCTTGTATTCAATAGCTGGTTCATCACAAAAATTTGCAAACTATAGTGTATGGCCCCAGTTATTTCAGGAAATTGATTAGAGGTTTGTGTAGCTGATGTCTTTAACAGCAATTTTGGATTTAGACCACAGGGTCCTCCTTTGGAGAGCTGAAGACAAAGTTGTTGAGAGCAGCTTTTCCAACAGCCTGACCAACCTGGTGAGTAGAGCTCTAACCTGGGAACAGATGTGGAAGGAAATACCAACCCACAGTCAAGCAAAGAAGTAGTGGACAGGTGACAGGTACAGGAAAGAATTCCAGAGTAATAAAACAGGGTGAAAAGAAGTCCATCTCAAGCATGTTATATACACAGAAATGCACATGGCCAGGGAAACAAACAGCAAAGACTGCAACCACACGTGTTTACACATCTACAACATCATTTCAATTACTCAGCTGTGGTGGGACAACTTGTAAAAATAGGTTATTGCAATGGATGGTTATTGTAAGAATGTGTGTACCCACACATTCTTCAGGGAAGGCATATCAAGAAGAGCACAAAGGGGGTAAGAAAAGGGTGAAGGAGTATTAAAAAAAATGCCCTAAGGTATATTACCGTGTCCCACAGCCATAGGGAGGAGGAGAGAAGATCCAACAAGCAGGAATTGTGCAGCAAGATTGATTTATTTAATTATTTTACAAATTCTTTTATAGACTTTTTTCTTCATAGTCTAATTGGACAAAGGATCAGCCACCCCTTGGGGTGATTGGCTAAAATCCTAAAACATCCATTGTCAAAATATTTTTCTACTATACCATAAACAAGACTTTTCAAGGTTGCAGGTGTTTGGTTGTTTACAGAACTCTGCTACTATCTCTGTGAGAGAGAAAAGTCTCTCACGGACTGAGAAAATAGCAAGAAAATCCTTGCTAGAAACATTTTTGTATCTATGAAGGAGTAGCTCAGAAGTACACAAGCCCTTCCATGAGACAGACAATTTGAGAGTTCACAACTCAGGATCAATGGAGAAGCCAGTAAGGGAGTTTGTTACAGTTCACCTGATCAGGATAAGGAGGTGAATGAAGCTATTTTGAAATAAGGAATTCTGGATCACAGACACAAATTCTCACAGGGGGGAACACTTTGCCATTTTTTGGTAGGTCACTATGACAGGATTTTTGTCAGGGAAAGCTTCTTGATGCAAATACTGATTCCAACCAGGGGTTAAATACAGCTGGATCAGCTGCTCAGAAACAAGGAAGAACTGGTTGAGGACGTGATACTTAATGCTAATTTTGACTGGAATAACCATGAATAAGTGGAATTAAAGATCCTGAGGAGAATGAAGGAGATAAGCAGAGTCTATAGCCTGTACTTAAGAAGAGCAGCTTTCAGCTTTTTCAGGGAACAGGTATGTAGGATTGTGTGGGAGGAGGCATCTTTGAAGGGCAAAGATGCTCAAGAAGGTTGTGAAAGACACCAACCAAACACAATAATAGTCCATCCTGACTCGCAGGAAAACAAGCAGGTGTCTCAGGAGGCCAGCCTGACTAGACAGAGAGCTCATGGTGGAATTCAAATGAAAAAAAGAAAGGGCAGTGTATAAGATGGTTAGTCAGGGAGAAGCTACTAAAGAGAAATTTAGAAGTATTGTTCAGCCATGCAGGGATGTTGTTAAGATAGCTGCAGCTCTCTTGGAAACCTGTTAGGGCTGACAAGGTCAAGAAGATTTGCTTCTAGCACTGCAGTAGTATGCCAATATAGTTTTGAAAGGGGTCGGTGATTTAGTGACAGCAGATGTGTAAGAATGAGGTGCTTAATGCCACCTTTGTCTCAGTCTTCGTTGAGAATTTCTCCCAGGTACCTGTGCTCAGTGAAAGGATTCTGAAAGAAGAACAGACAATACTGGATGAGGATAATGTTTACTTCAGACATGAAAATCCAAGTAATCAGGTGAGCTGCATCCAAGGGTACCAAAAGAGATGAATGCTGTTCTTGGATGGCTGATGTAAGTCATCTTTGACAGGTCATTGAAATCTGAGAATGGAGAAAGGAAAATATGCAGTCATCTTCAAAAAGACCAGTGTGTCAGCTTTGGAAAACTACAGGCCAGTGAGATTAACTTTTTTTGCTGGGAAAAATCAAGGAAGAATTCCTCCTGAAACATAATTCTGGGCACATGAAGGATAAAGTGCTTGGGAAGACTCAATACTTACCAAGTGTAAACCATTCTTGAGAAATTTCTTTGCCTGCTTTGATAAAACAAATTATTTTATTAATGAGGTTAGACTAGTGGAAGTAATTTACCTTGATTTTAATCAAGGCTTTCAACACTGTTTCCTGCCTTATTCTTATATCCTAGTTACAACATTATAGTCTGAATGGATGAATAAAAATAAAAAAAAATCTAACTGGGTAAAAAACCACCCCAAATCTGCTAGAAAACAGAAGGTGATACTTAAAGTGTCTTCCCCTACCTAGAGGCCAGTGACAAATGGAGTTTATCCTACAACCTGTCCTATTTTAAAAATTTACCATCTTTTCGTTTTGTTCTACAAACCAGCCTTCTGCCTCTATCTCTCTACTTCCTATTTTGTTTCTTGTAAACTTGAAATAAGATCATATGGTTGGGTCCTTTGCATCCAAACTGTACAAAGTTCTTCTGAGCTGAGATACAAATAAGCAAAGTAGTGCTGTTGTGCAGGGGGGACTAAAGGCTATTTCTACAATGTTGTCAAGACTCTTGAGTACCTCTGCACATCACACTGCCTTTTGTAAGAAATCCAGTCTTCTCATGGTCAGTGTTTTAGTGTCTGTATTGTTTGAGAATAAAACACTGCTTTTCCATCAAACATTGTGGCAGCATAAAACAACAAAACCTTAAACTAAAGAGACAATCAAGTGCTTAAGGGCAAGTTTAACTTTAGTTGAAAAAGGTGATACCAAACACCACAGTATAACTGCTCTCTGACCGCTGATCTATTGTTTGGCTATTATTCTCTCACATTAAACTCTTAAATCCATGTTACATGCATAGTTAGCATTACTCTGGCATCCACAGATGCTGAGTTACAGTGTATCAGTAGCTTTTAAAAAAAGATGAATTTGCATTCATTAATCAACATTGTGATAGGCAATTTACATGTGTGCAGACAAAGATCATGCACATAAATATCTCTATACAGCATCAAATGTTCAGTAAGCAGGTCTCTTAATCATAATCTTTGCTTGCACACTGTATTCCAGCCTTAAAATCCTCTGGTGCTGGAATTGCTTTTTAAGTAGTCTTACTGTTTCGTGGGATTTTCTTTTGATCATAATTATTGATTTTTATTTGTTCATTATCAGCATATTATGCAGGATTATTAAGCACATTATTACATTTTTCAGTTGGTCATGTGTTAGAATCCTTTTCCCTCAGACCACCAATGATGCATTTATGGATATTCCAGATCATACATAAGACAAATATAATCACAAATTCACCACTACACTATTGTAAGGTAAAATTGCATTCAAGAAACTTATTCTCTAACCTACTCTAGATTTATTTTTCAAGGTTATATTTACATTTCTCAAGAATTACCAGTTTTTATTCACCCTTTCCCTACCATTTTTGCAGTCAAATATTTTTAGTTTACAAATTTAAATCAAGTTAGACTGTCTTACTCTGTGACATATCAAAATATAATTACACATTCTGGTAGTCAGCTGAACCTTGTCCCTAATTTGCATCCTATCTTGCGCAATTTATTTTTCCACTTGTCATGAAACTTATGACTGGAGCTGATCTTTTATAGATCACTTGGCAAAAGTGAATAATTAGAAATATTGTTCCATCTGCATTAGAATACTTCTTCTCCAAATTTTGGATTCAAGCATGCTATATGCCTCCCTAAAACTCCCCAAATGGAGTGCAAGAGATAAAGCGTTAAGGTGAATACAATGAACTACCATCTTGGAAATTAGTGAACCTTATACCTTCTAATGTGTTATTAAGTTATTTTATCCTCATTTAAGACTGAATTTACTGATTAATGTCACTGGAACCATATAAACTTTTTCTTGTTCTAAGGAGATTTCATTTATTCATATGCTGATGCATAAAACATTATATTCTTTGAGGAGAGGGTCTAGGATTTTGATTTTATGTTAAACTGTGTTTAATAAAACAGGTTTGAGAAAATAAATCACTTCCTTGTCAAGCATAGCAAACCTGCTGTTTTGAAGTAATATTAGCAAGCCACTTACTGATTCAGTAAAGCAGATATTAGAACTCTGTACACACAGCTATGCTTGTCCTAAATTCCAGGAGCACAGTAGTGTTCAGGATATTCTAAGAGTTTCAGAAATGTGACCAATTATGTAACAAGATATGCCAAGAAACTTCATAACTAAAAATCAGGGCATATGAGGGATAATTAAAATGCAGATCTTCAACAACATATTTTTAAAAATTCTCAGTAAACTGTACAAAAAATGGAATACCATAAGGTTGCCTGAATCTTGAGTTTCTTGTGTGTATAATGAGAAGGGAATATATTTTTGTTCAGAACAATCTGTGCAACAATAACAATTGACCACCTTTCTTAAAACAAGTGTACCTTCATATGATTTCTCCAGGTCAAAATAGGGCATGATCAACACTGCAGGCACAGGGAAAGGCTGCAAAGTGAGAAATCCACAAAAATGAAGCTAGCCTAAGAATATTCAGTGCCACTCACTCCACATCCTTTGAATGTTTTTATGGAGTTAGAACAACTCAGAGCATCCTTTGAGCTGCAGCTGGAGGAGTTTGTTTCCCTGGTCATAAAAGATTACACAGGTGATGTTGACTGTCCTAATGCAGTTCTGTTGGATTTAGAAAGGACTAGGAACAGCATATTTCTATTATAAACCGACCAATGCTGCCTTAATATGCCTCAGACCTACTCTTCCTTACAGCTTTTGTTTTTTGATGTTCCTACTAGACTACAGAACATTTCTTACTTGAAAAGACAAGGAGAGAGTGGCCTAATTACAAGTTGAGTTTGATTAATGAATACAGAAGAGATTTTGAATTATCTTGTTATTCACAGAGTTTTATGTCTCTGCTCCCACCCCCATAAATTCTGTAGCTTTATATTTACAATTATTTCATGAGAATGGAAAGATATTACCATAATTGTACCTCAAGAATCAAGAGGGAAATTGCTTTTCCCTTAATGTAATGTTGGATTAGAAATAGTGGTACAAAGCAGGTGAGAACATAGGACTGGAACAGGTCTGAGACTGGGGCTACTAGGAGTGTTTGAACTCCAGGGGAACTTGGTGGCAGATAGCTGTCATTTCCATTAGCAATGGTAAAGGGCCTCACTTTCATTTCTGATGATCACACTTACAGTGATCATCACATCAATGTTTTGCCTTCATATTGTTGCTTACAACTCTCTGAGCTCAACGATCCAGCCTTGCGCCTTATTATCTATCCATTTTCTGAGTAGCCAACTACATCCTACATGGATTTCAGAATATTATGAAGAACTGTGTAAAAAGCCTTATTAAAAAAAAAAGTATACAGCATCTCCTGCGATGTCTTTTTCCATTTAGCCAGTCATTTAATCACAGAATGTTTTCCCTATCTTCCTTCGCAATACAGAAATAGCTTCTGGTCATCTGCTGTAAGTGAAAGGGGCCCAAAAGACCTGAGGTTATACCTGTGAGGTGGAATCTGGAGGATGGGAAGAGGAAGATGGGGAGAGGTGAAGGAAATCAAGTGGCCCTTCAGGAGGGGCTTTCATGCCCTCAGTCTTTTCCTTGTCATTCCATCACCAGCCACCTAACCTGGTCCACTAAACAGCTGTACCTCATTTTCCCTACACCTTCTTTTGCTGCTGAACTAGCTACAGAAATTCTTCGTACCTTTCACTTGCTCCTTAGTTTCAGGTTCAGCTAAGCTTTGGCTTTCCTAGACCGATTCCTGAATGTTCAGGAGAGATCTTTACACTCTTTTTAGGCAGTCCACTACCACTTTCACTTTCTATGTGTTCCCTTTCATGACCAAACTCAGTGATCATGACTGATCACATCACTCTTAGTCCCTCAGTGAGTGCATAACAGCATTAGAATGCCAATGTTTCTTTAAACTTTTACATACACAACAATAAACTGAGGAATAAATTAAGGAGATCACAGCAAAAGATAGACTTCAGCCCACTCTATTTTGCAGCTTAATTATTGATCAAATATCTGTCCTTGAAATTTCACATTCTCACAAACATAAGAATTACCCTGGTTACTTTGTTCACTAAAATCAATTTTCAAGAATGAAATATTAACATAGATACAGAAACTATTTGAACATGAATTTGAAATAAGGAAGGATGAGGATAGAATAAAAGGAGGCAAAAGATTTTCAAGTGATATATAACAACAAAAAAAAGCCTGAAAGGCAGATTCCTTTCTAAAGTAAAAAAATGAAAGCTGCTGTTTCTGGTTTCTGTTATTATGGTTGTAATTATTTATAACAATAAAGCCCAGAGGCACATTGTTGCAACTATTGTGCAAGAGCACAGTTCTGTAAGATGAATCCAAGAGCCTGAAAGTACATTAGTGCAAAGGGATGTTGAGGGCCATGCTCCATGATGGGTTATTTACTCCTTTATTTATATCCTTGTTTTCAAGTGGTCGGTAATATAAAATGTTTATAGTTCAGAAGCTGTTGTCCTACATCAGAAGATGGACAGGTAAGGACTGAAACTTTATTGCTGACGGTTCTGTATGGACTATCAAATCTGGATTTTTCTCAGAGAACACAACATAAAGTTGATACCTCTTACAGATTTGAATCTACTTGTCAGAAGTTTAGTTCCATGATTCCTCCTCCTCTTTCCACTGGCCTTCATTCAACCCTTTTAAATGTACTTGATAAGTTAAGTCATGCACAAAGATATAAAAGACACATAACAAAACCAACAACAACAAAAGCCCAAAAACCAAACCAAAAGCCCCCAAATATTCTGCTCCAAACAAGTGAACAAAGAACCTTCTAAAAACTACAAAACACACCACACTGGAAAATTTAAAAAATGCACTTAAGAGACAAACAAACAAAAAAAACCCAAACAAAAACCAAAGCACAAACACAAAAAACCAACCAACCAACCAAAAGAAACGAACAAACAAAAAAAACCCAAAAAAACAAAACCAAACCCCCAAAAAACCCCCAAAAAACAACAAAAAAGAAAGAAATCACCAAAAAAAACACCCAAAACCAAACCATCAAAACCCAAAGAACCAACAACAGATTGGCAAAATTGAATTGACCTACTGCAAAGAAAGACAAACTGAGCCAGTAGATACAGTAGGAATAAAATCTTTCTTCTTCCAACATACTTGGGGCATGAGTTCCACTTAAACCGTGTCATATAATACCAGTCTGGCTAAGTTTTAGAAAGTGTGTAAACAACAGAAATAAGATATATCTGTGCAAAGCCTTAGGCCTGTCTTGGAGTTTAGTGTGCATGACAGTTATTGTTCTGCTAGCCAGAAAAATTAGAACTCAGAAAGTAACTGTAGTACACTCCCATCAGACATCCTACATGCACGCACGCTTGCACTATGTACTGGCCACAGTACACAAATCATACTGTCTCAAGACAGCAAAGACTCACATACCTTGAAGTATTCTGCTGCTTTGTTTTTCACATAGTATCTGTCAAGAAGATGTATAAGCAGGGCAAGAGAAATGCTACACTCGCAAATTTTCCACAGACCTTTCTCTGGGAATAACTGAAGCCTCTTCATTATGTTTACTTCACATTACTCTGGTAAAATTAATTTGGATATTTTCAATAAAATAAAGCACCGCTGAAATTGAGGCTACATAGGCTCATAATCATAGGTGCCATAAAGCACAGGGAAGAAATTGAATATATGTACCTCTGGTACTGAGAAAAAAAAAATATTAAAAACGTCCTACATGCATGAGCTTAACTGCAGAAAGCAAATCCCCAGGCATCTACCCTTTCAGTATCTGAAGACATAGCTGCTTCTATGTGTTATTTTCTCTGCTTCTAACACATCTGGAAGATGACCTTAAAAATTAGTTGTGCATATTTGATGCCAACCTGTGGAAAAAACTGTGTACTTAAACAAATCTCATGCAGTGCTGATGAAAGCCACAGGCAATTGTTGTTATTTAGAGGGCCTGGAAGAATAGAATTTGAAAGTGGTTAACTACACAAAAAGAGCCAACGCATACATGTACAGCTTGAATATAGGATATATGGTGTCATTCTGTCATTTAAGCTGTCTGCAGAGATCTGGAGGGTCCTTTGTCACTAAACTTCAATATTTCACTAAGACAGATGGGATCTCTGCGCAGCCTGAGTTCAAGCTCCTCTTGTAACAACATGTTGGCATATAAACTAGAAGCACTATATCTTTGTGGAGAAACACTAATGGTTTTCCCTTGGTAAAACAGCCTGGGTAACAATATATGATAAGATAGGAATGTGAATATAAACAGCGTATATGAGTGGAATATTCAAAGATGTTTGAGAGGATACTTCCAAAAAAAGCCCAACCAACCAACCAAAAAAACCCAAAACCCAACAAAAAACAAACAAGAAAAACAGAACCCAAACCACCCAACAACTGATGGCACCAAAAACAACACTGATGGCACCAAAGATGATTAATATCTGTTGTGATAAATAATCATCTGTGAATGACCATGAAAATTTTGGGTAAGAAAACCAGACAAAAAAGATGAGTTATCCTTAAGTGAGGTATGAAAGAATCATGAAAATTTGAAAAAGTGAAATGACAGAAATGCACCTAAAATGGTATGATGTTGCCAAAGACTCCCTGCAGCATAATGGCCTTTGCCAGGCTGGACAGAGCAACTCCTAGTTTAACAGTACATAGGGACCCACACCTTTGGGGGCTGTGGTGACACTTGGCCTTCTGGGGTTCTTCCTCACCTGTGTGTACACTAGTATGTTGAAAGAAGTGGGCTGCGTGGGTACAATGGATTTGGAGCACCCACATATCCAACACGGGTATGGGCAAGCAGGGTATCCTGTAGTGTCCTATGAGAGATGGGTTCTGGTCTGGGTGTAACTCGTGAATGTGTCTATGTCATTAAGAATTTTGGGGGATGTGTCAAGAAAAACTGTTCACAAATTTTTGGTCACTTTTAACATTTTGTAAGTGTGCAGCTATTTCCCTGTCTGCTATATTGCTGACATTGATCCTCAATGTGCAGTTCCCCAATCACTTGTTAATCATTCATGTTAATCAAACAATCATCATTGTTAAAAAATAAAACTAACCCAATAAACTGCTTGTATCTTTATTTTGTCTCATGTGGTATTATTTATTGTAGTTAACTAAATTCTCTGAGCAAGCTTGCTTTGAAGAAGCAGTGAAACACATATATAGTTGTAGTTTATTTTTTAAGTTTTCTAAAGTTTTTTACTAGGATCGTGACCTTGCCATTAAATAAGACACTGACAAATGAGTATTACACCTGCTTACATCTCTTCAATTGGACTAATGTAACTAAGGTTATATCAGTGAGCAGAAGGAAAAACAAAACACAACTGACTTTTTATTATTTAGACTACAGATTTAATGCAATTCACCTGGATAATAAAGCAAAGCTATCTAATGTAAGACGCTGGGAACATACTACCAGCAAGCTAGCTGCAATTTCTGCAGTGATCTCAAAGCTAATTAATCTCAAGTATTAATTACCAAGAATAGGAAACAAATGGCTAATCTAGACTTCAGTGAGTTGAGACATTTGTGTAAAGCTATAAAACACCATTGCTAAGTCATCCCTAGAGGTACCTAACTGCCTACACTTCAACAGCATCTTCCTAGTTTGTGATGAGAGGTGATTATCTTTCAGGAGATTAATCTCCATGTATTAGCTGAGTAATTCCCAGTTATGTCCTCTTCTCATATCTGTGATGTTGAAAAATAGTCATGCTTTTGTTGTTTCCACTCATACCTTTAACAAATCTGTTTTTCAAACCTGTCAGAATTCAATGTTATGCAGTTTATTCACAACATAATTGGCTAACATGATAATGTGGTTTTTGTCATCTGGGTTCACTAAACTAAAACCTTCCACACTAAAGTCAAGGTCTCATTTTGCATACTTTTAGAGAACTTACATGCAACTACATATACACACACACTCTCGTATATATTTATACATACACATGTATGTATACATATGTACATACATATGTACATACAAGCAAGAAGGGGGAAATCAATCAAGCAGTGTGAAGCAAACCTATAGTCACATACAGAAACACACTGCATTGCTACTGAGATATCTTTCATTGTAGGAATAAGGGTTTTTTTATAAACCCTCTGAAATAAATGTATAATTCTACTATTAATACAACTTTAGGAAACTTCAGCAATTTTAGGTGAGGGCTTTTTAGTCATCTTTTAAATGCTTAAGTACCTCAGTTAATTTGAGAAACTATTCTGATTAGAACCATCGCTATAGTAAAAACAAACCAGCAGCATTAATAAAAATCAAAGTGAAAAAGGAGGGAGGCTTTGTTTGACAACTTTTAGCTTTTGAGCAACTGTTACGAACATGTTCCGACAAATTAATGTATAATACTTAAGGAGAATGCTGACACAGCTTAAAAAAATTTACAGTAAAAATCAGTTTTCCTTTATGCAGTTTAAATATGACAGACTGAGTCAATAGAAGCATTTAGCTCACCAGACACAAGTTGAATTTTAATAGGGAAATAAAAATTCTTTGAAACAGATTTTCCATATATCATCTAGGATCATTATAGTAGCTTTCATTTTCTTCAAGGCAAGTGCTAAGGCACACTCCCATCTATTAGAGCAGACATCCAATAAGCAGCACCTGTTCTGCATCTTAAATACTATTTTTCTTCACACCTATCCAGTCACAAACTGTTCTGCAGTAAGGTACTCTGACTTACTCCATTGAAACTTGCAAAATTGAATATTTGTCAGGAGCGATAACAGTCTCTTTCTTTACTTAACTGTCCTACCCAATGGAATAGTAATAACCTCCTGTCTCCTTTCACATAAAGGACAGGAGAGAAAATTAATTTCTTTTGAGGAAAAAAAATGAAGGACAATACTTTCTGTGGTCTCTTAGAGCTTGATGAGTGTACTCAGTTACAAACTAACAAATGACTATTAAAATGCTGTCACTACGGATCAAATAGAATTACAGTTACTAATTCCTGTGGATGTGCTCAGATGAGTGATTCTTTGAATATTTCACTCTGATTCTGGCTTCCCAGGATCCTGAAACTGGGTGGAACAGAACTAATCTACTCAAATCAGAACACAACAGAGGAAAACAGAAAACTACTCAAAAACTCTCAGGTTAGCCCAGAAAATTGGATTTTTTTTTGAGGGGGGGGAGGTAGGTTGGGGGACAAAGAGTAGGGAAAAATAAAAATCAGTTTTGAGCAGTTAGATGCCAACTTTCTCCTTGTTTGACTAAACAGGAAGAATGGAATCATGAAAACAGACTATCAAAACCACCACATAATTACTTTTTGGGCTGTTATGCCAATGCAGTAAGCACAAGAATGTAGAAGGAGTCCTTTTAGGTACATAACAATAACAGTAAAATTCAGTTTCTTTACCAGACTTTGTTTCATGTGCACTGTGTGTCACCTTTGCCTCCTTCCTTTGGGCTAAATAAGCCTACTGCCAGGAAGCCCAGCTGCTTTACCACCAAAGAATTTAATAAACTTGAGCAGATTTTCCTTCTAGATAAACGCTAAAATGCACCAGTAATCTCATCTTTCTGTCTGCAGAAGGAAACTAGCCTTTAATTCATAGAACACATAGTTCCTTAGGAAAGAACTAACTTAGGAACCACCATCTTGTAAAACAGTTTTTACAGTCTATGAAGCCTCCCAGGTGGCAGAGAGACACAGAAATGAGTCCCCCCTTTTTTTTCCTCAGAATGGAATCAGCAGCTCTTCTAGCGCTTAAAGGGCTCCCACACATCTTATATATATTCTGCATATCAGTTTTAAAATAAATTTTGATTTAATAAAGATTTAGGGCCAAGATTAACAAAAAACCCAAACCAAACCAAAATAAAAAATGAGAACAGAACAACCAACCAAACAAACAACAGACCTAGAAGTGAGATAAATATCTGGAACGGGGTTAACATGAACACAACTCTTTTCAAACTGGCCTGCAGTCACTAAAATTAACAAGCTAGACAGCTATAGCAATTTAAATTATGTTCTGTGTTGGAAGGCTAGTTTCTCCAATTTTTCCCCAAGAATTCTTAAGTTGGAGATAAAAAACTTGTTAGCTAAAAACATGTTAGCTAGAAACCTACTAGATTATCTCGAATGTTTAAAATTGTCTGAAGTAAGGAAGTAGAGTATTGAGAGACAATGAAACATACAGTAATTATTTAAGTTCACTTAAGGAAAAAATAGAGGAAAATCTCACACTTCCTCTAAAATTAAAGCAAAAACTTTAGTCTCTTTTCAATGGCAATTGGATTCTTAAGCTGTTTAGATATTTAAGAAACCCTGTGCAGGTGCCCAAATGACATACCTGAATATATTTGAAAATATGACACCAAATCATTTTTGCATCCCATAGGATCATAACTTTACATTTATGCCTTTTGGCACCACAGTTAAAATGTGCCTTGATGTATAATAACTGATATACCTCTTAACAGAAATAACAGAGAAGACTTGCTTAATTTAATATTACCATAGAGAGTAGAGGAAAAATTAAAACTGAAAAGTGATTTAATTATAAAGACCTTTCAGATTTAAATAGTTTCTTTTCTGACTAGCAGCAAAAGAAAAAAGCACAGATAATTACTGGAATTAAAACAAAACTTTCCAAACAATAAAATTAAAAAAAAAAATCCCTTCAATTGACTACAATTGTTCAAGATATGCATTACATTTTCTGGCATTCATCTTCAAATTTTGATACTATTTAGTAGAACATTTGAACAACATCATCATCTGACATTTACTGAGCTGCGTTTTTAGCTCTGTAAAAGCAAAGTAGAAGTGTACGTTGAAGAAACAGAACAAATGACAAGAATGTGATGTAATTTTTGATAGTATGAAACATACTATATTTGCTGTTCATCATGCAGTAAAAAGATTTAACATCACTAGATAGGAAAGAATCTAAATGATTGGTCTCATGGTACAACACTGGAAAGAGACAGTAAAAGAATCTACATAGCTTATAATCTGATAATCAGAATCTTTCAGAGATGTCACAATCTGCCAGCAAAAACACCTATCTGAAGTCAGTGAGGATGAGAGCAGGGCTGGATTTTGGCTCCCATTTCCTGAAAGAATGCTTTATTCTCCTGCTGTGTGTTAACTCAGGTAGGCAGACAAACACCACAAAGCTGCTTGCTCGCTTCTCCCATTCTGCCAGGGGAATGGAGGAAGAGGAAATGAAGGATAAATAAAGAGAAACTTGTGTATCAAGAAAAACATTAATGGTAATAATAATTGCTTAATAAGTGAAGGGTAAGTGGAAAGCAGAAGAAAACAAAACAAAAAAATTATGCAAAGGCAATCACTCCCCACCTTCCATGAGTAGAATATTGCCCAGATAGTTTCTGATCTAAAGATGGCTGACCCTCCTAAATGCCTCTCTTTTCCCTTTTATTTGTGAGCGTGGTGTTGGAATATCTCTTCGGTTAGGTCAGGTCCACTGCCTGGTTGTGTCTTCCCAACGTATTATGCACCACTCCTTACCTGCTAAATCCATTTATTTTGGGGACAGAGTGAGAAACAGAGAAGTTCTTGGTGCTGTGTAAACACTGCTCAGCAAAAGCTAAACATTAATGTGTTACCAGTCTTTTCTTGGTCAAAAATCTAAAGCACAGCCTCATATGATCTGCTATAAAGAAAATGAATTCTATCCAAGCCCAGACTGGTGCACCTTCAAAATGTTTCATAAAAAGTAGATGGCAGAAAGCTTGCTTTTCTCCTCACCCAAGTTTAAAAGTAAGGTCACTGTTAAATCCTTTGAGGAACTGGATGCAAACAACAAACAACTATCATCTTGATAAAATCCAGTTTGCAAAATTGGGTGGAAAAAAGGCTGTAGCATTCCTTTTGTCCTGATTCAGTTGTGTAAGAATATTCCAAATCCATGTTTTTAATTACCTCTCTTTGAAAATAATCTGAGGTATGGTACATTGTCTTACAATTCAAATTTGAATTCTTGGCTCATGGATATTTACCTGCACTAGGCCAATTTCTGGTGTAAGAGTTAGCAGTAGCAGTCCAAAATGCAGTGAAAAAGGAGCAGTTTCTTTGACAGTCTGTACCTGACACTGTTGGGCCTCTATTCCCTTTCAGGGCAAAATCCAGTGAATTAGTCTACAATGTCTTTGGTGATTTCAATTAATATGGCAGAGTTTGCACTTAAATAGAGCAGAAACTCAGCCACAGCCCAATCTCAAATGAAATCTGTGACTGCAGCAGACAGGGGTAAGAACATGTTTTCTGTGCTGCCTCTGCTCTGTCAGCAGCAGGAATAGATTCTTCACTGTATTGGGTTGACCCTGAGTTGATGGACAGTCTTTAAGACCAATTACACTTCACACAATTTACATATTTAAACTGCACAGAAAGGCGGGACTTCCCCTTTGGTCGGAGCTCGCCTGCTGGGAGGTCGGGGGCCTCCGAGCCTCCAGGCCCCGCCGGGCCGGGCCGGGGCCACTGCCCCTTTCCCCCTTTCCCAACGCTGCGGCACGGACCCTGGGTGGCTGGGGGGGACTGCCTCAGAGCCACAGGCAGCTCAAACCAGCCATGGACTGCTCACAGCTAAACCCATCCAGCGCGGCTTCTGGGGACCGGCAGGTCCCTCTCCTCTCCATGCGGAGCCGGCGGAGTCAACGGGAGCCGGCAGAGCCTCCTGTCTGCAGCCAGCACACTTCGTGCTGAACTGAAGAGGACACCACGCAGCCAGCAGCACAAAGGGACCGAGGCTTTCCCCACCGTAAAGGCTGAACAAGAACACCCTTCAGCATGGCGGCTTCAGAGCCAGAGAGAAAGAGAAGTGAGTCCCGTGGGACGGAGCTGGAAATGGCGACGGGAGAAAAGAGGGCGGTGCCGCGATTCTGGCGGGCAGCTTAAAAGAAACCTTCTTGCATGCCGTGGTAAGAAACTGTAATACCACAAACTGTTTGTCTCTTTAATCCATTTGAAGAACATGGGGGGATGGAGTATCTTCGTGTGCCTGTGAAGATTGTGAAGAATGCCGATGCCAGGTTATATAGAAGTAGTAAGAGGCTGCTAGAGACTTGTGGCGAAGAAGAGCCTTTGTGTGCAGGCCAAAAGAACTTATCCTTAAAAAGATGAATAACCCCATGTGATGGCCCATGTTTTGCAGTGTGAAGGAACTGTGAGATTTTTCATGGGAGAGATGTTCTACACACAGCAGATTGTTTGTTTCCGGGCGGATCTGCTGTTGGTGGCAGTTTGGGAACCACGTGCAACTGAAGGAAAAACCCTTTTTTCCCTTAAGCATAAGAGAGAGACTTTTCAAGAACTAGAACACTGACTAACATCCCGTGTTCTGTTATCCCTTGTGTGAGCTGGGTAAAAGGAGAGAAGTGCTGGCTGGAGGGGGGGGGGGATTTGCTCTAATTTTGTTTTGTTATTGTCTCTTTACTTTTAATTCTATTAGTAATAAAACTCTTTCATTGTACTGCAACTGTTTAAGGTTTGTGCCTGCTTTGCTTTTCTCCTAATTCTTATCTCACAGAAGGAAAATAAGTAAGTAATGAATATTTTGAACCAAAACCACTACATTTAATTGGTGTTTTCTGCCCGGTTTCGAACTCAACCCGCTACATTCACCTACTTTATTTTCATCCATATGGCAAATGTTTGCCCACATTCCTAGGAAATCTTCTGGACTATGGTAGCCCTTTGAGCTGTCTTAAATTGTGTAGCCAGTCAGCTTGTAACACAGACGTCATTGCACTGATCAACCAGAACATACCATGAGAGCTGAAGAGAGGTGGGATTTCAGAGTGTTCTGTACTATGATCCACTTCTAAGTAAACTTCTGGGAAAGAAAATCATTATTGTTTGGGTAGTTATTATCAGTTATATTGATAGGTGTATTTTGAAGGTAATAATTTTGAGGTAACTTGCTTTCATCTCATAGAGGAACTTAAGCACCCAACACAGGGTTTTAGGCAAGGCAATGCCTAAAAGGTAAATAATATGAAATATGAACTGTAAATGGCTAGATACTCTACTCTTCTATTATTTTTATTTCAGTGATAAGAAGGTTTTGATATTTGAAAGTAAAAAAAAAAAAAACAAAAAAACCCACCCCAAAAAATGATGCATTGCTGTTAAATCATGACCAAATTTCCTTGCCATGGACTTGCATGAATATTGTGCTTGTGATGACCTTAGCATGAAAAGGAAAAGATTATACTTCTTCAGCATGCTTGAGTAAATTCTCTAATATTGTTTGTCTTCCCCTTTCATTAGCAAAATCTTAATTGCTAAATTCAGGGTGAAAAGGCAGTAATTTTTTTCAGTGTAGAAAGAACAAATTCCTTGCATTCTTTTTAATTACATAGTAGTCATTACTGTTTTGCTTAAAAGCTTTCATAGCTGAGATTAATGTGAAAAGGAGCACATTATTACTAAGACTTTGTACTCAGTGACTGTTTGAAGAGACCTCAGGTAACATCAAGGACTTTTAACTTCAGTGCTTTTAATACAGTTCATATTCATGTTCATGCATTTGCTTCCTTTTCAAATTAAATAATTCATTTACTTCTTCTCAATATATGTCATAAATTGCATTGGGGATTTTTTTTAATTTGGGGGTCTTAATCTATTTTATTTTTAAATGATTTTTGAAAGGTGAAGGCTTTATATAAAGTACATAGAAGTTCCTACATTATTTAGAAGCCAAGCTTAAAGCAGCTGTAGTTTGGTTATATTTGTCATCTATACAATTAGTGAGAAGAATAAGTTTCAAGGACAACAAGGAAAGTAGAAATTGTAAAGCACTGCCAAGTCTGATAGCCCAAAAGAGCTGAGGTTGCTGAAGCTCTGTGTTCCCAGGTCCAGCCACTGAGTTTCAGTGCCAGCAGGCACACACTTACACGTATGCACAGCACATACATGCATATGCACACAACAGGTCACAAGGACCAACATACACAGAAATTCATTTTCCATTTCTAAGTGCTCACATGTGTATCAGAAGAGTATCAGAAGTGTCTATGTAAATGAGTTAAGATAATTCTAGTTATTTTAGCATGTGAAAAACCTCTATTCTAGGAATAAATTTGTGTTATAGACTCGTCATATGATTGAAGGACTTGATACCTATATACTCGATGCCTAGTAATGGGGATATATTCTTCCAGAAAGTTCAGAACTGAAGGAAACAGTGCAATTATAAAATGGGGGTTGAAGAAACATATCCACCTGCTAGAAGATGCGGGTGGGAAATAAACTATTAGAAAGACGATCCATGGCAAGTGATGTTCCATATATAAGGATTTTAAATACACATATTTATGCTAGAATCATTGGGAGGGCATTAACAATTTCTGTAAGAATACCTTTGGGCTTAATTATCCTGGAAATGATTAAGCCAAAACATCAGCATCTCACCTTCTACATCTTAAACCAGATCAAGAAGTTGTTGTGATTGAATCATTGTCACACTAATTCATTGAGTTCAAAGAAGCTTCTAGATAGGCAAAGGTTGCAGTTTCCAGTATGACTTGTTTCTGTCATTTACAAATGAACAGCCTTTTCAAACCTTCCTTGCCTCTGTCATGCTGAATAGTCTGGCTGTCACTCTTGGACTGGATTACATTGTTGAAAGCAAATCTGTGTCACTGACCTTACTAGTGAGGCTGAGGATGCCATGGAATGTCATCTCAGGGGACAACATTCAGAAGTTCTCCTTGAGACTTGTCACTGACACACCAACTATGAGCTAGCGACGATAAATTGTCAGAATTAATGAATGCTGAAATACATTTCAAGAGACATTTTCTATTGAGGGCTGAAAAGAGGGATAACAGATAAGTAATCCAATTAATGCTATTGCACGTATATAATACATGAAATATACTTTAGAAAGGAGATGGAATGTTTCTGGCTTTTCATTTGGAAAGCTCCTTCCCAATATCTAGCAACTTCAGTGAAAGACTATTCATGAATGCCCAGTGCTTAAGAAAAGGAGGCCACTAGTGTACATAGCTACATAAGGTTCTAGGATTCTCCCATGTTCTCTTATTGTCATTATTAACTTCACAGAAGAATTTAATATTTTTTAAAGTTTTGAATCAGAATAATTTGCAACAAGGAGTATACTGCGTGCAACTGAATTAGCATTGAAATCTAAGAATTTGTAGAAAGTACAGAACATTAAGATTTCCATCTGCTGCAGAGATAAAGAGGTATCATAAAATTAGGTCTAAATTGTATAAGGTCTTAAAGAAGATTAATATCTTATATCTAATGCACTATGGAAGGGGGCATCAATGCCTGGATTCTTCATTGATGTGTTACAGAAGAAATAAGAGATGAGGAAGATAATTATAGTGGCTATGATTTTAATAGATTAAAGAGCTAAGATTAGCATCAGACTACAGAAGTTGCAGTAATCAAGGTAAAATTTAACCTGACACTGAAGTAACTAGCAATAGTATATGGAACTAAATAACTCAGTAAATTTTTCAGCATTTAGCTTTTCAGAATGAAGCTTTTACTGTAGTTTATCTTCAAGGATATTTATTCACTGCCATTACTTCAGTTATGATTCTCAGGGTTATTGGAGAAATGTAATGGGAACATGAGCACGGTAAAACTAGAATTTGCCAGATAATGCCACAGCAGGCCAAACTTAAAAAATGAGAGTGTTTCCATATGACAAAATGACTGTGTGATTACAGTGCACTTTAATCTGCAAGTACCAACTTGATTTCATCCATGTAAACACCATAACTATCAATGAAGATGTCAGCTTAAGTTCCTGCTAACAACCCTAGCAGAAAGTTGCCTGACCATTACAAAGACCTCCCTACTGTATTCATGTTGTCTCTTTACTAGTTCACTTAAGCTCATATAACTTTGCCACCTTTTTCTGAAATCATGCTGAAGAAAACTCAGTACATTTAACTGAATGATATTCCTTTCAGTGAAAGAATCACTGACTGGAGTCACAGCCTCTTTGTATCACTGGCAAATGCAGAAATTGTACTGTGATACTACGCTGACCTAAGGTGCTCAAAGACCCTGGCCAAAGGGATGGCGCTTCTAGCACGTCTGCACAGAAGCTGAGCTCTGTGCCTCTGTCCAGTCCCCTCTTGCTCTGTGGCTGGAAGAGTCTTGAGTAAAAGGTCTGGTTTGTTAAATCCCTTCAGACCAAGGTAACGCTGCTACCTAGCAGAAGCTTTAACACAGTTACAAAATGAACACATTTATATCTAATGCATTTATAATACACTCAGTTCTAACAAAATCTATCTTTTTGTTCAGTGTGTCACAAATACTTAGGATTTCACAATACATATCACAAATATAGTTTTCTCTTTCTAAGTTGTTTTCTTAATAAAATAGAGGTTAGATTAATCCCTAAAGTTGTTTTCCTCTGTTTAAAAGCACATCAAGTTGAACAGTTGTTACTTGCATTTTGGAAGGTCTGGAGTTTATTAGGAGGCAGGTTTGGCAATACTTGCAGTATGCTTCCTAACATTCTCACATTTAAATGAACTAGCTCAAGCAGCTAATAGAATGTAAATAAAAATGTCTTCTTATATAATGTTTACACTACAGTTTTCTTTTAGTTAAAACATTTGTTTAGGTAGTACATTTGGAACCTGAGATCTGGTGCAATGTCAAATGTTCTACTGGCAGCATGATACTAGCATGGATGAAAAAGCACACTGTGTACAATTCTAGAAAGTCTTTTTAACATTCAGCTCAAACAGAACTAAAGAAGCTTTATAATGGTGTTTGTAAAGCCTCTTCACTTGTGAACAAAACAATGACAAACAGGAATCACATCTCTTGCCCCTCTTAACTGCCTAAAGCTATAAACAGACACCTCTGCAGCTGCTGATATAGCAACATCAATCTATCCCTTTTTCACTGGCTAGATCTTACCCCTTTTCACAGCTCAGCTGGTAAAGTGTTTCTGGCAAATTCTGTCTAATCCACATTCAGAGCAAAGCCAGTGAAGTTTCCAAATGATACAGAAAAACACACCAGGCTGTTTATAATAGAGATTAACACCAGATCTGCTACCAACAGGTTAACAAGTGGGCTTAAACTGTGCATATCTAGATCTCAGCTTGCCTGTCTTAGAAGTAGTCCTGAGATATCTACTACTTGGTTGGACATTCTGAGTGTCATAGACTCCAGCATAGAGAGGACTAGGAACAATAGCTATCAGCACAGCTAGATGTGAAAGAGGATATCTGTCCTGAGCCTCAAGCCAACCATTTAAATTGCTTGTGTTTACCTGGCTGCTTTTGCCTGAAGAGGGAGAGGGATCAGTCACAGGAACTGCTCTGCTGGAGGTTACTGCCCTCCCAGTTCTGCTGGCAAAAGGGTAATAATGAGCAGCTGGAGGGCATAACTGCAGCAAGGGTCTTCCACCTGCATGCCAACTAGTGAGATGGCTGTCTACAATCCATTTGACTGATCTAACTCTGCTAGCTTTACTGTGTAATACAGACCTAGGTTAATTAAAGTTGCTTTCCAAATTGCTCCGTGTATAAATCCTTAAATTTCTGTGATTTGATCTCTATTTTTATTTACCTATATTTTCTGGGTGAATGTTCCTTTGTATTAGTTTGTATTATTAATAAATAATATAGCATATTTTATCTTTTTGCAGCACAAAATCTTTAGATAAAAGTATGGTATTGTGACTTTTTTCCTAAACTTAATGCTTCTCCATTACTTCTGGATTAAAGGGGGGGTTGATGCTTACAGGGCTGTGGGACTTGTGATTGGGTGCAGGAGAAGAACTTTTGGGAATTGTACAAGACAATGAGATGTTCAGAGAAGGACAAAAGGAGAGGAAAGGGTGCCTGAGGTGTTTTGGGGAGTAGCTCAGGAAATCATTTAGGCTGCAATAACATAATACTTCCAAGTCCACCACTATGCCCTGTCCCTAACCATAACATCTACATGCCTTTTAAAACACCTCCAGGATCTCAGCTGAGCCACTTCCCTAGGAAGTTTGTTCCAATGTTGGATAACCTTTTCAGTGAAGGACTTTTTCCTTACGTCCAAACTAAACCTTCCCTGGCACAACTTTAGGCAGTTTCCTCTTGTTCTGTCATTTTTTACTTGGGAGAAGAGTCTGATCCCCACCTCACTACAACCTTCTTTCGGGTAGTTGTAGAGAGCAATCAAGTGTCCCCTGAGGCTTCTTTTCTCCAGGCTAAACAACCCCACCTCCCTCATCTGCTCCTCATAAGGCTTGCTCTCTAGGGATGTAGGGAATAGGAGAGGATGGTTACTTGCACAGTGCTGGTCAGTGCACTTGCGTGACCATGCCCTATACTCCATCACCACAGTCTGTCTTGTTTTCTCATTAAATTCTAACTATTTTCTTGGGTGAAGGGCTCTTTTCATGTGCACATGTATGTGTGTGGGAAGTCTAAGAGCCAGTGACTGGAGTGCCAGAGAGTCTGTGTGTCTGGGTCACCAGCAAGAATGATGAGTGTTTGAACCCAAGTCAGTGTATGATTACAAACGAACACCAAGTCAGCCTCGCTGGTGAGTAGGTGGGAGCAGATACACATGTGAGGGCTCTGGAGACTGACTGTGTGACATCCTTGTGTATATGAATATCTCGGTGAAAGGCAAAGGGGGAGCGGGAGGGTCTGGGACTGGTGCATCTAATACCTCTTTATTTGAAGGGATACATATATGTGTGTGTGCAGGTCTGAAGACCTGTAGCTAGAGTGGGGTTGTGGCCTTCAAGGTGGCATGGCCAGGTGCTACCAAGTGGGAAGCCTGGCATCCAGGGGCAGAAAATGGGCAGACCAAGTGTCTGATCCCAGACAATGGATGAGTGAACACTATGTACTTGTATGTCTTCCCACTATTGGATCTTTATCCCGGTCAGCCAGAGAAGGGAATGGAATGAGGCTGTTGGTGGTGTTCGTGCTTGTGCAAGTGCTGCATGTGCCTGCAGGTGTTGATCAGTGTAGCTGGCTCTGTATACAAGGTAGCATCTATTGTACATTATGTTTACGTGTGTGCCTACTGAGAATACATGGTACTGGTGGTACCAGTGTCAGCCTTGATCTCTTGAGGTTAGATTTGACAACTCTCTGTCAATATATGTACAAAATGGCATTTAAAGTCCTTGAGCTTTAGGTATGCTAAAAATGACTTATCTACACAAGTTGTATGCATGCTATATTGAATGTATGTATTAATTTTTGAAGACAATATGCAAATTCTTTTTTTCATACAATTATTTTATTCTGTATTTTTTATAAAATATTTCTTACACAGGTTAAGCTATATAAGTTCTTAAAGCAATATGTATCACTATTCCGAAGACATAGGCCCACACATGAGATATTTTAATGGTAGTGATAAGGTGCTCCCAGCAAATATCATGAAGATGGATAATGGAGAAAGGACTGACAGCCAAGATGGGGATTGTATCACCTGAAGTACTACCTGTCTTGCTGCCACTAGAAGACTACCCTGATACTAAGTAGCAACAGCCCCTGTACGAATGTCTGTCTTCAGAATTATCATCACTACAAATGACAATGCTACAGGAAATTAAGGCACTCTGGAAATCATGCAAGGAATTGAAACAGCTTTCCTGGATTCTAGATCCAAGTCCCTTTGGCCTGTAACCAATCAAGATGAAATGTAATTAGGTGTTCTGCATACATGTCTGAGAGACCATAGTAATATTCCTATGAAAATGAAATATTAAATTATAAATATAAATTGATTAAAGACTGTAATTTCCTCTTGAATAGGTGGAAAAATATATTTACTTCAATGAGCATTACAATTCTTCTATCACAAAGTACAAACAGCAGGCTGAGTCTTCTTAATTATGAGCAATAATTATATTATTTTAAGGTCAATTTTAATTTTAAATATTTTAACTTTGCTTAGAAACAAGTATGTAACTATGAGTTTATGTTTTGAGGGTTTTTTATGTTGCTTGTTTAAGAACCAGCTTTGTACAGAAGACCAAACCTTGAAATATTTAAATGTGATTAAATTGATTTAATATATGATAGTCCCAAATGTATGTCATTCCTGATGTTCAGCTGCCACACACAAAATTTAAAGATAAGTAATATGATTACAATCAGATTAGTGAGTCTACACAAGTTAATGAGATTGCAAATCTATATGAGTGAAAACTGCACTTCCTAGAGAGACCACTTTACATATCATTAGCTTTAAATGGATTTTCAACACTCATATAAGATACTGACTGGCAAATCCAACCTTTTTAATAACACGGTATAAGTCCAGAAAACCTTCTATTTGCTGGGACACAGGCTACTAGCTATTTCCTGCTGGAACTTTTCACCTGATATTTAGTTTAAAATGGAATCATTCATGTAGATTGGTCACTGATGAAATTGGAAGAAGCAGGCTTTTAGGGCACAGAGAATTTTTGTTTTCATTGTGTCTGGGCACCAGGAATAAACAGAAGTATCATCATTATACTGAAGAAGTACCACATATATGGTCAAATAAAATTACACATGTTCAAAACAGTATGCAGCTGCATGGGGGTGCAGTAAAATAAGGGATAGTAAAGTGTGTATATATATATATATGTAGATATAAAATTATGCTTCTCCATTAAAAAACTCCGTAAGCCAAAGGAGTGCACTAAGTTTGCAGTCCTTGAGAGGAGACTGCTTTAAACCTCAGAGAATTTGCTTTTCAAGGATGAACTTCTTATTGGCTTCAGTATTAATTCCAAAACTTTCCTGAACCTGTACATGTAACAGTTTTAGACATCACAGTTAGGTTTAGTTTATATGCTGCATAAAATGAGTCTAGTCGTGCTCCAATGGCACAGAACTTTGACACTAGCAACAAAAACACAGAACTAGACAGAGCCTGAAACTCTGACAAAAAAATACCTGGGCATTTCAAACTGGAGTTAGGATAAATTGTATTTTAAGTTCTGGTAAGAAGGAGAAAAAAAGGAATCGTATCTAAGTTTGGTACTTAACATCCACTCTTTCAATCTCAATGAAATCTCCTGAAATTTGACTTGATAAAGCTCATTGCAGACTAAGTTCCTTTAAATAGGCTTTACTATTATTGTAATGAAAAATGTTAAAAATTATGACATTTAAACAATGGATTCTTCATCACTCAGAATCTTTATATCAATATTCACTTATTTGGAATGATATGCTCTAGGTCATCAAATATTGCAGGTTAGACAGGGAAATTATAATGGAAGGAATTTCTCCTGAATATCTTCATGAAATAATACTACTTAAAGTTGTGAATTTTAGAAAACATATTCAATTTACTTGGGGCCATCAAATTATCAAATCTCCAGAATTTTTTGATCTACCTAATATAAGTATCCTCTTTATCCTCTTTTTTTTTTCTTTTTTTTTTTTTTTTCAAGTACTTATCGGATGAAGACACTATATATTCACTACATTTTACGATAGTTTTACAATGTCCACAAAGTATGAGCCATTAAAAGTATTTAAAAGCCATTAAACCCATAAGTGGCCTAGAAATGAACCCCATTATGAGCTTTAATGGATTAATTTATTATGTTTTTGTCTTTCTTAATGAAAAACAATCATTATTTTTAGGCTTGAATGAGTATCACACTACTAGCAAGCATTTTATTATTGCTTTCATATTACATTATTTTATTTCAAAAAATTCAAATTTATTAAAAAATGTGGACAAGCAATAACTATTTCAAAAGCAAATTCTTTCACACAAAATAGATTTTTTACATTTATCAATATGTAGGGAAAGTATAGACAGTAGCTCTGCCTTTTATACATTCCCATACAACTAGACAATCAGGAGAAATATTAGTCAAAATATGTTTTGCTATTTTTAGAAATCTCATTGTAAGGATCTCTGTATCATTAAGGGTGCTGATCAGAACAGAGTTTGAGTATTTTATGGGAAACATCAATTTATGAAAGTGGCATAAAAGAGAAGGCCTACAAAGAACATAGTTCCTGCCAAAATCAAGAAAGACAGAATGCAAAAATCTCATAGCTATTAAACTTAAAGGTAGGCTATATATCTTCAAAGTAGGGTTTTTTTGCAAATATACAGCTAGGACAGTTTAGATGGGCATATGCCTTTAGTTGTTTGGATTTTTATGAGTAAGGTCTGTAGCTACTCGAGTATTGCATTAGTTTTTTGGCAGAGAACACAAAGAAATATATCAGTGTCTCTAAAATCAATATCCCAAAATATCCCAAAATATCTTAGGAGAGAGGCTTTCTAAAGGGTTCTTCTAAGAAGGAAAAAAAATTTACATGTCACATCTAATTCAGCAACAATGTCTCTCAAATGCTTTACCAGCAGGTATTCACACTTGGAAATGTACATCAGGACACTCAGAGTAATTTATTTTACTATGTTCCAAGGTCAGAATCTTCATACCATTTTATTCCATTTCACAAAGGTAAGAGTATAACATTTTTAATAAATACATTAAATACAATGTAAAACCATCCAGCTTCTATATTAGCAGAAAGCTCAGGATAGTACTTTCACTTCAGGGTCATATAAACCTGCTTTGCAGCAAATATATTTAAGGATTATAATTAGTAGGGTCACAAAAGTGATTCAAGTTAGGTTAAGAATCACTTAATATTTGCTTCTGATAGATGAAGACTGACAAGGTTCTGCTTGTCACCAACAGATGAATATAATACTAAGAATCTTTATTTGTGAATCAGTGTCACTTTTTAATAGGAGATCAGGAAATGTTTAAAATAAAATCAGAAAGTGGGGTAATAGTGGAAAAAGTCTGATACAACTTTTCAGATGAAAGATCATCTTCAGATGTGAAAATCATGAGGAAAAAAGCTAAAAAACATTACAAGTCTGTGTGTTAAAGGAAAAACGAAGGAACGATAGGTATGCTGGGAAAAGTTACTATAATTTCAAAAGCTTAAGTGCATTATTTTCTTAAAGGAGATCTCTACTACCTTCCTACATTGTGTATGTCAATCACAAACTCCTTTTTTAGTTTGAGTCTCATACGATTTTATTCAGAACTTCTTTAGCTGCTAGGGCATAGGAATTAAGGGTAAGTCTTTTAGATGTCCTGTCACATCCAATAATTCTGCATCATAACTTACACAGCTTAAGGATTTATAAACAATTCCAGACTGTATTATTAGAAAATTAATGATGATATTATAAAAATAACTCAAATTATATTCACTAGGATATGGGTCAAGGTTAAACAAGAAAATGTCACTTGTACAGGTGTGACAGTTTATAGCAGTTCCAATAGGGAAAACCCTTAGGCAAGTAGAATTTAAATTGGACACAGACACCTACCTGAAAAAAAACTTTGAAGTTACTGGGCTGCAGCATGATGTACAAATACTGGAATACAGGGTGTCAAGCAGGGTTCATCGCTTGATGATAAATTGCCTGGAGCATCTCAGAAAGAAAGTAAAGGAAGTAAAGTTTAAACAAAGTTTTCCAGAGTTTGTAGGAGAGAAGAGTAGGATATTGTAAAGTGTTAAGATTTGGTGGCATTAAAGGATAAAAAATAAGGCACTAAGTGTAGCATGACTTTCAGAAGTTATAGAAAACATTGGAAGATCATAGTACTGTGGGAATAGCACCAAGAAAGGATAGCTTCAGAGACTTGGTGAAGTACTTCAGTTTAGCAGCAAACATCTTAGTTCTTTCCCTATCCATGTTGTTTCACATACTCAGAGCGGAGTTTCAGTTGACAGCTATCTTTACATATTGAACATGTGGAATCACATTAGGCTGTTTTGGTTTGAGAAATTTATTCTAAATAGTTTCCTTTTAAGTATAAGAGCTTGGGTCTATTCAAAACCAGAGTTAGCATGAAAAGATACCTACATCTTTTCTGTGACTCACTGAATAAAGAACAGTTTCATGGATGAGAGGAGCTTGACTTGTTAAAAAAAAGAGAAGTTCCCTCACGTCTAAAAAGTAAAACCCAGATCACAAAAAATAATTTTGACATGAACGTTAATGAAGGACTAGGCTAAAATCTGTGTGACTAGCAGATGGCAAAATTCCTGGCCTCTCTGAAAGTAAGCCTCTGCTATTGATGGGTCCACATAAGAGCCACTGGGCAGCCATGGTTCAACACAGTAGGATTTCCACTGAGTCTCACTATCATAAAGGAGACACTTCCCATGTCTATGCCCACCCATCATCACAATTCTTTTAGCTATAACAACCTTATTCAGAGAGTTTATATGGAAAATATGAACCATAGGGTCTCCTGGGGTACTAAACCCAGTTCTGTAATAATTGTACTATACTTGCTGCTTTTTTTACTGTCTTCTTCTGGGGCTTCTTTCAATCCCTGTGTAAGCCAGGAAGTTTCTTATTTTATTTGGTTTAATTTCCAGCCTATTCCTTTGCTCTTAGAGAACACTGTCTTCACAGATCCTTGTGAATCTGTATTTTGCCTCTTACAAGCCCAGCTGCAATACACACTCTGGTTTTGGTAAAGCTTCTTAAAAAGTTTTGTTTGCTTACAGATCACTTCTCTTGTACTGTCTGGAGTATGATTCATCAGAAAAAAGATTTAAAGAATAAATTTCTTATGTGAATGGTATTCATGATTTGTTTATTGAAGTAATTTTTAACTTTTATTTGGTCTTGGCCTTGTACTTCTCTCAATATCCTCATTGTTTATGGGCATAAATAATTAAATCTTGTATTATACAGTTTTGCAGAAGTTAGATTTCTATTTCTAAGGAAAAATAATGTGTTCATTGTTAATTAAACTATTCATTTCAATTAATACAGTTGATTTGATAATTAAGATAACAAAATCTGTTATTCAGCTAGCACTTAAAATAAGTCAGTTTTTAACTCCACTTAAAATGAGTCAGTTTTTAACTCCGTTTTGGGTTGCAGTTCAGTGGGACCCTATATCTGTGCAGTTAGCAATAACAAAGTTATTACAGTATTATGAATGAATGATGTGGATTTAAATAAGTTCCTGCCTTTTGCCTGGGCCTCTGGCAGCTGGCAGTTGTGTTATTGAGGTGGCCAGCACCCCAAGACCCACCCTCATTTGCAAGTTCTTTAATAATTGCTGATTTGGTCCATTATAAAATGGATTCTTTCTAAATAGACAAAAAACTAACAGACATAAGACTTAAAACAGACTATTACTACACAGGAATAAGACAAAAGGGGGTATTAGTATTATTCATGCAGGGTTAAAGGTACCATGAAATTTACTGGTAGTGAAGAAATGTAACTTAGGATCCAGTGTTTCTTACCATCCAGTTCCTGGTGGAGCACACATCGAAATCCTTTCCCTCAATTCCCAGGAAAATAACTATGGAATTTGCATCCAGACTCCGGGTAAAAGTCTCACATGCTTTCAGGGCATGTGGGTAGAAGGCTTCTCAGGGTGTGTGTAGGAGACTTCTGCCTCTGTGATAAATTGTAGTACTTTTATCATGTAAAACAGGCCTTTTGGTCACTTATGTTTTTTATCTCTTCCCACATCTGTTAAGGTGGCAGAACTTTTGGCACCAGGAGATGATACCTGCTGGGCCTTGCCCCCCTGGGTTATCTCTTGTATCTGCACCGGCCACCTGTGGTGGGGAGAGGGGTGATATGACCTGCCACATACAGTCAGAACTCAGACATTTCTCTTTATGACATCTTTGTGGGTCTCACTCTTTACCCCATACAATTTCTTGCAGCATACCTACTTAGCATGCCTGAGAAATATCTGAGAAATGCAGGTATAGTGCTTGTTTTCTCCATATAGTTTTATATCTACGGTGCTTTTCTCACCAAAGAAAACACAAAGCCAGAATAAATTTCCTCACCAGTTGTGTTAAAATGTGTTATTCCGTAGAAAAGAATTTTTAAAACTTTGTGTTAGAGAAGGAACCAGTGGTCCAGTAACACATGAAAACAAACAAATTCAACTTTTTGGCTTAATGTAAGTACATAAATTCTATATTGCCCAAATAAGAACATTATCTTCTTTTATTAAGCTATGAATTGTAATAGGAAAGATGAGAACCAAATCTAATCATGTAGCCTGACTCTGACAGTAGACTGGAGTTTGCTAGCTGATACTTTAGGAAGTGTATAAAACAAAGGCAGTCTTAGATGATGCTTCCTAGATAGCCTCCAAGCCTCTAGGAACTAAAGCTCATGGATTTAGTACTTGAGACAAAAATATAGTAGATAGTTTGCATAAGATTTTATACCACTTGTACTCTGAGAATTCTGTTATAGTCCGCACTGTAAGAATAACATGAAAGATGATTCATTTTGAGACCAAATCTAAACTTCGTAAGACTGTCCACAAATTTGCATGAAACACCTATTGCATAAAACATAGAACAGTTAATTTTACAGGGAGAAGAATGCAGATCTTTATTCTTGATCAGTGTGCTGACAAGAAGAAAAAATTGTTCCATCAATGTTTTTTTCCCAGCACAAATAAACTTAATCAGATGACATTTCATAATAGAATGCAGAGGCAACACAGCTTTATCTGGAAGATTGAAGAATGTTCCTCTAACATCAGCATACTGTATAACCTGGCAAGATACTGAGCTGAATGCCAGGAGGTGTTTCCTGGGTGAGGGTTTCCACCGTAAGTATAGTGAGACTCATGAAGCTATTTGCTAAAAACATGAGTCTTTTTCCTTTAAGAAAAAGGTTAGGGCTGTAGTTAAAAACAAGTAAAATTTCAAAAAATTCAAGTAAATTTCTGTATGACAAGATTCAAAGCTAACTGCTGTTAGTTTTTTCATATGAATTATCTACGTGCAACTATGTACTGAGATCTCTCAGATTCACCTCAGCCTTCATTGAGAAATAGTGAAGAATTATTTCACTCCAATCACTTCATCAGACTGTAGAAAAAGAGCAGAACTTCTATAACATCTTATGTCTTATTCTTAGATAGGTCTCTAAAACGTGGAATGAAAACCATCTTGGTGATGCTTATTTCTCTACTATGTCTCTTGTAAAAAAGCTCATATATGATGTAAAATTAGATTAAATTAATTCACCTTGGGAATGCAAGATCTAAGTGTCTTGTTACTTAGTGAGATAATTTTGGATCCCAGTCTAAGGCTCCTTACAGTTCACCTGAAATACTTAAACCTAAATATTAGTCAAAGAGGATTGACTTCCATTCTGTGGAAAAAACCTAGAATTTGGGATTTGGGGACATAGATCCTTTATGATTTTTTGCTTTAAGCTACAGTTAGGAGCCAATAAATTTTCCCAATTTTGAATGTTATCCTCAGATACTGCCAATCTATTCACAGTCAATATTAAACTTACCTTCATTCAAAATATGTCCTTGTACTTCTCTTCTTTCCCTCTTGCTCGTTTAAAGGCTTTCTTAGAGTAGTAACCCTTTACTAGTTTAGTTTTGATTGGTTTTCTTTTTTTGTAAATTTCCCCATCATTTCAAGGTATTTTAAGACAATTTTGTCCTGTTACAATATTTAAACTTACTTCCTAAATGACATGGAATAAGCTAATTGTTTATGGTTTTTTCTCATATCTTATGGTTGAACCAAAACACACTTTCAGGTTTTTTCCCAATGATTTGATCAAAATTACTAATATAATAGAAACTAAAGGCTTTGTATGAACATTAACTTCTGATTGTTGTCTTTCAGATCTGTTATGCAAAGTACTTTTCACTGTCTCCAAGGAGATATATCTGATATTTCAAAAAAGTAAAAATTCAGTGTATACCCAACACTTGCATCAATTCTAATTTCAAATAGTTTAAGTTTAAATAAGGATTTGTTCTACTTGTACTTCCAGATCTATATTCAGTCCTTTCACAGGGTACATTGTATAAATTATGACAGTACATGGATTATTTTTGGTGCATCCTTACATAAAAAAGAATGGAGGAGGTGGACTTTCTATTCCTTAGATTATAATTTGTTTCTCAGTTTCGTATTAATTTGGGTGTCCTTGCTGGGAAAGAAGCATTAACTGTACACGTATCACCTCTGAATTACTTCTCTGAAGTCAGGGATTAGTCACTGGGTTATTCTGCATGCATAAAAACATAAAAAATTGGTTCTCAGATTCTAACTGTGATATTAGATTTACTAGAGAAGGTTGCTTTCAATCAAATCAAGCCTTTAAAATGTAACAAGTAGCATTGGACAGAATGTGACCTCTTAGCCTAGCTTGTCTTTTTTCTTACCCAGATGTTACATAAGAAAAGAAATGTACCTCTTCAAGCCTGCATTATGTGTACAGTTTTCTTCCTTATTGTCACGAGAGTGGTAGTATTAAGGACATAGTTCTCCAACCAGAATTGTGACTTAATAATCCCCTTTCAAGTGTAATGAGCTAAAAGGACATGAATTCCAGAATTCATACTTGATTTGTTTTTCTTTATGTTCACGAATTAGGAAATGAACAAAGTCTAGTAAATTGGTAGATGTGAGCAAAACAAATTTTCTTATCAAAGTCCTGTTTTTCTGAACAAGAGAGACAAAAGATGAGATCTTCTATATACCAGAAATTATGTGATTGCCACAAATCCTCAGATCACAACTGTTTTATACTTCTCTATGAATTCTGATGTCAACAAACTATATTTTTCTCAGGTCTCAGCCTACCACAACCCAAATAATTTCAGAGAAGGCTCTGTATGTCTGCATGTGAATAAAACTTGTGTTTTCTTCGGCTTCAATTTGTGATCTTCAGCTGCCAAGGCAGCATCTTCATACACATTTTTGTTTTATATTTTGTTGAGTGTACATTTATGGAGAAGGACAGAACCCCTTTGTGCATGCACAATTTATATATAGCTTTGTTCTTTCAGCTAGGCTGGTCAAAACTTGTCAGTGAACATTCAAAGGAAGCATTGTAATATATAAAATAACCGCAGAGGGAGGGAATAAATGCTGTTTAAGATATTGAATTGTTGGAACAGAGCCAATAATGCAATTGTTATTCAGTTACATTTTCAGATGACTCATCAGGTCTTCTACTAATCCATGTTTTAAGTCTTGAGGAGTATGATTTTTAAAATCTCCTGAACACAAGAAGAGAAATAATTTTTAAAAACACAATAATATTGAGGAAGCCACCATTTGGATCTGTTTCTACTGTGATGCAGTAGCTTTTACCAATGATAAATCTGGAAAGATGAGTAAATACTGTAATCCTATTTCTTATTTTACCATGAAAAATGAAATGGAAACAGAAAAACTTGGGCTGTTCTGTAACAGTGATAAAGAAAATTGCCCTTGAAACTAATTTAAATCAGTTATGTTTGGGAAATGAAAGCTTAGCTATAAAAAGAATTTATAAAAAAAAAAAAAAAAAGCATTATATGCCTTCATTTTTTGCAAAGCTTGTGCTTTTATTTGTGGCTTTTCTTTTCCTTCCAACTGCTGTTCCATGGTAATGATTTCTACTTTTTTGTGTGTGCTCCTCCATTGTCTTTAAACTCAGAGCTGCAAATCAAATACCATCTTATCTAACACTAAGCTAAAGAGACCCGTCTTTGCCAAAGTCATTGTCAGCAATGTGTTCACTTCTGTGCCAACAAATTTACCCATTAATAAGTGATAAAATTGGTCTTTTCTTATTACTTTTTTCTTTCATCTTTTATTTATTTATTTATTTATTTTAAGGCAGCCAACAGTATAAACAAACTGTTACATAGTATTAGACTTGACACAGGAAGAAATTAGTCTAATCCATTAGTGTTATACATTTTACAATAAAATGAAAAAAAGGAAATGGGCTTCATTAGTATAAAAAGAAACAAAACCACAAAAACCACCATAGTGAAGCACGCTAATGGCCTCTGTGGAAACAGTGTGGATATTATCTTTTTAATTGCTTATGTTTCCACCTTAACAACAGCAACATACGATGTGAAAAGTAATGTGAGCCTGAGAATGCATGATGGCAAAGGCCAAGATGGAAAATATCCCTAGGGAAAGTTTCCATTATTTTCGACATATTAAATGGTTTCTGCTTTTATTCATGTGTAGCAGAGTAAAAGGAAAGGCTTGCCTGCTAAATTTAACTGCTGATTCTTCTCCATAAAATGAAAATTTTTGGTTCTATTTTAAGCTGCTGGGTTGGGGGGGTGCGAAGGAAACCCTAGTTCAACAGTGCAGTTATTACAGTAAACTTCCTTTTAGTACTATGCAGTTTTTGATTCGTAAACTGAGTTTAATTCACCTGTTCAGTTAGGAATTAGTTGGAACAGTAGCTAAAGCAGTAATAGAAGAAATAAGAAGTATTTTAGACATTCGCTTTTTGGTTATTAACCTATACCTCCACTAACTGCCTTCATAAAGCTAGAACTTCAACCATAATGCTGAAGAATTCATAGAATGATTTGAGTTGGAAGGGACCTTTATGGATCATTTAGTTTCAACATCCCTGTCATTGACAGGGAAAGCTTCCATCAAACAGGTTGCTCAAAGCCTCATCCGATCTGAACTTCAACACTTCCAGGGATGGGACATGTTCGGTGGCTCAGCCTGCTCTCGGGCTGAAACCATCAAATGTCAGTCACCAGAAGAGATCACTGAGGTCTAGGTTACCTCCCCCTGGGTGGCTCCCAATCCTAAATTACCTCCCCTTGTTCCAGAAAGTTCTCCCTTTTGTAGTTATTAATTGGTTCCCTGTTATGACTCCTGCCTCCCTGTTTTCCCCATTTGTTCTGAAAAATTGTATCCTCCCCTCTGCTTGTACCCCATTGGTTGTTTTCCCTTTCCCTGCCTTGCTCCACCCCCCCATAAAGGGGGCTAGCACGCGTCTCCTCGGCGCTTTTTGCTGGTCCCTGGACCCTTCTGCAAATAAACGTTTTGGAACTCACACCAGAAGCCCCTCCCTCCTTCTTTGCCTCCGGGCAGACGCCAGCCTGATCATCGGCTGCCCGAGGTGCTTCCTCTGAGGAGGAGCCAGCGCACGCACCCATCCCACGCCGATTCCACTGAGCCGTCCAGCGAGGACGCTGTGGAGGCCAACGCTGCGTCCCCTCTGGCCGAGGGCACGCCGGGGCTTGTGCTGACAAGCCCCCGGCTGCGTTAGGGACATCTACAATTCCTCTGGGAAACAAGTTCCGGTGCCTCCTCACCCTCTAAGCACAGAATTTTTTCCTTATATCTAGACTAAATCTATCATCTTTCAGTTTAAATCCTTTCCTCCTTCTCCTATCAGCTTTCCTAGGCCCTCTTAAGGTACTGGAAGGCTGCTATAAGGTTTCTCTGGATATTTCTCTTCTGCAGGCTGAAAAACCTCAGCTCTCTCAGACTGTCTTCATAGGAGAGATTCTTCAGTCCCTTGATCTCTTCGTGGCCCTCATCTGGACTCCCTCCAGCAGGTCAACATCCTTGTTGTGCTGGGGGTTCTAGAAAATGATGCAGTACTCCAGGTGGGATCTCACAAGGGCAGGGTAGAGGGGAAGAATCAGCTCCCATGACCTGCTTGTTACACTTCTTTAGATGAAGCACCAGATATATTTGGCTTTCTGGGCTGTACGTCCACATTACTGGCTCATGTCTAATTTTTCACCTGCCAATATCTCCATGGTCCTCCTCCACAGGGTTTCCCTCAGCTCATTCATGCCTCTCTCTGTGCTGATGCTGAGGTTTGCCATGACCCAATTTGGAGGACCCTGCTCTAATCCTTGTTGTACTTCATGAAGCTCACAATGTTTGACTTCTCTAGTCTGTCAAGATCCCTCTGAATGACATACATTCCCTCTAGCATATCAACTGCATCACTCAGCTTGGTGTCATCCAAAAAGGATGAGTACTGCTGAGGCTGCACTCAATCTCACTATGTTATTAATAAAGGCACTGACCAGCACGAGTCCCACTACAGACCCTAAAGAGACACCATTTGCTACTGATCTCCATTTGGGCATTGAGACCTTAACTGAAATTCTTTGGTTCCAGCCATCGAGCCAACTTCTTACCCATCAAAAAATCCACCCATGAAACCCACATCTCCTCTTTAATGGCACAAATGTTGTATTAATCCTTGCAGAAGTCAAGGTAGGTGGTATTAGCTGCTATTCACTTATCTACCAATGCAGTCAGTGTAGAAAGCCACTAGATTAGGCAGGCATGATTTGCCCTTTTTGAAACTGTGTTAGCTGCCTGTAAGCACCTCCTTGTTATCCACATGCTTTGACACAGCTCCCAGTGCTAATTAACAGCTAATTCAGATTCATTATTCTTTTTCTATTCTCTGCTGCAATTCATAGTAGAACTGTATTGCAACAAAATAAAAATTCTACGTCATCAATTAAAATATACGTTGATATGATTTTTCTCAGAATCATATCTTTACAAATGCATTATTTACCCACACATGAAAAAGGTGGGAATCTGCTGGTTTTAGTTGAATCTGCAGTTGAGTCTACAGTTTTTCAGTTGAGAAGTCATAGCTTATTGTATATTCTAACAAAGATTATTTCATCTTTCCAGTGCTGTCATTTGTTTCTTATACCGATCAATGTCTGTCAGCACATAAAAAATAAGGAACCCCATAAATATCACATTGGATTGAGAACTCGTAATTTACTCATCTGCTCCTAGTGTCACCCATGTATCATATGGTCACAAAAGAATGATGATTTAAGTATATGGATGAAAGTAAACCAATGCAGTAATGATGTTTTTCTCCCAACATACAGTGATTCTAAAAGAATTGTTTCAGAAAAAAATCCACTAACACACAGATTTTAGCAGACAGATCTAGATCAAACCCAGGACTACAGCAGGCTATAATTCAGAAGTGACTGCCTTCCTATCACAATGAAAACCTGGAAAACAGAATATGTGCTATTTCTATTCCGAGAACTACAAAAGTCTTTAGAGAAATTACTGGAGGTTGATTGAAGAGAAGAAATGATGATGCCAAATGTTTCTAGAGTAAAAAAGATATTGCTGATTTTTGACACCACTAGTTTATGTTGCCAATTAGTATTGTTTTCAGTACTCATTATCAAAAAATAGTAGTGGAACTGGTATTAAATGGACTTTTGGTTAGTAGCCTATTATCCATTCCTATTCATTTCTCTGTTATAACTCTATTGGATGGACTATAGTATGCTTTAACCAAGTTTTTCTCTCTGTAAAAGATTTTCTCTTATTTCTTCCTTGTAGATGCACATTGTTCATATTAAAATTACACCATAATTGATTTAGTTCTTAATATGCAATTTTGGCCCTGCTCTACACCCTTATGTTCTATGTTTATTTCTTGGCTTTCTCACAGTTTTGCAAAGCTTTGGTGCTGCCATTTACCTTATTGTCTATACAACCTTCCTATTTGGGGGAAAAAAAAATCTAGTAGAAACAACTTAACAAACATTTATATATTTGAAAGTACTATGATGAAAGACCATACGTACTCTACCTATGGATACCTTTTTGAACTATTTTCTGAAAAGAGGAATATATAGTAGAGATGAAAAGAATAAAATCTGCCATTACAGGTATTACACATTATTAAAAACATATTTAAAAGTCCACCCGGAGTAAGATTTATGTGCAAGTTAGCACGCCTTACAGAGTAAACAAAGGCTGTTAACGTCCCTTAGCTGCCCAGTAACATTTGGAAGCTTTCGAACACTTTCTACTAGCAAAGTAGCTGGGTTTTATATATGTTGAAAAGGCATAAACAAAGCATTTTCAGAAAGACAGTATGAAAAACATCCTACATAGAATTAATACAGTCTATGAGTTAATAATAGACAATAGCAAATAAACAAAAAAAATAAATAAACAAATAAATAAAAAAACAAATAAATAAAAAAAAATAGTTATAAACACATATACAAAGCCCTAAAATTGTATCGCTTGTTACAAGCTTCAGTGCTTATATTCTTTATTATTCACCCCTTCAAAATTTCGTGTGCTAAACCACTTCTATTCCCATAAAACCTACACATTCTGTTTATGTGCATATACATATGGTTCCACTAGAACACTTCATAAAGTATGAGGCAAGCTGAAATTCTTTCTTGAAGAGATGCTCTTAGTTCTCATTTCAGTAGTTTAATTGTCACTGTGGGCAGCTGTTTTTTATAATGTACCCTGTGGTGCAGAAAGCACTACTGGCCATAGTCCCTGAAGAGATATTAAAAAAAAAAAAAAAGCTATAAAAAATTATAAACAAGCCATGAACACCTGCTGAAGTTATTATTGCTCAGATTTCAGACATACTTTTATCTAAGGCTAGAAAAAATAGTCAATAATAAACTTACAGTCCTTTCAGAATATGGCTGTGGTGGAAATGGTATAACTATGCTTAGAAGCAAGGCACAAAAGGGGAGAACTTCTGCTCATAATGATCTGCTTTTACTAAACAAAAAAAAAAGCAACAAACCATTGTTTCCTGCGCATTGTGTTTCCCCAGAGGGTTCCTTAAACTGAAGTATGTGTGCAGTGATATCAGTGCTTTTACCAGCTACCAGCTTTGGGTTACAACAAAATCTGGTTTTCCAAAAAAATGAAATGAGAAAACAAACACACACAAAGCTTCTCAAGTTATTCTAAATGATTGCGAGGTTGATCTAGATAGTACATTTGTCTGAGTTATGGGATTGAATTCAGTTTGTTATATAACAGTCCAGATTTAAAGGATTTTATTACACTTTTCAGTACGAATGATTCTTTATCTTTGCTTTGTTTTGAATCCTCCTGTGAAGATGATGTTTCCGTCTTTATCCTGAGGTATCCTAAATATTTATTCCTCTGGCACATTTTCACCGAAGTTGGCCCTGGCATGTAACATCAATAACATTCCTCTACTTCACACACAGAGGTCTTAGACCTAATTTGAGTAATAGTTTGCCACTTAGAAAGCTACAATCGAGTTAGTCTTGTCCAGCAGGCAGTCGCCCACTCAGCAACTCTCCCATTCACTCTCTTCTTCAGGGTGGAGGGTAAAAATAGGATGAGAAAGCTTATGGATTTAGATAAAGTGATATTAATTACCCGCTATTGTCATGGGCAAAACAGACTTGAGGAGGGAAAACATAATTGTATGTATTGCCAAAAAATACTCAGATACTGAGGAGCAAAACACAAAAAAAGAAAAGCAAAGCAAAGACATCTATCAAAACTTTACCTCTCCCACACATCTGTCTTCTCCAGACTCAGCGAGTTTCCTCCTCAACAGGATACTTCTGACTACTCTCCCTGCCTTCAGCAGCATGGGCGAATGGAGTTCTGAAGGCAGTGGTCAGTACATAACCGTTCCTCTCTGTTGGTCCTTTCTCCTCACACTCTTTCTCTGCTTCAGCATGTGGTCCCTCCCATGGGATACAATATTTCAGGATAAGATTGCTTCTGTTGGGACTTTCCACAGGCTGCAGATCCTTCAGGAAATGCCTGCCTGCTCCACTGTGGAGTCCTTCATGCCCTGCAGCATGGATATCTGCTCCTCTCTGTGGACTACAGAGAAGCACTTACTCTGGCATCTGCAGTACCTTCTCCACCTCCTTCTCTGATCTTTGTGTTCACCATTCCTCACTGAATTATTTTCCTTCCTCCTCTGTCTGGGTTGGGTTTTTTCCCTTTCTTAAATACATTCACAGAGGTACCACCACATCAACAGGTCTGCTGTGGCAGGTCTGTTATAGAACTGACTGGAAATGGCTGGAATTGTCTGTGTGTGGCAGGAACAGCCCCAACCTATTCTTGCAAAGGCCATGTGTGAGGCCCTGCACCACCTTGGCCACCAGCACAAAAGCTCCTCTTGCATTTTGGTTGACTGCAGGTTTCTTTTTCTCTTTGGCCACAAAATAAAATATAAGTGATGTTTTCATTGAAATACAACACATGTTTGGTTTTGACACTTGGATTTTATTATTTTAATCCCAAGGGGCTTGAACTGTGATGCTGCCACATTTTGCCACGTGCCTAGAACAGAATGTTTCTCCAGCAAGTTTCCAAGAAACAGTCATATTGGATTACTAATTTCATAGAATTACAGAATAAATTGAGTTGGAAGGGACCCATCATGATTATTAAGTTCAACTCCTTGCCCTGTTCAGGATATCTCAAGAATCACACCAAGTGCCTGAGAGAATTGTCTAAACACTTCTTGAACTCAGACAGGCTTGGTGGTATGACCACATCCCTGGGGACCCTCTTCCAGTGCTCTGTGGCTTCTGTTACTGATCACCACAGAGAACAGATCAGTGTCTGCCCCTCCTCTCCCCTCGTGAGGAAGTTGTAGACTGCAATGAGATCTCCCCTTAGACTCCTCTTCTCTAGACTGAACAAACCAAGTGATTTCTTCTGCTCCTCATAAGGTTTTGATTTGATATCAAATATCTGGAACTGGGCCAAAGTTTCAAGCTTGTCTTGTTCGTTTTTCATGCTGCATGCATTAGTGTGGAAAAGTTTCAGGAGTGGTATTTTGTAGCCAACTTCTCGTGATGCAGATTGAGGGATCCCATTAGTGCTCATTCCCTCATGTTTTGGCACACTCTTCCATTGCTCATCACTTCCAAGCCTGGTACTTTCTTTTTCCCTCTTCCAAGTAGTTTAAAGCTCTATCAATGATCACCCTGTGCTAGAAAACTTTTTCCCCTCTAGAGAAAAGCCCTTCTTCCCCTCTAGATCCTATCAGGTGTCAGTAGACCAGGCATTTAATAGATTATCCCATGGTCAAAAAACCTGAACTTTTTCTGCTTACACCAGGTCTCAGAGCCACACACTGACCTGACAGATCTGCGTATTCCTATCACAATTACTCCTTCTTACTGGAAGGATTGAGAAAACCACTAGCTGTGCTGCTGATCCTTTAACCAAATGTCCCAGGCCCTGAAGTCTCTTTTCATTGCCCTTGGACTTCTCTTTGTTATTTTGTCACTGCCAGCTTGAACAACCAGCAACAGCTAGTAATCAGGGTGCCTTACAAGGGTAGAGAGTTTTCCAGTAATGGCCCTTTCCCAAGCCCCTGGGAGAGAGCAGACTTTCCTTTGAGTTGAGTCCGGTCTGCATACTGGGCCCATTTAGAAGGGAGTCTCCTATTACAACTACCCTTCTTTTCCTCTTAACAGAGGTGGTCGTGATGCAGGGTACAGATGGTGTTGTTTTCAAAGACCCCTCTCTTCCAGAAGGACATTTGATTTATTTCTATAGCACAAAACTCTGTCATGAGGCACCAGTGCATACCAGGCACTCATGAGAATTTCAGGTTTACAAAAAGGCTTACATTTGAAGGTCAACTTAACTGTTCAATGGAAATGTAGGTTATGAGGGGATATAAGCTTCCAGCTTTGTAAGCAAAAATTAATTTAAATCAGTGTAACCTCATTGAGTCAAATGGACTTTATGAAGGCCAATTTGGACATCCAATTTTACTATGCTCAGATCTAAAAAGGAAAAACTTTCATGTTCTTTATTCCCTTTGGTTAAACTTACAACATAAAATGCTTGTCTACAGATACAGAATCAGATGTTTCTGTAGCCCGGAGTTTAGAGTGCGTAGTTGGGAAAGGCAAGTCCTGGATTCTCACACTAGAAATTGTAAAGTTGTTCAGAGCACCCATGCAGGCTCAAACTCTACACATGAGTTAGGAAAATGGTCAGGTTTTTTCTGTGAACAGTACTGGTATATAGGTTTGTTGGCATTGAACTGCTTCACATTTTTGAGACTTGGGAAATTCGGTACGTTTCCAGTTGTAAGGTCAGTGTTCATGGTAGTATTTTTAGATTCCTTGGGAATTTAGGCTTCTCTATGGATCTTTTATTTGTTTGCAGTTCTAATTTTGACTTTAGATTTTAGTGTCTTATTTCTCAATTGAATACTTCATGTTTATTTCCCGTGTCAATAGCCTTGTCACATAGCCATTCAAAATAAAAGATTAAAGATTTCATAGTAGTTCCTGCAAACATGTAATAGCCAGACATTATAATAAAACTCTTGGACAGTGCATCATCTTAATATCTCTTCTCATAATAAGTGCTATTTATTCATGCAGAAGTAAATTTTATTTGGTAAGTCACTACTGCAGAATTATATCCTCCTATTATTGATATTAAGTACTTTTCCTGTAGGCTAATCAAGACCTAACAAAGTCTGATGGATATCTTCACTAAGTGTGAGTAATATTACTGAGATGAATAAGAAGTCTGAGAAAAAAATAATTATCTCTGAATATTCAGTATAGTTTTTCAAATTTGCTGTAAAATTTGGGGCAGTAAGAGGTTCAAATGGCCTCCTGGGTCAACCCTCTGTTAAGTGGAACTTATATCAACATAAGAATAAGAAATGTGCCTAAAGGCCTGCCTGGGTGAACCTAAACAAACAAAGCGAGGCCCAAAAGGAGACAGCTAATGCAAGTAATCAGACACACCTTTGTAACTGCTCAAGAAGAGACTACTTCTCAAAACCATTCAAAAGGCTTTTTGGATATTGATGACTATCTGAAAGCAATGCTACATCTACATACAGACTTTGCTCTAACTGCTGTAAGTTTTTTTCTGCATAACTTAACCTTGAACAGAGATAAAGTATGTAGGTATTATAAAATGTCTGGAGGTTAAATGGTACTTGATATCCTGTTGTTAAAAGAGTCAAATTAATGCATAATATTTATTCATCACCTTAAATGTGATAATCTATTAGGTTCTTTACACTTTTTCAGATTAGATCGAATAATTTCTGGTAGTAGCAGGGAAAAATGTTAATACATTCCTGCATGCCACACATGGGTTCCAGAAGAGATAGCAGAGAAAAAAGCAGTGTTGTACATAAACATAGACACATATTGCCTAAAACGCTTTCATAAAAAGTGCTTAGAAAAGAAAAGATTGAAGTTTGATTTAAAATATAATTTTATTTCCTTTGGCCTGTTAAGAACATGCCATTTTACCCCCCAAAAAATTGCTGTAGATCTTCAATTACTTCATCAAAATTTTACCAGAAAAAAATATTGCTAACCAAAGTACAAGGTAAGAGAAGGAAGACAATCTTTATATTTCCTCTTAGATAGGAGCACAAAAGAAGTCACTGTGTACCTGTGATGATCTCTGCTTTATGCTGTCTTCCAATTCTCTCATGTGGATTAAGATGTTGGCTTTATCTGTAAATCCTTAACTGGAAGTATGTTTTATACTATATTATGACAAATTATGAAGAAATATCCTAATTTTCTGCTTCATGCAATGCTGGATTTCCATTCTGATCTGCTTATGTCTTGATCTCAACTTTGCTAGTAAATGGGCTTGAGAAACAGTATTAATGAACAGTTTGGCTGAAAGTACCATTTTGTTGCCATCATTCCCTTACTCATCTGGTGTGTTACTTTGTTGCTGTACAAGGATGGTCTATTGTTTGAAATGTTAGTGTAGCATGCCCTCATAACTTTGTCCCTAAAAGCACAATGGTGAAAGCACTAAAAATATCTGAATAGTAATATTTATTTATTCATATTTTACTGGACAACAGAATTAGCAAAGCCTCTGTTTGATCTAACAGAAGGTAAACAGTGTATTCAGTAAGAGAGTTCTTCTCTTTTTAAATAGCAGAATTTTATTACTTTTTTTGGTCCCAGTTATTTTCCACTTTTCAATTCAGCATTATCTTTAGCGAGTCCCTCCTGAGGCTTATTAGCTCACTGAGGTCCTAAATTCAGTGATTTCATTCAGATGCCTTTTAAATTATCTCTAGTTTCTTGGCTAGATTTTAAATCCATTGCTGTTTGTCAACTTGATTGGCATTCCAGGAAGAGGGAAGCTTTAAACAAAGATGGTATCTTCATGTCAGGACGAGCCTGATATCTAGTATTCCTGAGAGCTGTTAAATAACTGTTGTGTTCACTTGGAAAATGAATTTACTTAATGCAGCAAAAGTAGACTCATCAAAGTAATTCTGATAAAATCCAATAAACCTAGTACTTATGGAACTTGATTTGACATTTAGCTGTGCAATGTTTATATTATAATCATTAGTCAAAGAAGAACCAACATGAAATAAATCTAAATAGAGAATCATACCCTATGTCATGTTACTATAGAACCTATTGTAAAGTTGTACTGAAAATAAAAGAAATAGAGACAAAGTCATTTTTGTTCGATACAGTTTTTGTATCCACATTCCTTGTTCACTTATAATATAATATTGTGATTTTAAATGTTTTGTTGCAGAAAAAGTAGTGTTACAGTGGGGATACTGCAACACGCGTATCAGACAACGAGGCCCGTGGAAAAGAAATATATATGGACCGATTCGTGGTAGCTGTTTCAGAGATGTTTATTTCTCCAGCCGCATGGCCGGGGCTCTGCCCAGGAACTGTTCCAGTCACGGGACCCGAGGGTCCTTCTGCCCGCGCAGGGAACACAAACCAACCCATGGGAACGAGGCTGAGCAGGGGCAGGGAAACCCCGTGCCTGTGCCCTCAGGGCCCCTCTGCCAGGGCTGCACGGCAGGGGAGGGACCCCAACAAAGTAGCATATGAAAATTTTGAAAAAGCTTTCCCTGGCTTGTTATCTTTGTTGGCATCTGAGCCACGTTATCTGTTACAGGCTAAAAATTAGTCCTTCAGTCAAGCATGAACACACATAGATAAATAGAATGTTACTCTTTATAAGGATATATGGAGAAGATTATTTAAAAAATTTCCCCACGTCCTTGTAACTAGACTGTTAAGACTAGTAAAATTCAATGTGGGAATACCTGGTGAAGAGAACAGAAATGTTCTGGATTTTAAAATTAATTTCCTGACATATCATTGCCCAAAATAAAAACATCTTTATTTTTAAGTGGCATTTCCTTTGCAGATACTTATGTACACATGCCTGTATTGGTTCCTGGCATTCATAAAAAATGACCTTTATTGCACAGCTCTGGCTACTGAACACTCTAAATCCAGACAGGAACAAATGGCTGAAAGAATATCTGAGTAGGAGACTATTGTATAACTGCCACAAAAAAACCCCTTAGTGACAGCAAATATAACAAAAGTCCTATGAAAACAGTAGCTCAGTGACAGCTCCCAAGGTAAGGTGCTACATTAATTTTATTATTTTAACTACCCATATGTTAAAAAAACATTACCAAGTTGCAATAAATAAAACTTTAAATTGTATATTCAATGCAATGACATTTAAATGGGTGGTAAAAATTAAGCAATTATCGATGAAGTAATCAAATAATAAAACGAGACGACTAAAGGCAAGGTATTCTTTGACTACCAAGAAACTACAAATATAAATACTTCAAGAGTATTAATATGGATGAAGATTTTTTTTTAATTCCTGCTGCTATGATTACTTCATGTTTGAAGCACTATTTCCTGAGAAATTATCTCCCTCATCAGTTTTCCCAGCAGAGCACAAAAATGACTCAGATTAGTGGGCAGAACTACAGAAGCTCTGTTGTTTTGTTTATTTTTTTTTTCTAAGACAGAAAGTATGATTTCCTGCTAGTTACAGAAACCTTGACATTCTGTCTACATGGTTCTATTTTCTTAGTGGAAGACTTTGCTGACTAATCTACAGGAAGAAACCCAAACACCGAACACAGTGTTTGTATGTCTTTGAACCTTGAATTTAAATGTACAGAATTACAAATAAATCTACAAAGCTCTTACTTTAATGTAATCATTATATTTTCAGAGAGAAGGAATATTGAAAAAGACTTCCAAAGGTAAATTTTAAAACTGATGGCAATTTCTGAGTTATGCCAAGCTCAGAGGCCAAAGAATTTTATAAGCCATCTGCAAGACATTCTTCAAGAACAGAAAAACTTCCTCTTGGCTTGATCTTTAACCTCATCAAGACCCTGGGGTTAGAGTAAACTTGTATTCTAATAGGACTGCAATGAATATTATAGTAATTCAGCTTGATTCAGCATCTGTCATGTGGTACAAATTAGTTACCCAGATGTTACCATCTGATTTTTAAAATTTGTAGAGAGATGCCTCTGCCTGAGTTGAGGTGAAAATGAGACCATATGCTGAAGTCAATAGTATGGATTGTATTTAACAGTAAATGACGGAGAGAGATGGGGGGTGAAGACAAAGAGAGACAGATTAAGTAGAAAATATCACCACTCTGTGGATCTTGATGGTGTCCCACTGATCCTCTTCTACTGGTCTTCCTGGTGGTGAGTCCCACACAACAGAGTTCAGTAGATTAATGTACATTTGGGTCAGGTGGGAATGCCCAAGTACCTCCCCGCAGGGAGAAAGTTTGACACTGTCTCTTGCAGCAGACTCTGGGTCTATTGCATCACTTTGCATCACATGCAGTGCTCTGCTGCAAGGCCTCAGAGATACATCTGGGGAGTGCTTCTGGGTCTTTGATGGATTATGACACCACCTCAGCTGCCTCTCATGTGAATGTCCCATGTGTACATGACTTTCCCAGTGTGGGAGTTTTTACAATTGAGTCAGTTTTTGTAAGGGGTGATGGGCGTTAACTCCCCCTGAGCAGAGGTTGTGCCACACACGCAAAAACTCTCCCCCTCTCCCCCTTGAGGGGGGGAGTGTGTCTGCAGCCCTGGCCTCTCCGGCCTCCCCAGCCCAAACCCAGCAAGAGCTGATCTTCAGAACAGCTGCTGGATTTGACTTTCTTGTGGATATATTCCTCTCCTTCAGCCTTGTTTACTTCTCCCTAGACCTGAGATAACTGGACAATGTGGTCATCTTTATCTTATGCCAAATTCCCTTAGGCAGCTTAACTCACAGTCCAAAGTTCCAGTCAGGAGGTATATTCAGGGAGGGGTGGGCTTTCATGGTCACAACTTCTTTATACAGTTTTGACATAATGGGCAAAAAGTACTTCATAACACTGTCTAAGCCATCCTCAAGGAGAAAGCTGATGTCATCTCAAAGCCTCCCTTGATGATTTTCAAGCAGTCTTGGGAATCCAGAGAGGTCTCAGCTGACTGGAAGCTGGCTAACCTTGTCCTTATTTTCATGAAGGGCAGGTAGGAGGACCTCAGAAACTACAGGCCTTTAGTCTCACTTCAGTGCCTGGTAAAGTTATGGATAAGGTTATTCTGGAAGGTATTGAAAAACACCTGAAAAACAACACAGTCATTGGTCACAGCAAGCACAGCTTCGTGACAGAAAAGTTGTCCGTTTCTCATGCTTTCACGTGTCGGAGGAAAATAACTTCAAGGGATGGGACTATGCAACTACGCGAATTTATTGTTTAAAATTACAAACGCATCAGTCGAGGCGTGAGATTTTACACTACCTCCGAGTAATGGTGACTAGTCACAAGATTTAGGGTTACATCGTAATTTATAACTTTCTAATCCAATAGATACTTAAAACGACACTTTGTTTTAGATTAATGACCTATCACCTGTGGCACTTCTCACTGCAATGCAGCTATGTCTTGACCAATAACTTCTCATGTCACGTACACACAGTTGTCTCTCTTATACCATCTACATTCTTAACTTAAACTGTATAAAATCACACTATTATATTTTAAAACTCTTCGCCAAAACACCCAGTGTACAATTTTACTTATAATGATAGGAACACAAGTTTGTAATCCTTTTGCCTAAAGCCCACAAATCTCTGTCAATTAAGCCAGACCTAGTCTCTTCCAGGGTTGTAAATCAAAGCCTCCTTCAATTGCAGGAGTTTCTACTCCTCTGTCTCCCACAAAAAGTCGTGCTTATCAAATCTGTTTTCCTGTTATGAAAATATTACCCACCTAGCTGATCAAGGGAAGCCAGCTGATGTGATCTTTCTGGATTCCAGTAAAGCTTTTGATACTGTCTCTCAAGTATCTGTTTGAACAATATGTCCAGCACACAGCTGGATAAACACATCATGTGATGGGTGAGCAACTGGATCAGGGGTCAGGCACAAAGGATTATGGTGAATGGAGTGACATCAGAGTGGTGACCTGCCACTAGCGGGGTTCCACAGGGCTCCATCCTCGGCCCTGTGCTCTTCAACATCTTCATAAAAGACTTGAACACAGGACTGGAAGGGATACTAAGTTTGCTGACAATACAAAACTGGGATGAGCTGTTGACTCCCTTAAAGGGAGGCCCTGCAGAGATGCTTTGATAAATTGTAGGAGTGGGCAATCATCAATCATACAAAGTTCAACTGCAACAGTCTCCCTGGGAAAGTGGTCACAGCACCAAGCCTGACAGAGTTCAAGAAGTGTTTGGACAATGCTCTTGGGCACATGGTGTGACTCCTGGGGATGGTGCTGTGCAGGGCCAAGGTTTGGACTCAATGATCCTTGTGGGTCTTTTCCCACTTGGCATATTCTGTGATTCTGTGAAAAAAAACAGCTACAAAAGCCCCAGCCAAAAAAAATGCTCTTGATCTGAACGGCATAGAGTAAGCTTTTATGCTACAGAATTACATTAAATATCACCGGTGATACTGCTTTTATGAATTCATTATATATCTATATAATTTTTCCTCTAGTAAAAAATTTAAGTGAGAAAAGAAATTCTGGCTGCCAGTTGATTCTTGATCTCTTGCAACTTTCAGTAATATTACTAGAAACCAGTGGAAATTAAGACATATGCTAATAGTAAATAGCTACCAAATCCACCTTAAAATAAAGAAAAAAAATATGTTTATGTCATAATAACAAAACAACAATACTTATGCTGATTTGAAAAATTTACTTAGTAGTTATAGCCGTAAAGCTATTTTATGTCTATGAAAAATCTCTCTGTCTGTTTGAGATTCCTCCATAAAAACTTACCAGGTTCAGGAAAGCTTGTCACTGATTTATTCCAGTGAATTTTCTGCTCATTCACTCTGCTTTTAGTCTACTATTGATACTGATAAACATACTGTTTTCCAAGTGCTGAATCATTCATTAATATCAATTCCTTTTCCAGGAGAAACCATTTTACAGGTTTCAGTGTTTTTATTGTTATTTTTGCAGCCAGATATAATGCAATCTTAAAAAGAAAATATAAATCCTTTACACAACGCAGCTTAAATCAAGTGTTAGAAATTGTGAAATGCTTATTTCCACACTGCCTGACATTAAACTTTCAATGTTCACTTCTAAAACTATTCCCTTAGGATGTATTGAATTGCAAAATCCATGAACTTGTAAGTTGCTTGCAGTTTATTTCAGTAGCTTTCTTGGTAGCATTATCATTTGTAACTCCATTGCTATCCTTACACCCACTGTTTCCAAATCCCAGGGGCATAGTAAGTGCACTGACTTTTGCAAGGTTCTTATGATCCCCGTAATAATGGCAGAGCATTTTTTCCTCTTCCTACATCTTCATGTTTATTTAATTATTTATTGATTTTTACCAATACCTTAAGCTTTAGGTTGGTTAGATATTCAACCTCAAAAGTGAAACTTCCTTCCCAAAAGCTATATGCTATATTTGCCATTTGACAACTGTGCAGATCTGAAGAAAATTTACTGAAGTGAACAGCATGCTGACTACAGTCAACTACAGAGACTACAGAGATCAGAATCACTTCTACAATTTGAGACATGATGCTGCACAATAATTTAAATTTGCAATGTAAGCCACACAGTTTTATTCCTGAGTTTCCTGTCATGTATCCTTTCTGTTTCACTGATAGACTCATATATTTTGAATTTGTCCTACTGTAATTGTAATTTGGTTGTTTATCATTTCAACAGATGTAAGTCTTCAAATGTATCAATATATAATTCTGTGCCTGATAAACAAATTTAATGTTTTAGCAGTAATAGCTCCCTATATATTTGGAGTCCTACCTATGAAACCACGTGACATTTTCCAAACTAACAAACAGTGTGCCATTCCTTCTCTTCTCCCAACATACACACACTTTTTGGCTCAACTACTTTAGTATTCCCTATAAGCATCTTTCAATATCAAATGAGACAGAAGTTGAACAAACTTTTTAAAAGAACTGTTTTAATGGATTATATTTTTCCTTTTCATCTTAATATTTACAGTGGAGTAAGTGGAGATATAAAATACATGAAAAAATATTTAAGGTACTGTGAAATGGCTGAGTTACTGAGAAGCCACAATAGGCTCTACTATCACAACTGAGGTGGGTATTTTTGGTTGGGTTTTGGGAGTTTAAAGACAGTTGGCTGCCTATTTCCTAGAATATTATTTTGTATTGACATCAATCTTGTTAGTTTAAATGGAAACATAAACCTGAATTGACAAAGTAGGATTACTAAGTAAGTTCCAGAAAGAGTGCAAGACTAGTTAGTGATAATATTTCTAGCTCATTTTAATTTTCCTTGTTTTCTTACATCCTCCCTAGCCATACTAAAATTTTATTATTAAAAGAGGCATTAAAGGATTTAGTCACAATCCCCCCTTCTTCAGCCAACTGGCATGAGTCAATCACTTAAGTTTTCTTTTACAGAGTCAGTATGTCAGCTGCTGCTGAGCAATTAGGTTGTTCTCTCTGATCCATGCTTGCTCACAACAAAGGAATCCCACTAGAATTCAGTGAACATGCCCATTTAAGCACAAGGCCTCCGGGGTCAGCTGGTGAGTTGCGATCACATTAAGGAGTTAAAACTCAGCTACATTCTCAGTAATAGCCAAAGGGCACACAGTGCCAGCTGAAAGGTGGAGAAGTAAGTGATTGCACACAAGAGACATAAAGCTAAACTTTGTCATTGCCTAATTCTAGGACACTGGGATATCTTCCAAGGGCTAAAATGACTTTTTGAATTAATCCACATAATGGCCTCTCAGTTGTCTTTGCCTCTCCTTTGGCTGTACCTACTAAGTTGTCCATTTCATGCAAATGTTTGAGTATTTAACCTGTTCTTATGTCCTAGGAAGGCATCTATGTACCTAGAAAACAGGTATAGTAGCTGTAAACTTCTGTAAAGAATAGGAATCTTTTTTGGATTCCATCAGAAAAATATGTGGATTTGAATAAACCACATGACTTTGAAAGCATTACTGGGTTAGCATTTTGACCCCTGCTGCACTTTTTTTTTCTTTAAACTAGAAACCTAACTAGAATGAGTAAGGAACATATGACTTCCATTTAAATCGTGTATTATACACAATTCCACACAATAGAAAGTCACAAAAATACTTTTTTCTCTTAGGTAACTAAGATACCAATTTTTTTTCACTGAGAAAATTACTCAGAGCAGCTCCTGTTAAAAACATGACTTAAATGCACAAAAGAAACAGAAGGAATTGTAGACAGCCTCACATGTATGAAATTCAACATGCCTTGAAATGGACAAAGATGACATTTTAACTAAAACACAAACTTCAGGAAGATATTTTTTTACAAATATTTAATAAGTGAAAACATTGTTTTCCTGAAGAAGTATTTGAGTCTTGTGTACTACAGACAGTCTACAACTATTCACCTGTGTAGCATGTACTGTTGAAACAATACCATATTTCATGAGAGGGATGGTAGCTAAATAGAATACTGGTTGCATTCACTATCCAGAATTTTTTGTTTGAGAAAATGTGTCTGTGTGTCAACTTATTTCTCCTTCGCTCCTCCACCTGCTTTTGGGATCAGTGCACTTTTTTGAAGTTAATGATGTGGATCCACAGTTAAACAAGATATTGGAAGGTGGAGTACATCAGGATTGTACAATATAAAAAGGAAGTATTATTAAATATTTCTGTCAAGTACTAAAGACTAAAAGCAAGCATATTTAATGATTCAATACATAACATAGAAAAATGCTAGAAAAAATATTTCTTTTATTTGACAGACATATTGGTTGTTGCAAATTTTCTTGCCTACTATTATTATCATAATAATTCCTTCTGGGTTTGATACTGGGGGAAAAAGGGGGTTGCAAAACTAAATGCTGTCAGTATGAACTTGGGATGGAATGTTGTACATGTATGGAATATGAATGTTGCACAACCTCTGAAAATCCCCAGCCACACACAGAACATAATTCAGTGTCATAATAATACTTACACAAGCAAGTAGAGGGAGAGCAGTTAACAGCATCTGAATGAATAAAGATATTATTGTCAATTTTTAATGACAACAGGAACTAATTGCTTTATATAGTTTCACACTTACGGACTTCACATGAACTATGTGCACAGAAGTAGGGTACTGCTTAAAATAACTTACCACAAACTGTGTATAACAAGTGAATGCTTCTCAACTAAAAATTAATAAATATCTCCAGCCAAATGCACTGTTCATATAGTAGCAATTAAGCTCACCATAGGAATAATAACCAAGTAGAAAACAAGCAGAAATTTTAATTAAGTAGTTGAATAAAGCTTAGCCTAAAGGTGAAGTTCTCAAAACACTGGCCAAATTCTCTTCCTATTAAATTTAATGAAAATTTACCACTGTCTTCAGTGAAGGTAGAATTAGGGCATTATTAATTTTGGAAGATTCACCTCTAAATGACTACTGTTTCTTCTGCTAATAGATATAGATATCATTGCAGTTCAAAGAAGAAAAATATTTGATACGATTTTAATTCTATTTACATTAAACTATAACATTCTGCATTGTATCACTCCCAATATAGATTAAGTATTTTATGTGAAATCTTCAGTGTTTAAAGTACACTAATTTGTGACTGATAAATCCAAATGCCAATGTATCTGAAGGATAAAACTGTCCAGGGGATAGAGATGTTAAATATAGAGCTGTTAAATATGTGATGTTTAACTCAGGATCCACTGCCAGAATTTCTGTTTTATGATCCATCTGGAAATAGAGGTCTCTGTTCCTGTTGTTTGTTGCAGTTGCTGCTTGCTGGTGCTGTCATTGCCATCTAAGGAGCAGGTTATTTATAATGCATTATTTAAATACCAGGTTGCAAAAACACTGATGGGGTTTTTTTTTGGAAAAATGCTATATCTGTATAACTCTTCTAATTCTCTTGTCAGTGGGCAAATAATACTACTATGAAGACTTTCCCATTTCTTCACATGATAAACATTATTCACCAATATAAGATATAACATAATAAAGATATATTAATTATTTATTTAGTAATAACCTCTGATAAAAATTTATATAAAACAACCCCGAAGGAAAATTGAAAGAACAGTTTTCAAAGATGTTGGGGTTTTAGTTTAGTCTTAGTTTTTTTTTTCTGTTAAAGGAATTTTCTCCCATATGCATGTTGCTAGGGGACAAATAGCTGTACTTAAGAAAGACAAAAAAGGGAGTGGGGCGGGCCTGGCTACTTTTTTTGTCTACACCTGGGTGTGGGGGCAGTTCGCTCTGAGCGTCCGGAGAGAGAAGCTGCAGAGAAAGGAGCTGCTGTTTCTTTCTTTTTGGCCGTTCTTCTCTTCCTGCTGGAAACAACGCCGGGACCCCAAAAGCCGCTTTCCCTGCCCCGCTGGAGGCCGAGCTGTGGCTGCCCTGCCCCACTGCTGCTGCTGCTTCGAGCTTTTGCTACGCTGTAGCCCTGCTCGCCCTGCCTGCCTGGGCACCCGTGGGGTTCTCCCATCTGGATACATCTCGCCTGCCACCCGGGATTTGCATTCGTCCCTGCCGCTCTAGCCTGTCGCTCTAGCCTGCCGCTCCTGCCTGCCGTTCCAGCCTGCTGTTCCTGAGAGTCCGGGATCGGCTGCCCAGGGGTTTGTGAAGCCTTTGTTCCTTCCCTTCCCGGCATCCCAGGCCACCAGGGCCGCGTGCTCCCCGAGCTCGCTCCGGAGCGCCCCCTGCAGCCGCGGGGGAACCATCGCACCTGCCCTGCTCACCGGGAGCCGCCAGCGCCCCTGCCGGCTGCGAGCGGAACTGCACCCGAGGGGAAAGGGCCCGACAGCCGAGAAGGCTGGGACTGGGTTTGGGATTGTTTGCTGTTACTGCCATAGTTATTGCTGTTTGTTTGACTGGTTATATACATATATATATATATATATATAGTAAAGAACTGTTATTCCTATTTCCCACATCTTTGCCTAAAGGCCCTTGATTTCAAAATATAATAACTTGGAGGGAAAAAGGGTTATATCTGCCACTTCAAGGGGGGCTTCTGCCTTCCTTAGCAGACACCTGTCTTTCAAAACCGAGACAAAAGACCAGTTAGTTTGTGTGTTTGCTACTCTGGAAAGAGCTGCCTGTCTCCTTGCCTACTTTTACAGCAAAATAGCAATTAGCACTAAGAAAAGGTACACATGAGGGATGGATTCTACAGGAAGAATCTCAAAAGTAGGCATTACTGAGATGCTGGATATTGAATCAAGATTAAAGATGTTATAAAAATGTAAGTTATTTGTTATAATCATTTATTTGAATTATTTTGTGCAATGATTTGTGTATCATAACCCTCTAGTAGAAATTATCTGAAAAATTAGAAGCTATGAGCTGAGAACTTATCTTCAGGAAATATATCAAGTGAATAAAGTTTGACGTAGTATTAAAGCAGTGTTTGCTTAGGTATAGTATTAATTAATTGATTCATAATTGATAAACATCCATCCTATTCTTGACTATTTTCCAAAACCTCAGCAATATAACCTGTTTGATTCTAGAGAGATAAAAATGATGACAGATTAACAGATCAAGGTAGTTTCTTTTAACAACTTTTCAGGCTCCAGTAAAACCTTTATATTCTCCAAACGAACACCGTTAGTAATTATGAATTCCACTCATTATGCTGAGCTAGGGAAATGTCAATCCCTAAACTGAAAAAAGTGATACATTAATAAAAATTTAAAAGAAGTTTGACCGTCTGAAACCTACCAATACATATGTAAAGATTAAAAAATTTACTAATGTTTCCATGATGTTTCCAAAGCTGTTTTTTTTTTCTAACTCCCAAAATCAACATAAATAACTGAGAAGTCCTAATTTTCTCAAGAGTTCCTAAGCTGTCAAGCTGTCTGTACCATGATGCTTTTAGATTCCTGTGAGAAGGATTGTGCATACAAAGAATTCAGGTTTTATGAGATTGTTCATCCTGGAGAAGAGAAGGCTCCAAGGTGACCTTACATTAGCCTTCCAGTAACTCAGGGTGGCTGACAAGAAAGTTGTGAAGGGACTTTTCACAAGGGCATAGGTGATAGGACATGGGGAAATGGATTCAAAATGAAAGAAGGTGATTAGATGGGATATTAGGAAGAAATTCTTTTCTGTGATGGTGGTGAGACACTGGAAAAGGTTCCTCAGAGGAGCTGTGGAACATCCCTGGACTGCTCAAGGCCAGGTTGGTTGGGGCTTTGAGCAACCTGGTCTAGTGGAAGGTATCCCTGTCCATGGCAGGGTGGTTGGAACTAAACGATCTTTAAGGTCCCTTCCAACACAAACCATTCTATTATTCTATGTCAAGAAAGGGCAAAAGAATTTAGATATCTTCCCTTACCAGTTTTATTATATTGCTTGCTGGCTTTTCTATTGCTCAAAGTCTCTATACTTCTTGGAAAAAATGTACTGTTATGAATCACCAAGTGTCGCTGTCTTCCGCAGGGACAGCGCGAAGAACGACACAGAATTCAGGTCCAGGATAAATGGGATTAATTAGTTAATTATCACCTCGTTTATATAACTTGGTTCGCAATAGAGAAATGACATTATTGGGTGCTTGACCATACACCTCCCAGAGTGATTGGCTGAATGCTACAATGCCTATTTCAAAATATTTTCTTCAGTGAACCAAAACAAGACTGTGCAGGCGTGAGATAGAGAGTTAGTTTACAAAACTGTCTTTCTCTGTTTCTCAGCTAAAGCATGAGAAAGAAAAACTTCACAAAATGCTTCAGCAGCTGGAAAATTCCTATGCACCTGCTTTTTAGCATCCACAACCAAGAATCATGGCTCTTCTTTGGAAATGGACATTGGGTGGCTTTTTAGTTCTGTTTCATGTTTTGCCTTTATGTAAGTGGGAATTGAGTCTTATCTTTTTTATTAGAGGGAGAAAAGAATTGATGCCTAGAATAGATATCAATGCATACCTACAGTGAGGTACACAAGGCACTTCTGCAACCATTAGGGAGATGATTTACAGTTAACTTCCTAGATTCCATTGCAATATATGAAAATTAAGTTCCATTCTCATCATAACTATAACTGGTTATGAATCAGAGGGATCTTTTGGGTTTTTTAAATTATTTAACTGATTTTTGAGGCAATTATTAGAGTAAAATTAATAGCCTTCACAATCAGAGTGTAAACTACCTAAATGAATGCATAAAAGCTCTATTTGTAACAAAAAAAAAAAAAAGACTTTTTCTATATCTGCCTTTAAAAAAATTCCCCAAATAGCAAGAGATATTCCTTTTCTACCACGGTAAAAAGAAAACCAAACAAAAAAAACCCAGCTACTCCCCCTACTCACTCATATACTCATATACTACAAATTAGGCTTCATCTTCCCAAATATTTCATATTCATTATCCCTTTCTTTCCTTTGAACCTGTTACTATTGGGCCAGACATGAATAATTGTGCTAGATTTGCGTGGAAGGGTTTTGATAGACATAGGGGGAAGGGGAGTGTTTTCTGTGAGAAGCTGCCAGAACCTTCCCTTGTGTCTGTCAGAGCCAATGGCAGCTGGCTCCAAGATGGACCCAACACTAGCCAAGGCTGAGCCCATCAGCAATGGTTGTTGGGGCCCTCCCCTGCCATGGAGCCCTGGCAGAGGGGCCCTGAGGGCACAGGCACGGGGTTTCCCTGCCCCTGCTCAGCCTCGTTCCCATGGGTTGGTTTGTGTTCCCTGCGCGGGCAGAAGGACCCTTGGTGCGGTGACTGGAACAGTTCCTGGGCAGAGCCCCGGCCATGCAGCTGGAGAAATAAACATCTCTGAAACATCTACCACGAATCTGTCCATATATATTTCTTTTCCACGGGCCTCCTTGTTTGATACGCATGTTGCAGTATCCCCACTGTAACAAATGGTGGTAGCCCCTCTGGGATAACGGATTCCAGAGGGGGGAGAGAAACCCATGTGCAGTTGCAGCTGGAGTGAGCATACGCAAGAAGCAGCTCTGCAGACACCAAGGCTGGTGAATAAGGAGGGGGAGGAGGTGCTCCAGGTCTATGGGGAAGCAGGGATCCACCTACAGTCTGTGGAAGACCCCATGTCAGAGCAGGTAGATGCCCAAAGGAGTTTGTGACGCCGTGGGAAGCTCATGCTGGAGCAGGCTCCTGGCAGGACCTGCAGCCTTGTGGAGAGAGGACTCCACAGTGGATTTGGATTTTATTTTGCATTATCCCACTTTGATATGGTTGGTTAGAAATTAAATTAATTTCCCTCAGATGAGTCTGTTTTGCCCATGACAGTAATTGTTGAGTGATATCTCCTTGTCCAAATCTTGACCCATGAGCCTTTTGTTATAATTCCTCTCCCCTGTCCAGCTGAATAGGGCAGAGACTGGGCAGACCCCTGCCCCTGGGCCCTGGGCCCTGGGCTTCCTTTAAGCTCATGCCTGCATATTCATTTCATGCCTGAGATGTTTTTTCCATGTACATGGTTCTAGCTCTGCCCTAGCTCTGTATGTACCTGGCTAGGAACCTTTTTGGTCTGAGCCTTGATACGTGGACTGTCTTTTTACCCTGGCCTCAGTCTTGCTCCATCACTACAGACATGCCTGGCAACAGCCGAGTTATTTCTAATACCAGTTAACACTGCTGGATTTAAACCTGAAATTGATTGACTTCATGATTTGACCGAGACCTGCATCATCACCACAAATATGTATGGTGATCTCAACTCTGGCCTGACCCCATCTGCCACTCCTCGATCTGCGCAGTTTACCTCGCTCAGGTACAGTGGAATAAGGTCATTGTGGTTTGGCTCCTGACCCCTCTGGCCTTGCGCCTGTGCTCAGCCCCTAGTCTGTTTCCTAATACAGAAGCACTGTCACTAGCTAGAGAGAAGTGATTATTCCTTTCAACTCACTCTTTAGAAGATAATATTTAAAGCACAGTGACTGGATCACCAAAGAAACCATAGCAGAAGATCCCACAGACAAAGGAGTTTCTTTGCCTCCACATCCCTAAATTATTTTTCTGTACTCTCACACATCTTAGGTGTTCTGCTCATAACAAACACCCCTTATGAAAACAAACTTGCCAAATAAATAATGAGACTGTTCTCTTGTTTTTGATAGCATGACACCCACAGTGTGGGCTGCATGCGTCTCAACCATTGCTTGTGAAGGCATAGTGTGATATGATTTGATATATGTCAGAATAATATTGAAGGATTGTGGTGAGCAGAGAGAACGAAACCTTATCCATCCTTAAGATGCAGCAGATTTACAAGAAGAAGATTTTGAAGCCAACTCTCCTTTCAGTTCATTTCCTTGAGAGAAGTAATTTTGTTTGATTCAGATGTGGCCTTGGGATCCAAGGAGAATAGAGACAGTGTGGATACACCTGGAGAAAAACAGGGAATGAGCCAAACTATTAGTGTGGGAAAAGTAGGGAAGCACTGTTGCAAAATGTAATATTTATGCAGAACAAAAAGACACTATAAATTGGAAAACAAAGGGCAAAGACCACTAGACTAATCCATTTGTTGAGCCAGGAGGAAGATGCATGAATGATAGGTCTACATCATTAGTGGAGTGTGATGATTCAGGTGGATACATTATAATTATATATGATAACATATGATAATACTTTGCTTTTAAAATAGTGGGGTGTATGTAGTGGGATTTTTTTTTTTAATTTTGGGAAAAGATTCTGTGACTTGCTGGCCTCATTTTCTCTGCACCTGTTTTTTATCCTCTGTGTTAGAGACAAGAGTAAGTTTTTTTTCCGTTTTACCTCAATATGTTGGCCTACTTCCTATCCTCACATGTCCAAATTACCCCAAATTTATCTAGCTATATGCCAATTTTTCTTATAGAATCATGCCTGTCAAATTTAACAGGGACAGTCTTTTCACTTACACATGCCTAAAAGAAAAGATTCAAGACCTGACATATGACAAGGTTTGTTGCAAGCATTAAGTAGCATCTTGACAATAACTATAATTAAAGTTGCCACAGCTTTGAACTGATTAAACACCGAACAATACAGCTGCCACTCTATGACTACCTTAGGCCGGTAGAGCATCTGATGATATATAATATCTTTTGGCAACCAAGTTAATTATAACATAGTTGACTGCATTTCTTTGGAGGGAAGATATTTAAAGAAATTAATGAGAGAGTAACTGTAATGAAAGTTGTCAGAGTAATTCTAAATATTGCTAACAATTATACCTGATATCTCTGAAGTATCTTAACTGTTTTGCATATTATTATGTATTTTTAATATTTTTTTTTCAGATCATGTAAGAGCTTTACTTCACAAGTATTGTTAAATATTTATTTAAGCATACTGAACTTTGCAGTGTCAAAGCTTATACCATTTTCTGAATGATTCATGGGAGATGGAAGCTGAGATAGTCAGGCATTCAGGGGACTTGGATGCTAATTAATGGGAACTGAGCGTTCAAATCTCCTAGGTGGCACGGGGAATCATAACAAATGTGTTTGTTTCAGCCCTGTGTATCAAGATGCTGACACTGGTGTTCCAAACCCATTTCTAACACTGATATATGAACAGCTGCATGGATGAGGTATGTAAAAAGCAATTAGATGCAAGTAGCACTAATGACTATCATTGTAATGTGTGTGACACTTTTGCTGAAACACTGAAAACTTAGGAAATATGCATCATACCTAAGTATGGCCAGCCAAGGTTTTTAATACATGCTGATGAGCAGCAGATTAAGAAGGATCTCCTCCTTGTCACTGCATCTATAAGAGATAAATAGATGCAGTACTTTGTGAAATATAAAATATCTTCCATATAGCTTTCATAAACAAGGGCTTAGCCTACAGCTTCAAATGTACTTAATGGAAACTGCCCTGTAGCATAGTCTCTGTCACTTTATCTCTTAAATTATTATTACAGGGAACTTTAGTGAGGTATGCATAATTTTTATTAACATGCTTTAATTTGTATTTCTGTGCCTGATTAAATATTTAGACTATCTTGGATTGGGAATGAAAAACTTTGCAACACATATTTCTACCATCTTTTTCGAAAACAAAGAAAACCTTTTAGAAGTGATTTATAAGTTGTTTCAAAATTCTGACACAGCTCACTCAAATCTTTTTTGAAACCATATTTTTATGCATAATAAGACCAAAAAGTGCTACTTTGTACTTGGAATAGGTGGACTTTTTGGTATGACTGCACTCTACACTTTCTTTATACAGGTATAAATGATAGCCCAAAGAGGCAGGCAATGAAGGTTAAAGATTTCTTATAGACAATGCTCCTTTGCTTCGTAAAGAGTTGATGCACGTGTTTTATAATATTTACACCTGCTAGGTCTCAGCTTGTTAAGCTGAGGTGAAACTGGTCAAAGTAGTTATTTTTGTCTTTTTCTTCTTGGATATATGGATTTTAGGAAAACAAATAATATTTTTTATTTATTAAAAAAATTATATGCAATGAAAAGACTTAAAGGAATGTGTCAAAAATGTGCACTTTTGGACTATAGGACAGCATGACATGTTATCCACAATGTTTCACAGAGTTCTTTGGCTTTTATAGGATGTTTAGTTCAAAGAGGATATAAAATCTGTAGAGTTGTTTGTTACTTCTCCATCATGACACTACTCTATTCAACTGGTCATTTTTATATTTGTTTAAATTAAATGTGAAAAAAATATTTGCCATCTTCCTCCTGAAGCACTTATTGAGAGTAAACATACAAGGATCCCAGTCATATGATATTATTAACACTGTATTTTATACAGAAATTGTACTCTATACTAATATCTTAAAACTACATATCAGCTTTGAGATCTATGTGTCTCCCCCAGCTGATTCCATCTCAGTGCCATTATGATACTAAGGCATACAGTTCCAAACACGTTCTTCCATTTCACCTCACACCCTTGCTTTCATCGAAGCTGAAAACAGGGTCAAAGGGGCAGACCCTTTCTCAGAACTTGTGTGTTTCATTAGAGTGCACATCTATGCTTTGAGTATAACATTGAGAAAAAGTATTTCAACATCCAAAGTGTTATTGGTGATTCCTCCCTTTTGTAATTAATGCCATCTAGATAGCTGAAGTTCAAATTTGTCAGAAATGTGGAAGCACATAAGTCCTCCAAGATGTTCAATATACTGCAAGCGTATTGAAGGCAAGTAGCCTCAGTGATGTAGGGGAATTGAGCACAGAAAGACACACAGATGATCCCAACAGGTAGAGCAACGTGTAATATAGGAAACTCAATATCCAGAAGGCTTTTGTCTGTTTGATATTGAGTCAAAGTCCCTCCTAACTAATTTTAACTTTCTTTGGTAGTGCAACTCCAACAATGGGCTCAGGTATAGTCAATAAAATATGAATACATTTTACTTGTATCTCTCCCAAGTTCTAGTCATGAGACCGGTATGATTCACATTTTATTAGTACAACAGACTGAAGAATTACTGCATCATCACTGCCATCGGTAGCTGTGGCTTGCACAGAATAGCTGTGCCACACCTTGCTGACTAACAGAACTAGAGCAGATCATCAGTTTTCTACCTAGCAGATCTAAATAAAAATAATAAAATTCTATAAAATTAATTATCCAGCAGATTTTATGAACAGTTAACAGCAATTTTGTCAAGACAAAAAATTTATTGCAAAATCATAAGAAGTGTCTATTTTTAAGAAAGATGCCTCAACTAAGGTCACCTGAGGCTGCAGTCTGATGAAAGCAAGAAGAGATGCCAGACATTTCTTAAGCCAAACTTTATTGCACTTTCTTAATGTGTGTCTGCCTTTAATAAAGATGATATTCTGAAACCTCATTAGAAGATATAACAATACATATTAGTGCCCCATATAAGAAACTTGCAGTAGCTGGCAATAGTAAAAGACATTTTCTTCTGATATCTAATGGAGCCACAACAATGACAGAATAATTAATAATCTGAATGTAATATCTAGGATCTGTCACTTTTGGAGGGAACCAGGAAGTTTATAATTGATATTGTTGTGAATTCCATTGGATTTTAGTTACTTCTAGCAGGAGGGGACCATCTGCTAGTGTAATCTGGAAGAAAATAGGGAACACCGTAATATAATTTTTACTGGTTTATTTCCAAATATATTGATGATGATTTTTGTGACACTGCCTGCAACATTTTTCACAGTGTATTTCTTTCAAATCTAAATGAAATTGACTTTCCCACTTTGGTAAATTGATAAATGCTATTTATCAAAAGCAAAGAATTCTCCTATTGCCAAGTTTTAAGAAATTCAAATATTCTTCTACAACAAATAAATTACTTATACAGCTTTTACAATTTCATTTAAAATGTATAGGAACACTAAGTGAAAAAGAAAAAGTACAAGATAGGAATAGGAGTATTCTGCCTTGCATTTTATTTCTTCCAAATTTTGTGAAAGAGAAGGTTACCTTCTTTCTTAGAAATTACTTCACTTTCTTAGAAATTATTTGCTTTTGTCTGAAGAGAAAAACTGCGAAGTTCCTCTGAAAGCTGTCTTTCTATAATGAGCTTCCAAAACTTCCTCAGGCCATGAAACGAGACTGTGAGCTACACTGAAGTCTGCAACAAGGTCAGTTATTAAAGTTGCTTTGTTTTCACAGAGGAAATGGGCATTACAAGATATTCAGATTCAGTGTCGTGAATTTGCATTGGTTTATCTTCTAAAATTATTAACTTTTGTTAGCTGTTCTAGGTAGCATTTCTTGATATGGCTTTGCACACATATCTTGGTTACTATACAGCAAAGTATGACATTGAAAAGAGGACTAATCATAAAAATAACCTACAGATAGAAAGTGAGAGGGATTTTGTTTAGCAGTAGCAAAAAGAGGATCAGAATTGCTGGCTGTCTATAGCACTTTTCTAATGAATTTTTTGCCTACAATAGCTTTTATAAGATTGACCATTGTAGTCACTATTTACTTCATTGCTAGTCTAATGGTGGTGTTATCAAGTTTTTTCTCCTTTTTTGAAATTACACTGGAAATCAAAATAAGCAAGTCTAATGTAGATAGCAAAATGCTTTTTTAAAATTTTATTTTCTACAGAAACACTAGGAACTGTGGACATTTATTTGCTGTTGAAAATATATGGGTCATAGTTTAGGGAGATCTGTACTCAAATAACTCTCTTTTCAGGCTCAAAAAACCCATATCCCATATCAATAAACATCTATCTCAAATAAGTAGGGAAAGTATTGCATTTTATGTGTCATTAAAACATATATTCAGAAGTAAATTTTTTGTGAATAAGACTTATTCCTCATTTTTTGTGCTAAATCCTCAGAAGTTGAATAACTCTAGAAAACAGATTATTTACATATGAATTTAATGAAAATAATCAGTCTAACAGTATTCTATAACAGTTTTCTATACTTGTTGAGAAAGGAAATAGTAAATAAGAAAGCTACTTAAATAGAACAAACCCAGAATTATATTTTTAGATTTAAAACAACAAAAAAAATGCAAACTACCAAAAGTTTCACATTTGGGATATTTCACAATATGATATCAGTCTGAGTAACTTGTCTCATGCTGCCACTTATGTATATTTATATGTTGGCTTTGGTCTTACTAAATTCAAACTGATTATGAAATTAGTTTCAACTATTCATCATTGCAGAGTCTAAGATTTCTGGAGTTTGGTAGAAATTGATAATTTCATACAAATTATTCCTCCATAGAGGAAAAAGATAAAATACAGTACATTTATAGATGCATTCTCATGTTTATTTTCTAGCATTCAATCATACCTGGAAGAACAAAAAAAGGCAAGTTTTAAACTGCTGTTGCTCTCATGCATGATCTTGGGATGAGGACCATCCATGAAAATAGTTAACTGTCAAAGTAGACCAAGAAATATAATTAAAGAAGGAAAGACATGTGAGAAGGAAACTGAGGAGAGCTTTATTTACTTGAAGAAGTTAACAATTATTACTGATACTCAGAGGAATAGTAACCGCCTTTGCCATTCTGATTTCATCTCATGACCCTCCTCCTTCAACCATATGAGATGGCACTTCATCAAAACAACCTATTAGGTAAACGAAAGCTGAAGAAACTAGTGTGCTGTATGTGGGAGTAAGCCATCACATTGATGTGTCATCATATGTTTGCCCTACAACAATTCCCTTTTGTAAGATTTGCAGTCTCCTTTACTCACAGATATTGCATTTGATTCAGTATTACACAGTGATTCAATTTTTTATTATATTTTGTAGTTGCTCTATTTCAATGCAAATTAAGCCTTGAGTGATTCTGGGATATTTGAATTTCTTTACTGGCCTGGCTAGCAATAACACCCGAAGAGGTCAACTTCATTAGAAAGAAAGTAATTCAGCTTATCATGACATTAATGCATTCAACAAAACACTGCTCCTGTACAGCCATATTGCCATGGGCTCTGATTGTCAGGTCCTATAAATTAAGACTAGGTTGCCAGTAGCTGGATTCAAAAATTCATAGAAAATTAAAAAACAAAAAAAAAGAAGTGACAGAACATGAATATTTTGTTTTGTGTTTTGCACTTTATATTCTTAAGTCTCTTGTTTACTGTTTATTACCTTCTACTGGCTTTCTGATTAAAAACCTCTATATTAATTCTTTTTATTTAATAAAAATAATGAAAATGGTATTATTACTAATTCTAGTAATTTCCTTTTATGGAGGAAAGAACGTTTGAAAATAATGTTTGTATAATTAAAATCTTCCTGTGGGTTAGAAGAAGAAGAATGTACTTTTTTGAAGTAAAATGATGATTAAAATGAGAATTCAGGAGAACAGCTAGACTAAATACCCGTGCAAAAGAGGTTAAACTAGATTCTTTCTTGATCATTTTTTGTCTGCAATTTATAACTTCAACAAATAAAAACAGATAACTGTAAAGAAGATTAAATAAGCTGACTATGTACAAAGGATATGGCTCCTATTAAAGTCTATTTCTTTAATTTTGAAGCAGAATTTACATTTCTTCAAGGCAGCAGCTGAAAAGCACACATCTTGTACTGGTACTATAGACAGGTGGCCAGTATGTGCCAGCTGGACTGAAGGAGCTGAAGAAATTAGTTCATAAACCCATTCATGCCTTTCACTATCCTATCCAGGCTTATTAACTTTTATTTTGAGAAACTTCATCAGATGCACAAAATTAACACAAGACATGGAAGCATAAAATATTGGATAGGGTTTCTCATTGTGGTAGCTTTTGCTGATGTTTAGAATAGTGGTCGGTAAAATTTCACTTGCATCTTCAGATTAATAGAAGAATCATATTTGCTTTTAAAAAGCCCAGCATCTGACCTTTTGTTTACTTCACATAATGAATGCTCCCAGCATGGTGCATACACAATAATAATCTTCCAAAAGTTTTAGCTATTTCTCCAGGGAATTAAGAGTTTATTTATTTATTTATTTAAATAAGCAGTTTAGCATGAGGTATTTGCACTAGGTTCTTGTACTGTGATATTGTTTGACTTATAAAATACTATTGGTTGCTTCTGATTTGCATGGAGAAAATAGATTTTTTTTTCCATTTTCATTGTGTATTTGTTAATCCATTTCAAAAAGTATTATGCTAATTATAACAGTGTGCTTCACATTTAGCATCTGAATTGCTCATTTTCAAATTTTTTTTTAAATTGTAATCTGTTAATTACTTGTTTAATGGAGTGTGTAATTACCTACTTTAAGTTAGAAAACTGCTTCATTTCAAAGCAAGAAGCCCTTTCTAGAAATGAAAGTATGTAAATGCATTCCTTGCAGATAGAGTATATAACTCTTTTGCTTCAATAATTGTTTCATTTGTGTTTGAAAATAAATTGTTTCCTACCCTCTGTCTGTAGTAATTATTGACACTGTATTCTAGGAGATTGAGTCCTAAAATAAGAAGGAAACATTTGTGAATATGTGGAGGATTAACACTGAAGAATGTATTTTTTTAACTAAAAATGAACAATAAATAATTTTCTAATCCTAAGAGATCAGCTGTAATGAAAAGAGAGAAAAAGGCCAATTTGTCATTATTTGAGCATTATTTATTTTCTTCTTAAACCCAAACTGAGATTGAACCTTCGTTTCTAAACTAATAGTTAAATAGTTGTACAAAAAGTAATTAAAAAGTTAATAGTAATTTTGTATTAAAAATTAGAATGGTAGCATAACCATCCCACTGCACTTGACATTTGCTTAACTGTCACTGGCTTTAGATAAGCCAGTCATCTACCAAAGGTACATCTAATTTTTTTTTTAAATTCTATTTAATATTTTTTTAATGCTTAAAAATATTTAATTCTTTCACTGCTGAGAAGGAATTGAATCAAAGGGCCAAAATCTGTGATTCCTTCCATTCACTTCACTTCCAGGGTTGTGCAAATACTGTCAATCTTAGAATATCCTGTGAATTATTGTTTGTAATCATGCATCACCTCAGTGTCCACTAGTTTGGTAACTTGAAACACTCACCAGAGAATTGACAGATCCAGTACAAGGACATTGAAATTTAAACTGAAAAAACTTCCACTATGCAGGAAAATATGTGGTGATTTTTTATCAGTCTTCCCCAGTTAAAAGATTTCTTTTTCCATTCCATAGTAAAGAAGTAAAGTAATAGAGGTAGCAAAATCTTACAGACTCACTAGATAAAAATTCAGAAAGCAGATTAAATTTCTTCTCATATAACTGCATCTAAGATAAATTTTAAAGAACTAATGGAGTCCATGTCCCCCTTCTTCAATGAAATAACACGATGACTATTCCATTAAGACTTTCTCCCCATTATTGGATGTTCTATTCAAAATACAACAATCCAGTGTGATAGAGAAATTATTCTCTTCAACTCACTGGAAGTCTTCACTGTAAAATAGGAGATATTTAACCAGTCTCTCAAAATTTCTTATTTTTTCTTTGCTTCCTGAAATAGGTATTTATACTGTGATTACTGAATTACTTATTAAACCCTTATGAATATTTACTGCTGGTGGAAGAAAAATTCTGCAGTGGAAAAAGATGCAGGAGACATGCCTTCTCAATTTGTTTTCATTAATTTAGGTAACTCACTGTGAAGATTCAAAATTTTTGGTTTTTTATCTCATACCTCTATGCTTAACTTTCCACATATATGGAGATAATTTAAATCTATAGATTCTCCTAGCCCGCTGAGAAACAGCTAAATTTTCCTTAAAGAATGAATGCACTCCAGACTCAAATACAATTTTGAACACAGGATAATATTTGTGTATGAGTCTAAAAGAGGCAAGAAATATTCCCAGAAAAAAAAAAAATCATCCGTGGATCTGTAAGTCTAACTTCAGTGTTATGCTGAAAATAATCAATTGTTCACCATTTCTGGATATAAGTTCCTCAGTGGATTTTGCCTTAGCAATTAATAACAATATATGAAAATCTCCATTTATTTTTCGTGTGGTATGTGTTGTAAATCATCTCATAAAAACCAAAATACCTCAATAAGGGTAATTGGCAAAGCTTTTGGGGAAAAACAGTTTAGTTCAGAAAGTCTTCTCAAACGTATGATACTTATAACTGAAGAAAATGTGTTATTACATGTATCAGAACTAGGCTTCACTAAAAATAAGACTTAAAAGTACAGTGATTTTATATTTTATCTCAATAGTATATATTTCTGTTACTATTCTGTTCAATTTTGTGTCCATGTTCTTAGCACAGGCACAGATAAAAATGTTTTAATGCTTTTTTGTTTTTGCTGCAGTTATGAAGAACTTTTGGTTATTTCTTATTTAAGTCAAAATCATACCTTTGTAAATATTTATGACCTTTTGCCCCTCTGGTTTTTGGGGGTTCTTTTTGTAGGCTGTTCAGTTCTTGTGGTCCTGTGTTTCAGGTTTTGCTTTAAAGTACTTAACTTTCCTGAATTTTCTTTCCTGTTAAAATTATTATGTTTAAACCTCAATGTTATATTTCTTTCCCAGTGAAAGATGGTTTGAGAAATAAAGTTCAGAGCTCAGTATGAAAAGCTGTGTTCTGAATTTGTACAAAATCATGAAGAATGCTGAGTTTGAAAGCTTGAATGGGGCCAAGTGTATTCCCTCGTTTGGTGGTAGCAATATAAAAGAGTTGAGATTTTTTGTTTGCAAATGTATCTTCTAAAAATACAATTGAAAGAAACTACCAGAACAATGAAATAGACTTTCACACTGAAGCCCTATATTTGAATCCTGTTAAATTTATAAATGAGTGAGTTTGGTGGTCTCTGTCTCATTCTCTGTGAACATCTGTCTGTGTCACTAAGCTGTTCACATAGTTTAGCATGATTGGCAGCTCTGTCCAGAAGGGATTCAGAGTATGACAGCTTGAGCTCTGCAGAACAGGCTGAAGGTGCATTGAAGGTGTATAGAACTCACGTGTGATATATCATTACTTTGATATGCTGCATTAAATCAAAAACATGGAAACGTCCAGGAAGATACCTTTTGCTCGAGGTGACCATACACATGTTTTTTTTCAAGGAGAAACTTTTAGAAAGAATATCTGAGGGAAGGTTGATGTTAGAATATTAACTAATCCCCCAATCAAGTTCTGCATATTTTATAAATCCCTAGATTTGTTTGAAGCAATTTGTCTGTGTGGATATTTTTGTTGTCAACCATACAACTCAGTTTCCTGTTCTGAATGCTCTGATGCAGCAGCAATCATTCTACTTTAATTCTTAAAAATTTTAACATGTTCCAAATTTAAAAGAACTGCAAAGGAGAAAAAAACAAGTAACTGCAAACTTCACTTTAAAAGTTATTATCAAGATATTTAATATCTATCAAAAGTAAGTGAACATGCACAGAATTATCAAGTGAAGGCCCTGTATTTTCTTTTCCTCCTTCTCTTTTCCAAGGGAAGAAAGCAAAGGGATCTTTGGGGATTTCATTCTTTTTTTGGCCTTCACAAAGATGGATGTTACCCTATATAACTAACCAAGTAACTTGGCAAAAACAGTATAACAATAAAGCTATATTTAAACAACCCTATTTTCAAGTCCTGACACCATAACCACTTTTCATACTTCATCCTCCCTGGAAGAGACAGTTTTTTCACCTAAATGCTACATTTTAAAGTAACTTTTACTTCATAAGAAGGAAATTCTGCTGGTTGTTTACACTCTGCCATCTTTATAAGAATTTGTTCCCTAGTGCTGATAAAGCTTGAGTTATCTATATTACAGACCTCTTGCTAAATGTATCATTCTTTATTGTGCAAAGCAAACATTCAAATTTTGTTATTTTAAATAATATTTGGAAACAGTTTTTAATGTCAACTAAATAGCAGAATATAAAAGACTATTTTTTTTAGCATCCTCATTGAACTAGGGAGCATATAGTCATTGGTTTTACAAAAGTACTTGACTGAATTGAGAGTTTAACTCCTGCTGACCTTCAAAATACCAAACATATTTATGATGCCTTACATTCTAATATGGTGTAGCCCATAGATCTCATATGTTTATTTTTAAATAAGGATCATTCTTCACAACTGCTTTTCTGAGCTAGGATTATACATTGATTTATTCCTGCAGTCACTCATGGACTGAGAGAACAACAAATGTTTTGTAATTCTATCATCAAAAATATTTCAATTATTTAAAAGGTTCTTATTTCTAGAAAACTTTAAACCCACAAAAACAAGAATACTTCAAAATCAAAATAAAATCTTTAATTTTACTAGAAGAGTTTCCACTTCATCAATTTTTATTCCAATTGCTTTCTCATTAAAAGGAATGTTGTGGTTTTCACTTACATTTACTCAATTTTCTAAGTTTTTTTTAAACAACTTCTAGTGACCGGAAATTCAGCTGTTCTCACTTTCCAGCAAACTAGATTTAGCTTTTTATTATATTCAAAGTGCAAAATTTAATACTTTGATGCTCATCAAGAAAATACAATCTTATTTATGCTATTTATCCTGTTATTCTTTCTAAGGACTCCTAAGGCAGTTTTAATTCAAGGAGGTTTGCCATTTTATTTAAAATATCCCAAAGTAAAATTAGTTGCTACAGTGAGATTTAAAAAGGCCAGGACCATTGGTATTTTGTTCTTATTTATAAACTTTTGATTTTCCTGGGTCCTGACATAAAATTTGAGAAACTCCTTGTTATTTTGCTGCGCTGATAAATAATTTTATAAATTATTCTTATTACAAAATTCCTTAAAACTCTATAAAATATATCTTCTGACATTTGTTATGTAAGGGTAAGCCATCTCCAGTCTCTTACATTCTCTAATTTGGGACCGAACTATTGAATAGCACTATAAAAATATTAAATTGAAGTAGGATGATCTTTGCCACTGTCTTCTCATTTTTTGCCTCTTAGAAGAGCAGATTGAAACAGAAGACCATACTTTCTGATTCTCCTTTATGGTAGAAGAATTAAACATAACAAGTGAAAGGATTCATACCACCATTATATAAGAATAAAAGAAACACTTTTTTTCTCTGTATTAGTTTTGCAAGCCTCCCAGAAGCATAGCTACCAGAAGGACAAAGATTAGAGCTTTTACAAAAAAGCTGCTAAAAAAAAGTATGCACCTGGTTGAAAAATTTAATTCTCATATATGTGTTATTAATAAATGAGTTTGGGTTTGGGGTAATTTTTTATCCTTTCTCTTTCATTGGAAGAGAGTAGACTTATTAAATAAGAAGCTTCTAAAATTTCCATTATAGAACAACCCAAACTGACAGGCAAAGGTAAATAGCTCTTAAAAATCTCATAAAAGAGTAGGGTGTCAGGAAGAAAATACGAGGAATAGACAGTAGAGTGTTGAGTAAGACAATAATGCTAAAGGCTAGGGAAGGACCCTTGGTAAGATGCTAAGGTTCTTGAAGCGTAATTCTTGAAGAGTACGCTAAAGCTTGAAAATTGATATGCAGGTCTACAGGTAGCAACCGTACAGAGTCATAGACTCTTTGACATGTTCCAAATAATTTTTTGGCCAATGACTAAACCAGAACTATCTGGCTGTTTTGGACTAATGGGGATGAGAATCAGTTATGTCTTTATTTTCTTTAAAAGTTGTGTATGTCCCTGTTGGAACCCTGAGTTCAGAGAATTCCAGCCTTTCAGTGCTGACAGACAATGATCTTCAAAAGCACACTGCATTTGACCTGAGGCCTTGGGAAAGGCTTCCCAAATTGTGTGATAACACTGAGGTTGTTGCTGTGTAATTAAAGTTATGTCACTGGGTGGAATATGTAGATATATAGAAAAATAGGTTTATGGGATATAGTAACAAGATGGAGGATTTTGGGTGTGGATTAGTTCTTCTTCTTTCCTCCTTCTTCACAAATCTGAGTAGTTTGGTATTGGTTCAAAAAACCCACAGTGCGGAACATGAATGTTTAGTTATTGGATTATAACTAAAAATAAATTAATTGGAATTCCATAATTGGATAGTATGGACTTTAAAAGACCTTGGAAGTTAGAACTTGGGGCCGTTTTCCATCTTGTTAACTTAAGAGGCACATTCTGTACAGCTGTGCTATAGGTAAGAAATAATAAACATCAATTAGAAGACCCCTGGTGTCTCCTGTGCTTCAATCCAAACTCTGAGTAAAGAACTCACGAAACAGAGGCAAAGAACAAAAGAAACTAAGTAGAGAAAATTAACATGTCCTTATGTGTTGATTCTTTTACTTCACATAAATGAAGTAACAGAACTCATAAGTCAGAACTGTACAAGAAAAATGTTTAAAGAAACTACAGAAAACTCAAATCAAATTATTACCATGGTAATGAGAGCTTTGGTACTGTCAAAAATAAGGTACTGAGGCCTCCTTTTTGAGAGTTGTGCAAAGAAATTAATTTCAAAGAAACTAATTAAAAACGTTTATTTGTAACGTGAATAAAACTCTGTAAAGTCAAGTTCTCAGTGACTAGATTATCTCTTGCTTTTTATTCAATTTAATAACTAATTTTTAGTGAATTCATTGCTATTGATTTTTGAATCTCCCTTTGTGTTTTAAATAATTTTTGTGTATTTTTAATGCAATTGGATGTATTCCATTATTCTAATCCTTTATTTTTAATTCCTTCTGTGTTGCAACAGGTATTTTCTTTTGTTCTTTTTGTCATCTGTGTAATTATTAATGCTTTTCTCATTATTTTACTGCAGTATGCTTTTGTATTGTACACAAAACATCATTGAGATTTAGTGAGGGAGAATGCAAATTAGTTATTTATGAACTAAGCTGCCCTTCATTATATCTTTGGATACAAAAAAAAGGGAGCATCAGTGTAGCACAACAGAAGAAAGAATTTACACAGTTTCTTAAATCTCAGTCCTGTAAAGCAGGGTTGTATAAGTAACAGAGGAAATTTTCCAAAACAATTTTGAATTCTATTTCTTTTAAGACCATGCACTTAAAAGATATTTATGTTTTCACAGAATTTAAAGGTACTTTTCAATATTTTTTGAGTTTAATGTGAATGTTATTGCACTTCTTTAAAATACCTACCCTACTTTATTTCCTGAAGAATCAAATCCTTATCTCTATTTTTTGCATAGCTAGGAAATGGATGCCACATATTTGTATATATACTATATAGCTGGTGTCCTCTCATGCAAAAGAATTTGCATGTTCACCAAGATATCTATTTTTACAATAGCATTTTTCAAAACCTTCTTTGAAAAAATATCCCTGAAAATAAAGTTATTTTGCCATATTTTATGGCAAAATAAAGTTTATTTTCCCATTGGGTTTTCAGAAGACTCAGACTACAATAGATTTCAGATTCCTACAGAACCTTACTGCTATTATATGGCAAGCATGCAAATTAACCAAAACAAAATAAATAAAATGTGGACTTTATGTTGTAACTGCTGAACATAGATAAGATCCTGTAGTAACTTTATTTAATTTCTTGGATTACTGAAGCATAATCAGAAGATTTAAATACAAGTTCTGCATAACTGTTTACCTGATTTAAGCATTCCTAGAAGCTTGTGAAGTTAGCAGACAAAAATAATACTGAGTAATCAGAAGAAGTCAAGGTCTTCTTAAATACATGCCATTATGAAGACATTCTATGGTATCATATTTTATATACAGATATATTTAATATTAGAGATCATAAGGGCATTAGAGGTCCTAAAAATCCATACGCAGCCACAGTAGACACTGTAAAGTTTCCAGGGCACTGAAATGATACTGTTAATTTTATGTATTTCATGAGTAGAAACGTACATTACTTTATGATCGCTTTATCTGTGCTTCATCCCTGATCATCCCATGCTTGTACTCCTCTATGCCACATCCTTTGTCTCCACTTCTCAAGGCCTCTGTTACTGCACCAGCTCTGCATTTCTCTTCTGCATTGTGTTAAGAGTCGAAATATTTCATTCTATACAGAATAGCTGCTTGTTAGCCTCTATAAAACCATGCTTGCACCACATTAAAAAAACCAAAAGTAAAATTATTTAGTCATAAATACCTGGCCAAATAAAGAAATTGTTTTCACAGTGAAACAAATCCGTAAGGCAGTTCAAGTAAAGTTCAGACAGACCAAGTCTGACAAGCCTCAGTTCTGATGTTTAGCAAATTCAATACAAAGCTTATGGCCTGCTAATAGCCATGGCAATACTAATTCTTGGGCTATATGGACACAGTTGTTGTACTTGCAAACAGTTAGTCATATGCTGTACATCCTCACTGTTATTCAAACCACATTCTAGCAAAAGCAGGTGTGCTAGTTTTATTTGGAAGCACTGCATTTTTATTCAGGTCTATTATTTTCACATTTGGCTGCATAAGCCAAACTTTCTTAATCCATAAAGGTGTATTATTTATTTTATAAATAATATATGTTTATATGTTGTTATTTTTATTATCATCATCAGTATTATAATACCTATATATCTCTACAAAGACTTCTAACTGGGAGTGATCTGTGAAATTTAAGCACTGATAGCCAAATCTTTAGAAGAGGGTGCTATATTTCTTACATCAGAAAAAAGTGGATATGAGATATTAAACTTTAACTTGTTTTGAAACAATAAAGAGGTAATTAAGGCTTAAACCACAACTTCAGTCCTCCACTAAACTTTTAAGGTATAAAAAAGGCAATAGGAATACAATGCTTTAAAAAACCTTTCCGAGCTCTGCAGCAGAGGGATGCTGCAGGAGAGATTTATTTGCTGACTATCTGGTGATCACAGGTAAAAAAAAAATGGACATTTTTAGCCAGTGTAAAAGGATTTGCTTGCTAGAATTCCTATCTCTTGAGAACAACTCAAAGCAGCTCAATATGCTTTGGCTGCCAGTTGTTGCTGATGGCTATTTTCTCTGTCACAGTGAATGTCAGAAGGTGCCTTTAAGAAAGATTTATTTGGTAAAGAGGGCAGGGTTTTTTTCAATGCACAGGAATGTGGGATCTGCTTTCTATTTCTTTCTCTTTCTTAGCTGAGACTTTTCTCTCTGAATGAAGTTTGAACTGATACAACTGATGGATACTTCCTATCAAGCTGTATTTTTTAACTCCTTAACGTTAAACTCATTTAAAGAGATGCACTATAAAGGAGTGAATGTTGTGCATTTGACACCAGAGCTTATATTTCATTTGATTTCTATTTATTTTAACACCTTTTAAATATGCAAGTCTTCTCCTTTTTTTTGTTCAATAATGTAATCTTAGTAAATGGATAACTATCCTCTGTTCCACAAAAAACGTATTTCAGACTACCCCTATGAAATCGGGCAGTGAAAATGGCTTCTTTCATGAGTCTCAGTAGCAAATACATCACTTTACTGAGGTCATTCAAGCCTTTAGATCACTATGTTCCTTCAAAGAAGGATGTTTGCTCAAGGTCTGTCATTTTGGGCAAAAATGTTCTCTCTGTCAAGCTCCTGAGTGATGTTGCATGTCTCTTCTACTCATTCTTGGTGAAGCTTCACAAGTTATTTAAGAGAAAAGTAGTCAGAAAAACAGAAACTGATTATGACTATGTAACCTCATTAGATGCTTGGCAGTCTGAATCAAAAGTTTTTGTTTCAAGAAATCTTATTTATTGTAAATAAATTCATAGTAAAAAAAAAAAAAAAAAAAAAAAAAAAAAAAAAAAAATCTGAGTATTCCACAACTGAAAAGGCAGAAGACATGAAGATGTCCACTTTAGGGTACTGTTATGGAAGGCTTTGGAACAGCATCATGGAAGACAGTGCCTGCCTGAGCTACAGATTGTTCTCCTGGATACTGCAGGAGTAAGGTAGCAGGCCCATGTCTCTGCTCCTCCTCTCCAGAGTGACCCGCTGCCTGGTGTTGACACTTTTGTTTACCATTTACATGGAATTTGGAGCACACCTATAAGACTAAGCACAATAAAGCAACAACTGCTCTATGGGGCTGTGTAAGATGGTAAAATATACAGGGTGCATTCAATAACCCTGTGCTAGAAAGAGATATTTGAAGATTTCAGTGTTAAATTGTTAGATGCAGAGACCTAAAGTGGTACCTCAGGGCTTTATTTTCTTTGATAAAACAAAAAACACCACACTTTTCCATTCTAGGAAGAGTAGCATCTAAATACTTTCAGGACCTGGGTTTCTACGTTCATGAATAATTGCCACAGAAAATGTTCAGCACCATTGCTGTCTGTTGTTTTGCATTTCATTTAACTGAGAAAAGACAAAGAAACCCCAGTAGAATTACTTGACATCAGAAGCTGGAGCTTCTCACATAAGTAGTCTCCAGAAATCCCTTATTCTATGTAAGTCAGTTGCCAGAATCTTGAAAATTAATTCCACTGATGTAGAAAAGCTACTTATCTGAGTACAGATAAACAGGGATGCTTTTGTGAAGTTGTATGTGTGAAGCAATTTTCCATCTTTCTGTGATAATGAGCACAAATCCTAGATGTTTTGCAGTAGTTAACTGGTCATATGCCTTTTCCTGTGCATTTTATTGGTTCATCTTGTGACATCTTTAGTCCATGTGATTTTCTTTCCTGCACTTATTATAAAATAGATCCTTCCCCTTGTACACCTCCAATTTCTACAGAATTTTACATCTTTAAGTTCAGGTCCAAGTGGCAAACAGAATATTAAGAAAAAGATGTACAAAAGCAAATAACATTCTTTCATTAAGTCAATGGCTTATAATTGTTAGCAGATTTTTTCCAGATGAGCAGATGGGAATTTATGATTAATGAAAGTATGAAAACCCCTTGTGAATTATTATTCTTTTAATAATCTAAGATGTAGAATAGTTCATTTCCTCCTGTTGTATCAAGAAAAACACACTATAAGAAAAAATGGAGAAATTAACCAGAAAAGGATGGTGCTGTTGCTAGCATGCTGCATCTAATCAGAAACTGGTGAGTGGATCTGAAATTAGGAAATTTCTATGTAATAGCACCAAGAAAAATAAAGTATCGGCTTGCAATAGTTACTGTTCTAAAGCTGCCTCAGTATCTACTCCTCAGCATTTTTCCTTTAGAAAAATGTTACTGTGGCCAAAATAATGGTTATCAATTTTATTATTAGTAGTAGGAGGAGTAGTATGATTAGTATTATTATATTAAAGTGGGAGACAAAACAACAATCTCAATAATATGAGGAAGTGTTTCAAAAATAAATGTGCCATTTTGAAAATTTATATAATTCTGCTCCATTTTCTCTACTTAAAAAGAGATTAATTAACCTAGTCTAGTTCCATCTATGTTCATCCCCAAATACTTGAAACTGCGCATCATACAAATGACTACCAGATATTTTGTAAGTGGTTCTATTTTTCTTACTCATTTGCCTTGATGCCAATAAAACTAAAATTGCAAGTCCATGAGAGTTTTACCATTTATTTCACCTAGTGTCTCATTATAAAATTCAGCCATTTACAGTGAGTCTCCGAGCTATTAATGTGAATTAGTGAGGCTCTTTTGCATTGCAACAGAAGTAATGAGCTTATGCCTCAGAGTATTTACAGTTTACTAAACAAGTCTTCCTTTTTGTACCTTGCATATTAAGCAACATTTCCCTCTCAGAATGGTCTTTATTTTATCCATTTAACATAACAATGAAAAACATATAATTACATCTAGCCATCTGAATTACTGGATAAGAGTTGAATTTCAATTAATTATAATAAGACTGGTCCATTCCCTTTCCTCGGGATGGTGGGAAAATGAATCATTCTAAAACTAAGGGAAGGTTCCATGACTACACTCTAGCATAACCTCACTGTCTTGACAAAATTTCCATTTTAATGTTACTACTATCTGCCTAAATACTTCTCTTTCTCTTCATAGAATCATAGAATGGCTTGCATTTGAAGGGACCAGAAAGAATTTCTTCACATAAAGCATTATTAAGCATTGGAATGGTCTACCCAGGGAGGTGGAGTTTCCATCCCTGGAGATGTTCAAGAAACAACTGGACGTGACGCTTAGTGTTATGGTCTAGTTGACAAAGCAGTGATTGATTAAACATTGAATGTATGATTTTAGAGGTTTTTTCTAACTGAAATGATTCTGTGATTCTATGATCTTAAAGATCATCTAGTTCCAATGCCCCTGTAATGGGCAGGGACAGCTTTCACTAGACCTGTTTGCTCAAAGCTCCATCTAACCTGGTCCTGAACACCTCCAGGGATGGGACATCCACAATTTCTCCAGGCAACCTGTTCCTGTGTCTCGCCATTCTCACAGTAAAGGATTTCTTCCTAATATTTAATCTAAACTTAGTCTCTTCAGTTTAAGCCCATTCCTCCTTGCCCCATCACCACGTCTTTGTAAAAACTCTCTATAGCTTTCTTCTAGGCCCCCTTTTAGGTACTGGAAGGCTGTTAGAAGGTTTGCCCCGGAACATTCTCTTCTCCAAGCTGAACAATCCCAATTCTGTCAGCCTTTATTCATATGGAGAGGTGCTTCATCCCTTTGATTATGGGGGTTTCATTCTGCTCCCAGTTCTGTCTTTCAGCTTGTGGGCTGGATACCCTTAGGATGACTGACCTTACTATTAAAGACTGAGGCAAAAAAAAAGAATCAAGTATCTCATCCTTTTCTGTATCCTCTGTCATTATATTTCCCCTTGTATGCAATAAAGGATGGATGGAGATTTTCCTTAGCCCTCTTTTTATTGATGATGCATTTGTGAAAACATTTTTGCTGTCTTTTACAAAAGTAGCCACTTTTGTATGAGATTACTAGATCAGCATCACTAGTAGCCTTAAAATTATTTTCCATGCTAGAAAAAAGTATAAATCATAAGGTTTTTTGTTTATAAAGCAGCTCATGAATAACAGAAGAGAAAACAATATATAGGGGTCAGAAAATCCTTCTAAACTGCTTCAATTCATAGAGAGGTGCTATTTCAAATACGTTAGTGGGCTATAATTTCTTGCAGAAAAGGACTGCAGAGTTATTCCCAGAACTTATAGATACCTTTGTTTCCATGCACTCCTTAGCTGTCTAGTAACACTCCTACTCTTGGTGTAAATTAGCACAATGCAAAATAAAGAATAAAATAACAGCCAGTGCTAAAACAAAAGCAAATTCAAGGTCAGTTTATTGCATTTGAATTATTCATCATTCAATGATGCAGGAATTAATTTTAGTATAACTATTCTTTTTTTTGTCTAATTTTAGTAAGACTGTTTAATAAATATGCTTAATAGGAACCTAAAAATACTTGTTCACAGACAAATCCTTAACCACTTGCATCAATCCAGTTGATATCACTTGTAGACGGAAGCCAGAAGGAAAAATGTTTCCTCTTCTTGGCTCTGTTCTGCTCTGATGGTTCTATTTCCATCTCTGCAATGTTATCATGACCTTTAATATACACAGTTACGCTCATATCACCTCTTTGACATCTGGTGTTGCAGGAGTGTGGTTCAATGAGGTGGCCAGCAAAAGTCCAGACCACAGAAAGAAACTCTTGACAAATACCCCAATTTCTTTTCTTTTACATATCTCTTAATCACATTATGCCACTCACCTTATCAGGTACTACTCTTTTAAGAACATCTCTTAATTTATTTATCTTACTCATAATTGCAAACCAATGAGATTTCTTATATCATCCATACAGAATTGTTAACCTGTCAGAAATTTCGGAAAGCAAAAAACTTAATACTGCAGTGACTTATGACATAGAAAAATTCAATAATTTAATCAGGCTATCAGCTTTTTCCTGCAAGGTTTTTGAGTGTAAACAGGCATCTAAACATGAAATTAATTTTAGCAATTTCTGTTTGCACATGCACACACACAGACAAAACGAAGCAGAAAAATCCCACCCAACCAAAACCCAACCACAACTGCCTTTCATAAGTTTCAGATAACACTAGTTCATTGTCTGAGAAACCTGGAGACAAAAAACTTGTAACCTTGGCAGCCTGGGTAGGTATAGTGGATTTTATAGAAAATACTTTGTTTCTACAAGACATTAACTTTGAACTAATTTAATTGAACAAGCATTTAACTTATAAAAGACACGTTAAACATAAAATTATTTCTAAACGGTTCAGTCTGGTCCCTCAGCTCACCATAAAATTTGCCTATTATGTATGAATTTTCCAGGCACATTCTCACACAGAGCTGTATTTTTGGAAACAAATAATACTACACAAGCAGGCAGAGTTACGTTAAAAGAAGCATGTAAGTAGAACATTCATCAGGGCTTAAAGAATCATTGAGGAACTATACCTGGAAAAAATGGTATGGAGAGCTCATGAACTGATTCACTTTTGTTCAGGGACTCACTTTTGTTCAGCAGAATGGATTGCCAAGAAGTTTGACACTCCTAAAAAAGGGATATGCTAGTATTGAAGTCATCCATAAACACCATAATAGTTCTTTCTCAGAGCTGAAAGTCTGCAAACCTTCCAGCTGAATATAATGATGAGCCCATTAACAAGATGACATTCATTTGAGCAGCAGGCAGTAATAGATGGATAGATAAGTCAGATACTGTCAGCTGACACAGGCTAAATATGCAGTCATAATCAGTGTTTCAGAACAGTATCTCTAATTTGACACTGATGCAGAGAGGTTTCTATACAGCTTTCTAAAAATGGACTTTGTTGTCACATTGACATGCGTGTGTGTAAAACATGCTGTCACTCTCACAACCACTAGTCCTGACTCTTGATGGAGCTCCACTTATTTTCAAGGCATTTATGAATAGAAGAGAGAATGCAAGAACCACACTTGCAGATTTGTCCTGAAGTGAAGTGTCAAATTCAATGTGTGTTGGACTGTCTTTTTCAGGAGCATGAACAAGACAAAGCAACCAGCAGAAGAAACTCCAGCCTTTCTGATACTGGCTATGAAAAGAAAGAATCTTTTGCTACAGGGGTTTTGTTCCTTAGTTCTCTGAAGTTCAGAGGAAGGTTTAGGGGCTAAGGAGGGAAAGAAATTTTACTCTTGTCAGTCTAAAGAACCTATGAGTATTTATAATGGTGGTTTATTCCATGTTTTTCTTTATGAGTAAACAGCTATAGTAGGCAAATTTTTTTGTCTCAGTAAGTAATATTTTGATGAGTTCTAGTAACAGATAATTAGAAGGAGAACAATGGTTTAAATGTGAAACATAAATATTTTTTTTTAAAAAAAAGGAGTAGTAAAATTAGAAATTATTATATTAGAAATTAAAAACAGTAGTTAGGCTTATTTTTTAAATGTTTATTTTTATGGTATTTTCAATTATTTAGTTCCTAATAATGTACTGACAAGTACATTAAATCTCAAGCATTCAGTTTAGCAAAGAATTCAATGCAAGTGTTCCTAGACAGTCATAGAAAAATTGTGGAATCTATGACCCGAACAGTTGCATCAAAACCTGATTGTAGCAGTGATATATGTTCAATTAAAATCATTAATTTAGAAAATTAAATTCTTAGAACTTTTCACAAATAATGCTAGTTTCAGTCTCAGATCTTTCAAATAGCATATATCATAGCAGGATATCATAGCAGAATATAGCATTTTTCATACACAGAAGTGCCTCAACCTCAAATCATCTGAAAGTTTGGGATTCAATAATGCATTGTGTCTAAAAGGGAGACCACTGAAGATTTTCAGGTATAACAGTAGTTTTCTTGTGATCATCCAGGAACAAATAAAGTCAACATAAGAAAAGACAGTAAGAAAAAAATAAGAATTTTTGGAGACAGAAACTGTTGAAACAAATTCTGTTTGTTTCATTAAAACTTTTTATTTTCAAAATAAAAGTACATAAAAATTATGTGAAATATTTTTTATTTCTAAACTCATGACAAAGAACAAACATCAAGCAGCAAGCTATCTTCTCTGACTGTAGATTTTCAGCAATTGTGAAAGCATTATTAATGAAAGGCCAGACTTGACACTTTTAAATGAGTTCTTTTTATTGGAGGCAAAATCCAGTGGACAATGTTTGAACACTAATAACATAGCCTCTTCCTGTCTTCTCATTACTAGAGAACAAAGCAGACAAATCATTGTCACATCTATATTTCTCAGGTACAACCACATGCTACAATTAATAGAATTTCATGGGCATTCTTTATAAGTTAACACTAAGCTGTAGTCTGTCAGATATAGTTTTATGATATAATGCTCAACAGTTTTATGTTCAAAGGTGTTAGGACTTTCTAAAAGCTAAATATGTTGACCAGTGCAGTGAAACTGTCGTTAAAACAAAAATACAATTTTCTGCCCAACGTGATACAGTTTTGGAGTTGCTTGGCTGACAAGTTTTTCTTAAAGTGGGGACACCAGAACCAGTCAAATTATTTTAAGCTAATTATTTTAAGTAAACAATTAAGCAAAAACTGGAATAAAAAGGTTTTAAGCTGAGAAAGGTGGAACTTTGGGGAGGCTAGGGAAACTAATTTTAAAGAAATTTGTGAATAGATCTGCCCTCTGGACACTGAGTCTAGTCACTGAGTCTTATTCACTGGTACTGTCCTTAGTTGAACAATATTTTTTCTCCTCTGGGCTGCAATAAACCTCCAGCTTCTTGGTATTCCTGGAAAAATTGGCTTCTGTTACTCTTAAAGTATGTGCACCTTTATGCCTTCTTGCTATATTTGTCTCCTTTCTGCCTGCCTGAACACTACACCCCTGAAGATACCCCCATTTAAGCATTCTAATTTGATTTTTCTAAGAAATTATATTCTCTGTATTCCTAAGTTCCAAGAAAAACTAAAAATTATATATATATATGTTTATATATATTTATGATTATATATATATATATATGAAACCATTTTAAAAGAATGAAATAGGAAATGTATTAATCTAAATGGTAAGAAACAGGATAGAAACCACAGAGAGAAGATGATTAATATATTCAGGAAACAAAGGCACAAATACAGATGCTCTAAGTCACTGTATTTCAGAATGTGTTATATTCCCTTTGCTTCAGGATCATGAACTGAAAATGGAAATATTCATTTATAGTGAAGCTTACAAGTATATAAAAAATATTCATGAAGCCTTAAATAACAATACATCTTTAAATATTTTTAAATGGAGTTGGTACTTGATCTTGTTTAATCAAAATATGAAATTTGGGCCAAATTCATTAGTAAGCTTGACTGCTTTGAATTTCTTTTGCAAAGGGTCCGTAGTTTGTCAATGACTCAGAATTGTATCAGAGTTTCTTCTATGATTCCTGACAGAGAATTACTGCCTCTTCAGTTTTCATTATGTGAACTAAATTTTATAGAGCAAAACATTTCAACCCAGTTTTGGAGTCTGAATTCAATATAATTTGTGTTCTCAAGGCAGGATCTCAGGTGAAACAATAGAATCCCACTTCATCCACCCCCACAGTGGTTCCAACTAGCAGCTGAGAATCTGAAATCACAGCTGAAAGAGGCTCAGAAGTATTTATAAAAATAGTCTTGGTGTTAACAGTGATAAATTGCTGTAGCAATTATAGCATGCTTGCTGATAACAATGCAGTTGCTTTGGCAATTTTTGATAAAGGTACTACAAACTTTATCAACTCCGTACTTTTGGGGTTTGTTTGTAAGAAATATTTACAAGTTTAGAAAGGAAAGAAGTGGCAATCTTCTTTATGGAGTTAGTAACCTAAATGTGCCTTTGGTACTTATCTGAGGATTTCAACAGTGAAAAGAAAAAAAATTAATGTTGTGCAACAATGTTAGTGTGCAAAGATAGGAGAACATTAGAAGGAACTTCTATTTTAATAATATATTTAGCTGAAGAAAGCCTTGTTCCTTTATTATGGAATGGCAAATACTTGAAAAAAATTTAAAAGCTAGTACTCTTAAATTGGGGTGGAATTCTCATTTTCTGAGTGAACACCTCTGTATCTTCTCCTGTAACTGGGTGTAGTTAAATAAAATTGGAAGAATAGAATATGGCCAGACCATAAAAAGTTCCTATCTGCTACTGATTGGTACCAATGAAATTTGGATTTCTGAATAGCTCTCTTAGTGTCTTAAAAATCCAGGCAGAAATGAAGATGAAATTAACTTGGGTAGTTCTCTCAAATTTAGGGTGGCCTTGTAGGTCTGACCTGATAGATGCAATCAGATTCTCTCTGGAACAAATTCAGTGGCAAATTTTTAAGCAGCACCTGTCAAAATACTGTATGAACAATGATTAATAACTGACCAATTTAGTTTATGTGTGAACTGTTCACTGATATATAGTGGATTTTTTTCTGTAATGTCTTAAAAAAACATACATTTTCTACAGAGAAAATGCCACATTTTCACAGATGTCGTTAACCTTTTCCAGATAACAGATAAGAAAAGAAATCCTTGCTTCCATTGCTTCTGAGGATAACACGTTTATGTGACATGCAGTACCTCCTTTAAACCAAATTGATTGTCATTAATGATATTTTTAGTGTCTAATTCTTTATTAATGAAGTCCTGAATTTGGATTCTATTACTTTTGTCAAGAGTGAATATCTAGTCTGGATCATCCTAAATGCCAGAATTTAGAAAATGTTGTGCTGTACTCTGAATAAAAATAAATAAATTTTAAAAAAAATTAAAAAATAAAAATTAAAATTTAAAAAAAATTAGCTTCTCAGCTGCTCCTTCCTATGCTCAGTGCACTTCAGGATATATACCTAGTAACCTAGAGCACTTTAATTCAGAAGAGATTTATTCCACAACCCTTTATATTCATAGCCAACATTTTAAATTCTTAATGTATCCTCTTCATTAGTCTAATCTCAGATAAAGGACATTTTTTTCCCTCTTAAATAGCAGTATTCGGTTCTTGTTCTGTTATTTCAAAATCCTGTCTGTTTTAGTTCATTTTACCTTAACTTTTTGATCAATCAGACCCTTTTTCAGTCTTCTTTTTCACCCATGCACTTTTTTTTTTTTTTTTTTTTTTTAATTCTGTTCTTTTTGGACTTGTATTTCATTGCTGCATTTCCAAGATTTAAAAAGTTTTAGTCTGCATAATTAAAACAGTTCTGTTTATCATGCTTTCTGAAGTGCTTTAAAACCTCTGTATTCATGCTGAAACTTCCTAAAGTTTTTTACTTCACCACTTGCATGGAAAGGGTGCACAAGGATCTCAAAGTAAAACCTGGTTCATCAACAGATCTCAAAACCCTGATGCTAATTAACCTCGTTTATCAGAGCTCTAGTACTCAAGATATTCCAAAGATTAATTTTTTAAACTGGTTTATTATTCAAAATATCAAAATCCAAGACTGATTTAAAATCTAATAAAGCTTAGTGGGATTCTAAATAATGAAAAACCATCTTATTGAAGAGAAAGTTGGGAAATAATTTGGTCCTTGTGTATAGATACAAGCACATAGAAAACTGTAATGGGAGGCTTTTCAGCCCTTTTGACTGAGGTATGAGAGAATGCAAGGACCAAAAGTCTGTTCCTGGCGTTGAGGGTTGTGTGCCACTACAATAATATGGCAGGTGACAAAATTACCAGTGTTCTAAGTCTTTTAAAAAGAATTAGCTAACCTTTCAAAAGATGTTCTCTAACACAGTTGTGTGAAAATTTAAGCACCGTTTTTGCATTTTGTAATTTCTGGAATTGGAGGTTGGAAGCTCTGGAATCAACACCTTTATTCTCTTTTGCATGCCTCAATGAACAGAACTGAATGTGTGTGCTGCGTGCTTATGACAGCTCATAGTTGAAACAAAAATTCGTACTTCAGCAGATCAGCTACTATCCTCTGAGTTATATATCATTTGTGTGTATGATGCACAATCAGCTTGTTGTCATCTATTCTCCCACTGGAGAGCAGCCATGATAAAGTCAAGAAAAGAGATTAGTAATCACAGACTGTTCAAAGAATGCTTTTCATGTTATATGACTGACTGATGTTTCTTGCTCACCTCCTCAGGGACATACTGACAGCTAAATTTCAATCTGAGCAGTTTCTTCCCACCACTCCTAAGAAATTTTGAATAAATTCTCTTCTAAACTTGTTCTCTCCCTATTCTCCATTCCCTTTTTCTTCCTCCCAGTGCAGGCATGATTCAGCTCCCAGAAATACCCCGGTCTGTTCTACCCAAATGATCCCCTGCTATTACAAAGGCTTTAGACCTTTCATCCTTATCTATTTTTGGAATGTTGCACAGGGATAAGTTTTCTAAGAATGTATATACTTTGTTTTTCAGGTTTTACATTTGGTAGAAAATAATCTAACTCTCGAAAGAAAGACATTTGTTTAATTATATCATTTACTGGGTGAGCAGTACATTCTATTAACATATATTTACCTCATGATTTGGAGGTCAAATAAGAAGGAAACAAGCTATGATGCCACAGAAGCACAGAAACACACAGTGGCATATATACTCATATGAATGACTTTTTACAGAGAAAATATCATTGATTTCCAATATGCTGGTATATTTTGTACACATAAATAATTTACTTCCTATTGGCTTAATTTTTATGACTCAAAATGATAGCCAGGAAGACCTTCTGGACTTCCCAGGCAAAGCAAAACTCACACTGTCCATTGCGAAGGGGGGAATTTTCTTCATATCAGTTTTGAGCCTTCAAGAAAGAGACAACATTCAGAGTCCTGAAATAAGACATCAAACCAAAACAATGAGGACAAACAAGAAAAAATCTATGTCAGGAGATATCCTGTATAATAATGTTAAACTGTCATCTGTGTGTAGTACTAAGTCTGTAAAACTACTCAATTATATTTGCAATAAAATCCTTTTCTACAGATATGGTATGATTCAGATAAGCAGAGTGCCATTAATTTCCCTTTTCCTCTGTGTATGTAGAATATTAGAATAAAATGAATGAAAGTTTCAGTAAACATAGAAGACATTTAAATCATTCGACAGCTACAGTAAGAGAATAGCAAGAGATGGGGAATAATTTATTTACAAAAAGTAGAATAATGATTTTTTTCTATGATTTCTAAGGACAGGTTTTTCTTATTAAAGTTTGTTTCATTTAATTAAAAACCTAGATGCTGGAGCGAAGATGAGACCTGGCTGATAGAATTACATCAAAGGAGTCTTTCCAGAGAAATAAGTTGTACGGTGTACTAGAAATGGAGCTGTTCTATGTAGCAACACAGATTTGGAAGGTCAGAAAAGAAGCTGACCTATTGCAGAGAACAGTGACTTTTGGAAAGCTGGTAATGCTCTATGACTGATGCATAAGGGGACTTTTAGTTTGTTGACTATAAGATAAAATTAGGAAAAAGAAACAGAAGTGATTAAGCAAAACAGCAAGATAAAGTTGCATTTGCCATTGAGACTAGCAGATACGCTGTGCATCCTAGAAAGGAAAATGTTACATTCTCAACTTGAAAAAGAAATTATTACTCATCAATAAACAACAGAAATAAGAAATACTGAAAATCTCTTTGGATTTTTTTCATGTTGGTTGGTGTTCCTTTTCCTCTGACACTCACGTCAAATATTTAAAATCAGATGTTATGAATATATTTGGGTACTTCAGTCTTTACAGCTGTTCGTTCTCTTGTATACCCCATTACAGAGATAAGAAAATGTGTTTCTCTAAGCAAAATGTCATCCCACAAAAATTATTCTGTTTCAAATGTTTTAAAATCTAGTAACTTGTTTTGAGTTTTATTGTTTTTTTCCCCAATCTATTCACAACTTCCAGAAAAGTTTTCTAATCTATCATATTATTACCTCAAAGAACAAACTCATTGTGTATATGATATTGATTAAGAAATATAAGGCAAGTTCAAGTTACTAAAAAAAGCTTCCTTACTTTTCTGAAAGTGGAAAAAAATCCATACTCTCTCACATACAGTAAAATTCATGAAACAATAGACAAAACATTGACAAAATAATTTTTAAGGAAAATGTCAGACTACAACTGTTCTGTCTTACAATTTGCCTGTAGCAACACAAAACCAGCTAAAAACAAAGCTTCACAAACACTGCAAAGCTACCTCTTCAAATAATTTAAAAGTCTTTACTATTCCATTATTTTTTTTCCATTTGCCCAAATATTCTAAAAGTGTTTGATTTTTCAGAATGTAATAAGAATACTGTAAAAAAACAGATGAGAATACTATTAAAAGATAGATGGAATGTGTTAGAGTCTATGCTAAATAAAAATGACAAAAGGACTTTTTCTTACAAAAACACCTAATCAGATTAGTTTATTAATACAATTAGATGAAGTATATTCTGCAATTTCAGCTATCAATTTACTCTTAGGCATTTTTTGCTTTACTTAATCAAATTGGGAGATTTTTCGAGCTATATAATCAATATGTAAATTAAATTGTAGAGAAGCATAAAAAAACCCCAAATTATTTTATCAGATTTCTTTCCATATCCTCTGTCTACAACACTCTTTATTCAAAAAAGGAAGAGGAAAAACACACTGGATAATATATATTTTAATCGTTTTTTTACTTTCCAGAGTATTGCTATCATTAACATTATAATGGCAAGCCAGTAAATTGCTATTTTCATTTTGAGACAAGAGGCTAATACTTATTATGGGATACCAGCATTTTAATGGGAAAAGATGATTTGATGTGAATGATAAACAGATCATTTAGTACTGCTAATGCTTCACATTATGTGCTTCATTAATTGAATGTCCTATGTAGCTTACATTTAAGTATACACAACTATGTCAAGCTCATTTATTTAGCTATATGTGCTGGCACAGTATATGGCTAATATTTTTCTAATCTAAAACCTGAATACCATTTACCATACTCTTCACCTTTCAATTTATACTCAATTAGAATAGTAACTGTACATGAGATTAATGCAGAAAAAAATGAGCACTTATATGACATTTTCTCAAGGAAGTTCAAGAACAGTTCACTTAGAGTTTATTTCAAGAACTATTGAAGGTTAGTGAAAAACATGATATATGAACCATTGATCTAACACACACAATCTCTACAGGATGATTATGGGAAATTCATTAACTAACATAAGACACTAGTTTGCAGTCCTTTGGCTGTACAGTACATTTTCCTAAACACAAATATTCTTTTTAAGAAAACTACTGTAGCTTCCTTTTAAAGTATTAAAGTAGTAGTAATCAATTATTCAGAATTTAAGGTATGTTTCTTCCATGGACCATTTTGAAGATTTGACCTTGAAACTTTAGTTTCTTGTTTATATTATATATCTGTGGTATTAAAAATTTTACTTATTTTACAACTGTGAAACCTGGTATAGGTTCAAAGAAGTTGAGTTTTTAAGAAATCTGCAGCTGACACTTAATTCTGTACCTAGAAGTAGTGGGTATTACAAATATTATAATTTTATGCACATAATTTTATATCTGAGTTTCTCCATAATTCAGAAATACTGCCCCTTAAAAGTACTCAAAGAATGGGAAAATATTTCTACCTTGTGTACGTGATTATGATGGAAAGCTAACAAGAACTTCTGATCTTTCCATTTTTAGGGAAGAGCTCTGAGGACAAATTACTCTTTACATTTTCTTTTGGAGTTTTGGAGGCCCAGTGACTTCATCTAGTGCTCGTACAGGCCCAGCTATCAGCATTATGATGCTGATAGAAATCAGAAAGAAATTTTAAAGACTGACAAGGATCTGGTGAACCATGAATGTTTTTTACTATTAGTTGAGGAGAGTAAATATGATTAGTTAATTCACCTTTTTATTTCTCTAAAATATTAAAATAGACACTATCTGGTTGTTAAAAATCTGATAGATTCTATGAGTATGGAGAATAGATGAATGCGAAAAAAATGGACCCATTTCTTTCCCTATGTCTGTGGATAGGAAGTAGGAAGAGGGAATAAGGAGGAACCAAACATTTCCATTCTAAACATGGTATTTTGAAAGCAGTCACGGATGGCTTGTCCAAAGAACCCAAGCCTATATAGCAGATTTGGGAACAGAACTATGTCATATCTAACAGTTCACTTCTTATCAAGCCAATTTCTTCTATTTCCAGGATATCACTTTGAGAATTAGTCTCTTAGAATTTTAGGGAGGGCTTTTTTCCTCCTTAAATGCATTTACAGGGTTTCTACATGGTTCCTGCTCTACTGAGTATTCAAAACAGATGAAAGAAAATGTTGGTGGCATTAAATATTTTTTTTAAAGCTCAAAATCATGCTAAAGTCACCTTCACCTAAACTATAGCAATTTTCAATTTAGTCTCAAACTCAGATTCAAATAATGTATTCAAGCGTCTAAACAGGGTCACTATTTCTGAAACATCTACTCAGAATCTAACAGGGTTTTTTGTCTATGATCTTTTGAAATATACAATATAGTGTATTTTCTTATTGACATTGTGCAGACTCTGTATTCACTCATGCAGTAACTATATATTTACTTCTGATTTTGCTCACTCCGTATTTGTTTTTCCCTATGATCTTTTCATTGTTTCATTTCTCCTTTTTTTTTTACATCATTTTAGTAAAAAAACTTATAACATTCAGACAAGTTTGAAATTAAGCCAGAGAAGCTTACTCATTCAAATTAAGATACTTGTGTGTTAAACTATTATGAATTAATGTTGAAACTAACTGAGAAAGATATCAAACCAGAAATACTGTAGGTAATTATTCATTGACCATGCCAAAGAAGGAATAAGGCATTTCTCTGACTGAAAATAGAAGTTCTTATGGCATATTAGTCTTCTCTCTCATGAGTGGTTGTCCCCAGAAATATTGTACCTTTTTTTATCCTCCGTCTATTTCTGCCTCATAATGTTAAAGACAGTACCAAGATTATACAAATTTAAACAACTTCTATTAAGTCATCTAGGATTATTTCTTTCTTCTAAAGATGTGATCAAATATTTCAAGTGCTTGGTATCTAATTCTGAGTTAAACAATTTCCTGAATATGAAGAGGTATCAACATTTTCTGAAAGAATACTGCATGCCTTTGTAATAACCTGATAGTTTATAGATTTGAGATTAATCTCAAGTAAGTTATCTCAAACTAACTACATAAAACAGTAGATCAAAAATAAATGTTATAGAAATGATATGTCTTTCTGGTATGCTTTAAAAAGGCTTTAAAATGAATGAATGTAATTATGTATCCAGGAAAAAAAACCCAAAACACAAGCTCATTTTGGCATTTTATATCATTAGGAATGACAAATTTCCTTCAATTTGTTTATCATTTCTCTTTATTAATATTCATTGCTTTTGAAATGTCTGGAAAACTCTGAAAAAATATCTTTATTCAAAATCACTTTTAATTGAGTAAATCTGTGAGTGCTTGGTAGATGGAGAGAACATATATTACTGTAGCATTTGTGCAGCATAACCTGCAGGTCTTTCAGGTTTTTCAGTTAGGTGTTATGTTACCAGTAAAAGTAATTTCATTTCAAAAAAATGATGCTGCAACATGGAAATTCAAAGGTTTAAATAATTTGAAAGATTTAACATAAACAATAAAAAAGTCATATATTATTTAAGCATAGAAAGATGGGTTGCTGAGCAAAATAAGCTATTTTTGAAATTAAAATGGTAAGTTCAAACAGCATGATTATTAATGAAATCTAGTTTCACACTATTACTTCCAATATTTACGTATTTTTGAAAGTATTTTCACCACATAAATGAAATTCTGAATGCTGATTTTTGTATTTAAAAGTCAAAGTGCAAGTAAGTGAATAAAGACTTGTCCTTCTTGTCTGAATGTGTATTTGTGTGGTGGATTCATTGAAATATTTTTACAGCTGACATACCTTTCCTTTCTCCCTTTTTCAACTTTCCTTTCACCCTTTTCACCTTGGCTGGCACAGAGCTTCTCTACATTATGTTCTAAGAATGGATCATATAATTGTTTTCTTTACACATTTTCTTTCACCATTGTTGGACTGCAGAACTAGCAGTTGTAATAATTTTCTTTTTTAATATAATGACCTAGATTTTCTGACAAGCAAGCTCTTATTCATTTAGTACTTTGGCTTTTCTTTTAAACTAGTCTATCTTGGTGACTTGCAGGAGTATCACAGAGCAGCAAATTCATCAGCATCCTTTAAACTTTGTGTTTAAGCTCAGATTTTCAATTTTGAATAGTAATAGCCTCTACTTCTCTTACTGGAAGAGCAAACCTTGCAAACATGTCTTTATCTGTGAAGATTTCAAAGTCAAAGCTGAGAAAAAAGGAGACACAGTAACTGCTTTCAGAACCCCTGTTTTCCAGCCCTTCTGCAAATGATTATACCACCTCAACCCACTCATTTGTAAGATCAGTAATACCCAAACAATACCAGTTAATAACTTAAAATTAATAACCCAAACATTCCTAACACCCAGATAAGTTTGTTCCTTATCAGAGCATAAGGTTATTTTATGGAGTCTTGTATTGAGGACTCAATATATGTTGATAGCAGTTTAACCAGAAAGAGATAAGGGACGTAGAAGAGTGAAACACTATTTGCCTGCTGTTTGCTTGCTTGTGAAGATTAAGCCCCATAGTCCAATCATGGAATCTGTTCAGAATCAATTATTCAAATTACTGTCATTGAGGTGATGTGTCATTTTGTGTTAAGGGGGTGCAAAGTATCATCATAGTTAGGCCTTACTCTATTTTAAATGCAATTCAAGTACTAGTTTTGCACTAAACAGCTCAAACCCCTGAAATGGGACAGGTGGTAGAATGTCTTTTTCCTTTCCCAAGAGCATTTGCATGGTGAATTACTGATCGCTTTTCAAATTGAAGCAGAAAATTAGTGAATGTAGGTCCCTGTGAAACTTAATGACCTATGGTGTTTAGTGCTTGCTGAATAGGAGTTTTAAAGGTTTACATTTTGAATATTTTGCTTGAATAGAACTCTCCTCCTAAACACCTCTTTGTGTACAGTTCCATTGCTTTCTGAAAATAAATGCAATTCTCAGAGCTGGAGAAAACATATTAGCTATCATTAAACTCTCGTACTACAGAGATAGAGCCTAATACAGATAATTAGAGTTTATGTGAGGATTGTGCCATCAATCAGCCCGTCCTTTTCCTCTTTTCTCTTTCCATTGATAAAGCATTTTATTTCTAGGGAAAACAAAAATAAAGTTTATTGGCTGTAGACAATAACAATGACAGCTTTAGTACTGGTTTGGTTTAGTTGGTTGGTTGGGTGGGGTTTTTTTAATACAGTAAATTTCTTGAACTACCACAAATTCCCAAAACTACCATAAATTTAGGCTTTCTTCTATGTCTCCTCCTTTTCTTCTATGTCTCCTCCCTTTCTTCTGATAAATTTAGGTCAAATTAATATTGATATCTTCCTATAAATACACCCAGGTTACCTGGCCTAAGTACAGATTGCTTGGAACAACCTGAAACAAGAGCACAGCCACAATACTGCAGTACATGTGTTGTGTATGTCAAAGCATTGGATACTGCATGAACAATTGCTCTAAGCATGAAATTATGTCCAAGTCTTTCAGGAAATAGTGAGGAGAATTTTCACCAGGAAAAAAACCCGAAAAACTAACCAAACAACCACCTCCCCCACCTGCCCCAAAAAAAACCCCAAAAAACAAAAAACCCCTGAAAAATTTAGAAATATATCATTTATGAAGTTAATTTTTTTCCAGGAAAGGTTTTTAAAATATAGAAAAAAGTGTAGATAAGAATTAATATCTTTGCTTAATTTAATCATCGGACATAACAATATAGATAATATTCTTATTATTTTTATAGGTTAGTTCTTTATTGCTGTTAGTATCAAAGAAATTCCTTTCTATAATTGCTGCATATATTTTTATTTCTATTTTCTTTTCTATTTTATTTCAACTTTTTAGAATAAGTTAGTGCATACATTTTGCTCCTTTGTTGTTTTGTATAGTGACTTAGCTTTTATATTCTTTGCAAGTTCCATGAATGGGAATGCAACAAAGAGTTTTATGGAAACTTGGTTTAGTATTTTGAAAATGATGAGGTTTTATTCAAGTCACACAATTTCCATGAAAGTACAAGAAAAGGGATCTAAATAGGATTTGTGCCTCTCCATGTAACAAAAACTACCAGACAATAGAAAGATATTTCAAAGGTGAAAAATCTATCCAGAATTTTCAAAAGTAAAATAAAAGGAGAAAAGCTGTAATGTTTCAATGTGATTTTATTATTATATAGGTATTTTAGGGGCACTTCCTTTAACAGTGTACCTTAAATATTAAAAAAATACAAATGTTTTGAATATATCACATATAGAAATGTTTGGGGTTTAATTACATATGGTTACACAGAAAATTCAGTCTGGGAAAAACAAGTTTTGCAAACCAGAGAAAATGAAATAATGAAGAGAGAAACTCCTAAAACACTCCATGCCACTGTATCAATTTATATACTGCTTTGCTGACTGCAGATCAATAGAAATCAAAACAACACACAATACAGATGGCTTTTACTTTTCTTCTTTCTTTTTTTTTATGTAGACACTTTTCTGCATAAGCAGTATTGTCATCCATAAAGGCAATTTTCAATGCATGCCAAATTATTTCTAATTAGGTTATATAATTTCCCCTAGTAAATGAGAGATTAGCAATTCTTTTAATAGTCTTTGTTTTGCCAGTTGTGAAAATGATATTATGTAAGTTGATTTTAATCTAGAATTAAAATAAATGTCCTAGAAATTCCTTGGACAAAATGTAAGAGTAACATATCTGCAGAATGAGGAAACTGAACGAAAATTTAGAGTTTCATATCAGAATTTTTCCAGATTCAACCGATACTACTGCATATATGGCCATATCAGCTGAAAAGATATATTTACACTCATATATAAATATCATGTGCATGCCTCTGCATCTGGATAATGTATCTGTCATACAGATCCAGTCCGGACCCACATGACCATGTGTATCGGTAATAGTTTATTATTTTTAACTTATTTTTGTTATAGCAAAATTTAAAGATAAATAGTTCATGTAAAAAGATTTTTTTCCCAAATCTTGCATTTGATCCTTCAATATTGCATTAAAAATGGGTTGGCTTTCTCAGTATCCTTTTTATAAACCTTTTTGGATAGCCAAAGTTAATTTTAAACAATTTGCTCTGTCATCTTCGGTCAAGTGTGTGGATCTGATTACATCTAATTGTGAAGTTTCTGTTGTTGTTAAGGCTGTTTGGGGTTTTTTTTAATCTGGGTCTCTTTTTTTGTCACTCAGCTGTAAAATACAGGACGCTTTGGCCATTTATCTAAATAGGCTTTCCGCAATTTATTTAACAAGTTTTTATATGCTTAAACTTAGGTACAAGAGAGAGGAAATTAATAAATGTTTAATAAAATACTTGGGTTTTTATTCAACAGCCCAGACTTAGTGAAACGCCTCAATTAAGTGTATAGCTAGATTAGGTACAGTCAAGGTAAACAGCTCTCCCATGTGATTCAGTACAAACAAGACTGGAGTCATCCTCTGATAGTTTTTCTTTCCTTGCAGAAAAAAATATTCCTTGTCCCTTCACGAGAAAGCCATTTGTGATTATGTTCTACATAAAGACAGGAGCACGCCTTAACTTACCAAACTTGCTACTGCTCATCTCCATTGCCTCCATTTTTATGATCTTTGATATTGAATGTTTGCAGTCTTTGTCAAGAGATGCTGGAAGAAATCCTACTGTACATGCTCTTCTTTCCTGATGTGAAGGTTGAGGACCACAGTTCCTCCAATGTTTGCTTCCTAGCAAACCAAGATCTCTGTACAGTAAATAAGTCAGGGAGGCATCATCAGTCCAATAACACCATTTGTGTGCTACTTGAAAAGACAAAAATGAATTCTTAAGGATTTAAAACACTTTAAGAAAATCCAAGTCAGAGATATTCCCGCACTTAGTGCACTCCTTTGTAAGACATCCCTGGTAAAATGGAGTTTGATCTTTTGGTGTTCTGAGCAGAAAGGACACCAGTTACTTCCTAGTCAAATACAGCATGATGATAGTAGTAGTATGTCAAACAGACTATAATCCTCTGAAATATCACTGAGGGAATGATTCTGGTTTGCATCAGACTTAAATGTTATAACAGCTTTGGTTGTCTCAGAGCACGGGTTACATTGCTGTATCTGATAGCAATGTAAAATGTCAGCTAAAAATGGTCATATTCTGAAATGCTTTGATAGTGAGGCCATGATATGGCCTCATAAGATAAATGGTATGAGATGATGAGATTCTTCGTCAGAGGTCACTGTGGAAATATGAAGTGACATTGCTTTTTTTTTAAGATTAAATTTAATATAAATGTGTTGGGAAAATACCCTACTGTTCTTTTACTGCTGATGAGATTTTGTCTCAGTGTACACTGAACATGCCAAATAATCATTAGTTGTATTATTTTATATACTTATTTCTAACTAGTAAGCCTATAGTTAGGATTAATAGAATTTCTTTCATGAAGTTCAGAGCTTAGTATATACACATTAGGGTGCCTAGGCACTTATGGAACAGCAATAGCATTCCACAAATAATGAGAACACCTCTTAATTCAGCTGAAGTCAAAGCCACAAGTGAGTAATAAATGTATTTGTTCTCCAGTTAAATCGATTCCATGCAGTGCTGCAAGTGCTTATTATGCATTCTGTTTATTCCACAAGGAGGAAAATAATAGTTCTTTTCCTATTCTGCTAAAATACCACAGTACAAGGCATCTTATTTGGTTTCATTTTAACTATCCCAATTTCACTTCTAATCAGCTTCTGTGTAAAGCTTACAGTGATCTCAAAGCTGCTTCTGGATTATTGATTTCTATTAAGAGAAACAAAAGAGGCATTAGTTTGCATGTCATGAACACCATTTTGATATATAGAACAACTGTTTTGTTGGGGCTTTTTTGTTTTTTCCAACAGAGATCAGAATACGCATTTCTTACATGCATACATATTACTTACTTTGTGATGTGTATCACTGAGACAAGATTCAGGATCTTACATAAAATTACTTTTTTTTGTCAGTGCAGTTCTCAGCTGATAATGTCCAAAGATAGCATATGCTTCTACCATAAAGGATATTAATAGGCTTTAAGATTGCTTGGATAGTCTATATTGCAGTTCTCTTAGACACTAGAATAACTTATCAAAAAAAAAAGACAAACCACATTTATAAGCTGTTTTCTCAGAAGCAGATGAGAGAAGTAGAACTGATGATAAATTTACTGTGCTGCGCTGTAAAATCCTGATTCACAGAAACCTTATGGGGATGTTTTACAAATGGACCATTGGTTGCAAAGATGCATATGCTGGTTATAATGCAAAATGCAATGAAAGCAAGCAATGTAGTAGTACTTATTCCTCCTTTCCTTCATATTCTGCAAATCCTTATCAACTAATTAATGAGTTGAATTAATGTGACAGGGAAGAAAAGAAAAAACTATATATTTTAATTTTGAATAAAGAACCTTGAGCGGATCTGAATAGGCTTAGGGCTACCAAAATCTTTGACAGAAACACAGCAAAATATTGTAACACAAAATTAAGAATCAGGTTATGGATACTAAAACCAGCTAAATTTAAAATTCCAGTGCAGCCACTCTACTTAGACATCCTTCCCATCATTATTTCCTATCTAAAACACTTATCTTGAAAAATTATAAACAAGTTTCTAATGTTGCAAAATACTTTTGAAATACAAATAATCAATCACTTTTAATATTTTTTAGCCTGCTTTCTGCCAAAGGGTTCTTCATCACCTATCATGTCTGTAGTACTTGATGCTTGGCTGGAGCTCTCAGAGAATTTGACCACGAATAAAAAATCCAGTTCTGGACAAAATTGTCAAGCTTATGAGGAAGATTGAATTCCCCCCTATAGCAAATGGTCCTCCAGACACATTGAGATTTCCTTTGTCAGAATTTTGTTTTAATTCGCTCACTGAGAGGGAAACAGTTTCTTTTCAATTTTGACTTCAGATGTTATGTAATATTCAATATCATTCTCCTATTAGCTACAATTATTTCAGAAACTACACGTGTCATCTTACATGGCACAATTGAATGAATGACTCTTTATGCCCTCTTATATAGTAAGGAAAAGTTGTCTGAGTACATTTAGTGACAGAAAAATAAAATAAACTGGCATAGTCAGGAACAGTAAGGGGGTAGAGTCAGTACCTTTGAGGGGATAAACATGACATCTTAGATAGAGATTAATAGATTAAGTAGACAAAATACAATTTCTGAAAGGAAGGTCTGGAATATAAAGTTATATTTTACTGTGAATGTGAATATTCCCACAGAACACTGCAGTGCAGAGAAGGAAAAAAAAGAGTGAGAAATTAGTTCTTTGTTGTCCTGCTCTAGGGAAAAGAAATTTTGTATCAAGCTTTACAAGAGGATGTGACTTTGGATACTGCTTGAATGAATCCCATCAATGTAGTTATGTTACTTGTAGACTTTTATATACTTTTTTCCACTAGAATTTATGCTCACCAATATCCTTAATATAGTTATACTTTCCTGTTTGTCAGCTTACATGAACTCCAAATCATTCTTGGGAAATTCTTCATTCACTAAACATACTTTTCATTGAAGTTCAATATAAAAAATACTAATTAAAAGTAATGAAGTGGCCTACTTCTAAGTTTGTCAACCCTTTTCTATGTATTAGCATGGATATCTTTGTCTAGTCATATTCTCAGCTGTTATAAAGCTGTGTGATTTAATGGAATCAATTTAAAATCAGGCCAATTTGCAAAGGACAAAGATTTGGTCCAGGAGAGGCAATAAAACAAAAGTAATACAAAATCCACATTGGTGGTTAGTGGACAGCAATAATCATTCTTGAGCACTTACTCTCCTTTTAACCTCACTCTTTTCCAGAGTGTTGTGTATTGCAATAATTTTACTATTTAATGCTGCTTAATTTGATGGGAAAAAAAAAAAAAAAGTAGCCCCAAAATAATTTTGGCAATTCAATTAGACTTAAGTTCTAGAGAAGATGAGGAAGAAAGATGGAATAAAGAGAGTTTAAAATGAAGATCAAATGTTAAAAAGTAGAAAACAAAAAAACCCAATACAGAAACAAAAAGAGGTTTCATACAAGCTCGATATGGATATCAAAATTTCTATTAGTTGTCTGCTTATATTCCCATCAGATATTCTCAGTGTGTTTCTGTTTGCAATCTGTGAGGGAGGAGATTGGCTCAGTCTACTTTTCCTACTTCTCTTCTAACCTTTCAAGATTGCTTTGCTCCCTTTCTTTAGCATGTTTTGTCTTTCTTTACTTTTTAGTTTAATGTCTTTCAATAAAAAGGCCATTCAGGATTTCATTTGTATAGATCAGTACTTTGTGCTTAAAACAAAAAGCTAACAAAATCAAAGATTCACTAGAAGGTAGAAATAAAGATAGGGAGGAAGGGGAAGCAAGTGATGTAGGAAAAGGGAAGTGAAGTTAGAGATTTCATGTGTGAATGTGCCTGTAATTTAATATCCAACATTTGGTTGGATAGCATGAGGAAGCATATTACAGAGCCTGCTCATGTTAGTACAAATTAATTAAATATCAATTGGAATAGTAACAGTATTTCCCTGCTATAAGTTGTCTTGCCATACTTGCATTTTCCTCATTCAGGAGGGAGCATAATTAAAGGGAAAAATCAGAACTTCACTATTATTGTTATTATTACTCTGACTTGTACCTACTGAATTCAATAGTGCCCTTCAGCATCTCTATCACTTTACAGGTATGTGTGAAGTAGCTGTTCTAGTCTTTCTCCCTGTGGCGTAAGAGAGAATTTTTCTTTCTATTGGTTAAACAAAACAAATTAAATAGCATGAAGTGTATGATGAGAAAAAATCATTCTCAGCCGTTATGCCTAATATCTTCATAAATCTTGTCTTCTTGTTTAGGTCTCATTACAGAGCAAAAGAGATAGTAATGTATCTCTTTGGGAGGTTTTAAGAGCATTTTTCCACTAGCCCACCTAATTTAAAGGGACTTTATATTAAGAGCAATGTGTAAGCAAATCTCTTCTGTTAAGTGTGCAGTGTAAACTGTGGTACATGATCAAAATAGTAAAATAATGAGGTCACCATTTGAAGAGTCAGCAGTCACTGCAGTGTCTGAAAAACTTCTGTTTCCTTTTAAACAAGAAATAACCCTGTCAGCTGTGTTGCAGTCAATGATATTTTAATGATGACCACTGCAACCTTTAAAATACTATAAACAAAATCTTCTAAAAAGACTACTGACTACATAGTTCATTTTATTGAATGCCACAATCATCCTATAAATTGCAACTACTTTTTAAGCAGAATTATTTCATTATGTCATATTCATATAATAGAAATTTGATGGTGCCATGAAATGCAAACATTTCTCAGACTCATGAAACCCACATTATTAATATTAAATTCTTGCCTTACTCCAGACAACTGATATGAGATATTAAGAGTTAAGATACTTTCAAGACAGATAGAGCCAGTGGCCCTGTATATATTAGCAAGTAGTTGCAGGAGCTTCTGACTGAATTATCTATAGGTGGGTCCCATAGACACAATCTATGTCTAAACCCACAATGCATTAGTTTTACTCTTTTGCATTCATCTGAAAGGAATCCAGCTCATGCACACTGAAACTGCACCACAGTACAAAGGCAAGTATTAAGGGCTCCTGGGAGATTCACTCAAAACTGTGTGGCTGGCTTTCATTGAATTATCTGTGTAGAAGCATCCATGATGGCTACTTCCATGATTCTGAGCTATATTTATATACTTTTAAGTATTACTTGATGTAAAGATCTGTCTGCACCTCTCAACCATTTGACTATTGTAACAATAGGTTTGTTCATTTTTTGTCTCTCATGATAATGTTATATCTGAACAGACTCAATCTAAACAAAAATGCTAAATGTTGAAATACTCCATGTTCACAATGAAGGCAATCTATTTTTTGCAGCTACTTTGCCTAGGTTTTGTAACTCCTAAAAATATTGGTACTGAAACTCCAACCAGTGTCTGTTAGTACAGATCTTGGTTCCTCCATAATTGAGAGCCTTAGCAAAAAACTGCCCTTAGCAGGGCAGTCTCTTTAAGAGAATAAAAGAATATGTCAAAGTTGCAAGACTGAATTTTTCATCTTAAGTATGTGTCAGTTTTGTTGACTGTTCAAAGTACATTCACCAAATCTTCAAAAGTTAGTCTTCAAATGCATTTAATAGTCTATGAGGACAGGGTGACTCATACATTGCAAAAACTGCCTCATAATAACTTCTTTTCTTTTTCTTAAGCAGATGTGATGTTACATAAAGGGTGACAAGTTCATTTGATCCCATGAGAGTATAACAAATTCCCAAAGCTCACAAAAATTGTCTCTAAGTATTTAATTTTTACTTCCCAGAATCTGTCAGTTACAGTTCAAGTTTCTCTTTTTGTTTTTTTATATAATTTTCAGTATAGACTATACTTTTCTATGTTGTTGAGAATTTGATTTCATCCTTATCATTTACAGGAAGGACACCAACAGACAACTTTGGAGCTGTATGTTTCAATCAAAGCATTATACAGCATGTGTTCTATGGATGATCAAGTGTAAAAATTAAGAATGGTCAAAAAAGTGATGCATGAGGTACTACTGAACAGATGAATAACATGAAAGATGATTTTTACCTCAAAGTCTATGTACAAATCACAATTAAAAACCAGATTGATATAACGTAAAACATGCAACATCTAACAACAAACATAACAAATCTCTAAAATTATGTTATGTGAGAACTACCCAGGAATGCTAGAGCTCATTAAGGAAAAAAAAAAAAAACAAAACAAAGCCAATGATAGGTCTGATAATCCTTAACAAAAAAGAGGGATTTTTTTGTTTATGAGTTCTGTAGCCATCCACATGTTTAAAGGAAAAATACATAATAAACCTAACTTTTTTTTTTACTGCTCAAACAGAAAAAACAGAATTGAACTTGGCACCAAATTACCTTACACTTGATATCTTTCGTGGAAGAATTTGCATAGATTACAGTCATTCTGCAAAAGGTAATTCATCTCTTTTTACATGGTGATTAACTTTATTTGAAAGGAAGACAATGTATAAGAAATATAGTGGTGAGACAAAAACTTTTAGAGGGGTATTTTCAGAGCATCACCATATTTTAAAAAGATCACATGACATCACTATGAAATTACAACATATGGTCAAATTTGTATAGGACAAATGTTGTATAGGACAAATGTGCTTATATGTGGAAAATGTATGGATATGCATAGATTTGCTCTCTTCTACAATTATTCTTGATTAAAACCACCACAACCAACAAAATTCAAAGTTATTCTGTTTCTATAGTATGGTCAAATGTATGAAAATTATTAATTATTAGTGGGATAATGAGGGTATAGTTCATATCAGCTTGTCTCCAACCCAAATATGTGTGCTAAAGCACTGTAATCAAGAAGAGTCTTACCTGTATTTTCTAATACTGCATTTTCTTAGGCAAGACGTTTACATAAGACTGTGAGCAATATGGTCAAGAGAGGTGAAGGTGTGATTAGTAATCATATGAGTACTATAACTTGAAAGAATGTATACATACATACATATATGCATCTGTGTACATGGCATTCATGTTTAGTCACAATGCTGGTACAAACAAGCATATTAATCATGACAATATTTATAAATGCTATTTAATACCTCTGACCCTCTTTTGGAATCCTTAATAGTTAATACGGTGGAGAAAAATTGTGATGTCCAGTCTACCTTAGCTTGCTAATTCCTTGTCCCTGGCATATTCATTCCATGTTGTCTATTCCAGAGATATGAGGCACCCAGTCTAAACTCCATCTGTGAAACAGAAGGCTGCCATGTCTTTGACAGGAAAAGTCTCATCTGCTCATGTCATCACTTTTACGGTCCTCCTTCTCTGCAGGATACATTGAGTGGAATCATACAGCTCTGACTGTTCATTACCAGATGAAGGAGTAGAAATAGCAAATTAAAAATATAGATAATATCATGTTGTCATCTTCATATCTTTTGTGTTTTCTCCTACACCATTAACTTTTAGTGAATAATGGTAAAGCAAAAGCACAGCTACTGCAAGAGATGAAATAAATACATTAACACGTCTTAATTCCATATTTCAAAAAAAATTCAGAAAACAAATGTACAAAGAAAATGTAGAAATTGAAATTCAAATATGATGCAGTATAAGCAAAGTAAAATTTTTTTCCCCAAAAAAAATCATGCGCCTACTAATCCTTGAAATTTTTGTTCTTGAAATATCTTCAGTGGGGTTTTAAATTTAATTGGCATAACAGCAGTGTCTCTCAGCCAAATCCGAATCAGGATCTTGCTTTTCAAGCATTGTGCTTAATAATAAGCAGCCTTTGTACTGAATATTTGATAATCTGAAAAGACAAACTGGTAGGAGGAAAAAAAATGACTCCCATTTTTCTGATGGGGGCTTTGACCACCAAGACATCAAATAGCTTGGCCAAAATAACATGAATAAGTTGGAAAAAAGTGTCAGAATCTGAAGTTTCCTTCTGACTCACACCTCTGTCCATGAAAAACATTAGTTTTTATCCAAATATCCATAATTTAATATTTTGTATTAGGCCTTAAATGTTTCAGTTTCAGCTTCATGTGTTAGTGAGTCTCTTTACTCTTTACTTACTGTTGTAAGTCATTTGTGTATGAAGGATAACTGGTAAGGATGCGTTTCATAGGTACTTTATACTTCAGAGATAAAGAATGCAAAGACATAAAGAGAAAAGAAATAAAAGCATTGAATCATTTCTCTGTAACTTCCGAGAAATTTTGGTATAAACTATAGTACAAATTATTACCTGTGGCAAAGATTTTAGTACAGACAAACACAAAAAATATTATCATTTCTAAGCATGGATATATTTCTCATAGAAAAACCCTACTATTGAGGTGAAACAAAAACAAAGGAAATTTATCTGTGCACCTGGAGGGTGGAACTTTTCAGGATACTCTCTTTAAATCAACATCCAGAACTTTTAGTATTTCTTACGTAATTTTCAAATATAATAACTCAACCAGCCAGAGCTGATATAAAAGAAAGACATACATTTCATATTACTCAGTATTTCATTAGTTTCTCTGATTATTGTTTTGAAGTTTGTATATAACTATATGTTTATCTAAACCACAGTCTTGATTGAGAATAAAACAATTAAGTTATGTGCAACAGAAATTACCCACAAGACTATAAACTACTATTTTGATTTAACAGAAAACACAAACCAAGAGATACTCCTCATCCTGGATTCCTTGAAAAGGTACACCTAATGTGAACAAGTTCAGAATAACATTCTTTTGTAAAAAGATGTAATTTTTTCAGACAAATGGTGTCATAGAGTAAGTGTACAATGGCACGTACAACAAATACAAAAGGGCAGTTTGGTGTGAATCTGTCCTGAGAAAATGCTGTGAGCAAAATTTAAAAAAAAATATTGCAAATTCAAACATTTTTGTGAAACACAAATGTTATCTTTTGGTCAGCTGTTACTAAATAGGCATCTAGGAGATGGGACCTGTTTATTTACTTGAAAAAAGTGGAAGCAAAGCAGGAAGAACTGAATGAAACCACATTCAGCCTTCAGACCCTCATCTGAGTAAGCTTCTGAGCTCATGTGTGTTTAGCCTGACTGAATTCTAGTGTGAGCTTAAAATTAAGTTACAATTTAATTCCCAATGACTTTACTTTAAAATGGTAGTTTGCTGCAATGAGACCCAAGTGCACAGAAGGAAACCTTAACAAGCGAGCAGTGAAATAAACATATATACTTGGAAACTAAATGATCAGAGGGAAAAATGGAAATAACAAGCTGAATTTGTGGTAAGAGTGTGTAAAGAAAGGGGAAGGTTATTGTCATTAAATACAGTATAATTTCTTGCAGCTGATGATTAATATATTACGTGATTCTCACATGCCAAGCTTGTTTAAATTATACTACTGTAAGCAAGAGACAAAATATAAAGAACCTATGGAACAGCATAAAATATTCTGACTGTTGCAAATTTCAGGAGTCATCACCCACAAAGCATGGTAACTAGGGCACATAAACCTGTGCATTGCCATCCCTAGCTTTTTTTTTTGAAGTTTTCCCCCACTAGTAGTTTGGGATTTCATCATTCTTCAGGAGTGACTTTGTTTTTTTCAAAAATCTTGTCTGTGCTCCTGGCCTAAAAGATATATGTGCAACACATTTCACAAAATATAATTAGATAGCAAATGTAATCACTTCCACAGTGTGATTCAGAATGCTTTGGTTGTTCTGAAAAAAGATATGCTTCTTAATGAATGTTAATTATTTTTTCTCATGTGAGGGACCACTTAGAAATACAGTTGCCCTTTGCCTGTATAGAATTTCACTTACATTTATATCCTGAAGAGCTACTTATACAGCTTAACATATAATTGTGAACATCTGTTCTCACTGATGGAGACTGTTTGAAACAGAATAGTTTCATATTGTGAATTTTTCCCAAATTAAATTATGAATGCAAAAAAGTTCATGTTGCATGTATTTACTAAGTGAAAACATTATTTTGCAATTCTCTCTTAATATATTCTCCCTGTGTTTTGTGAAAAGCTCTGGTACTTTGATTCTGCAGTCTGTCAGTCTATAAAATTACGATTTCATTAGAACAGGATATGTCTTCTTGTTTTTCTTTAAATGTATTTTATAACTGTCCCCTTTTACTTAATATATGGTAAACTAAAAGATTTACTTAGCATAGCATTTAACAAAAAACTGGCTTCTTACCTACAAATATATATAAGAGGTATAAAAAAGGTATTTATCGCCTTTCACATAGCAGTAGGCCCCAGATAACTGTCTTTTAAAATGAATTAATTACCATTGTGATCTCAAAAATAAGTCATTCTAACATGGCACGGCTACTTCCTTTTTTGCCTTCACTTGTGTTTTTCTCTGCAGGACTCAGGTCAACAAAGGTTTATTAACTCTTCTACTTTAATTTTATTTACAATACACAAAATGAAATTATAACAGAGTAATAATCATTGGAACCTTACTGGAAATCATACAAGTATTTACTTTCTATAACTTCATATCCTCTTTTTATTCTTTTTTCAGAAAAAATGGAACAACAGCTATATACTGGAATTTTAATTTTAAATATCAGCTAAAGATCTTTCTTAGCTTCATCATTCCTGTAATGGATTCATACATTTTTTTAAATGTATTTCATTCTTATTTTGATCACTGAAGCTAATGTATGCACAAGCTCACAAGCTGGGAAGCTTAGAGGGACTGAACTCTTTGTCCTCAATACAGGCAAAAAGCCATGTCTGGCAGTCTCATTTACATTAACTATTATGTGATTCCACCATAGTTTCAATTACTGTTTTTTATTGCTTCAGCTGGTTTAAGTGGATTGCTTATGCCCTTAGTAAATTTTTTATTGGTCAAGGACACATGGGATAGGAATTCTGCCTGTATTCACCCTCTTCACCTAGCTAAGAAGGTCATTAGAATCCTGTCACTCACAAAATGCAGAGCAGCTCTGCCACTGCCATGAGCAAATCCTAGTTATCACCTAACAGTCTTCCCAATATCTGGTGCAGATTCCAACAACACAATATAGAATGGGAAAGATAACTTCCTCGTCAGAGCAGGGCTCTCAGGAAAATCTTTATAGTCTCTGTCTCACCTGAGCAAAATTTTACCTAAGTGGGTGTTTCTGTGTAAAAAAGCATTCTCAGCTCCAGGAGACAGATGATTAGTAACCCAAGGGTCAGTAAGTTATAGTCCTAATATGAAATTAATGGATTTTGTTTGCCTAACTGAAAGTTAATATCATTAGACTATATTTAATTTATTTGGGTTCTTTTCTCCCAGAGAAGTTATATATGATTTTTTATTTCTGAAGACACCATCATTTTTGAGTTTATTGATGGGAACCAGTAAAAACCTGCTTAATAGAAACCTGTGATTTTTTGTTATAATGCTAAATCAATAATCAAGACATTATTATTATTATTATTAATTAAAATGTGGAATTTCATTTCTCAGACCACCTTCTCCACTTTCTTTTGAACAATTTTGATGAATAAGGTTTGCATGGCCAAGCTTTGGTAATGAGGAGGAAGCTTCCTCTGTGTCTAGCAAAGCCAACCCCCGGTAGCGCCGAAGATGGGTGCTAGTCAATGATTGGCCAATCAGAAATGGTGTTAAAGCCTCTGTGAAAACATATTGAAGAAGAAGAAGAAGAAGGAAAAGAAAGAAAAAGTATTATTGTGTAGTTATAATTGTAGCCAGCGAAAATGAGGGGTGAGAACATGTGAGAGGAACAGCTCTGCAGACACCCAGGTCAGTGGAGAAGGAGGGGCAGGAGGTGCTCCAGGCGCTGGAGCTGAGATTCCCCTGCAGCCCATGGTGAAGTCCATGGTGAGGCAGCTGTGCCCCTGCAGCCATGGAGGACCACAGGAATGCTGAGATCCACCTGCAGCCCGTGGAGGAGATGCACACCAAAGCAGGTGGATGCCTGAGAAGAGGCTGTGAACCCATGAGAGGCCTGTGATGGAGCAGGGTCCTGGCAAGGACCTGCAGGCCCATGGAGAGAGGAGCCCACATTGGATCAGGTTTGCTGGTAGGACTTGTGACCCTGTGGGGGACCCACACTGGAGCAGACTATCCTTGAAGGACTGCCCCCTGTGGAAGAGTGACCAACGTTGCAGCAGTTTGTTGCCCGTGGGTTGGACTTGCGTGGGACCAGCTGATGGAGAACTGTCTCCTGTGAGAGGTCCCCCATGCCGGAGCAGGGGAAGGACTCCTGTGCCTGAGCAGCAGAAGATACCACATGTGATGAACTGACCATAAACCCCATTCCCTGTCTCCCTCCACCGCTGAGAGAGGAAGTAGAGCTGGGAAGGAGGGAGGGGTGGGTGGAAGGTCTTTCTAAGTTTTGGATTTGTTTTTTTTTTTCACATTATCCTGGCCTGATTTTTTTTGTAATAAACTCAGTTAATAAGTCTAATTCTAGCTTGTTTTGCTTATCGTGTTATTCAGTGAGTAATTGCTCTCTGTCCTTATCTCAACCTATGGACCCTTCATTATATTTTCTCTTCCCTGTCCAGCTGCAGAGGGGAATAAGAGAGAGGCTTTGGTGGGTGTCTGGAAGCCAGCCAGGGTCAGCCTGCTACAACAGTAAACAGCTTACTGTCATCGAAGACAAAGGCAAAAGCAAGGATGTGGAAGAATAAGGATTTTGGCAAGATATTATTTTGGCATATTAGGATACAAGAAGAATGTAGAAGACCAGATGACTCTTCTCTTTAAGGAACCCAAGTGGAGGGGCTGGCAGTCAGTTCAGGGATCTGATTCCTAACTGGCATAACCAAAAGAGCTTCAAGACATGAAAGAAGAAAAATGGATAGATGTTTTGAGGGCAATGCTTCAAAAGAAATAGACCGTCTTTTGCCCTAAGAAAGAAAGAAGAACATAGGAGGTTTCTCTCTGAATCTTTTTTTGCCATTAAATGCAAATGATATGCCTTTTTGTTTGTTGAACTGAAAGTAAAACTCTGCTTAAAAAATTTACATGAGGATTTTTGGTACCTTTGCTCTATCTTGTGGTGTCAGCCACAGCAGCATGCAAACTTGGGCAATGAAGGAGAAAGAACAGAGACTCATGTAAACAGGTATATTTCTGAGCCAAAGAGTTTGAATTATCACTGCTTGGTACATTGAATACTAGATATGTTTTGATTTTTTTTCCAGTAGAAGAAGAACCTGATACTGAAAATTGAGAAATGGGTGACTTCTATTGTATACAAGCACTTTAGGAAAATCAAATTATTTGCTTTATTGTCATCTTCTGGAATTACATTTTTAAATGTTTTCTTTTATATTTGGAAGTCTTGAAATTATTAAGATCACTAAAACATTGAAAGGTTGGTAAATGTAGGTAAATTAGCACAAACTCTTATTCACAAAGACGTGTGGAATATGTTATAAACTACCCTGGGCAAACTCTTGATTCAAGAAAGAAGACTTCTACTGCTTGTGTAATTAGTGTCAGACATGCTAAATTATATAAGGTTAAGCATTTTGTATGAAATTAAATATAAGTTTAAGTTTTTATCTCATTCAAGTGCAAAAAGAGCAGGCATTCTTGCCTGTCTGTGTTGATCTGAATTTCATGCAGTTCACTTTAGGATGGCTGTTGATTTTGTCATATTTACATTATAACATCTTCCACAATTTCTGCATAGTGATCAAAGCTTTATGTATTCCCTGGACAAATGTATAATCTAGTAGAATGACATTTCTGTATTTTATTACTAACTTTCACACTTATCCTTGAAAAGACAGATTAAATCATATTTGTCATCTTATTTTCCACACCACTTACATGATAAAAGCTATTTAATAGATTTTATGAGGACAGAGAACAATATGACAACCATTTAGTTTGATCCTAAATAAGAAAGACTACAGAATTTAGTAAGGTTACACACTTAAATAAGTAATCTTGTGCTACCACATTTTTTCAGAGGGCTTTCAGAAATTTAAGTGATAAAGGACAATAATTTTGTATGCAGCTCCTCTGACTAGTTCAAAAATAACAAAAACAGAGAAAAAAAAAGGAATTTAAAAAATACACAGCATGTAATCTGAACTTCTATAGAATTTTATACCTTAGTCAACATATGTAATAAAATGAGAAATGTCTCTCCATTTAGAAAATGGTCAAGTTCCTTCTAGTTTGATAAACAAATACTATCTTTCTTTGTCTCAAATAATAAGGCTATGGCTGCCAGGAAGCAGCAGTAGTGGATCTGCTCCTGAGGGAAGAGTGTGAGGATGGGAGGGTGGCCCAGGGCAGGCAGGGCCATGCCACCCTAAGAGAGAAGCTGAGCAGAGCAGGACGGCCACAGCAGCGCATCCTGCCAAGGCACAACCAGCACTGGGCAAATGGGAGGTGATGAGCGAGGTCGAGGATCAGTCTGGGAAGTAGAGTCAGCACATCAGGATGGGCAGGAGCAGGACTGAGCTCGGGGACACCCACGACAGGGCTCAGGCAGGGATGTGACATTTAGATCTGAGCTTAACTCAAGCCTCTGAACGCAGGTTCTGGGGTATGTGCATGGGTGAGTATGTCTGTGATAGCGTAGTGTTCAGGGGAGGCTAACTAGGGCTAATAGCCTCCCCTGGATATTAAGGCCAATCTGTGCACTCAGGGCCCTGATTCCTCAGAATATTTTTGTAGATGTCTTCTAAACTCAGATTTTGGGTATCTTATATGAAGTGTGGACATTAGAACTGGATCCTGTATTCCAGTGTTATTCGATTAATTCCCTGTAAATTTGTTATCCTTCTACCAAGAAAGAAAAATAAAATAAAATTTGTTATCCTTCTACCAAGAAAGAAAAATAAAATATTCAGCCTCAAAGCTGTTATGAAAGGTGTTTCATAGTGTTCAGTACCTATGTGAATATGAATTTCTAATATTTTTCTGATGCATGGGTTTAAGGCTACAGGATCCATCCTCTAGGTGTGAAATTTATGTTCCTGATTGTATCATTCTTTAATAACTTTGATAAAATGTATGTGATCCTTTCATTTATTTAAACCCCTTTCATCTAACATCATGTTTCTTATTTACAAACATAATTTATGGTCTGTGGTTTATTTATCAGAGAATTTTAGTATGCCTTGAGTTTTTTCCAGGGATTCATACTTAGCATTGTATTTATTTGGTACAAGAAATAAGACAAATTATGCTAGTTTTATGACTTGCTGGTAACCTAAGATAAGGAGAGGTTTTAGTACTTATCTGATCTGCAAATAGTTCTTTTTCCACTGGCAAAGGCAGTCTATCTGCTGGAAGATAAAGCTGATGGAGTTTGTGTCCTCAATTCAGCTCTAAGACTTAAAATCAATTCAGTTAGGGAAGAGTGATAAAGTCATTCTAGTAAAGGTAAGATACCATGGATTTCCACATATACTTGATCAAGCCCCTAGCTGCTACTGCTTCACAGGGATCTACCACATGCATATCTTCCATAAATATGTGCAAATATTGTTGACTATTAGTTCCCTCTTCTGTAAGAAATGCATGTTTACAACCTGGAGATTTGCACATTTTTTTTCTTCTCTTAAATGCTTAACTATGAATTACCAAAAAGCCCCACCCACATAACACAAAACTAATGGTAAATATATTGATTTTCTAAATAAAATATCAGTACAGAAGATGCACAGGTTATCTATAACCATGTAAATCTGTATGAAAATGAAGACAAAAATATTTTGCAAAATCAAAGTTCATAGTAACCTCATTTCAGTCTTTTAACTGCGTTTCTGTACAAGTGTCATGAGCATGGGTTCATCTTTCTTCATAGCTCTGCACAACACAAAAATATTTGTTGCCTTTCCACATACATGAGTTGAAATGAAGTATTTTAAGCTAACATAAGCAAATAATAAATAACATACAATGTGTAATATGTCATATACTTTGTAATGTAGGCCATATGTATCACATACATAGGGTATAATACATGATATGTTAATTTCAAAGAACTAGTTGCCAGTTAGTTTGCAATTTCTGATTTTTCCACAAACTTTACTTGGAATCATAGAATGGTTTAAGTAGAAAGGAAGATTTGAAGTTTAACCCCCTGCAATGAGCAGGGACATCAACTAGATTTGATTTTTCACAGCCCTGTCCAACACGACCTTGGACACTTTCAGAGATGGGGCATGTACCATCCCTCTGGGCAACCCATTCCAGTGTTTCACTGGGAAAAAATTCTTCCTTATAGCTCATCTGAATCTCTCCTCTTTTAGTTTAAACCCATCAATCCTTGCACTACCACTACAGGTCCTACAAAAAGATCCTGTCACCATCTTTCTTACAAGCCTCCTTTTGATGAAAGCCTGCAGTAAGGTCTCCAAGGTATATCCCAAAATTAAATTGTAAAATATAACTAAATTTACACAAAAATAATTATTGCCATTCTGGAAAAAACTTTTAAAACTGTAAAATGAATACATTATGAGAGGAAAAATACATTGCAGTGTACTTGGAGTACTTTAACGAAGAGAAGTATCTAGTTAACAAAGATGAAATTTAAATCAGATGCATAAGTTTGAGCCAAGACACAGTGACCAATTCATTATTACCTTCTCGAAATACAGGTGGCATTAACCTCTAGGGATACTTTCTTGGCTTTTTCCTTGTTACTTCCAAAGAATTGCACTGTCTGTTTTGGTAATGTCCCTTTGGGTGTGAATTTAAGGTTACAGTTGTATTTTTCCAACTTCCATCATTCCATCTCTTCAAGGGGTAAAGTAACTAGAACCATAGGATCATTTAGGTTGAAAAAAAGGTCTAAGATCATTGAGTCTAACTGATAATGTAGCACTGCCAAGTCCACAACTAAACCATATTACCAGGTGCAACACCAACAGTAAAAGTAACTGAAGATTTACTAAATTACCAGTGCTGAATCAGGTTCAAGGTTCCATAATTTCAAAATTTTGTTTGGTTGAATTAGCTGTATGTGTGATTCCTAATGTTTGTATCTGCTCTTGTTTATGTTTTTATTTGAACATATATGTTTTAATGATATTAAATCACATTAGTAAAGAGATTTAATAAATAATTAAAGTGGGCTTCTATTTTCCTAGGCACTATATACACATAGTGGATGTAGATCACACTGCTCAAGCGTTCTAGTCTATGTATGTAGACTAGAAACAGAGCTGCACATTGGAGGTATGACTAAAGTGATTCACTGCTGGTAGATAAAATGTCGATCACAAATGTAATTGTATGGTGTGAACAGAGAAAATGAGGAGAAAGAAGAATAGGACCAACTGAAATAAAAGTGCAAAGTAAAAGCAGTAGGAGAAATAACATAGGATAAATAACATAGGAGAAATAACATAGGAGAAGAGAGATGATGCAATCTTGAAAACAGGAGAGAAAAGTCTAGAAGTGATAGTTGCAAGAAGGAATGTCTCTTTATTTGATGCTTAGTAAGGTTTTTTTTGCAGTTTTAACCAAGGAAGATATAGAAGTTAAAGCAAGAGAAAGAGACATTTTCATGACAGACAAGCAATCTCTTACACGGTCTTAGTAAAGTCAGAGTTAGGAAGCCTTAGATCAACTGTTCTGCTTCTGTTTAGAGCCAATATTTCCCTCACCCTTGTCCATAGAACAGTGCTTAGTTTTACCAGCTTCTGCAAGACGTCCTTTCAACTAAAGCCTAATTGGAATCAACAGAAAATCAGGTGCATTTAGGCTCAGTACCTCTAACACTTTCAGAATAATAAATAATTTTATGTTTCCAGTCCATTTATTCCAAGTGAGTACATCATTACCTAATTATCAGACATCAAACATATATGCTTGCTACTTGATTTTTTTCAAGGGCACTCAAGCATGACAACAGCAACACATATAGACAAGTTCAGTGGACTAAATAACACTTGGTAATGAAAAGAAGATATTGTCAAGGACTTTTTTGTACACAAGCTCATTTGTTGGTGAGTCAAAAGACACTGTTTCTATTATAATATTAGTTTCTCTTTAGGAAAGTATAATAATGTAACAGAAAATAACTGAGAAGGCAGTTTAAAATGCCAACAAATACCTTGCTAGATTTGCCAAATTTCACAATGCAATAAATATCCACTGTATCTGAATTTTATAGATTTTTCCAGATTGAAAACAAAAGGAATGAGTAAGAATCCTACTGAAGTAAAATGATAACTAGGGCTGGTGAAATATGTAAACAATGTTATGATTAGCAAAAAATGTGCTTTCTTTTTAAAAGAAAGATTATGAACTAATTTTATACTTCTATTCCATACTAGTAGGAAGCCTTGCACATAATATGAAATGAAAGTTGAGATGTAATTTATTTTTATAAAATTTTATGTTTTGGTAATATCTTATTGTTATATAATTTCTCACACAATACTGATTCTCTGACAAATCTAGAATTCTAAAAATTCTTAGTAAACTCCTGTGTGAATGTCTCTGCTGGAAAGTCTTCCTTTCATTTATTTTCTCCTATACTGATGTATATTCACAAATCACAAATCAGTAGTCTTAACTCTTACTTTTAACAAAACAGGTTCCATTTGAAAATATTATCTCACTATCTCAACACTCACATCTAGTCAAGTTGCATTAATAGTATTGATACAAATGCTACAACTGGGTTCTGCTTCATAATAATTTCCTGAAGAATCTGAAATTCTACTGTCCATAAACTCTAAAGTATAGAAAAAATATTTTCATTTTTATGTTGTTATGTACTTTATCTCCATGTACCTCTTAGAGATGTTTTGGTTTTTGTCAATTTAATTCTTACTAAACAAAAGAAAATAGAAAAATGCTGCAGACAACTACACAATTGTAAAAGGAACCTGAAGGTGCATTGTATCTTTCTAACAAGACAAACCATAGTTAATGTTAGTGAGGAACAAGCCTGTGACAGACAATAGTTTGTGTGTCAAACTGTATGTATGAGGAATGTATAGCCACAGGCAAGTCAGTGTCAGCAGTGGCACCTGGGGACAACAGTGTATCACAGAAAAAGGAATCTGAAAGAGGCCAAGGCCCAAAATGTGTACTTGTGGCTTAGAGACAGCAGTCAGCCAACAGGAGTGTTTAATTCCTTTTCACATGAGGCAGAAGAAGATGAAAGACTCCACAACCACTTTCTCTTTCTGAAAGAATCCCTGATAACAGAGAGAAGAAGCAAGATGAAAGAAAACAGATGTCTTTCTACCATGCTCAATAAATTTGTGTTATGTTATGTACAGTCACCAGGATACTGGTAGTCAGATTTTTAGAATGTAAGTTTTGCAAATAAAATGTAAGCAAATGGTCTCCCTTAAAAATAAAAGTGAGCAAAAACACAATAGACATGTTCTAAATTTCACTAGTTGCCAGCATGCTACCAGTCATTTTCCACATGCCCCTCTTCTAGTGGGCATCATTACATGTTCTGAAAAGAATATGTTAGAATTCAAAATTATCTGAGGCCATCCTTCATATAATGATATATATATACTTGTATTTCTGTTCTCATACTAGTCAGAGGTTTGGCAAAACCCCAGATCTACATACCCTGAGTTGTAGGAAAGCTATTCCTTCAGTCATTGGTTTAGTAGGTTTGGATCACTGTTGATGAGAGCAGCTGTAGATGCGGCCTGGTTAGAAGGTGAAACTTACTGAGCAAAAGAACATGACTGTTGAAAAATACTGATGAGAAAGGACTGACAGAGAAAGGACTCCCAGGCTGAAACTGCCAGCCTGGGAACTAGGCCTAGGAATGATAAATGTCCTTGAAGTACAGCTTGGTACACAGACACTTGACAGATTCTGAGATATCACTGACAAGCACAAAAACAAGGCACTGTAACAGCAACTTATTGTCTGAAAAGGTGGAAAACTGTCTGTAAAAATAAAATTACTCTGAAAGAACAGAACATGCCATTATCTACTGGCTGTTAAGGCTAAAAATATCAAAATTAAATACATCTATTGTCTGCTCTAAGTAGTATGTCCTATGCTCTCTTATATCTTGTAACAGGGCATTTATTTTTATCTAAAATGGAGCCTCTCTGAGAGCTCCCCACACTACACCTACTTTTCCTTTCTTAAACAGATTGAATTATCCACATAATTTTTTGTGAAATCTTGGACTTCCACTGAGAAGTCCTGTCTGATTCCAGACTCTGAGACACAGATCATCACTGAAGTGAGATTCTGTGTTACTTTGTTGTACCCCATTTTTGGGGTTCATTTGTTTTGCCCTCCTACCCCTGGGATGGTTGGATCCCCATCTGGAATGAGTTTGTCCTTCCCTTTGGGATTGTTTTCCCTCTTCTGAAATCTGTCAAATTCACTTGATAGTGATGACATGTTTATCTCCCAAATAGTACTCTATTATACCTGTTGTTAAATTGTTGAAAAGTTGCTTCAGTAATGATAAGTTTATGTAAGTGTATGTGTCTACTTAGCTGTTGCTGTTATTGCTTGTTGCTACCTGACTGATTACTTTTATTAATGATTGTTGACATACTTTTGATTAATCTTATAGCAATGAATGCTGATAGTAATTTTTAATAGCTTGAGATATATATACTCAGTTTGTTAACTATAGGTATACCTGTTAGTGGTGAGTTTTGTGCTAATTTACATAGTAATGGTGATTCATGTGGTATTTGTGGTAATCTGTAATATAGTAGAGAAATTGAAAGAATAAAGTCTCTGTGTCCTTGTGTATTACAGAATCCTACTAACCCTTTGTTGTGATCTTTATACATCTGAAGAACAGTAAGACTTTAGGTTTTGACAATCATTAAACCCAGTGGATACAAGCTTCTTCGTCAAAAATACTGACTAAAGTGAAATGAATGATTGTTTAGACAGCATCATTTCAAATATTCACAAGTAACTATTGAAACAGAGATGTGTTTCCTTTTTCTTTGAGTTGTCAAAAATTTGAGGGTGTATCAACAGTTTCATAATAATATCAATAAATATAAGTAATTTAAATACAATGTTTGAGTATTCAAAAACAGGAGGAGGGAGACAGGATGTTAAATGAATAAGTACTGGATAGGATTAACTATGGATAAGATGGAGAGAGGATTAGCTATTATCCTATATAGACATCTACATCTAATATAGCAAAAAAAGACAGGATACACCAAGTCAGCATGGGAAAAGGGCATTTTTACTCAGTCCTAAATTGAAATGTAAGTCAAAATTTATTAAAACCTGTAGCTAAGTAAATCACATATTACATAAGCTCTCAAAGGAGAAGTCTAAAAATATTTCTTAACAATATAAGATTTCAGAAAACAAGGTGAATATAATTTTTAAAAGACATTTAAAACATGTTGTTGAGGTCAATTTTTATGGGTTATCTAGACTGTGATACTTATGTCTGAAAAGAGCAAGTTTCATTAAGTCTTAATTATTTAAAAGAAGTAAAAGTGACAGAATTGGTTCAATTGTGCAGCAAAGAAGACATCATAGACTACTACCAGCTCTGAGACAGTGCTCCATTCAGTACATTAAAGTAACCAAAAATTATCTACATCATGAATTCAAAGGCAGGATAAAAAAATTATGATAGATATTTAGACCAAACTTTAAATTACACATGTACATATATGTGTTTGATTGTATTTCTTGTTAAATCTGTGGATTTTATGGTTTTGCTCTTGTTACAGAGTTTTTTGCAGTACATATGTGTATCTTGAAAACACAGTACTCTCTAAAAGGCCTCTGTCATTCTTTCATGTATACAAGAGAGTTCTAAAGGACTTTTTGCACTTCTCTTTGTATAAGGTTATGGTATTCCACATATACACTATTTATCTGACACTACTTTCACTTAAATAAAATAAAACCAAATAGATGAGACAAAAAAAAAACCCCTCACAAGAATCTATGATAAGGTTAACCATGAGTGGGTGAAGGGAAGGTGGTGGTTGGAGCCTTTCTGGATTTTAGTAAAACTTTTAGTACTGTCCCTCTCTTCAGGTTTGGACTGGGATAGAATTTATTTTTTTCACAACAACTACTATAGGAATGTGTTTTGTATTTGTGCAGAAACACTGTTGATAACACAGGGATATTATAGCAATTGCTGAGTAGCACCTACACTGAGTCAACCAGTCACCCCACCCCACCACATACAGGCTGAGGGTGCACAAGGGGTTAGGAGGGGCACAGCTGACCCCAACTGACCCAAGGGGTGTTCCATACTATATGACTCCATGCTCAGCAATAAGTCTAGTAGAGAGGTTGGCAGAGTGGACACGCTTCAGAGACTGGCTATGCATTGGTCACTTGGTGGTGAGCAATTGTTTACATTTACATCATGAAACACATGACCAGTGACCAACCTACTGCAGGGAATGCTTTCCATCGCTGAGGGAAAGCAAAAGCGGAGAATTTCTCAGAGTAACCATGATTTCATTCTAGTGCTGCAACAGGCAATACAAATTAGTTGAATGTCATAAGTCCATGGGACCTTGTGGGTTTCGTCCCAAAGTACTGAATGACCTAGTCAGTGTTATGGCAGACCCCTTGATCATTTAAGAACAGTCTTAGGAGGCTGTGGACATCCCCACTGATTGCAAACTAGTCGACGTTGTTCCAATTTACAAGAAAGGCACAAGGAAATAGAAGAGAGTTAGAATGGAATAGAATAGAATAGAAAACATCACAAGAATATTTATTGATCTTGACTTTGGTAAGGCTTTGACAGAGTCTCACACAAAATCATTGATGCTGTTGATTTGATGGATGGAACTGGCTGAATGGCTGCATTCAATGTTGCATTTCCTGGCTCTGTGTCCAAATGGAGATAATAGCAAATGGTGTCCTTCAGGGTTTTGTGTCAGGACTGATAATTTTGAATATATTCATCAGTGACATGAAGGGATTAAATACAGCCTCAGCAAGTTTTTGGAGGATGCTGAGTGATGCAGTTGATATGCTAGAAGGAAGGGATGCAACCCAGAGGGAACCTTGACAGACTTGAGGAGTAGTATAATGTGAACCTCATGAAGTTCAACAAGGCAAAGTGCAAGGGACCCTTTCTCTGGATCGGGCAAATTCCCAGTATCGTGACAGACTGGGGGATGGAGGGATCAGGAACAGCCATGCTGCGAAGGAGTTGGGGGTATTGGTAGATAAACAATTATATATCAGCTGGCAAGGTACATTTGCAGGCCAGAAAGCCAATCATGTCCTTAGCTCATGAACTGTGGCAGTCAGTTGAGGGAGGAAATTCTTTCCCTGTACTCTGCTCTGGTGAGATGCCACCTGGAGTGCTGCAACCCACTTTGAGGCACCCAGGACGTAAAAACACGGATCTGTTAAAAGGGACCCGTAGTAACGCCATGAAAATAATGAGAAGGATGGAATACCCCTCCTGTGAGGAAAGGCTGACAGATTTGGAGCTGTTTAACATGGAGTAGAGAAGGTGGGGGTGAGACTTTGTTTTGGCCTTTTGATATTTAAAGGTGAATACTAGAAAGATGATTTTTTTTTTCTTTTAATGATGACCACCTATGGTACGACAAAAGCTAATAGATTCAAACTAAAAGGGTTGTAAGGCACTGGAACAGGTTTCCCGGAGAAGCTGTGAATTCCCTATCATGTGAAATGTTCTATGCCAAGCTGGATGGGGCTTCGAGAAATTTGATCTAGTGGAAGTTGTCTCTGCCCATGGAGGTAGTTTGGAACTACATGGTTTTCAAAGGTCCTTTTCAACCCAAACCTTCTATGATTCTAGAATTCTAAGACCTAAAAACATGAAGCTCATTCTTTTTATCCTTTCCACAATGTAATAGATTCCATTTCCATTCTCTTATTCTGTGTTGTAAAATGCTATATAAAATATAAGCTATAGATTTCACTGGGTAGACATTCTAAAACTACCTTCTGTGGATTTACTTTTGGTGTCAATGCTTCATGTTAGCAATTTAACTATATACAGTGTATCTGTTATCACTTCATGTGATGTTCCAAGTATAGTTGAAAAGATTACACAAGAATACTCTGCCACTTTGACTGGTACTTGGAGCATTACTGTACTGCAGTTTTCACAAATACTATTATTTACACTGATACATTGGTACCTAAAATGCCCATTCTTCTCATAATGAGTTGTAAGAGTGTATAACAAAGCCTTGCTTCTATCTAACAAGAAATTTTAGTGTAAGATGATAGCTGAAAGCCACAGGAAAAAATAGGCAAAAACAAGCCAAGATAATATGTAGAATCTCTTATTTAACTCTACTGTATGCTACATTAAATTTCTAAACCTCGCCTGCACTAGTTGAACTATCCACTATAATTCATTTACAGTTGAAAAATTGCTTCAAAGATATGCATAAAGAAATGTTCAAAATAATTCAAGTTTAATATACAGTGTAACTTTCCTGAACCACCTTTACTGAAGAAATACAATCCAGCTTCCCAATCTGCTATGAAGGTCCTACATACAGCTACTTTTCTTGAAGACATCAAGTCCTTAAAAGGAATTTCAACAACTTTATGCAATTAGTTTTCACATGATTTTTCAAATACTAATCTAATATTATTTTATAATCTATGTTAATGAATTATTTCATGTTGTGGTATCAGAAATTAGCATGTAGTAACTACAGAAGGTCAATAAATTATTTTACCAGCTTGGGCTGGAATACAGCTAGTTTTATTCATTGCAGATTGTATTGTGCTAAGTTTTTGATTTGTGACCGAGAGACTGTTGACAACACACTGATGTTTTGATTGTTGTTGAACAGTGCTTACTTTAAGTCAAAGACTTTTCATCCTCTCATTCTGCCCAGCCAGTTCTTAGTCTGGGGATGCATGAGAAGATGAGAGGAGACATAGATGGACCAAGGGGATACCTCATACCATATTATGTCATTCTCAGCAATAAAAGTTGGGGCAGTAAAGGAGGAAGGAGGTGATGCTCTGAATTACAACATCTCATTGCCCAAATCTGTTTGTCACTGCTACATGCAGTAAGCTATTCTTTCCTTGAAATGACTGTTTGTCTGCCTGGCAATGGTAAGCAGTGAATAAATTCCTTATTTTGGTTTGCCTTCATGCACAGTTTTTGCTTGATCCTTTAAACTGTCCTTATCTCAGCCTTCACCATTCTGGTTCTTTTCCCCATTGCATTGTGAGGGAAGTGAGCAAGTGGCTCTGTGGTGCTGAGCTGCCTACTGGGGTTAAGCTAAAACAGTCCTTTTTGGAACTCAAAGTGAGTCTTGAAGGGTTTGTGATAAGGACAGATTTCAGTGTGATAGACTGAATTCATAGCTGCTGTAACTGTTCAGCTATTAAATGCCAGTCTCCTGTGCTTTCCATGCAGCTTGCTTGCCTTATTGTATATAAAAGTCTAGTGCATATTAGTGCCTGCTTTCATTGTTTCCTGTATTGCTTATCATCTTACTGTGCTATGCCTGGGAACACTTTGGTAACAGCAACAACAATCTGACTTGGTTAGCAGATGGACAGGGCATTTTTGCTCTTCCTGTGCTGCTGTACTGGACAGGCTGGAACTTGAAAGAGAATTCCAGTCAAAGGGACTATGACCTGTGGATAAATCCGCATGGGAACAAGGATACCTCATAGGCATTTGTGTCTATGGAAAGGACGTTTCAGAACATTCCAACGTCCAGAGTTATAGTGTTTGTCTTCCCAAGTAGCTGCTTGGCATGAGGAAACCCTGCTTTTCCTTAAAAAAAAATCTGCCTGCAATAGGAAGTGTGTAGTTAATTCCTTACAGTGCTTTTCTTGAGCATGCAGCTTTTGCTTTAATAAGCTTAAGCAATCAGAGAGTGTTCAAGCAGCTCTGTGGTGCTTAGCTGCCTGCTGGGGTTAACTTACAACAATTAACAGAGACTTTTAAGTAAGAATACTTCTTTCTTTTTTGTTTACCTATTATTGTTCAAATTTGTTGCTTTGTTGGTAAAAATGAGCTTTCACTCGCTTCATGTCCAACTTTTGATAAAATTGCAATGAAACAGTGACCCTGTATTAAAGAGATGACTTTGTTACTATGGTAATGGTTGAATAATTATAAACTGTCTGACTTCATAAATAAACTGAAATTTTAGATGTTATATCAGGCATTCCACCTGTATTTAGATATCTCAAATAAACTTTTGGTCTTATCTTCTGTGAAAAACTAACTGATTTTAAATGTTTACCATATATTTCTTCAATTTGAACTTGTTTAACAGATGAGTAATGATGGGAGGAAAGAAATAATCTAGCAATGGCATTTCAAAATGCTTGCCAATGCATATATTTAGGAAGTTTGTAGTAGAGCAGACATTTGAATTCTAAGACTAGCAATCTAGGGCCAACTCTATTATAGTGGAATGGTTTAGCATTCTAAATAAATTAATAAAGGACAAATATATGAGTTTGATATCTGCTACCCTTTCCCTGAGGCATTTTTAAGATTCTGAGGGAAAAAAAGTAGAGTTTCATCATTACTGATTAAACAAATGTATAATCCTTTATAAGTTGTTTCAGGTGTCCATGTCTTTGGTTTCATTTGTGTTTTGTTAATATATTCATTTTAAAACAACAAATAAAGGTTGTCTACAATTTAAAAAAATTCTCTGTAAACTCAATGTAAGTAGTTTTAATTTCAGATCATATGAATACAGAAGTAAAGTTTAAAAAATTTGGAGAAGCTATGTATATAAAGTGCCAAAAAAGTGAATGAATGAAGATTATATGTAAAACCTCCTCACTTTTTGTTATCATTACACTGTACTTAAACTAATCTGCATATCAGGGAGAATTAGATGAAATGCAACTTTCAGTATTATGAGACAATCAGACTTAATAGAATGTAGCAGGATACTAAATACTTTGTTCTTTTGCACCAGCTGTGTTTTAACCTTATCAGAAAGTCAAATCAAAACTACTATTCAATAATTTGAAATGCATATAGCATGAAATAAAACACAAATTTCCCTTTGGGGACCTAGAATTAATGTTTCAAATGGAAGATTAAAGACAGTGAAATGATGCCTTTGAATTCAAAGGCTCAGGAGCAATAACACTGTTTCAGTTCTGGTATTTCAAAGAACATAATTCATAATAACTTGGACAAATATGTTCACAGGTAAGAAAGTTTTTTTTAAAGCTGTTGTGGTATCTTCTTGCTTTTTCCATTAATAGTGCAGGACAACAAAATTTCTCAGTCATTATATGTCAGGTACTGAAAGAATACTGGTGTTTTTAACATTGGTATGGGGAAAAGAGAAGCAATCTGAATTAAATAAGATGAAACTCAAGATGCACCCTGAAAGTCTATTTGTCATCTGTTATCTCCTCCATAACTGCAACATGTAAGATTGGTATATGAAACGGGACAATATGCTTTTCAAGACCATTGGTGATTTGCTTGCATACCCAGTACGTGAGCAAAATTAAGAATACATGCTATAATTCTTTCTATTTTGGCTACATATATCTTTCCCAAAAATAGGCTTTGATTTTCTTGATTTTTTTTTTTTTGCCTTATGAGAAATCAATACAGCAATTGTCATAGGTGAATTAAAAAATTGTCTTCTTTGAGTGTTGTGCCATGTTTATTTTTAAAACCTTACAAAACTCACCTTCCCTGCTATGATTGCTACCCCAGTTATTCACAAATATTGAGGAAACCCAGTGTTTGGTCAGATCTTATTACAGTACATATTCTATAAATACAATTTTAAAAAACAGTCTCTTCCTCAAGTAGTTAATAAACTTCTAAAACTGTTTTATAGAGAGAGGGAAATGTCTACAGAAAACTTGCATGTGCAACTGATCTGTTTTGTCCAAAGTGCTTTGCAAACAGAGAACTTGAATGATGGTTGGGTCACTCAGGCTGCTTCCCAGCAGATGTACTTAGCTGTGTATATTGTTTGTCTTAACACCTAATTTTTCACTTTTGAGATAATACTGACTTAAATGTTCAATGCTATTTTGACATGGATTCCTGAAAACTAAATGTGTTTCCTGTGGTTACTGATATGCTTTACCCTGGCAGAATGCAAATCCTTTACTTGCTGTTTTGAACATCTTGTTCAAGGCTCTGGTTGCCAATATGATATTAACTAGGGATTTTTCTTTTTTAAAAGGTTCTCCTTGCATTTAGGCAGCATGGAAGAAGCAAAAGGCTGGTCCTGGTAAGGGTTTAGTTCTTTTTATTGAAAACTTGTTTTTTTAGTTTTCTTCTGTTTTTTTTTTACTTGTAACTTCATAATTTCCTTATTTGTCTTTTCTTCCTACCATTCTTCTGCTTTATGACTTCAGCATTAAAACTTTTTACATTTAAAATTAATGTATTAACTGAAAAGGAGGAAAACTTTATTATCTGAAAAACTACTATATTATGTCCTCTTACAATAAACATTTTTTCCAAGTCTTACAGATTAATTAAAAAAAAAAATCAAGGGAAAGAAAACAACTTTGATATTTCTAATTATCACAAGGATCATAATTTTTATTTGGTTAATGAGGATAAGCTTAACATACGATTTCTAAGATCCTTTCTAGGTTATTCACATGTGTATATTAGAAAAGATGATCCCATTAGGAGATACTGTCATCTCTTTGACAATAGACTTGTCTTCAGAGGAACATAAATTCAGGCTACTAAAAGTTCAGCTTCTATTCACCGTACGTTTCTTAGCTGTCACAGAAATGAAACCATCATTGCATTTTCTCCGTATTGAGCAACCTGGTCTAGTGGGAGGTGTCCCTGCCCATTGCAGGGGGCTTGGAACTAAATGCTTGGAACTAAGTGTTCTTTCCATTCAAACTATTATATGATTCAATGATTCTATATGCTGCCACTTACTCCTTCATTTTTGTTTTGCAGATTTTACTTTATACTCCAGAAAGCCAAGCATAGTGCACAAAAAAGTGAAGAGTAGTTACTGAAGTTCATTATAAATAACATCTGATACTAAAGTGTAAACGGGGACTTAATAACCAATAAAAATAAAAGATTTGTTTTCCAAGAAGTTATAATGTCATCAGAGACAGGAATCAATGGGGAGTTTGAGGAGATCTCACTGAAAGGGGAATACTAAGAAAAAAAGCATGCTGAAAATCATCATCATCATTGGCACCTCCTGCATTTGGGGGAACCCCACAGGGAAGGATGTGTATCCATGTTCCCTTTTCTTTATAACAGCTTTTACCTTTTCCTATGGGCATTTTCCCCCTTAACTCCTTTCTCTCCCTCTCTCTCTCTCATTCTCCCTCCTGTAGTTCCTCCAAGGTAACCTTCACAATTATAGTTCAGGAATGCCATCAGCTACACATTCTGCTCATAAATGTTCGTATATATGAACCTGTCTTAATATTCTTTCTAAAAAAGTATATATTTAGTTAGAAAGTCACAATAATTTTGTGAACTAAAGGAGAAGACAGGAAATTGCAGTCTGTATTGTTATATATTTCTCATCAGCCTTTTAATACAGTTCAAAATGGGCAAGTATTGGTTCTAGCTGCCTCAATTAACTAGGCATTTTAGTTCAGTTTCATGCTTTAAACTTTGTTACAACAATTTTGTCTATTACACCCCTGAAGCAATAAATCATCCAGCTTCCCTAATTGCTCTTCCTGTCATTTGAGATTTTCAACAGAATTACAAGAAACACCCACCTCTTTTGATCAGATCAAAGATTCCTTTAAAACTTGTATACTGATTTATCACCAGGAAAAGACATGTTTCCCCTCTCTATTTTATAAATTATTTGGCTATTTAGCTTTTATGCATTTTTCAGAAGGCCTTTTCCCTCTTTTAATACCTAATGAGGTCATACCTTTATAAAGTGGAAAAAAAGCTCTTAGAAGAAAGCTTATATATCTAATCTATTGACTTGAAAGTAATTTTTACTATAATTTATGCAAGTATACTTATATATCAGCTTAAAAGTATAATTCCATATTTGATTTATATGCTGAAAAAAGCTGAGTAAGGAAATAAATTACCTCCTAATTCTGTTAGGGAAAGATTCAATTCCATGATTATCAGTTTTAATTAGTACAGGACATGTACTATACCTTCACTTTAGAACATGTATTGTTTTTCAGCTAGTTTGTAATTGTTTTAAATATTTGAGGAACATATTTTCTCTTTTTCTTTCCCCCTCCCCTGACTTTTTACCCACATTTTTGTATAACAGACATCTTGTTATTACTAAACAGTGTTCTAAAGCTGCAAAAATAAAATGCAGCAGTATTTCTAATTGACATACAGAAATATATAAAGCTTCTTTCTAATAAATTTTATGGTACCTTAAAACATGTCCACTAAGATAATATAATTAAATTAAAAAAAAATCAATATATAAAATTACCTGGACTCCTTTGGAAGCAAGGTACTGTATGTATGGTTTTAGACTGTATCTATGTATATGGCTACAATATATTTCAATAGTTAAAAATTGCTAAGGTGTATCTTTTACTTTTGAGATATATACTAGAAGGATATAAGGATAATGTATGAATCATAAGGATATAACATTGAATTGAAAATCTGTCAAAATAAGGAGAGTAAGGCACTGTGTAATTTGTCTTGCACAGGTGAAATCCACCCTTTTGGTATCTGAAGATAGTTAATAACTGGAGAAAATTAAAGAATTCCCTCTACCACTCTCTGGAAGCACTTGGAGCAGATGAATAAGCAGACTAAAGGAATGTCTGAGTATGTCTTGGTGGAACGCTATCAAGACTTTGGTCAAAATTAGCTTGAACGTTCACTCTACACATTTGAAAATTCATGTTTAGTAGAGATGAAGTAAGTACAGGAAATATCACACCAAGAGGTATCAAGCTTCAGTTTCTACAATTCCATTCTATAATAGATCTATTGCCTTCAAACTTAGAGAGCTACCATCTGCCTGTTTTCAAGACAACCAGACCAGCCTTCCCACAAGCTGACAGTGTAATTTAGCAACAACATGGATATAGTCTTCAGAAAAAGACTAATCATTTTAATACTTATTTCAGGACACATTTGAGTCTAAATTGTTTTCTTTCTTTTCTTTTATTATTTTTTTCCTCCTGATCCAGTTTTTTATTTTATGATGGTTTTGTTTCCAGAGGTTCAGTGTTAGACAAAATAGAGTCATAAAATATAAAATACAAACCCATTACTGTTTCTTTTTAGTCAAATGAGTTATTGCCATTTAAAAACCAAACAATAATCCCTAATGGCACTGAGTCATCAACAGTCATTCATTCCTTCACTAACTCTTAAGGAGGATCCATTTCCCACTGAAGTTAATAACTAATCTGCAGCTGTTTTCAATGGAAATAAAAGCACGTGTCTTTAGCATCCAGGCTGTCATACATATTGAAAATGCTGAATGAAAAAAGATACTTCAATCAGAAAAAAAATCTACTCATTAAATATAGTCCAAAAAGTATGCTGGACATCTATTAAAAAACAAACAAACAAAAAACACGCAAAAAACCCAAAACAAAATGACCCCCCCCCCAAAAAAAAACCAAAACAAAAACACCCTCTATGATCACATTGGATCTTACTCCAGTACAGCTTTTCCCATTTCCTTTGTTTCTGGTGATTAATAAAGAGATAGGGATTAAATGACTTTTTTTTTTACTAAAAGAGTCTTGAAATGATTTTTTAAGCCCCTAGATATTGTGAATTTTGTCATATGAAAACTCAGGAATAATTAAACTTCTGCATTAAAACATTTTAGGGAGACAGATTTCTGTTTCCACCAAAACTTATATTAAGATACGCCAAGGATTAACAGGAAGTGACACACTTGCAACAAAACTTTCAGACGTCTTATTTTCTTGCTTCACATTTATAACTATTTTGCAAAAAAGTTATCATAGATATTGTATGTCTATGATATATCTATATATATTGAATATTTATGCCTACATATAATACTGTATATTATTGTATATAATATACAGTTATTTATTTTATAACCACTATTGAATCTAGTAGTTTTAATTAAGCAATAATTAAGCTTCATAGAAGCATAAGCATAGTAAATATTTTCTGTTTCATCTGTCATTTGGTTGAACAAAAGTTCAGCATAACTTTTTCATGACACAGTTTCAGTATGCTTAACAAATAAATTGTTATAACAGACAAAAAAATTAATATGAAAGTGCAAGAAATTGCCTATTTTATGTATCTCCAAAATGTTAAAATAGTTCATTTTGTGATGCTTATTTTTTTTATGTTGCTGAATATATAAAGAAAATAACTATTTTAGCAAGCATCAGATCAAATAATTTACTTCCAATATCTTCTATCATTAGACAGTGTAAAGCACAAAAAATAATTCACATAAATGCAGTCAATATGTATATATGTGCTGCAAAACAGTAACAGAAATGTTTCTTCTTTCAAATCTTAGCAAATTACTTAATTTTCTTTCAAAATATCATTATATGTTTTAAAAAAAATATGAAAGGTGAATGCTTTCATTTTGAAAAAACAGGGCACTCTTAGAAGCTGAAGTGAAAGAATCCAAGATTGTTAGAAGGAATAAAAACAGAAGATGCATGTGAGAAATGAAGGATACAGATGAGTTCTGGTAACACTCTCCTAGTTGAATGTAATAGTGGTTGTTTCCCCCACAGCATTTTAATCATGTACTATTATTTATGAACAACTATAGCAATAATGTTCTGTCAGGCAGTTCTATTTTCCATTACTGCAGTCTCTCCTGGACATTTTATGATGATCTATGAAATAGTTGTGTCTGAAAGAAAGCTGTCTGCAGTAAATTTATTTATTGAAAGGTTGTGGCGAGACTTTCTTTAAGAAAAGAAGGATCAATTCAGAAAAAAAAACCAAACAAAACCTCCCAAACCAGCAGCCACTGCCAGGCTTTTTGCTGCTTTTAGACATAAAACTCAAATCCTCTTTCTTTCAACTAACAGGCTAACACAAATAAAACTTGCAGGTTTTCCAGGTATGGCCACTGACTTTTTTGACTGACTGGTTCTGATGCTGTGGAAAATAATCTGCAGTTTCCCTCAATTATTATACAGACTTAAGAATACTTGATATGTTTACCCTCAATTTAGAAGATCTAGACTCCTTCGGGACTATGTATAGGGAAGAAAACAACCTGCCTTTCCTATCTCAGTCCATTCCTGTGAACAAAAGTTACAGCATAACATATCAAAACACTTCGAAATACTGATTTGTTTTTTCTCTACTTGTTATCCTTTTTCTAAGACAGTGAGAGGGACCACTCTGATTTTCTTTGTGCCTCAACATGTGTTATACATGAGGTGAAAAATGACTCCAGGGGCTGCACACGTGCTGGGAGCCCTGTCCCCGGGGAGGCTTCGCCTGGCAGCCCCCAGGGCAGAGAAAGCTTCCGCGATCGGGCTGCGAGCGACCCCGCCTTGCTGGTGGGGCTGATCCCCGGCTGCCCGGGAAAAAATGCCCAGGAAACCGGGCTCTGGGAGCGGCTTTAGCACACAAAAGCAGGGAGCTGCACCACAACCCGGGGTCATTTCATTTGGGTTTCTCGGAGGGAGCGGGGGCTTGCGCAGAGGCTCAGCTTGGCCCCCCTCGCCTTTTTCTCCCTGCGGTCCTGCTTCTTCCCTGGCTGTCTGTCCTGTCCGCACGTGTCCTGCCCTGCTTCGCCGTTTCCCCGAGGCAGCTCGACCCCACGGCACCCCAGTGCTCCGCTGTTTCCCCGACGGAGCGGCCGCCGCCGCCGTGCCCCGCCCCCGAGAGCCGCAGCTGCTCCAGGAGCGCGCCCGTGGCCACGGCAGCCTGTTCTTCCCGACGGGAGGGACACGCGGCCGGCTGCTGTTTGGAAATTACACCCAGCCTGCCACAGGAACGGATGTACAGGACTACAGAATCAATATGAAAATTCATGAATTTCAAATATCTATATTAAAGTCAATCAGTCCCTTATAAAATCATATAATCATTTAGGTCAAGATCATCAAGCCCAACCTGTACTCTAGGACTTCAAAGTCTACTGCTAGGCCATGTTTCTCAGCATGTCTTTTAAATCCAGGGGGTGTAACTCAACCGCTTCCCTGGGAAATTCTTCCAGTGTTGACAACCTTTTCAGGGCAGACATTTTCCTTAATAGTCATTCTAAAGCTCCCTTAGGGCAGCCTGAGGCCATTTCCCCTTATCCTATTGCTTGTTACATGGGAGAAAAGACTGACCCCACCTCACTACCGCTTCCTTGCAGCAGGTGCATATGCTTTTTATTTGCAGGTTTTTTTGACCTTTTTTCTTTAGGTTTTCTCAGACATTTCAGTCTATTATCAAATTATAATTTGCATTTGACCAAGTTATAACCCATCACTACTATATCACTACAATCCATTTGTCTTTAAAATTTCTTTTTATTAAGCACTTGCGTAGGACTGAGGACTTTGAACTGCCATAGAAAATGGTTCAAAGGATTATATGTGAGAGGCCAATACTGGTGTGATAAGCTAGGAGAGAAATGCTCATTGGTTAGAGACAGATTGCACCAGAGAGATTGAAATATGGATGACAAATCACATGCAGAAAAAGATCCCTCACTGCTCCCCTTACAAGTAACCAAAAATCCTTAAATTACCTTTTTTTTTTTTTTCCTTTTGTAGGCTCAACATTTTGACTGTGTCTGAGAAATCAGTTTGACAAGGCATTTGAGTTTACATATGCCAGATGATGCTAAGTGGGCAATGAATGTTATTTCTGTCTTGGTTCATGTATTTTTAAAATACACTTTATTAAACACATCTACCTTTAAAATGGAAAATACATAATTTATAAATGTGTGTACTTATAATGGGAGAGTAGTAGAGCAATCTTCAACAAATGAGAAATATTTATTCTCTTTGCAACACAAAATTACACTTCTCCATGGAGGGCTCTTCCCTTGCAGGTGCATACCATTAGCTGTCAGGACCAGTGCTTGGGCAGGATATACAGAATTCCTGTTATGCAGGGTCTGACTGTTAACGTCACTGTTTTCTGTACTGATATTGATCATGCACCCAATGATAGATGCAGACAACACCTCCTCAGTCCAGGGAGATCATGCCTTGCAAGCAATCCATCCACACACTTGTGATTAAACTCTGACTTCAGCTTAGAAGAAGGAAAAGCAGCATGACAACATATTAATCTGTTTATCTACAAAATATTTTGTTTTCTTAATTCATGTTTCATCAGTCTACTAATCCAAATTACATCAAACAAAAAAGTGTTATTTGTAACTTTCTTTAAAATGCTATACTAAAGATCCTTCCTACTGAAGGTGGAAACATAGGTGTCCATCAAAAGGATGGGGGGCAAAAACCTCAGTTCTAACAGAGTTTCTGATTAGACCTTAGGGAAAAAATACCTACCACAATTAGAATGGTCAAACACAGGCTGCCCAGCAAGGCTGTGGAAACCATAGCCTTGGGGAGATAGCCTGACCTAAATTACTCCCTTCTTTGAGTGGTGGATTGGACAAGATGACCTTTAGTATCTTTGACAACAGATATCATTCATTCTCTGAACATATTTATACTGTGGTCATTGCCATACCATCTGAATGCGAAAAGCATTACAATTTCAGTGATAACATGTAAATTTTTGTATACTTATATTTTAAAATATGACATAGTCTAGAGAAGTGATAATAAGATACAAGACATATTCAAATAGATCTTTATGACAGAATAATTTCTTTCAATCAGTAGAACTTAGGTTCTTGTTTCACAGCCCTGCTTTCTTGAGAGAGACCTCATTTTTTCCTAAATGCATGTTCTCAAAAAATAATTTAAATCAGCCTAAAACTAACTCTTTTAATAATATACATAATGCTAAGAAAGTCTTGATCTCTGTTAAAATAATTATACATTTTATCCTAGTAATGGAAACTGCCTGGGCTGATAAATTAATTTTACAACATTAGCAGGTCTGAAAGCCTTTAGATCCAGGTTTGTACTTCATCTAGTTTTTTGTGTCACACATAGAGAATGTATATATCCGAGTCCTGGTAGCTTTGGAAAACCTGTGAATATAGGAAATAGAAAACACTGACTTCTTTAAAGCAATTATTCCTGAGACCTTACAGTGACTATACTGACAAATATTTGAGGGTCAAAACAGAAAAGAAAGCAGTCACTGAATTCCAATCAGCATATAATCTACTTCTCCCAAGAATCACTCTTTGTGTATTTGTAGGGAAGAAAAATACAGAGATGATGATACTAGAAGAAATTAAGTCTATTTATTAAAATTCACTGTTTGAAATCTAATTTGTAAAGACATCACTACACTTCACTTTCAGGTTTTTTTGTTAGAGACTGAAATTTCTAGTTGTCTAAATAACACCTAGAATTAACTGTTGTCATATGAAAAAGTTCAAATAATCTTTCCTTTTTCCGTGGGGAAAATGTAATGCCTTTCATGAGGTCGAGAAGTGAACATGAGAACCCCATAAGGTTCAACAAGGCCGAGTGAGACATCCTTCACCTGGTTCATGGCAATCCCTGATATTAATGCTGGCTGCAGGATGAAGCAATTGCTGGCAGCTCTGCCAAGAAGGAATTGGGGATGCTGGTAGGTGAAAGGCTGAGCACGAGCAGCCAATGTGCACTCGCAGCTCAAAAAGACAACTGCATCCTGGTCTGCATCAAAAGAAGCCTGGCCAGCAGGGTGAGGGAGGTAATTCTTCCACTCTACTCTTTTCTGGTGACACCCCACCCGGAGTGCTGTGTCCAGGTCTGGACTTCTTAGTGCAGGAAAGACATGGTTCTGTTAGGGAGGAGGGCTGCTGGATGGGACCATCAGAGCCTGGAGAAGAGAAGGCTCTGGGGAGATGTTATTTGTAACTTTTTGATATTTGAAGGGGGCTAGTAAAACAGTTTAAAAGTGTAGATTTAGACTAGATATAAGGAAAACATTTTTCACAGTGAGGGTGGCAAAACACTGGAACAAGTTGCAGAGAGGTGGCAGATGCCCTATCACTGGAAATGTTCTTGGTCAGGTTGGATGAGGCCTTGAGAATGTAACAGGTGTTCCAGAAATGAGATAGCAGTGAAAGGAAGAAGCATATTTCAACTCCTCTGGCATCAGCCTCCAAAGAGGGACTTAAGGAGGAATTGCAGAGCATGAAGAAAAAAAAAAAATATTAACACTTGGAAGGCAATTAGGCCTCTCTGTTGGCAAGTGGAGGCTTATTGGGTGGTGACGATAGCCCATACATTTTAATTAAGAGCAACATGAAAATATTTTAGGTTTCAATGTTTTAAATGGATGTACCTGCCAAATGCTGATGTGTGGTCCTTAGGATCAGACATTGATCCCAGCCTTGGCAGAAGCTCGGCGTCTACAATGTGTGTACTAATGAGTATAGCCAATGCACTCCTTCATTGAAAAATGAATATGATTTCTGCTGTGGCACAAAATGGAATTTCTGAAGTCATGACTGGGAAACAACAAATTATCTCCAGAACTCACTCCCCATATAACTCAGCTGTTTGGCCAGTTGGGAAAGCAGACAGGAGGTGGTATTTAACAATTGATTATTGGTATCTGAGTGCTAATACAGCCAGGCTAACAGCTGCTGTACCAAACATTTCAAATTTAACTGCTACTTTTCAAGCAGCTGCACTCCCATTGATGGTGGTGCTAGATATAAAAAAAAATATGTTCTTTATGGTTCCCTTGAAGGAGGAGGATAAAGAGAAGTTTCCTTTCACTTCGGAGGAAATACAATACACCTTTAGCAGACTCTCACAGAGGTAAAAATATTAAGCTATAATTGCTCTTGCTTGGCTTGCTGAACTTTTGCAGAGACTCACTCTCCCAAGATGTGAAATTGTATCAAAATATATGGATGATATTCTGATTGGAGAAACTTCCCCTGAGAAGGTGGGGGAAGAGGCAGCAGCAGTATGGAAAGCAGTAAATAAAGCAGAAATTGAAATTCTACCTGGAAAATATCTGGGACCAAGTAAAGAAGGGCAAACCCTGAGTGTGGAAATTGGAGCACAAAGAGGCAGTAAAAATTTTAACTGAACAATTAAAAAAATATCGGGCACTGTGACCAGTACACTCACACAACCCTATTATAGCTGAATGGGGTTTCTATATTTTATTATATCATGTATATAATTGAAATTACTGTTTTCCCTTGGTATGTCTAGAAATTACCTTAACTTTTATGGTAATAAATATGACTCAAATGAAAAAATATGGTTTTCCCTCTTAAATCAGACAAAATTTAATTTAACAGAAGTTTGACAAATATTTGACCTCAAGTTGGTATGTTTGTTTGTGTAGAATTAATTGTTTCCCCTCCCTCCTCCTCCTCACCCTTTTATTTTCTTAAACCTGAACTCACTTAGGGAATGGTAAGATTTCCAAATAGGTCAATATTTACAAGAACAGATCTGGTTTTTGCTTCACTTAAGGAATTTTTACTTCTGAATTTTGTATTTCTTGTCCAGGATTTTATTCTATAGAATTAGAATTCTATAATTCTAATTCTAGAATTATATTACATACATAGGAAGCAAATTATAGCTAAAATAATATACTGAATAATGTATGGAAGGTCAACAGACAGCTTGTATTCTTACCCTTTCCATTTTGTTAATTGATCTGTTTGAACAATATGCCTTTTTTTCTTAAATGAAATGGTTATCTTTCCAAATCTCAGACAACCAAACTGGAATAATAACTAACAGTGTACATAGATGCTTCTGTATTACCTATATTCTGATTCAAATTTTATCCAGATCTTTGTATTCACTGCATGAAGCTTTTATGCCTGTTTAAAGTACCCGTTGCTCTTCTCTTGGATCCACTTCACTTCTTAATGGACCAATGCCTAAGCTGAGCATTTCTGTTGAAATGATAAAAAGGTTTAGCTCTGGCGCTTAACAAACTATAATTAAAGTGACACAGAATAGTCTCCTGAACTTTGTTAAACCAATTAGTGAAGTATACCCTTACATTTTCTTCTCAAAATAGTGAAATAAATTCAAAAACCTATCGTTTGATCAACATTTCCAAATGATACCTAGTCCCTCAGAAATAAATTACTAAATTCTCATTGATTTCTTTAGTGTTAAGATATCCTACAATAATAAATGAGAATAATTAGTCCACTAGGCTTAACATTTGGCATTAAACTTTTGATTTTGTTCCTGCTAAAGCTAGCGAATAACTCTTAACTTGCATAGAATTAAATTTGGAACTGAGAAAGATATGGAAGATATAAGCAGTGTGATCTAACTAATACCTATGTGTCCTATCTGAAAACAAAATAAAAAACCTCACAAAAAGTTCTTATAGAATAAACCATTATATTTTATCTATAAATATCTTCCAAAAATGTGTTTTACAATAGTTTAATATTATGAGTCACAGTGTAGCCCCATTAATTATGCTGTGAAGGAGTGAGAGGGTGAAAAATCTGTATTGGTCTGGTGTGACAGAAATTACATTTTTAATAGTTGCATAGAAGATAAAATTAGGTAGAAAAAGTCCTCACTGTTTTCTAGTGTCCTACAAGAGCCAATAGTTTTAAACAATTTCCAAACTATGAATTCAAACAAGCCGCAGAAGTTATGAAGACTTCCTCCAATCCTTGCATTTTTTATTAACTGTGTGTGAGAGTAATTTGATAATCTGAGACATCTGGCAACCCAACAGACATGTACAAATCCCATCTGCAGGTAGAAGTGCTTCTCTGCTTGCAAATGACAATATACATTAAATTGTGGTATAAACATGTAATTATGTAATTATTTATTTGCCTTGTATATGAGTGGGTACAAAGAATAAACTTCACCCGATTTCTTATTCCTTTTCCACAAAATCAGTTCTTAAATCCCAGAACACCAAGTGATGACACTTGAGAAAGCACTTGAGAAAGGAATGGCATGCTTTGCTTTTACTCTGTGTTCCATTTTCTTCGGCGTTTTCAGTATCCTTTGAGAGTATTCAGTATCACCAAAACCCTGGTCAAGTATAACCAAACCACGTGTGGTGCACCGAAATCTGGCTGGTAAGGAGAATCATTGAATCATTGAATGGTTTGGAGCGGAAGGCACCTTAATGATCACCTAGTTCCAGCCCCCTGCCATGGGCAGGGACACCTTCCACTAGAACAGGTTGGTCAGAGCCCTATCCAACCTGGCCTTGAACACTTCCAGAGATGGGGCATCCACACCTTCTCTAGGCAACCTGTGCCAGTGCCTCACCATCCTCAAGGTAAAGAATTTCCTCCTAACATCTAACCTCAATCTCTCCTCTTTTATTTTAAAACAGTTCCCCTTTGTCCTATCACTATGTGCCCATGTAAAAAGTCTGTGTTTCTTTTTTTTCCTAGGCCCCCATTAGGTACGGGAAGGCTGCTATGAGGTGTCCCCAAAGCCTTCTCTTCTCCAGGCTGAACAGGCCCAACTCTCTCAGCCTGTCTTCTTAGGAGAGGTGCTCCAACCCTCTGATGATATTCATGTCCTTCCTCTGGACTTGTTCCAATAGGTCCACATCTTTGTTGTCCTGAAGACTCCAGACACAGTACTCCAGGTGAGATCTCACAAGGGCAGAGTAGAGGAGAAGAATCACATCCCTTGACCTACTCTCTTGATGGATCCCAGGATGCAGTTGGCTTCCTGGGGTGTGAGCACATGGTGGTAGCTCATGTCCAACTTTTCATCCATGAAAACCCCAAAGTCTTTCTCGTCAGGGCTGCTCTTGATGAGTTCTTCTCCCAGACTTTACTCATTTCTAGGATTGCCCTGACCAAGGTGGAGCACCTTTCGCTTGGACTTGTTGAACTTTATGGGGTTCTCATGGACCCACTTCTCAAGTTCGTCCAGATCCCTTTGGATGGCATCCTTTCCTTCTGTTGTGTCAACTGCATTGCTCATCTTCATGTCATCTGCAGACTTGCAGAAAGTGCACTCGATTTCACTGTCTATGTCATTGATAAAGAGCGCTGATCTCAAGGTACCACTTCTCACTGGCTCCCAGCTGGACATAGAACTAATGACCACAACTCTCTGGCTGCATCCATCCAGCCAATTCCTTATCCACCAAGTAGTCTACCCTTCAAATTCAAGTGTCTCCAATTTGGAGAGAGTAAGGCATACGAGGAATGGCTGAGGGAGCAGGGGTGGTTTAGCCAGGAGAAGAGGAGGCTTAGGGGAGACTTTATCACTCTCTAGAACTGCCTTAAAGGAGGTTGTAACCAGGTGAAAGTTGGCCTCTTCTCTCAGGCAACCAGAAATAGGATGAGAGGAAATGGTCTCAAGCTGCAACAGGGGAGGTTCAGGTTGGACATCAGGAAGAATTTCTTCTCTAAAAGTGTGGTCCAGCACTGGAACAAACTGCCCAATGAAGTGGTAGAGTCACCACCCTGGAGGTTTTCAGGGAACAACTGAATGTGGCACTTAGAGCCATGGATTAGTTGACAAGGAGGTGTTCAGTCAAAGGTCTTGTCAAAGGTTAGAGGTCTTTTCAAATATTAATGATTCTATGATTCTATGGATGATTGCATACAGCTTAAGTCATCCAGTTTCTACTCCTATTCTTCAGAGTTCAAGGAAAAATGTGGTAGCTTGGTCCTTTTAGGAAGTTTTTTTAACTTTTATTTGAAGGACATTTTCCTTACACAGCCCAGGTGGAGTATAATGCCACCAATATTCTGAGAATATTTTGGTTAGCAAACACAATAGTTACACAACAAATTATTATTCTTTAGAATGCCTGCTGTAGTCATACTTCTGTATCTGCTTAAGATCCCTAGCTCCTAGAGCAATACAAGTAACATATATCTCAAATAACAATATTAATACCAAATGCATTATGAATCTTTGAGTAGGAGCCAAAAGTAGCATGAAAATATGATGGAATTCAAAATGATGTGGATATTGGTATCAAAGATAGGAAAGTAATCAGTTTGCCCCATTTCTATTTTCTACTTTTGTTAGTTTTATGCTCATACACTAATAGACGAATACTTTCTGCTCGAGTCTTACAAAGCACTGTCAATGTCTCCAAATACTTCCACAAGAGAATTTTTTTGAGAAAGGAAAAACCAAAATAAGTAATTTCATTGTTCTTGATAGTTAAAAAGGAGTTTCTGCAATATACAGTCTATTTAACTGTTACATCATTGTATACATTCTTAAAAGGATTTTATGAGATAGAATGTACTTATTCAATACCTGTTTATGTAAGTTAAAAACATGCTGCATTCTGCAAATCCTATTTCAGTATGATTTTCTCTTTTTATGCTATGTTTAGCAAATAAACTTTAGACCATTAACAAAAATAGGCAGTATTACTGCCTTTAAAAATATTTTTTTAAAATAACTATACTTCATATGTAAAACTACCTGACCCTTTCTGCTGCACTTTAAACCTATTTCTTTTCTGCACATTTACAACTTTTTTGATTATTTACTGTGTAAATTTCAACCAGTCAATCGAGCTTCCTCATTGAATTCAAATAAGTGAAAGCAGATTATGGAAAAAAAATAAACACAAATTAATCAGCTGGCACATATCTATCATTTTCCATGTTCTTTATCTTTCCTTTGAACTTCACTATAATTTGTTTAGATTGATAACCATATATAATGTTTGTCTAGAGCCCAGTGAAGAAGAGACTTTACTCTAGACTGATTGAGCCATTCATCAATCCCACTGTCATCTTTGAGGATATTTCCATCACATTTAGTGATCCAAAACCTGAGTGTCATAATGCTCTCTAGGCTGTTGCAAAATAAGTGCAATGTTTTTAAAATATCAGTTCAACTATTGCCTTCTCTCACTGATGGCAAAAGTTTAGATGAAAGTACCTGAAAAGAAAATTACTAGTTATACTCCGCTGTGAGAGTCATAACGATAAATGCAATAAGATCTGACAGTTTAAATTTAATCAGTATGTTTTAACAGAGGAAGATCATTTTATATTGCGTGTTTATCAGCAGAAACAGAGGGATAATGAAAGTAGAATTCCATCACTAGTTTTGTGCAGAGGTTTTGGCAATTAGGGCTGCGAATAACAATTCAAATTAGATTTGAGTGGTGGTAAGCCTTGCTAATTTAGATGAGAACACGCTTAGAATACACTGTAACCTCAATATAACTAGTTTAGTATGCAATATGTTTTATATTTTCTTTTGCTTGTTATTATGATGTCTTCTAGTGTCAATGACTGCCTGTGCTTTTACAATGTGTGTAATATGTAAAATATAATATATGCTATGATTTTCAGGGAAGAAATTAATGTTCAGATTCCCTTGTCTTATTTCGTTCTGCTTTTCTATTTGCATAATTTACTGTTTAATAGTTTACTAAATTTGCTTATTGCTTTCATGATTTTCCTTCATGTTTCCCTGTTAAAACCTCACATCTTGATGTCATGTTTTATTTTTGATGTAAAAGTGTTCTGTCAAAATACCTAATCAATCAATCAACAAGTAACTGAGTGGTAAAAAGTATATTCCTTATGAAATTGGTTATGTGGGCTTTTGTTTTATTTTGTGTTTGTTTTTTTGTTTGTTTTTTAATAGGAAATTTTAGCATATTTGAGGAATATATATAGGAATAAAATTTATCCTGTAGAAATTAACAGGGTCCTTCTTTATCTGACTGCTAAAGCAGTGTAGTGTAAGCTTTCAAAGGCAAGTAGTGACTAGTCACATACAAACATTGAAGTAGCTCCAGGAATATATTTTATCACCATTAGGATTAATTCCACTGCCACTGAAGTCAGAGGGGTTCTTCCCCTTAGAGTGAACAATTAATTAGGACTTGCTAATAATGAAACTGCGAGGCTCAAGGAAAAGACAAGAAAGAAAAACTTCCCATATATTCCTTTCTGAAGAAAAACAATTATGTAATAATTCAGCAAAATTTGATTTTGGTGGTGTCAAGCCACTGGTAATCTGTCACAGGAGTGAAGTTTTCAAAGACTTAAATTCATCATGATATTTTTGAACTAAGTTAACCTGTAAGTTTTGGTTAATGTATTAAAATCTGTCACCTTCAACAATATGTGTAGTTTTGTCTGGAGTCTAAGCTACCTTTGTATAAGGTAATTTTATTTCCTGTCAGAAAGTTAGTTAGGAGCATCTAAGACCTTAATACTGTTGATTATGAGGTACCTTTGCCAAGTAAATAAATCTTAGATGGCAGATAATTGAGAATAGAAGGTTTAAGATTCAAAAGAGACACTGCTGTGGTCCAAGACCATGCCTTCAAAGTATCCATGCTCATTAAATAACATGGCTAGAAGTCTGTTGACTAGTAAAAGAGTTTTTAAAAAGCACTTAATCTAAACTAAATACTGTAAAGCATTTTAGGGGATTCTAGGGGATCTGATCAGGAAAAAGTTCATCTTTATCAGAGTTCTATATCAGGCTGGGATGGGGGAGGGAATCTTTTGCCAGTAAACATTTCTCAGAACTTAATCCACTTCTCCACTCTTCTAGAAGAACCAAATTCTGACGTGGGTGCCTCTCTTTATGTCAAGTGGTGGAGTTCTCATATTATCTACAAGAAGTATTTGGGGACAGTAACAGAAAGAGTCTGAATTTACAATGCAATAATTTATTTGTTCAGTGGAGATGGGGGAGACTGAGATTCAGCAAATATTTACATATATAACACTGAGAACTTCAAAGTACTTCTTTAGAAAGGGAACGAAACTCAGCCATGGGTTCAAGAATGCCATGTGTCAGACATGAAGGAGGAGTTACAGTGAGATAAATTTCCTCCCTCACCTAGGATATCCCACAGCCTTGTGATTTATTTAGTTCACTATTTAGTTATATATTTATTTATAGTTCTGTTGGGTTTGGGTTTTTTTTTTTTTTTTTTTTGGTGATATGAGACTTTGCTTCCAGTGACAGGCCAAGTCACCACTGCAGATGACAGCACTGTCAGTGGCCAGATGTCTACATTACACATTTTTAAAATTAGTCTCTCTCTGCCTCACTCCCTTTTTCTCCATTTGTCATCTTTTCTTGGTTATCTTTCTATCTGTCACCAGCTGTCTACTTTTAAAAGTTCATTGCACTTTTAGCTAGCTACTGAAAATAGTAATTGAAAAAAAATTCACACATTATCATAATTACCCTATTTCTTTAATAATCTGATTTTAAATTTGATTTGTATGGAAACCAAATTTTCTACCTCCATAATCTAAACAAGATAGTGAGGCAGAATCATGTTTTACTTCAGTTCTTCATCTGGTGAGACTAGGTTTCCATTTCATCTTCTGTGAGTGTCAATTTTACACCAAAATATTGGTCATGCAGAGTCATGTTCTAATGTATGCTGCTTCACAATGAGTTTCTCCTAAGTTTTCCATAGAGTGCAGTCACATTTTGTACCACTTAGAGATCACATGATCTCTAAGACCTTCTTAGAGACACTTTGTTAGATAAAAAACACGTTGAACTGTAACAGTAATTAGTAAGAGGCTAAATGTCTGACATGCTTTCAGGGTTTTTTTTTTTTTGCCAAGGTAATATTTTATATCAGCTGTAATTTTCATGGAAGTTTCCAACTCAGTGCTGTGAGGAGTGAGGTATAGTAGCTTAACAGAGAAATAAATACATGCAAATCAGTACTTATTTTAAAGGAACAACAAAATTTTGAAATGAAAAGGGTTAGGATACTTTGGCAGTGATGATGAGAATAGTGCCTCTGATAAGTAAAGGAGTAAACATTCCTGCTAGTCCCCTGCAGTATTTTCCTTTACAGCTCAGTTAAATGCAAGCCAGTTTCAATTCTTCCATGTTTTTTTTTAAATATTTAGACATTAATGTGAAGATAGTAAGGTTTCACAGAGCTACAGCTTTTTTTATATTGATGGAAGAAGAATATTTGGAAGCTCAGAAGTTCTCTTCTCATCATATACTTTAGAGATCTGTCTAAGAAGAAAGAACATACAAGTTACCTGGGTTTCCTGGCATAGAGGTAGACATTGTGTCATTAGACATCTACATTTCTTGAAGCTGGACGCTACTCTAAAAGCATAAATTTTACCTGTAGATTTAAAAAACAAGTCCAAATACACAGAAAATTAGATTAACCTCTTATTAATAAAAAAAAAGATTTTAAAAAATAACACAATCCTGACTGTTGACCTTAGACAGAAGGACATTCTATTTGAAGGTGTCAGCACATTCCTTTTGAGCCAGTGTAAAATATTGTCAGCTAAGGTGGTATTTTCATTGCTGGGGCTCAGAGACTTCCGAGAACAATATTAATTTTGATATACTAAGAGCATCAATTTAAAAGAAAATATATGGACTCCTAAATTTGCTTACAATCTTATCTTTAATTTCTGGATGTTTTAACTAGCCCTACCTCATCTGTCCTTCAGCTCAGATAAAAGAACTGAATTAAAGATTTTTCATTTAGAAAAGGCAATTTTAAATTATGCTAAATTAATTCTGGCAACAAGCTTAAAGCTTTATAAATTTCATTTAATAATATGACAATATATCAAACAGGACTTAATATTGATTGTGAGATAATTGCCAAAATGCAATATATTCATTCTACCCATTCAAATGGGTGAAATATATTCTGCTCATTTATACTACAAACATGTTGACAGGGGAAATTGTTACACATATTGGCAGCATTATCACGGTAAGAGCTGCAGGAACTTGTGCTCAGTGAATCCTCTTTTTACTCTGGAAGCCAGCATTCCAGAATAAAGTAGCCTGTCACCAAAAGTCAAGCGAAAGTGCTTCAAACCTGATTTTTTCAAAGCCATGTAATTCATACTTCCTTATTGCAACCATACTTTTGTTAAAACAGCAGGAGTAGATTAAACTGTAATCCTTCCTTTTAAAGTGAAAGAACATTTTTTTCCCAAATATGGTGTGATTCCATTTATATGTACTTACCATATTATCACTCCTCATTTTAATATACACTGAAGCTGTCCTTGTGGAAGTAATTTTGCAATGTCAAACTGAAATGGAGGTAGATTTTTTCCAATTACTTTATGAATCAAATTTCAAATCAGCTTCTTAATTAGTAACAAACTAATTAATGTTGCTTTGAGTATGCAAGTTAAGGAAATTTACACCTTGTAATACTTCCAGGTCTGTAGGGATTTTTGTATAAACAGAAGAAATGTTGGGGAAATGTATGTTCATATTTTTTGCTAGAACTCTTGGAGTTTGAAAATGTAGCTAATCATTTTATGTACACAGACTTAATAGCAACCTCTATAATCCATTTTTATCCTGAACATTTTATATCAGGAATGACTATATTTTATCATGTGTACCCTTGACAGTATGTGAATTTGAGGTACCATACATTCAATAAAGAGGATAATTTTGTTTATTATATGTATCTTAACTCATACATACTATGAACTTGTAAAAACTACTACACTATCTACAAAAAACTGTACCACAGTTTCAAAATACGACTACAAATGTGTGGTTTGCATCAAACTGGTACAATGAGAAGCAAAGCAGATTAGGTGCTGCTTGGTGAACTGCTGTAGCTCAGCTTTCTAGCTAAGCATTTAGACTGGTTTAGTGTTTTCATTCTAACACTGATCAGTCAACAGAAATTACATGCAGTTATTAGAGAATAAAAGTAGTAAAATAAAAGTAGTGCATTTACATCTGCATGCAGGTTTTTGGAAGATTTTATGTACTTTAAATTTTTATTGTTGTATTATAGGTACATTATTAATTTCAACTGTTTCTGGAAAATATTAAGAGCATAGCAAAATCATAACAATGTATGCATGAAATCCAAATTGCAAAATTATCTGACTCCAAAAGATTTGGATCGGAATAGGATTTGCTGCATAGGAAAACCACCAGATTTAACCTAACATAAATATTTGTTTCTGCCCCTAGGAAAACAGAGTATGTTTAATATAAATAATGAATGATGTTGAATAAGTTGCAATCCATATTTAATATACGTAACATTTTTCATTTCAGAAAAGATCTTCAAGCTCTACACAATGATATGCAGTAAACACAGAACACACCTCACTTAGGCTGTGAATCAAAACAAAAATTCAGTGGAAGTATGTCATGCTTCATAATGATAAAACCATGATACAGCCTTAGATACATGATTGTCTGCATGCTATTTCTCATTTTGTAAAGTGAGTTCTATTGAATAAAACATAGTGTAAAGTATTTTTCAGGCAACAAGAAACTGAAAAGTTTCTGGACTGCATATGAAGACGGAAGCCACTCTGCTTTCAAAGACAGAAACTACTGAAAATACATTATATTTCCTGTAAAGGAAAGGGAAACATTCTCTCCTTGATACAGAATCTAGTAGTTTGGCATCATGCTCTGGTGTCAGGTACTATGTACACAGAAAAGCATTTAGTATATAATCATGAAATTCTACAATCCTTCAGACCATAATACAAGAGCTGTAGTACAGAATATAGTTGTAATGTACTTTTTCTTTCTATGTCTACTTATTCAGTCTTATACATCCTCATCTGGAAAACAAACATATGCAAAATATTTTTTTGTCTCCGAGCAATTCTGTTCTTTTTTGATCATGATTGGAGTGCAGCCAGAATACTATTTGTAGGCAGACAGGTCTATGGAAAGCACTGGTGGTGTCACTTTTGAGATCTGTCCTTTAGGACAATGTCCTTCTGGAGGACGTTCTTATGAAACGATGCTTTAGTAAAACCACAGACTTCAACCTCCTGGAGCTGAAGAGCATCTGTCCAATATACTGCTGGACAATACCCACTTCCAAATTGTATTTTTACCTGTTTATAACAAGTAATTGAGGTAAGATGGAGAAACACTAAAACATACCTTTCCCTGTTCAGAAATTAGGCCTCCACCTAGCATGTTCAGTCACCTTGTATTCTCTGGGTGCAGTTGAGCACCAGTGGCCATGCATGCATTCAGATCAACGATAATTTTCTGCCCCTTAAATAAGTAGTTAAACCATTCTTTATTGGCTGGCATGCCATACCACAGGAAAGAGTGACAAGGAACTCAGTTCTATTCTCTTGTAATCAAAAACTTTGGCAGAAAACAAGCTGCAGCAGGGCATTAGGCAACTGAGAGCCTCTATTGACTTTCATCTCTTGCTAGTGAAAAGAGTAGGCAAAAAAAAGGAACAATGCATATGCCTTGTCAGGCCTCAGACTAAGTTTTCAGAACTTAGTGAAGATACCTTTATCTTTGTGTTTATAACCATTATGTTTGACGTGGAAATAATTCTGAATTGAGAAATATAGCCACATATTTATTCACTATTTTGTAGTATCATTTTTGAAAGTGAAACTTCTTTTAAAAAGTCTTTCTGGGAAAAAGAATGATATTTGAAACAAATAGATTATTCTGTTTGTTTACCTAATTTTTAAGCATTTATTTACGGTTCAATACTACTTGGAGACTGTGGACAAATCTATATAAACATGTGAGGTATTAAAGAGGAACAAATTCAGACTCATCCAAAATTTTTAAAGTCAGATAAAGTTCCTTGACATCAGACTCATAAATCAGCAATTGATCCAGAAGTATGATGGTATCACTTTGGCCAGGAGCTGAGTTCAGTGCAAGTGGGCTAAGTATGGTGAGCCAGGGTGAACAGGAAAATGCAAACAAGGACAGAGAATAAGGTGCCTTTGTGTGAACCACAGGTGAACAATTAACTGAAGAGTTAAAACTGAAACTGCTGGAAAGGTAGATCACAGAATCATTACAAACCGACCTGGCTGGTGGCTTGGGCTGACACCTGGTTTGAAAGACCTCCTGAGAAAGAGGCTGAAGGAAGGTGGTTACGTGGGTACAGAACATGGCCCAAGGAAGGTGCTCGAGGCAGACCCATTGGGTGTCAGAGCCTGCCCTTGCAGTCCCTGGGAAGGTATCAGCAGATAGTGAGTGTCTGAGTGGGGCAGGAGTTGATGGAGGGAAGATTTTTACTGATGCAGACCCTATTGCCTACTTATCTGCTTAGTAACAATCATACTATTTGATGTTCAGTCCTTCAGCTCTACCGCAGACAAAATTAAGTCTAGTTCATGTAAATGATTTAAAATAGCCTGGCTAATTTTTTTTTTTCCCATTCTTTGTGGTTTTCGGATTCCTGTGAAATGAAAACAGAAATGATTAAATGCTTTGGTATGCAGTATTTTTGTGTTGCTGATATTCTACAGCAACGAGATTCCTCCACAATCAGAAAATTACTTCCAGATTAAAAATACAATAGTTAAAAGTTCTCAAACTGTTATTTTTCAAAAGGAGTTGAAATCTCCTTGAAGGTTTTAGAGAACTACATCTTGCATCAGTGAAGGAAAACAAAATTTTATTATAAGCATTTCCAGAAACAGACTGAATTTTCATATCCTCAAATGAAGTAGCTCACTTTTGTTAAACTTACACTTGAATATTGGAATCTCATACTAAGTATAAGCACCCTTATCACAACATCAGGATATTTGGAGCCTGATACAGTGCAATTTTTCTTGATTTTGAAAGGAAAATAACATCTGCTACTTCTTCATAAGAGTTTTCTGGGAATTGCCATGTTAACTTAAAGAATTTTGGTTTCAATTAATTCACATTTCCTAGTTTAAAACAAGAAGAACAATAAACCTCTTTGTTATCTCACATAATTGAATGATGTGTAACTACACAATTTCAACTATAGAAATGACATAAAGGTTGTATGGAAACACAAAGTGGGGTCCATGAAAGTATTTGGCTCGTGTTAAGGGTTATTAGAGTGTAGAATTACTGTTAAATGTATTGTCAGAATAACATTATGTATAAATATGTGTTTTACAGTCTTTGCTTTATCTTATGAAGCCATATTTTGTATGTGGTTAGAACTACCTTTTGCAGCAGAAAACTTGTGTCTGTTCTTGTTTGCATGGACACAGCCCACCTGACATACATTGTGCCTTTTGCATTGGGCTGTTTCTCTTCTCTGATGATGAAGAGATGTGAAATCTTTTTTTGAATGCTGGAGTCAGTACAAAACACCAATTTTTCGTCCTCTGCATGCTGCTACCTTTCCTCACTCTTCTTATATTTTTCAGTTTCATTATGTTAACAAGAGAAATATAGTTATATGCTATTACTTTTGAAAATAAAGCTAAATCATATTTTAGTGGAGCTTGTTTATTTGACAAGGTGGGGGGCTTTTTTGATTTTGTTTGTTTGTTTGTTTGTTTGTTTCCTTTCTGCTGTTCAAAATGGTGCTGTTTTCAGCTGTGGTAGAGGTAATTTCCTTCACAGTGGCTGGTATGAGTGCTTTGGATTAGTGCTGAACACAGGGTTGATAATATAGAGAAGTTTTGTTTTGCTGAGCAGTGCTTACACAGAGCCAAGACCTTTTCTGCTTTTTGTATTATCATGCTGGTGAGGAAGCTGGGGGTGCCTGGGATGTTGGGAGGAGACACAGCCAGGACAGGTGACCCAAACTGACCAAAGGGATATTCCAGCCCATGTGACATCATGCTCTGTATATAAAGTGGGGGGATGAAGGGGACATTTAGAGTGATGGCATTGGTCTTCCCAAGTCACAGCTACCTGTGATGGTGCCCCACTCCCCGGGGATGGCTGAACACCTGCCTGCCCATGGGAAGAGGTGAATGAAATTTTTGCTTTGCTTTGCTTTGCTTTGCTTGGGCGTGTGGCTTTTGTTTTTCCTATTAAACTGTCCATATCTCAACCCATGAGTTCTTTATCTTAGAATGGTAATCTTAGAAGGGGCAAACTAAGGTGCAATTATATCCTGGTCTGTGGTAGGATCTTCCACAGAACAAATAAAAATTGGTGATTATACCAGCAATAAAACCCTTAAACCTAGGGGTTTTTTTCTGTAATTTTAAGAATGAAGAGAACACACAATAATACACACAGTTCTACAGAGGTTTTTTTTCAAATCAGCATGTCTATGCAGTTCCCTTGGAAAAAACTCTAATTTTACAGAAATATTCTTGGTTAACATTTTGTATATATATATATATACATACATATATGCATATATATACACATAAGAAACTATGTGATGCATAAGGTATATATTTCTTGAAATCACATAGAATATAATGTATATTTAATATAAAATGTACTATGATATGTAAAATATAATTTAAAATCAATGAAAAATTTTCACTATGGTGCAAAATACAGAGCTGGATCTAAGCCAAATTGCTGAACTTAAATTTTGAAAGTGGTGTGTGTGCACGAGAGTGATTTGAAAGTGGTGTGTGTGCATGAGAATGATTTGAAATTTATTTTAAAAAAATTTAGCTTTTCGATATGTTTAACAATAAGATGGATATATAGCAATGATTATGATTGAAATATGATCTTTTTCATATTTCACTGCCTGGACGCAAATAGTGCCAAAACCTAACACTTCATCAGACATGCAATTGAAAACCATTGGTTGATTAGGTTTTTTATTAATTCTCTGATAGTCCATATTTACAATTTATTTTTGTCATACATGTGAACTAAAGGACTAAAATAGTAATTTTTTAAAGACCCTGTTTGAGCCTCTGAAATGTTTATATGTTTATTTGGTTTTTTTTTTCTTCACTGTCACATTTAAACCAATTTTAGAGTTTGGATACAAAGTTCAAATTGTCTCCCAGAAATTTCCAGAGGAACTGTGAATGGTTGACAACCTGGACAGATCTCTGCATAGTACATAGCCTATACCAGGTATAGTTTGTAAGAAAGTATAAGCAAATACTTATATGTATACACATTTCAGTAAGGTGAATTCTCTTTATTCAGGGTATTCTGTTTTTCTATTTATATATAAATATTTACACATTAAAAAAACCTGTAACATACTAATTACCCTTAAAAATATTATTTATCTTAACCACAGAACATGCTTTTAGAACCACAGAATTTTTAATGTAGACAACAGGTAATATTTTATGTTAAAAGATATTTGAATTTTTTTTTGTGACTTTATTAGTTATTTCAAAGACTGCTTTCAGGAACATGACACTGCCTTGATGCTCTAGAAATAACTTTCTCCACTTTCACTAAGTTTTGCTACTAGACAGAGAACAGAAATGCCAAATAGTTGAAAGTCAATGAAAAGAAAGAATATATAGGCAGACTGTGCTAAGAAATTTGGGAAAATTAAAGTAAATAGATTCCAAGCCTGAAAAGGAATACAGTATGTAGATCTTTACCTTCCTCTAAAGGAAGGAAGAAATCCTCCTTGTTAGTGATGTCGCTCCTGGAAAGATTTCAGGGTGATGCAGCGAAACCTTCTCAACCCTGCCCAGCAAACACAAAGAGTCTCAGGAGCAGTGTTTGCATAAAACCACCCAGCAGTGCAGCAAATACTAGGAAAGCCTTCGAGCAACATTTTAAACTGGTTTATCGAGGCTTCTCTGTGTTGGTTTGGACTGTGAATATATAATACTGGTAACTATACTTATGAGTCAGACTATAAGGCTGTTAAAACTTTAGTTGGACTGACAGTAAATTATTTGTTTCACATATGAGGGACTTTCCTCATTTTGTTTGTAGCAGGACTTTGAATTTAACATTTTACGTAAACAGAAGGACATAATTATTGTCTTCAGATTACAGAGTAATAATGTTGAATTAAGGTACATTATAAAATGAAAACATGATACTTTTTTCTGCCGTTGTTTTTCAAAGATATGTGTTGAATTTTAGCTACTCTCTGCCATTTGCAAGGATTGTTCCATAAAACTTACTAACTCTGACAGATGTGTTTGTGAGTTGGGTGAGTCTTTTAAAGTTATTTGAACACCTTCAGGAAATGCCCCAGTGTATGAATGCATAGAAGCAAAGAAATGTCATTTTATAAGTTTTGAAAGGATTGAATGCCAAGAGTTTCATTATGCAGAGGAAGGATCCCAGAGGAACAGAAACCTATTTGTTTAAACAAAACTAGAAGGTGGGCTGCCAGCTTTGCCAGCTAAGCATTTGCACCTGGCTGACAATATGTTGATACAGATGGTAGCTAATGCGACATTTGGCCATGTTCTACATTGGCTGGAATAAAATATTTTTCTTTGGGACATCAATAATATTTTAGCTTCATTATATTTAGGATAAAACAATGTTAAATAAATAAATTGACATAAAAGAAACATCTATGCACATCTTGCCTTTACTGGGGACCAGAAATAATCCATCCAGTCCTGAAAATGTAGATATTTGACTTAGGTTACCAAGGATGGCTACTTCACATGTGAGGAAAGCCTTTGTTTTCCATGATATTTATTTATTAAATTATTATAAAATAGACAGAAAAAAACCCCCAGCAGACTGTTTATTTGGGTTTTTTTTTTCAATTGTCTAGGTCTGTCTGGGATTATGTTAATTTTCTTCATAGTAGCCTGTGTAATGCTGTGTTTAAGATTTATGACAAAATGGTATTGATGACAATCCAGTGTTTTATCCACTGCTGAACTGTTTGCACAGGACCAAGGGTTTCTGCTTCTTACTGTGTCTTGCCTTCTTCCCTTGCCTCTCTCCTGTGAGTAGGCTGAGGGGGCAAGAAACTGGGAGGGGACACAGCTGCGAAAACTGACCCCGTTTGACCAAAGGCATAATTAATACCATATGACTCCACACTGAGGATACTGCTTTTCCTAGATAACCTTTGCTCAGACACTGCCTGGGCATCAGTCTGTGGGTGGCAGGTGATAAGTTGTTGCTTTTGCATCTCTTTTTTTTTTTTTTTTTTTTCTTTACTTATAAAACTGTCTTAATCGTGATCCATTTTTCTTCGTTGATTTTTGACATTTTGATTCTCACCCTCTGGTTGGTACTTAGTTGCCAGGCTCAACCCACCACTCTAACCAGATCTTTATATATGTGCTGTACACAAAAGTTAGATTTTTATGCCATTTTTTTCTATTGCTTTTGTTTTAATAAATTTGGAGGGGTTTAAAATTATATTTTAATTTTACTGTGATGTTCTTACCTCTAACTTTACCATATTTTAACACACCTTCCTGTCAGGTCAACTCCAGGTTTTTAATTGTTTCATTTCTCTGAGGCCTTAAATCCAACAGATAAAACTATCTGCCTTTTACTATACAGTTATTTACACTGAATAAATTATTTCAAATTTTTGAAATGTCATCTATGTATGGCAACAACTTTGTGGTCCTACTTCAAAGTGATTTAGCTTTCTCTTCCTTATGCAGCTTCTTCCCCTGAAGTAAACCCAGTGGATGCATAAGATAGAGTTCCAATTGTTTGACAACTGTTTGATATGTCAGATGTAAGATGGATCTTCTTTTGAACATCGATCCCCATGTCAACAGACAAGAATGTCAATAAATTCTCAGTTTTTCACACGTAAATAAAATTACCTAATAACTGCTCATTTTCTTTTCTAGGATTTATTCTGGTTTGACAGGTAAGACTGTGAATATTCAATTATTTTAGCAATAAATTCTTGGCTTGATATATAAAGTTAGTTTTCTCTTGCCCATAAATATGATTTTGAGTAAAGCAAACAGACTAGCTTAAAATACTGCTAAATTGATTCGCACCAGGAGGTGTGCTTGTGTGTGACAAACATCTGAAAAAGAGGGTAATAATATTTGCTCATTATCTCTTTCTTGAGAGTTCATTTCTACTTGATTTTTCTTCTGATTGTCATTAAAATGGAAAGTTTGGATTCATTCACTGAGGCAAAGAGGTTATTTGGGAGCTAAAAATTTTTTCTATGGTTGAAAATATTGATAAGGTCTACATACTGAGGTTTTACATGTAAATGTCTGTGTAAATCACATCTCTTTTTTATCACCCCTTCTATACTGCTGTTGTATTCCTGCTGTTTCCATCTGCAGGACTGTTTTTTGAAGTCTATTGTATTTTAAAACTATGAAGGATACTACCAATATCAATCCAGATACTTCTCTGCATCATTCAGAAAACTGGGTAAGGTGTGAGAAGAGACATAAACTACCCCCTTTAGATGTATCAAGTGCTATCACTATGGAACTAATGAGCTAGCTAAATGCATTAGTCATTACAAATCTGAAGAAAAACCTTGAAGACATATTCATTATTTATGTTTATTTCAGGATATCTCAGGAGCTGACAAGCATCTGTTTTACAACCGGAAAGAAAATTGGCAGAAAGCTGGGAGAACTTCAAAGGACTTCTGCACTCAGAGAAGCTATAGCAAGAAGAATTAAAGTTTTGTTTTCAATTTCTTTACATAATAGGTTTATACAAAAGGAAATATCTGTGTAGCAGAAGTATAACTGTCCTCTCTGAACAGTCAGTACAGCAGCTGATTCAGGAATCATCCTTCTATTTGAGTGGATGGATTTTTGGAATGTCTGGGTTAACTACTACATTTGAAATAGACTAAGTATGGTTTTAACTACTTTGCTTTGGAGCAATTACCTTTTTTTATTTCCACTTTTTTTTTTTTAATGACAAAGATGGACACGCCCAGACTGGAAAGAAATTTAGTTAATTCCTCTACTTGCCCCTCCTCTCCACAGTTAACAGTAGAAAACCATTTGCCTTGTGTTTGTAAATCTCTTGATGTTCTAGTCTTCATACACAAACTACAGTTTCTCATGCTTTCAGGAGTAAAACATGTTTGCTTGAAAAACAGACAGAATCTGTTAGGTTAGATATGTGATATAAAGCATTGTTACTTTTCAATAATTGTTTCAAAGGTTCCATGAGACCTGATAAAGACAGACCAAGATGACATTAATTGCAAAGGAAAAATTTCTGTGCTAATATAAATTTTAACATGTACAAAGATTTCTATGGAGTTGAATTCTCTACTGAAATTTTACTTACACATGGCAAGACTCCACAGAAGAGAAATTGATGTCTAAGCTGAAATCTGCACACAAGAGAATTTAAACAGCTCAGCAAAAGGAAAACCATTTAGTAGCATTTAATTCTCAACACGGCTCAGGGTAGAGACTGTTCCCAAGGCAGGTCAGTTGTGATAATCTTGTTTTAGAGGGTAAGAGAACTCAATAGTATGGATGAGGCCTATTCTGTGTTCTTTATTTTTCTAAATGTATATTCTGGAATTGGTTATTAGACATATGATGTATTCACACACATGTCCTATATGTCGTCCTTAAACCTTATCATCTCCACTCTTTTCTAGCAATAAAATCTACACAATTAAAATCTAATTTTGTTTTAGGAGAAAGAAGAAAAATATTTGTCTCTGATGTAATTGTTGAAGATATTTGCAGGTCTACCTGAATGTATTTTTAAAGTATTTTAGAGAATTTGGTTCATGATAGATCAAAGTCACTTACAGTGCAGATAAATGATGAATTTACTGACTAGGTCACCTTAATGTGTCAGGGACATGACTGATTTGTCTCAGGAGAGGGCATGCAGTTGATTCAGTTCATAGATATGATATTTGAAATGCCCTAAGGTATTTCAGGCATTCATGTGGGAATCTCTTATCTAATACAAAATCTATAGGAGACTCTTACATTTTGGTCTAACAAGTCATTATGGGATATTGAAAAACATCTCAGATGGTACTAGGGGTTTGTGTTTGAGGCACTGCACTGTGCCTTTTGATAATATGATCGCTGAAGTGCAATTTAGTTGATCAGATATCAGGGTCTATTTAGAGAATCAACTCCTTAGACTCCATTGGACTGTTGACTAGCTGAAAAGGACAGGAGCTTGAATACCGTATGTAGACACCTGAATGACTTAATCTGAAGCCAAATAACTGGTAAAAGCCGAACTGCTTTTACTTGTTCTTGTATATGTAATTAATTGACAGTGAATACAAGCTAACGTGATTTAATCTAAAGTACAGTTAAAAAGTTTAGCTATGTCACCTTACCTAAGTTACATATTAGCCAAGTATTCTTTTACTTATGTAGTGTGTCTTTATTGTGACACAATGAGTAAATCAATGATAATGTTTTGAGGGGGTTTTTGAGGGCTTGTTTTTTTTTTTCTGTCTGTTTCCTAGGTCATTTTTTTTGTTAAGAAGGCAGCAGAAACAGCTAAAGTTGGTGAATAAATTGGGTTTCTAGGTGAAGTAGCAGAGAAGTCCATTATTTTTCATATACAGAATCACACAATGGTTTGGATTGGAAGGGACATGGAAGACCATCCCATTCCAAACCCCTGCCATGGCCAGGTGCACCTTCCACTAGAGCATGTTGCACAAAGTCCTGTCCAAGTTGGCTTTGAACTCTCCAAAGATGGAGCAGCCATACATAGTCAATGCTACTTGTAAAGATGTCTTCTCAGAGGCCTGAAATATACTCTTCCAATCAATCAAAACTCTTATCATAGGGTTACAGCTTTAGGCATAAACATATGAAGTCATATAAGAGTGCATAGGCACACTTGATGTGGCATCTTTACCTATATATCAGTATAAGTACAGCTTCTGTAAAGAATAAATTAATTTTGGTTTGTCTTTCTAAATTTGTTGGTTCATAATTTCTACCAACTTTGAATGCTTTAGACTTTTAACCTCCATCAGGTCCAGGAAAAATTTAGTTTTGTTATAAACATCCTTTCATGTTTGTCAGTAGTAATGAGGTTGTTGTCTAATAAACAAATCTCTAGTATGGTAAACTCTCTGTCATATTTATTTAATCTCCAAAGAAACTCAAGTTCTGGCTGTAATTCCTGCACATAGAAACTTTTGAGGTAAGATTGTCTGCTATCCTCTGTTCTATCTCACAGTCTGAAATAGGATCTGGATGTTGTTTACTGCTCAAATATCCCTTATAACTCTGATTCTTACAGTGCTCAAAGTCAGTAATATTTCAGAGAGAATCTGGTTAATCAGTCTTTTGTCTGAACTTTTTTCTGCCTTTGCAACAAACAGAATTCACAGAGAGTAGATTCCATTCATGTAGTTAGGATTAAGAGGGAGAGCCTCCTTCTTGTTGCTAAACTTCATTAATCTGAACCAGTTCTACATAACAAGATTTTTTTGCATGTGTGCACAAAAGTTTTGGTCATGAAAGCAAATTAAATCTTGAAATTGGAGAACAAAAATGAAACTAACTGGGGTTGGCTTCTAATGAAATTTAAATCAATGGAAAGAAATAAAAGAAAATTCAGAAATGAAGTGATTGTAATCAAACATAATAAGATGACATGAAGTGCTCCCCTTTTGCATGCCTTTCACAGTTTCAATGTCCCTGGAGGACTAGGCTTTGTGGTTTTCTAAAGCCTAAGCTTTAGCATAAGCCTAACCCTAAGCAGAGTAGGAAAAGCAGCCTTTGCTGAGGTGCCAAGCACGTGGGTGGTGCCAAGGAGAATTGGTGTGGAGGGAGCAATGTTGGGGCAGTGCTCTGCCCACCTTGGCATGCCTTTTGTAGTTGCAGACTCCCTGAATCTCTAGGCATTGAGATTTTTTCAAGTCTAAACCAAGGCATATGCCTAACCCTAAGTGGAGCAGTAAAAGTGGGCTTTTGCTGAGGGGTTCATCACATGGGTGGTGCCAAGAAGAAAGGTGTGAAGAGAGGAATTTTTGGGCAGTGGGGTGTTCTTTTTTTGAAGTGAAATGCACCAAACCTCGCCAAAATGTTTCTCCTTGAAATCCTGAAATCAGGGAACTAAGTGAAATAAAGAGACAGGAGAAGAAGTTGATGAAATGAAATGCTAAAAATAAAAGAAAATTCTGAAGCAAAGTGAAAACAATAAAATGGCTTGGGATGACATGAAGTTTGTGTAAATTGACCAAAACCTGCAGAATTGATCCTCATTGAAATGGTAAGATTTCATTTCCAGTCATGAAGGAAATGAAATCTTGCCTTATCAATGAGGATCAATTTTGCAAGCTTTAGTCCATTTCACTGCACTTCATGTCATCCCATTTCCTTTTATTATTTTCACTTTGCTTCAGAATGTTCTCTTTTATTTTTAACATTTCATTTTTTTCAACTTCTTCTCCTGTCTCTTTGTTTACCTTTCTTCCCTGATTTTGGGATTTCAGTATTAATGATTTTGGCAAGTTTTGGTCCTTTTCACTGCACCTCATTTCATCTCAATCCATTTTGTTGTAGTCACCCCATTTCCAAATTTTCTTTTTTTTTTTTTGAATTGCATTTTATTTTATCGTATCTCCTTTCCAGTGTTTGTTCCACTATATTCTCTGATTTCAAGTTTTAATTTCCTTTCCTGAAATGAAATTCTTCCTTTCAGGAAAGGAAGTGAAATCTTGTGATTTCAGTGAGTGTCTGCATTTTTCAAACTTGTTTTGTCTCACTGACCTATGACAATCATTTCATGTTCTCCAATGAACATTTACAGTTTTTCTGAGTACTTAAAATATAATATATATTTTGTTTGGTTATTTTCCCCCCAGATTTGTAATGATTGATAATGGCCAATCCTGAGGAAACATTGGTACATTTCCGGATACAAGCCAATAATCACAGAATAAAATTCAGAGTTGTCATCCAGAATTATTCCTTTGATATCATGCATCGCATTCTTGCCCCATCCTGTTACCATTATGGTTTCTGACAGTTTCCCATAAAACAGCTGTATATGATTTACTGAAAAACATTAAATTCTACTGAATACAAGAACTATATAAAAAACTCATCCTGGGAAACTCAGAGACTTTGCATTTTAAAGAGAAGGAACCACCTTATATCCCTTAAACTTTCTTTTTTTCTTTCCTCTTTCTGACACTACTTTTCTTATCAAGTTTTATGTATACAGTCTCTTTCATATCTAATTTTTGGATTGGATATCTAATTTATTTGTAATAGGTATTAATATTTTTATTTTTTGTTTTCCCTTTGATCTCAAAGAAAATTGGATCTTGTCTTTTACAAGTGAATAAACTCCATCAGCTCCAGTGATAGTTTCAATTTTTATTTTTATGGATTTCTAATTAATTCCTACAAAGATGAAAGATAGAACAGAATATTAAATAAAATGTTTTAGTGGTATTTGTTTAAGGTTTTTTTTAGCTGTTGGATTTTATTTTCTTGGGGAGGGAGAGTATCTTCCATTTTTTGGGAAGTTTGGCTAGAGTTTTCCTTGTTCACCCGTAATGAAAATGAAACCTGTCTAGCCTTAAGGTTTATTGTGAGTTTTGCATGATCAGCTGGAGTCTCAGTCTGTGTTATGATTTTGCTAAGATCTTTGGATCTTAAAGATTTCTTAACTGTGCCATTAATAACAGACTTCAATGTGTGTTTAGAATACAGTCTTAGATTTTTAGTATGATCCATAAAACATAGAATTAACTTCTGTTTTTCATTAAGATGATAATTACAGAGTACACTTCATTGTCATTCCTCTGACACAAAATTTATCTCTTTAACACAGTCTAATATTAACTTTAATTTTTTCCATGTTTAATATTGCCCATGTCTATTAGCATGGTAACAATCATTCTTACTCATGCAGCATCAACAATAAAACATACACTTTCATGCAAATTTGCTATCCTCATTCTAAATGTTCCTGACTAAAAGGGCTTATTAGGAATAAATCAGTTCTTGTTTCTATTGTAACATGAAAAAAAAACAAAACTAAAGAGCAATAGAAAGCAACCTGACAAAAACACCTGAAAAATACTCTACGTAAAGTTTAAAGACCATTTAACTTAGATCTGTTACAGCCATCCTGCACAAGCATTTGGCACATAAACTTAATGCATAATATGTCTAGAACTCACCTAGACTGTAGATATGAGAACATGTTATGGGAAACATTTCTAGTTTGAGAACTCTTCCCTGTTTTTTGAATGGTAAATCAACAGGATTTGGCAAGAAACTAACAAACTAACTGTAATTTTGAAAAAAAGAATTTTGAATAGGAAAAAGAAAGGCAAAAAAGGCCAGCTGTGTCCTGGAGTGCATCAAGAAGAGCATCGCCAGCTGGTCAAGGGCAGTGATTGTTCCACTCTACTCTGCAGTGGTGCTGCCCAAGTCAAGTTCTGTGTGCAGTTTTAAGTACTTCACTATAAGAAGGACTTACTAGAAGCTATTGAAGTGTGTCCAGAGGAGGATGGCCAAGATGGTAAAAGGCCTCAAAGGCAAGACTTACAAGGAGTGGCTGAGGTCACTTGACTTGCTCAGCTTAGAGAAGAAAAGGCTGAGGGATGACCTCATTGTAATGTATATCTTCTTTAAGGTCATCAGAAAAGGGGTAGGCATTGATTTCCTCCCTCTGGCAACCAGCAACAGGACACAAGCAAATGGAATCAAGCTGCATCAAGGAAAGTTCACACTGGCCATTAGGAAAAGCTTCTTCACTGAGAGGGTAGTCAGTCACTGGAAAATGTCCTCCAGTGAAGCAGTCATATTATCCAGCCTGTGAGAGTTCAAAGAGCATCTGGAAAATGCTCTCAGTCAAGTGCTTTAATTTCAGGTAGTCCTGCTTCCTAATTTCTGCATTTGATTGCATCAGAACTCAAGAACTTATAATTGCATACAGTTTTATGTAGTCATGTATGATATGGATATCTATGCTAACAAAGTGATACTTATAAAATATTTTATTGAAAAGAAAAATTTAAAAAAATTACAAACAGCTTGATTATAGCATACTTGGATTTCTACCCCTTCCTATGTTTGCTAAATCTATTTGAAGTATACTAGAAGTACAGTACTTTCACATAAGTGTATTCAGGCATGAAATAGAATCATGCATTTTTAAGTAAATTGCTTTCTAACAGATTTATTTCAGAATATGCACATAATTAGAGTCACAGCTCCGCATAGTAGTCAGTCAGCATTATATCACTATTTGCCAGCCACCACTTTGTAAACAAGATGTGCCGTCTCAGGATGTGCATTCCATTTCAAAATTTTACTGGTGCTCACTCAGAGATAAGAGGTATTTCAAACTGAGACATTTTATTGACTAACCTGACGTCAGACTTTGATCAGGGAATCATGTTGACAGTAGGATGTTTATTTTCATGTAGTCCCATTAAAATAATAAAATTTTAGAAACAATTGGAATTGTGTCACTGCATATCAGATAAGATGCTGCATTTGTCTTGTTATTGTGATGTGAACTTATCAAGACTTCAGTGTATTTTTTTTTCTGAAGCTCTGTTACACAGCAGATGGGATGTCTAACATCCTTTTCTATTTGAAACATGCAAGCTCTAATAAACAAGAGGGTTTAGAATGTTAAACCAGCCAGCCATACGAAATATGTCACACAGTTTGCTGTCAACCTAATTAATTAGATAGCATTATTTGTTGTCCCCACTGAACTCTGATGAGCTCAATGACTGATTATAGCCTCATTCTTTTGAGGGATTTTCTTTTAATTTTATTCACATTGATTTAAGAGTGTTTAAGAGGGAAAAAACATCCTACCACTATGAAGGGTTATTCAGAAATATATACTTGTGACTTATTAATATGAGCAAACATTTGGCCTGTTACTAAGGTCATTTTAATTTTAAATCTTTCAGAGTAATGTTTCTTGAATAATTACTATTTCAGTAATTGTCTTGCACTTTCATAACACATTTCTGGACATGTTTTGTAATAGAGTTCTTGCCCTTCAGACTGTAGAAAGACTCAATAAATTTATGTGAACATCACTTATAATACAGGACAAACAAAACCTTACGGTTGACATAACATACAGATCTTCAAATCAATCTTAAATTAAAAAGGCTATTTTCAGTTGGGAAAACATAATTATTTGCTTTTCTTGTAATTTTAATATTCAGATTTGCACAAGAATAAATAATTTGATGAACTTTCTAAAAGGGACCAGCACCTCCCTGCCCCACAGTTCCATTTCCAGCCTTGCCACTGGTTCTTAAAGAGACAATAACAATCTTGGGCACAGATAGTTGAGGAACACTATAACATTTTGGGTTACCCAGGTCACTATGAAGAAAACTAAAAGTTGGCCAATAGAAAAATCTATAAATAGTGAATGTAATAATTGGACTTATTACAGCAAATGACAGTTTTGCTATTGTTTCTGGTAAATATATTGCACTTAAGTAAAGTATTAAATTCCTCAGTGGAAGGAGAGACATAAAATTCAATAGGCTGATCCCAGAAAAGTCCACAAGTGAGGTAGACTCCTGAGAAATATGTGTGCTGTTTCTGAATTTCTAGGTGCTTTATTATTATAAGCTTTGTTATTTGAGTTATGTGTCATTTCTGTCTGCACCTCGGCCACAACACCATTTTATTAGTTTTATATTGATAGATTTTTTTTTTTTATATGCAGCTAGATTAAATTTGCAAGTTTGCATGGCTTTTAACTAACTAATGTACATTCTGGTGCACTTCTGAATGTTGACATGCAAAGAGTGTTGTATAAACAATCAAATACTCTCAAAAGGGTTAAACCAATTGGTATCCTCTTTGGGTAATATCTTTTATATTACAGCAGTAAATATGAAGAGAGTGCAAGGACAAATACCTTTCTGAGGGAGGCAGCATTTAGCTACTCTTCAAAGGCTTTAATGAATCAGTCCTCTGTACAGAGTTCAGTCTTACACATCATGCCATAACAACATGTTCTATTAAGCATCCATGAAGAAAAGTTTTCTCAAGTTTAACATGCTTGATAGTTTCATTGGGTCTTGTTGGTAATAGAAATTCTTTTGTCTGCAGGAATTTTCGAACTGGTATTTCAATTTTGTCTTGGTTTTTTTTCAGACTGAAGAAGCACAGAAGTCTTTTTGCCTCTTCTACAAGAGGAATTCCTTTCCCTACACACCCAGTTACACTTCTATGTGCACTTATTCATCTGTGTATATTTATGGGATCAGCTAGCAAAAACTTTAGAAAGGGTTCAATCTGAAGTTATACATACCTTTAATGAATTTCTCTTCAAACTCTTTTTTTTTGGATAGTTTTTTTTGAAAGCTCATTTTTGTATTGTAATTAATGAACAGATTAGCTCCTTCTTTTGCATTTGTTTAGACTGTTTTTTGAAGAGTGATTTAAGGTTCACAATTTTATATTCTGTGTCCTTATTATCTCTGTGATTTTTTAGGACAGTTGGTGGTCTGTCACCATGTTCAGTGAAAATATAGCTCCAAAAGCATATACCTCCCATATGATAATAGTCAAAAATCTATAAAGATTCTAAAGTACTAATAATGCAGTTAGCTTCTTTGATTCCATGTATTTTTAAACCTATAACTACTTGTCTGTTGGCTTAATAAAATATTAATAAAATTTCAGTGGCAATTTGTGCACTTTTATTCTAGCCTTTTCCACAATATTTCCTATGAAGTGTGTGCCTGAAATACATATAATTGTAAATGATGTACTCTTCTTTGCCTTGTCTTTTCCCCTTTTTCAACTTATTTTTCTCATTCTATTTGAGCAAATTTACTGTGGGTGCTACTTCTTTTTAACTCTATAGCTTCTTGTTCAGAGAGTAAAATGCACCTGTGGCCTTTCTTAAAGAACTTTAGTGAATGATTGGGCCACGTTTAAAAGTTACAGAACAAGATTAAATGCATTTCACTCTATATAACTCCTCCTTTGTATCAGACAGGAACATTAATATTGATAAGTTCTTAATTTCACGAAGAATCACACAGCTTTTCTGGTCTTTAATCATTACAAAAATGTTAGATTAAAATAATCAGAACATAAATATGATTTTTTTTCAAAGAATAATTGTACAGCCAGGGTACAGTTTAAAGTTTGGCTTAAGAGTTATGAGATATACTTCAAAATAATAGATACTCCACAGTTATTTTTTGTGAAAAGCTTAAATAAGCATTGGTTTGATGGAGGAGTTCTCTCCAGCATAAATCTTCATGAAATGTAAAACTTTTGCAAATATTTTCATTATAATTCACTAGTGAAGCTCTGAAAAAACCTTTTAAAAATACAAGAAAAAAAATTGTCCTATGTTTTTCCACAAAAAAATCACTGATGTACATAAACTAAAATATTTTATAATTTCATGGAACTATCTAGCTCATCCACCAGCAACCACAGCAAAGGAATGGTAGTTATGCAGCACAGGACAAATTTTCCAAGAGGTGTTGGAGCAGCTGTCTCTGCCAGGGCAGAGGCTTTGACCCAAATAAATCTTCAGATGATAGCTACAGCCCAGCAAGTTGCAGTCTGAAGGGAGTGCCTGGGACCTCTCCCTCAGGCTAGGAGAGGTAAATGAAAAAAATTATTACTGTTAAAATCTAAATGCAAACACTCTCACTGTTAAGGAATACAGCCAGGGCCCATAGCTCAGTGAGCAGCTGCAATGGGAGCTGCACATGGAGCTCTGGATGGTGGGATCCCAAGCAAAGAGGCCTCGAACTGCTGACCCTTTGCATAGCAAAGAGCAGAGAGACCTTTGGCCAGGCAGGTGACCAGACAGTCAAAATTCACAGAATTCACAGAATTCACAGAATGTCTGGGTTGGAAGAGACCTTCAAGATCATCGAGTCCAACCCACGCCCTAGCACCTCAACAAGATCATGGCATCGAGTGCCATATCCAGTTTTTTTTAAACACATCCAGGGACAGTGATTCCACCACCTCCCCAGGCAGTCCATTCCAGCACTTTATCACCCTTTCTGTAAAAACTTTTTCCTAATATCCAACATATATTTCCCTTGACACAGCTTGAGACTGTGCCCTCTTGTTCTGTCACTTGCTGCCTGGTGAAAGAGGTCAACCCCCACCTGACTACAACCACCCTTCAGGAAGTTGTAAAGAGTGATAAGGTCACCTCTGAGTCTTCTTTTCTTCAGGCTAAACAACCCCAGCTCCCTCAGTTGTTCCTCATAGGGCCTATGTTTCAAGTCCTTCGCCATCCTCATTGCCCTTCTCTGAATGCACTCAAGTGTCTCAACGTCCTTCCTAAACTGAGGGGCCCAAAACAGTACTCAAGGTGCAGCCTCACCAGTGCTGAGTACAGGGGAAGAATGACCTCCCTGCTTCTGCTGGCCACACTGCTCCTGATACAGGCCAGGATGCCGTTGGCCTTTTTGGCCACCAGGGCACACTGCTGGCTCATGTTCAGCCAGCTATCGACCAGTACCCCCAGGTCCCTTTCCGCCTGGGTACTGTCCAGCCACACCATCCCCAGCCCTTAACTTTGCAGGGGATTATTGTGGCCAAAATGCAGTACCCGGCACTTGGACTTATTAAACTTCATCTTGTTGGACTCTGCCCATATATCCAACTGATCCAAGTCTCTCTGCAGAGCCTTCCTACCGCCACAGTTTCAGACACAGACAAGTGACAAGACACACTGGGTTCATGCACAACAGCCCACTTTTATTGAGTCCTCCTTTACTTGCACAGAGTTGAAGGTCTGCACGGTCAATCCCTATGGGCAGAACCAGTTGCCACCCAGCCAACCAGCCAATAGCTGTGTGTGTCCCCAGCAGCCTCGGCCTGCTCTCCAACAGTCCCCACTGGCTGGATTACATGACCAACCGGTCAGGGTACTTACATAATTTCAGTTATATCTTCATTATTTCAGTTATAAAAGAGGGAGTTATAAAATGGGATTCATTGTGAGCCCTTCAGGCCAGCTGCTGATCACCACAATAATTCCCCCTTTTTGTTTTTAAATATAAAAGCAGTATCTGTCATCTGTCTCCAGGGCCCGTGGAAACAGGGTGACAAACACGGCTCAGCAGGCCTCGGCCCTTCCAGCCAGAGATGTATCGCATTGTATCATTGGCAATGTAATAATCATATCCAAAAGCTGTCACATGGGATTACCAGTGATACAAACTCTCAAAGCGGCATGCTGCAGGCTTATTACCTTAAAGTTACAACTTATCAACTTAACTCTATGAACAGGAAACTTTAGAACCATGGGAAACTTAGAGCTGGAACGCCTTGATGAAGAAGGCATGAGAGGCTTTGCCTGTGCAAGTGTGTCTGGTTGTGGTGCTGTTAAGGCAGGGCTGTCAGCAGTGTAGCAATGGTGACAGTATCACGGTGTTCCAAAGGGGGATGATGGCTCTGGGTCTCTCTTCTGGTCTCTCTCGCATCCTTTGTTGGTATACATCCTGGGGACAGCTCCAGCTCCGGAAATAGTGGTGTGTCTGCTGCTGTGGCAGCGGCGACATTAGGACTTCATGGTCCACTGCTATTTCCAGGCATGATGCTTAAGTGGGGATCGGGCGCTTCTGATAGCATGTCTGTCTTGGGAGAGTGTTTTTGTGATGGCTGTGCAGGAGCATTTGATGTAGTTGCAGGATGCTCTGTTTCCACAGAAACTTCGCAGCCAACACCACAAGGCATGGTCACAGAATGCCTGCTACTAGCGGCCTGGCAGTGACCAGAGACTTGGCAGCAGCTGGACATGGTCCTGCAGTGGCCAGCATTAAGCGCTACTCTGCAGCTGTTGGAGGCAGGGCACGGAGGGGCTGGAGGATGCTTGTTTAATGTAGCGTGGCTGCGCGGGGCGGCTCCACCATTTGGTTCGGTGGCAGCGCTTTCCGCCAACTGTTCGTCCCAGCATGGGCCGGCAGCACAGCCCTGCTCGGTCACGGGATGCTCTCCCGAGGCAACGTCCCGGCACGAGCCGGCAGCACAGCCCTGCTCGGCCGAGGTGCTCTCTCGCACGCTTGGTGCAGCGTCCATGCCTCCCGCTGCCTCTCCCGGTGTCCTCTCCCTGCTGCCGGCCTCAGTGGGTGGCACCCGCAGTGTTTCCAGCATCGTCCTTGCATTATTCCCAGTTTTTAATTGTTTTAGCAAGTCCACTATAAGCCTCTAAGGCTTTATCACATTAATAGCTGTCTCATCTCCTATGAAGGCCACTTAGATTATAATTTTGCCAGCCCGCTTCCACTTTTCCAAGTCCAGGGCAGTCCCCTCGGAGATGTCTAGTCTGTGGCTCTTACACCACGTGATTAAGGCTGTTAAAGCCGGTTTGTCACATTTCATCCCTTTTTTTGTTAAAAAGGAAGTCCATACCTGTAGTACGGGGTCTTCCGGTGCTGAAACCCACACATACATGCTGGCAATGTCTCCCAATTACAAAAAAGGAAAAAGAAAAAAAAATAGAAGGGAAGGTCCAGAACAAGCACGGCTATCCCTCTGTTCTTCACAGCTCAAAGGCTGCTGGCAGCTCTCTCCGCTGTCCTGTCTCCCGCTATACCTGCGGCAGCTGTTGCATCACGTCCAGGGGTCACCAATTGTCGCAGTTTCAGAGACAGACAAGTGACAAGACACACTGGGTTCACGCACAACAGCCCACTTTTATTGAGTCCTCCTTTACTTGCACAGAGTTGAAGGTCTGCACGGTCAATCCCTATGGGCAGAACCAGTTGCCACCCGGCCAACCAGCCAATAGCTGTGTGTGTCCCCAGCAGCCTCGGCCTGCTCTCCAACAGTCCACACTGGCTGCATTACATGACCAACCGGTCAGGGTACTTACATAATTTCAGTTATATCTTCATTATTTCAGTTATAAAAGAGGGAGTTATAAAATGGGATTCATTATTATTGTGAAGTCTTCAGGCCAGCTGCTGACTACCATAATATCCTACCTTCCATCAGATCGACACAAGTTCCCAGCTTAGTGTCGTCTGCAAATTTACTAATGAAGGACTCAATTCCCTCATCCATGTCGTCGATAAAAATATTGAACAGAACTGGCCCCAGGACAGACCCTTGAGGGACACCACTGGTGACTGGTTGCCAGCTGCATGCAGCTCCGTTCACCACCACTTTCTGGGCCCGACCATCCAGCCAGTTCCTAACCCAGCAAAGAATGCTCCAATCCAAGCTACATGCTGCCAGCTTTTCCAGGAGTATGCTGTGGGAGATAGTGTCGAAGGCCTTGCTGAAGTCCAAATAGACAACATCTACAGCCCTTCCTGCATCTACCAGGCAGGTCACCTGGTCATATACGGAGATCAGGTTAGGCAAACACGACCTACCCCTCCTAAACCCATACTGGCTGGGTCTGATACCCTGGCCATCCTGTAAATTCTGTGTGATGACACTCAGTACAAGCTGTTCCATTACCTTAGCAGGTACTGAGGTCAGGCTGACTGGCCTATAGTTACCAGGTTCCTCCTTCCTACCCTTTTTGTAAATGGGCGTCACATTGGCCAGCTTCCAGTCATCTGGAACCTCATCAGTGAGCCAGGACTGTTGGTAAATGATGCAGAGTGGCTTTGCAAGCTCATCTGTCAGCTCCCTCATCACCCTGGGATGGATCTCATCTGGTCCCATAGATTTATGAATATCCAAGCATCCCAGCAGTTCTCTGACTGCCTCCTCCTGGATAACAGGGGGACCATTCTGTTCACTGACACTATCAACCAACCCAAGAGGACAGTCCTGAGGACAAGCCATCTTTCCGCTAAAGACTGAGGCAAAAAAGGTGTTAAGTACTTCTGCCTTCTCCTCATCTGCAGAAACTAAGTTCCCTCCCTCATCCAATAAAGAGCAAAGGTTGGTCTTACCCTTCCTTTTACCATTAATATATTTGTAAAATCATTTTTTATTATCCTTTACAGAAGTCACCATCTTAAGTTCAAGCTGAGCTTTAACCTCCCTAATTATTTTCCTACATGCTCTAGCAGCCCTCTTAAATACTTCCTGAGAGACCTGACCCTCCTTCCAAAGATGATACATCCTTTTTTATTCCTAAGTTCCTCCAAAACCTCCTTGCCCATCCAGGCTGGACATTTACCTTGTCGACTCATCTTTTGGCACACAGGGACAGTCTGTTCCTGTGCCCTCAAGATCTCTGTTTTGAAGCATGCCCATCCTTCCTGGACTCCTTTGTTTTTAAGGGCTGCTTCCCAAGGAACTGTCTGAATAAATCTCCTAAATAGGCCAAAGTCTGCCCTCCGGAAGTTCAGTGTAAGAGTCTTATTGATGCTTCTGTTGATATCACCAATTATCGAGAACTCTGTTATTTCATTATCACTCTGCCCCAAGCGGCCTCCAACCACCACATCTCCCACCAGCCCTTCTCTATTTGCAAACAAGTCTGACATAGTCCCTCCCCTGGTAGGCTCACCCACAAGTTGCAACAAAAAGTTGTCATCCTTACATTCTAAAAATTTCCTGGACTGCTTCTTATCTGCTGTATTAAGTTCCCAGCAGATGTCTGGCAGGTTGAAGTCACCTACAAGAACAAGGGCTGATGATCCTAAAACATTATCTAGTTGCTTGTAAAATAAGTTGTCCACCTCTTCTTCCAGGTTGGGTGGACGATAACAGACTCCCAGTAGGATGTCAGCCTTGTTGGCCTTCCCCTTAATTCTTATCCATAGGCATTCAACCTCATCTTCATTAGTTTCAATACCTATGGCATCTAAAGCCTCCTTAATATAAAGGGCCACCCCTCCTCCTCTTCTCCCTTTCCTGTCTCTTCTGAAGCGCTTGTAACCATCCAGTGCAGTGCTCCAGCTATGTGAGTCATCCCACTACGTTTCAGTGATGGCGACTACATCATAGCTTCGCTGTTGCACCATGACCTCCAGCTCTTCTTGTTTGTTACCCATGCTGTGTGCATTGGTATACATGCACCTCAGCTGGGCTACTGATTTCACCCCTAACTCAGGCTCACCGCCCTTGGGCCAGCTTCCAGACAGCCCAGCTGCATCCCCTTCCCCCTTCAAACCTAGTTTAAAGCCCTCTCAATGAGGTCTGCCAGTTTATGAGCTAAAAACCTTCTGCCCTTAACAGAGAGATGTATCCCATCTGGTTCCAGCACCGTAAAATTTGCCCCGTGATCAAAGAATCCAAAATTTTGTTGATGACACCAACCCTTGAGCCACTTGTTAATGATGTGAGTTCTCCTATTTCTTTCATTATTTCTCTCCGCCACTAAAGGGACTGAGCAGAACACCACCTGTGCCCCTGTCCTATCAACTACTTGACCCAGTGCCCTAAAGTTATTGCCTTAACACTCCTCTTTTCAATCTCATCACTGCCAGCTTGGAGTATCAGCAGCGGGTAATAATCAGAGGGCTGAATCAGCCCAGGAAGTCCGTCAGTGATATCCCATACCCGGGCCCCAGGGAGGCAGCAGACCTCCCTGTGGAATGGGTCGACATATGAGGCCCTCTGTTCCTCCCAGAAGGGAGTCACCCACTACAATTACCCTTCTTTCCTTCTTGATGCTAGAGGTGGTGATCCTTCTTACAAATGAATCATAATTGAGAGGCTCACTGGGCAGATAATTTTCTTCTAAATCTTCTGAATCATCTAAATCTAAATCATCTAGCTGGCTGTTACGATCCAGTTTAAACCCAGAAAAGCAAAGCAAGCTAAGTCTCTGTGCATAAACCAGAAAGAACTTAGAAGGTTCAAAATATGCCCAGAAACGAGATTAAAACCAAAGAGGTTAGATGTTGTTGCCAAAAAACTAATGTATTTTATTTAATAGAAGAGAGTCAAAGAGAAGGGAAGAGAAAAGAGAGAAAGAAATAGAAAAAAGAAGTGTGCATGGGGGGTGGGGGAACAGGGAGAGGTGACAGGGGTTAGGTGGAAGCAGATCACCCATCCCAGGGTCCCAACGACGTCTCGTTGCTCCCCTCCATCTGCTCTGCTGGTGGTGAGGGTCCCCCGTCGCCGCTGTGGTCACGCCGCTACATGCTGCCACACGCCATGCCACACCACCACACCACACACCAAAGAGTACAGAATTCCGTGGATTAATATACACTTCGCGCCAGGTGGGAATGTCCATGTGTCTTTCTTACAGGGGCTAGCTTGACACACTGTCCTTTGCAACACTGAGGGTCTGTTGCATCATCTCTGGTGCAGGGTCTGGGGACCCCTTTGAGGGGGCCCTTGTGATGGGCCATGTCACCCCTTCTGCTGTGGATAAGCTTCCTCCCCCCTGGTGAGGACCCCTCAGCTGGGCTCCTCTGCACAGTGGAGGATGGGCAGTCGCTGCACTTCTGACCAGAGGTTTTTTCCAAGATACCCAAAGCCTCTCCTCCCTCCCACCCTTTGGTGGAGAGTCTGTGCGAGCCTGGCAGCTGACAGCCCTGGGGCTGTGGTCCTCATCCTGGAGGTGCTAAGCTTGTGCTTTGTGAATGTCCCCAGCCCCGAGTTGTTACTTTATCTTCATCAGTGAGCAGTGTCAGGCGTCAGTCAGGGCCCCATTCAGGGTGCAGTAGTCTTCTCTGCAGCTTTTGTAATACAGTTTTAAAAGTCCTTTAAGAAAATGTTTAAGTCATAAAATATAATATTTCAGTCTCTGACACTGGCTCTCTAGATGCAGGGCCTCATACCTATTCTGAAGTGACACCTGACTATGGGATGGGAGGAATTTTTATTACTACCTCCCCGAGCAGGGACCCATTTCCACTCCCCTTCATCTTCCAGGTGCTTGTCTATTGTCTGAGAGTGGAAGGCATATGGGCCCTCTGACTCCTGGTGTGTCTCCTTTAAAGATGAAAGGGCTGAGCTCCACCAATCTATTTCCCTTCCACTTTCCCTGATACTCCTTAATCTTTCAACTTCCTCCCTAAGCTCTGGCACCAGTGAAAGGAGGTCATTCACCTGCTCACACTGCAGGCAAGCCTCCTCCAACATCCCCAAAACCACCGATAAGCTCAAATACTCCAGGCAGGAGTGGGTCTGTACAGATGTATCCTTTTTGGAGGGCTCCACTGTGGGCTTTGGTGGGTCGGACGGTCGGGACGGTGACGAGAGATCTCTGAAGTCAGATGTTGGAACATGAGGTTTATTGCAAAGGGCGTGGGTACAGGGGCACTGCTTAGAGCTGCAGCTGGCAGCTCTGAGCAGGCCCAAGAGAGCAGGAGAGTAAGCGGGTAAGTAAAGAGAGAGAGGGAGAGAGAGGAATGAGGGTGAAGAAGTAGTGAGAGAGAATGTAGAAGTAGAGATGAGAGTGAATGTCTGAAGTCTTGGTTACAATACAATAAATCATCTTCTGTACTGAATATTCTAATTGTCACTAACCAATCTAATACAAGATACAAATCCTATAGTATTTACATACAGCCTATAAGAGTTCTTATATTACCATAGAGTGTTACATCTTAACTCCTAAAAACTACTCTTTGGACCCCTTCTGCTGAGCTAGTAGGGTCTGCTCTGACCCTTGGACCTGCCTGCAAGCAGAGGGTATTGTTCAATCAAGAGGGGATTACCTTCAGTCGGCCATACCATTGTTTTCCAGTTGTTCAGTAACTAAGACTTGGTATTTCAAAAATGGCTTTCATTTCGATGTCGCCTGTAGTTTTCATATTCCCAAAATCTTTTGTCAGGCAATCATATTTATAAGGCTTTCCTGTTTCATCTTCCCCAACACTCCACCTGGCCACATACCTTTGTACAAACTACAGTTTTTGACCGTGTTGAGACCATTACTAACAGAAACCACAAAACCAGCCAGCCAACAGACACACCTCGAACAACACACAGCAACCCTTACTAGCAGAAAGAAAACCTAAAGCCCTACCTGCGCAAACTGCCATGGCCAAACCCCAGAAACATACCACACCCCTGTTTGCCCGCTCCTGTTTGCCATACTTCCTAGAGGCCTCTTATAACCAGTCGCTCAGCAACTAGGGAAGCTCCACCCCTTCCTGCTGACTCCTCACTCACGAGGGAAGGTATGTCAGGAGCCGAGGATTCAGGAGGAAGAGACAAGAATTTGTGTGCTTGGACTGTGAGGGTATAAAACCCCAGACATTCCTTCAGTGGGGATCCCTCCTGGGAGGTACTAGCTCCAGCTGTTTGCTACTGTGCCTTAGGAAAACCTGGAATCGAACAAGTAAGGAAACCTGGTCTAAGAGTGGGGTGTGTAGGGAGTCAAGAGTGGCACCTGTCTGGTCACTGGAGCCACCAGCTGAAGCCACCCAGTGAAGGGGCTTCAGTGCCAGCAGGGAAAGGCTCTGGTGGTGGGAGTGTGACTGCCAGCGTGGCTCCTCAATGGTCAGAGAAGGAAGTTTCCTTAACACTCACTATAATATACAGAGTATGATGTATTTTTTTTTTTTTTAATTTGATTAAGGTTTTATTTTTCAGTTTTCTTTCCTTAATGAAATGGATGTTTCAAAAACACTGTGAATATTTTAGCCGTTCTAAAAATCAACTAATGTACAGTGTAAGGTTTTTATTTAATTTAAAACTTCTCTGAACATTTTTGGATTGCAAGCAAACTTTTGCTATGAGCTAGAATGAAGAAAGATGTTACTGTTTTTCTTCCCAAATAAAAAGATAGTCTACGTTGGAAATCTGTAGTGACATTCTCCATTGAATGTTTTTGGATTGATGCCTGGAATTTTGGATACAGGACTGAAGCTATTTATTCAGTTTCTTCACATTGCTAATTTATCCAGATCTTAAGTGTGGACTTCTGTTGAAGCAGTGGCCGGATGCTAGGTAGCAGCATACAACAAAAAACACATGGCAGAGAGAGAAAGGATCAAGGAGAAACACCTGAAGTGATTCTTCCAATTCTGGCTACCAGCAGTAACCTGGATGAAGAGTTATGTTCAGCCTAGTCAGACCTCTCTGACCTCCACACATCATATCCCTCAGTGCCAATCAGATCCTTACATAAAACAAGGGAAAAACTATTATAAAAGTCTCATAATGTGGATGAGTACATAAAAAAGTACACCTCTTTTTCTGTAGTCAATATCTTAAAGTAAGTTAAAGATTACTTTTTTGACACCTCAATTACCTCTGCCTCCTATAAAATCAGTTTTGATTTTATGAAAATAATAATGTTTTAATGCTTTTTTTGGGGTAGGATTCTATGCATGAGATTTTATATGTTATAAGGCTTGGGTTTTTTTTCCTTTTCTTTAAATGAAAGTGTTCAGTCTCTTTTCCAAGTAAAAAGTGATTGGTCAAGAGGATATGGTCTCAAGTAGTGCCAGGGGAGGTTTAAATTGGATATTAGGAAAATGTCTTCCCTGGAGGGTTGTTAAGGATGGGAAGGATTGTCCAGGGAAGTGGTTGAGTCACTGTCCTTGGAGGTATTTAAAAGGCAAAAAGCTGTGACATTTACAGATGGTTTAGTGGTGGACTTGGCAATGCCATGTTTATGATTGGACTTGATGATCTTGGAGGTCTTTTCCAACATAAATGATTCTATGATTCCATTATCTTGAATTCTTGGTAGAAATTCAGTAAGGACAGTGGTTTCCACTATGTCTACTTGGCAGCAGTGAGGACATGTTACCTGTACTTTTAAAGCCTTGAGGTTCTGAGGGAACTGGATGCTCCTTCCTCAGTAGGTACTCTGTAGAATGCAGGATCAAAGAACCTGCAAGTGGCAGTGACTGCTGTGTTTCACAATGAGTTCAATAGTTGGTGTTTGGTAGGTAGGCTTTATATACCAGATGCATCTTTGGAAACTAGAAAAATAGGGCATCTAATTTGTGTAACTTCTCTTTGACATAAATGTTGTATCCAAGTAGAAAAAATTCTGTGAATTAATAGATATAGGGTCTGATGTTCAGGGTTAAGTCAAGAGGAAGACAAAAGCCAAGCTTGAAAGTGTTCTGCAAACCAGTTTCTGGAAAACATAGATAAAGGTTTTCTAGTACAAAAAAATTAAAACCACCAGGAATAAACGACCAACCCCTTCCTCCCTCCCCCCTAAAAAAAGCTAAAACCAAAAGAAAACCAGAAAAAAAATCCTAGCTTGCATTTCTCTCTCTTTTATTTTTTCTATTACTTTGTAACATATATGTGTTTAGAAAATACATCACTATCTCATACATTTCATGAAACTTTTGAGGTGCTCTCCAGGAGTTTGGAATGCATTTTTCAGTCATTGCAGCAACATTGAAAATGGCATTTTGTCCCTGGATCTATTATTTTTTCTTGTAAACAGTAGACACACTGCTAAATCTCTTTCTAAATCCGGGAAGAAAACAAGAATATACTTTTTTTCTGCTGTCATTGAAAATTCAGGTCAAAGTTTCCTGACACACAGATTTTCTTGAAGGATATACAGTTAAGATCAATATAGTGTCATTAAAAAAAATACACTTCTGCTGAGTCATCTGAAAGAAGCTTAGGAGTCTTTGTTTTTAGCAAACACAATTATAGAGTCTGGATATACTCAGTGATCTGTGAAGGTTAATATCTGTCCATAAAAGTGATGTGCTGAGTTTCTTTTGTCTATTCACCTACATGTTAACAGGAGTTTTCAAATATAATTGAATTCTTCACCTTATTATAAAAATAATACTGACTATAAAATTTAACTTGTAGGTCAATGGGTGGATACCTAATGATTTTTATAAGCTACTTCAGCTTTCTTTGGATGTCCTTATGACACAAATCTTCACAGTTGCATCCCTTCAGGGACAGTTTTCAAAGGTGCTTTTTTTTTTAACAGCTATGACAGCATTTTTGTAAATGACTACATACTAGCTGTCTGTCTGGATATTCAGATAATACCACTTTATTTAACCAGAGCAGAAAAATTCAAAATATATATATATATACACATATATATATATAAATACACACATACACTTGTACATATATATGTGTACGTATGTGTTTGTGTGTGTAATAAAACATATTTTATATTTTTATCTGTATTTTAGATAGTTAAATTGACCAATAACATATGTACAATTATTTTTTTTTTTCAAGGCTTAATTCCTCTCCTGATTTGTCCACATACTTCTACCTGTATGCCCTAGAAATGAAATCCAGGAAAAAACCCATACAAACCAACACTACCATACCTGACTCCCTCCCCGAAAAAAAAATCCCCCAAATCAAAATAAAACCCCCTAGAGTCTTCTCCTTGGAACTAATGTGCTCTACAGGAACAAACTATTATTATTTCAGATAACATAAAAAATGTACAACAAGAAAACTTCCTAAAGTCAACTGATGCTTTTTCCCATTCTCCCTAAAGAGAGTGCATTATATGAAAATACATGTTTTTAGTAATCTGAAACTCTTGTTACTAGAATTTAGATTAAGTAGAAAAAATGGGAAGTTTTAAAGAATTCTTGGAGGAATACTACTATTGATATTGAAAAAGGCATGGCTTAGAACATGTTATGAAAAATTTATTAATGAATTTACCTGCCTTTTTAAGGATATTAAAGCTAACTGACATACTAGTATTGTCATAGAGACAAAAAGATATTCCCTGCACAAAACTGAAAAGTGCTGTTAGAAAAATACTTCTTTAGGCTACATGCAGTAATAGTGGCTTTCCTACTATGAAAGAAAGGGAATGAAAGAAAGAAATAAAATAAAAATCATAAGCTTTGTAGAAAGAAAAAATTATTCAAAGATACTTGCTACATGAGAGAAACTTGTTAAAAAAATAAGGGCAAAATCAGTGTAAAGAGAAGGTATAATACTGTGAAAAATTGTAGTATATTTTATACATACACTACTTAAATTTAATTCTTTTGCAAATTTTAGTAAAATTTAATAGAATTAGCTTTGTTCTTATACCACTGTAGGACTGTAATCATTGATTGAAAGAAAAACAAATTTCTTTTGTCATTAAATATATGTAATGCAAATCAGAAGTTACCATCTTATTTTAGTATTGACTCTTTAGTTAGGCTGTAGAGTGGCTGTTATATTCCAAATGGCATTATTTGATGTGCAGTCCATTAATCTTTAGCTATTGAGTAGAAACCATTATCAGTCATAGGTCAGTTTGGGATGTTTGCATGAGAACATGTTGGGTAGGACAAGAGAGACCTATTCCCAACACTAGAATATTTTTTTTTTGGTGGGAGGACCTATCTACTATTCCAGAAATCAGAAAAACTGTTTTCTCTGAATGTGTGATTTGATACAGTGAGTAAGAGGAAGTAGTCACTTAGCAGACTAAACGGAAGGTAAATTCATGGTCATTTTTATATCAGGGAGACTCTTGCCATTGAGTTTAGCATTTCAGTCTTTTTCAAATCTGGAGGAAAGGTACAATAGACAGATATAGTACCATTAAAGTAAGAGAAGAAAACATTTGGGTTCTACATAAAATTTAACAGAAACTCCAAGGAATAACTGAGGTGAAGAATACTCTCTCAATAGAGAATGAAATATTCATGACCTGGGTTTTTAAAATCTAGGCTTGATCAGTTATATTTATTGTACAGATAGCTACTTATATTGGCAAGGAGAGGGACAGATGACTTATATAGATCCTGTTCAGCTTTAATATCTATTAAAGCATGGAGGCATTCCAGGAATGAACTGACTGGGTTCGGGGAAGTTCAATAGCTCCCAACATGGAAGCACCTGCCTGCCTTGCTACCTCAATTCAAACTAATTTGCAAATCTGTTCTTCACAAAGCTGCTGATTAAATGAGCTAAGTCATTCATATAATTTTTTTTTTCTGAAAGAGGAAGTCTGATAAAAACAATGTGAAAAAATAGCTGCAGAGGCACATAATGAAATTAAAGTATTAAGAGTACTGCAGTGCTAGCATGTTTTCCATCTGTTCCTCATGTGCTTGTGCAGCTTTTTGCCAATACAGTCACTAGAAGGAAGGGAGACTTTGTATATTAAAATAGAACCTTGTTTTGTCAAACAAATTGTTAACGAGATTTCCAACCAGGTTTTTTTTAAGGCTTGTGTGTTTTCATTTGTTAAAAGCAGTTCTGGAACAGGCATGCTAGTGTTAGTGGATATTAGTCTCCAATATATAGTAATATGGGTTGGGTTAAAATGAATGAGCGAGTCTTGGTGACTGTCCCAAAGACCTTTTACCTTTAAAAGGCTAAATAAGCAGGAAAATCAGCCATCAAATAAATTCTAGATGCAAAATCTAGGTAAAGTTACGGTGTGGTCTACTTTTTATTACGGATCTTTTAGATAGTGGAAAAAGGGTTTATAGAAGGCAGTAAATTAAAATAGACTGATCCGTTTAGGTAAACTCTGGAACTGGTTTTCTTTCCATAAGAAATTATACTGGAGAGGATCCCTGTGATTCCCCCTCTACTCAGTTCTCATGAGACCCCACCTCTAATACTGCATACAGTTCTGGTGCTCCAACATAAAAAGGGCATTGAACTGTTGGAGCGAGTCCAGAGGGGAACCATGAAGTTGAGAAGGAAAGGAGAGCACCTCCCCTATGAAGGCAGGCTGAGAAAGTTGGGGCTGTTCAACCTGGAGAAGAGCAGTGGAGACCTCAAAACAGCTGTCCAGTATCTGAAGGGAGCCTACAGGGAAGCTGGAGAATGACTCCTCATCAGGAACTGTACTGGTAGGACAAGGAGTAATGGGTTCATACTGGAAAAGAGGCAATTTAGTTTAGATATATGGGAGAAATTATTCACTCTAAGAGTGGTGAGACCCTGGAATAGGTTGCCCAGAGAAACTGTGAATGTCCCATCCCTGGCAGTGTTCAAGGCCAGGTTGGATGGGGCTTTGAGCAACCTGGTGTAGTGGAAGGCACCCCTGTCCATGGAAAGGTGGTTGGAGATAGATGATCTTCAAGGTCCTTTCCAACCCAAACCATTCTATGATTCTGTGATTTTATATTGTAAGTCAGTGTATTGGAAAAGGTTCCTTGTACAATGTTCCAAAATTTAAACTTGTATTTTTGTAAAGACTTGCCTTTCCACTTTGCTTTTTTAATATTGAGGGCTTCTTCAAACAGAATGATATGTATATTTTTTTAAAAATACTTTTTTTAACAAGAAAGCCAATGTATTATTTCTTTGGTCTTCCACCGTGAAAAAACTCAATGCTCCATTTAATGAATACTTTTCCTTCTTTAAATTGTGTTCCTTATTAAAACAGACTGGAAAGTACTAATTATATTAATTGCTTCAAAAAGTAGGATAATACTAGAGTTAAAATGACAGTGACTGTTACATTTTAAATGGTGATCACCTGCATGCATAGTTAGATCACAAACTGTCAAAAGGAAGGTCACACCAGTAGACAAGGCAGTGTAGAATAACACAAAGCATGGGAAATACCAGAGTTATACAATAATAAATATAGGTGATTTTCAGGTTTTTAAATTATAAACACTTGCATTCATAATTAAATTAGACTCTGTTGAGGGAAAATGTCAAAACACCTGTAAATACTGTCCACAGCATTCCTTGTAATGGAGTGCAGAACTTTGGATACTGTTTTGAATCTCAGTCACCATTCTACCATACCAGTAAAAACTGTGCGCCTTCATCTTTCAATAATCCCCCCTTCAGTTAATTGATGTGAGTTCTGGTGTATGTACTGCTCCAGAATTCTACAAAATCACGCCACCTATTTTTGATCAATTACAGTATCCAGTAATACTTATATTTATGCCTATTTTATATATAACTGTTGCAGAATAACAATTACCTGTTGTACTTATTGATGTCACTTATATTCTAGTCCACCAAGTGGGAATTTTACTGGTGACTTGACTGAGGCCAAATAATTGGATGTAGTGAATAAACTGTTCTCTTTTAACAAGCTGCCGGACCAGAACAGAGCAATGTTACCTGATTACATTTGTGCTGTTTGCTCTGTTTTACTTGACAATAGGTGTTCTTAGTGACTTTCACATACATGTAAGGAAGATTACTTCCTACATTTCAGCAAAGGAATAATGTTTTTTAACAAACTGTTGATCATATTGCAAGTGATATGGAAAAGAATAGACAGTCTGCTTTAGGATGACCATAGAAAAGAAAAAGGTTCATTTCTGACACAATTTTACAGAGACACTAAAGTATAGGTCTGACAGTGAAATAAAAATGAAAGATGAGTTTAGATCTTTGATCTGATTAAAGTGCTACCAGAAGTGAGAAATCTGGGGCTTCTAAATCTGGTGACAGGTTTATACTTGCCTGCCTAACAGCACCGTATTGAGGTAGTGTTCCTTGAAGAGCCAAGAGAAAGGTAGTCTTGACTCCCTCCAGTCCTGAAAAATTCAGCACTGAGGATTAGCACCTGAGAGAGTCAACCAAAAAGCCTGGACTGGAACAAAAAGAGAGGAGGAATCAAACAGCTAGGCTTTCATGATTTTGTTTTTCTTTGATTCTTATAATGAATATCAGCTTTTGGTTTTACCATCTGTGAGCTTTCTTGCTGATTGCTATCACAATTTTTTGAGTTTTTGAGAAAGTAATTTTTTAATGGCATGAAACAAAAACCAGTTAGCTCTGGCCTATTCTCAGGGAAATAAGAACTCCAAAGTTAATGTAGATGTCTGTAACTTCTGGTAGCAGGAACAGAGAACAACATAGCAATTAATAATTAGGACAGTAAGATATATTACTTTTCATGACTCTTTATGAAGGAAAGATGACAGATTTTAAATCTCGATCTGTGTTTTTCTGTTTACATTGATATTGGTAAAATTAAAAGCAGATTTTGTGAAGGAAGAATTAAAGTAATTGAGGTAAACACAACCAAAAGTGGGCAAAACACCATTTTAGGCATTCTTACAACTTCATAAATTAGTAATGGCTCTGCTGTGATCAGTTAGAAACACAAAAATCAAAATATGGATGAAAATATGACTTATGCCATTGCACAAATATAAACCTGTACTTTAAAGTTGTAGACCATAATCAGCAGCAACAGTATACTTGCTAGCAATACAAGAAAAAAATCAGAAACATGGCAGAAATAATAAAAAATACTTTACACAATTATCAGACACAGCCTTAGTGTACTTCCAGTTACTGGAGCTGAATTCATGATATGGTTTTTCAGTCATATTACAAAAGTTCTGCTCAGAACATGCTTTCTTGGTTGCACTTTTCACCTCTAGATAACTTCCCTAGCCCCCTACTTTAACAGTATCTTTCTTCAAAGATTCTGCACACTGCTTATGCCACTCTCAGAATTTTAATGTGAATTTATGAGAATATGGAGTGTTATGAACCATTAACATTAAACCCACTGCTAATCCCCACATGGCTTTCTTTATTCTTTTAGATCTGTATATAGTATGAGCTACAGAGAACAATAAAACTGAGTAACTACCTTGGAGAGAGAGCAAGAGCCTGTGTGTGGAACATGCTAAGTAATTATAGTGGTACTACTTGAAGAATGATAGTCAAGGCTGTTTTAAATATAGAACATTTTCAATCAGCTGATTAGCTGTAGTTAAAAAGTAGTTTGCTGACAAAGTTTGCCTTGAGGCCTTCTGTTACCCCAGGGTTAATTTGGATACAAAGTGAATATCAAGTTTGCTTCAAGAAGCAAAAATATGTAGGTTTTTAACACATTCACAATCAATTTTGAATTAGCAACACAGTGAAAAGGGTTTTAATAGCAAATGCTGTTTCCCAGTCTTGTAACTCCAATCTAGCCTCATGTTTACTCAATGCAGTAGAAAAAAATAATTTTAAAGCTTTTCATTCATAATACACAGTGGAACTTAATATTGCTTTTCTAAAATGAAAAATATATATTCTAACAATTCAAATCTAAGATGGGAAATCAAAATGTAGTCTATTGAGTTTATTTACACAGAAATAGCATATTTCTCTTGTTTTCTTGTTCTTTTCTTTCTGTTCTGACATGCACATCTTCAGATTTTGTGATACAACCAGAAAATGACATAGCAGATTTTTCGTACACCCTTTGTCTTAAAGTATTTTTTTTTCAAGATTGTGGCTACAGATCACATCGCTAATGAGAAATAAACAGCTGCATGACATAAAAATAATTAAGAGCAAAACAACACAGAATCCTTCTCCCATTACTGTCTGATTCTGAGTTTACATCATAATTCAGATAAATCCAAATCCAGTGCTACAAATAAAGCTGAAATTCCTCAGAATAAAGTGTGAAAAATGTTGATTTAAAAAAATGTTGGTACAAATGTGTAAATTAGCACACATTGTGTATAAAAATCTATACTCCTGACATGTATTTCATAATGCACTTTTCAGCTTTCCAACTCTGTTGAATGATGGGGGGTTTAGCTTGCTCAAATGAAAGAGCCCAATTGATTTGGCTTTGTGCAAAACAAGTACTTGCATAAATTATAAAAACTATACAAAAAAATAGGCACTACCTTCAATAAACAGCTTGCCTTAATAGTGGACATCTGTCTTAATATCTTAGTTTTAACTTGACCCTGAAAAGGAAGGAAATAATGTCTATAAGTCTTGTGTACGTTAGAAGAAGGAGCTCTCTAGTTTAATGATGGTAAGCAGAATTTGAAAAAAAACCAAAGCAAACAACAACAAAGCCACAAAATTTAGTCAGCAAAGTAAAAAACACAATTATAGAAAGAAGCAGTTTTAAATGGGTAATCAAAGGAAATTTGAAAAGAAACTTGAAAGGAAACATACAACCTAGAAAAGCTGAATTTTATGCAGCCTATTAGACATTTTTCCTTCTACATTTCCTAGTGCTTAGGAGGTAACAACTGAGTCAAACTAGTTCTATTTAAAATGGGATATTTTGCAGACAAAAGCAAATAGTTTAAAATATGTACATGTACACTTCAGAGCAGACATATAAGGACCAACATAAACTGCAAAAGACCTCCTGACAACACAGATTCCAAAAAATAATGCAGAGAACAGATGAGACCAAGAAAAATTAATGTGGCTAGAAGTTCTTTGTAGATCAGTTCTGAGCATACAGGGTCACAGTGAGCTCTCTCATTTGAGTATAAAGTGTAACAGATAAATGAAGAAAAAAGTTCTAAGCAAATTATGTATAAATAATTTACATGAGCTGTTTAACTGAGCTTTTGACAAGAAATAAAAACAAAGGAGGATGAAGTTAACTTACAGTAAGATCATAGAACCCCAGACAAAAAGATAAGATATTCCCCTGCCACCAATGAGAGACATAACTTGTTATAAGTATTTTTAAAGGATATCAAAGCATAAGAGGTTAGTTAAGTTAAAGCTAAGGCCAGAAATTAAGAAGGAGAAATCCTATTTGGAAAGGGTATTTTATGTGTACCTTAAGTTCTTACCCTTGAGGCTTTGTGTACTACCTGTTACACATGGAATAGTACAGGATCTTTTTTATCTAATATTTCTAGGCAAAAAGTCCTTTTGAAGACTACAGGAAGAGAAATTGAAAACTTCCAATCCTGAAGAATGGGTTGTTTAAAAAACTGAAATGTTGAAGTAAAGATGGAAACACATTCAAGTCATATTTGAGTAAAAACAAAAGTACCATGCTATGGTCTCTTGTATATAAGCTAGTTTATTTTACACTGTTATTTTTAAAGTTATTTTAAACTTGATTTCATAAACTTCTACAGAGACTGTGGAAATCTTTCAGAGGTCTAGAGAGTTTGGCTTTTTCCACAGATACCTTTCTTGGATTTTAAATACCAAGTCAAAATTTTGTTACAGTTCTTTTATATTATAACTCTCTACAGGTATGTTTTTCCAAGTGCAAGTAAAAAGAGTTCCCATCTCCCTGTAATGACTTTTATTTGTCAGGAAAGTATTTCCAATGAGTCACACATCTGCAGACCACATACACACTTTTTAGCATTAACATGTCTCATGCATTCTGTAGGATTAGATCCTGCATATCTATAAAAAGACAAATGCATATGCTGTTTTTCATATAATTACTTCTGCAACAACTCATAAATAGATAATTCCTTTTATGCCATTGAAAGTACTTACTGTAACTGAGCCACTACAATGCCACCTTCTTGTCTCTAACTGGACTCCCTCATGCATGGCTGAATATATAGAACTCTGATAAGCAGTTACCTAGTTGTTGTTTCAAGACTTATACCTTCCTTTTCTTCCTCCTCCTTCCAAGACACAGCTTCCAATGTCACCAACATACTTAGCCACTAGCTTATATTGAGGAAGCGTCAGGACTGTCCCTAAGTTCTCACCTGGGATCCCCCTGGGATCCAGTGGGTGAAGCTCTTTATCTTTGCATGCAACACAGTACTGCTGATTGTAGTGTACTTTAAGTGGTTCAGTGTAGAATTACAAAAATAATTAGAAGAAAGCTTAGCTTCAAATTTCTCTGCTGCCGTGATATGCTATCCTCTTCCTACAGACTGGTGTTTCCTAGCAATTCACAGTCACATGTAATCATTAATGCCCCTGGTTGAATCTCAAGTCTTTAATTGGGCTGTTGAAGTGCAGACAGCTCAAGCCTCAAGTGACTATTTCTTTTACAATTTTGACATCTGTTGTAGAGATATCTGGCTGCAAAGAATGTTAAAAGACATCCTGACAGGATCTATGGATAGTTCATCCACTCAATCAGAGTTATCTTCTCTTTTATAATTGTAATTACTTTTGTTCATTAAATGATTGCAAGAGCTGAAATTTTGTAAACTTGAAATGAGATTCAACTTGTGAATTGGAATTTGAGTCCATGTTGTCAATTTAAAATCATGAAGTATACAACAAAAAATGATGCAATATGCAAACTCTCAGAAAAACAATGAGTTTTCCAGCATTTCTACTTTCCAGAAATATGAGGATAGTTAAACACCTACTTGTGAAGGAACACTTCTTTGATAACTCCCATATTTAATTACTCTTGCTTTCTAGCTGACTGCAGCTTTCCTAGAAGTACTGAATTTCTACAGAATGGATAATTAATTAATTAAGGACATGGTTTCTGAAGTTATCAGAATCTGACTTATCTTCCTTAACTGAGACATGCTTATTCTAACTGATTGATGTATCCTTTCAAACTTGAAAGTTCCTGGTATTTTACTGTCATGTTATCCAAGTGAATCTAGAGGTAATGGCAGAAATTCCTACTGTAGGAGGAAGAAACAGTTGCAGATCAGTCTGCATTCCTGTTAATTAATAGCTGTTTTCTAGAAAGTGTTTCTGATAATATGTGCTGACAATCATGTTGTATCAGTCAAGAAAATTCCTACTTTTTCTTAAATGTGTTCCAAAGATTATTGCCCAGAATGTGTGAAATAACAATTGTTTGTTTGTGTTTTTTTCCAGCTAGTGGTGGTCTTTTTAAAATGAAAAGTTATTATATTTGCATTTTCTCCCTGGTAGGATCTGATAAACTTAGATGACTTTAGATGTCCACCTTCCAAATTACTATTTATAAGAGTACTCCTCAGCACCTGCCACATCCTGAATATCACACAATATGCTTCGTTTGTTGATCTGAAAGCTCACAGTACTTCAGCACTTTCCAGATTATTCTAGCTTATCCTAATCAACAAGACATCTGGCTCCCAAATTCCATAGGTGTACAAAAGAAAGACTGATAAATGCTTTAACCACTTTAGCTAATACTTCCTAGAGAAACTGTCACATCACAAAATAAATTTATGACTGAAGAAGGTCTGCAGCACTGAAAGGAAAATCAAAAAAGCCTCTGATTACAGCCAGTATTATTTCTTAGTCTCTGTTCTTTAATTATGCTTAACAATGCACACATTTAGTTTAAGGAGTAAAGATTTCAGGTTCTCAAATGCATACTAATATTAGTTATTATATTTTAGTTTTGTATAATTCCTGTTTGGCTTTCTGTCAAAGTGGTCAAAAACTCTTTCAACTCTTGTGAAAGCATTGAAAGAGCCTCCACCATAAATAACTTGGGACTTACTGTTCAGGAAATGTATGTAAAACTTGAGGGTACTAAGTTCTTTACTCTAGAAACTGAATATTTTTTCTCTTTTCCATGTGCAAGTGAATGCAGCATTAATGGTTGTCAATAAGCTAACCTCAGTAAGTGTAGTATATTTCTGAAACTGTGGATGGGCTTGTTTTTCTTTGGCCCTAATTCCCTGTACTGCACATACAGCAAAACTCAGATCTGTATGCTTAGTGTTTCCTGACCTGTTTTATACAAATTTCATGATTTTATGTATTTTATAGATCAGCTTTCTAAGGCACGCTGTTGGCTGCTCCTGAAATGCATATACTTATCTAACATTTTTGGAACTTTCTTGGTAGCAAGATACTTGGGATTTAGGTAGGTATATATGCACCTACTATATCTTAAATTAGATTTAACTTTTAGTCTATTTTCACTTTTACCAGTTAGTTCACTTGTAATTTATAGTTCTTTAATTTTTTCCTTTGTGCATCCCCAAGGCAACATAGGACTCAATAAAGCTATTTGTTGCTATAGGCAACAAATTGTTTTTCAATATATTGTCAGACTGATGATATCATTTGAATTTTGATGCTTTGCTGCAATACTGTCTTTATGATTGTTGTCATGGAGGGAGATAAAAATATTTTGATTGGTTGGCACATTGTACGTGTGAGCTATCACTGTTTCTTGTACTGCTTTTTAAGATGAAAATGGTAAATAAAGGACTAGTCCCATCTGAGCTGATCCTTGGGGAGAGATAATCCTTCAATTTGATGAAAAATGACCCTGTTTTGAACAATTTCCTGGGAATTTAAAATGCCAATATATTAGCAGTCACACTATTTTATAACACGAGTGCATCACTAGCATATTTCACTGATTTGAGTACTGAGAATACAGGGTAAAAACCTAGAATTTATTTTTTAAAGTTATTTGTATGTAGAGTTATCACCAGAAATATCACTTTGAGTATTATTAATAAATATTTGTGTTACTGGCAAGAATAAATATGTGAACATATGTCATAAAATTAAATGCGGTATTACTGATGTGAAAATTTTTACTCATTTTGGTCCTCAAATATTTGTTTTCTCAAATTGCAGCAACAATGACAGGTATGATCACTGATAAAACCCTAATACTATCCCTTCAATGAAAATCCTTTTCCCCTTGAGTAGCTCTCATACATACTAGGAAAATTGTTTCTTTGCTCTTCTTTGCATACATTTAATATTTTTTTTATTTTCCCCCTGAGATGGAAATTAATGTTGCCCAATGGATGGCTGTTGCTAATTGTAGAATAGAAAGTAATCATAGTACAGAAAGTTAAATTGAATGTTAAATAAGTATCTCTCCTGTTGCATTAACTCAGTGAATTGCAGATCATTAATAGTATCTCTAAAACTAGCTTGTTGGGGAAGACTTAAAATCAGAGAATTGTTAAGACTGGAAAAGACTGTAAGATTGGGTGCAACGGATACCTCAGTACTGCCATGTTCACCGCTAAACCGTGTCCCCAAGTGCCAAATCCACATGCCTTTTGAGCACTTCCAGAAATGATTTTACCACTTTCCTGGGCAGCCTGTTCCAATGTCTTCCTTTTCAGTGAAGACATTTTTCCTCTGGTTCAGTCTAAACATTCTCTGGGCTAACTTGACACCATGTTCTGTCACTTGTTGCTTGTGAGAAGAGAGCAACCCCCACCTGGCTACAATCTCATCTCCTCTGAGCCTCCTCTTCCCTGGGCTGAAAAATCCCAGCTCCCTCAGTTGCTCCTCATAAGACTTGTGCTCCAGACCCTTCACCAGCTTTGTTGATTTTCTCTGGACATGCTCCAGGGCAGGGTGAAGAAGGACTAGCAGGATGCCACAGGAATCCTTATGCTGGTGATATCCTTCTACTTAATCTCTCTTTCACTTCCCTTCCCTCCTCCTAGTTCTTTCTTTCTCTCTACCTCACATTTACTGTTTAATAAAATTCATACTATTGACTTTGGCATATGGTCTCATTTGCCACTCAATTCAGGCAGAGATATCTCTTATAAACAGATCATAACACCATCAGAAGCCTCAAATATTGTCTCAGTTTTGTGTCAGGAATTTTGTCCTCAACTAACAAGGATTTGTAGATCAGATTTTTGCCATTGGTATTTATTGAAACCAAAGCAGCTACCACGTTTATGGTATATTATGCCAGAATATGGAAAGAAGGTAAGAGATACTGAGTTTACTAATCACATCCATCTTAAGTATAATCACAAGATTGGCTGATTTAACTCTTAATTTAAACCTTATTAATATCTTAATTGGTAAATGTGAATGATTTTCTGGCTGTGGTGAAACTGGGCCACCAACAGCCTGAAGAAATCAAAGCCTTAATTAAAAAAATAAAACAGACTAAAGAAGACTCTTTTTTTCCTTGCAGATATAAATGATAATAATTTAAAAGTACTCATTAAAGGAAGCCTGTAAATGATAAATAAATCAACCAACCAAAATTGAAAAAACCAAAATGTTCCTTTTGTAAACTACATTATGTTAAACAAGAAGGAAACAAAAGAAGGTCCAAACAACTACAACTTTTTCAAATGCTATTTTTCTCTAGTTTGAGCAAAAAAAAAAGGAAGGAGAGAATTAGGATTTTAGGAATTTCTCAGTGGATTGTGAAGCTCAACAACTAGGCTGAAACAACATAGTGTTTGGCAGATGTTATAATAGGGGAATGGAAAGGCTGAAAAAAAAAGATGTCAGTGAAGCCTCTTAAAATTTAAGATCTTAATCCAGGATGTCCCATTGAAAAGACTGGGTTAATGATGAGTTTTGCTATAAATTGCTTCATATAGAAAACATAAATTATCCTTATACTCTATTTCTTCGGTTTGGGATGAGAAGATAGCTGTAGTTTCTAGTAAGTCAGCAAAAATGGACTTTTCACCTGAACTTCCCACCTGCACTCAAGAATGTCAGAGAATTATAAACTACTCTGAATAATAAACTTTGTATCTATGTGTGACCAGCAAAGAAGGCAATGGAATATCTTTTTTCACCTCTTTATGTCATCTGTGGAAAGTCACAAAGAGTAGATAATGCTCAACTGCAAGAATAGTAATTGTGTTTGTTCACCAAATAAGAGTAGCCTCTATGTATTCTCCTTGAGCATCTGTTCAAGAAAGGCAAGAAGCAACTCTTTCATTAATCACTGGATGTCATGTGCAATAAATCTACCTCAACTCAACATGATACAGTTTTTCCAAGTACTCAGTTCATTTGTAAATGTTATGTGTACGTCAGTCCAAAATGGGTTAGCCCTTTCCTTCATCATGCTGCTTAAGAGTTTATTCAGCTCTGCCAGAGTTGCCAGGACACTACCAAGACATTCTTAGCAAGCTAATTAGTACTGACTGTGCTATGCTTATGTACCAGTAACTATTCTGTAGATGTACAAAATGCAATTCAGATATACAAAATGTAATCTACCATCTACAGCCTGGCAACTCTAAGAAAAGACGGTCATTTGCTTTTTTTCTTCTCTTTCTTCTCCCTTTCTTTTTTTTTTTTTTTTTTTTTTTCTGTCCTCTCATATAGTTAGGAAGAATATCTTGTATTTTGAGCAAAAAATCTATGGAAAGTACAAAAGAATTGTTATGTTTTCCAGAATGGTAGGTGCAACAGATGAATAACTGAAACAAGAAAGGTACCATAGGACAATAATTTCTCTTTTGTTCCTGATTTTCAATTTCCATGTGCTGAATTCAGTGAATAATTAGCAAGTTTTGAACTTCATGGTACCAAACCACAAACAAAAAAAGAATTATTAAAGTAGTCTGGGAGTCACAATACATTTTAAAGGATAGAACTTCAATTACAGACTTCTTCAAATTTTAAGTGTAGGCCTTTATTAACCCAGTCATAGCACACAAAGCAAATAATTTGATCGAGTTATAGAGTATCATACAATATTCAAACATAGGAAAAAGCTATGATCAGTAGATTAATACCTTATTCTTCTCCACAACTAAAGAGGGAGGCCTTGTATTGCCAAATCCCTAAGAACCTTAAATCTGAACATGAGGTTTATCTGAGCAGAAACTAAAGATTCCCAGGTGGCAGCTTTGGCCCCTGGAAAATCTGCACTGTAAAACAGCTGAGGTCAGGAAGCTACCCCTAACTATCACAGGTTACATCATCAACTGGATTTAGAATTTTTATGATAACACAATAAAGGAAAATTAGTAATTCTGAACAGAATTGGTCTGTTTACAATGCAGATTTTGTTTTCTGATAAAAAAATATGATAATCAATTTTTTTGAATTCTACTAGGGGTTTTTCTGCCACACATTTAATGGGAATAAATGAAGCACAGGTCTTCACCAAAGAGGAAATAATAGAACTGGGATCAACTGTTCTTAGTTTTACAGATGTCCCTATAATGATCATCTGTTAGATGCACAGAGAAATGTTGATATCTTCATGATTTCTTAGTTTTTAGGGAGGCAGACTATTTTATTAATCTGGGTGACAGGGGAATAATTTGATAAGGACCTCTGTCCCTTCTCTTGGTAAATTAAATTTAATTCTTTCATAAGAAAATCTGAAGAAATATTAGTAGTCATTTCATGACCTGCACATATTCTATTTAAGTGAAAACACATGCAAAAAAAGGAAATCTGGGGGTAAGAGAAAACCTGAAGAAATCTTGTAAGAAAAAATTCCAACAGTCTTTGCCAAGTGTAAGGAATCTGCACATATTCATCAAAAAGATATTGAATTGTATAGCTTTGTATTCTGATATCTACATTGAATATAATGTGGTGACTGAAAACTTTGTGGCAATAACTTCTAATGTGTGCTATCTTCTTTGCAATTAGAATTTCCATCCATTTAGTACAATAGATTTTGTTTTGTAGATGTCACATATGTTACATTAATCCCCAGGTAAATTAGTTATAATATATTTAGTAACTGGCAATCAAATTGAAGAGTCAATATTCTCAGAATAGTTTAATTTTATATTCAAATAATGAAATATTGCTAAAAATGCTGGTTTATGTTTGCTTATCATTGCATACCAAAAATATGAGATACTTCAGCTGTCTACATCTGATTTCAAGCTTAAAACAATAATCTAGACTCCCCAGTACTATGAAAAGAAGCTGTCAAAAGAGATTTTAAAAAGTATGGAGTAATGCAAAAGACAGGATAACACTTATTATTGTGGATATTATAAAATCTTGAACTATTACAATTTTTAGTAACTTGATGTTCCAGCACCATTCCTACATTTTGTTTGGAAGAGCTGTTGATGGTCAAGAAAATACACTGACAAAATCTATTAGCAGTTGGTTTGGCTTTAACTTAAATAATTCTTCCCTCATCTGAAAGTTTGTATTTTTGTTGGGTGTTTTTTTTTTTTTTTTCTTTTTAATTCACAGGCTATTAGAGAATTAGGTAGGGTTTTATATAATAAAACATTACAGTAATGACTAAAATAAATCAAGAATTTTAATATTTTCATAATTTTACTTGGTGTTTCAGAGTAAAAAAAAGGTTTCCTACATAATTTACTCCTTGGATACTCCTTGGGAAAAGAAAGGAAGTTGAATTTCCAAAGTCATTTTCATTTTTTTATTAAGTTTTGTAATCTCCCGAGTTATTAGAATTCTCCGACTTGCCTAGAGTTACAGATATTTGTGCTGTCCTTGTCCCTTTTAACTTTGATCAGCATCAGCTGGAGTCAAACACAAGTTATATTATGTTCTGTGTTCAATAAAAATGTATAGACATAGGAAATCTCTCATAAACTGAGCTTTTTCTTAGTTATTCTCTAGGTCTCATATTAAGCATTTTTATGTTTCTGATGTTCTGAAAAATATATAGATTATTTTTATTTCTTTAAACAATTACAACTCAGCTACTGCATGTTGTATTGCAATGTAACAGTAAATAAGTGACAAAAACATTTGCTGAGAAAAATGTGTGTTAAAATGGTTTTGTAACAATCTGTCTTTAGCTCACATCTTGATTTGTAAAGTAGTAAATCTATTGTAGTAAGTAGTAAATCTTGGCAGTGAGTTAAATCTATTCATGTATTTAAAAAAAAATTTTGCTGTACAAACAAAATTAGGAATGCATCTGCTTTTTACCCACAATAAATTACAGTGGAGGAAGATATCTTTAGAAAATTAACAGTCTCCCTATGCATATTAATACTTACTGCTACTGGACTTATACTGGTCATACTTGCAACACCCTTATTATTCCTACTCCCTGCTAACATTAATGTTAAGAGTTACACAGATACTGGAATTTACCCAAATTGTTAAATGACCAAAAAAATTGCTTAAGCATAGAACATAAATTAGAAGTGAAGAAATAACCTTCCCTCTGAGAAATGTAGGCACACACATCTTACCTATATTCTCAGAACATTGTGATCGCTGTTAACATTTCAGAAAGAATAGCTTGTCCAGATTTTAATAACACTAATTAAAAACTAATTATTAAAAGTATTTTTGTTTTTATTTTACTTTACTGGACCAATAAAATATATTAAGTAATGATTTTAACCCATTGGAACTTCTGTCAGTCAGAAAACCAAAAGACGTTCAGTTTGGGAGTCATGGACAATAAATAATAACTATCAAATGCTATTTTAGAGTCTTTATTTCTTTTTTTAAAATTTATTCTGATAAGTCTAAAATTTAAGGGTATTATTTGAGAGATAAAATGACAGCATAAAAAGGACACATTCAAATGTGATTTCAGTGATAGAATAAGATTTTTCTTCTTATTACTGTTAGACTAGACTTACACAATAAAAATTTTCTCTTCCTATTCTTCAAAATCTCTATTCCAAAGCTACAAAGCTGTTTTCTTTTTCCTTGAAAAGAGTAGCCTAATGAATAAACTAAAAATTTTAATTGTAAGTTGAAATTGCATGTGTCTAAATTTTGCTCTACTGCTGTCAGTCTTGCTGGTAAGTTAGATTTCAAAAGATTGAATATCATCATACTTGTCTGGTGGCAATCAGCATGGCTACAACTCTATGTATACAGTATTCCTTGACAACAAAAATCCCCCACAAACAAAAAACAAACTTGTTACTTTTTGAACTGTGAAAATCCTTAAATTTTTAGTGACGTGCACTATATAAAAGGTTATACTTCTAATAAATGCACATTATATTTTGGTGATTAATCATTGGGACTTTTTTTTAATCAGTCTATCTCTTCGTGACTATGCCAATGGCTTGGTCATCTTTTAGTCTATATACATGTGTTTTGCATTATGTCTACTGGACTATGACATGGTTGCAAATAATTTATAATCTGATCTCTGAATCCCTATTTAATTCTTGTTTTATGGCTTAGATTGTAGCTTCTATGCTTTTGGAAATAGCTTTCACAGAGTTATTAACAAACAAACTGATAGACTTCAACCTCTTGTGGTTATTGAAAAAAAAGCAAAAACATTGCAATAGAGAAAAATTGCTAACCCTGTTTTATTGACCTCATTCTGTTTCAGAATGTCTCATGCAGATGGTATGCATAGCTATTATACATTATCTGGTTTGTCCAATTAAATTTCTTGATAGTAGGCAAAAATCTTTATCCTTGAATTTATGTCAGAGATAGGAAGATATTTTCTGAATAACCTCAGAACTCCATTGAAGGCAAAAATGAATGCTGAAGTGGGATAGTTTTATGGCAGGAAGACTTAGGTAAAAGGAAAGGCTAGTGATGGGAAAGGTGGCTCTGATTTCCTGATGTGGAACAGACTGGAAATATTCTCTTACCAATAGCTGGCAGTTGATATATCTTGGTCTCATTTTTGGTAGGATCCTAATAACACAAGTCCTGTCTTTCCAATGCTTCGAACCCCCCAAAATATAAGAAATAAATGATAATAAAACACTAGTGATGCCTCCAGAAACTAAATCTTAAATCTTTGTTTTCTAATAAGACATTTATTGGAAGGAAAATATGAGCTAGTGACAAAGTATAGGCATAAAAAATATAATACAATATAATGAGAATATGACTTCATCCAAGTATTTAACTCATCTTTCTTAACTTTCCTATTAATTTTGGTGAGCTTTTGTCTTTTGAAATAGTTAGCAGCACTACTGTCTATATTACATATTTTTAGTTTTTGGTTTTTTTTAAAAATGATATATCATTCATACTGAGCCATGGCATTGTTTATAGATTTGAAAAGTAGAACTATTTTATTTACGTGATTGCGTATTTTTTATTTTACTTCTGGCTTCTGAATCACTCTTCTTCATGTTCTTTGTGTCTTCACACATAGAACACATTTGTGTCTAGTTCTTTATGAGAACTAGAAATACACTTTTTGTGAAAGCTGAGATTCTGATACTGTTGGTTTTCTTCAAGCACTGGACTATGTGATAGATATACAATATTAATATATTTGTGAAGAATGGCAAGAGTCAACAACACTGAGAGCAGAATCTTGCAAGTGGGTTTTCTTCTTCTATTGTGTCAGATAAATGGATAAATTAAAAAAGGAGGGAACATAATATCATAGTTCTGGCTGGCAAGCCCTTCCTAAAACTTAGGCTCTTAATAAGATAGATGGAACATTTCAGGAACATGTGCTGAAAATTTCTCTAGACTTGAAAATACTTTTAGGAAGACCCTGAGAAGTTCCAGAGTGCTGCTGAGCAGATGCAGTTAGCACGGACTCCAAAGGCATTCTAGCTGCTGCACTACAGAGTTGTGTAGGCTGTTTACTTTTTATAGAAGCAAAGGAAAGGAATATGCAGGATGTGGTGCACTGCAGCAGTTATGCTGCATGTTGTACTAAAACCCACTTAAACCACCCCATGATTTGTTACATTAGATTATAACTGCAGGCAAGCTTCCACTATATTTCCTACTCCACACGTGGGGGAAAAAAAAAAAAAAAGGTATAAAGACAATATTTTGGGTGTGCCTCAAATATCACTCAGATGTGCACTAGAGATTCAGCTCATATAATTGGGAAGCTGTTATGAAGCATAGTGAATGTGATGGCATACAGGAAAATGAAGTGACAGAGTTTGCATCTATCTTAAATATCTTGCAGGGGAAAAATTAAAATTTTTAACAATGTTTAAATGAAAATGGATTAAGTTTTTTCTTTCACATTTGGAAAAAGTTCCCAAGACTTTTGACCTTCCATCAACATCTTACAGATGCTATTTTGTGCTAACCTGTTGGCCTGTTTCTCAAGACATGGCACAGTCTGAGTACCTGTGAAGGGGAATGTCAATGTCTGTGTACTTGTCTTCATAGTTTGGAAATTATTCCTAGACACAGCTTTTCTTGCCTCAGAATCCTTTCTGATGCCTGCAGGTGAATCCAGATTCTTCTGTTTCAGAAAATCCTATCTGATATCCTGCCTGAATTTTTTGTGTTTCTGTTTCAAACTATTAAATGCACATAAATTGCAACATAGATGGATAGACGTGATCTGTGTTAAAAATTCATGAGTCATTCCTCAGAGACCTTGAAAAAGTTTAATAAAACTGTTACACTTTTCATTCATATTTTCATTTTTAAACCTTAAGTTGATTCAGTCACTAATATATGGGATATCTGTTCTTGATATTCTGTAACAGTAAACCATATAATACATTTTGTACAAGGTTTATCTACATAGCTATACAATACTACAATATTTACAACATTCTATATAGTGTGCAGCTGGTTTCATTCATTGCTTGGTATAATGTGAGTTAAAAAAAATTTAAGTCTGAATGTGTCCCAAGTTATCTGGCAACCAATATGTCCTTATTGGTTAAAATGTGCTAATGGTTCCTACTAATACTTTGTTTCCTTGGGTTAACATTGCTATTGTCATTTAGATCGACATTTACAATGTGCCTTTTGTGGCTTGTACCTTAATAAAATTATTTAATAGGTTTCATTTTACCAGATTCAATTATTATAAACTCACAAGAGTTTTAATACTATTTTTTTAATTAGCTCATGGCAATTGCATAGAAAACAGAAACCAATAAATTTAACAAAGAAAATCATTTAGAACTGCCCAATTTTATTTTCCATTGCTTTTTATTTCTATAATTTTTATTATTAATTAACCTTTAAACTGCATAAAAAGAATGTTGCACAGTAGGCAACTAATTTCTCTCTCTGTTCATTGCTAAACAATTCAGTATCTTTCTTCAACTTAAATTTTATAGATTAACTCAAACTTTCTTTGAATGATCAGTAAGGAAGAAACACTGGTAATAAAAAAGTATTTTCCCACATATTTTTATGTACATGTTTTATACCACTGTAAGTTGGATTACACAGGTGAATTTTAGTGCAAACAAGAATATTTGTTTGATCTAATTTTGAGTTTGTTTTGATAGAGTGAAAATGCAATTATAAAGTGAAGCTATTAAAAGGAAGCTAGACCTTAAATATTGCATCAAAAAAGTATATAATGGGTGACATATTTCAGAGTAGTAAACCTGCAAATTAAGACATTATCTGCAAAACAGCTTATTTCTCTCCATTTCATTTTAATTTGAACCTTATCTCCCACACAACACTGGATTGTTCCTTCAGGCAATAGCCATAGGAAATAATAATTGCATTTTCAGTACAGGAATACAAAAAATATCATTGAAACATTGTTTAAAATATCTGCATTTGTTTTTAAACATAACATGTTGTCTTTAGAATCAGACCTATAATGTGAGCTGTTAGCTGTTCTCCAGAGGAAATGGTGCTATATTCCCCAGATAGTCCAAATCGTGAATTTGTGGTGCAGTCATATGTACTAAATTGCTTCAAACATGTATGAGAGGAAGGAAAGTGTCAGTTCAAGCAATTCACTGGTCCAGACAGATCTGTGTGTAAAACACTTAAGTGTAGATGTCTAACAGGGGATGCAATATCAGTGTTTGAGCATATTGTCTTTTAAATCAAAATAAAAGTAATTATCCAAAGTCAACAAATTAATTAATATTGAGATTGAAAAATTAAATATTGTTACTGAAAAATCACATAACTTTCTCTTTTTTCCTCATTCATCACCTGTAACAAGGTTCTGAACTGTAGCTTTTCCAAACCTCATGTTTGAGAGGAAATATTCTGTGCTCATGTATGTCAGGGCATTACAAAATCTGACTATCCCTAGTCAGCCTCCCCAGGGCTTTCCCCAGCCCTGCCCATGGCCTAGAATCCCACTGCATCCCAGCCCAAGTCCATGAGTCCCCACTCCAGTCATGCCATAGGAGTGCCCCATTCCTGAACAGTTATCCTCATTTCCTGGCTGGGCCTCTAACCTGTCTTCTCTTCTTATCTTGCTTTTACCTGATGAGCGCTGGCCTTTTAACAGAAGCTGTTTCTCTTCTCAGCAGCTCTGTGCTGTCTTGTTTTGTCCCCTCCCCCTCTCTTCCCACCTCCCTGGGGAGTAGTCCAGCTCACTGTTCCCTGACACTGTGTGTATAAACACAGATTTACCTGCAAATTCCCAAATTCCTACTCCTCCCTGCTGCCAGCTCTCCTTTAGATCTGTGTTTGCTTTCTCTCAGTTCAGTTCTCTGAAGTGGTGCACTGGAGGTCAAGCTAATGGCATGGCTAACATTGAGCAGGAAGAGTATTCTTTGGAAATCTGAGAAAGAAGAAGAACCTCCTAGTGGTAGCTAACTCACCTCTAAGCCTGGTCTATGAAAGTTTTGTTCATATTGTTATTTTCTTACTCAGAAAATTAGAGACATTGACCTATCTAGTGATTACTATGCCAGTTATGTATGCATCTTAAAAACAAACAAATAAGAAAAACAAAAAAATTTCTAAACCTATTGCCCCAAAACTGGAATGATGAACATATAATTAATAGCAGATGACTTGATTTTCCTTCCATAGATTGATTTTATCAGCCTAGGAAGACAATTTTTAGATCACTTAAAAAGCATTTTCACTCCACAGAACCATAGCATATCACAGCTAGCTCCATGAGAAGAACCGCTGTTCTAACAATATGAGTATACTGCAGATTACACCTAAACCGATACATAAATCTCATGCCTGTCTTAAAAATATACACAGTCCATCAATATGGCTAAATATACTTTATTCTCTGCATTGTCCCTGTTCATAGGTATTTCTAAGTTTTTCAGACTTGTCTCCCTGCTGGAGGCTGCAGAGAACTGCCCTGTGTAACGCCCTGGTCCCCGCATGGCGAGTTTATTTAAAAGGGGCTTAAGGGACTACTTTTCCCTGAGGTAGAGGCATATGAGAAATGTGAAAATGTTCTCAGGAGATTAAAAAGCAAACTTGTAAACTTCAGAAGATCAGTGTATTAAGATAGAGTTTTCTCATAGCAGCCCTCACAGTGCTGTGCATTGGTAGCTGGAAAGGTGTTGATACCACACCAGTGTTTTGGGTACAGCTGGGCAGGGCTGGCACAGCATCAGCACCGTCTCTCAATATTGCCCCTTCGTCAAGGGGCTGGGAGTGGGCAAGATCCTGGGAGGGGACACAACCAGGCCAGCTGACCTAAATTAACCAAAGGGATATTCCATACCATATGATATCAGCTCAGATATAAAAGCCAAGAGAGGGAAAAGGGATGGAGGAGGGGTATTCATTTTTTGCAGTGTTTGCCTTCCAAAGCAACTGCTACACATGCTGAAGCTCTGCTTCCCAGGAAGTGGCTGAACATCACTCAACAGTGGGAAGTAGAGAATAAACTTTTTTTTTCTCTTTGCTTATACATGTACAAGCTTTAAATTTTGCTTTAGCAAACTGCCTTATTTCAACCTCTGAGTTGTTTTCCATCTTGTTCTCTCTCCCCTGTCCAGCCAGGAATTAGAGTGGTAGAATAGCTTGGTGGGCAGGCACCTGGTGTCCAGCAAAGGTCAACCCACCCCAGTCAGGAACTCAGCAAAATTTAAAGCAATCATTCATAAAGCATTTCAGAAAGCATTAACTTAGAAAACTAAGCCATCCAACCTTAAATTACCCAGATTTCAAGAAGAGGAAATTAGGAATAGAAAATGAGAGAATAAGAGAGAGAAGAGAAAAACAGAGCTACCACCTCTTGGATCCAGTGCGGTCTCAGCTGCCATTAAATGCAAGGATAATAGGAACATAACAAAGTGGGTCTCTGTGCAATGGTTTTTATCTGCTGTGGCCACCCCCCTCCCAGGTGGGGCTTCTGGTCTTATCAGCACTCTATGGCTGGATTGGGGCTCAAGGGGCTCATGTGGGGCATTGCTTCAGGTGTGCCAGGAGTGCCAATTACTGATAGCCATTCTGGGCTGGACTAGAGGCTTCAGAGGGCTGGGGTGTGGAGCAGTGCATGTCTCACTTTTCACAGTACTTGTCCAGCCACCCCACATACACACATTTGAATTGTTTGTACCCTGTAACCATTTTCTCCAGCGTCTCTCTCTTTCTCTTTCATAGTCCATCCTCTGCTCTGGATCATGAGATATTCGGTCAGTATAGTTCCAGGTCCATTTCAATTCTTCTGTGCTTGATTTCATTGACATCAGATATTGTATAAGTAAACAAACGTAGTTCAGACCATTGGTGCGGAGTTCTGGAGCTTGCATACTTAAAAAACTGAGTAGGGAGTGAGCAGAATGGCAACTTCTATTTACATAACATAACTTTCTAATTGTTGCCAGATATGTGGAAAATCACTAAAGACTGCATTTTGTGTGAGGAACTTTTTCTTCCTCTAAACTTTATTTTTATTCTTCTGGTTCATTTGAAAGAAAAAAGTAAATAATGTGACAAAAACAGGCATTGCCAAGGATTTTTTTTTTCTGCTAGTATTCACATTTCCTCAGATCACTGTGGCTTTGCTGTGAAATGACAAGGTGCATTCCAAAGCTGAAAACCAGAAGAAAGATAAAACAGGACATACAGATGGGCATGGGAACTAGCTAAGATAGCGCATACTGTTATATTTGAATTTTACATTTGGCTCCTGTTTCTTTTTCTCTGAACTACAATGTTCGGCTGAAATGTTCTTTGGCACCAAGACAGTCTTTTTTTTGTGTGATGCCTAGCACAGTGGGGTGTTGGCTTGTGACACTGGCTGTTAGGCAGCCTACAACACAATAAAAATGATAAAGCTAATTTAGCGTTGCTTCTAACTCAGTATGTTGACAGAAATGGCACATCATTTTGGTTTAATTATGAATATTAGGAGGCGAGAATCTTTGCTTCTTTGAAATGAAATATGCTGCTCTCAACATTTTTAGTATAAAATCCTGAGGAGGAATTCAAATTTTAAGGAGAAGAAAGAACTGTCACCTACTCATCCCCTCTCTCTCTATTGTTCAGGGATGCCAAAGAAGTATTTTTCATTTCCTTTCAAGATCTGTGGTGTTAACACAAGCAGAGGAGGACAGCAGGTAGAGCTAGAGCTACCTCTGCCACTGGTCATGAGTCCAAATACCTAAGCCATTAACACTGGGAGTTTTAGGATGCTTCAAATTAGAGAATATGGTTGATCATGTCTTCCTGCATTTAAGAAAGAGCACAGTAGAATCCTGTCTAGAGACACACAATGTTTTTGATGTTTGGGTTTTTTTCTTAGTAGGATAGTATTTTTCCAGTGGTCTTACAGACAAGCATTTGTGCCAAAAATATGCAGAATTATATACAGTACACACCTTTGTAATGACAAGGCTGTAGCTTTCAAATAGCTACAGTAGGGTGGTGGTGATGCAGGCAGCAGAACCACATCAGCCCCAGCACTCAATTCTAATCATGCCTAATGCCTCTGGTCTGCTGTGGGGGTTGCACACTAATTAATTGCAGAGCACTTTACTGTAGGGACATAGTGTGGGAGCCAAGGACTAACATCACTACAGAAGCATTTGGCTCAATTTTTCTATTGACTGTTTGGAAGTATTGCTTCTAACAACTAGTTCATCAGAGGAAAAAGCTTTTCTGATTAAGCAATTGCAACACCAGATTTAAACAGTTTTCAGAGCTAATGTATTTTTGTCTCACAGAAATGAAAACAAAAAGGGTCAAATTGATCTGGGTTTTTTTGGTCTCTTAAATGTGCAGAGACTGTAGATCAACTTGCCCCTAGCAAAGCACAAAGTGGGCCATAAGGAGGAAAATGGCTCCAAAAAAATCATTTTTTGACCTCACTATTTCAGGTGGTATTTATTTATATTTTCTGCTCTGTCTTTCAGAGCAGAAATTTCAGTATCACGGTAGTGTCCAGTGTGTGTACAACAGTATTCTACAAATAGTGTTCTACAAATACTTCCTAATCTGATGAATTACTTTAGCTTCACATTCATATTGCCTTGTCCAATCCAGTTTTTTTTCTATCACTCAGTCCTCTGACCTAGCATAAGCTACTTCATGACCTTGGCTCATTTATCTTTTTTACTACCCTTCTCAGTTCACTGTTTCCCTTTTTGCTAGAATGGCACACAATCTAAAGTTCTGCAAATGATATATTAATATCATCAAAATTCTACAGTGTCTGGATTCAGTAATATCTGGAAGACTAGACACTAAGGACCTGTCCCCCTTTATTTACAAGAGAATTTTATGATATATATCCCTGCATATAATTTTAGAGTCCTTGTGCGTGGGGTGAAAGAAGCAGAAATAAAAAGTCTCTATTCACTACTCTAGAGGGACTGCTACTCCAGAGCCCCTACTCACTATCCCACTGTGGTAGGCTTTTGACACTTTGTAAAGACATAAGTTCAGAACATAATGTTGTGGAGTGATTCTTAAATGCTTCCCTTATAATTTAAAAGGGTATTTCAAGTCTTCAGTATCTTTCAGAAGACAGTGGCACTTTTCAAGTTTTCAACACTACACTTGTTTTAAACTGAAATATTCTGTCCTCAAGTTTTAGCTGTTTGCACTTGTTGTTCATGGTTCAATACAGCGAGCCTTTGCTTTTTGCATGTCTTACACAATTCCAACATATTCATTCCGTGTGACTATACATCTAAGCAGGTGGCTCCCATATATTTTAAGGTACTGTAAAACACCACCAACCAAACAGCAACCAATGGAATGACCTGTCCTACTCCTTCCCTGCTCTTTTGCTTGTCTCTGCAAATTTTCATTAAGAAGACCTGAGGAAAAGCTGCAAACAAAAGTATCACAGATGGAAAAATTACTTCTGATCAGTTTCCTACTCTGAGGCAAAAGCAATGGGCAGGGTATGATGGAGCACAGGGAGTAAAGACCTGCATCTCTCAGAGGGAGGGCTTTCCTTAAGTTTGTATGGAATTATGAATTAATTTTGAAACATCAGTTTTGTAAAGAGTGCTAAAAAAGTAAGGAAAACCAGTTTTGCACTACCACATTAACTTATGATATTCAACAGAACTGTTTTTCTCCTGTGTTTATCTCTAGAATCTAAGATTTTATTTTTATTTTAAAGTATATTAAAATATTAGTAATATGTAAAGTGAAACAATGTGAACATTGTTTATGCCCCAGTAAATAAATAACATTGTTTTATATCTGTTTGACTAAAACTAGGAAAGTCTTTGCAATTATGTATTTCATCTGCTAAAATACTGCTGCAATTTGAAGCTGGAAAAGGACCTTTAGAAAATTAAGATCTCTTTCCCACGTGAGCAAATTAATACACAGAAATATCTTTTTGAAAATATTATACAGAAGCAAACTCTTAGACATAAGCCATTTTAGTTTTCTCAAGACTTTCATAAATCAGGAAACATTCTTGTTTCAGCCCACAGTGTTAAAAATTACGTAAGGCACAGATTTCATAGGAAAACTGGGTGAAGGAAAGATTTTGATGAAGTATTATATAATGTTCTACAGAGAAACAGAATTTATGTTAAGATGAAAGAAAAGACTGTCTTTCTCCCTTTATCAAACACACCTGCAGCCAATAAAGGAAGACTGCCACTATTTTCCATTCATGTCATCTCTCCTCTTCATCATCTTCTTAAGTAGACAATACTGAGATAGCACTGTGACGACAAATCTTTTGCTATCTTCAATTAACTGATGCCATTGGATTAATTTATTTCAGCATCTTGTCCCCCTCTGTTCAAAATGTTATTTCTGAAATTTTAGTAACATCAGTAGCTTCTTGCATTCCAATAGACTACAGTTCTTGGAGAAAGGTAGCACTGTTTTTGGTTTGTGAAATTTTACTGAAACTGTTCCCTGAATGAAGTAATTTAGTTTGAGTACACCTTCTATATTACTTGTATTGAAATGCAGACTTTCTGGTGTGATAGAATTTAGAGAAATACCATATCTCATCACAAGATTCTACAGCATTTGGTCTGCTCTGCTGTAACTTTGATGTATATGGAGATAGCCATTTTTCTTTGGGGGGTGGGATTGCTTTTCCCTTTAATGAATGATTGGCTTTTGTTTCTTTGCTTCTTTTATTCCCCACAAAAAAGCCATGGAGATTTATACAGAGGAACTTATAGATGGCATGAGATGTGACTTCAGGTCAAACCCAGGGATTATTTATGCCAAAAAAGTAAAATGCATTGCATTTTATAGTGGTCCAAGACTGTGGATCACAATATTGAAGCTATTATGAAAGGAAACCATCTGCCATCATTGCACTACTAGAGATCCAGCCTTCCATTGTATAAGTTGTACACACAAATCCTCCTGCAATGGGCTGAATATTTCCTTTTAACATTTGTGTGATGTTCAGTAGACCATTTACAGGTTCATTTTATTTGAGCAAATGTACCATCATTTATCTTATCCTGTGCAAGTCTTGCATGTCCTATGACAGTTTTCATTTAAACGCTTATTATTCACTTCTTTTTCTGACTTCCCATTCTTTGCAGTCCTGTCTGGTGATGGAATTTCTCCCTTTAGTAATTCTTTTCCATTTTGTAGGGATTCCATTCCTCTGCATGATTGAATTTATCCTGCTTATATACAAACTATTCTTGGCAGGTTAACTCTTTCATGACTTACATCTGCAGACACCCAAAGCCTGCATGCTTTTGCTTGTTATCTGTTTCCAAAAATTTTCGTGGGTATGTGAAAAGGGCAATACTGACATTTTTATTCTGAAAAGATATTCACAGTCACAGAAAATTAAAACAGATGAGCCCTCTTTTTCAGTTTTAGAAATGAAATGACTGTTTGTTTGACAGTGGCTTTTCTTTTGAGATGCAGCACTAGCTCCTTTATATGTGTGTGGTGCATGTAAATTATTGAGCTTCACATAACTTTTACAGTTCTTGCTTTTACATGTAGCTAGGCAGTAATGTAATTAAAACATACACCTCTGAAATAAAAGACATCATAGTCTTTTACATTTGTTTCAGACTTTAAGCCTTAATTTGTGGTTTTGTTTTGTTTCTTTGCTTAAAGTTCCTGGCTAAGGTTTTTTTAATGTAGCCTAAGACGAGCTTACTCTTTTTAATGGACTCTATTAAAAACACAGCAAGCCTTTATTTTCTCTGTGAATTTACTTGATGTTATACCAGTACCACTTTCAAAATGCTTCTGGTGCTATTTTTCTTTTGTAAATTCGTCCGTAAGTGGTCAGAACAGGATCTCCATAAGGTTTGGATCACTTGTTTAACCTGCAAGGTAAACTGTGAGCAGGTTGGTAAATGGAGGAAAGTAAGTCAGCTTTGGCTCTGTAAAGAGACTGGATAAATCAATAAAGGGGTGCCATGGATGTATTCAAGCAGAAGATGGGATTCACTCCATGCTTTCCTCTTTTTCTATTTCATGAAATGGATTTTTCCTCGCCCCACTCCCACTTATCCCTGCAAAATAACCCATTAGTTGAATTCTGTTATGAATAACTCTAATTTTTCTTGTTGATCAAAACTTTTGGTCTTCTTACCTAAGCTTTTTATTCTCTTATTTAGCAGTTATGCAGTTTGCTACTTCTCCCTTTGCTGAGGATATTTGGCCTAGTTGCTAGGTGTCAGGGGACACCTAGCTTTACTATATTTCCCTTTCCTGCTTTACTATATTTCCCTTTTCTGCTTCCTCATATTTTTGGGATGAAACAAAGCATGAAGTTCTTTACTGAAAAATCTCTTCTATTCTTCTGAGTACTTGTATTCTATTTCTTACTTCTCTCATCTGGGATACTAATTTCTTAGCTGTTGCACGTTTAGCACTTCCCAATCTGTTACCGACTGTCCAGATGTTATTAATTAGATCTGGAAAATATGATGCAAAACCCTCTCTCTGAATATTAGCTGGAATTTAAATATGAATGAGAATCCCTACTTGACCTTGCTGAGACAAAGAGTGTTAATAATTCTGCTGGGCCATCTTATAGCTGTATTTAAGGACTCTTCTGCTAACTGAATTCATGCTAATTTTTTGAAGTAAAGCTTTCTAATTGCATACAATTTGTTTTTAAATGCAAAAAATAGTATGTTTTCAGTGAAGAATTAAGATATCATAATACTTTTTTTGAAGACAACAGGTAAAAGTGAATTTGGGAAAGCTAACATAATGCTTCATGGAAGGTATAATTTGTTCAGCTTTGTCCTAACTATTGCAAGCATATTTTTAAAGGGAAAGTCTGAGAACAAGGATGTAACTTTCAGGGTTGGGGGGGGGGGGGGGGGGTTCTGTTTTGTTTTGGGGTTTTTTAGACAAGTAAGAGCTATTTTCTATTAAATTGGATGTAAATTTTAAATCCATGTTACTTTGGAGAAGTACTGTTGTTCTGGTCCTAGATAGGGAATTAATTTGCAGAGAGTGGAATCTGTAATGTATAAGAACATTTGTGATGAGGAAAGAAGATATCATGAATGTGTCTGATCTTCAGGATTGACTGCCTCTAATCTGTCCTCTCTTCTTCACCATCTGTTTTTACTCCACCCAAATCACCTGTGATGTGTTTGTTACCCACTCAGCTGGGCAGCAAGTAAATAGCAAAGCTCATAAAGGAACTCTGTAGTTAGAGAAGCTTTGTAAGATCTACAGATTGAAGAAGTACAAATGTTAAATTCCTTGTTTAGTCTGAAGTGCTCTCTGGTACCTGTCATATATCTTAAACAGGGGGAAACACTTTTTATCTGTTGTTAATATACACAAACTGAGGTTTGTGAAATAATTACTTTCAAGGCTTTGGGGTCACACAACATATGAGCAAGGTACTGATCACCTTATTTATGATAAGGAACAGTTCTCTTTTTCAGTACTACTAGCAAGATTGTTGCTCTTGTTTTCTCTTCTTCCAAGGATAATCTTGGGAATAATCTGTTACAGACTGAAGTGTGCAAGAGTATAAACTGCTAGGCCTGCAGATGAACTTTAGAAGTTTAATTGTGGGGAGTGTTGAAAAGTATGGAATAATTCAGCTTAGGCTTCTTTTCATGATGTTTAACATTTTGCAAAAACATATCAGTATGATATACAGAGCAATTTTTGATACAAAATCCAATATATGTCAATTAAATGGAAAATATAATATGTACATTAATGTACATATCTGCTGAGTCATTGAGAGAAATCTTATTTCTCAATGTAGACTAGATGTGGAAGCTGATTTGGCGAATCACACTTCCCTGGTGTCAAAAGCATGAAGGAGGCTTTCCCTGACCTTTTTTAAAACTGCAAAAGCCCCTAGCTCCCAAAAATTTCTGCAGTTCAGTTTGCAGCATATTAGTTTGGGTATGATTTTGCAAGCCTTATTGGATACACCAGATATACATGCATTTGAGAGTTTTTTCTTTTTCCCTGCCTCAGAGTAATTCAATGATACACTCATCCTGCTACTTTTTATTGTCTTCATTTTATGTGAGATCTGGGAGTACTCAAATTCTCATGATTAATAAAAATGTAAAAATTGTCATTAGAAATTCTGTTATTTAGTACTGGGACATATTTCATGTAAGTGATACCTCCTGGATGTTACTTCAGGTGTTTCAGGCAGTGATGTTAGAGTAAGCAACTTTGTTGGCACGTAATTGTTTTCAGGGTTTACATGATCGAAGCTAATATATTAGCAATGCAACACAAGGACTGTTATTTCGAAAATTTGATTACTTTGATTAATGTGAAAATATTTTTAGGCTCAAATATATGTTAATCTATAAATTGTCAGTAGAAAATGTCTTAAATCCAGAGAAGATGTGGAATTGGTATTTTTATCATTCCTTTCCATTATACATTATAATTTTAGACTTATTACAAGTCAGTTCAATACTTCAGCATAATGTTAGCATCCTGTTTAAAAGCTACTGTTATCTGTGTTTCAGGACGGCACATTTTTAATATCCTTCTTACCCTATCAGTGTTAATATCTTGCCCTGCTCTTTTCTTAATATTCTCCAATTGTCCTTTTTGCCTGTATGTGCATTAAGTCTTAATCACATACTATTGAAGATTGCTGTGGCTATATATAGACTTTCATACTTATAATATCAGTAGTGGGTATCTGCATACATAGGGATTGAAATTTCTCTTTTTTTATCTGTGTATTTATTTCTGTAAAATGATTAGTATATGTATATCTATATAACTATACATATACTCATGCTTCATGAGGTTTCTTTCCCCTCTTGTCAGGTTCACAAGTCATAACTGAGAATTTCAACTATGTTAAGAATTTCACTTCAGATATGACATTGAAGAAGATTTCTTAAGGATAAATAGTTATACATTAGCTATAGCATGTTATACATTATAATTTTTCTCCTTATGTCCTCAGATCTGTACTTTTTATGTCTTTAGATCAGATTGTCAACATAGTCAAATGAAAAATAATGTATATAGAATCATACAACCATTATTTAAGTTGTATCAGACCTATGGATGCTTTCTAATCCTACACAGGGAAGTTTTTATTAGGTTGTTTGCTCAGTGCTTTGTCCAAAGTTGGAGATTTCAGAACTTCTTGAGAGCTTAACCACCCTTCTAAATAAAACAAACAAACAAACAAACAACAAAAAAAAAAACCACAAACACAAACAAAAAAACACTTTAGTATCTAATCAGTATTTTCCAGAAATTAATTACCCCAGGTAAAGAGAACAGTACACCTTGGAGGGGAGTATAGCCCCATTTTCTCTTTAATCTCTGATCAGGTAGCTGTAGAAATATATACCTGATATCACAAGCTGCTGCTTCTTTTTCAAGCTAAACAGATCCAGCTCTCTCAGACTGTACTTATATACCCTGTGCTCCTGCTTTTAAATATCTTGGCCTCTGATGTACTTGTTCTAGTATGCCAGTATCCTTCTCACACTGGGGAGCCCAAAACTGGACACAGCATTCCAGATGGAGTCATAGAAGTGCTGAATAGAGGGAGAAAATGACTTTTCTTTTTCTATTGACTACACTCTTAATAATACAACCTGGGATGTGTTTGACCTCCCTCACTGCAAGAGCACATTTCTGGGACATTTTTCACTTTTCACCTGGATCCCAGATTTCTTTCTGTAGAACTGCCTTCTATGCAATTCACATCCAGTCTTTACTGTTTGCCTGGGGTTATTCCAACCTGGATGAAGAATGTTGCATATGTTTTTATTTAACTTCAAGAGGTTCCTGTCAGATCACGGCTCCAATGTGAGGAGGTCCCTCTGAAGAACAGCCCTGCCCTGCAGCAAATTGCTTGCTCTTCTCAATCTGCCATGGTACACAAACTTACTGAGAATGAACTTCATTCCGCACACCAATCACTGAATCACAGAGAAGGTGGCTGTAGGATGAAGACAAGCTTGATTCCCAGTATGAGTTCTGTGTTCAAAAAGTAGTACAGATATTTCACTAGCCTTTTAGGAATAATACAAATCCAGGAAAAAACTGTCTCTGATTAAAAAGATATTATTAGACATAAATTGGTTAAAATTTGACATTTTCTTGTTTTTTTGGAGCAAAAATATTTTAAGAAGTTCAGATTTTGTTGCAACTAGAAAATATTTTTAGACTGTTCCTCTACAGCATGAAAATCCCTCAAGAATTCGTACTCACTGAAGGAGTCCTGCTGATACACAGTTCATTACTTCAATTCATTAGTTGATCAAGTATGTTTTAGTGTATTAAATAAGATTAAATGAAAATATTGTAGGGTTTGGATTATTCTAGTGAAACTTCATTGTTCTGTTGTAGTTGGTTGATTGTTGTTGGTTTTTGTTCTATTCTATTAAACCCAATAATTTAGACTTCTGGCTTTTTACCCCTTTCAGCTCTCAGAGTCATGAGGGCACTAGTAGGCCTTAATGGCTTCAACACGCAGGGGTGTCCGTCCAAACCCTGGCCCATGCACCCAGGATGCCCAGCTGAGTTCAGTTCTGGGCAGCCAGTTCTTGGTGAGCTGTGTCCAAGTTGTGCCTGTCTCCAGCCTCGTCTCTCCTTGCTGTGTGACTTCATGCCCAATGTGCAGGCCCCTTGTCTCCTGAGGTATGCTGTGACTTGGTTCCGAGCTTGCCTTTGGACCTGTCTCTTGCTGCTCCTGACTGTACCCCATGAATTGGACTTCATGAATTGGACTTCAGATCTGGGTTTTTTTCATTTTCCCTAGTCTGGAAATGCTACTGGATCCAGTGTCCAGCAGCTGGCTTTGGTCAGAGCCTGTGGGGCATGGCCTGTGCTGGGGTTACTGGCTCATGGCTAACTTTCCCTTAGGGAATGGCTTCACTTCTCTGGTCTATGCCTTCAGGCTAAAAGTCTATACCAAATTAATCCTGAAGAGATGCTCTTACCATCTTTTTGGCCAAATTTTAATTTTATTTGATCTTTTGCACTTTTATTCACCAAATAATTTTCCATTTAACATAATTGGTATTTCCCCTTTCACTATAGGGACCTACTGGCAGATCACAAGCAGACTAACACAGTACAATATAAAATAATGAGGCTGATTTCTCTGAAGAAAACTGTCTTGCTACATGAAGTCTATTTTTCCATAAGTCCTCCTGAACAGTGCTTTAAAGACAGCAAAAATGAAAACAAATTATCATTAAAAATAAAAAAAAATCTTTTTTCAATAACAGCACATAGAAGACAGGAAGGTGCCTTTTTGTCAGCTGAGCTAAAACAGAATGAGTGTACAGTAGGTATTAAGGGCCATGTCTGATTTTATTGCATTTTATATCCACTTAACTTACATTTTGGACTGGTAGAGAAAGACATAAATAGAAAGCCAAGACTGAACTGAGTCTCGTATATCAGAACATATTTAGTTGAAGCTTAGAGAAACTTCATCTATGGTTCTTGGAGTATTTTAAAAAAACTTCACATCCCTATTCCTCATTCTTTTATGCACTTCACTTGAAAAACAGATTGCTTTGTATTATGAAGAGTGTATGAAAGCAATATTGCAATTTCTCTTCTTTCTTATCTGAAATAAGGGAATTCTAATTTTATTTTTCCATGTGCATTATAAAGAACACAGCATAACAAGAAGTGAATCTCTTTCCCCATCTTATTGAACCTATTCCTATTTTACTTTGCACTGAGGGTTATGTGACAGGGTTAGGGAACAGACCTATTTTTGAGAAGTAAACTCTAAGTAGGTCAACAGGAAAGAGTAATTTGTTCTCTGAAGCAGCCCCTCCTCCCTGGTTTACCTTGTATTAATCTCAAAGGACTCGTTATCTTCTCACAAGCTAACAGAAGGCAACAATGGAATTTGTAAAGAGTATTTCAAGTCCTTTCCATTATAAATATTTACTGATGTTTTTAGGTATTGCTTTGTGAAATGTTGTAGCAGTATTTATGGTAACTTTCTTATTTATGAGTATTTGTAGTAACAGTGTTAAGTCTATTACATATTTTTTATTTATCCTTTCAGATGTTTTTAATAACTGAATCCAAGGGTTAGGAATTCATTTTCTCAACTTTCTATTAGACTTCTTGGCAGTCTTTGTTATCTCTAACACCTTATCACCTGATAGCTATTTTAGTGGTTATCCTCTTGTTATCTAGTACAGCTGTTCTACTGTTTATTCAGGAGGCATTTGAACTTTATGTTATTGTAAGGTTGATTAATGTAAAGCATTAAAACGTTAATCCTGAAGGTCACAGGGAACACTTGATAGTGGATAAATAGAAATACAAGTATTTTGGAGGGGGGTTTCGGTTGTTTTTTTTTTTTTTTTTTGATGCTTGTGGTTTGTTTGTTTGGTTTGGGTTTTGGGTTTCTTTTTTGGGGGGTGGCTTTTTTTGTTGGTTTTTTGTCTTTTTTTCTTCACCTATTTTAAAAAGCTGTCCAGAAGAATTGTTCTATTTTTAGGACATATTTTTTCAAGTTTTTCTCTATGTGATTGCAACATTTGTTTTAAAACATGGTTCTTCTTTCCACCCATTAGGCTAAGAAGGAGATCTGGCTATTATGTCTCTCAGCTAATCAAAGTCACTTAGTACCCTTGTTTTGCCCAATACACATATTTCAGAATAAAGGAGATAGAAGGATACTGCCGTATTCCTGCTTATCTGTAGCTGATGACTAAAATGTGTTTGGGATGATGAATACTTTTTTCTACAGTTATACTTACGTTCCTGCAACTGAGTGTAAAGTAAGGTATGTTTGTTCAGCTTCACCAGTTAGAGTATCACTGAGCTTCACCAGTTAGAAGTGTTATTTCAAGGCAAGAAAAATGCCATGGCTTATAACAAGGCATAAGGCGAAAACAAATTACGTGCTCTCTGTTGCTGTAGTTTTTCCTGTACTTGGCATGTCAGACAAACTACACAAGTTTCCTGGCAACTGGATTGTGTTTTCAGTTATTAAAAGTTATTAAAAAAATATCTCATCACATTGTTGCTAAAGACTTTCTTTTTAAAAACAAGGTATCTTTTCACCCTCTGTGTGAGTAATTGCCCATCATTCCACATTGCATGTTACTTCGTGTGAATACTGGTCAGGATATTACTGCAGATGGTAATTGATCATCAGTCCAGAGAGAAATTCTGGAGGGGATTCTGTATTCATAAAAAAACCCAACCAAACAAAAAAACTACATTGCGCTTATATGACAAATGAGTGTCACAGATTACTGTAAAGTAGGTTGTTGTTCTTCGAAAATTGGTGAGACTTGCTTGCTCTTGCCATGCTACTGCCAGTCCTTTCTGATTGTCTTTGCTTGTTGTGCTCCTGGGCAGTGTTCACAAAAACTGAGGGTGTCTGGGGTTAAGGCATGCTGAATGCTGGCACTAACACTAACACAGGGGTGCTGCTTAGTCGTTTTTCTGCAAGCAGACTAAGCTTGAATGAGTATACTACCTGCTGTAAATACCTGTTATCCAAAAGAGGAAAGAAACAATGCAACTTTGTTTTGGCTCCTGACTTCTGCTTTCACCCTGTTTCATCTATCCCAGCTCCATGTGCCTTGGCATCTAATGTTTTCAGATTTTGCAACAACCATTACAAACCCAGAACAGAAGTCCTTTCTACTCTGCTTTGTAACCCTGTCAGCCCAGGCCTTGCAGGCTTTTTATATCCTGGCTTTTCAAGCTGTGACAGTCTGAGTTCTTTAGCCTTTTTTTTAATTGTAGACATACAGGTCTTGGCAGCTAAATTTCCTGCACATTTAGAGATCACAGCCACAGAAATAAGTTTCAACTCGCACAGTATGCAAACAGAAAAATGAAAAGATTAATTGAAAGTGGAATACAGAGGGATAAAAAAAGAAAGCAAACCACAAATAGAAGAGGGGGACCAGAGTAGCCAGCAGAGTTGCTGTGCTGGATTAGGTCCCAACAGAAGTCAATAAACTGTTTCTACATCTTCCTGCATGTTGTCCTCCCTGTCTAGCCAGGAGAGCAAGAGGGCTGGATGGCCTATTTCCCAGACCTCACACAATATCAAATAGGAAGCTGCTAGTGTGAAGCAGTCAAAGAAATAATTGAAGGATGCCTCTCCTGGCTCCTGCATTTCAGTTCAGGAAATCGTAGTTGGAGAGCAAGCACCCTGAACTTTCTGGGAATCAAAGACTGTGTGAGTTGCAGCAGGATTGAGGGAGATACTTGGAGATGCTGAAGTCAGTGAAAGAACAGGGGGCTGCTGATGATGCATTCAATTCCTCCCAAGCATCTGCACACCAGTTGAGACAGACTAAATCAGGAATATACAGTTTTAGTCCCTAAATGAATCCAAATAATTTCACGTGTGCACCAAGACAAAAAAAGTAAGGACTATTTAGTCCACTTTTAACACATATATATATAGTTCTCAAGAAATGGATTTTTATTTTATATCTCTACAGCTTTCTAAGTTAATGAAAAATCTATGCAGACAAGAAAATCAGGATGTTTTCACAAAACATTTTGTTACAGACAAAATGAGGTAGCTCAGAACATTACCAGCCTGGTTATTTTATCTGAATGAGTTTGAACATTTTTAATGTTTTATATTTTTCAGGAATACTGCATGAAAATGCACAAAGTCATTCAAAAACATGAAAAAAAACCATTTTATTTTTCCTGTGTGGGAAGTGGCTGGTAAGCCCTCTAAGTCACCGATTAATCCATCTTATATTTCAGATTTCATTTTTCTTTGTTTAGGACTGACTTTGATGGATACCACATATTTTCACAATCCTTTCCACAGACCAAGTGATTGCTCATCAGGACACCTTTTAGAAAATTCTAAATCAGTTCTCCAAAGATCTCAAGTAACAAATATGATTTGACTATCAACTTGATGGAAGAAAAATGTGCATCTTACATATTTGTAAGGTATATTTGGAATATAAAGTCTCTTTTAATTGTTTTAATTATTTAAATTTTTATGACTTTTAGATGTTAATTACTTTGTTTTGAGGGGTTTTGTTTGTGGTTTGGTTTTTTCTGTTGTTTTAGTGTGTGTGTAGTTTGGTGGGGGGGGTTCTGTTGTTTACTGGGGATTTTTTGTTGTGGAATTAAGCAAAGTAGACAAATATTGCATTTATTTAAAAAGTGGAAATTCGTTTTCCTGCAGATACTTAGTATGTTTCTTTAAACAGAAGGAGGATCTTTTTTAGCCAGTAACTAGATATTATATTTTCGGGGGGGGGGGGGAGGGGGGCTGTTGTTGTTGTTGTTTTGTTTGTTTGTTTTTGGTTGGGTTGGGGGGTTTTTTGTTTGTTTTGTTTGTTCTCTACTTAGCTACTCTTGTGCCTGTGCACATCTCCAGACTTTCAGAGTCCAATTAGTTCAAAATCAATCTAAACATAAATTTCCTCTGGACACAGAATTTAGGCATTCCTTCACCAAAACCTCTTGAAAGAGTAGAGCTCTGACACAGACTATTTCTGAGCACATAGCTATTGGGTTCTATGTGTAAATTCTCTGCTCAACTGGAAAAGCTCATGAGTGGTGATCTAATTGTTAGAATTTCATATTAATATTTTGACAATGGGCTCTTTCCACTAAGTTTAAACATATACACTTAGGAGAATACTGCACAATAATGAGAGTATGACAATTACATTCTCAAAATTTCAGTGAAATATTCTAACTTTACAAAGGGGAGAATTTTGTATCCTGTGCTACCCTCAATGCTTTTTTACTAGCTAGCTCTGCATAGCAGGTAAGTTTCCTTCATCTCATCCTGATATAACATGCAGATTATGTTCATATAACTAGTAGCTGGTCCAGGTTCTTGACACCTTTCTAAGACCTGAAATATATAAACTTTCTGACATTAGTTACCCATTTACTGTGTTTTCCATACCTTGGACATTCAAATATGTGGAACATTAGGTGTGATATAGTTAGAGACTAATAATGAAGCAAATCTCTTAATATATTATTTCATAACAAAATAAAGATCTACTGGGACTCTCCTACAGCTATAATTTCTATCTGTTTAGAGAAATACTTTTTCTTTTTTTAAGCTGTTCCTTGTAAGATCTTAAAGACGTCTTTTAAAAACTTAACTCATTTCAGAAATCATCTTAAACTCTTTTAGCATCTTATTGAAAACACACTGAGTTGTATTTGCTTCACAGAGAGACATAATAAAACTACTATTGATGATAAAAGCAATGAAAATGCAAATAATTTTATTTGTTTGTTTCTGTCATAAATTCTTAACAGAAGCAACACAACCATTCGCATATGAAAATAGACAGAAATGAGGGGTCTAGGATTTGGTTTTAGAAAAGGAAATTTCATAAGGCCTAAATTACATCTGAGTTCCTTTGAAGAACATTTTGCAGTTCATGAATAAACAATTTTTCTAGATACAACTATTAAGAAATATTGGGGATAAGTATTTAAGTGGTCTATAATCTCTTTGACCGTAGTGCTCTGTGAATGTTTGTCTCTTTGGTGTTTTGTCCTTTGTTTAAATATGATTGTTTGCCTTATAAAAGCTGTTGAAAGATGAAAGGTTTCTCCCCAACACAGCTTTGTAAATGCACATACTCCTCCACCCCCAACCAACAATTTTATGTAATTCCCTTGTCTGATGGATCATGTTGAAGGGTAAAACTGTAAGCTCCTTGAGTCTATTTCTCAGCTATAACCACAATGAGTAGACTATTTGACATCAATAGACAATGATCAGATCTATAAAAATAGGTACTCCATAGCATAAGAGATAGAAATTTATGTTAAAATGAGAAGGGAAAAATTGACCAATTTTGTTCCCTCTGTAATAACAGCAGATTTGTAACTGTAATTCAAGTATGCCCTTATAGCACCTTTTTTTTTTTCACCTGAAAGCCATGTTACAGTCATGTTAGTTTTTATTCATGTATTTTACGAAAACCAAGTTTTGAGCTGACACAGCTCTTTTAAAGGATTTACTACAAATTCAAGCACAAGATTTTAGAGCTTAGTAAGCTCTGATCAATATCTTGTTCTAATCTCTCAAGGGTCCATAATTTTTTCTTGCCTTACCACAACAAGAATGATAAATGTCAGTTGTAGATAGCACTGAAGCGGCAACACTCTACTTGTTTCACCTTCCTACTCACAGATATTCTTAGTTATCCAGGATTCAGATGTTTCAAACTGTTACTCTATTTCACCACTCTTTCCCCTTTGGTTATTCAAAGAAATGTTGTTGAATGACTGACTGATAGAGTGGTGTTTATTCTAGACAGAATAAATAGTGTAGAATACACTATGCAAATATGCAAAATTCTCATTAATTTAGGCTGAAAACATGGAATAGTGTTGGATTAAAAGGTGAATTATCTTGAGTTGTGTTACATAAAGAGGAAGGAGCTACAGTACTCATTAATTTTTTACCAAACTGGTATATGTCTCCAAAAAGTCTAAATATTTTTCTAGAAGATGTGGAGCTAAATCTGTAAATGTTCTAACTCTAATATCACCAATCAGTTTTATGTAAAACTACATTTAAATTTAATTTTATTTTATTTCTAAGTATCTTTACACTATACTTCTTTATTGATCTGTCTTTATTTCTCTTTTCCAGACAAAAGCAAAATAACAAGGCATTATTTTATATTTTATGAGAAGAGATTCAAAAGTTGTAAAATTTCATTTTGATGAAATTTGAATGCATATTTGAAGTTTCTAGTTTACACTGAATATAGTTAATGAAGAATATTCTAAAGTGCAGTTATGCTCTGTATCGTATAGATTAAATTCTCGTTTCCTGATGAAAAATATAGTAAAGATACACAGTGTAACCTGTACCATATGTGAAGGCAGCAAAGAATAAAAACAGGCAAGGTCAACAGTCATGACAAATAGCAAATAAGGTAACATTAACATTGAATGTTATTTGGAATTTGGACAGAATTTTCAAAGGCCAAGACAAAAAAAATCAGTTTTGAAATAGGATGTCGAAAGAATAGTGAGTGTCATTGTGTGCAAAGGGATGAGAAACATATTTAAACACATGGAAGAATCATGAAAAAGTAAGGCATAGAGGTGATATTATTCCATTTGGCTGTATTTTGCTATATGTGCCCCTGACTAGTGTAGTAGATATTCACAAAGATGTGCATGACTATCATGTGTTTGAATAGTGGTAAAATACCAAGTCCTTCCAACTGCAGAGAAGATTAAATATCTGTCTAGATTATTTCAATACCTCAAGAGAGTTTAAGTTACGTACCTTACTCTAGCAACTATGTTCCTTGTAATGTGGTAGCTCAGGTTCAGTACTTAAAGAACAGTGGTAATCTGAGAGTTTATTAAAGTTAAGAGCCGAAGGAGGGTTAACCACCTTCAGGAATGAGCTTTTCCAGATAATTTTTTTTTTTGTGCATAGGCAGCTGACCTGCAAGCTACAGATCCCATAACAAATGTGTATAACATGTATGCTGACACATCCTTAAAGGTGTGACCAAAAAACCTAAATCAAGTAGTATTGATGTACAGTGGGAGATTTGTATACAGTAGAAATTCTGGAGGTTTCAACTGAGATGTGCATTTATTTTAGGAATAGACCCATTTATGAACGAATATTCCTTTTAATTGTGAGTGTAATATAATGGAGGTATAGCATCATAGTAAAAAATTGGTCTATAAAACATTGCTTTTAACATTTTCATCCCTTGTAATAGTCTTGTATTTTCTAATGGAACTAATAAAGGCCCCAGAAACTTAGCATACATTGTTCCTTTTGTTGATTTTTTTTTGTTTTCTTTCTTTTCTTCTTCTTCCCACTCAAGAAATATGTAGTTTCTAGAGCAAAACCTTGTATCATTCCAGTGGGCCCACTGTTAGATTTTTTTAGAAGATAAATATTGTAGAACTTCAGGAAAGAAATCTTAAAACTGTTTAGTTAATGGAGAGAAAGAGAAAGGAGTGAAAGGAAGGGAGAGAGAGAAAGATAGATATAGAAATAGAGAGATTCTGAAAGTCTTAATAGAAATTACTGTGACTGAGAGAACTTTTTTCTCATCCTGAGAATGTAATCACACAATCTTGACGAAAATCAATGAACAAAGTGATAAAAGAAATTGGCAGGAGAGGTTTCTCATATGTGTGTGCAACAAACCAGAAAATATGTGTGTGCAGTAAAACAGAAAATGCTGGCTTGCCTGGGCAAGTGGAAGCATTATCATTACTCCCTTTTTCTCTCCAGAAGAGAGAAAGGTGCTGCATACCAGCAAGCTGAGCTGGATTCTGAATGAGCAAGTTTTGAGCTAGATTTTAAGCATCTTTCTTCCCTTGCTTGTCTGGTTTCCCTCCTAGTTTAAACAATTCAGTTTCTTCCTCTTTACACTGTAAAACAGTAAGTGTCAAATCCTCTTTTTCATCTTGAGTACAACAGTTGAATGGCAATTATCATGAAATATATTTTGAAACAATCTCTGGAAAATTTTATTTGACTTAAGTTTTGCTCCCCAAAAAACTGCTTATATTACTCCAGTTTTTATATTATGAGTGGTAATTTTGTTTGCTAGCTGATAAAAGGCTTATCTTGCATTCTTGAACATAGCTAAAAGAATATGAAGCTGAAAAACCTAATAAAGATTCTCTACTAGTCAGTTTTACATTTTAAAAAGCTGAATTAATGAATACACTGGGCTGTAAAGTGATGAGATGTTAAACTATATTACAGTTGTAAATGTGATTAAATAACTTCTTACCCTTCATTTCTATGATTAAGAAAACCATTTGCAGTAACTTTAAAAAATCTGATTTGAAAGCAAAACCCAACAAATGTTACAAGAAAAATTTACACCTTAAAAATGTAAAATCAATAAAATCAGCTATTAATATGCTGCAACTATAAACCATTTTTTTATTAAATAGTGGGGTTTTTTCACAGAGTAAGACATGGTGATAAGTGACAGTGTCAATGACACTTCAGATACGTATCCATAAATATTAAAAACAAATAGAAAATATTTATTGCATTTGTAAAAGATTATTTTTGTAAACAACCACAGTAATGTTGCTCTTCTTATTGCAGTGAATTGTATAATGCATTTATAATTTCATAGTCAGCATAACTGATTTTTATTTCTACTATTTTTAGAAATCAGTTATAAGAGGTTTTTTTAAGATCTGTGCTCAGACCTAATATCTCAAATCTGTGTTACAAAAATTACTGTTATTTGCTATTTAATAAAATGTCTCCTATATAAGCTGATTATTTGCAAACTTGCTGACCTTGAATATAATACATGCAAACGAGATACTGCTGGTTTTTTAAGTAAATGATATATATATGAGGAGACAACAATAACAAATTCACCTGCTGACATTTTTGGTATTGACAGACCTTGCTAACCTCAGATACATTCAAAATTCCAGTGGACAGAATCAATAGCATGCATGAATTCCTGGGGGAATACTTGGAAGAAATAGAAACCTGCTATTTACTATTCTATTATGGAAGTCTTCCACTTTAGGCTGGCTTCTTTATTTGTTTTGGCAGTGATGAAAGGTAATTTACTTTAGACCTCTCATGCTGTTTTGCGTGAAGAAAACCAGGCAAAACTGTATTCCTGGTGTCTTGAGGCAAAGCCTTATTACGTGCCCAGCAAGTGGCCAAGGAAGAGGTTAGTGCTCAGCCCTTTTTTATTTGTGATATCTTGTATCTCACTTTACACAGGGAGAGGAATTGATGTTAGCAAGATAATTGATTTCACTTAGCTATTTCAAATCCACTGTACTGTTGGAGTGAAAAGCATTAATGTCTCTGTCCCATGTAAATACTAAGCTAGTTAATTCTCATCAACATGCAAATGTCACTAATTTTCACTAACACAGAGTGCTCTGTAATGGTGATTAGGACCCATTTTGTTGCTGAAGAGAGAAACAATATGCCTTGGTATATATCTTGACCTTTTAATTGAGTTAATCATCACCTGTAACTCGTACATAGCACTGTGATTGTGTGCGTAGCAGAAAGTAGAAACATAGGGAAGGAATGCACAGTAAAGATGTGTCTGGTGGATCTATTTGCTACATCTAGCTTAACTTCAGCTTGGATAACATAAACCTGTGAAGTACAAATGAAAAAATGAATAGAAACCAAGCTGTTGTTGACTTTGAAACCTTTTTAGATGGATACAAGCTAAGCATTAAGAAGGATAGCACTTCTTCCTTTCTAAAATGACGGTCTTTATTTCCTGGGTCTCACAGGCTCATTTTCTAGTTTCAACCTGGCCTTAACTTTTTCATAGAATATTATTTTATCCAATATTTTGAAAAAAAAGTGTTTAAACAATGTCTGCTATAATTCATTCTTTACATCCTTTAGTGGTGAGATACAAATACACTGAGAGTAGTATATTGTAAATTCAAAGATATCCTACCCCCCCTGCAGAAAAACAAATAGTCTTACTTAAAAGCAAGACACATCTTGCAAAAATACTATTTGATTTTAGTATGATCTTACTTCTGCAAGGATGAAGGTGTGGAAAACTTTTATTTTTATAAGATATTTATGTTACAGAGCAGTCCTGACACAAAATGGAAGAGGCCCTGTTCATGTTACTTTAAACAGAAGATCCTACACAAGAGATTTTATCAGAGACTCTAAAGTAGAACTGTCAAAGCAAATTTCTTTCTTCTTCGGAAATGAAGTATCCCTTCAAATCAGTAAGAAAAAAAAGGTAATGAAATTAATTTATGTTGTTTTAATCAGAACTTTAAGGCTTTCAACCATTAATTGAAAGATTAACATCTAGAAAACACTTTATGGAAAATATTGGTTATTTCAGCATGACTCAGGTTTCCTTGATAATTTCCTCAATTAAGATGAATAGAAATCTTCTCATGAATAAATTTCAGTGTAAAGAACTATCTCATTGAGTGCAAAATATTCCATTCCACATATCTTAACTTTGACATTTTCTGAGTCTAAGGCAGAGTTGTCTCACATCATTTAAGTTTCCATTTTCAACTAATTTTGTCAGGGAAGTCAGGCAGTTGTAAGTGACTTTGAGCAACCTGGTCTAGTGGAACACGTCTCTTCTCATGACAGAGGGGTTGGAGCTAGGTGATGTTCCCTTCTACCCAAACCATTCTATAATTCTATGTAGAAGTAAGGATGCTAAATGATTTGAGAGTGGTGACAATAAAGTAGGGTATTCAGGTCAGAGAACCCTAGTAATAGCCCTAATTGCATGCTCATAGGGATTTGGAATCCTGCTAAATTCCCACTAATACTTAGTCCTCAAAGGAATTAGATTCTGTTCCATGTGAGAATTTATTACAACTGATTACCAGTATAGGAACAAAATTATGATAATGCTCTTAATAATAAATGAAGCACATACTACAACTGAAAGACACTTTTAAGGATGTAGTTAATGATAAAATTTTGTTTTGCAAACTTTGAGAATATGTTGTAGAGTACAAAAGTCTAGTTATTTTAAAAGGGAATTTGATGATCTATCAGCCTTCGATAAAAGTGAAGGAATACTTCTTTAAAAGTCATAAAAAGAAAGAATTCACACTTCTAAATATTTAGAGGAACTTTTAGCCACAATGATACAACTAGTACAGAAAAATACGATGCTACTCTTTATTACCACTCATGAGCTGAACTGCTAAAACAAAACTCATGATGATACTGAAACAGTGAGAAGATATCAGTAACATTTAAAGTATATATGTCTTCAGATAAAGGATTTCAATGAAGTTGGAGAAAAAAGATTATAACTTTTTGAAACGTAAAAGCCACTTATTTTGCTATCAACCTCACAGCACTCCTCAGCTTCTCAGTTTTGCTGTTTGCTTCTCTGCTGGTCTTACTCAATTTTACCAAGGCTGCATCAACAGGGTCTTGAATCACATTTCATTCCTTGCCACTCCTACCTACCCTAAGAACTTCTGTTTCTTACAGCTGTCACTTCTTTACCTTTTTACCTGAACCTTCATCTTCTTCTGGCTGTTGAGCTTGGACTTGCTATTCCCTGCTCCACCAGGCAGTGCTGGTTACTCCCCATCTGTCAGAAATGAATGCACTGCATTGCCTTCTATAAGGTTATGAAAGTACCAGTGATAAATAATGTGCAATTAACTGTTGTATTTGCATATGAACAATAAAGAGAACACTCAGTTTTTCTGTTGTGTATGAATAAAATATTTTAGGCCTCACTGATTTTAGAGCAAATCTTAAAGATGTAATGTTTCTCAAAAGCTATCCACAGAGGAATATAAAGAAAGAATTGTAATTGAAAGAGTAATTTTTTTTTTAATTATTTCTGTTCTACACACTATATTTGCTTTAATTATCAAATAATCATTATTGATAGCTCTGATTTTACTTTTTTGGGGGAGCCTGTGGGGAAGGTATTGCCTTTAAATGTGGCATCATATGAAGCATGGTGAAGAAATCTTCTGTGGGGAGACAGAATTTTTAGTAAGAGAAAGAAATTATCTTCAAATTCAATTTTTCTATTGCAGGACCCCAGATTTTTTGCTGATACCACCAGCACCTGCCATACACAAACACTTCCCCTTGCCTGTACCTTCAGTCTTAGTAGTGAGAAAGACTTAAAATAGTGCCTTATCATGCAAAGATGACAAGTTTTAATGTAAATGATCTGATCACCATCTCTTGACTGCATCAGTCCACATCTCTTTCTATTATTATTATTTATTTAGTATCAATATTCAGTTGTCTCCTATTCCTACTGCAAATTCTTCACACTTCTAAACCATTCTCTGTAATGCCTGCAGAATCTGAATTAACTGAACAGATGAACCTTAAATAGAGTTATTATGCAATAGAACTCAGGTAGTCTAATGTCAAGTACACAACACAGCTGATTTTCTCCTTTACTGCTCCTTTGCTTCATGGCAAAGCTGTACTTTTCAACCAGAAATAAGGATCAAGATATTCAGTTCAAGTTTTAAAGTAAACAGCTTCATAAGATGCTAACACAACAGTTCTTGTATTTGATCTGAACCGTATCTAATTGCAGCAAATTCCTCTGGTGTGTCACATTAGATTTTGTGTTTTTGAATTAGAGTTAATCATTTAAAAGAAGGAAGCTTCACCTTTCTTCAAATTTCTTGAATATCAAAACGAATACTGCTTAGTTGTGAGGTTGCTTTGTTTTGTTTTTAATCTGAGAAGCTAAGGGAAATAAGATTCCCTTAGGTTATAAAAAAAGAGATAAAGCCAATGACATGTAAAAAATACCCTATACACGTGCAAGTCAAGTCAGATATTTATAACTGGCACACCTCAAGTTCATTGCTAAAGTCATCTCCAGCTAGAATCTAGGTCTCTATATATTTTTAATGAACATTTTGCCCAGTCTTGAATGTAATGAATAATTTATTCTCTTTGAACTTCCTATGGAAATGGTGTTAAGAAGTAGTCTTTTCCTAGAAAATGGCACTGCTTTACCATTAAGAGAGCTGTTCAAAACAACATTATTTATTGGAGAAACACAAGTTCCAGGCATTTAAAGGCGTTTTATGTTTCAGAGAATATTCAAAAGTGGGGAAAGAAGCAGATGGTTATGCTACTAAATATGGTGTACAACAGTGTGATCTGATGACAGAAAAAAGTAAAAAGAGACACACTCCACCCAACCCCACCTTCAACCCCTGCTCTCAGTTTCAAGCTCCTTTCCTCATGAGACAAGAACTTAATCTAAATAAAAAATGGTCTAGGAAGTAGAGAAATCCAGGAACCTTTTCTTTTTTTTTTTTTTTTTTTTTGATTTGGAGGAAAAAACAGTATGAAGAAGCATGATGGTGTGGAATAAAATCTTACAAGAATGTTAAAGCAATGTCAGAAAGAATGAGGACAGATATGTGCTCAGAGGAAGTTATGTAGTGCAAGTGCACTGATCAAAGTGGTTTCAACATCTGCTGTAGCACACTTCATGTTCCTCAGCTATCCACACTGTGGATGATAGGGGAGGGGAGAGATTAAAGATTAATGTGACGTCATGGAGAATATAAAAAGTTTTTTACTTGCTCAGTACTTTATTAAGTGTAAAATACAAGTTTATGGAAAAAGCAAGAAATACAAAAACAGCTCTGAAAATATGTTAAAGAATTTAAAGAAGGTAACTTGCACATTAAAGAATTAAGAATAAAATGTCAAAAATTGTGTCAAAAATGTCAAAAAATAAATTAACTGTGATATATAGGGTGTCTTCTCAGATGTAAATTTTTTCCTTGTACTTTCTGAAATATATTCTGCTGTGTAGATCTTCCACTTTCTGATTGTGTGGCACTGCTGCTGACTCAGCAACAGGATATGAGAGGTGTCTTTTCTCTCTACTACTTCCAAGGAGCGGTGGCTCTTCTGTGCCATGCTGCAGTTTACCTCTTATATAGGCACCATGGCCAAGAAGATTCTTCTTATGTTCTTATAGATATAGCTTTTGAATCTGAAAGGAGTCACATGTAAACTGACACTTTTTTCCCCACATTTTGTAAGTAAAATTATCTTTCTGGGTCCAGTGAATTAGTAAGACCACTCAAAATTGTACCTTTTAAATGCTAAGAATAACAGATGGCAAACATGGTTGAATGAAAAAAAATTCAGACAAATGTTTCTATAGAAAAGGAAGGAAAAACCCAAAATACTAAATTAAGGGAAAAAATACCGCATACTGACCAGAAAAAATTGTTTGAGAGCTCTTGCTCCCAAACCACAAAGCTTCATAGCTAGGGATCCTCAGGCTTCATGCCTGATGTTCAGACATAATGAAAGAAATAAACATGACCATGGGTCAGAAGAGACTATAAATAAAACATTCTATTATCATTACTAGGTAACACTGAGTAGGTGTTACACACAGCACTGTACCACAGACAAGGATTAGCCTTTCAGACCTTGATTTGCTCTGTTGAGCCTAAATGCTGCAGGATCCTCCAGACTCTGAGGTTATGTCACCTCCTGTCTATTGTGTGTGTCCAGATTCCTGCATCTGCCAGATATCATCTCACAGCTTGTTTCTGTGCAGTTAATCTTTTGGATCTTGATCTGAAAAGGAAGTTTTATTCTGTAAGGTGTAAACTTGCTCCAGATCAACACTTCATATCAACATTGTCATTATTATTCATCTAAAGTCCGGGATCTCATCATGCTACATTATTATAGCACTAGGAGGGGCAGAAGAGATATGCAGCCTTTAGAATAGATGGAGGAATTTGCATCCTGTTCAAGCCTTGCAGAAGGCAAGTACATGTAATTTTGAATAAATATTGAAAATTTATGTGTTAAGTGCTCACAAAAAGATGGAATCATGCCGGTGGAAGGGAATTATGAACACAATCACAAGGGAAAAAAAGGGCCATGTTAAATATAGACTTTAGAATTATGAAGAATAGAGAGAAAGGCAAAGGAGTGAAAGAAAATACTGTTAATTCTGCAATGGGAATGATCCCCACTATAATTATATTGGATCCCTGATAAAAGTAAATAATAATTATTTAGTTATAAAGCATTATATAGTAAATTTCAAAAGCAGGCACTGTATAAAGTTTTTCATTCATTCATCACTCCTATTGTCCTATTACTACATGCGCTTGTAAAGAGTCCCTCTCCTGCTTTCTTGCAGGGTCTCCTTAGGTACTGGAAGGCTGCCTCCCCAGAACCTTCTTTTTTTCTAGCTGTACAGCCCCAGCTCTCTCAGCTCTCTGATCACCTTCATGTGCCCACTCTGGATTTGCTCCAACAGGCCAATGTCCTTCCTGTGCCGGATTCAGCATTTCGGGTGAGGTCTCATGAAAGTGGAGTAGAGGGGCAGAATCTCCTACTTCACCCTGTTGGTCATGCTTCTTTGGATGCAGCCCAGGATACAATTTGCCTTATGGGCTGCAAAGGCACATTGCCAGCTTGTGCTCAGCCTCTCATCCATCAGTACCCCAGGTCCCTCTGTTCAGCCTCTAGCCTGTATTGACACTGGGGGTTACCCTGACCCAGGTGTGGCACCTTGCACTTGGCTTTGTCAACTTCATGAGACTCCCATTGGTGCACTTCAGTTTGTCCACATTCCTCTGGATGATGCCACATCCTTCAGACATCCTTCAGGCTGAAGGATGACAGTCAGTAAAGAAAGCATATTAAAATGCTGTGCAAAGAAAGGACTTTTAACAGGGTAGGACAAAACTGCAATCACAGCAAGTGCAGTGGGAAGGGAGGAAGTGCTGCAGCAACAGCATGGCACTCTAGTAACCTGGGAAGGTGGAAATAAAATAAAAAAGATGAGTGGGAAAGTTATGAGCATGCAGAGGAGGTCTGACAGTGTAATTTTGGACACAAACTCTGTACGGAGCTCTGACAGACTAGAGAGTCTACACGTGACTTACAGGTCGTACTGTTTTGATGTAAATTCTTATGGGTGCTCTCAGCTAGTTATTTAAACTATGCTGCTGAAAGCATGGATATGTGAAAAAAACCTACCCTGAGTAGGACACTTGAGATAGCAAAGTTTAACATGAAACTGATTATCTTTCTCGGTAGATGTTTCTTTGATTGTACAGCCAGAACAGTCTCCTTTCAGCAGCAATGAATAATTGCTGCCTGGTAACAGGAGGGAAACTCAAGGAGAAAAAACCCCAAGAACTCAAAACCAAACACTAAACCATGAAAGGCCTCAAAACCTTACATTTGAGAGGGACAGTGGATTAAGATGCATCTCTTTAGCAAGAGTTTATAGATATTAAATGTCTCAATATTAATACAAATTTCAAACAAGTTTTATCTAGTGGAATTTTTGTTGCCCAGAGAGCATGATTTGCTTAAGCAATAGCTTCTATGTATACTTTTTGTGAATATTTTTGTTGGTTTGTTTCTTGTGTCTTCAAATGGCTATTAGGAAGTTAACAGCCATGACTGCAAAGCAGAACTGCAGGAAAGCAGATTGCAGGAAAGCAGATTGTGTATAATAATATTATACATATTAATATTATAATATTATATAATAATAATATTATTATTCAGTAATAATAATATGTCCCTTCACTAAATATTGTTTATCATCCAATTTAAAAGAAAAAACCAAAAATTAATTTTATGATATTTTACTTGGGATAGGACACAGTTTGATTCAGTACAAAAAAAAAAAAGGTAGCTAAATCATCAAAGGTTAAATGCAAAAATATATAAATTATGAATACTTTTTTTATTGGGAAAGGCAATGAAATATGAGTAAGACCATTAAATTATTTTGTAGAAGTGAAGTCAGAAATAGTTTTCATTTGCCTTTATTTATTCTGGAAAAATAATAACTGTTTTATCTGTCAGAGAAGCCTGATGAGCATCTCCTGTAGATAAAGGTAAAATACACACAGCACAATTCTATTAGTGTTGTGATCCCTTGTGGCTTTATGAGTAAACGTGCAATAATAGATGAAATATATGCAAAAGCATCCTTAACATATCCAAGGCCATGCTAATGAAAGTGTTTGCATGTCCAAAACATCATATCTTGCAGCAAATTTTCTACTGGAAGTTGTTCCCACATCATTTTAACCAAGTCTTGATGCATACTATGTGGGGGAATATAAAATAGATTGGGACAAATATTCATACCAACTGTTTACTGTGTTGTATGTTCTACCATAAATTATTAATTGGACTTGTTTAAATTCATTAATAGAAGCACAGATCGTGTAAGAGTCTATATCTCAGATAGGGTTGGGGTTTTATTTGCAAATCCAGTTCATAATTTGGTAAGAGAACATGGATGACATTGAAGAGTTTTTCTCAAAGTTAGTGATTTACAAAAATATTTTTAGGACTGAATAAAATGCATAATCTCCCATCCAATAAGCAAAAAAATGAAAATAAGCAAATTTATAGCTGCTGTTAAGTGCCTTCAGAAATTCTGTATCTCAAGAAATGTGAATTTGGCTTTGTTTCTTATGTTGGTTTTGTTGTTTCTGTTGGTCACTGATTTTTTCAAGAAATTAAGTAATATTTTGAGTATTCTATTAAACAAAGAGTAAATATGTAAGCAACTTTTAGCAGCGGCATAGCAGAATTTAATACTAAGAGGACATATAAAATGAAGACAGATAAGCATGTACACATACATATATGTAATGGTTTAAATTATAATCGCTTTTAAGAAATTTACGTTTAGATAATCCTTCTGAAGGTTTCAAAAACATGAGAACAGAATTATTCCAACAGTGAAGAAAAAAATCAAGGGCTACAAATATAAACTGTGATTTCTTATTGATCCACAACCTTACTTCTGATTCAGGCAATTATTTCTCTTTTGAACAACCTCTGTTCAAAAGTGTATCTCTTTTTACATTTGGTTAGCAAAGAATCAAGTGAACTTCAGGAACATTTCTCTTGCTCAGAACTCTATTCTATTTTTCCCCCTTTTCCCCTCCTTTTTTCTTTCTTTTTTTTTTTTTTTTTTATTTTACCTTTTACTCATTTATTTATTTTACCTTTTTCTTTTTTTTTTTTCGTCCTCTTCCCTCTCCTCTTCTCTTTCTCCAGCATCATTCTGGGGACTGGTTTTTCAGTTTATAATAAATACAAAGCCATGTTACTCCAAGTGATTTTACATTTCACACATCTGCAACTGGCTGTCCTCCAATTCTGTTTGAAAATAACTTCAGGGTAAACTGTTCACATATGAAGAAGTAAGTTCAAAGTAAAGGTGAAAGGTTATTGTAAAAGACTTTTTGCTCAACAGGAAGGTCAGTTTACCTTTGCATGCTTTGGGAATTTGATAGGTACTCTTATTGATTTCCCTCTCCCCTTCACAATAAAACCACTTGCCATAAAAAGGTTATTGAAGTCTCCTAGATCAAAGTCATCACTAGGAACTTAGACAAACTACAGGAAATGTTTTCAGCCATCTTGATAACAATAGTAACATGACACATCACAGATATCTGAGCATGATCTTCTCTTTAAGCAAGTTATATTTTCCTTACTCTTCCCTTTTTTGTATTCAGGTCAAGATGAAGACCTGTATAGTTTCTGTAATCTTTTAATAGATATGTAGGATGGTATTAGACTAGATAAAATTTTTCAACTCATTGTAATGTTTCATTTCCCTGTATTTTCACCTTAGTCTTTCCTCTTTATAGTGATATGAGTCATGCTTTGATAATAATAACAATTCATCAAACAAAAATCTATGAGATATATAAATTATGTTGCATTTTCAGCACACCTTTAGTGGTGTTGAGGAAACTAACAACTACTTTAGCAGAATTTTGTAAGAATGTAAAACAACAATTGAGCAAAAATTGAAACATAAACTTTAGAGGTGTATTTATAGTGTTTTATGGCAATTGAGAAGTTTTGTGGTTGTACTATAGTCTGGCAGAAAGTTGTTTTATACGCAGCTATACATTAGACTATAGGAGCCTATATAGTTAACACATATTAAAAAAATGTTTAATGGGAACACCTTATCTGAAACTGACAGCTCTCCTCCTTCAACTTCTTACAATATAGGTAAAATTCATTTATGCATAAGACAGAACCTCTATGGGGGAAATGTTAAGGTTGTGAAATACATGCTCATAGGACCAACACAAGCCTAATGAACTCCTGCTTAAAATACAAGTTGTTTCAATTAATATTATAGAGTATCCTCTGTTCAAATAAACTAAGAAAATTTACATATGAAAAATACTTCATATAAATAGTTTAAATTTGTGGGAAGAAAGGCTTGGCCATAGTTAAGACACTGTCTTTCAAAAGAAAATATAATGCTGTTAATGGTAAAGTCATTTTAGGTCACTTGTGAACTTAAAATGAAAAGTCCTTTTTAGTAGAAATAGATGGCCTAAGATGATGAAATAACACGAATAAGGAATTAATGAACTGAATCATTGAAAGAGCTTTTTGTATACCTTACTTAGGTCAATAATAATAATAATAAATATAAACCAGTTTACAGATTTGTAGATCAAGCTGGAATAATCTCTCGTAAACAGTTATTCCCCTTCTGTGACAAACTGCTGAGCTAAACAATATTTAAATGTACTTAACGTGAATAAATTAATAAAGTGTTTGTTTCTCTTGAAATGTCTGTATTTAACCACTACACATAGTAGGAGGGCAATGAAGATGGTGAAGGGTCTTGAGAAGAAGCCATATGAGGAGCAGCTGAGGTCGCTTGATCTGTTCATCCTGGAGGAGACTGAGGGGAGACTTTGTCGCAGTCTACAACTTCCTTGTGAGGGGGAAAGGAGGGGGAAGCACTGGCCTCTTCTCTGTGGTGACCAGTGACAGGACCCAAGGGAATGGCCTGACGTTGTGTCAGAGGTAGTTAAGTTGGATATTAGGAACAGGTTTTTGACCTAGAGGATGGTTGGGCACTGGAACACGCTTCCCAGGGAAGTGGTCACAGCACCAGCCTGACAGAGTTCAAGAAGCATTTGGACAATGCTCTCAGGCACATGGTGTGACTCTTGGGGATTGTGCTGTGCAGGGCCAAGATTTAGTCAATGATCCTTGTGGGTCCCTTTCAACTCAGCTTATTCTGTGATTCTGTGATTCTGTGGTTTAGTTCATACACACTACAACAAGAAAACAGAAAAGTGACCCATTTGTGAATGACCAGACTTAGATTTAGGCACACATAAGATTTGTTATACATGACATTGTTTTCCCAACTATTCCTTCCTTGGATTATGCCTATATTATATGCCTATATCTGGAGGGACTTTTCTGTCATGGCATCATGACTAAAAAAATCGTCTCTTTATTTTTTTCCTCTAAAACTACTTAGAAATTTCACATAGGCAGCGTTTGGATTCTATTTCTTTCCATGAATTTCAATATGAGACATTCACTGAAAATATTGAAAGTTCTCAGTGTATCTATGAAGTTTCATGTCTATAACTTGCTGTAGATGTAAATTGTCGTGCTGAGCTGTTGTCTAGTGAAAAAGAGAAGCAGCAGCTCACATCTAAGAACAATTTTCCTAAACTATGCTACTTCACTTCCATATCCTACTTTCCCTACACAAGAGGTTTCTGGAGTGCTTTGAAGACAACTTCTAGATCAAGCAGATGTTTAGGAGAAGTATCTCATTAAACTTCTTACTTAAAACCAAGTGTCCTGGGTTGCAGTGTATTCTATTACCATCCCCATCAGCCGTTGAAATCAGGTGGGGCAGTGTTTCCTTGCCTCCTCCCCCCCAGACTATCTTGCTGTTAATGGCCCAGCATTGTCCTGCCGCATGACTAAGAGATAACTCCCTCTGGACTATCATCTGTTAATGAGCCCAATCAACACTTGGCCTCATGACTCATTACCCCATTGTGAGATGCTCCACCCAGAGGGAGGAACCACACATCCCATCGTGGATATAAGGTGAGGCTGAACACCAGAGACAAGGCCTTTCCACTGGATTTCCAGAGGACAGGAGCTACACAGCCACCACTGGACCTTCTGAGGAAGAGCAGACCCTTTTTTCTACAGGATCACCGCTTCAGAGGACTGCAGCCACCATTCTAGCAGACTGCTACCACCACCCTGCCTAACAGGGACTCAGGTTGTATCTTGACTCTGTCAGTTTGAACCAGTGTTTTCTTTTAGTTTTTTTTTTTTCTTTCCTTTTCTTTAACTTTCCCATTAAATTGTTATTCTGACTTGGTGCCTCCCACTGGTTTGTTTTCAAACTAGTACACCAAGGGAGAACTGGTTGCAGACACAAAGGTTGGAGGCAGACTTCTCTAACTGTGAGTTGTGGAGTTGATGCCCAGGAAAGGTGGGAGCAAGGCAAATAGCAATGTCACATCCCAAGACCATCAGAGACAGTAACCTTCAGGGACCTTCTTGGAAGAATCCCAGGGGAGCGTCATCTTGGAGAAAAGGGAAGAGTTAGCAAGAGAGTTGGTAGGTACTCTAAGTGTCACTTCTCATCTCAAAAGCAGTCCATCTGGACATACATGAAGTCAAGAAGAGGTTCCAGAACGCCTGCAGGGATGAAGAAGAAGCCCCTGACAAATTTCAAAAAACAGGAGAAAGAGAAGGATGCAAATGGTGGAGGTAAGCACAAAAGGGTTGATTTTATCTACATCACACTTGTTTCTGCTGTTGGAGAACTTGCCAAAACTCTTCTTCAATTTTCATGTCAACAGTGTCTCCTCTCCATTCAACTCAAGCAAGGTCAGAGCAAGAATGCTTTTCAACAGATATATAAACGTGCTTACAATACAAGCATTAATATATACCATGTAACTCTGTTCAATGAGTTGTCATATGATCTACTGTACTGGGTTTGCATGACCAAGCTTTGGTAGTGGGGGGGTTAAGGGATGGCTTCTGTAAGAAGCTGCCAGAAGCCTCCTCCATGTCCAGCAGAGCATCCCTGGGGGCTTCAAAGACGAATGTACTGCTGGCCGAGGCTGGGCCAAAAGAAATGGTGGTAACTACTCTGGAAGACGAAGACGACGAAGACGACGAAGACGACGAAGACGACGAAGACGACGAAGACGACGAAGACGACGAAGACGACGAAGAAGACGAAGAAGACGAAGATGAAGAAGATGAAGAAGAAGAAGACGAAGAAGAAGAAGAAGAAGATGAGAATTCGTGAGAGGAACAATTCTGCAAACATCAAGAGAAGGTGTGAAAAGGAGGGGGAGGAGGTGTTCCAGGCACCAGAGCTGAGATTCCCCTTCAGCCTGCTGTGAAGACCATGGTGAAGCAGTTGTGCCCCTGCAGCCCATGGAGATCTATGGGGATGCTGTCAGAGACTGAAATATTGTATTTTATGGCTTAAACATTTTCTTAAAGGACTTTTAAAACTGTATTACAAAAGCTGCAGAGAAGACTACTGCACCCTGAATGGGGCCCTGACTGACGCCTGACACTGCTCACTGATGAAGATAAAGTAACAACTCGGGGCTGGGGACATTCACAAAGCACAGGCTTAGCACCTCCAAGATGAGGACCACAGCCCCAGGGCTGTCAGCTGCCAGGCTCGCACAGACTCTCCACCAAAGGGTGGGAGGGAGGAGAGGCTTTGGGTATCTTGGAAAAAACCTCTGGTCAGAAGTGCAGCGACTGCCCATCCTCCACTGTGCAGAGGAGCCCAGCTGAGGGGTCCTCACCAGGGGGGAGGAAGCTTATCCACAGCAGAAGGGGTGACATGGCCCATCACAAGGGCCCCCTCAAAGGGGTCCCCAGACCCTGCACCAGAGATGATGCAACAGACCCTCAGTGTTGCAAAGGACAGTGTGTCAAGCTGGCCCCTGTAAGAAAGACACATGGACATTCCCACCTGGCGCGAAGTGTATATTAATCCACGGAATTCTGTACTCTTTGGTGTGTGGTGTGGTGGTGTGGCATGGCGTGTGGCAGCATGTAGCGGCATGACCAGAGCGGCGACGGGGGACCCTCACCACCAGCAGAGCAGATGGAGGGGAGCAACGAGACGTCGGATGGGTGATCTGCTTCCACCTAACCCCTGTCACCTCTCCCTGTTCCCCCACCCCCCATGCACACTTCTTTTTTCTATTTCTTTCTCTCTTTTCTCTTCCCTTCTCTTTGACTCTCTTCTATTAAATAAAATACATTCGTTTTTTGGCAACAACATCTAACCTCTTTGGTTTTAATCTCGTTTCTGGGCATATTTTGAACCTTCTAAGTTCTTTTCAGTTTATGCTCAGAGGCTTAGCTTGCTTTGCTTTTCTGGGTTTAAACTGGATTGTAACAGATGCACAGATCTACCTGATGAGGCATCAGTGGGATGGACTCATGTTCCATCAGGTTGCAGAGATCTATTGCTCATGAGACAGACTCGCATTTGGAGAAGTTCACAGAGAACTCTGTGCTGGAGTTTGGTGAGTGATCTCTCCCAGTCTTTATCTCAACTCATGAACCTTTTGTTATATTTTCTCTCCCCTGTCCAGCTGTGGAGGGGAGTGAGAGAGAGGCTTTGGTGGGTGCCTGGAAGCCAGCCAGTCAACCCATTACATCTACCTATCTAAAGCACTTATTACTTTAAATAGCCTTTGTTATCTGTTATCTATTACATGAAATAGCCACGCCTTTTGGATGGTAATTTTTTTATGTTATTTATATTGACATTTCCCTAAAAAAGTAACTTTTTTTTAACATTTACCAAATCTATAAGACAAATAAGCATCCATTACAGAAATCAATTAGAACAAAATTCCATTAGAATGTAATTTTCCTAAATTTATTTTCCATTCTCATGATACCAATTCTTTCTCTTAATTAAATTTTGTACTTATTCTCAACTTCTAACAAAAATTTGTCAATTTCACATGTAGTAATGAATTTAATGTTATTACTATGATGGAAAAACCTGATGCTAATCATGTCCTTCAGTTCGACAAAATTAATATAAAACATGCAGGTCTTAAAAGTCGAACTAAGTTCTGCTGGTAGAATGGAAGAAAAAACAAAAAACAAAGCAAATAAACCCAACCAATACAGTTTTTTTCCTAGTTTTAGATAAATTACAATGAGTGCAACTGAAATTCATGGAGTCTGAAAGATACACACTAGAATAATTATATTTTTATTTCTGTGTATGGGGTGTTCCTGAGATAAATTTCTTTGCATCATAAATTTAGTCTACAGGACACCTATACATTCCTGAGACAAATAAAAGTTTGTAGTTTGTTGAAAGATATCCTAAGGGTTGTTCATGAGCACAAAATGTCTTTAGGGCTGGCAGGAACATCTAGTTATGTACTTCTTACTGTTATTGCCAATGGCATTCTAATGAACAGCTTGTCTTATCAGGAACCTGTTCTTTATTATAACAATAAATGGTACCATACAAGGCATCATTCTTCTCTGCAATAAGCATTAGAATAATATATTCCTTTTGTTCAGAATCTGCAGGGAGAAGGAGTTCTTTTCTTCTTTTATGTTTCAATCCAGGGTTGTTGACTATGCATAGAGAGCTGTAACAGCATTTAATGAAATCTTCATTGGAAAAAGAAGGAATCCATAAATTCTAAAGCAGAGCTATGCCAGAAGCAGAACACCTGCCACTGATTCCTTCCCATGGATAACAGTAAAAGACTCACTGCTTGTAGGTAACAACCCACTGGCAGTGAGTGTTCAAAAATAGCTTTTGAATTTGATAGCTTCGTGCAACATGACCTGATACAGCCAGTTGTACGTGCTACATTGTGCCACCAGCTTAAAGAAACGAGGTGCTTTGTGGCTTTGTTCTTTTGTTTTTATTTCACATACTCAAGGATGTTGTTACCTGAATAACAAATTAAGCTTCTTCTGATACCCACTTTTTAAATAAGAATTTTGGCTGGATGGACCATAGATTTAAAGATCCAATAATATTATTTCAAAGCCCCAAATCAGTTCAAAAGAAAGAATGCTTGATACAGACCAAACACTTTTCTGTACTTTTTTGAAATATTGGACTAGTATATTTCCAAATTTATTCAATCCTGCCTGATTCTAACAATGTTTTTCTTACAATTATGCTCTGAATCTTTCCACTTCACAGCAGTATTTTCCAGTGTAGTTCTACAATGTACCTTATGCGTGAAAGATAATCACTGAAAGATAAAAGACATAAACCCACTGTCTCAGCATACATAAGGAGACTTTTTGATTCTTGCTTTTCAAAGTGTGTGAAGTACATTCAAATCTGTTCACATAAATTTTCTTCAAAATATAACTCTATCCATACACATATACAAACACACCTTGTTAAAAAAGTAAGAAAATACTAATTACCACAGAGCCGAGGGAGGTATGTCAAGGAATGTACAGGCTTCTTTTCCCAATTAAAACTATGTGATTGGATAAATCATTAACATAGATACATATGAAGCAAATTGTGAACCACAGAATTACAAAAAGATATTTGGTTGGCACTGTTTCCAAAACATTAAATAGAAACCAGAGAGCCTGCTTTTCACAGTTCTCTTTAAGTTTGGGTCACTTTGTATTTTTTTTTCCTGTTAGATACATAACATAGATAAAATTACCATTTGAAGCTATGACCAATACAGTCCTCTTTCCCATCTCCAATGCTCAGCCTTTGCAGTCTTTTGTCTCAGCTATGAATGGCTTTATAGACTTCCTTTTCTGATCCTCCCACATCAAATCTGCCTCCTCATGAATGCTGAATTTCTTCTTTCCAACCAAATTTCCTCTGGTTACATTACTTTTAACATATTTTGAGTTCTTTTTTCTCTCCGTTATTGATACTTCCTTCTTATCAGTTGATCATAGCCACTGCATCTCAAGTGTTTTTTCCTCCCCCTTAAAAAACAGTATTAGCATGCATTTGACTGTGACTATTTCATACAGGGAGTACAGCAACTTTTCTCTTGATCCTAACATCACCTACAGACATACTAAAATATTTCTGCTTCAGTGTTCTTATTTAATTCAGCTCTCTCAAACATCTCCACTTGTAATTTGCCTAAAAGATGTCATGACTACAAACTTTCAATCCTGTCACTTGTACTCTGAGGACATTATGCCAGGGTATGCCAGGGACATCACCTGATATACCACAAGAGTAAAATTCTAGTCTATTACCTGTTAATTACCTGGTTAACCAGTAATTATCTGGTTAATTGTTTGCTGGTACAATTCATACTGAAAGTAAAATTTGATTTCAGTGTCTCAGTGTTTCAAATGTTTGTAACTTTCCGATGTACAATATAATGTCTTTTAGGAGATTGATTACAAACATGACTAAAAAACTTCTTGACAGTTCCCATTGTTTGAAGAAAGCAAGAAAATTGATGTAAATTACTGTAGCCGAAATACTGAAGTTTTCGTTATCTGCTGATCTAGTCTCTTAATGAATGAACAGTCTGTGGTTGCTCTGTGTTCTTGTTTTTTTTCCCCTACTATAACAGTGGTAAGTTTTTCCTTTTTTTCCCCCTCCACTGTTGAGAGAGATGTAACGCATCTGAGATTTTCCTCCCACAACGGTGAGCATTTCAATAGGCATAAGGTTGTGTAGTTATTTCTTGGAGGGAGAATATCACAAGTGTGTCAGGGTGAAATGGATTTTCAGAGTTACAGGACCTCAGCAGCAAAGTCAGCAGAGTTATGGAGGGTGGGACAGCCTAATGAGTTAGTTAGTTGGTGTGATTGTTTGTTTGTTTTTAATTTTATTTAGTTTTCTTAGGTGTAGGATGACCACAAAGAATGTTGGAAATAAACTATTTAATTGTTATTGATATAGCAACCTGGAAAAATAGAATATATTTATTTTAACTTTAATGGAAAGATTGAGGGAAATCCTTTTTTAATAAAATCCTGTAGTGTCAAAGTTTGTGTCTGCCACTGTAGTTCAACTATACACAACATCTTAAATGACAATAAAAATTTTATGTGTTTGTTCTAATTTGCTAGCTTTGTAAGAATTGCATGGTGGTACAGAAATCCTGTTAGATAAGTATATTAATAGTTGTAGTTAATGTGATTATTTAAACACTCAGGTATGGGTCACTGTGTGAGACTTATACAGTATTTCCTCACTGAACTTCAGCACTTTGTGATTTGCCATCTGTGTTTTCAGAGGCTCCCTGGTATGGCTAGCAGATCTCTAAGAAAATCCCTCACAAGATACAGGAGGTTCGATATCAAAAAGTAAGTCTGGAGAAATATAGGAGAACCTTTTGAAAAGCCAGATAAAGAAATGTTCTAGAGCTCCCAGTTGCATTACTTTTTTGTTTTGTTGTTCAAGGATTCCTTTTACTTCTTTTTCCATATGGTTCGCTTTGATTTTGTCCACTTAGGGAATCTTGCCAAACTACTGTCAAAATTTTCACACAAATTGTCTGATTTTTCACTAATTCCCCTGTGATCAACATTTTCTATAGACAAAGTAATCTTCCTCACTAGCTGTATTTCCCATGCTTCAAGAATTACTACTTACTATTCTTGACTGGCAAGATTCAGATTCAAACACATCTTTCTGTTGTGTAAAATGGCAGCAAGAGCCATTAATAACAATCCAAAAAGTCAGGATAACTGTCAACATTTACCTCAGAAAATATTTTACTGTTTCTGATAAATTTAAAGATATTAAAATTATTTTGTAACAGCTATTTCTTAGGAATTAAAAATGAGTGATTGAAAGGTTTCTATAGGAATTAAGTGTACTAGTCACACTCAATTTCCTTGTTGAAATATTCCTGGGAGCTTTCTTAGTCCTCCAAAAGAATCATAAATACACATAAAGTTTAAGTATTTATTGCTGTAAGGATGTGTTCTGTCCAGCTAATTTAGATGCATATTTTGTGAATAGAATTTCATACAGAAGAACCAGACATCCAACAAAAGATAGAAGTTGGCCTACTCTGTGAACTAGGCACATAAATATCTCTAAGTACAGGTATCTGAAGCTTAGACAAAAAAAGGAACTGTGCAGCAGTTAAGGTCAAACAAACTGAAGAGATCTGATTCAAATACTTCTGGCTTTAACAGTCTCAGAGAAACTGCTGTTTCTGGTACAAATGAGCACACAGTCAAAATGTTAGAATCTCTGTTCTTGGAACTAAATGGCAGTTTCACTAAAGCTTTTTCAAGTTACTCTGGGCTATAGTTTAATCAGAATTTTGTCCCTTGGTAGGAAATGTAATCAGCATCTTGCATTTGCAATCAGGCATACAGAATATTGATGAATGAGAATATTTGAAAATATGAAGGAGTCACTTGTTTAAAATACCCTTTAAAAGACAGTAGTTTAGTAGTTTTCCCTTTTTTTGGAAAGGTGTCCTTTTTTGTCTCTGTTTTTAAATAGTAATAATTATCATTATAAGATGTGTTTTGTTTACCCGTCTCTTTTATATTATTTTGCAACAGGAGGCTTAAAACCTAACAAAACTGTAGATTACATCTGCCTTGTCCTATAGAAGTCAGAGATTTTACCACGAAAGGAAGGTCGCATAATACAATCCAAATAATAGTGACTAAAGATGTTATATTTTCAGAAGGTATAATATTAAAGAATAAGATGGGCAGCCTCACTGCTGCATGGAGATAGCTCAAGGCATCTTTGCCAGTGCACAGAGGTGAGATGAGTCATAGCCAAGTTCCATCTCTGATAGGCCATCAGTGTTAGATAATCCTGTTGGAGGCACTTTCTGACTGCTTTTGCAATGTGTTTCTGAGATGGATCACAGCTTTTTCCTTTTTCTAAAACAGTCAGGTTTTAATATCCCATTTATTTATGCATCAAGGCTAACCATAAATTAGCCCAAAACCTGAAAAAAAATTTTCTAATTAATTTGAGAAATTCAGTTAATGATGAACTGAATGAATGAATAGCATGTGGGGAATTGTCACAAGTAGACAGAAAAGAGGGAATTCTTATGGGTTTTTTTCTTCTAGAATTACAGATACTCCTTTATCAAGAGCTTGGGAGAAGCAGGCACTTCAAGACTCTCAGACAGAATTTTCCACTGACGATAAATCGGGAATGCATAGGATTTAAACAAGTTGGAAGGAAAGTGATGTTAGCGTTGATACCAGAAAAGTCAAAGAAACTGCATTATCAAGCAAATTCCCCAAACACAACGAGAAAATATTTTATTTCTGTCACAAATGAATGCAGTATTTCTGCATTACTATACTGTAAAGTTTTCTATGTTTCATGCACAACACCTTATTCCAGACTCTCTACTTGCAAGTGAGGATGAATTGCCTATTGAAGATATCCAAGGAAGCCATTTATTTTTAGAGATCTCAAGAAAAGCTGATATGAGGCTAAAGTTAATGGTATTTAATTTGAAGAAGGACTTACAGCTTTTGAACTTTGCTCTTATTACTGCAGATAATAGATAACAGATAGGATGATTAAATAATAGCAAGAAAACCTCTTTTCATTCCAGGCAGTAGCTATAATTCCTCCAGAGGTTTGGATTAGGCATGAATGGAGGAGTATTCCTTGCAATTCAGCTCGACATAGTCAATAATTTATAAAATAGCTATTTTACTATGACTTAAAAGATGAACAATATTTTAAAAGGAATATTAAAACAAGTTATTCAGAGACCTTATATATGAGATCCTCAAGATGGATCTTTTATATGGATTTATTTTTTTAATCAAAAATATGCATCAAAAGGATTTTCAGATATTTTATTAAAAAGTTTTGAGGAAATTTACCTGAAACTCAACAAAATACAGAAATTGGTAGCATAATTATGCTACTTTAATTTTATGAAACAATCACCTCCTCTCATAGGATACCTAGGCAAGTTTCCAGTGCAGACTGCACAATTACTCAACTTTTCTATTTTTTTTTTAGATGCTACTGCTTTCAAATAAAGGCATTCTATGTCAAATTCCAGGACCTTTTCTTTCTGTCACTACATGGTAACTAGTTGGATGCCTGTGTTTCTGGTCTGACACAATGCACAGGAAATTATAATTCCATGAAAATTTCTAAAGAAAAGTAGACAATTTCTTGAATTCAATTCAAGAAACTTTCATTCAAGACTTAATATCAGAACTCACAGCCAAGCAGCTGTTCAGTGGGAGAACAGGACACAATACCTCAATCTGGAAGCAGCTCAAAAGGTTTTATAAGTTTTGTATGGCAAGTCTGATACATCTTAATAAATTGAAAATAAAATATTACAAGTTCTTTATAACAGAAATGCATTTTTCTTTCAATTTATATAATATAATGTTAAGTATTAACATAATTATAATAATTTAATATATAGGAAAATACTCATTATAATTATGTTCAGGAAGATTTATTGAAATAATAATTTTGTTGGCAAGTTCATCCATACTAGAGAGATATGTTCATTTTTTCTCTGTTTGATCTGCTGAAGCTTTTAACCACAACCTCTTTGGCTTCACCTCATGATGACAGTCACATAAGACAAAAACAAGACAATAGGCAAGTTTCTGCATGTAGGATGAAATGGTCCAGCACAACTTTGTGTTATGTCCATGTGCTTCCAAAGGACTGTAATTTTTCCAGAATGGCTGTTTCTCATGCTTGATTAAACTGCTTTCCCATCGTCTTAACATCATCTTCCTTGCATTGAGACTTACACTAAATCCAGCCTTATCTCCATATCTATTGTTTCTTCTTGGTAGATTTTAGCTTTCCAGGTACACTTAGATAGCAAAAAAGAATTGAATTGAAGGACAGACATATATTTTAGACTCTTACACCTGTTACAGTGGGGATACTGTAACACGCATATATCAAACCAGGAGTCCTGTGGAAATATATGTGGACAGATTCGTGGTAGATGTTTCAGAGATGTTTATTTCCCCAGCCGCATGGCCGGGGCTCTGCCCAGGAACTGTTCCAGTCACCGGACCGAGGGTCCTTCTGCCCGTGCAGGGAACACAAACCAACCCATGGGAACGAGGCTGAGCAGGGGCAGGGAAACCCCGTGCCTCCCCCCCAGGGCCCCTCTGCCAGGGTCACATGACAGGGGGAGGGATCCCAACATACACCAATAACATTTATTACTTTGTTTATTTATTTATTTAATTATTATTCAGGGTGTGCTACTCATGAGATGATTCTTTCTAGTTTTTCTTGTGATCTTTCAGAGCTAAAGCTGGCTGGACTGGAGTTGATCTGAGGTGGGTTTTCTGTTTGTTTAGTTTGGATTTGGTTTTTTTTTTTTGTCTGTTCTTTTACTACAAGAAAGGTGTATTCAATCCTGTATACTTCTCACTGATATTGACATTTGTCATGGCCATTTTTCCATAAACTCAGTCACCCCTAGCAATGCCTTTCCTAAGTATAAGGAACAATCAAACAGTGTGCAAAAAAATGCTTTTTCTTTCATCGTTCAAAACAGAGAGGGAAGTGAATTATAAGTAAAGATTTCAAAATTAATTTTAATAACACAAAGCAAGTAGTATTTTTTTTTTTATGACAGCAACAACCGTTGGGCTAAAAGGAATTGTAACATAACAGCAATATTTGAAAGCTGATATTTAAGGAGTCCTCTTTTTAGACTTGCATGGGGGCTGCTATATTGAGTAATATTTGGATAGAGATTGTGAAAAAGAAACAGTATAGCTTGATATGCAAGGCTACTAGTTCTTTTTTTTAAGTTATGTTTATTAACTCGGAAGTAGAATGATGATGTCCAAAATCCATTTTATTTTCTGTGCTGTATATTTTCACCTGTACAATCATGCAGGTTTTTTTCTGGCTTCTCAACACTGAACATATTTGTTCGCTAATTGTACTAGTCTGAAAGCAAACCAGTGGGAGATCCCAAGTCAGAATTACTGTTTAGTAAGAAAATTAAGATAAATGCAATAATACAGAAACACTGGTTTAAACTGACAGAGTCAGGATACAGTCTGACACCCTGTTGGTCAGGGTGGTGATAGCAGTCTGATTAAAGTGTGGCTGCAGTCCTGTTGAAAGGATAGATGTTGTTCTATTGAAGTGATGATCCTGTAGAAGGGTCTGGTCTTCCTCTGACAGTCCAGTGGTGGTTATGTAGCTCTCGTCCTCTGGGAATGCAGTAGGCAAGGTTGCCTGTGGTGTTCCAAACCTCAGATTATATCCAGGTAGGAATGCCTGGTTCCTCCCCCTGGGCAGAGCATCTCACAATGGGATGATGTAATTTTATGAGTCATGCAGTGAGGCTTGATGGCCCATTAATGGAAAAATATCTCTACAGAGGGAGTTATCAGGGATGAGTCATGAAAGAGATAAGGAATACTGCCCCACCCATTTTTAACAGCTTATGGAAATGATGATAGAATACATACTTTTGGTTACATCTTACATTGCAACCTAAGACACTAACATCACCATACCAAATTCAGGGAAGTGTTTTCCTGAGGTGGTGGGCCTTCTATACGTAACTTCACAATCAGTACTATAGGATGTTGGTAATGATATTGTTGATTTCTATCACCCCATAGCTTCAGTCTTTACAAGTGCACAAGTATTAAAAAAAGTTGGCCTTGATTTTGCATACACTTATAGCATAATTTACTAAGTTACATCTCAGTATTAAAACACAAAGAAATCGAGCTCCCTCGCACATACCTGGCTGGCAACACTCCTCTTAAGAATCATTTTCCCAACAAAAGGTCATAGTGCTAATGCAAACTTCTCTAAATTTACATGTTTTGTGGAGCACTGAAATGAAAATAGGATTTCTTCTTTTTACTTCAGTAAATCTAGAATCACAGACAAGGAATTAATCTTGTCTTTTCAGGAACTTATAGCAGGAATGTAAGCAAAAAAGTTTAGTTGTCAAAAATGCAGTAGTTACTGTGAAATAACCATCAGCAGAGCAAATAAAAACCTCAGTAGGAGCATGCTATTCTTCCCAGAGGACCATGGGAAAGCCATGTTACTATGAAAAACCCTGTGCTGTGAGCTCATTACTGTACCTGGGCAGCCTGCTATCACTGACACAACAATCTTTACTATACCTGAGCTATTTATTGAGAGAAAGAGGCATTGTGTAATGACCTGAAGACATTAAGAGGAAAAAAAAAATTATCAAGAGTATTTCTTACTGTTTTTCAAATAAAAATGTGTCTGTATGCTGGAACATATCTAGCCACAGTTACGGTGACTATATGGAACATATAATTCAGAAATCTACTAAAATAAGTCAATAGTCATGAATAAAATTAGAAGGGCAAAACCTATGTTTACTCTGCATTCTTTAATGATTGGTATCAGAGACAACTTTCAGAAAATAGCAGTGCAAGTCTTATATGTGCCTTATAATTTCACCTGCAGAGTGCTCTTACTGTGTCATGCTGTTAATCTAGATTACCTTAATTAGAAATTTGAAAGCTGATTTTATTAAAGGGTATAAATGCCTTCTTGGGAAAGAAAGACTTAAAAAGATCAGGGTTGAATTGTTGTCTCCAGCATGACCTGATGTGCTCTCCCCTGTTTCTCAATGAAACAGTTTACCAACTTTCAAGTAGGCAGTATAGATGTAAATATGATCACAGATATCCTAATTTTAGCCAGAAGTAACAAAACAATGTGGGCATCTGAACCCCACTGAAGACAAGGCTTCCTTGGAAGCAGACAGAAATAATATACTAACATCTGTGCTGAAGTACCCTCTTCTGAATGCCAGGACATTTTTTAAAAAGATTGACCTGTTTATGTCCTTTAGCAAAATACCATGAAGTATTGTTAGTCCTGATTGTAGATTATCTATTTTTTTTCCATTCCCTCATTATTTTTTGCCACTTTTAATTATTTTATGCCTTTCATCAGACTAACAGTAACAGCAAAAAGATTTGTGAAGCTCTGTAAATGAGTTGAATTCAGTATCAAGTCAGTATTTTTAGGCTAACATCACATTCACTGTATCTTCCATAAATCACAAACTCCCTCAAGCCTTCAAGGTCTTCAATTGCTGCTCTGTCTTGTATCTATGGTCCCATGACCTCCATAATATCCTTAATGGCAAATTTTGATTAATCTTACTCTATGTATGTTATTAGCCTTCTGGAAAAAAAACCCAGCTTTAAATAAATCTATAAATATCTATAGTCTTCAGCTACTTCTCTTGTTTTCAGGCAAGTGGTTATTCTTGGACTGTTAGAAACAACTGATTTTCCTTGGACCCACTTAAGGATGCCAAAAATGTTCTGGTGGAGTACATGTTATTATATCAACTGACATACCCTGGCTTTTTCTGATGTTCATTTGGGATAAATCATAGATAAGAATACAGCTATGAGACTGTTATGAAATAAAGTTGGACAGATTGATTTCTCTGCAAATGGAGTTTCTGTTGATACCATGATATAATCAAATGATTGGTGGGGTTGTCTGACAACCACAGGTCTTCTTTTCCATCTTTTATTCCCCCGGTAGTCTTTCATTTACCTTGTTATTGTTCATTATTGTATTTTCCTATAGCTCATATTTATTTCAGTATTATCTTTCTTTTTATGGCAATTACAACACCATAGATACATTTTTATTATGCAGTCTTTTTTTCTTGTTACTTGCCCCTGAGGACTTGCTATGCTTTCAGATAAAAATGACAGCTGTTACCAGTTATGCTAAGGAAATAAAATGGTGGAATAGGTCATGTCCTTTTCTAGAAATCCATCTTTTTTCAATTGGAGATTTTTAGCAACAATAAATCTGACTACTGGAACTTAAATCTGATGTCTATGATAATGAAACTACATGGGAAATTTTCATACTTGGAAATATTTGCCCAGTTCAAGTTACTTCTGCATCTCCTACTATCTATACACATGGAGGAGAACTTGTAACAGCCATTCTGAAAAGTGCATACTACAAGAGATAGTGTATTTAAAACCTTGTTGCAGCATAACATGACAATAAAGACATACTTCATATTTGCAACTAATGGTGTAATTGACATAATTTTGAGCTAGTTTCTTGAAAAAAAGATGGATGAGTCTTTGTGTACAAAAGCAAAACAGATTAATTTAGTTGCTGGAAGAAAGAGAAAATGTCGGAACAGATCATTCTTGAGGTTTCCAGTTTCTGTAGTGACCTAGGATGTGATTACTGGATGTCTGCAATAATGAGCATTCTTTGAAAAATAAATTTTGAAATTCTTAGTAAGTTCCCAGTTCACTTCAGTGTCCTCTGTATATAATTGCCTAAGTCATTACATTCTTAATGTAAATTTAAATGCACTAAAACTGCAGCAACCAGTTGCGTAAGTGATTGCACGTATAATTGGTTAAAGTAGGATGGTATAGCACAAATATGTAAATGTTACCTAATGAAAAACTCCTAAAGAGTTGAATGGATTTAAACAAATATTTCTTTGGAAACTTTATAGTGTCAAAAGGAAGAAAACATTTAAAGTCTAATCTATTCTACCTTCCTTAGAAAGGGTTATATAGAATCTCATTTCATTACTTCTGTGTGACGATTCAGAATATGAAGAAGACAACAACTACTGTAATAATTCAAATGAATTTTCAGCAAATAAAAGCATGAAAATGTTCATAGATTTTGACACATATGAACTTTATTTATTCTATTGTGTGTGTTTACATTGATTACCTTGACCTTGATTGATTATATAGATGTTGAATATGAATTAATGAATATGGGAGTTGAATATATGAAGGATTTGGAATGTTAAATGATTGCATAACTGCTAAGTATTATGACGTAAGTAAATTGTAAGTCAGTCACTTGCTAAATGCTGCAAATTAATTCCATTTGATTGTGTACATATATATGCATATATATATTATATATGAGAAAAATTAATGTTTAATGAAATTTATGCAATGCAATTTGAAATATTAATCCAGATCAAAGTATCAGTAATGTATTGTCTGAATAATAGTTACATGAGCAGAGAAAGGGCAACCATTTCCATGTGGCCAGCTAGGATTATGGCCTTTAAAAATATATTACATCCACATCAATTTTTTTGGGCTTCCTGACTCTAGGACCATCTGTTTGGATGGCAGAATGCCCATTCAGAAGTTGGTGGAGCTTTTACCATTAACCAGAGATGCCAGGTATCAATAGGATTGAGATAGGAAGACCTGCAGAATGCTGCAAAGGACATCTGTTCTCCAGGAAAAGAGGAGAGAAGTCCATCTTCTGTGACAGCCCCACTACACTGACGCCACATGCTTCCTTGCACCTATTGACACCTGTTCATAGTTATACGCCAAAATAACAAGAAAAAAATGAGCCATCTCTGAACAATGGAAAATGGGTAGTACAGGCTGTTAAAGGCCTCTGTGGCTGCCAGGAAAATAGATTTCACTGTGGTAAGCATTTGGGAAACCAAGGCAGACCATATGGGATATCAGAATCGAAGTCCAGGCATTTTGTATACCAACAAGCCCCTGGAAAACAATATTTCTGGGAAACAACCAAAATTACAAAAAACAGTAAATGAGGAAGATCTAGACACAAGTTTTTTGCACTTTTTATTAGAAGTGCAAGTTAAGAATACTAACAAATCACTAGAGGCATGTGTTATTCCTCTGAGTGCCTTATAAAGAAACAGTATAACTTCTAATCTTCTGAGTTCATGAAAACTGTGGATTAGATATTATAAAATAAGTAAATGCAGGGTAACGTTCTGTTTTATCTTTTCACCCTGTCAGACAAATGACATTCAGGTGCAGGGCGGGGCTTCCTCCGGCCACTGGAGGTGCAATTAAAAGAAGGCTCTCAGTAGTGGAGACCCGGAGCATGGCGAACAGGGGTGTGGCACGGCAGTTTGGGTGGCAGTTTGTACAGGCAGGGCAAGGAGGCAGGGTTGCAGGTATCCTCCTTCTAGTGGCGTTTTTATTTTGCTTGATTTTCATTGGGCTTTTTTTGTTTTTTTTGGCAATGGTCTCTAAATGATCAAAAGCTATAGCTGGTCAAAGTGTACCAAACCAAACAGAGCCCTCCAAGAAGTACACCTCTGTCCAGACCTCTTCTGGTATGGAGTGTTTGAGCTTGTCAGTAGTACCAGGGGACGGTGCAAAAGATGCCTGCATGTGGTGCAAACAGGTGAATGATCTCTGTCTGGTGGCCGAGCTTAAGGAGGAAGTAGAAAGACAAAGGAGTATTAGGAAAAATGAAAGGGAAATAGACTGGTGGAGTTCCACCCTTACATCCCTGAGAGAAGCCCACCAGGAGTCAGAAGACTCCCGTGCCTCCTACCAGCAGGCAGAAGGAGGAGACCTAATTGATGAAGGGCAGTGGGAATGGGTCCCTGCTCAGTGAGGTAATAAAAATTCCTCCCCACCCCATCACCTACCCAGGTGCCACTTCAGAATAGGTATGAGGTCCTGGATCCAGAGGGTCAGCCAGATGGCATCAAAGAAAATAATCTGCCTGGAGAGCTTCCCAATTACACCTCATCTGTCAGACAGATCACTACCTCTAGCATTAAAAACAAAAGAATGGTAGTCATAGTAGGTGACTCCCTTTGGAGGGGAACAGAGGGCCTCATATGTCAACCGGACCCATCCCACAGAGAGGTCTGCTGCCTCCCTGGGGCTAGGGTACGGGATGACACCAGGAGACCCCCTGGGCTGATTCAGCTCTCTGATTATTACCCTACTGCTGGTTGTCCAGGCTGGCAGTGATGAGATTGAAAAGAAGAACACCAGGGCAATTAAAAGGGACTTCAGGTCTCTGAGTTGAGTGGCTGATGGGGCAGGAGCACAAGTGGTGTTCTGCTCAGTCCCTTCAGTGACAGGGACAAGTGATGAAAGGAACAGGAGAATCCACATTATCAACAGGTGTCTTAAAGGCTGGTGTCATCGGCAGAATTGTGGGTTCTTTGATCACGGGGCAACTTTTGCGGCGCCTGGCCTGCTGGAGCCAGATGGGCTCCACCTATCTGTTAAGGATAAAAGGATTTTAGCCCATGAACTGGAAGAACTCATTGAGAGGGATTTAAACTAGGTTTGAAGGGGGAAGGAGATGCAACTAGGCCCTGCAGAAACAAGCCCAAGGGTGGTAAGCCAGAGTCGGGTGAAATCTGCAGCCTGGTCGATGTGTATGTGCACTAATGCACGCAGCATGGGTAACAAAGAAGATGAGCTGGAAGCCATGGTACAGCAGCAAAGCTATAATGTAATCACCATCACGGAAACGTGGTGGGAAGACTCGCATAACTGGAGCACTGTAATGGATGGCTACAAGCTCCTCAGAAGAGACAGGAGAGGGAGAAGAGGTGGAGTGATTATATTAGGAAGGCTCTTGATGCCATGAAAGTTGAAACTAATGATGATAAAGTCGAGTGCCTATGGGTAAGAATCAGGGGGAAGGCTAATAAGGCTGACATCCTGGTGGGAGTCTGTTATAGACCACATAACCAGGAATGAGAGGATAACATATTCTACAAGCAGCTGGAGGACGTTTCAAGATCATCAGCCCTTGTTCTTGTAGGTGACTTTAACCTACCAGACATCTGCTGAGAACTCAACACAGCAGAGAAGAGGCAGTCTAGGAGGTTCTTAGGGTGTGTGGAGGACAACTTCTTGTCACAGCTGGTGCGTGAGCCTACCAGGGGAGGGACTACTCTAGACCTGCTGTTTGCACACAGAGAAGGGCTGGTGGGAGATGTGGTGGTTAGAGGCCGTCTGGGGCACAGTGATCATGAAATTATAGAGTTTTCAATATTTGGTGAAACAAGGGGGGGGCATCAATAAAACTTACACACTAGACTTCCAGAGGGCAGACTTTGGCTTATTCAAGAGATTTATTGGGAGAGTTCCTTGGGAAACAGCCCTTAAGAACAAAGGAGTCCAGGAAGAATGGGCATGCTTCAAAACAGAGATCTTGAAGGCACAGGAACAGACTGTCCCTATGTGCCAAAAGATGAGTCAACAAGGAAAACGACCAGCCTGGATGGGCAAGGAGATTTTGAAAGAACTAAGGAAAAAAAAGAGGGTGTATCACTCTTGGAAGGAGGGTCAGGTATCTCAGGAAATGTTTAAGAGGGTTGCTAGGACATGTGGAAAAAAATTAGAGAGGCAAAATCCCAGTTAGAACTCAAACTGGCAACTTCTGTGAAGGACAATAAAAATATTTTTATAAATACATTAATGGCAAAAAATACAGTAAGGACAACCTCCATTCTCTATTAGATGCAGGAGGGAATTCAGTAACTAAAGATGAGGAAAAGATAGAGGTAGTTAATACCTTCTTTGCCTCAGTTTTCAACAGAAAGACAGGTTGTCCTCAGGACAACTGTCGTCCTGGGCTGGTAGATGATGTCAGGGAGCAGAATACCTCCCCTGTTATCCAGGAGGAAGCAGTCAGAAACCTGCTGAGCTACTTAGATGCTCATAAATCTATGGGACCAGATGGGATCCATCCTAGGGTGATGAGGGAGCTGGCAGATGAGCTTGCGAAGGTCCTCTCCATCATTTACCATCAGTCCTGGTGCACTGGGGAGTTCCCAGATGACTGGAAGCTGGCCAATGTGACGCCCATCCACAAGAAGGGCCAAAAGGAGGATTCAGGAAACTACAGGCCAGTCAGCCTTCCCTTGGTACCTGGCAAGGTTGTGGAACAGATCATCTTGAGTATCATCACACGGCACCTACAGGATGGCCAGGGTATCAGACCCAGCCAGCATGGGTTTAGGAGGGGTAGGTCGTGCTTGACCAACCTGATCTTGTTTTATGACCAGGTGACCCGCCTGGTGGATGCCAGAGATGCTGTGGATGTTGTCCATCTGGACTTCAGCGAGGCCTTTGACACTGTCTCCCATAGCATATTCCTGGAAAAGCTGGCAGCCCACAGCTTGGACAGGAGCACTCTTTGCTGGGTTAAGAACTGGCTGGATGGTCAGGCCCAGAGAGTGCTGGTGAATGGTGCTTCATCCAGTTGGTGGCCAGTCACCAGTGGTGTCCCCCAGGGATCAGTGTTGGGGCCAGTCCTGTTTAATATCTTCATTGGTAATCTGGATGAGGGGATTGAGTCCACCATCGGTAAATTTGCAGATGACACCAAGCTGGGAGCATGTGTCGATCTGTTGGAGGGTAGGAGGACTCTGCAAAGGGATCTGGACAGGCTGGATAGATGGGCCAAGTCCAACAACATGAGGTTTAACAAGTCCAAGTGCCGAGTCCTGTACTTTGGTTACAACAACTCCTTTCAGTTCTACAGGCTGAGGACAGAGTGGCTGGACAGTGCCCAGGCGGAAAGGGACCTGGGGGTGCTGGTCAACAGCCGATTGAACATGAGCCAGCAGTGTGCCCTGGTGGCCAAAAAGGCCAACGGCATCCTGGCCTGTATCAGGAATAGTGTGGCCAGCAGGACCAGGGAAGTCATTCTTCCCCTGTACTCAGCACTGGTGAGGCCACACCTTGAATACTGTGTCCAGTTCTGGGCCCCTCAGTTTAGGAAGGACATTGAGATGCTTGAGTGTGTCCAGAGGACAAGGCTGGTGAAGGGCTTGGAACACAAGCCCTATGAGGAACGAGTGAGGGAGCTGGGGTTGTTTCGCCTGGAGAAAAGGAGACTCGGATGTGACTTTATCACTCTCTACAGCTTCCTGAAAGGTGGTTGTAGTCACATGGGGGTCAGTCTCTTTCTCCAGGCAACAACTGACAGAACAAGAGGACGTAGTCTTAAGCTGTGCCAAGGGAAGTTCAGGTTAGATGTTAGAAAAAAATTCTTTACTGAAAGAGTGATTGCCCTCTGGAATCATCTGCCCAGGGAAGTGGTGGAGTCACCATCCCGGACATGTTTAAAAAAAGACTGGACGTGGCACTCAGGGCCATGGTTTAATTGATGAGGAGGTGTTAGGTCATAGGTTGGATTAGATGATCTTAAAGGTCTTTTCCAACTTAGTTCATTCTGTGATTCTGTGATATTGTTGTACAGATCTGTACATTATAATTATGGTATGAGACTTTTATATATCATCTCCAGTTTTAAAGATTAAGTATATTCAAATTTATTTGCAGTTTTGCAAGGGAGAGCACAAAGTCTCTTTGAGACAAAGTTGTGGGTACTGCATATGTGCATATAAAAACTGTCATTCTAATGCATAAAAAAGAAGCTTTTAGTCCAGTATACCAACCCTGACAGTTGGCAATAAAAATACTTTATGGTGAGTGTGAGAACTAGTGCTTCTACAAAGTGATGCGTGTAAAGCAAATATGTCTTTGATTTAGAGATATTTAATATTCAGCCAGCTGAAAACTATTACTTATCAGAGAGCTTAAAAAGAAATTAAAATATTTATTTTACATTCAAGAAGAACTTCCTTAGTTTGTATTTTCCCTTGAAAACTAAATATACCTTCATTTTAAGTTAGGCACTAATTAGTCAATATGTGTTTTGCAGAATTAGTTGTTTTCTCACTGAATAATGGAATATTGTATGTTTAGGATACACTTCTGAATCACAACGAGCAATTAGTATAAAGCCATTATTTGAAGACAACAGTATCATTTATTTTTATGGATCCAGGATATAAATCTACATCTTACTGCAATGGGTTGCATGGAGCTGTCTTGGGAGGTATCAGGAATCAACTGAGAGCTTATGGGTCAAAATTAGAGGGCAGACCTGCACTGGCACTGTTACAGCATATATTTGCTACAGACCTGATGATTAGGAATAAGAAGTAGAGAAGCCTTTTTTCAAAAAGCTGAAGGAAGCTGCAAATTCTTTGTCCTCACTGTGATACTAAGCACCCTGGTGTCTGTTGGAAGGATAATATAGCAGTTCTCAAGACCTATAAGAGATTTCTCGACTGATGACAGGATAACAGCCCTGGATTTCAACCATTTCAGATATATGTTTGAAAGAGTCATATTGGATTAAACCCTGGAGAGAAGAGGGGTCCAGGAGAACCAGTTGATATTAAAAGGTAGCCTCCACCAAGCTCAAGAAAGGTGAAGTCTAAAAAGTAGGAAGTCAAACTAAGATGGCAGGAATCTGTATGGATGAGCAAGGACCTCTTGTCTGAATTGAGACTTAAAGGAAGTGTACAAGAGATAGAAACTGGGGAAGTGGACTCAGAAAAAGCTTAGAGTTTCTGTCCAATCATGCAGAATTATGGAGTTAGAAAAGCCAGCTGAACCTGGAGGTGAATCTGCCAAAGCTTGTGAAGTATTCTACAAATGAAAAAAGAGAGAGGGAGCACTATGGAAAACAAGAGCTCCAGGCTGAACGAGGTAGGGAGACAAAGGACACCAGAAAATGCTGAGGTAACTAATAACCTGAATGATGGGACAAAGTGCACTCTCAGCAAGTTTGCAGATGATAGAAAACGGAGGGTAATGGCTGATACATCAGAGTGAGCTGATTTCAGAGGGCTGCAAAAAGCCTGGAGAAATGACTACAGAGGGCCCACATACATCTAAACAACAAAGGGAGCACCAAGTCCCAAATGTGGGGAGGAACAATCCCATGAACCTTCATACAGTGGTGACTGACCAGCTAGGAAACAGCTTTGCAAGAAAGAACAGCAGGGTGACCATAACCCAGCAATGTGTCCATGTGGCAAGGAAGCTTAACAGTCTGGGCTGCATTAGGAGGAGTGTTGACCCCTTCCAATTAAAAAATTTCTGTGAATTTTATGATTCTGTGAATATTACATCTTGTGGATGGAATACATTGTTTAAGGATGTGTTTGACAAAAAAAACCTAATCATTTGAATTTCACTGCACAATTTTTTTTATTGCATTTTTAGCATTTTTAAAATGTTTGATGTAATTATTTTAAACCTATCTAAAAGGTTCCACATTCTTAATTCTGATTATTGCTTAGACATATTTATAAATAGGACACTATATTTAATAATAATTATTAAAATTATGTATTAGTAAAAATTATTTTCCCTCCGTTTATGAAGAAGAGAGATTTTCAATTCGTTGACTGAAGCATCTTAAAAAGGAAAGTATTAAACAGCATATGGTATTCTGAGAGAATTTTTCAGATGAATTTTACTTTGTGTTATTATTTTGGAAATGTGAAATATAAAAAAAAAAAGCTTGCTCTCTGTGTCCCTCATTTGTGAACAAAAAATAATGCAATTTTTTTTGGAGTACAGAAAATGAAATTTTTCCAGAAAATGTTAATATTTAGTACTATATTAATTGTTAACATGTATTACAATGAAGTATTAATGTTTATATTTAACTATATATAGCATGAAAGAAACTATTTTTAAGGTCATAGAAAAGGTTTTCTAATAAAAGTGTGAAAACTTCTGCAGAACTGCTGCAATGACTAGTAACTTAGAGATCAAGTTGTCAAGCAGAGTTTAAATCTTGCATGCATGGGGTTATTATGCTCCAACAAGTCTTTTTGACTTTATCAGATTAGACAAACTTCAACATTTCAGAAAAACATGGCTTCTTGTGTGACTGTTTGTGAGAAGTTCTTTGCCTAATTTCTGGTCTTTTCCTCACATTATGTTTCAAACTGACAGAGATGGTTTAATGAACTGTAGATCTTTACACATATTTATCATGCAGAAATGAATTCAAATAACAGTTGTATGTTCAGCTGTTCATGTTGATAGCCTTCGTGGTTTAAGAGGTCTCTTTTGATTCCAATTTCTTATCTTAGCAACAAATAACCTCCAAAGGATACTTGTAGGAGATTCAAGATGACAGGCAATGTAGTAATAACATTTTAAACTGGCTGAAAAGCAGACATATTTCTCATTCCAGTGAGTTTCCAGACAGAACTTGCATCTCCCAACTGAAAGGCTGAATTTGGTATATAGTGCATCTATATTAAGTTTTTATATGATATTACGCAAAGTTAATGTGAAAAGATAAGTTTTTAAACCATATTAAGATCACTCTTGTAAGTAATGTGGATTTTTTGCTGTTAATGCCAATAATATCTGCAATGTAAATACTAAGGAAGTCTATTTCAAATGCAAGTCCATTTTATTAAATGGTAAACCTTTTATTTTCATATAATAAGCCTTTAAAAGAATATTTTTCACTGCATAGTACATAATTTACTGGAATTGGTCAGAAAATATTGATTGTTCAACATATGGCTTTTGTTCCAGAACTAAAACTGCATCTTGAAAAAATTCAAACATGGGTATCTATAGTAATAAAGAATTATTATCTCTGCTACACTCAACATTGTGTAAATTGCTGGTTATTTTATTTCATTCTTTACACTAGAAACTCAGTGCTACATGCAAGAAATATTTCCACTGAAATATAAGCAGGGAGAATTAAAAATCTGTAAGGAACTTCTGCTTTGAAAAATCAGGCTGTTCATAGGAATAAATAATATCTCCATTTTTCTAGAAAGAAAAAGCTTCCTGAGAAAGCTTATTGCTTAGTGCTCCTTCATTCTGACTCAAGTGTTACTTTATGTGTGGGATTTTTTAATTATTCTTTCACAAAGGAAAGACTATACAAAAATATTTAACATGATAATTAATATTATTTTCATAAATACAATGTACAGGAAGGCAATTAAAGTGGAAAAGAACATGTTTCTAAATTCCTAAAATGAGCTAAGCACAGAATATTTGCCTTTTGCATTATACAGCTGATGTGTAGGTTCAACATACTGTTATTAATCAATTAGATTTAGAGATGCTCAATGAGGCTGAAGAAATGTAGTTTAATACATGTGACAAATTGCTAGCAAAGTATTAAATAATTTTTCATATTTTTTTCATAACACATTTATAAAAAATTCAAAATTATATTATATTTACATCAAAATTTTGCCATCTATTTTTAGTCTACATTTAATTAAATATATAAATGATAAGATGCAATGTAAGATTACCTCCTCTTAAGTTTTTGTTGGTGATCTACTGTTTTCCTGTGGTAGATCAAAAAGGGAGATCAAAATTAATTTGGGCTAGAGAGCAGGATAACACACACAATGACTAACTGTACATTAAGAAAGAAATCTAGAAATGACCATTTAATTCGCTGTTTTTTCAAAGATGGTATGTCTAAAATGTCTGTTACATATTAGATATGCAGATAATGAGTACAGCAATTGAGCACTACTAGTTGAGAGTTAACTAGTAGGAATTTTTACAAATTTATAAATTAAACAAAAGCCACATGTGATTTTGATTCCCACCAGATAAGTACACCTCTCATTTCTCACTTCTTGGTCGCTTTTGATACAGGGATGACCTGGAACACTGAAAATATTCCTTCTATAAGTTATACTTCTGTGCAGTTAGATTCACATCTTTAGTGAGTAGCAGGTTAGGAAATGGAACTTTGAAATGTGACCTCCATAGTTGATTCCTCATATATTCCTCCCTTGAAATTCTATCTTATAGGAAAAGGAGTCAAATATGAGTAATTTAACCAACATCCTTCTGAATAACACCCACCAGTCAGTTTTTTTCTGACTTGGACTTTTAGATAGAGAACTTTTTTGGCACGTGCATTATTAGTATACGTGAATGTGCTTATCACACATAGAGAAATTCTTTTAATATTAATTTTTCATCATAATATAAAGAAAAATTATAGATTTTTTTTCCCTGTGGATTGTTTTAAGACTTGATACTTATTTAAGTAAAGATGTTTGGACAAGATATCTACTGGGATTTTGTCAAATTTCTAATTAAATGGTATTTGTTTTCCTTTATTCTCAGGTTCAGAGCTATCACTAGAAAACATTTTTTTGGTGTCAAAGTTTGGGCTTTGTTTTAGAATGGCATTAATTTCAATTACAATGGTAGATTCAAAAGTCGAGGTACTGGTTTAGGATAAAGAATTCTTAAAATATATTTTTTTAATTGCTGTTTTTAAAATATATAATTTTATTATTACTTTTTCTCTTCCTCTGTGTAACACATTTATATGAAAGTGTGGATAATCAAAGATCAACACAAATATCAAACTTCTGAACTATATCACCGCTACTCTGGAAAATAATCTTTCTGTAATTGGAAACCATGAGCAGAGCAAAGATTAAGAACAGTGTGGCCACAAGCTGTGTATACTCCATAAAGCATTGACTGATATTATATTAAATTACTTAGGTTTCTGATAAATATTTTTTGGCCTTTTTATGGTCAATAAATAATGGACACGAAGCAGAAGGTAAAGATTAGTTTGGCTTAACAAAATTCAAGGGGAAAAATAGTTAATTCTTGTGCTTTTGGGGAATTTCAGTAATATTCAGTACTTAAAACCAGTAAGATATTTCTTAGAAACAATGTTGCATTGGTCTTAAATATTGAAGAATAAATTAAGCTTCTTAATTTTAATATCTGTTTGTTAAAGCTAGTATCACAGTTTGAATAGCTCTTCAGATAGTCCTTGGAGGAAGAAAAGTGTGTTTCCACCAAGGAAACACTAATTTTTCCTTTTTGATTATTCAAGGAATTTATAAAAGCTTTTCTTCTGGTTGAGACATAACAGGTGCCAAACATTTGATAAAGAAATCCAGACATCAATGACTTTTTATATAAATCAGAAATTACAATTTCTCTTTCCAGGAAACAAATAGTCTTCTATTTCTTTGTGGTAAAGCAGGGTGATTGTTTCCTTATCAAAATAAAGTTAAAAGGCAATATGATTCGTAGAATAAATGTGCATTTTTATAATAAAATGACTAATGAATATCTTATTTACACATTCTTAAATATTTTTGCAATAGTTTTGTAGAAAAACAAAAAAAATTATTTGGGAGAGAAAAAGTGGGGTGGCTATCAAATCTTCATCTCATCTGATGAGTACTTGTCAGAGTTATGAATGATGGAGAAGATGGTATAGTAGGAAAAAACAGATAGATTTGACAGAGTAGCAAAGCACAGAAATGAAAGTCATCTACAAACTGTTGTAAGAAATCTCCATTCTAAAAAAACATTTACATATTGAAAAAACATAATGTCAATTAATAGAATAAATGTTTTCTTCATTATGTCCCCAAACACACTAAGAAAATGCTAGATTAAGCCTTGGGGAACAAATTTTGCTATGAGCATGAAAAATGTTACAGTTCTAATGCAGTTTTTAAATGACAGCATAATATGTTATGGATCATTTGATTTTTTGTATGAAAACGCTATTCAGCACCCAAAAAGGCATATGCTGCTAACGGCATGTATTGCAGTCCTTTCCTTACGACAGCTGGCAACTAGCAAATGCCAGTCAAAACACAAAATGTCAAGCAGAAATTTTTCTCAAGAAATGTATTCGTTTAGATAATAGTACCTATGTAAACTTTGCAAAAATGTTTCTCTTATTTTTGGATGCATCGTGGAAATGATCAACTACATTAACCCTTCCGTGGTACACAAAAATATGTAATTAAAAAGATTCCTTTACAGGAATTGCTATTCTTTGCATCATTATTTTTAAATGAACGCAACTTGAACTTTCCTAGCCAAAATACTTAAGGTGACAGGACATCATTGCCTTTCTTTACATAATAATATAAGATAGTCTCATTTAAGAAAAGATTATGACTTGCATAGATTATGACTACCAATACTTTCGCTTTCTTCAAAGGTAGTGAATGATGAGATATTTAGTTTAACAACAGTTTGTACAGAAGTCACCATTTTTCTCCATCAGAAGTGACAAACTACTCATTTTAATTTGTTTCTTACAAGGTAACTTGTCATGGCAAAATCCATTGTTTAGGTAATTACGTTTTCCTCCCCTATAGTTTTCTAAATTTTTTTACTCATGAGCAACATTTCAATGCTCTGGTTTTTATTCTGCTGCATTATATAGTTTCCTTGTCATTTGGGGTCTGTATGTTTTTAAATAAAAATTCTTAATTTTTAAAATTTATTAGGGATAGAAGAAAACAGGAAATATTTGTTTAAAAAAAAAGAATGGTCACCTTTTTATAAAAATTGCACATCAAATCACTTGATTGAAATTTTATGTGATTTTCAAAAAGGAGAGAAAGGCTGACTACAAAAGAGCAAATGATGTAGAATGCCATCAACTTAATTTAAATATTGTTTGTGGACATATAAACTTCACTTTCAGCTTTCTGGCTTATGCAGGTAAAATTTTCTGAATTTACTCCTGTTCAGAACTGAGCAATTGTTTCAGTGATATTTTTTATCTAGTGACGATGATTAGTGTGTTTTTATGGTCTATGAGAAATTTTTGTGTCAGTAAAAGATATCTAAAGTTACTAAGAAAAAACTACAATAATAGACTTAAATGAATTTTTGGGCTTCAAACCTTATCAGCAGAAATATTTTCCAAGATGAATTCACGCATTAATAATTACATTTATAATTGCATAGGATAAGAAGTCAAATTTATACATTCAAAAGAGTAGAAAATTATGTGGGAATACGCAGTCATCTTCATACAGAGAAGCTAGCCTGGAGCACAATGAGCCAGACTCACATGTAATTGTGGTGGATTAATCCCAGTAGGCAGCTAAGCCCCATACAGCCTCTATCACTCACTCCTCCATAGCAGAATGGGGGGGAGAATTGGAAGTGCAAAAGGGAGAAATACTTTTGGATTGAGATAAAGACAGGTTAATAAGTAAAGTAAAAGGGACCTATACAAGCAAAACAAAATAAGGAATTAATTTACTGCTTCTCTTCATCAGGAGATGCTTAGCCATTTCTTGATAAACAAGAATTCATCATGTGCAGTAGTTACTTGATAAGACAAACACCATAACCCCAAGCATCCCACCTTCTTCCTCCTTTTCCCTAGTGTTGGGGTCTTCCCCCCACCATGGAGCCCTGGGAGAGGGGCCCTGGGGGGGAGACACGGGGTTTCCCTGCCCCTGGTCAGTCCCATTTCCCATTGGTTGGTTTGTGTTCCCCGGTGTGGCCAAGGACCCTCGGGTCCCGTGACTGCGGGGTTCCTGAGCTGAGCCCCGGCCATGCGGCTGGAGAAATAAACATCTCTGAAACATCTACCACGAATCTGTCCATATATACTTTGTTTCCACGGGACTCCTGGTTTGATATATGCTTGTTACAGTAATCCCCGCTGTAACAAACTGGTGGAGGAATGCGGGCAAGACACCGATCCCTGAGGACAATTCGTGAGTAAAATAACCACTCTAGACCTCTCTCTTCTCATCTTGGTTTGGATATTCTCTCTGGACTATGGAAGAATCGTGGGAAATGGGGCTCTCTGAGCCACAGAAGAAAATGTATCTAGAAGTAAAAGGAATCCTTGAACAACAAAACAAAAAAGTAATGCAACTGGGAGCTCTAGAACATTTCTTTATCTGGCTTTTCAAAAGGTTCTCCTATATTTCTCCAGACTTACTTTTTGATATAGAACCTCTTGTATCTTGTGAGGGGTGTTTCTGGGACGAGATCTGGGATAAAGTAAGGGATCAAAGAGAAGCTTTCCATGCATACCTTATAATCAGGGAAGCTCTTGAGGAGCATTTATACGGTCCCATTACCCCTAAAGCAGAGGATCCTACTTCTCCCGTGGCCAAGGCCGTGTGGCCGCCATCCCGGGAGCACATGACTGCAGCCATGCCAGCGGAGGTGCCTGTGCTGGATGCACCCGGCCCCCTCGGGAGCGCGCGCCTTATCGCGGACCCCATCCCTGTCTCGGGGTCCCCGGCCACGCGGCCGCGAGTGAGGGAGCGATGCCGCAGGCGCCGCGGGTGCCATGGGCCACGAGCAGCCAGGAACCGGCATCGGCGTGGCAGCCCGCTCTGAGCACACGGCTCGGAGAGCCCTGCGGAGGGAGAAGCGGCGCTTTCCACAGTGACACGAGAAGCCGCGCAGCGCCGAGCCGGAACGGGGCTGCTCTCAAAGCAGCGTGGAGTTGGCTGAGCGGAACCACTCACAGGGCACGGAGCCAGCGGCGATGGCAACGCGGGGCCGCGCAGAGCCCAGACACGGAGCAGCGCCACTCGGAGGGCGAGGAGCAGCCGCAACGCGGGGGCCCGGCCAAGACGTCGGAGTCGCGGGACCAGCAGCCACGACAAACACGCAAGCACATGATTGGAGGAGTTGTAGCCACGAAAGTCACAGGAACTGTGAAATGGTACAATGTAAAAAACAGCTATGGATTTATAATGCGAGATGATACAGGGGAAGATTTATTCATCCATAGAACTGCCATTAAAAGGAATAACCCTAAAAATTACCTGCAAAGTGTAGGAGATGGGGAAGTTGTACAATTTGATATAGTGCAAGGAAAGAAGGGTTTACAAGCAGCGAATGTTACTGGGCCTGGAGGTATTCCCGTCAACAGCAGCCGTTATGCACAGAATTATAAACAATATCCATCCCAGCAACTTCCCTACCCACAGCCTACTTCCCTTTTTACTCTCTACTCAATATGAGCCCTTTCCTAAGTTTACCCTATCCCCAGTTTATTCCTAATCCGTTTTTCACCCCATGGCTTCCCTATACAATTCCATTTCCCTACAATTCCTCTCCGATGCCAATGGGGGGATAAAAAGGGGGAGGGAAGAAATTAAAACCTCTCTTGCCTCAGTTTCCCCACAGAGCATGCCCGGAGAGTTCTGTCTCCCTTCTGTCAGCCCTAAGATGTTCCAGGGAATCTGTTTGGACATTTAAAGACTCAGGAGGGTGGCTTGTTTTGTTTTGAAAGTGTTCTTGTTATGTTTATCCCGTTGTTTTCATTCTCCTTTTATTAAAATAAAACGGGTGAGATGTTGGGGTCTCCCCCCCTGCCATGGAGCCCTGGGAGAGGGGCCCTGGGGGGGAGGCACGGAGTTTCCCTGCCCCTGCTCAGATTCATTCCCCATTGGTTGGTTTGTGTTCCCCTGTGTGGCCAAGGACCCTGGGGTCCCGTGACTGCGGAGTTCCTGAGCTGAGGGAGAAATAAAGATCTCTGAAACATCTACCACGAATCTGTCCATATATACTTTGTTTCCACGGGTCTCCTGGTTTGATATATGCTTGTTACAGTAATCCCCACTGTAACACCCTAGGTTTTACTGCTGAGCATGATTTCATATGATATGGAATGTCGCTTTGGTCAGTTGGAGTCCACTGTCTCAGCTGTCTCCCCACCCAACTTCTTGCACACCTTTGGTGCTCTGTAAGATCTGTTCAGCAGTACTTAAAAAATTGATGTGTTATCAGCACTGTTTTGGTTACAAATACAAAACACAAGACCATACAGGCTGCCATAAATAATATTAACTCTGCCCCAGATCTAGTATTCCAATGAAAGGACAAGAGACAATGGACACAAAATAAAATATAGGAAATACATGAAACACAAGGAAAATTTTTGCAGAGATTGTGGAATCTTCATCCATTGAGATGTTCAAAACACCACTAGCTGACACCCTGTACAACCTGTCCTAAGTGACCCTACATTAAGCAGAGAAATTGGACTAGCTGATCTTGAGAGGATCTTTCCTACCATAATTGCAGTATGGTTCTATGATTCTACTGAGAAAAATATAGTGCAAGAGAAGAATGAATAAAAGGCAGTGAAGTTATTTTTAAAGGAAATTTTCAAAATTTTATTTTAAAATTTAAAATTTGAATGTGAGATTTCTGAATAATATTTAAAAGTACACAGTGTTTTACAAGTGTGTTTGCTATGTGACATGCCAATAATAACTACAACTAGCTTAATTATGCACAAGCTTTACTTCAATGCAGCACTAACTTTTAAAATCGGGCTGCTTGACTTGTGAAAGCAGGAAATTTTTCTCTAGAAAAGAGCAAAAAAGCTGCTGAAGGGTCTGGAGCACAAGTCTTATGAGAACCAACTTGGAGAGGAGGTTTACCCTGGAGAAAAGAAGACTCATGGGAGACCTCATTTCTTTCTACAACTACCTGAAAGGAGTTTTGTAGTCAGATGGGGGTCAGCCACTTCTTTCAGGTAACAAGTGACACGTGAGATAAAATGTCATTGTGTTGCTCCATGGGAGTTTAGGCTAGATATTAAAATTTCTTCATGGAACGGGTTATAAAGCATTGGAACAGACTGCTCAGGGAAGTGGTTGAGTCACCATCCCTGAAAGTTTTCAGTGAATATGGCACCTGAGGATATGCTACCACTTGATTTAGTGTAGAACATGATGGTGGCCTCTTGGACTTGATTTTAAAGATCTTTTCCAACCTTAACAAATCTATGATTCTATGATTGAGTCTATGAACCCACTGATTAGAAACAAATTACTCATGCCTAAGGTAGGAATAAATGTGAAAGTATATTTAAGGGTGTAAATGTGTAAAATACATTTAGAAGTCATTCTATTTTGTGACAATTAGAAAATATTTTTTTCCTAACTATTATGAAGTTATTTTTTCAGAGTTTCAAGTGGCTGCAGTTTTCTTGGGTTTTTTGTAAAACATAATTTATATACTGAAATTATTAGAAAAATTGTAGCTGAAAGTTTCAAATTTTTCTGTGTAAAAGTGTGTAATGTGTAATGATTACTCCTTTTTGAGATATAATGATGTAATTTTTGCCTGATACCAATTGATTTGCACCTCCTTAGTGTAGGTCAAATATCAATCAATCCTTGGAAAGTATGAAGTATAAAAAAAACCTAAAAACCCCAAATCCAACAAAACCAGCTTATAGTTGTTTCCTAATATAATAGTGTCCTGATTTCAGCTGGGATGCAGTTAATTTCTCCTCAGTATCTGGTACAGGGCTGTGTTTTGGATTTGGTATGAGAATAATGTTCATAACATATTGATGTCTCTGATCAAGGACACTTTTGTGTCTCATGCTCTGCCAGTGAGGAGGTGGAAAAAACCCTGGAAGCCATAAAAGGTGACCTGAAATGGCCAGAGGGATATTCAACACCATAGAACATCATGCCCAGTATACAAACCTGGAGAGTACCTGGAAGAGGGAATGATTGGTGGGTGATGACAAGGTCTGGCATCAGTCAGCGAGTGGTGAGCAATTGTATTGTGCATCACTTGTTTTTCCTTGGGTTTCCCTGGGTTTAAAATTTTTTCTTTTATTACTGTCATTATTATTAATATTTACTATTATTTTATATTTGTTTAAATTACTTAACTGGTTTTATCTCAAACTACAACTTTTCCTTTTGATTCTCCTCCACATTCCACCGCAGTGGAGGGGGTGAGCAAGCAGCTGCATGGTGCTTAGTTTCTATCTGGGCTTAAACCATGACAAAGAGCTATCACTAATAATAACAAAGTATAAAGGAATATTCATACCTGAATCTTAGTTCGCTCTTCCTCTGCACTAGTGTTTAAGGTTTGGTTCCCTTTAAAGATGTCTAAAAGTATTTTTTTTATTTTTCTATTTTTATTAATTTCCCCAGTTCAATGTAGTACAAGGAAAGCCTGCTGAGGCAAAAATGATTAGGATATTTTCAGGAAATGAGTGAAATATGCAATGAGGAAGAAAAAAATTCTAATTTCTCTTTTAACCTCTTTTGGAGAAGTAACACCAAAAAAAAAAAAAAATTCTGCACATTGAATACCTCACCAATCCTAACTAAACTGTGACTTGAAAGGTAGAATGAGTTGCAGCTTAAATTTCAGAATTTGGTTTCTAACTATAAACAAGTTTAAAGAAGATTAATTTTAAGGAAAAGGGAGAATGGGAATACTCCAAACGAGGAATGGGTAGACATTTATGGAATCAGTTCATAAGAGCAAAGGCACAGGGAGATTCTACTGGCATAGAAATGTCTAGTTGCCGAGTAGCCTTTTGACTATCAGATGGTCCAAGTGAAAAACTGAATGTCTTTAATTGTGTTTGAAGAGCCTATTCATCTATATTTTAATAATATCAAGTCCTGCAGGTGTAAAAAAAAAAATTACCTTAAATGACATAATTAATGATGATGCTCCAAAAGTGGTCTTCAAATGTTTTGATGAATTTAAAGAACTGATCCAGACAGTGAAAAAAAAGCCCAGAAATCTCTTATCCCTGCATTGGTAAAGTCATTAAGCACTTACATTAATTCGATGCTCACACATTATTATTTAGAGAGCAAGGGTGCCCAGTTATGTATAAAAAGACCCAATACATAAGCAAGTTTTGTAACAATCCAAAAGAAAAAGTGAACAGAATAAAACTTCTGGTTGTATATGAGAAAGGGTCTCTGATGATATATTGAAATGAAACTCTTAACAACTGTTTCATAAAAAGCTCACATTAAAAAAATAATTAGGATATATTAAGACACAGAAACAAGGTAGCTTTGAAAGAGAGAAGACGCATCTCTCAGGTAATGCAAGTTAAAATAAATGACTTGTAAGCCAGTCTTTCTCCTATCCAACGTTTCTTTGTGTCATGGGTTGTTCATTCTGACTTGTTCACCATCAATCAACTTTGAGTCACTGTTGGGTTGGAAGTAACTTCACATGGCTCTCACTAGGTTCCAGGAGAAATCTTCACAGTAGACTAAAGATCTGAATAATGAAAGACTATGTGCTCCGTTCAAGTCACCTACTTGGCTCTCTGTAACTATTTCTATGCATTAGCAGTGTGAACTAACTTAATCGTGAGCTAAAATAACCACCATACAGAAAGAAAACATTCCCTGAATATGCTGAAGCCTGCCTTTACTGTTCACTACATTCACAGTTAACAAGTTCAGTCTTTTCACAGAAATGTATCAGTGGAGCATTATGGTTTCTGGACATGTTACAGTTTCACTGAATGCTGTGTCTTCTTACTGGCTGCCCTTGCTTCTCACAGCATAAACATTTCACTAACTGAACATGCTCAGTTACTTTCAGTCAAAATCTCCTCCTCCTGCATTATGATTGTTATAATACAGTGCACAACTGCTATGACAAAAACTCAGCCTTCAGTCCATACAATAAACTACTCACAAATGAAAGAGATAACATCTCTCATAGAATCCTGGAGCATGCTTAACACGTCAGCATCCCTGATACAATATAAATCACAACAGCCATAACCACTCTCACTCTGAAAATGTAGCTGAAGGAATGGAAAACATTCCTTTTACATTGAATCTGACCATTAGACTATGTTCTTCAGTAGTGAGTAGGGAACTTACATTCTAGATCCCTGCAAATTAAGGATAACAAGGGGATTTGACTCGTGATATCACTTGTAAAGGTATCAGAAATGTATTATAGCAAAGTTAGCATCATAGAAGAGGTTATGTTTGATTTGAACTGATCAGTCAATTTTGGAACATTAAGGGATCAAATCCCTAAAATGAGCACACAACATGAAACAGAAAACTCCACAAGAGATCACAGAAATGGACCTGTGATGAAGCACTTCAAGTTTCCCAAGCAGAGGTCATCAGGTCTAGAGAGGATCTAATGGAAAGAAAAAATAATCTGATACAGAGAGCAGGACTGAGAATAGAAAGCTGAGGGATACGGGCAAGGGAACTAAAAATCCTTCCAATCAAATAAAAAAAATCTTTGCACACTATGTTAGCAAATAGATTATCTGCAATGCACAGAAAAATCTGTGAGAATGTAATTAATTAAATAATATTTATTGTAAGAAGCTCCAAAAAGCAACTAAAAGTGATGGCGTTCTTTCTAATCACGTCATAAATGAAAGTCTCTGATTGCTGAGTTAAACATGGTTGATTCTTAGATGGCTGCCACATCCTTTAGTCTTATATGGTTTCAGCACACAGTCTGACAGTACAGGGAGCTAGTCTGCAGCCACCTCCTTACTCTGTCTTGAATGGATTACTGCTCACAGAATGCTGTCTAAAATGGCATGTTATTATGGTATTCCAGTCTTGTTTACCTGAAAGTAGGACATCAAAAGCTTTGGCCCTAAACCAAACATGATCAAAAGTATTCTCCAAGTGTCTTTATGGGCAGATGTGTTGTGGGTTTTTTTATATCCTATTTCACCATATAAGAATTATTTGGGCATTTATCTATCACTTACATTAACTATACACCCAGCCCATCACAGCTGGGCATTCACTATTAACACAGAGATAGACATGCAGACAAAAGATCTTAAGAACTGGCCAGCTTGTCACTTCATCTCATATAGAGGACAGCACAGCAGAATGTATATAAAGCAGAATGTTTATAAAGGTGAATTATTTGTTGCAGAAGACATGAATAAAATACCTTCATAAAAACAAATTGAGCAAAAGAAATAAACTTGAACTCCTGTGCACAGAACAATGTATTGTCAGAAATACTGAAACCCCACAGATAAGTAAAGGTAAATAGGCAAACATTGGGGACTGCAATAATGTGCTTTTCTCCTTATTAAAGAAACCTAGCTGCTTGAGAAAAGAATCTGAGCATATTACCATGTAAAATTTCACGTTGACAAAAGGGTGGGTTAAAAAAAATGGAATTGAAGAGTCCAGTCCTGAGACTGTAGAGGCAATACAAAGGCAACTTTAACCTGATGGCTTCAAGCAGCAGATTCTTCCTCAAAAATGACTAAACATTTGGACATTCAGAAAAACTGAATGTATATGTGTTCATAAAAATATATTAAAAAAAGTAAAAGGTGCTATTATCTTATGAAACAGATCACAAATATCTATCATCAAAGGGATAGGTAAAAGACATAACTCCCTTCCTGAAAATGTGTCTTTGAAATGAAAATGTGGAAAAACAGTTATTTTTACATCTCCTGTATATAGCATAAGCTACTGATATAAAGACATTAACTGGGGAAAATCTCTGGCCAGCTCCTTACTCTAGAATAATTAGAGAAGCACTTATTTTGCATAATTTAAAATAAATGGTGTCATTTGCATTAATTTAGACTACAGAAGGCATAATCAAACTTACTTAGCATATATAAAGTATTCCATATTCCTTCAAAATCATTAAGTCATGGAATGATTTGGGTTGTAAGGGACCTTAAAGATCATGTAGTTCAAACACCTCTGCCATGAGCAGGGACATATTCCAGTAGACCTGGTTGTTCAGAGCCCCATCCAATCTGGCCATGAATAACTCCAGGAACTGCACATCTAATGGTTTTTCTGGGAGTGCGTCTCCACTCTCACAGTAATAAACTTCTTCCTAATATCTAATCTAAACCTGCTCTCAGTTGGAGTCATTCCTCCTTTTCTTGTCACTACATGCTCTTGTGAAAAGTCCCTCTCCATCTTTCTTGTAGGCTCATTTCAGGTACGGGAAAGCCACAAATAGGTCATTCCGAAGCCTTCTCTTTTCCAGGCTGAACAAACCCTGTTCTCAAAGTCTTTCCTCTTAGGAGAGGTTCCCTATCCTTCCAATCATCTTGGTTGCCCTTCTCTGGACTCACTACAACACGCCTTTTTTGTGCTGAGAACCTCAGAATCGGACACAGCACTCCTCGTGGCATGTCATCAGAGTGAAGCAGACGGGCAGCATCCCCTCCCTTGACCTGCTGGCCACTCTGCTTCTGATGCAGCCCAGAATAGGGTTGGCTTTTGGGACTGCAAGTGCACATTACTGGCTCATATCCAGCCTCTCATCCACCAGCACCTCCAAGTCCCCAGTAAGGTTTCTCTTGATCTGCTCATCCTCAACCTATATTGGCACTGGGGATTGCTATGACCCAGGTGCAGCACCTTGCAGTAAAAGTCAGTGGGCAATTACATTTCTCAGTAGTCATCATCCTTTAATTGTACATATTGTCAGGTACAGGCAAAGCTGGCTGCTTCTCAAGGAATGATCTTTCTTTAAACCATTACTGAATATTTTCACTGATAATGCAAAAGTTGAACACACGGATGTGGGAAAGCAAATGTTTCATCAACACAGAAAAGTATTATTAGGGTACTACTTAAAGGACTGAATAACCACAAAGATAAATTAGTAGAAGTGGCAGTAAGTTTGACATTGATAAGATAAAGAAACTGACGAAAATACAAAAATAAAGTATCAAAATGAAGTCTAAGAACATGTTAGAAGCTAACTGGGGAACAGGAGAGGAGATGAGAAAAGAACTATTTCTTTTAAAGAATTTTGTGGGTACAAAACCAAATGAGAGAAATGATCTGCAGTGAAATTTACCCTAAAAAAATAAGTTGTCTCTAAATGTCAAAGGAATAATGTCCAATAATAGTAGCAGGTGAAGCAAGACTAATTATTTTTAAAATAGTTTTTGAACGGTAACTTTTCCTAGTCTGCAAGAACAAGGAGGTCAAAAAATCATTTCGATTTCTACATCATTATTATTTATGTATAAATAAGTCATACATAGGGCACAGATGCATATATGTCAGAATATTTGTCTGTAGCTCTTATTAAATATCTCCAAGGTGGCAATTTTTCATATAACTGAATATATAGCTGATCATATTTTAATGATTTCATATCTTGCTATACATCTTACAATCAAAGTCTGATGTTTTTTGCAAACATAGTATTTGGGGTTTTTTTCCTATGGAAGTTAAACATTTTCTATTGACTTAAGCGAGGTTTGGATGTTATGGTAATGTTGATTTGCTTAAGTAATAATTAGAATACTTATGCAATTAGTTACTGTGAATACAAATCTCAAGTTTTACATGTAGATACAGAATTCTAAATGTGCCATTCATAGTCTGAAATAGTGTTTCTGATGAATTATACAATGCAAAAAATTCTTGCCTCTCATTTCATCAGCCTGAAAAAGAGGAAAAGTACTTTACCTGATTCTATATTGTCACTCGATATATTTCCAGGGTCCTATAATGCTGCCTTTTTTTTTTTTTTTTTTTTTTAATGCTAAAACCAAATTTGGTTTTACCTTCCTCACAGAAATGAAACCACAGCATTAAATCAATTTTGGCCCTTATCCAGGGCAGACTATTAGAATCTTCAGCTACTAATTCATAAGCTTGAGTGACTCCAAAACACGTTTCTCCATTTTAATTCAAAGTAGTTGCATAAAAGATGTACCAATTTTTGGAAACAAAAAGTCATTTGGAACAGAAGAAAAACTCATTCCGTATGTGTGAATCCTATTCAGTTGTGTATGGTCACAAAGCATGTCTCCTTTTTATCCTTCAGTAAATGGTTATTCTCTAAGACATGGAAGAAAAGGAAAAAGGTTTAAGGATCTTTGTCAATTCTCTTGTGAATCAATATTGTTCTGTTTCTTGTATTATTTATCTCCCCTTTAATTGGTTTCAGCTCCTTAGTCAGCAAGGTCCTGTGATAAACTGTGTAAAATATCTGGGTTATATCTTTCCTCTCCACCATCTCCTTCTTGTTATTAACAGTTTTGAAGATTTATAGGTGGAATATCTGTCCGAATGCAGTCCATGTACGAGCTCCTGCATTAGTCAAAATTTGCATTTTTCCATTGTGAGGCTGATGCTGTATTGCTACATACCTTTAAAAACACTAAAATAAGGTAACTACTTATATAAATGAAGTGATGAAGTGTAATGCTTCTGCAAGCTATTTAACAGCTGGAAGCCTCATTTTTGAACCACTGTTACTAAAGAGACAGACGTCTTATTTACTGTTATTATTTTTTCATCTGAAAAAGGTTTAGATCTTTCTGCATTTACTTGACATGCCCCAAAGTTTTTAAATAAAAATATAAAAATATTTAATTGTGTTGGCTGACTTTTAGGAATTCTGACATCTAAAATATGGGGAAAAAAAGAAAAAATACTTGTATTATTTTTACATCATGCTCAAGCATAGATTACTCTGTAAGTAGCATTATCCTGTTGAATTACATCATGTCATGTTGCTTTCAGTTGATTTGCCCCATCTTTAGCTTCTCTAATGTTGGCATTTTTTGTTAGTATGCATAGCAGTTCTTAAAATTCTGTGCCAAAATTCTAGTTGAATATGCAAATGAAGTGTATGTCTGCCATAACATTTTCCTCTAGGGTACCGTTGAATGAAACAAGCCAAAAATATCTTGTTCATTTTTGCTAGGAAAAAAATGAAACCAAAAGAAGAGTTTAAACGTGCATTTCCACTGCTTAAAGAAAGAAAATAGAAGACATACAGTTCAACTCTTGCTTTTGGGTATACACCTTGGGAAAATATCTTTTAAACCCTGTAAAGTGCCTGCTTTAGTTACTTTGTAATGCAGGGTTTGTTTTGATCTAAGGCATGTAATACTTACTATGATACATGCCATTCTTACGATAATGATGTTAAATTTAGTCAGAATTTTTAATCAGTCTTTGTTATGTTATGATATCTCCTTCTAATACTTTTTCTCTACAGTTATGGTGTTATGACAGAGTAATATTTGCCAAATCTTGACAAAAGAAGTCATTAGAAATACTGACTTTGTTTCTTTAGTGTATTAGATTCCCAAATATAAAACTAAACCAAGAAATGCACTCATTTAATATTATTATTGAGCGTACTGCCAGCACACAGGCTGCAATACCCAACAGTATTGTATATACCCAATAGTCTTGTATTTTCCATATTTATTCTCTGAAGTATACAGCACTCACTTATTGAACTGGACAGTTAGTTGCTCCCTCCTTTTGTCCAAGACTGCCTACAGGCTGACATAAAAAAGGTACTGCAGTAAGAAAGAGGCTGGTGAGATGTTAGAAGAGTAAGAGAAGAGATCCAGCAGACTGGGGAAACGGAGGCAAAATAATTAATTTTGAAAAATAGACCCTTTTTGAAAGATAAGAAAAAAAGAATCCGTTTGACAAGAGAATGAAGCCATATCCTCTAAGGACAATGTGCTATAATGTGACAGATACAGTACAATAGAGTGCAAACAAGATATTTTTCATAGACTTTTTCTGCATCAAGTCCTACTCAAGTCTTTCAGCACAAACCAGGCAAGCAATCTATATGACAAACAGCACCAGAGGTAACTGTAAATTGTCCAAGCTCTTGATGGAGAAACAGAAAGCTCTAGTACATTTTGGTAAGGAAAAAACCCCAAAACCGCCTAACATTTTCCTCGAACATTGTATGTCATTATTTATCTTCATTAAGAGCAGCCAGGTGTAGAAAGTTATGTGGGGATGTGTATCCTCTGAGGAGCCCTGGCTGGCAAAGAATGTATGATGGGAGGTTGTAGACTAATTAACCTCTACCACTCATTGTGCACAGGAAAAAAACCATGTTCATACAGAAGGCCTTAAAAAGATAAAACAGCTGGAAAAAGAATATTGGGATGATGAGATAGGTTTCTAACTTATCAGTGTATCACAGGGCATTCAGAGCATTTAGATAGACCTAAAAAGGCTTTTGAATGCAGATATGTGTTCCCTCTGCCCACAGTTCATCTTGACCTGAACTCCCTGCAGAACACAGTTACTGCTGTATTGTCACAATACAGAGTGCAAGTGATGCCTTTTCCTGGTCTTAAAATCAAGTCATACATGTTTAGAAGGGGAAAAGGGATTTTACCTTGGTATTTATTTTAAGGATCCTTAGGTGCACCACGTCCAGGTCAAATGCACCGAAATGCACCCTGCAAAATGCACCCAAAAATAGGGAATAACATTATAGGCTTTACTAATTAGCATATCTATCAAAGATTCCCTAATGAGAGGCTCGAGCGAGCCTCCCTCCTCAAGGAATCTTCCCCTGGATGGTTCTATCTTAGTTTACAGAATGTGTTCTGGAGAGGACCTTGGGGTCTGGGGCACAATGATCCCTACCTACAAAGCTTCTAAAATGTTTAGTCTCCTAGCTTGACAAACAAGTCCAGGAATGTAGGGAAAAAGCACTAGGAACACAGAAGTTGTAAAAAAGGTCTAACGGGTATAAAAGAAAAGGCAAAAAAAAAATCTTCATGGCATCACAAGCTACTGTACTTGTCTCTCATCAGGGATTACTAGATTCATGTATAATAACATGCTGAGGAGAGCTATGCAGTTCTCCATCCAGCAAGAGCAAGGCAGAATAAGCTTTATTTCCCTTTCAGAAAACCATGTGAACATACACAGATTTAAAAAAAATAAATTGGTAAATCCCAAAAATTTCTGAAGGGATCTGAGCAATGTTTGAAATTTCCAGGTTAAATGATCCATACAGATCTTTTACCATAGTGATCTACTGTAAAATTTTGGCAATTACAGGTCACTGCTTTCATACAAAGTTCAAGCCTGATATCAAATATCTCAGCTATTGGCTTTAAAATGAGCTGACTATATTAATAAAAATTTACTAGCTGGTTTTGGGACTTCCTCATAGGGTTTTAAAATCATATCTGATTCTATTTCTCAGCATTATTATAAATACTAGTATTAGTACCACATTCTTTATCTTCTTAATGTTTTAGAATATAGTTGAAATTTCTGTATATTTTTTGTGGGTATCTATCAGGTATTTTTAAGGTTAAGAATGCTGGATTGTAGGCTTCAGTGTTAGTTATTTGGATTGCTCTTACTTTTTCCTTGATATTGTTGGCAGGTTATAATAGGGAAGTGACTTTTTGATATTATTATAATTATTAAGCAGGATCTGAACATGTACACATATGTATTATTTAATTAAATAACAAAAATAAAACCTGAGAGAAGAGGATTGATATTTTGTAGAAATGGAAGGTAAATTAATAGACTCAATAAAAGACAATGTAGAGGAAAACACTGCAAGGCTGCTTTTGTTAGTTCAAACCAGATTATAGTTTGTCATCATTTAAACAAAAATTATCAGATGGCAACCAGGAGAAATCAAAAGTTCAGGAAAGAATCATAAAAAATTCTCTACTGACAGGAAAGTGTTCAATCGAGAAATTTGTTATAATCATCCTGGCTCCTTCCCTGTTTTTATGCAAGAGCTGAACTACCATTGTAATAACTAATTCCATTATATGGAAGAAAATAAGGAGATAACATTTGTTTTATGCAATCTTCTTATGCACATCCATGTACATGACATGCACAAATGAGCTGGACCACTCCCATCCTACCTTCATTCAAGAAGCTAATGATGTCATTCTTATCCAAAGTGTATAACAATGAAATTCCATGGACTAATGAACAGAGATGCTCTGAGATGTCTGTGTTTGGCACATGTCCCCTAAATAGCTTGATGTGCTCAATCTCCAGTGGCCTGAGGAATGTTCCTTGCATGCACAGATCAGCTCCTGCACAGAAAACTGTATTAATATGCAGAAACTGTGCCAAGGGGATGGCCCTTCTCCTTTATTAATTTAAACATTTTAATATTCTCTATATGCAAAACATAATTAGAATTAATGGACTTTAGCACTAATGCAGTGCCTGCAGCTAGCTGGAGCGTCTATCTTCTGCATATGATAAACATGAATTTTGAATCCCTTACCACCAGCAAGGCTGGGAGCTCAGCTCAGTCTGCTGATGTAGTTTGTGTCCAGATAAAGATCATATCAACTGACAGACAGAGGTAATTATCATCCTTTTGATGAGATAAGCAATTGGTCCTCCAGGGAGGAAGTAAACCATGACTGAGTTGCACTGATTGTTAAACAAGATCTCATTATTAATCTATAAAGACAGTATAGCTGGGCTACAGTAGCATATATCAGACAGAGAATAAATATCAGATTTTAGTCTGTTGTGCCCAAACTGTTGATAGTTTCCTTGCAAAAAAATCACAAATTCCACACATGACAAAATAGAAAATAGAATTTACATTCTGCCTGTTATTTCACCTTCACTTAAGAAACAAAAACTTATCAAGAAAAAGATCAGAATATTTGATTTGAAAGTAAGCATGAAAATATGTGGCAAACAGAAGCAGAAATTCAGGACATGCTGGATACAAATTTTGAGAAATTACAGTGACTATTATTAAAAAGCCAGAACAACTCATGCACTTTTTCATTGTTTTCTTTCTGAACTGAAAACAACAGTAAAATATAAGAATTTGTTTCTGCCAATAGTACAGCCTGAGAAGGTATGAAAGAGTCTTGAATCTCTCATGGTTATTTGCTCTCCCAAATGTGTTCTATTATGGGATTGGTGGGGAAAAAAATCCACCAAAGCAAAGGTCTGAATTCAAGAGCTATTCACAAACACCTTAACCTACCTTAAGTCTTCTTTTACTGATGTAAAGCAGGAAGCTTATCCCAACAGAGCTGCTCACTCATTCACCCTCAGTGGCATGGAGAAGAGTATTTAAAGGGTAAATGTGTGAAAACTCATGGGTTGAGGTAAAGATAATTAAGTATGTAAAGCAAAAGCTGTATGCATAAGCAAAACAAAATAAGAATTCACTCACTGCTTCCCATCACTAGGCAACTGTTTAGCCATTTGCAGAAAAGCAGACTTCCATCATGCATAACAGTTGCTTGAGAAGACAGGTGCTGCTCTAACTCCAAAAGTCTTTGTTCAACAGTCCTCCTTCCTCTTTCTTTCCTGGAGATTTTTTGCTGATCATGACTTCACATAATATGGAATATCTCTTTAGTCAGTTGGGGTCAACTCAGCTGACTCTGTCCCTTCCCAAAATCTTGTGCATTCCCAATCTACCCACTGGCTGGCTAGTGTGACAAAGAGAATTGGCTTGACATTGTGCACTCACTGCTCAAGAGCTAAAACATTGGTGTGTCATCAACACTGTTTTGGTCACAAATCCAAATGATAACACCATATGAGCTGCTATGAATAAAATTATCCCAGCCAAACCCAATAGTCATCATTTTTGTTATGACCTGCCATAAGAGACCTGGCCTCCGTTTCTTGATGTTATCATACAGGTTTAAGTGAATTGCCAGTGTTTATTACCATTTCCCCTGTCTGACATGGTATTTGGAGGACAACTGTACAAAACACTTTGTGCATATGAATGCTTTTATCTCTTTATTGTAGTAATATGCTAGACAATGCATGAATTACATTCTTTCTCTGTACGTGTCATCCTATTTCTGTCTATAATTAAGGTTTTGGCAGTCCAGTGACTGATCTTTCTATATGTCCTTGTCCTCAAATCTTTAATGAGCACAGGCATGAATTTATTTTATGCCAATATTAAACACCTACACTGATATTTCCATAACTAAGTGCAAGCTAAATCATGCTCAATATAACAGTGATTTTAAGTAAAACTAGTATTTTTTCTCTAAATCATTGGGGTAGTGAAATATAAATTCTCACAGATTGTAGAAAACACATTTTGCTCAAACCTTTTAAATAACTGTGGGCCCAGACAGATATGTAGAGCAGCATGAGGAAATACTAATGCTGAGCATTAGTTTATGTGTACCTGATAAGCCTGATGCACCACACAGAAAATGAGGTGAGTGAAAAGGATTTACCAATAAGCTAGAATTTCTGTTCTGGTCGTGGTTCATGCTAGGAACTTGATGTTTGTCTCTGGGAGGTCTTAAAGAATGCAGTCATATATCTCAAAACACTCTTAAAGCCACAGAAAGAATTTCCCGTAAGATAAGCCACCAGACAAATCTCCACTGAGATAAGCACAGATGGCAACAATAGCAAGATGTTAGTTCCATGTGTGGTGAGGCACATCTGGGTAACCTATCCAGACAAAACTGCTGGAAAGGAAGCAAGTGCTTATACATATGCCAGCCCAAGCTGTGGGAATGGCATCTATGCCCATGGATGTCCCCTGGGTATCTCCAGAAAAATGACTCTAGGATCCCCACCATCAAGAAGACCAGGGGAAAGAAGACCACTGGGATTCTGTGGGATCCATGTGGTGGTGGTACCTTTCTAGCTAATCTTTCTCTTGCTATTTCTTCCCCCTGTTTCTATCCTATGTCTTTCTATCTCTCTACCTTGCATTTACTGTTAAAATCTGTACTACTGGCTTCAGTATATGTTAAAAATTATAATAATGGTCCCTGTAAAAAAACAAGAACTCCAAACTTGAACAAGAAGCCAGGATCCCAGCTGCAAAAGCTGTTTACTCTTTCTTCTCATTAAAAAAAACCTGTCAATCTTCTGTAGTTGTGCTGCTATTGTCAATTCTAGAATTACAGCTCTCTCATGTATCCATCCCACATGATAATAACCATGTGAATTAAAAATATGACAGAATAAACATTATACCTGTGTTGTGAATGAGTGGCTTGTCTATTAAAAGAAACATTGCCAAAGATTAAAAGCGGGGTTTAATATGAATTTTTGAAAATGTGACTTTACAGACTTTGATGGCAAGGTTCACTCTGTTATTTAGTACACAGGCTAAAACATAAAAAGGAAGACAAAACTAGAAGAAATTTGGAATCGTATACACAGAAGCCAGGAATGCCAAAGACTACAAGAGTGCAAAAGATAAGGATGCAAGATAAGTGTGCAAAAGGGTTTAGCAACACTTAATCACTGAATATTTTAACATTTAAAAAGTGATTCAATAGGGTTTAGTAAAATTATAACAATGACAACTATAAATTTGAGGTAGTAACATTCATATGATAATCAATTCACACACACGTGAGTAAAACAATATCTACGCCTATCAAAAACTTCCCTTAGGTTCAGTGAAATACAAAAAATTCCTCTGTGCTTTCCAACAGTCAAGGGCTGTATCTCGAGGAATGTGGAGATGTGGGGAGGGTGTATCAGCCTAAACTTCATCATCAGTGACGGTTCTTCAAGTATCTCAAGCCTGAGGTTTTGTGAACTCTTATGTGTACAACTCATAGGAAGGTGCCGGCGCAGCCTGCTGCAATCTGGGTGAGCTCAAAGGGCCTCGCTCAGGACCACTATTTATAGGGTCACAAGATGATTGACTTTGGTCATCATTAGGTTTCCATCCTGGCCATAACCCAAGTCGATCACTACTGGACTTTTTTATCCAAAGTGCATTAACCATGGTACTGTTTCACTAGGGTTACAATTCAAAGTGGTATGGCTTCACCTGGGCTACAATTCAGGTAAATGGTTCACCAAGGCTACAAAGGATAATTGCTTATCCTTTGTTTCCCACCTTGAATGAGCAGCTGATGTTTCTGAATGTTGTCAGCTCTACCGTGCAAGAGCTCCTAGTACTATCAGGGAGCTCCTCACAGCTGGAATGGTGCAGTTATGGGACACTTCACCTCTCGGACAGCTCAATCAAGACTTATCAGAAGCTTCTGAGATCAGGCCCAAGGATCTTAGGATGGGGGAGCAGGGGCCAGAGGAGGTTGCAGCCCTCCAATGTGTAAGTCTAATAGAAAGAAAGAAAAGAAAAGAAGACTGATACAAAAGTAATAAGAAATGTTGTCTCAGAGATATTAGAAGCGTGGCAAGACCTTACAAATATCAGATTGAAAATTATCTAGCAATATTTGATATAGTACATGTTAGTATTAATTCCTCAGTCGTGCAGTCAGTCTGGGGGGGCTGTCCAACAATTTTTTTCTTCCTTTTCTACCAAACTCATTTTTACTGGTAGCCCATCACTGTGCCCAAATAGAAGAGGTAAGAGTTTGTGTTCTTGCCAATTGGAAACTTTGATCTGGTTTCCTATTTCTCAGCATCTTTAGGTAATATTTTCAATGACAATTCACTTTTCAGCATTGCTCAGGCTTGTGCTTATTCTCACAGGATGAAATCTTTCCCAAAACATCTGTTCCCAGAAAGAATGGTCTATAGTAAACTTGGATACTTGCCAGTTTTCCAGAAAGTTATCTGTTGTGCTGTCTAAAATACTATATTTCCCACTTGACTAAGTGAAAAAACCTCATTACTCAGTATAATAATTTTTTGGATAATTAGTAACTCTCCCATTTCCTATAACTCATTTTTCTCCTTGCATTGTTAATGTTGCCAGCTATAACATCTACTGCAATAGATTATAATCTTGAGGATAGATTTTGGATCCGATATAAATTTTCTGTATCCTGATGATTAAGTGAACCCTTTTACAAGACTGATTATTTTTCAGGTAGAAATATGAATGTGCTTATAATATGAAGTGGCATATTCCTGAATATTTCCCTGCTTCAAGTTCAATTCTCTTCGATAGTCACACTCAGCTTTAAACCTTGAAAGGTGTTTTCCCAAAGCATCGATTCAGATCCAATTTCAGCTCTGATGACAGTTCTTGCTCACAACCATGACCACTCAACACTAAGTTGTACCAGCTTTGAAACCAGTCTGATTTGGTTTTATTCCATGGCCACAACACTGTCTGTATATAAGCAACTGTTTTCTTTTCCTATGCTACTTATGACAGTGAAGGAAAGGCCAACAGCTTCCTTCCCAAAATTAAGATCGTAATCAACGCTTCCATCAGGAGCATTTGAATTTAGTCAAATGGCATCGTCACCCATCTTGAATTAATTCCCATTTATAACATCAGAAATACAAATTCTATGACATTGCCATGTCTGACTGAGATAATTTCAATTGCTGAGGTTTTGACTAAGAAGAAATACAGAGACACAGACAAGGAACTGCAACAGTAGGTGGTTCTGTATTGTTTTGTCTGCAAATGACTCTGTAAAACCATCTTTTTATATATATAGGGGGGGTTTTTTGGATCTCTTTGAAATTCAGAGATTTTAAGCCTTTAATTTTTTGTGCTTTGTGTTACAGACCACTAAATTCCAAAAGCCTACCTAAATAATTTCCTTCTACAGTTATTAATCCAGTGAATAGATCTTATCTTCTCAATAGTAATTGTCACATAGATTTTGGTGTCAAATTACAAGAGTTTCATTCCTAGTCTCGCATACAGCTGTCTAACTCTCTCTGCACATTCAGATATATTTCAATGCAGTAACTGTTTTGGCTATCTCCTCTACCACTCATCCTTATTTCTTGAAGTAGTATCTGCCATGGAGACAGGAAAGATCTTCCGCACAATTTCATTCTTATCTCCTTTGATCCTGCAAGCCTGCATGATCCCCAGTGCATGTCTGTCAACCACTAAGTCTGACTCTAGCATCCCATCTTTTCCATTGAATGAAAGGGTATTTCACTAACTGAAGATTTGCACAGTAGTCAGTATCACTTTTTGATTTTAATTAAACCTTGATAATAAATTGAAGAAGAAGGAAACAGATTGATAGCTGAAAAAATATCCACTCTGATGGTACCATCCCAGCTATGAAATTGAAGATTTTGAAATTCATGAAAAAGTAATAATTCTCCAGCTTTTCTCATGAGCTCTCTAATCGATTAATAATTCTGCTGCTTTATTAACAGTAACTTGCAAACTAATATTTTGTTTAGGCATTTCAGACACAAAAAAGGATCTCATACTTTTCATTAGCAGGTAACACTTCCACCTTTAGCAAATAGACCTACATTCTTCTGAATAAACCTGTTCTGCAAACTAAATTGTATCCTAGTGCCACACTTCCTGAAAAGACAAACTTAATAAAGTAGTTATTATTAACAAGGATATTCAAAATGCTGAAATGCACCATGGATGTGAGCTCTAATATTTTCTGTTGTGGTAGGCAGACAAAACTCTGCCCATTAAGCTCAAAAGCAATATTTCATTAAGCTGTTCAAAACTCATTTTTGCCAGCAGTGTCTACATATCCTTAGAATATTAGAAAACAAATGATGGGCTATTAAAGAAGTGATATTAAAAAATAAAAAATTCAAGATGTAGTAGGAGATATTGTAAGGAGTAGATGGCCATACCTGGAGAGCCTTTAATGATGAGTTCCAGTTTTTTTGCTAGTGCTTTTAATCCTTCAAATTATTTATTTTAAATAGGGATAACTGGTCTTTAGAAAACTCACTTATGCTTGTTTTGAAGGTAAAAAACCATAATCACCGATAATAATAAAATACAAGGGGTTTTTTCCTTAGCATTGAAGAGCACTACCATTTTTAACAATGGCCTCTTCAGCCTTGGTCCATAATGACTGTGAATAATTATAATCAATACAGACTAAAAAAAAATTAATGATTCTCAGCAACAAAATAAATTGGCTATATGGTTTTAGAGGCATGAAAAATATTCTGTTGAAACTAATTTTCATATATTCAGAAAAATTGAATTTCATATTTCTTACCTTTATAGAATGGCTCCTTAATTCTTTATGTGTACTTTTTTATTTAAATAGTATAGAAACATATTGTCTCTTCTAAAAGAGCAGCATAAAGTAGTATTTTCCATTTTCCCTCATTTCTTGTTACCTCTATATATTGAATTCTTCCCAAAAACTACAGCACATAATATTCATCATTTCACAGACCACTTATCCTTTTTTTACTGTTGTTAACTCCCTATTTTCCACTTTTTCTTAATTGTATACAAGCAGGACTAGAGACTCTTTTAACTGTAAATATAATATATCCTCTTAATATCGTCTGAAATTAATTGTACATATTGGTCTTTCAAAGGAACCTGAGGAAAACAAATTTCTCTCTGTTCAACTAATTAAACAATAATAATTTTGGAGCTTCTTTTTAACATACAATAAACACATGAGCCTCTATACAAACTAGATCATATGTACACTTATAATTAAAATATTACAAAATATATATGGATTTGTTTAGATAAGGCTAGTTGTTAAGAAACAGAAGTCAGTGTTATTCAGAGGGTTTTTTTCATATGCTCTAACATCTAGTTTTATGTATGAAGAAAAAATATATATATCCTTGTCTTCAGGTTCAAAACACTGAAAAGAAAGAATAATTTAAAAATAACTAGACAACTTTTTCAATTACAGAATATGAGTAATATAATCAATATTGTTGAATAAATCTAATGGGCAACTTCTTTTTGATTTCATATATTTTTTACACAAAAATTTTAAGAAACATCCAGCATTCATTTTTTAATTATGGAAAAAGGCACTGACTACAAAAAAGTCTTTCCAAGACTTCCTACAGACACTGGCTCTCAGGTGTTGGGGGTTTTTTAATGGTGTTAGGGAATTTAAAAAAAAAGAAAAAACAAAAAAACCCCGTAAATAGATAATCTTTGATCAAATTTTATGGTTTTTTCAACATCATAGGAAGAATATTAATGTATATGTTACAGCCACAATTTCACCTGAATAATTTGTTTGGTGTATAGCATTATTAAATTACGATCATATTAACAAAATATAGAATTGGTTTTAATAATGTTCCTGCATTTTACAATAGGGACTTAGAGAATGAGGTAGAAAAATAATTGTCAGAAACATTTTTTATGCTATTATAACCCAACCCTCTCCTTCCCCCATCCCCATTCATTTTATTGTGTAAGTTCTCATTTATGAAACAACTGCTCTTCCATAGTTTGTATGTTTATTTCAGTTTTGTCTTTTTTTTTTTTTTACCTGTTCTCTTTTACTTTTTCATACTATATGCTCTGTAGAAGATCCAAGCAATTGTTAAATGTCAGTCTCCGTAAACATTGCAATACTTCTTTTAATCATCTATTTGAAATATATAGAAGAAAATTTTGTTCTTCTAATTATTGTTTGTAACAACTCCATATAAAGTATTAATTTTTTAGAAAGGACTATGATGGAGCTGTAAAAACTGGAATATTCCTTTGAGTGACTGATGATACAATTCCAATGGATGTTTATCTTATTTTTGAATGTCAACACCAACATATAAAATTATAGTATTTTAAGGAAGTTTAATTTCTAGCACCTTAAAATAAAGATTGCAGATATTTTAGACATTATTTTTATTATTTTATTCATTTTTCATTTTTTACACTGTTTTGCTACCTGCAAAATTTTCAGGTTAATCAAATTATATCACAATCTAAGATTCTTGATTTTATTTTGAGTTTTCCTATGAACTTTTTGGAATGGCCTACATGTGAATTGGCATAGACCTATTCATTCCTAGATTTCACTTTAGTAAGGGTCAAAGCATATCTAATTTGCTTCTTTGAACCATGTAAATGATTTCCCAAATCACCAGAAATATATATGAATAAATATGAATATTACAGATCTAAGCAATTTTAAAATTATATAATTAGACTATAGCTTATTACAGATGGGCAATAATACATCAAAATAATAATTTCATTTCTTCACCTGTTAGCGAAGTGGGATTCACAAATGGCAGTGGAAACAAGTATTCTACAAACAAGCCACTTTTTCCATCCTCTCCCCTCATCACTTAAAACACTCTTGATTGAAGAAGTTGTTTTAGAAATCATAGGTAACATTAGTAAAATGTAAACATGGAAGCGCAAACAATGACAAGAGTTAATTCTAACAAAACACAGTCCTACTCTAATTATAAGGCACAGATGAAGATGAATAGGACCATGTACAAAGGTATCTAACCTTAAAAAGCGTGATAGTAGCTATAGGATATAGCTGGCAGATGGAAATTTAAAATCTTCTGTTATATATTGCAGGAATCACCTATCATTCTTCAGCACTGTAGTATGACACGAACTGCTTTGGTGTGATTTGGAGGAAAAAACCCAAGCATAATGAAGTGAAAGATGCCTGAAAATAGTTCTGTAATCATCTGGATGGATTTGGGATGTTGTTATTGCAGAATGCATTGGATTTTTCTTTCTGATTTTTTGGAAGGCAGGTTATCTGATGACTTTTTGACTTTGAAGGAGAACGCTACTGATTTTACACACACTGTCAGCTGATGACAATCTAAGTGGGCCTGAACTTTTTTGGTTATTATGTCACAATAACCAAAATAGCTCTTTAACAATTACACTCTTTTTCTCATAAGAAAACTTTTCATCCATCCAAAGATTGGTTAGTGGCTTTTCCCTCCTTCTTCTCCTTGATCAAGCCCCTTTAGTATCTGATGAAAATGTGTTTGAGTTCTTTTCAATTATTAGATGTCAACTTGCCTAGTAAAAATTCCCAAGTGCTTACAGTAGATCTTCCCAGGTAATATGATTTGATTTTGCCGTTTCAACTGATTTTAACCCTTATACTGCAAAACTTCTCAATACCCAAATCAAAATTTTTAATAAATCACTACTGAAATTTCACATCTATCACAGGAGAGATGAGAAAATATGTTCACAGGATGATATATTTTTTCATACCAAACTTCCATGAACCTTTCTTCATCCATTACTTCTACACATAGAGAAGCAATGACAAATAATAGTGTTTCTACATCAGCCAATTATTTCTTTTCTTTGAAAAGATTTTTATGGTATTCAACTAGATTTCTTCAGTAAAAGAGGGATAATAAGAATAATTAATTTGTTTTTATTGCTGTTTTTTATATATGAAACAATTACTTGAAGCATCTGATATACCATGTTACCAATAAATAGCTGTTTTTACATTCCACATTTAAGTCTTGGGTGTTTACAAATATAAGCTAATATGAATGTACGAAAAGAAGAAAAAAAATTAGGATGATAATGTCACAGGATGTTGATGGTATAATCTAAAATGGAGGAAATAGTACTTTTTAAAAAGACAGCCAAACTTATGTGAAATTGCCAACATTATTTTAGAAGTGTTTGTAACCATTGCATCTGATACAGAAGAATCCTTTGAAGAGTGAAGTTGTTCTTTTTAATATATTGCTTCAGTCTATTGGTTTTGACTGTGGCAGGGCCTTCTGAAGTAATTTTAACAATACCAGGTGGGGGAATAAGCAGGGAACTGTATATCTGCCTAAATAGGTCAAATGAGAAAAGGAACAGATGAAGGACTATGATATAATTTCTAAAATGATCTCTGTAGTTGTTTGAAATATCAGGTTTTCTCTGCACATTTAAGGACACACTGACAAATACTGCCCTGACTCCTCTCTCTTTTACTGCAAAGACACGAATAAAATTACAGAATATTAAAAAGTAGATGGAATTTGTCTTTTCATTCTGCCACTTCCCCCCCCCCCCAAAAAAAAAACCCCTAGGTGGCTACATTGGAGCATACAACACTTCAATAACACTGAAAGTGCGTACTTTAAACTAAGGTGCAATTTACAGTACATTTTAGAGAACAGCTACTGAGACCTGGGCACAGTTCCAGTGCTGACACTGCAGTGCAATTGAAAGACACTGAACTGTCACAGATGTTTCTTTTCTAGTACTGATTGTCAGAAGACCTTACGAATTCCAGGGAACTTCTTGAAGTGAGGTATCCTAATAAAATTCTTTTTTAATAAAACAAATTGTACTTTCAAGGTATGTCTGAGCTATTGTTGAGTACTTAATGACTGTAATATTTGACAATATATTTGCATTCAAAACTGCACCTAATTCATTGCTTTGTGAAGCTTGAAAGTTTCTCTACTTACAGTCAAACAAAACCTATTACAGATAACTTTCTGTAACATATCTTAAAACATATCTTAATCTTGCACAGGCATTTTTTATGGCAGTATGAATCTGTGTTTATTTCATTATGTATCCAAAACTACATATCAGTTAAGAAAAAGAAAAAAAAAAAGACGAGGATGAAAAGAAATCATTTATTTAATGGATGTCAATGATGTCAATGAGAACAAACTTAAAAAAAAAAGTTCTAAAAGCAAGAAGTAAAACTGACAGGAATCATCATAAGTTTCCTTTTCTCTTCACTGTACCTTGGATGTTTTACTGTATGTGATAAACTCAACACTTCCTTAATAACTGCAGAAAAATTTGTATAGACATAAAGAGTAATTTATATATGATTCGCTGAACTTATGCTATTAATATTCATTGCTATTTAGACAATACTATCATTCCTTGATAATTTCAACTGTCTCAAATATGTGTAATAGAAGAATGGAAGTGTTCAAAAAAAACACAATCTTCCATAATTTGGAATCAATTTTCCAGCATATAAAAGTCTTATTGTCCCACCTGCTCTGTGCTGTGATAAACTGTAAAAGGAAGATTATTACCTGCACTGAGTCAGGGCCACAGCACCAGTGCTTTGGCCAAAACCAGCACCCACAGAGATGGAGTTGGTTCTGGCATTGACATCCCCACAAGGTGCCAAGGAGGCCCTCTCATGGCCACTGGCAGGATAGGGCTGCCCTTTGCCAGGCTAGCACTAAGCTCTGCCTCAGGTCTGGCAGCCAAACTCTCGTGGGTATATGCTTAGGAACCTTTTAATAAGGTTGGGGATGGGGCGTTCACCCTGCACATTTCCTATTCTATTCTATTCTATTCTATTCTACAATAAAACTTCACCAGTCATTTCCTCACATCCTATCACTTGTTACTTGGGAAAACAGACTGACACCCACCTCATTCCAACCTCCTTTCACGTAGTCACAGACAGTGATAAGGTCTTCCTTCAGCCTCCTTTATGATCCTCCAGAGCCTTCAACAGCTTCCTTGCTCTTTTTTGGACACATATACATACAATTATATGTATACTTTTGAACATGCATTACTTCATTTTTTTCCTCCCTTGAATCATTTCATATACTTCAAAATTCTCTGACCAAATTCAATTATGTAATGAGAATACATTAAGGCATTATATCAGTTAAAATTTAAAATTATCTCACAGTTTTATGTTCCTCAAGGTAAAAGTTTTTTTCCATTTATCATACAATCATAGAATAGTTTGGGTTGAAAAAGAAATTTTAAAGATCATCTAGTCCAAGCCTACTGCCATGAAAGGTACTAGATCAAGTTGCTCAATGTCCTGTCCAGTATGGCCTTGAACACTTCCAGGGGATGATCTTCCATGACATCTCTGGGAAACCTGTTCCAATGTCTCACCAAAATCATTGTAAAAACCTTCTTCCTTATATTTAACCTAAACCTACTCTCTTCAAGTTTAACACCACTACCTTTTGTTCTGTCATTACAAGTTTTGTTATAAAACTATCTTTCTAATAAGTACCCTTCAAAGATTGAAAGACACAATAAGATCTGTTTCCCCTAGCTGGCACAACCCCAGTTGTCTCAGCCTTTATTCACAGCACACATTTCCATCCTGCTGATCATTTTTACGGCCTTTGCTCTGAGCAAATATGCTCAAGCAATTCCATGTCTTTCCTCTACTGAGGAATCCAGAGCTGGGTTTCACTAGAGCAGAGCAATGAAGGAGAATCACAGAATCACAGAATCATTAGGGTAGGAAGGGACCTCTAGAGATCATCCAGTCCAAAACTCCTGTCAAGGCATGGTCACCTAGAGCAGGTTACACGTCCAGATGGATTTGGAATATCTCCAGACAGGGAGACTCAATGCCCTCCCTGGGCAGCCTCTTCCAGTGTTCTGCCACCCTCAAAGTAAAGCAGTTCTTCCTCATGTTAAGATGGAACTTCTTCTGTTTTAGTTTATGGCCATTACTCCTTGTCCTGTTGCTGGGCACCACTGAAAAGAATCTGGCACCATCCTTTGGCACCTGCCTTTGAGATATTTTTATGTATTGATGAAGTCCCCTCTCAGTCTTCTCTAGACTAAACAGGCACAGTTCCTGCAGTCTCTTCTCACTGGAGAGATGCTCCAGACCCCTCATCAACTTTCTGGCCTCTGCTGGACCCTCACCAGTAGCAATTTGTCTTTCTTGGACTGTGGAGACCAGAACCGAATACAATACTCCAGATGTAGCCTGTAGGGCAGAGTAGAGGGTGAGGATCATCTCCCTAGGCCTGCTGGCCACACTTTTCCTAATGCACCCCAGGATATTATTGGCTCTCCTGGCTGCAATGGCATTGCCAGCTCATTATCATCTTGTCATCCACCAAGACTCTTGGGTTGTTGTCTGCAGAGCTGCTCTTTAGTAGGTCATCCTCTAATCTCTGCTGGTACTCAGGGTTATTCATCCCCAGGTTCAGGACCCTACACTTGCTTTGGTTGAACTTCATTAGCTTTCTCTCCACTCAACTCTCCAGCCTTTCAAGGTCCTGCTGAACAGCAGCACAGTCTTCAGCTATATCAGCCACTCCCCCCAGTTTTGAATCGTCAGCAAACCTGCTTAGGCTGCACTTTGTCTGTTAATCCAGGCTGCTGATAAACATGTTAAATAGGACTGGATACAGTACTGATCCCTAGGGAGCACCACAGACTGTAGGCCTCCAATTCTATTTCACTGATAATGACCCTCTGAGCTCTGCCATTCATCAAGGTCGTGATCCATCTCACTGTCTAGTCATCTAACCCATAGTTCCTGAGCTATGAGGATGTTATGGGAGAGAGTGGCAAAAGCCTTGCTGAAATCAAGATAGATGATGTCCACTGCTCTCCCCTCATCAACTCATACTGCCATGCCATCATGGATATCACATTGATCAGGCAAGATTTCCTCTTGGTAAATCCCAAGTGACTACTCCCAATGACCTTCTTTTCTTTTACATGCTTGGTACTGAGCTCCAGAATGATCTGTTCCACCACCTTTCCAGGGATGGAGGTGAGACTGACTGGCATGTAGTTTCCCAGGCTCTCCTCTTTCTGTTTTTGAAGATAGGAGTAAAACTGGCTTTCCTCCAGTCATTGAGCATTTCTCATCATGTTTGCCATTATTTTTCAAAAATTATGGAGAGTGGCTTAGCAACATCTGCCAGCTCTCTCAGACCCGTGAGCGCATCCCATCAGGAGCCAAAGATTTATGGGTGTTGAATCTCCCTAGCCTATCTCTAACTGAATTTTCTGCCACCAAGAAGGCTTCCTTTTTTCAGCCTTCCTCTCCTAGCCTCAACGCCCATGATTCCTGAAGGCTAGTCTCAACACTAAAGACTGAGGCAATGAAGGCATTCAGTAATTCCACCTTTTCTTTTTCTTCCATCACCAGGATATGATATCCTTGACTTTCTGAGGTGAAAATGCACATTTCTGTCTTGTATCCAACTTTTCATCCACAAGATCCTCAAGTCCTTCGTGGCAGGGCTGCTTTCAATCCATTCATCCCCAGTCTGTATTGATATTGGGGATTGCCTCAATCTAAGTGCAAGACCTTGCAGTTGATGTTGAAATTCTTGAGGTTAAAAGATATCTACAAAGGAACAGCAACATTGGGAAGTTTTTTGTTTGTTATTTTTCTAGTTATGTTTTGCATGTAAAAAACAAATCCTATGTAGATCATAGGTATTGTTGACATTTGCATACTTTAAGACTTTATAACATTATATGATCACTTTAATCCACCTGGTTACAATGCATAATTTCCTAATATAAAACTCTAGAGACATGTTTGAGTTGCATGTTATTCCAAGGTCAATAAATAGTTCATCTAACAGCTCCATCATCGGTGCTATGATCAGTCAGTAGTGTCATTAGAAAGCAAGAATCAAACTGCTGGAAATATTCCAACAAAATAACGTTGAATGTTTTCCAGAAAGTCTTTTCCAAAAGACATGAGTTACTCCATCTCCTGGACTGGCAGTTATCCAGATAATGTCCTACACTTTGTATGGTGTTACCTAGTGACTCACTGTGTATTATCTATGCCCCACTGCATCATGGATTGTCCTTGGTATCTGATAGCAATCAACTAGAAATCTCATAATGACTTTGTTATAGATTCTTGTGCCATTTTTGTGTCTTCAGCTACGTGAGAGCGTTTGCTTAAGACTGTATTTTTATCACAAGCAGATTCAGAGAGGGATTCGATGACTCCTGATTTTCTGCAGGTCGTGACTGGGGTAACGAAAGAGTTGTCTCAAGATTTAAAATTATAACACATCAATCACTCACCACCCGAATAACAAGTAGTATCAGAGAAAATTTTAAGAGAAGAGGTGGAGATAACCTTGAAGAAGACTAAAGAAGTCCCAGTTGTATTCATGAAATGAGATAGAGTTTGATTGACTGTTTACAGGAAAGCACTGAAATAGTGAACACACTCTTATTTTTAGAATTTTGTGAGCTTTATTGCACATCCTTTACTTGGATGGTATAAGAGAACAATAGGTAGATAGATCTTCAAATAATTTTTTCCTTTATTTAGGGCTTTTGCTTCATAGAGAATGAGTATTTTTACCTAAATGATGACTCAGGAATAAAAGCTATATATTTAAACTGATGAACTTTATGCCAATCAGCATAATAGCTCTTTCACTGGAACTGCATCAGAAATAAATTGCTCTCATGATTCTCTCTGAACTAAATCCAAGAACAAATTCATTTTCTGTTGTGTTCCAAAAATTCTGTCCCTCTGCAGGGTAGAGTACAGTGTGTAAAATTGCATAGTGGAGTTTTGCATATTTATTTTTCTTCATACGGTGATTTAGAAAATTGATTTTCTTTCTCCATTCCCTCTCCTTATCTCCTATGTTGTCTTTTAATTTCTCAAGTTGTACTTTCTCCGTTTTTTTTTCAAATTACAGATCAAAGGATTCTGTGATCATTGGAAAGAGCAACATATTTCACAGGCTTCCCTAAATTTTTGTTCTTATATGTTATATATATATATATATATATTTTAAGTACCATTTTCAGCACTGAAGCAAAATAACCTGCAATTATTTTAAAGAACAAGATGTAGTGTACAGGTAATACTTAACTTTTTAAAATTTAATTAAAAGTATAATTTTAAAAAAATATTATAAATTTATACGATGCATTTTGATGAAAGCAAAGGTATTATTATTATGATCAGCTGCAGTGGTAAAACAAACTCATCAGCCAGCTTAGAAAATGGAAAAAGGATCAACTAAAGTTCTAGATGACAAGGAATCAAGTGTAATTATTTGAAGTACATTATATATTCTTGACTTTCATTTCAATACACAGGTAATTTTTTTCATCTGCACTTGTTTAATATGGCTACACAAATATGTAAATGAGGTCTACAAACATACTTCTAAACAATCTGGCTGTGACAGAATCAAAAGACTACTTCTGATACCTCATTTTAGAGCTCTATGCTTTGTTGATCAATCTGACCCTATAAGCAAAAACATAGTTGTTCAGGTCTTAGCACAGGTAGTTTGTTGGAATAAAATATCTAAAAGCATAGGTGAGAGGTATTAGCAAAACCATGTTATGTCTAAGGTAATTATTATGTGATACTTACATGACTCTGCTTGATGATCACATCGATGAAATTCATTTAACAGCTCTGTGTTTGGTTGATTTTCTTTATGAGCTGCAATGATCATTTCACTTGGTTCAAAAAAACAGACTCATAAAATCTTTGGCTAATTTTTTTTTTACATAAATTAAAAGGGGGCATTTTAGTCTTTGAACAGCTGAGGTAAACAGCAAGCTGAATTCAGATCTTTTCATTTAATCAGAAATTGTTTTCAGCAATAAAAATAAAGCAGTACTTGGATCAAATCAAGTTAGTGTTGATTTTGCACAAATACTCTTTTGCAAAATTTATAGTCAAAAAAAGAGTACTGAGGGGAAAATCCTTTCTCTTGCCTTTTTTCTTTTTCATCGCTTAGAAAACCTTGTCCATGTTCATGGAATATACAAATTAAATAATTCCAAAAGCTTGCTTTACATCTGATTTAGCTTTCTTTGCTTATATACAAATGCAGAATTTCTATGATCCCACGCACAATCTTCATACCAAGTCATGTCTGCTGAAAACATGGAAGGAAGATTGTTGTAGTTACACAGTTTTAGCGAGGATTTTTTCTTAATATTTAATTAGCTGTGAATGTAGAGTTGTCCCCTGGAGATTCTGCTGTTTTCCTAGACAGGACAAATTACTGCTTGTCCTGGATATTGAGCACTGATCTTACTTCCCTGTCTCTAGCAATGTTGTCTCTTCATTTACACATTTTGCCCATGGAATTGTCCATTTTATTGTCTTTAGAGAAACTTGCACAAAGCACATTTCAGCCCCTGGAAAAAATTACGGAAGTACTTAGCAGTATCTGAAGGACTAGAAAGTGACTGAAAATACATCATGGTAAATTGTGTTTAACCAACCTGATGCTTTCCTATGATGTAACAATTTGTAATATAAAAATGCGTAACAGTAGAGCTGTGGATGTCATCTACATCATCTTGATTTTAACAAGATGTTAAATTGATAAGATATGGACTGACAATAGGTGAAAAATTGGCTCAACTGCCAGACATAAAAAGGGACATTGTGAGTAAAAAGGTGAAAAATTATGGAAGGAAAAAATTCTCACGTGTCATAAGCTAAAAAAGATGTTCACATTTCGGAGGCTCAAGGGAAAATGAAAACCCACTGTGACTGTCAAATTTATAGGACTGTGTAAGAATTCTGCATGTAAAAAAAGGAATAGAATTTAGCATCACTATTCATCTGAGGGTCCTGTCTGACACAGGAATAATACATACTAGTTTTTTGCTGCTACTATTACAATTTCACTACAAGCAAATGTGAACACTGCAAAATATCTGTTCAGCTACTTAAAACACTTTTTCAATGCTTTAGGTAACAAGTGAATTTTATTTTGACTGCTGTAATTGCATAGTTTCAAAATTAAGATTATTAGATCAGCTGCACTTCCTGATGAAAGTGTGTAGAAGACTACCTTTGGCCAGATATATTAACAACTTGTGTATTTGTTAAACTTATAAGTTAAATTTGTAGTTGAAATAAAAACATAATGGGTTTTGGTTTTATCACCCCTGGAAATGGCACCAATGTGGTTTTAGAATCATAGAATAATTTATGTTGGAAAAGATCTGTAAGATCATTGAGCTGTAAACTAGATGTTAACTAGCAGTGCCAAGTCCACCACTAGAACACTTTTATGTCACCTGGGGACATGTGCCTGTCTTTTAAATACTTCTAGGGATGCTGACTCAACCAACTCCCCTAGGCAGTCTGTTTTGATGCTTGGCAACCCCTGTGGTGAAGAAATTTTTCCTAATATCCAATCTACACTTACTCTGGCGCACCTTGAGGTCATTTCCTCTTGTCCTTTTGCTTGTTACTTGGGAGAACTGTCCAGCTCCATGTAACTCTCTCATTAGAGAGCAGTAAGGAAGCCCCTGAATCTCCTTTTTTCCAGTCTAGACAACCCCATCCCCCTCGGCTTCTCCTCACAGGACTTGTGCTCTAGCTTTTTCATCAGAGTCATTGCTGTTGCTGCTATACCAGTCTTTTGCACTTTGGTACACCCTAAGGTATATACAACACCGTTTCAGGATATGAACTTAACTTTCTGAGATCTGAGAATTTTATTTATGGAAGCACTGTTCCAGTGTTCTCAGTGTGTTAGGGAAAGAATTCACTTGGATTGCTATTACCAACATGCATTTTTGCCTTTTAAATATTTGTTTCCAAAGTCTGTAAACAGCATAAAAACTAGGCCTTCTGTCGGTCACTGCATCTCACTGCTTTCAAATTCATTTTACATATATCTAGACATGATGTGCAGATTAATTGACAGTACCTGGTCTAACATGCATTTTCAACTTTGATTGTGAAAGGGAAATTGAAAGATGTTCAAGGTACCATTACTCTAAGCAATAAGTGATGTAGCAACTGGAAAATTCCCTTTCAAATCTTTAATGTATTTAGAAAGTGCCTTATTGTTTTAAAGATTCCCAGTCATTTAGGAGCAAGGAAAGCAATAGTTTTATGGGTCTTATAAAGTCTTCCATTTTCTGATATCTCCAAATGCTTCATGTATTAAGAGCATTATGAACATTATCACATAAATGCTGAAGTATCTAGATGACAAGACTGCAGATACCATCATACTGTGTAGGTGAAAGAGGCATTTGGTCAAGGGCAAACATTCATGGTAGAGACAAGACTATGGAAGAGATACTGTTAATTCAGCTAGAGATATTGTTAATTCAACCAACATTAGGTCTTGGATTTTAAAGCTAAATCTAATACTGCATCTGAAATATCCCCAGCAGCTGGTTAATCTTTTTTAAAAATATTTTAATTTTTATTCTTCCTATTTTACTTCTTTCACTTTTACCAGTGAAATCTCTTCCCTTTGGTCTTTTAATCAAAGATCCATTTAAATGACCCTTTTGCTGGTGTCTGGGCAATTTAATTCTACTTGATTATCACAGGTATATGATTTTCACAATGCACTGCTTCATGTATACCTTGAGAACTGCAGATTCTAACCTTTGAGGCTTTCTAGACAGGATATCACAAAATTACCCATAATTGCTAATTTTCAGTGACAATAAGTGATATAATTCATTAGATATCTGGCCTTTCTGTGCAGCAGGCAAAAGTTATTCAGAACTCTAAGATTTAAATGAAGGAAAGCATAAAGAAGTAGTGGCAAGAACAACAACTATATACATTCTTGTAAATAATTTATCTACTTTTCAAGTTGCTAAAAATAATTTCAAAGATGGTAAACTATGTTTTAATGCACTTGAGAAAATTCCTCTACATGCTGCAGTTAACATTGTAGTTTCTTGTTTTTCAGGTCATTTTTCCTGAGACTGTTGAAATACAGCTTTTAAAGTTTTGGGAAAAAAAAATCTTTTAAATATAATCTGGATAACATATAATGGTGTCCCTTTAATTCTTTTGAATATGATCGAAATATCAAAATTTACAAGGAATGACTGAATATTAAAACATGCACTGTTACTAAAGACCATATTTACACTTTTATAAGGCTAATATTCTAGAAAACAGAACACCAGCAATAATGAAAAAATTTAAATGTAATTCCTAAAGCATGTCATAAAGGATTTAATTTCCTATGTTACACAAACAGTTTGTGTTGGCATACTAATATTGCCATGGTGAGTACACTAGAGTCATGTAATATGGGATGGTAATCAGGAATATAGTCAAAGTACCTCCCAGCTGAAGACACTTCCTGTGGGAAATTCATTGTTATGAACAAATAGTAATATTTCTAGAAGGCCAATGTGAAATATTCTTTGAGTTTCCCTGCAAGAGAATGTTCTGGTATTTTTATAATTCATCTTATGGTACAGAATATAGCAGCTTATAACTGAACAAAAAAACCCAAACAAACAAAAAATCAACAAAACCCCCCCTTAACTATTTTAGCCATAAGGTATCTTTTTTATTGGAATCTCTAAAGTATTTGGTCGCAAGTTTATTTTTCTAAGGTGGGGCACATTTGAGTCAATCAAAGCACCAACCTTTCTTGCATGGGAAATACTCTTTTACCAAAAGAAAAATGTAGGAATGATATTTTAAACAAGGAAGGTAAAAAATTCAGCTTTACTGAACTTTTAAATAGTTCTGACAATATTCACGGGTTAATCTAGTCCTTTGTGTCTTTTTGCATCCTTTCTGTCTCAGGTCAGAAGTTAGAAGGAATATTGTTAGAAACAGTATTTTTAGAAACATGCGCATCATCTGTAAATCTGCTTGAATAATTATGCTTTTTTCTTGAATCAGAAGGGAAGGTATTTTGAAGTCCTTGATGAACCAGAATCAGAAACCAACATAACACCCTTGTCTGCTTACTAATTCAACCAAAAACTGACATCTCCTGGCAAGATCTGAATCAGCATGAAGTCTCTGTGTTTACTAAAGCCTGCAGGGCAGCCTCATGTTCCACCTGCCTTTTCATCCAAACATCATTCTCTCTGTTTTACTGTCAGATTTGCCATCATGTGCAGTCTGATCCTTCTCTTTCTTTACCTTAGCCTGGTATTGTATTGGTTTTGTTTCTAAGAAGATATTAAAATAAAATATTCCAAGTAAGTTGTTATTCTTCCTCAGTGGACAGCTAGTTCTGTTTCTAGCAGAAAATCCTGCAAATGCCTGATCAATCCAAGGTCTGTCCTAGAAGATCTCACAGCAGTAAGCATCACTGTGTGTGTGCATGCATTGCCAAATTCATGTGCTGTGCAAAATGCGGAATTTGAAAAGAGATTTGCCTCCTCATCCTCCCAAGCTCCCAGTTTTGCTGATCACTACTATGCTATTGATAGACATGTAGCACTACTGTTCAGCTTTGTTTATATTCCAAAATACTGTGTACTGGATTCTGGAAACTGGAAAGATGTTGAAATATTGTTTTGAGAAATACTGAGTTGTTGTACTCAAGCCCTGATGACCCCCACATAGGCTTATCAAAGCAATTAAAAGAAATACTATTGATGTGAATTAGTACTCAGCCAGGCCAGCTTCAATTAGAATTACCTTAAAGCAGTACTGAAATGAAAACAAGTCCCTAAAATTCACAAAAAGGTGAGAGGAAATCTCTTGGAGAAAATTACTTTTAATAGAAGTCTCTCTTTTATATTAGTGAGGCAGCAGGGTACCTGCTATCGAATGTTTAGGGCATATTAGAAAATTTAAACTGGCTATTGTTCACTTAATAAGGACATAGGCATCTGAACCTAATTTCAGGTCCAAAGAAAGATACCAGTTTTATTTTGCAGAATTCTCAACTTCCAAATTCATTAGGCAGTTCTCTTAAAGTTCTAGATTCCAAGGTTACTATGTGCCACGGGTTTGCTGAGTAGCTGTTCTTCAGACTAGATTTATATTACAGCTAAGGTTTAGACAGACAGCAGCCTAAATTCTATCTCAAAAAGTAAAAGCAAACAAACAAACAAACAAAAATCCCACTGAAAAACCAACCAACAAATTATAAAATTTCATAACCATAGTTTTAGTTTTTTAATTAGGTATTTATTATAGTTTTGATGAAAGTTAAACAAAAAGTCAAGCATACAGGTAGGTGCAAATAAGATGACATTGATATATACATCCACTCCAGGGAATTTTTTTACTTGTCTGTCAGCATTAAACCTACCTTCTAAATAAAGCTATGCATCTTTATTTGTATTTGGTGTAGCAAGTGCAGATAAATTTAAAATATATATCTTGCAGTTAAGCCTATGACTTCTTATACTGTACTGACATATGCCTGGTGCTGTGCCATTAGCGTGGTTGGTATAGGCTGGGAAAGCTACTTTGAATGTATATTTTTTTATATTATCTATTCCCTTTTTGCCCCTTTCTTTTCCTCCTTTAGGTTACCTCATTCCATTCCAACTGTGAAATTTCATTTGTTACCTTTTAAATGCATATTGTATTAAATTAACTTATTGGAGGTACCTATGAAAAAGCAAACACAATTTTTACAGTGGATTTGAACATAATTTTCTGGGTGACTCACTATACATATAAGAACAAAAAAGAGCACAGGAAACTGTTTAGTTCAAAAGCTATTTTTATTGGAAAATTTCTTTTAATTTGATTATCTTTTCTCTTGATTATCCTGACCATCTTTGACATCTTTTTAAATTTTCTTTTAAGATGTTATCATATGCTTTTATAGCTGCTAAATTGTATTATACATATTAAAGACATTTTAGTTTTAATGCAGCTAACAGAGTGACGTCAAGGATAATATAAGGTAATATAAGGTTGTGATAACACCAGGATTAAAGGCTATTATTATGTCATTTTTCATAAATAACTGGATCTTTACCTAAAGAAACAGAAGACTGAAAGTCACCACTATTTAAAGAAAATTCAAATAGCTGCAAAAATGGTTTTTCACTGAAACCATTAAAACAAATGAGAAATTAATAATTTTCTGCAGAACCTGAGTTTTTGTTGAAAAACAATAGCAGCACATGAAAACCCATTATGCAATTTGTAGCCTGAACTAACCAATGGCACAGCTATGATAACTGAACTAAATTAGGAAATTTGAGTCCTCAGAAGACAATCCTTATGGTGTGAGATCTCTTTAAAGGGAAAGATAAATAAAAAAAAAGCAGAAAACATGAACATTACTTTTATACCCATATACTTTTTACTGTCTCCAATCTCCTGCTCATACAACTGTGCAAAAATAGTAAAGATTTTTACAAACTCTAAGCGAACACATTGACAGAGTCTACAGAAAACGCCTTTTGGCAAAGCTTTATTCTCATCAGGAAGATGAGTGTGTTTTAAAAGAGTTTGATGACAGTTATTGCAGTATCTTTCTTGCATTTTCTAGATTAAGAAGGGTGACAACAAAAAAAACAGGAAAAACAAGCTCAGAGCCCAATTGTCAGAGCCTGGAGCACTCAGCACTCATCAGGTACAAACACTACATAACTTATTGTTATGAGCAGTATTGAAAATCTGCCCTGAAGAATTTACAATCTCAGATTGCTAAAGACCAGTTTAAACTCAGGTGAAGTGACACCCACTCATTCAAAAAAACCCAAATTATATGGGATATTAAGCCTGATGAAGAGGAAATTCAAGAACAGTTCCAGAAATTAAAATCTACCATAAATACCATCAAAAACCCATCAATAAAATTGCATCATGGTCTTCTTCATTCATAATAGAAAAGCAAAAATTGCAAGTCAAGTTCAGGACTGGAAATCAAGTGGTATATAATATAAGTATTTCTTTCACAGTGTAGTTTTTAATGACCGTGACAGTATTTAAATTATTTCTTTTCTTGTAACACATCTTGATTTTCTTCCTTCTCTCTAACTCAGTATGATGTAAATAAAGAACACTCCTTTTCAATATTCTTCCCGTAGTTGTTTTGCTTATAGACACAAAAGGGTCTAAATGGATGTCTGACTTAGGACTACACAAGGGCTTTTACTATCCAATATCTTACTCTATCTTTTTAATAATTATCATATACATTCCCTATTCTCCTTATTCTTATTGAAGCCCAGGGACTTGGACTGGAATCCAGTGACATCAAAAATCTTATTAATTCCAATGTTTTCTAATTAAACTATGAATACTGTACCTGTGTGGATTCAACACCTTTCTTGTCCTTATTTAACCATTTCCTTCTATGCCTTTATTGACACATTGCTATATGCCAGTGAAATTGTTGTTCACTGCAGAATATTTTCCTCAAGAGGTGATGAATATTTAGGAATGATTGTTTTTTTCTGAAAATATAAGCTGAAGCTTTTTTAATACCCCAAGTAAAAATTCCTATTTCAGAAGTGAAGTTTGATGTTAAATCAAAAATACACTTTTCAGCTAAAGCAGGGATGTTTCAAAGGTGTGGTTTTACTGGTAAAATCATAGCTGTGTGCTCATGGGATACTGGTTTATCCAGTTTCTCTGTGTAGAAAATGCCTACTTAAATTGATCATATGCTAAGTAATATCAATCAAAAGTCAGATGCATGCTGACTTAAATTATCATGAGAAAGGCAAGCAAAATAATGTAGGTTCTCATTTCTAGGAAAATAAGGGAGCAGAGGTTTATGAAAGAAATGAATGGTAAATGAAGGATTTAATTTAATTTAGTTTATGAAAGAAGTAGCAAATTTCATTTTCTGCTTTCATCTTCTGAGCACTTAACCAGTTCCTAAACAATAGTACTGGGTTCTGAAAATACATTACCAACTCGGTGGGTGGTCCGTGTTAGCTTGTATCACTCAATTAGTGTGACTAACTTATAAGATTTATCCAGAGAGCTACTGATATTTTCACTTATTTTCTGATGGGATTTAGAGCAATGCCTGCAAATTTACATTGCCCCCTCCCAATATCTGGAGTCTACTACTGATTTAATCCCCTTTAAACTCTGTAGAATTTTTCCAATAGGGTATAAACGGTCTTGTATTCAAGTGCTCTGAACACCAAAATATTATTAGTGATTAGTTTTATTTTTGACAGTAGTTTGAAGTAAACTTTTGGATGGATCATTAACCTAAGAATCTTATTAAAATCTCACAGATAAGCAAAAGGAACATTTGCTAATGGCACAATCCACTTGTTCCAGTAAAAAAAAAAAAAAAAAAATCATTCTACTGAATATTACCTCTTAAAGAAGTAAATAAAGATGACTTTGTAAGTTTAGGTTCTTATTTCTCCCACAGAGTTACAGAGATCAGTCACTTCTGACAGTTGCTAAGTTTTTCTTAAGACTATATCCAGATGGATTCTTTGAGGACACCAGAAAATATCTGGGAATGGACAAGAAAAGGGCCAGAAGCTAGAATTACTAAACGTAATCATGGTACAAGTACCACATCTCTCTTGTAAACTTTTAAAATATAATTAAAAGTTTTCACCAGCAGACAGTCTTTGTTACCAGGCTCTTGACAGCTTTTTAGAATGAGGGCACTTAGATATTGCATTAGAGACACGGGTCGTTTACCACCCTATCAGAGATATATGATTTCATCCTCAAAGCATGCAGTGTGTTGCTGGTCTGCAAAAGTTTTCTTTAGTAATCCATAAACAGGGATTTTTTTGCTGATTTTTAACTGTAAGTATTATTAGTGTTTAGAGAGCATTGAAGATTTATGTCATAATTCAAAGTATTTAGGGCGAAAACTTAGCAATACATCTGAAATGGTTAGTATAAGCTGCCCCATAGGAGCAATGATTATGGAATTATGAAGTGGGAAGAAAAGGGAAAGTTTTTCAATAAACATGTAAGTAATTGCTCTCTACAATTGCATGAAAGGAGGTTGTGGTAGGTTGAGTGCTAGACTCATTAAGTAACAAGTCGTAGGTTAAGAGGTGATGGCCTCAAATTGTGCCAGGGGAGAATTTGATGGACTATTAAGAAAAAAATTCTTCACCAAAAAGGTTATCAAGCATTGGAACAGGTTGCCTAGGGAAGTGATTGAGTCACCAGTCCTTGGAGGTATTTAAAAAACTTATAGATGTGGTACTCAGGGACATGGTTTATGGTGGACTTGCCAGTTTAAGGTTGGACCCAATGACATTAAAGACTTTTCTAACTAAATGACTCTATGTTTCTATAGTATAAGGTGCTTCTTTTCAACATATTCCTAGAATCATGAGTTTCATACTGTGGTGATCTCTCTCAGCCTTTGAGTCACCGTATATAAACAAAAGACACATAATATTTTCAATATATAATGCAGGGTTGGTTTTGTCCTTTTCCCTCGCTCCCACCTAAAACCAGCTCCTAGGAAAAGCTGTGAAATATAATATGGTACCCGAGTGACAATTTATTTTATCTGGTGTAATCTGATCTGCATGAGAGCAATTTAAATTTTATTTAGCCTCTAAAAGCTCTAATGCTCACATGTTCTCAGCAGAGCCTAAACCAGTACAACTTCACTGCAATTGCTTATCATTTATGGTAAGAAAATAAGACTCCAAACAGTTTAGGTAAATAAGAACAATTTTTCCAGCCGAAAGACCAGATCTACCAGGAGAATGACTTTTGCTTATTGTCATTGTGCTGCAAAGTAACTATTTAAATTAGTTAATAAAAGCTTTGGATCATAAAAAGTTCATATTCATTAATCCAGTCTATAAAAAACCAAACCTGCCTAACTTATTTCTGCTGTAATATATTAATAAAACTATGATTGCTTTCTTTTTGCTTTTTAATTTTATTTAGAAGGCAAATAAACCTGATCTCATTCAATAGGTTATTTTATCTTCCCCAAAACTGAAGTATTTTGCAGGTTACAGATAAAAATGAAATTACGAATATTTTTTGTTTGCTCCTGCTGAGAACCATTTCCTGTGTTACTGCACTTCTGAATATCTGAGTGATTACTGCTATGCAGGAAATCACAGTTGTTTTGGACTGAGTTTCAGCAACTGGTTTCTAATTTTTTTAAAATAACCAATGTAATTGTTAATCCTTTGGCATCTTCTCAAATGATCTGTATAATTTTGCCCAAAAATCTACTCTATTTAAGCTTGTTACATTGCTCAGCAGATTAAATCTAAGTATTCTATCTTTATTATTATTTAACATGTTATAAAATTTTGTCAGGAAAATAATAGGAAGATAATATATTAGCACATTAATTCCTTACAGAATATTAAGGATTAAACCAAAACTTTTTCATAGTACTGTGCTTGCTGTAAATATTGCATGAATACCCAATATAGGAGTACTAACCTTTCAAACTTCTCCCAGGGAATGTTGTAAGAGTTCACTCTGTGGATGAATTAAAAAAAAAACAAACAATACAAATAAAACTCCAACCCAATGATGTAATTCCTAAGGAGCTTTGCCTCAAGCACCTAGCTCTCCCAAATCGTGATTAGTACCTTAATCATCAGGAAAGACATTAAGCAGACTTTCTTAAATATTTCTAACTAGCATTAGGAACTGTTTCACAACATATCCATGCAGAAATAAGAAAAAAACCCTACTTCTTATGAATGAAAATTTCTATATTTTATATAAAAAAAAGAAAATATAGAAAATTAATAATGGTATTATTAACCTTTATTTTATGTCTAAAGTACTCTGAAGACAATTAATTAGTAAGAGTAATGTTCTGGTGACACTGGTGATAGAAGTGAAGGGGTTTATTCAAAAACAAATATCAACACACTTGAAAAATTCATTTTAATACTGAAGTAAGTGACTCTCTGGACTAGTTTCCCGAATTAACATTGTCAATTTTTTCAGAATGTTAGGACAGTTTCTATTAAATACTACATTTCAAACCTCTTTCTTTTTTAATTTCTGCTTCTTGTCATTGTAGGCTCAATATAATTCTATTTCTTAGAAAATTCCAGTGAAAAGTTACCTGTGAGAACTACCAGCTTCTTTTTCAGAGCTTCTCAGCTCTGAAAGGGATTGGTAAACAGTTAATACAATCTCAATATCCACTTTCTATAGAGAAATTTAAATTTAAGCATGTGTATTATGTCATCCTCCAACAATTTTCCAGGCAGCCTACTGACATTCACTAACAGATAGCTCTATTATTTTATATTCTAAAATTCACTTTGTCTAGTAATCTTGAGATTTAAGTACAAAGATTTTCAGACAAAGTACTTTTTTCTTTCTGATTCTAAGGAGAATGTATTTAGTCCTAGTGATTTCTTGTTCAAATTCATTGTGATAGCTGAGAAACAACCCATTATAAATGGCTCCAAGTCTGTCTTCTTCAGGTAAAGTGAAAAACGTCTCAGACAACATTGGATATGAGGCATGGAAGCACCAGTGGGAGTTTAGTCATGCAATTTTAAAAAAGGAACGGATTTAAAATATTCACCAAGTCTCATTTGAGATGCAGAATTTATTCTAATCTTATTTCAGCGCAATTATTGCATATGCTTCAAATCAGCAGTATATCTTTGTTTCTACCCTGTACTGATTATCCATTTCTGCATTTGTTTTCTCATTGGACTGTAAAACCTGTTTGATTGTTGCCCTATTAATTTAAGCATTTTTAAAGCCTGAAACTTTTGAATGTCTGCCAAATTGAAGCTCTATTCTCTTGATGCCTTTTGCCATCAGAAGAAAAAAAAAGACCTAATCTTTCTCAAAGCTGGATCGAGAATGTAGGCTCTCAAAAATTAAAGATGACAAACCAGAAGGGGTTTTCTCTGAACAGTGTTGATGAGACCCATGTTACAGGACTCAGAAGGTGAATCACTCTCTTCTCTCATTTAATAAAATGAGACAATTCATAATATAAATTGTATGTTATACAACATAAACTCATGTCATCCTCCCATTTGGATTTGATACTATATTGTTCTGATCTAAATTCACCAATCAGCAACACACACTTGTACACATATATGTTTTATCTATGCATACATGTCTTTCCCCAAAGAGAAAATTAATATTAAACTGACTGCTGAACTGAAGGCACCATTCTAAAAGGAGTAAAAATCTATAATATAGGCAGAAAAACAGAGTCAAATGAAAAAAATTTTGTCGCATTGTATTAGTTGAATAACTAATATTTAACAGTAAATTGCTATGAATCTCAAAAATGCTGAGTCTCTTGTGAAAATTTGAGGTGTTTTTATTTCTTCTGTCAGAAACAATGTGGAATTTTTTTCTGCTTGTTGATTTAGTCATTTCCTCTAAACTACTATATGAAATTTTCAGAATCAAAGTTTTACAGTGTGGCAACTGAAAAGAGCCAATTATACCTTTTAATTATTCTAGAATATACCCAAAGTAATCACAATATAACTTAGAGCAGAATTTAGTCATGCAATACCATGGTTGTGATTAATATATTCTTATTTTTTATGCAGTTGAATAGATTTTACCCTGCATTTTCTGAAAACACTATTTTTAAAAACAGATGTGAGATGACCATTAGAAGTTCATATCAACAAAACCAGTATGAATAATAATATAATAATAATAATTATTATTATTATAACAACGAAGTATTACTTAAAGATAAGTCATCCCATGAATAAAAATCCATGCTGTAAAGGATTAGAATAGGATAAATGAAATCAGCATGCTCTTTTTGGTTCATTTTGTTTCCTTGAATCATTAGCCAAACATCGCTATTAACTTCTTACTGAAATGTTGATGACAAAAAGGTTGGATTTTCTGCTTCTGAGCTACACAGGCAAATTTAAATGCCAAAAAATTCCTTTATAGAGAGATAGAATATTGTTTTACTTTTCCTATGACTTGATCAGAGCTGTGATTACAGACTGGAAGATTCAAAGGCACGTATTCAAAAATCAAATCTAAGGGCAACCAGTCATTTCACTGTCAGAAAACTAACAGCCAGTGTATCACAAAAGAAAACAAAAATGTTAAGAAAGGAAAAAAGTAAACAAAATGTTTTAAATAATTTTCCTTGTATGCATAAGTAAACAAGAAGATGTTTATTTGTAACAGTTCTAAGAAAAAACTTCTTGCATCCATGTCTTTGTGAGTGCAACATTAAATGCTGCAGGATCTCAACAGTACAATTTTTAGAAGTTGCTACAGAAAACTTTTTACATTCATTTTATTTCTTTCAAGAATAAGAACAGATCTACTACCTGAGTGCTCTATTTTCAGATGTTCTCAGAAGTATACAGCAATAAATGCTTAGAGGGTGTAGGTTTAGCTTTGTGGGGAAAAAATAATCAGTGATCATAAAAGACATATAGTGATCCATTTTAGGAAGGCTCTTTCTGCTGTTGCATAACTGACTGAGCTTTTTATACATGTTTTGATATTTCACAATAAATCACATCAAATTTTCTATGCCACTAAATTATATAATTTATTACATAGAATTAAGGAACACCACTTCCCAAAAATGTAACTGCAAAACGATGATAAAATTATTCTGCATATTAATTACAAATGAGTGAATATTGAAATATTTCTAACTAACCCAACCCTTTTTTCAGTGACTGAAGTAATGCTTAGATTAAGACCTTCAAAGGGATGATCCCACAGAATTTAATAGATGCAGTAGTTCTACAGTGGCCAGAAGCAGAATGCCAGGTTCTCCTCCAGTGCAGGGCTGAGGTTTCACTGGGATTTCTGCTGTTGGGTGGGGGTCAGGATCAGTCCCACTGCAGGAAACCGGGGTCAGACACAGCCTTGGGATGTCCAGGCTGGACTGCGGAGATAAGGATGGGCTGGAACATCAGTCCAGAAGTCACTTTATTCCCTCTTAAACATCTTTGAAATGCATTCACACCTTGTGGTACTCTGTAATTTTTGTGAAATTGCCCCATGTTATTTGTTATGCTCAGAAGTCCCTCTAATCATCTGCAGAATTTTCTCACAGTCTCTTCCATTAGCTAAACCTCAGACAAGGATATAAACATAATGATATATTGTCTTAAAGTTAGTATGGTATATTTGTCTAATAAATATTGTAGAAGAATGTAAGTGCTAAAGGTTGGCTTCAAGTACCTCTAAAAATACCTCTGTCTTATTTTATCTTTCATACAGAATTTCTATTTGGAAATGCATTTAAGATGGTTGCTTTCTTATGCCTATACCAAGTCCCAATATTTTGTAAACAGTTTCTACATAGAAACTACTACTCCATCATTTCTCATTTATTTTTTCCATAGTTACCATGTTTGTACATCTCGAGAATATAAGAAGTGAAAATTTAAACTAGTTCTGTATTTCAAATGACAAAATAAGTGGAAAAAAATTCCCAGTTTATTTATCAGTACAACAATATGGAGTTTAAATATAAAGTCCCATTTATTCACCTCTTTTCCAAAGACATAAGCAGAATTTGTCTTTATCTTTTCCCAATTCAGAACCAAGTATTAGCCTGTGTATTAAGTACAGCAGGTTTTGTACCCTTTCCTTACAGTGAATTTAAGTTTTAGCATAAGATTAGATCTTTGGAACAAAGTAAGGGAGCATACTGAAGCTGCTGAAGGAGAGATTAAGTAATTCATTAACTGTGGTTTCAAAGAGTGGATGTCTAATTTTTGTAATCTTCTTAAATACAAAGAGACAGAAGTCCAGTTTCAGTAATGCTCTTTCTTTGCAAATAGGCATTCTGTCTTATGAATTCTTGATGTACATCTGCTTAACAAGCAAGGCAGAACTCATAAGCACAATGCAACAAAGAAAATATTCAAACCTTGAAATATTTTCTTTGTTTATTCGGTGGGGGTGAGAGGGCATATTGAAATTTCAGTTTCAAATATTATATTTACTGAGATTTATTGGTAGCAGAAAAACAATGTGAAAAAAAAAGCTGTTGGCATTATTTTATTCAAAAACATGTAACCTTTTCCAGAGAGCAATTAATATAATATAGAGAATAAAGTATTTTATTGAAATAAAATTTTTCTTTTAAAAAAATGGTTCAGATATATCAAGATTTTTTATTAAAAATATATACTAAATAATTAAAGTATGTAAAGGACTGAATCTACTATAACTTTCCCAGTAGAAACACAGGTTTAGGATCTATGGCCAATGTATACTAGCATAGAAATTACATATATATAAATCTGTCAGAGTGAAAAATTTCTTCCCACACCTCTTTTAATATCAACCTTTCATACTTAATATGCTGTGGAAAAGTCATACATTCAAGTGTCCAAGTACCTTTGTAGGTGTAATTTTTCCAAATTATCACATAGGTGAGCCTTCTGTATTCTTCACAGCAGCAGTTTGTACTATTCTGGTGGAATCCACCTTCAGTTCAGAATAATGGATTTTTTGTTACAATTTTTTTAATGCCCCTTTTGCTTTATTTGTTCACCCACTATCCATACACTATATACCTTATGTTTTACATGCAATGTATTTTGTTTTCATTGATCAGACCACACAAGGCACAGGAAAATGGAGTCTTCAAAATTATCAGCACATAACTTTCATGAAGGTTATCTATATTGTGAAAAACTCCTGAGTTTGACATTTCAGCCTTTACACACATAAACAATGCTGCATACTGAGAAGACAATTAAAAGTGCTGAAAATCCTCGTTTTCAGTACAATAAACAAAGAACAACACTCTCTTTTTGCCAGCTGTGGTCATATAATGAAACTACTAAAAACAAAACTTGTCCAGAAAGCACTAGATGTGCAATTTTATGGTTTATTTATTTAAAAAGCTGAGGAGAGACTTTCAGCCTAGGACACAGAAACACAATTTCTGGATTTTCAGCTGCAGCTTAACACCTCATATTGTTAGAGAAATCAAGAAAACTCTTTGCTCTTCTATTTTCTTCTCTCTAAGTTTAGTGTGGAAAAGTTCCTATTTGACCAAAACTACAGGATTAAATTCAGTTCTCCAAGGTAGTTTAAAATTTTGTGAAAAAAAAAAAATGTTTTTTGACATTTGTATTTGAAAATCTCAATAAACTTCCTAAACTACTTCTTACTTGCTTAACAACCAAAATTATACAACTTTTGAAAAATATACAAAAGAACATACAGTGTAATAATCTTAAGATAAATTTCAATGTAAATAAAATTCATATCCATTCTCATTAACTGTACTGATGATACTGAGAAAAGTTCTCTACCTTTCCAATGACGCACTTTACATTGCTTCTAACTATTCTACTGATTGTTAAAGGCAGACTGAATCGAGGAACAAAGGGCACTTCCTGGGGTGTTTTCTGCAGTAAACTTATCAAATTCACACAATAACCATACACTTGAAGATAATGATTAATTCTTACATATTGCAAATTGATATCACTATTTACACAAAACTGTCTTTGACATCCAGATTATAAATTAGATGTGAATATACAATGCCATGAAACTTAAGCAAAATATTTAGCAGTGGCAGCTAGAGTCCTGGATGGGCCCGGTAATCAAGGCCCAGGTGACCAGGCTTGAGTGCTCCTTGAAAGAAAACCAGGCTGGGCTTGTCTTCTTTCTCCTCCCATTTTCTTCATTTAATTCTGATGTGTAATAACTCTCTGTCCCTAAGCCAAAAAATGTGTGTTTTCTGATTCCAGCACAGATTTTTGGTGCACATGAGCCAGGATATCCTGCCTCTTTGTGGTACCTAGTGCTTATCTTGCATTTGTCTGTCAACTTTTTATCCTTTCATTGCTTCCTTGTGCAACCACCACACACAAACATGCCACTGCTATGGTCACATTACTCTCATGCTTATGTAAAATGCATATGTATTGTGTTTGGATATTCTATGAAAATATTACAAAATTCTGTTATTAATTGCAACATTTTGGTCATACTTGGATTTAAGGAAAGCTGATATTAGCAAATCTAATTCAATAAGTAATTAACATTTTAATTGGAATATCTTTAAAACATCCAGGTGTCAGAAGGCTCTGCTTTGACTACATTGTCCAAATGGGAAATTATATTTGGTGGTTTCTAAAAGAAGGATATTTTATTGTGATGTTAGAAGTAATTTAAAATATGATTATTAACACTAGCAGAAAAGTCTTTAGGTTCCATTAATTTCCATTGTAGACCTACAGTAGATTATTCAATGTCCTGCTGAGTAACAGAATTCTTTGTCTGTTGTGGGACTGCAGGTTTCATGCTCCAGTTTCTATCACTAAGGGTGTGATAGCCTTGATCCAAAAGCACACATAATTAAAAGGAGTCACCCACCCCTGTCATATATGCCATGTTGAATTTCATAATTCTACAGTGCCCTTAGGCACACAGCAGGGCTTACTCTTCAAAACTCCATGTCCTCTATGTTATTACTTATCTAATAAGTAACATCAGTGCTGAATTCTGCTCCAGGCTGCTTTATATCAGAGAGCTACCATTTCAATGCAATGGCAAAGTGGCATATCCTGAGTTAACAATAATAGTTTCTAAATAAGGTAGCTATTTCCTTCATCTCTTCTCATGCAAACAACAGTAGGCATGATGTGGTGGTGCTGTTATTACTGTTCTTTGTGCTGCTGTAAAAATGTGTAGATACTGCAAAAAAACATATTGAAGTACAAGTAATAATAAAATAGTACATTTTTCCACTTTTCAAAACAGAACTTGAAGCCTTCTTCTAGAAGGTTAACTGTGCAGGTTTCAGAATGAAATGCTGGACTACATTCTGAAATATATGAAAAGGTTAGATAAACTAAATAAACAATTCCTTTATTTATCACAGCTCTCCTTTAATCGAAAATTAAGCCTAATACAAAGAGTTTTGCAAGTCACGTAGGATTAGAGCTATAAGAAAGTGCAGTTACCTGGTCCAAATTCCCTGAATAAGTTTTTGCTCACTTCTAAGACAGAAATTGGACTAATACTAATTTAACACAACCCTGAAATGATTTGAAGATTTCTGGAAATCTAACTTTGAGCCACAGATAGAATTCTAAAGACTTTGACAACTAGATGACCAAAACAAAATTAAATCTCTCTCGTAAACACCATGCCTGGGTTGCAGTTAATTTACATACAAATGTACTATCTTAATGTGTTTTATAAACTGATTGCTATTTGAGTGGTAAAAAAGGCACAAAGTAGCCAACCTTTTCCATGACCCATATCATTAGATCCCTTGCTCCACTGCGCAACAGGTCTATCCATTCTTCTCCTGATAACATACTTTCAGAAAGCTTTTTTACTGCCCTTCACCTCCTAGCTAATTTCTACTCAAATAAGTTTTGGCTTTCCTCTGACCATTCCTACAAGAAGGGAAATGCCTTTGCACTCACTTCTGTCACTTGTCCTCACTTCTGTCATCTGCACACTTCCTTTTTGTAGTTGAGTTTGGTCAGGACCTCAGTCTTCATCGACGTTGACCTTTTCCCAGATTTGCCTGACAAGAACAGACTATTCTTGTGCCCTGAGGAGGTTGTCTTTGAAGACCAAACAGCACTTGTATTCAGAACATGTTCATCTAAAAAATATGAAAATTATGTTTGATTTAAAATAGCAACTTTAGCATCCATTTTTTCTACGTCAGTTTTCTGGTTTTTGGTTTGGTTTGGTTTTGGTTTGTTTTGTTTTTGCTGGAAGCTTGATACCTCGCCATCTAATTTAATTTTCCAGGATGTCAGTAGATATCTAAACACTTGTAGATCTAAAATATTGTCCTCAGCCTTCTCTTCTATATTCCTGCTTTCTCAGCATGGGAGCATGATAATCTTTTTTCAGTAATGAAGTACATATAGATACTAAGAATGGTGGATAAATTATACTACTACTTGTGTGTAGCTTCAGTCTCCTACTCTAAAAGCCAGTTTATTACAATTAACCCATTTGTTAATTTTAAACTGTGTCCCCAGTTAACCCATAAATGTACGACCACTTGTGTGCAAATGAAAACATTTAAATGTTAAAATGTTTCTAGATGCCAACTTTGCATTTCCTTTTTTTCCTTATTAGATAATCAAACTTCAAAAATCCATCCTCCCAATGGAGAAAGAAAAAACAAAGGTAGAAAACCTGGAAAACTTACCTAAGATTAAAAGCCAATTACAACTTCTTGTCTTTCTTGCATTATGAGAAAGTTATGGACAGATTTAGAATCACAGCAGCAAGCTGTGAATGATATATGAAATGAAACAGTCCTGCTGAGTTTACTGCTGTGCTGTTTGCTATGACCTATAGACATTCAGGTGCACAATATTCATATTGTGGACAGAAGAATAGCCATGACAATGAAAGACTTTAGAAGTAAAATAAACTATATTCATGTGTGAGAGAGTTTTAAACTTTCAATGTATGCTCTATTTTCCACTTCACATTCTTTCCTTTAATCAACATTTTTCCAGACTAAAGCCCATGAAGAAAGATAAGAGCCTATTCTCCAAAACCGGCTACTTAGCATGGTAAAGACCCATTACAGGCTAACATTTTTTCCTCTTCTCATCACTAGTCAAGACACAAAATTTTGTTTCATGCATGAAGATGAATGGAAGCAGTTTGCAAATGGAAAGGAAAATAGCTTACAAGTGGTTTTATTTGCTTAAATTTGAAGTCTCTTGTCACAGTCCCTATGGATATTATAAAATACTCACAGATTTGTCTTGTGTTATCCAATGGGCTGGACTTTTGTTCTATGCTAAGTGAACCATAAGGAGTTACCTCCTGATTGTGCAGTATCAATTAAAGAAGAATCAAGCCTACAGATATGCAATGCTCATCAGTAAACAAGTAATCTCTCACCAGAAATTACCAAATGTGTGCTAATTTTACTTATGATATATATTTATTAATAGTTTGGAGTAAATTTTAAACTTTGTGCTTAATAAATAACTTCTTTCCAAATTCTTTTAAAATTTCCATCTCTTCAGGTAAGGGTTTTCAGACAGTGCAGACAATGTTAGGTAGGAAATACATATTTCTCCCTAATCTCTGGATCCACTCAATTGCTGCATTGCAACAGAAATATTCCTTGTAGTGGAAAGATAATTTTAATTTGTGCGGGTTTTCCTGATTTATTTAAGTTTGCTAAAAAAAAATTTGTTAAAAAATACAGAAGTAACAGCTTTTTTTTTTTCTTCCATCTTTAATTTTTTTGACAAAACATGCGTGGGTTCACGAAACAGTGCCATGACACAGCCACACTAACAGAGACCAGATGCCATGTTGACAGTGAAGAGACATGGAAACTACAGTTACTGGGTGGTTAGACAGTAGGAATTACTGATGTAATATCTAGTACAGTGAAAATTTGTGGATTTTCAGTTGGGGTAAACTTCTAAATTGTAAATGAGTGAAAAAAAATAAGTGGATTCAGAAAAAAGTTTTACAAAATATAATAGGCTTTAAAGCTGTACTTTAATATGATCCTTTTAGTATTTTCTTTAGTAAAAGCTTGGGATATCCACAATTAATCTGCTGCTTGATAATGTCTTCATGGAGATGTCAATGTTCTCCCATCCCAGAGATTTCTGAAGTAGATTAATTAGTAATCTTTCTGACAGGTAGTACAAGTAGTAATTGGTGCAACATTAGATCTTTATCACTGAGGACGCCTATGGTTAAGTTTACACTTGTCTTTTGGACACTTCCAAATCCCTCACAGCTATAGCAAAGAATCTGACCTCCCTTTTAACCAAAATTGTGGAACAGGTCTCTATGCTTACGCTTTTTTGCACGAGTCATTAAAAGGGTATTCATGTAAAGGCAGAAATTGTAGGGGAGCAATGGCACATCATTCCCAGTGCTAGGGCAGAGCAGGGGCCAGGGGCTCCCCAGGTACCAGATGTGGGGAGTGATGGGCAATCCACCAGGGCAGACAGGGCAGGGCCTCACAGCCAGAGCCCATGCTGCCACTGCAGTCAGGGGGCAGGGTGGGCAGCCCTGGATGCAATGGGGCAGCTCTATAGGGATGGGCTAAGCTGAAATGCAGCTAAAGCTGGATCAGGACATCACCCTGTGAGTCAGGATCAGAGCTAGGTCTGCGGAGGGGAAGCAGGGGCAGGCACAGCCTAGAGGCAGCCCGGAATCTGTACATTAGTGTTTTGACTTACTTTTGTTGAGAAGTGTACTTTTGAAGTGACTTCTTGTTTCTACTCTGATTCACATTATGCTTTCAAATCATTCTTACTTGGTTTCTTTCTTTTGAATGAAATTATTTAGAAAGATGATCTCCAGAATCACACTGAATGTTGTCTGATTGTCACTGGTTACCACGTTCAAGTTGCCAAAGTAGAATTAGTTCAAAGTTAAATTTCCTATCTTCTCAATACTGTTCCACTGCATGGAGACTTAAATACATTGTGCTATTTTTCACTTGTAACATGTACATAGACCTAGGCTAGCTTTGAATTCTAGGAATATGACTGTCCTTCAATGAGCATAGAGTGCATGCAGCAATCTGAGTAAAGCATATTTTCATTTCACTAGTTTTGCCATTAAATTCCTTCTTATGGCATAGAGAAAGCAAACAAAGCTGGCTAAATCTTTAGTAGTTATTACAGCTAGTAGTCTTAGTATTACTTGTAAATTGTGGCCTGTTTCTAGTGCTTTCTGACAAATACTTTTTTAGGGGATCAAAGGAAAGAATCAATTACCATGAGAGTTCTCATCTGTCTAGTTATCTAATGGCTCATACTTAAAATAACATGTAAAGGATCCAAAGTTCTCATGCTCTATTACCTGAAACCTTATACCATTTATTTCAAATTACACCTTTTCATTGCACAGACTACAGATTTAACTCTGACCTCTACTTTTCAGGAAAGTGTTTCAGCTCCTATGAAGTAAACCATTTATGACAGAGACAGACAGTTGCTATTCAAGGAGTGTAGCATGATGTCATACCTGAGATTACAAATGCTTTCTCACTTTGTTGATTCATCTATAGTACATTTTGTTCCACAGTTGGCTCAGTCATAGCTTCTATTCTCTTTGCTGGTCTCATTTGAGAGCTGCATTCATACTCAAGAGTTAGCAGAGAACCTGAACAGACTAATTGTTCCAGTTTGGCCAAATTTAGAAATACATCCTCTGAGAGAAGGCAGGCTACAACCACCCCTCCCCTACCAGGTTCAGGAAAAAAATAATTTCCTCGAAGGAAAGTGAAGGATAGAAAAACTATTTATTTAACAAACACACAGGAAAAGGATAATAATGCTAAACAATAAAACCTCCTGCTCTGCTGAGAGAAACCTGGGGGAAAATTCAGAGTCCTTCTGTAGATCTCTCTCTCCCTCCTTGGAGCTGGGACGGGGTGGTGGGCCCACCTCCAGGGCCAAGGCCTTGGTGGAAAGTCCTCCCAATGTATTCTGATGTTGAAACTGTCCAGCAGAGAGAAAAGGAAAAAAATGAAGTCCCAGGAAAACAAAAGTTCAACTCTCCGGAAGAAAAAAGGAGCCGAGAAGAAAAAAAACTGCTGAAAGCTGGCAGGAAAGAAAAGCAAGGGTGCTTCCCTCCCCTTCCGCTCTCCTGCCACAGCTGAAAAAAAAGTCTCTATCTCTGTGTGACCTTGGAACATGAAAACAAACTGCTTTGAAAAAGTTTTGCTCAGGTTTTCCTCCCACTTCTCAGGCTCAGTTTAAAGGCATAGAAAGGTACAAAAATTAATTTCTGGGCATAAGGCAGCGATAGGAGATGCACATCATAAAGTCACCCCAAGACACTAATACTGTACTGCAGTGTGTCACTGTCACAATGATTTGAAATAGTGTGAAAGTCAGTGTCATGTCTTACCTAGATGATAAAATGACACCAGATATGTCTTGTGCAACAATACTTAATGTATGGCCCACTGTGGATTGCCTCCTGTGGTGACATGTAGAAATATCCTAACTACTCATCTGAAAATCCTCATGAATAACTCACATTTATGCTGATTACAGGATATATATGTACAGAAACACCAACTTATATGAAGACGTCAGAATTTTTTTGTCTGTTTATTCATGTAATTGCTTTTTCCTTGCATAGCTATATATAATTAATTTTCAAAGCCCTTAATTAAATCTAGATCTAATGTACTTGCCTGAGTTTAAACTTTTTAAAATGCACCATATATTCAAGAAGCCACTACAGTCTTTGCTGATAAACCTGGAGTGAAAACAGCAGTGAAGTAGTAGTATCAGTGGATCTATTTATGACAAAATTTAAATATGACTCACTGACAGAAGTAGAAATTCCTTCACTTCATTCAAGATGATAGATTTGGCTATTGCATTTTCCATTATTATATGGCTTGCAGAATTGTTCATGAAACCTTCATTATCATTATGGAAAATGAATGGCATTGCCAATTATTTAAGCCGGAATAATTTAGGAGCTGGCTGAGCAGAAACTAGTATGAACAGAGCCAGAAAACATTACTTAAAAAACAAAAGCAGGGCCTCTGGTGGAGTTACTTAAATATTTTCATGTTCACGTTCATGGCAGAACAATTCATGGAGGCTAGACTTGGATTTTTTAAATTATATTTGCTTCAAATTTTCATTGTAATCCTAAAATACACCCAAAATATTTCAAATCTCAATGTTATTAGACATCAGCTATATGAGACTTGAATACTAATGCCAGGTAAAAGGGTAAGCACAGGAAGTGACAGATTTCTAAAAAAATACAGTTTTTTATTGTATTTTGTGAACAAGACTGGACTTAATGCCTAAAAAAGTCCATAAGAAACAACATTATCTGCTACGGGGTTTTCCTGGTGTCATATTTAACAACTTAGCCCTTCATTATCCCAGTTGACTGAGACTTGTTTGTCCTGTTTTGAAAAAAAAAAAAAACCCTACATTTAATTTCCACAAAGTTTTCTTGTTCACAGCAGTGTAAACAATTATTTTGATAATGCAATACAGAGAAACAGCTATTTTGATTGATGTCATCAAAAATATTTATATTATCTATACATTATTTTCCTTTTTTTCTTCTAGTTTGAAAAAGTCATTGTAGATGATCTTTCTGGTCTCTTCTAACCAAAACTGTTCTGTGATTTTATGATTATTAGAGGGACTGACTGCTTGTGTCATTATTAATTATGAATTTTGCAAAATTCCGTGTTTAGATGTAGTGTGGTTTAAAAATGGTAAGGACTTCTGATTTTGTCTTGCATTTTCCTTAGCAACAATTATTCAAGTTGGTTTGGGGTTTGGTTTTTTTTGGTGAGAATTGACTATTGAACTAATGCTACTGTTACAAAGTTGTTGCAGTGTCCAATTTTGGGAACAGATATGTAGGTAGCTGAAAGTATGTATATTTTTTCAGATCTCTTCTCTAAAGTCTATCTTTCAGTGATTGCAAGATATTATAGGTCATAAATATCTTACAGGACTGTCCCTCGGGCCTGGAAAATTATTATAAGCATCTAAATGGCATTTAATTTTTATAAGCATCTAAATGGCATTTAATTTTTTTTCTCAAATCTTATCTTTATATTCTGTTAATGTGAGATATGTACAAAAAAAGAATAATGAGAAGGTGCAGGTATGCTGATGCCACTGCACAGAATGGTGATAATGCTTTGACACAGCTCAGTCTTTACACATATATGTTATTCTTACTATTTTTTTGCTTGTATTCTAGTGGCAGACATGGACAATAATAAGAAAATACACTCAAGATCTTGGGAACTATATTTGTCACTTATTCATTTCATTTAGAATGGTTATGCATTATAACCATTAGATGAATGTAAAAAAACATTGCCCATCATCATCATTGTATGTATTTTTCCTTTAGAAGCTGAATTAAAGCATGAGGCAGGTAAAAGAGATCTAATCTGTTTTTTAGGACTCTGGGTCTACTGGGTTTTTACTGGTATCACCTTTCAGTGCCTAATTACCCTTATTGCTAAGGAATACAATTATGTTCAAGGTGGAATTTGAACCTATTCAAAGTTTCCACATTTTTTTATATCTCTGATTTAAATGATCACGTATTCTGTCAAAGTTCTCTTCAATAAACTGATTAGACTGAGTTTGTTGAGTCTTGCAGTGTGAATCTTGTTTTCTGTGCTTTGGATCTTTTAAGTGTCCTTTCTTCAGTGTTCTGCAATCTTGACAAGTTCTAAAATGCAAAACCAACCACTTAATATGGTGATGTCATGCACAAGGAGAAAATCATACCCCTTCATACTTTGTATTCTGCTTCTGAGCCCAAGGAACACATTTCCCTGCTTGATCTTGGCAGTACTTTCTGACCTTATGGGAAGTCTTCAGAGTTGAGACTTTCCTTAAAGAAGTTTTTCTAACTCAAACTCAAACAATCTGCATAAGACAGAGTGCTTTGGTTTTAGACTGCGCATTTTTCACTGTTCCTGAAGTCATGTGTAATGATATAACACACAAAGTTGTAATTTTTTCCAATAATTTTTCAGTAGTGGTCCAATAGTTGAGTTTGATGTGATATTCAGAGTGTATTAGGCATATGCAAAATACAAGCCTAAAATATAGTTTTCTCAATTCATGCTTGATTAATTTGGTAATAAGCATACATTTGACTTCAAGATTTAGTTTCTATTACCAACGTTCATGGCCAATAATGCATCTATTAATGAAGATTGTATTCAGATGCATGCATGTGCAACTGAAATAAATAAATATTTAAAAATATTGGATGCTGGAGTGGCAGGTAGGGTAACTTCATCATATATGACATGCTGAATTACATAACTCTATCATGTCCGTAGGCAAGCGGCAATGTCTACTTTTTCAACAACCAATGTGTCTCTTTTACTGCTCCTCTAATAAATAAGTGCTAAAGTTCTGCTTCAGGCTTGTTTGCATGACAGTTGACATTTCAAAATACTGACAAAGTGACATATCTTGAGTAAACCCTTCTAAATAAGGTGTGTCATTCCAACATGCTTTTTTTTCATATAAGCAGCAGTAGGAATGCAACTGTGCCGCTGTCATTACTGGCATTTGAAGAAAATGTTTCTTTAAAAGTGAAAATTGAAACAAGATTACGTGAAGTGTTACATCAATGTGTTTTATATTTGAGAACACAAAACTTGACATTTACACTAGTTAAGTTTGATATGCAGAATAGAGAGAACTATACAATAAAAATGTTCTGATTTTACATTATTACAGGCCAGTACTTATCGCTAAACAAGATTTTGCTTGGGTTTAACTTTTTACTTGCTCTACAGGGTCTGGGACAGAATGGACTAGACACCTCTTTTGCAAACTGAATTTTTAAGATGAATAAACATTTTACAAAGAATTTTATATAACAAAGATTAAGTGAGCTTACATTTCAGATGAAGTACAGTTTAAAAGGAAAGAATTTATTTTTCTGTTTATTATTTAATTTGTTGTAGACTTGAACTGACTAAAACAATTACTTTTTTCAAAGAACGTAGTTGACAAAACATCTTTTTTTTCCTGCAGCTTTTCTAATTTTTATAGCATAAGCTCTGTTAATAATTTCTTAATATTTGCTTCAATTGCCTGCCATATACCAGTAACATGCAAAAGCTAGTTGCAGCAAATTTTCGGTACTTTCAGAATCAAGATGGCTTAATTCTGGTGAGTCTGGACAGAAAATATCTTCTGTCCAGGAGAATTCAGTAAATCTAGTTTGGCTCACATCTCATATTCTCTAGGTTAAAAGTGGGCAAGAAAGTCATCTCATCTTGCAGACATGTCAGCAGTTCCTGTTCTGCACTGACATGAATCTAAGACATAAAAATGTTCACATTCACATTCAAATAAAAATTAGGTTCACATCCAAAATAATCTAATAGTGCTTTATTTGGCTTTTAGCAATCTGTGTTCAAGACCATGGCCTAAATCAGGATTATTATTATCATCCTTATCATTATGATTATCATCATCATTATCATTATTATCATCATTATTTTTTCACTTTGCATCTCTGTCTTCTTCTGTTTTCTTCTCTACAGATCTCTCTCTGTGTGCTTCATTAGAAATTGTGTTTTCAATGTGACAAATGTTTTCATGTATTCAGGAAGAAAAGCATCCATCTAAATAAAGTGATGATAAACCATTTCATCAGAACATACTTGAATGGTTTGTCCTACCTTATTTCACATGCCAGTTGCCTTTATTCCATAGGATAAGCTTTTGAGGTTTTATTTTGCTTTCTTACAATTAATGTTAATTACTTGCTTTTCAGGAGGGAATCATTTTAGTCATAAAGAGTGATATCCTGCACTAATGCTAAGGTTTAAGGTTTAGCACCTAAGCAGCATATATCAGAATATCCCTTCTCAGATTGAAAGAGGAAAAGAAGGATCAACTATCCTGATTTCTGAACAATATTAGTTCAATTCTTAGCTTACATTTGTACTATAGTTAAAGATTTCAGGGTTTAGTCTGTCACCAGAAAACCTGCTACTCCCAACAGACACAACAGCATCTGCAAGTACTTGAACCACCGCTAATTCAGCAGCAGTTCTTTTAATACTGTGCACTTCTTTCCTCCATTTCCTTGTTCTCTGAATGGGCACAAGAAGAATAGACTACCACAATTGCTATTTGTTTTAGAGAGAAGTATACCTAACTGTCTAAGGTTGACAGCTTAACCTTATATTCAAAGATGACACCATTTTTGGAGGTGCTCTAAATTACACTTTCCCGAGAGAAAATGGTTCAGCATTGAGCCCAAGTAACAGACGTGTTTTTAGAAGTGCTGAAATTTTCCCTTTCCTAGCTGACAAACAGTTTTTTGAATCATGCTAGCAAACACAATTTCCAACATATCCTGTTTTCATTCTTCATAAGAGGCCAGAAAAGCACATTTTTAGTAGAGGTAAATAAGTATTTGAAAATGGCTTGGATAATGGGGACAGCCCAGTGGAGTTATTTAAATATTTTTTAAATTAATATTACGTTAAAATGTCTGGGTATTGTTGTGATACTCTACAGTGATGACTTAGACTGAATATTTTAATACAAACCCTTTCTTCATAGCCTAAATTTCCCTACAGAACTTTAGGCAGGGTTACTTAACTTTCAGGCTGCTCTCAAGCAGAATACTTTTTATTTGTGCTTGTGGTATTTTGTAGTTGTTTTCTTTTGTTTCATTTTGTTCCCTTTTTAAACTAGAAGTGTTAATAGCTCTCTTTGGGAAAGGTGTCACATTAAAATCTGTGGTTTTGGCTTGTGTGTGTGGTTTTTTAGGGCTTTGGTTTTGGTCAATATCTAGTTCCTTCTGCATATGATTCTAAGTATAATTCACCATTTGGAAATAGGATTGAACCTGTTCATTGGTTTATGCTGCCTTTTTTTTTTTTTTCCCCCCCAGGGACAGAGATATTAAACAAGTTTCTTGAAAAAACTGAAAAAAATGAGAAAAAACAAATAAGTGCCATTGTCATGTACTTCTTCATATGCCCATAAGACAAAATATCCCACAACTGAAAATCTCAGTTCTCAAATGCAAACACAAGCATAAGGTTTCTTTGCAGTAATAAAAATCAAGCACTTCCATAACTCTGCAGAATGATTTATTTGACTTCTGGGATTAAGTTTTGCTAATATGGAGTTAGAAACACACAGTGAAAACAATCTTCTCTATCTGTTACTGTCTTTATCTCATACTGTCTTTATCTGAGAGGAAAAATAAATAAGCACCAAATGGAAACTGCGCCGTTTTGACATTGCTAGTGGATGTATCAGCAAAACTCCAGGCCTATGACAACAAATTGATGATACCACAGAAAGGAAGGAATCCATTCACTACAAAACTGGCATTTCTTAAAAGGACTGTTAGAGCCATCAGAACAGTAGTTGGAGGACAACGTCAGTGCCATTAACTACGTTTTGACTGGAGCAAATGCTGTCATTGAGAACTATTGTTTTTAAATTCTTATGATTTAAAAAATGGTAAAAATTTTCAGATATAAATGAGAAACAGGGCTGTTAACTCTGGTTGTTCTCTTCAGAAATTGTCCCAGACGTTTTAATACCATTAAAAAAATCTGAATTTATGATCAGAGTTATAAGTTGCCACGTCCCACCACGGACTGTAGGTTAACTTCAAACAATGGTTGCTTGCAATCATATATGGAATGGAATAACCCCTTGAAGTAGGTGTCTTCTTGTTAACTTGAAGAGTAAATTAGCTACAGTGGACCTTCAAAAAATGAAAAGGGAAACACACAGTAGAAAACAATTACTCTCGAAGTTTATTTGTTTTTCTGTTTAGTTACTGATCAAATATTGGGATTGAGAGACCATTTATTTACATGCTGTGTCAGTTCAGTTGCCACAGAAAAATCCCTATATTTTGACTGTTGGGAAGACCAAGAATCATTTAATATGAATAGTGAGAAAAGTGGCATGATATGAAGTCAGATAAGAGGGAAAAAAAATGAGAATGCATAAGAAAAGCAATTTTACTTCGTTCTGTATATCTGACCTGTAAATATAGGAAGAATATCGTGAGACATAAGACAAATTCCACTTAATCTCCTCTAGTTATGTTTAAATTCAGCTGCTCTTTAGAGAATAATTTCTGAAAACAGAAGTAATCCTTTTCAAATATAATTGTGTTAATAGTTGAAAAGAAATGGAAAAGAAGACCCTGAAGCAAGTAACAAAAGCTCAAAAAGAGAATGTCAAATCCAATACCTAACTGGGAAAAGGTTTCTGCATTTTGTATCAATACAGTGATTGTAAAAGTAATTAAAAAAAAATATCTACAAATCTAATAAACATCATGGAAGTAAAAGAGGAAATTTCATTGTTAGTCTTTCAAGCTCTGCTAAAGAAGACCCAGGGAATGATTATGTATTTCTTTAAAGTAAACCTGTCACATGGTTTAATATTTGAAAAGTTCCTTGTTTTTAGGAAAGGAGTAAAATGTCACTTCCTCAAGATGTACTTGTGGCCTTGGGATAGGAAATTTAAATTGTCTCATGAAAATATGACAAAGTTTTTGCTTTCAAAGACCTGAATTTCAAAAACATGAAAAAAAATCTCTCCCTTGACCTTAATATACTAGAAGCAAGTTATCAATGCTGCAAAATAAATACTTCCCCTAGTGCAACTTGAGGTATTTTCTCTTTTCCTTTCACTGGAGAGAAAGCAGAAGAGACTGACTCCAACCCCACTACAGACTCCTTTCAGGCAGTTAGAGAGAGCAATAAGGTCCCCTCTGAGCCCTCTCTTCTTCAGGTGAAACACAGATCCCCCAACTGCTCCTTATAAGACTTGCTCATCAGTCCCTTCCCCAGCTTTGCTGTCCTTCTCTGAATATGCCCCACCACCTCACTGCCCTTTCTGAAGTAAGAGGCCCAAAACCAAACACAGGATTTGAGGTGCAGCCTCACCATTGCCGAGAACAGAGGGTGATTAGTCCCACAGTCCTGCTGGTACCACTAACTTAGATACAGACCAGGATGCCATGGGCCTTTTTGGCCACCTGGGCAGACACTGGCTCGCGTTCAGCTGGCTGTCAGCCAGTACTCCCAAGCCCCTTTATGCCAAGCAGCTCTCATACCACTCTTCCCTAAGCCTGTAGCGCTGTATGAGGTTGTTGTGACCTATCGCCGTATCCCACAGCCATAGGGAGGAGAAGAGAGATCCAACAGGCAGGAATGGTGCAGCAAGATTTATTAATTTAATTATTTTACAACTCTTCTATAGACTTTTTTCTTCATAGTCTAAGTGGTCAAAGGATCAGCCACCCCTTGGGGTGACTGGCTAAAATCCTAAAACATCCATTGTCAAAATATTTTTCTACTGTACTATAAACAAAGGTTTGCAAGGTCTCAGGTGTTCATAGTTTATAGAACTCTACTAATATCTTCCATGAGAGAGAAAAATATCTCACAGGACTGGAAAGAAGCAGGAGAAATTCTTGCTAGCAGCATATTTGTATCCACAGTGACCCAAGTGCAGAATTTTCTGTAAAGAAATGTGTTATTACAGTACCACACGGTTCAACTATTATGTTGGTGTTCACTCTTTTCTTAATCTGGCCCTTTTCAGAATTGTATGTTTGAGCTTAAAATCTTCTACATGATGAAATTACTTAGACAGACCTTAGAAAGTTAGAAACGTATTAAAACTCTTAAATGTGTATGTAAATTTGCAGCACTCACTGTGTTTATTCACAATATCTCTGTTATATCTAAAACAGACCTGTCATTTAATTTTCATACATTGGCAATAGAAACAAGAAAGAATTCTAAAAAAAATATGTAGACATTCAGTTTATTTATGTTTTAATAGCCTAGTAATACTTGAAATATAGAATCTCAAAATATCTGTATCCTGGTAAAATCGTGGCATTGAATAGCAGTTCTTGACTACATTTTGGTTTACAATGTTAAAATTAAGACCTTGGCAGTAATCAGAAAAATTGATTGAATGTTCATATGCAAAACAAGAATATTTCTGTTACAATAGTCTTGCAACTTGCATACTCAATGAGTAAAACAGCCTTTAGGAGTTTGCCTAGTGACAGAAGAGTCTTTTTTAGTTTCCTTATGTATACTTTGAAGAGTAATTTAGCTGTTTCAGTTAATTCATTTTAAAAACAACAATAACAAATTTCTGCAGAATTTAAAAAACTCCAAATCTAAAAAGATAAAAAATTCTTTTAAATCACAGGAGCCATTAGTAGTTGCATGCCTATCAGCATACAGGAAATCTTCAGCATTTAGATAAGACTTTGTTATGCAAACGATGGAAACATGATCAAATGTTGATTAAAAGATAATACAATCAGGATTAAATTTACTATTTTGTCACTGAGAACTCCTCTGTTGAAATCTGTACTAGTTCCCTCGAAAAAAGCAAAATGAGATATGGTTCTTTATAGTTAAAACATACATTCTTGTGATTTTTCACATGTAAATATAACTATAGCTTTACAAAAATACAGTTGTTTCATGCCTGAAAAAACAAGAAAAAAAACATCCTGAAGTTTACATTTCCTTTGGGGGATAATTTTATAGTTTTCATCCACCAGGGAATCATTATCTTTGAATCAAGCTCCTCTGATAACTTATCAAAATTTCCATTAAGTGTTTTTAAAATTTTTCCAAAAGAATGACGTTTTTTAGAAATTTGATTTCTGCTAGTTGCCTTCAATGATTCTTTTTAGGCATTATCCATGTTCCCACTGCTTTCATTTTATTCAAATAACATTTAAATCTACTGATAGAATCAAGAGATTTGAAATTAAAACTCTGCCTGATTCCTCTGCTTATTTGCCCAGGTCGACAGTTTCAATCCCTGTACTGTATATACATGTAAATTAAATTAATACTACTTATGAACTCTGAAGACGACTTATCAATGCATGAAAAAGTCATATATAATCAAATAAAAGAATCATATGGGATTTAACCATCAAATTAAAACATCATCAGGATATTGATTCTTAAAACTTTTAACAAAATATGATTTCTTTACCCCTTCAGATAAAAGAGAAGCAAAATTGAAAAAAAAACCAACAAAAAAAATCAAACCTATAACCCCTATAACTGCAAGGATATGATTTATTTTTTTAAAAAAAGTCTGAAATCATATAGTATCTGGCAAATCTAGAAAAAAATATTTACAGGAATTTTTTAGTTGCTTAAAATGAAAGCAGTGTTAAGAAATCCCTGAGTAGGATAATTATATATGCAAGCTAATAAGAAAAGGTAAGGGGAGAATAAACCCAAAAATTACAGACACTCCTTGAATTTAATTTCTGTCATAAAATACACATAATACTTAATGAGCATTTTTCATGCATTTTTCATGAAACTTACGTGCTTTCTTTCATTTAAATAGAATGATGATAGTTTGAATGACACCACTTATTAAACTATTATTTAGCCAGCTTGATAATCATGGACTACATTATTTTGATTCATTGTATTCAGGCAGTTAAAAACAGAAAAGGAAAAATCCCTTTTTTATCATATGCATTTCACTCTTAAGTAAGATAGAAGAGTACAGTCAAACAGTTATTACAGAGCAATCAGTGCATTGTAAATCACCACACTTACCCTGGGATGTGAACAAACCTAAAATTAGCTTTCACTTAAGAATTTCTGGGAAGAGTCAGGGAAATAATGTGAGTAACTCAAAAAGATCACCATGTGATCAGAATTTAGAAACTAAGAGCAAATTTAATATTTAGTTAAAATTTCACAGTACCTTCTTTCTTATGTCATTCAGTTGTTTTGACTGAAATAATAAAAAAGGCAGACATATGGAATGATATTATCTTTTAGGATTTTTCTCTGGTTCTGTAGAATAATATTAAGAATTTTTTTTACCTATCTTGACAAATCCCATCTATTTCATCAGAACTTCAATACCTGATACAATCTTTTTGGACCCTATAAATCCCCACTCACCCACTGTTCCATTTTCTGAGGAATAGAAGATTCCTGTATGTAAGGAGTTCATACGACACCACATTCTTTCTTTTTCAAACTTGGAATAATTTCATAATTCCTGAAATCATCAAAAATTTTTCTTATCCTCTATTCCTGTGACAGAGTATGGTTTAGCTTCTGCACTGTTACCTGTTTTGACCACTAACACTAGCTTGAGTTGGGTTTCACTTTCATTCCCTACATAAAACAGAAAAAAGTGTCTCTGTTGTTTTGAGTGAAAGTTCATTGATGAAGCAGATCTTATATTACATAATGAACATACACACTCAGTATCAAGATTGAAGTTTATCTGCAACTTTCCAGTTTGGATTACATACAACTAACACCCACAAGCAAAAATGTTTTTTCTTAAAGAAAAGGTTCTTAAGCACTTAAACTATAAACAGAAGCACGTATAACTAGCTAACCTGTTGCCTGATATAAACTTTCCTCCACTCCCTTTGTTTCCAAGAAAATATTCAGGCCACATCCGAAAGCTCAGCAGTTGCCTTTGGCCTCATGTCACTCTATCCCAATTGACTGCTTCAGTTCCAGTAGAATGCCCGTGGCATCTTCCAGAGAAGATGAAAGTGCCTAATTTTCAGCCTGAATTGAAAATGTAGTCACCAGTTTTAGAAGTTTTGTTGTAAAAATGTAAAGGTTTATGCAAGTTGAACAAGGAAGTCTATAACACTCATTTTGCTTATAAAAACTATATTTTCTTCTTTAACTAGTTTTGTTATGGTTTTTCATTGCCATCATCTTTATAATATATACTTAAAAATTCTACATTTTAGTATCTCACACCCCTCCCTGTGCATATCTTTAGAATTAAAAATTCTCAAACTTTAATTGCTTCTTTTTTTAAAATTATTTCATGTGCCTACCTAATATGGTCTATTATTTTTGTAATAAACTTGCTGATAATTCAGATAGTCAAACCACAAGATCTGATTACCTAACTCTTACGGACAAGTAGAATGATGTTTTTATTGACAGAACTATTTTATATTACTTATTTCTGTAAAATTATCACAGTATACACAATCTTCAAAAGATTTACCTCTTCCTTTCCCAAAAAATCTTCACTTCTGAAAAATTAGTAAACTCAGTAAAACAAGGAAACTAGAAGTAATATAAACTACTAATTCCATTCTATTTTATGCCTAGTAATTTTCAATACATAATCCATTATATTAAAAACTGAAGTCTTTTTGTGGATAGCATAATACATTATCTCTCCAGTTGAAAACCTTAACATATTTTATTGTTTTTCTTTGTTTGTCTGGGGTTTTCTTTTGTTGTTGTTGTTACTGTTGTTATTGTTGCTGCTGGATGAAATACCAGTTTAATATATTAAGAGATTTTTTCCCAGCAAAATTGACCAGTCTTAACTTGTAAGGATTGTCTCATGTAATTTCTATCACTTTCTAAATTTCACTCAAGAAATGCCTAGGTTTCATCAAGATTTCTGAAATTCTTGATAAAAGGAAAGTAAATGTTTATTTATTTGAATTAAATGAATGTATAGGCTTTGAAGGAATAAAAGTATCTTCAAATCTGTCACACGTAAATTTTTATCTGAAAGAAAAAATAAATTTTATATGTTATTTTAATGGTTAAATACCTTATTTCTTGAAACAATTACTTTATTTCAAAAAGAAATAAGATAATAAAAATCCTTAAAAAAGAAAATTCCTCTTATATTTTTAATTCAGTTGTCAAACAGGAGATCATAGAACTATAAATGGTTTGGGTTGGAAGAGACCTGAAAGATTATCTAGTTCCAACCACCCTGCCATTGGCAGGGACTCCTTCAAAGCCGCATCCAACCTGGCCTTGAACACCTCCAGGGTTGGGGTATCCACAGCTTCTCTGGGCAACTTGTTCCAGTGCCTCACCACCCTCAAAATGAAGAATTTCCTTCTAATATATCATCTAAACCTACCCTCTTTCCATTTAAGGCCATTACTCCTTATCACTATGTATTCTGATAAACAGCCCCTCCCCACAATTCCATTAGTTACTAGAAGGCTGCTCTAAGGTCTCCCAGGAGCTGTCTCTTCTCCCTGCTAAACAACTCCAACTCTCTCAGTCTGACTTCATCATTAGCCTCCTTTTACTGCAAAACTGCCTTTCCCTTCTCAAACACAAGCCTCAGGTTTCCAGATTTGCTGTGTAGCATTTGAAGAAATAGCTCTCATATGACCATAATAACTGCACCCATAAACACATTCTTCTGGAATTGGGAAGAGCTGTATTACAGAAGCCAATAAACCAATTCCTCATCATTAAGAGATACTGTACCACTTCATAAATCCTCCCAAAAGGCTGCAGTAGAGAAGAAAATTAGAAGTCCTTAACATTTTTACTAGGGTGTGTTTGGAAATATGTTCTTTGTACTGTAAGCAATTTCAGCAACGAATGAATTTCAGAAGACATCTGTACTAAAAAGGACATGTACAATGTAAAAATTGAAATCTTAAATGTTAAAATTTTTTTGCAGCATCTCAATATGCCAATTACTGGAATAATATTACACCTTATCCTCTTCCCCATGTTACCACCGGAACCCTGTTGATATTCTACTATTATCTGCATTTTCTCGTTATATTTTTCTGACATATGAAATTTGCCTTTTAACTTTCCATTTTTTTCCTAATATATTCATTTTCAATTTTTTTAAGTGTATTAAAATATTTAAAGAACAGACATATTCTATTAGCTACGTTTTTTTTTTTTAATTCTAATGAATTTTTAATTGCTTATATTGCAAAGACAGGAAATTTATAGTATGTTTTGATTTTTTTCTTGACATCCTACTATATATGTTTATGTTGTGTGCTAATTCCTGTATTTTAAATTTTTAAATTATATGTAGAAGAGACTGAGGCAAAGCTGAGTCATTAAGGTAGAAAAGCATGAGAAATTTCATTGAAAATTTCATAGAAACCTTGTTTATAGCAAATTTTACAATATAGCACACCCTTTTAAAAATAAAGTTGCAAAGAAGAGAAATATAAATGTTGGCAGGTCAATAAACATAATGCAAATACCTGAAATAATTAAAGAGAAAAAAATTCTGAACTCTTTCATGCCTCTTCTGGTCTTCTGTTTTATTTCAGAACATAGATGGCCTCACCCAATGATTTTTTTCTGGCTGAAAATACAAATTCCTATATTCCCTTCAGCAAAACTATGCTTCCTTCGTCTTCAAACACCTGAAAGTTTCATTCTATACAGAAAAGGCAAATGAGACCCACTAGTTTAAATAAAAATTAATTGTTGAAGCACTTAAATGGTTAGGTATTATTATTCCCTGGACAAGACAGAATATTCTAAGCATAAGGGGCTCTCATTTTGAATGTTTTTTTGACCTTAACTTTCCCCATTTGTTACGTTTGCTTTTAGGTTGATTTTCCATGCTTTGAACCTTGCATGTCTGAGAAAAAAACTCTGATATTGGTAATTTAGAAAAGAAAACCAAACCAAAACCATACATTAAAATAATACTTACAAATCCTTTTTTCATTCTGATTATTTAGCACAGTGTATGACATCATATATTACCTGAGATTTTTAAATGTCTCTGCTTCTGAGAGACATTAGTTTCATTTATATCAAAAAATATTTTAAAAAGTTTTTCCCAATTCTGAAAATAATTTATAATATCAGGAAGAATAATGAAGATATTAAGTGTAAAAAAGATTCCTTATTTTGTAACCCTTATTTATTTCCCAGAATTTTTATTATATTCCCCATTTAGGATTGCTACAACTCAATCCTGTACTTCATTCTTAAATCAGTATACTAAGTTACAAGTATTTTATAGACACATATGATCCAAATGCTATTTTTAAAGCTAATTTTTGGGCCACACAGAGAAAATCATTCAGTGTCCTAGTGAGTTTTACAATCTGCTTTACAAGTCAGTACAAGTTCATATAGAATGTTGCTATTCAACTGGCCCAAAGACCAAATGCTGGCAAAAAAATCTCTATTTTCTAATCTCATAGAATCTGTCTCTCCAAATCAGGATTGAGTAATAATTCTGAAGACAAAGATTTTACCATGCTTTTAATTCATCTGTTACTGAGAGATGTTTCATAGTACATTACCTTTCAGTAGCTATGGAAATATTTAGTATGAGAAAAAATGATTTTGAGGCCCACTTTCCTACTAAGATAGTAGTGTAAAGGAAAAAAGAAAGAAAATAACTTACTGAGTACTGAAAAAATTACTTGTTAATTAGCATCAAAAAGAAATTGATTTACTGTTTGAGTTCAATATTGACAAATAGGACAAAGGGGAGCCACAGCTGAGCTTAAATTTCATAGCACTTTATGAAAAGCTACATTTCATGGCCATTCCCTCTGAGAAATATTCCCACCTTGGGAGCAATTTTCTATGGATTCCTTTAACTAGCAGCTCAGTATGGACTAAAGAAAACAAAGTTCCTCCCTGAAATAAATCCAGTACTGGATGACAAGTATCATAGCTCTGATATCGACAGCGAGAAACATCTATGCTACCAGTTGCACCTTTTTTTTCCCCTTCCATTTAAAACTATACAAATCACAAATACCCTACAGTCTGTCTGATACAAAAATACTCCTCTAGAATACTTAAATAGCTCTCAATGAATATTGGTTCTTGTGGCTTAATGGCAGCGCTTTGAGTGTTCAGTTTCAGTAGTGACAGACATTTGATTGGAAAGAATCCTTGAGGAAGTAATAAGCCACTGAATTCACACACAAATCCTAAAAATGAAGAAAATATGGGGGGAAAAAAAAAGGAAAGAAATTATTATTTTCTATTATAGTTTATATAAGCAATGTGCATCTAATTTCAAAAGCATGATTCTTGTATTTGTCACCCAATATACGCAGTTTCATATCCAGTTCTACCAAAAGAATTAACTATTCTTAGATTTTATGTCTTTGAAGACTTAAAGGGACATGATTCTGATGAATTGAGGTGATACACCTGATATCAACCTAAACTGTTAAGCTGTCAGACTTAAATGGCTTCATGTCATGCAATAATTCTGGATTCAGGCTTTCCTGTGTTCTGGGAATTTTGTCACAAATAGTTTAATAATGTTATTGCTCTCCTTAAGTGGTCAGTAAAACCAGTGTTCAGAGTTCTGTGACAAGCACAAAGTAGTTCTGCTGTAGATTGCTGCATGGAAAGTCTCAGAGGAATAATTCTGTCTATCTATCCATGTATCTATCTATCATCTGTCTATCTATCATGCATCATCAGTCTTATCTATAAGTTGCACATTTCATCTCAGCTGTTTGATTTGAAATATATATATATATATATATATACATAGATGTATATGTATGCTGCTTATAGACATCCCATTAGTGTCAAATAGGGCTTCTTGGTACAAATCAGAAAACTCATTTATACAGGTACCTTCAAAATTTTACTTAGGATATTTCAATCAATGTTCTGAATCTAACGTGAAGTAATATGGACCCTTATAAATTCATAGGGAAATATGCAGATTATATTTTAAGGTTATTTTATAAATGTATGAAAAAGATAAAAACTCCAGAATCAATATGTGTACAGGAGTACCTCCAGTATTACATGTACCTTTGGAATTCTATCCCAGGATTATCTAAGTGGAAAAAAAAAAAAAAATATTTTTTAGAATTTTTATCTCTGTACCCTAGCTAATTCCTACTACTATTTTATCTCCTGAGGACAAAGACAAGACACGTCTACTTTCAGCAAATGGACTGAGCTATATAGGACTAATGGTCAGGTTAATGATGAGACACAGAGGGTGAAACCTTGGCGCCTTCAGAATTTTGACCCAAATACTTTATACAGATTGTGATGTCAAGATATATGGAAAAATTCTGCAAAGCTTGCGACTATTGCCTGTGAGTACCTTTCAATGAATATCAGTCCGCGAATTCCAAATGGACAAAGGTCTTTTTCAGTAACTTTCAGCAGGAAATTACATTACATACCTTTCAGAATTATTTCTTTTTGGATGAGCCAGGATATGCAATTTTCTCTAGGCTAGGCTGCTTTCACGACCTGGCTAATTTTCAGCTTCTCAGCTGTATGACCCCGTACTACTCCGTTTTGCGCTTACTCGAGCCTTTCTAACACTAGTACTCCTGTAGCTATGACCCAGCCCACTTCAGGGCTGGGGCAGCGTGATGCCAATCAATCCCAGCCCCTCCCCTGGATCGCGTTTCCCGAAGAGGCAGACTCAGAGGGTGGGTCGAGGGGCGGCTCAGAAGCCTAAGCCGCACCTCCTGGGCGGTGCCCGGGCACAAGATCCCTCGCCCTGTTCGGGAAATTTCTCAGTTACTCGGTTGTTCATTGGTTCTTTGTTGTATCTCCCGCCTCCTGGTTTCCCCCATTGGTTCTTGTTGAATTGTATCCTCCCCCTGGCTTGTAACTCATTGATTGCTTTCCCCTTTCCCCGCTGTTTTCAAACCCCCTATAAAACTGAGGGAAAGTCGCTCAGCTGGATCCCAGCTGAAGATCATTGCCATGTTCTAGTTGTGAAACTTCTGACAATAAACCTGTTGGAAGCCAGACCAGAACGGCCTCTCTCTTCCTTTACCTCCGAGCTAACGTGAGCCGATCCATCAGCTCCTGCCGTGTTCCCTCTGCAATGAAGCCAGCTAGCTGGCTCAGCCAGCAGCACCTTTCCTGATGCTGAAGTCGCTTTCTGCGATGCACAGAAGTAACACAGCTGGGCTCTCTCTGATCGAGGGCATGCCAGAGCTCATGCCACGAGCACCAGAACTGCGTTATACTCCTAGAACTGTTTGTCCATATTCCCACCCCAGAACACCATTAGGAATTTTTTAAAGAAAAAATCCGAAACAGCCAGTGGTCAGTCTTGTAGTTCTTGATATCAAAGGCAATGCTGTGCAGAAACAACGTATTTCTGTAGCAGAAATATTGACCATACATAGTTCCTTCATATTCTGCATCAAAATGCAGAAGAGGTTAATAAAATCCTAATCTTGTTCCTTGAGAATATTTTCAACTAATTTTCATTTTTAAATTACTTTTCATAAAAGCTACAAAGAAAGGGCATTCAGATTTGCAGTATTGTATAATGTATCTAAGTAGCGGAAAACAGAACAGAAGAAGAGAAGAAACAAAAATCAGGTACCATGTGACTGCACAATAAATGCAATAGATAGATTAAACTGTTCTAATTACCAACACAACACAGTTTTCTTCGATAAAAGTACAAAAGTGTTTCTTTGAAAGTTATAGATTTATTTCTTTAATGTCCTTTCTTTAGAGAGTTATCAGAGGTTGTTCTCTTGCTGGAGTATATTCCCTTGTCTTGAGCTGTGAATGTAATGATTTGAGTGGAAAGCTGATTTTTGCCTGCTTCTGAGTAGATGCACATTGCTGAAGGAATTGTTCTCTGCTGAATCACCAGTGTCCACCTCAGCACTTTCAGCCTCCAGGGCAAGCTTTTGGTATTAATCATAAATTGAATACATGAAGAATAATAATTAAAGAGCAAACTGTAATTATGAGTAACATCCAAAGGGAGCAAAAAAACATTGAATGCGGGCCCTAGGTTTCCTATTAGTGCATTTAGGATTAACTATAAACAGTCTTGTTAAACTCAATTAAATAGTTAATTAGATGGATTTTTCCTACTAGAACAGGATAAGAGGCTTGACTTTTAGAACTATACTTTTTGTAGGTTTTCCTTTTCTTAACTATTATTGTGTATGGGTTTCCTTTTCCTGGGAGACATAGTTAAAAAAAGACAGATAAATAAATTCCTTAGCACATCTTTAGGGGGCTTTGGCTTTTTTGTTTCTTTTTATCACTGTTCCTCCTACAGCCCAAAAGTAATTAGTGACGTTGAATGTATAACTGCCTGAGAAACAGTGATACCCCCTTGTTGGTAGTGTTCCTAGAAATCAGCATCTTTTTTTCTTCTCCTAACATTGTATATTTTGCTAAAAATGGATCACATGTTTGCTGTCACAATTTATAGCAGATATCAGTCTAGAAATAACTGTTTTCTCTGTATGTTTGATGAGTCAGGCTGAGCTATATTCTCATGTGTTTCCTCATGATATTTCCCCATCCTGATTTTGTCAGCTATTGCTAATGTGTGACAGCAAAATTAGATAGAAATGCAAAGTGCATTTACTGCAGTACAAATGTTGTCACCTGTTAGTACCTGACAGACCTTCCTGAGGTTGTTTTTGAACACTGCAGGAGTATAAGTGCAAGTAAACTGAGAGAAAAAGTCTTACAAATATTTTACGTTTCTGTGCTGCAGTGCTAAGCTCTCTGGGCTTCAACAGTTGTATAAGCTGATTAAAATTTAATTAAAAATTCACTTTGATTTTGAATTATTCTTCAGCTATGATTAAGTGAGTTCTACACTGTGTCATGGATAAAGAGACTTGACATCTATGAACAGCTCTAAAATGGTCAGCCAAAGAAATACAGATAACTAAAGGTGGACTAAACTGTTTTTAGGGGTAAGAAGCAGAACACAAACATGGCTTTTAACACACATAGAAAGTACTTACATGGTAAAATCAGATATAACTTGCAGACCAATTGAAAATACCCAGAGTATAAAAGCAAATGCATTAAAATAACCCCAAGCAGATCCTAGAGTGAAGAAGGAAAATAAACTAAACATTGTACTTTTCCTTTTCATTTTGTTAAATGTTGTCATACCCTGCAATCACCATCAGACTGATAACACGGACCTCTAGAGTCAAAAGAGCAATGGAAGGATAAGGATAAGCATAACACCAGCAAAAGGAATTTTGTGCGCTTAACAATTTTTGTGGTACAAGAAGATAGCTCACAATTGTCATCATGGCCATCAGAGATCCAACTTGTGGAAGACCAATTGCCAGTTAAAAACAGACTAAGATAGTAAAAAGCAGAAACAATAAAACCACCTTTTCCTCCCAGCTCCCACCACATCTTCTGAGGTTCATCTTTACTTCTTTTGTTCCCAGCTATTCTGCCTATGGGAAGAATAAGATGGAGAAATGTGGTTGTGGTCATGTTATGAAACACTTCATGTCTGCTGTTTCTTATTCCTCACACTGTACCTCTGCTCAAGCTTGAGGTCCTCCGATAGGATACAGTCCACAAATGGTTCCAACATGGGTCCTTCCCACAGGCTGCAGTACTTCAAGAATTACTGCACCACAGCATCTCTGATGGTCTTAGTTTTGGCCAGTAACAGGTCCATCTTGGAACCATCTTGATCTGGCTCTGTCCAACGTGGTGGCAGCTCCTGCTTTCGTTTCCCATAGGCCACCCCTGCAGAGCTCCTCCTCCCTCTGTTGCCAGAACTTTGCCAGGCAAAGGCAATGTAGAATATTAACAATAATTTTTGTTCTTTATATTTAATATCTCTTTCTGCCCATTAATAGGTCTGAGAGCAATAGGGTGTGGCTTTTTTATCTAGAGGGCTTAGAATAGCATTTTGAGAAAATGTCAAAAAATGTTGTTTAGATGTCTTCATTTTTAGTGTTTATTCAAATAAGCAAAAGTAAGAGGTCATTGAAGTCTTGTTCTTAACATGAATTGAAATCCAAACTTACAACATACTACTACCATATTTAACTTGACTAAAATTGTAGATTACATTTAGCTCAAGAGTTCAGACTTGATGGTCTTGAAAGTTGATTTTGGTTTTAACCTCTCCATATTTAGAAGCTCGTCCTTTCATTGCATCTCCTCTGTTAATGGAATGCTAACACAGCAATAGTTAAACCTGAAGTTCATTAGAATTTCCCTTTCAGAAAGAATTTAAAAAGCAAATGAATCAGATGCAACTTAACTACTTCTTGTTACTGTTCAAGAAATCAGTTTCCTGGTTATCACTGAACGTCACGTCTCTTTCCCAGTAGTTTACTTTAAACGTGTATTTTACACATAGGTAATCTCTTCATTTTTACACTGTGAAAGCAGCTTTCTTCTTCTTTTTTTTTTTTTTTTAGAGTTTTAAACGTCTTTTTAAATCCCATTCAATTTTCTCTACTCTAGAATAATCTTTCTTTTTTCAAAAAGTTAACAATTATTGGCATAGTAGGTGAACAACAACTAATGCCCTAGGCTAGCTGCAGAAACATAAAATAAATATGTATGAGATGCAGAACTTAATTTCAAATGCCAGGTACAGCCTGTTTCCTTTTTTTTTCCCCTAGAAATTCTATTGTGTGTGATTCTTATCATAACTTTATTCAATTCGATGTAGTATGAAATCAATCTCTGTCGTGATCTTCCTGAAAAAACAGTATGCTCATTTTTAGCATATTTTAGCATCTTTAAATTGATGGGATTTTTTTAGAGGTACATACTCTGATTAACAGGAACAAAGATATTTTGAATATCAACTTCTTCCACTCTGCATTAAAATGTTATGATTACTATTAAGGCTCATTAGATAATTCCATCATGTATAACTCATTTAAATGAAATCATGTAAAATGCACATGTAATCCAAGAATCAAGAAAATAATTATTTTATCTATTTTTGATCTTACTGTATGAAAAACTGCTCTTGATAAAGCTATATGGTGCCAAACTCCATCTGACTTGTCAGAACCTGCTCTACATTCCAAAGTTCATTTTGACTAGATTTTAACTTGATATGTTTTCTACAAGTGTGTAGATCACTTTATTGTGCTACTTTGAGAAAGAAATGTTTTAAAGAGCTTTTGAAGTCCTACACAATTTATGTTTCAGGAGTCATAAGGGAAATGAACTTATCTCATTCCTGCATCAGTAAGGCCATGGACACTAAGCAGATCTGCAGATAGGATTCTACCACTAATTAAATAGAAACCACATCGACTTTCAAATTACACACAAAACAGAGAGAAAAAAATGAACACAGAAAAAGGATGATAATGAATAAAATAGTTTTGAACTTCAGCTCAAGACTTCAGAAGGCAGAATAACATTATAGCTTTTTTCTTAAATTACAGCAGTCATATACAAATTGTTTCACTTTTCTTGCTCAGTATTTCAAAAATCACTCCCTCTCATGTTTTTCCTGTGTTAATTTTTTCATAACTGTGTGTTTTATATTTTGAGAGAGCTACTGTAGATGGCTCAAGGATAATTTAGTCTGTATCAGTATGAATTACCTCTCTAATTTTATTGAATGCTATTTTCCTTTTGTACATTCTTTTCCCACCAGCTCATTGTAACTCCATAGGATTTAGAAGAAAGAAAAGCTGCATGTTTTTTCTTGGCCATTTCAGTTGTTTGCCTCACAAAGAGGCAATATAATTTGAACTGGATTTATCTTTTATTTTATCTCCTCAAATTTCCTGTAAGGACAGAGTACATTCTAAGTGGCTGTCACTTTCCAATTAAGAAGTATCTGACTTTCAGTTATAGATGAGCTGTTTCTGTCAAGAATCTGTAGCACACTTAGATGCTTTGCAAAGCGCTTTTCTTTCTTTAGCTAGAGGTTAAACAATGTCATTTATTATTATCATAAATAATATATTCTTTTCATATGTGTGCACCAATGTGAATACATATTTTGAAGTGCTGGATGTTGATCTGTAACTGCCTCTTATTACAATCAGAGCAGAAGGTCATGAAAAGAAGCAAAATGACAAGTAGATATACAAAGTGAAAGCAAAACAGGCTGAAGTAGCCAATTTTGAGGAAAAAAGAAGTTAACATGTTATCTTTTTCTTTAAAATGGATACAATTCTAATTTGAAACTGAGACCCATGAATCATTCACTGTCAAGAGGGTCTTTCCCTTTCAGTTGTTGCAACTGAAAATACATATATGTATATATGTGTATTCACTGAAGGGCTTTTTAATATTTATACCCACAAATCAGAGAGCTAAACATTACTATGATAAAGTGTTTAGAAGACTGCTCAGTCAGTTCAGTTTTAAATTTTAAAACTGAAGTTTACTTATTACATTCATTGAGCAGGTTCTTATAAATGATGGTTTTCATAACAAATGCAAAAATCTTAGTTCATAACACTTCTAAACTGGCTGTGAAATTAACATACAATGGGAGTGATAAAGTGTGGTGGGCCCATGTGCCTGCAGTTCTTGGTAGTTCTTAGTGACCAAGATGTGGATGTTCCAACTTGTAAAATCCTAATCAGAGAGATAGGTGGGATTGTTCTTTCCAGTTTTCATTTGGTTTTTTTATTCCTGATGGATTTTATGCCTTTGCCTCCTTCCCCTGCTTCTGACACACTGTTTTTCTTGCTTTCTGTTGTTTTGCTAGTCTCTCTGTATACTTGAGGAGCTGTAGTATCATTTTGCAATGTTATGCTTCCTTTTTCTTCTTCTCTGGCAACTTCTTCCTTCTACCTCCTACATGCAGCTACATCCAGACTCTTTGGTGATCATATTGCTTACATAATTATGTAAAACTGGGTTTGAATATGACATCACAGTGTTACAAAATCCTTATAAATTACTGTTAGTTACACTGTTTCTGTACACTTTTATTCAGGTTCAAGACTCTTAGTCACCCTGTTACCTTACTTGTATTAGGACTGCTTTCTGGTTTAGCATTATGAAAGCATAGAAACATTTTGGTTGTCAATGATCCCTGTAGGTACACCAGGCTACTCAAGATTTTTCCTAGACAATCAGGAATAGCTCCTCAGATGAATATTCCACAACCTCTCTGAGCAACCTTCTCCAGTATTATACCATTCTTATCTTGCATTGTTTTTCCTTATATCTTACCTGGTATAATCGGGGTTCACTGCCTTTCAAACGTGCACCTGTCAGAAGTGTGTCCCTTTAAACTTTCTTTAGGTAGATGAAGACATCCTGTGCCTTCTCTTTAGGCTGAATGAACCCAAATCTGTCTTACTTTCCATGTATCTCGCATTTTATGGCCACTGTGATAGACTTCTGCTGTATTTCCTCCAGTTTGTCAGTGAGTCTCTTGTATGGAATAGTCTTGCTTTGGACACCGTATTCCAGATTAAATCGCAAAAGTGTCAAGTAGAGTGGAACAATTACTGTCTTTGACCTGCTGTTATGCTTTTCCTTGTGCAGCCTAGCATGAATATTGTAGCATCTAGTTCATTCCTTCACTTAACTGTTTCACAATTGCATAAAATTTCTTCTTTTGGTCTGATATCCAAAGTGAAAAGACACAAAAAACATGGATAAGTAATATGTGTGTGAATAAACATGAGTTCCTTTCAGTATTTTTGAAAAATTGAGACAAACTTGTTGACCTATCAGCTACACAGTTGGTTTTTATGTGCTCATTTGTCCAGACTTTTAGTTGCTTAGTTAGTTGAAGCAAGCACTTCCTTCTGCCCTGACTTTCCCCTTTAACATTGTGTCTTTGATAATAGCTTAATCACAGTGGCTACAATGCAAGTGTGTTTTTATCTGTGAACTGAAGTCTATTAAAAGAAGGCAACTTGTTAAATACTGAAACACTTATATTAGTGTCTCCTGTACATTACTAGATAATAACAGATGCTGTGGTAATGGATATGATATAGGAATTAAATCTGGAACTGAATGCAGGTATTATTTTCAGAAGGTAGGAATTATTTACAAATATGCAAGAAAAATACAAGAAATACAAGCCTTGAGAATAAATTCTGGATACTTCTGATATGAAAATTCAAATCCATTATTTAATCAACAGTATTTAAAATGTCTCTGACCTGTCAAAATAGTTTCTAGCACAGATGTGGTAAAAATATTTGAAAGAACAATGCAGTCATAATAATTTATTGTAATTTGGTGATCCCTAGTCTATTTAATTTCTTATCCTGTCATGTAATTCATTGTAAAAAACCATACTCTGTAAAGTGATTTCTTCTAAATATGGAACAATACATGCATTTAAGGCAGGAACATATTTTTATTCTTCTCAATCTTCCTTACATCCAAGGCACTGTGTCTCACGCTTCAAACTTTAATATGTGTTAGCTGTAAATTGAAGTATGTAGAATTCCTCCAAGAAGTGTGAAATCAAGTTCCAGTTTTGCAAGTGAACATTTTTCCCCTTGAGCAGAAAATACAGTGTAGAGGATGCATGGTCAACACACCAATAAAATCTTATAATTTTTTTACAAGTTAGGAAGTTAAAACACAAATAAAAGATCATACAAAAAATATGACAGTTCAAGACCAGATGAGAAATCTGCATTTTGTCATTAAAAGCAAAGCTTCTAGATCATGAATCCTTGAAGTTGATATTTTTTTGGAATTCATGTCTACAAATTGCTGAAGAAATGTTAGAAAGTTGTCTGCTCTTGTCAGAATCCACAGTTGGAGCTTAGCCTGAGGTTTGGAGAGGAGTAACTCTGATGAACTCAGCATAAGCTTTATTGGCTAGTTGTAAATATCTCTATCCCCAAACACTTGGGGCATATTTTCCCCTAACAGTCAAACTAAAGTGAAGTATTTGCTATGAAAAATTGGATTTCTTCCCATATTGCAATATAGAGATTAAGAATGATCCACCAGGGATAAATTTGTATCACACAGGTTACCTCCTGTAACTTGCCTGTAATTTCAATTGTAAATACATATTATATTTGTGTCTTTAGCTGGCTAAGTATTTTCACCCATTTCTAACAATTATTTATTTCAATACAATTATAATATTGATTTAACCACTGAGAAAACAATAATAAAAAATTCTCAGACCCTTAGAACTTCTGTCTAAATGAGAAAGACAAAAGGAATATTGCTATCTCCCTTTTACAGATAGGGAACTGAAGCACAGGACAATTACTTAGCTTGCAAATGCTTTTCATCAGCAATGTATACATAATGCAGTGATGCACTAATCACAGATACTGCAGCTAGCTCTGAGCAAAATATCTCTAGAACCAGAACTGGTAGAGATTTTTTCTGAATAAGATAGTTCTAGAATAAAACATATTGTAACAACATTATGCTTTTCTGGGCTGAGAAAAAAATTAAAGGACAAAACTGCACAGTAGCATAGGTTTTAGTTATCCTATATAAACTGAGATATTAACTCACAGCCCGGCACTCTGCCATGCAGACTTCATGCCTGGTAGTGATACTTCAGAAACAGCAAACATCAAGAACTGAACCTAAATCTTAGATACCCATTTCCATAATGCATTCAAATGTTAATGCTTAGTCCTCAGATGTCTTATGTAACAAAAAAAAAAAAAAAAAAACAAAAAACTGAAACCAAAACCCAAGAAAATAACTTCTTTCAAGTTCTGATAAGAAAAATTCTGTTTCCAACTTCCCAACTTCCCAAGTTAAAGCTGTGAATTTAGCAAACACAAACACATGAATTATTTTTATACTAAATAGCCAAGATCTAACACATAGCTTTGGCTTTGTTTTGGACAGCTCCCTTCTGAGAAAATTTTTTATGGAAACAATTCTCAGTTTACTGATTTTCTTAGTACCTTCTTTTGAACTGTAAGAATATGGGGAGGAAATAGAAAAATTCCCAAGTATGTTTCAGCTTCTGAGTGATTAAACAACGCTACAACTCCTACATATCATGGTGAAAATAAACAAATTTTTCCATAAATGAAAGAATAAAAAGGATCTCACTCACATGCCTTTTTAGCTCCTGGATTGTGGGATGGCAACTTAATTCATAAGTATAGAATCATCGAGGTTGCAACAGACATTTTGCATCATCAAGGCCTGTTGGGGTTCCTCCCCCCAACTGTCAACCCAGCACTTCCACTGTAACCCCTAAACTACTAAAAAAAACCACATCACCCAATGTTAGATCCAGATGCCTCTTGAACACCTCCTGGGGTGGTGACTCCACTACCACCCTGGATAGCCTATTCCAGTGCCTGACCACCCTAACAGAGAAAGAAATGTTTCTAACATCTAATCTGAATCTCCTCTGTCTTAACTTAAGGCCATTTCCTCTAGTCCTCTCACTGTAGGCATGGAAAAATATGTGAAACTCAAGTTTGTTCTACAGTTATAACTAATGTAACTGAGTACCAGAGCAGGGTCCATCTATATATTCATGTATGAGTAATTAATTAATTGGATGGGCCAGGTACTCTGTGTTTAGTCATCTGCACAAATGAGTTAATGGACTGATCTTAAACAGTGAAAGGAATTGAAACAATGATAATTGAAATTATACCCACCTGTACAATTAAATATTTGATTCATTGATAAAGGACCTCTTTGAGAGGGCATTTCAGACAGTCATGAAGACTCCCTCCAGTTGTCTCCTGCTGTGCCTACACAGATTTGTTGGTTTCAGTGTGTTAATCATACTGGGATAAAAAATCTGGTCTTTTCAGCAACTTCTCACATGGTTCTTGCTGCATAATTGATCAAAACTCATCCCTTTTATACACTTTTCCTGCTAAACCATTGTTACATAAATTCTTTTACATACCATACATACTATGCCTGGCCTTTAATTTAACCTTTACATTGATTGGTTCAAATAGTTAATAACTTCATCAACATTCTTATCCTAAAACAAACATAGGCTATCTCTACTGTGATCTACTGATATGAATCCTTGATATTAAAATCAAGATGGGAAAGGTAGTGGGTTTCCAAGCAGCATAACTGGTGAGCATGTCTCCATGGTTTCTTGCATTTCTGTCAATCTTTTTTCTGAAGAGTGCACAAGGAAATAAGGTTTTATCTTTATCAATGACTATGTAACACAGAAAGATAACACATATGTTTGCCTATAAGCATATAAGAGCAGGACCTTTCTTTAGAACTGATTTTTAATTTAAAAAGTATTAAGATAATCTAAGGTCAGACTATTATCCTCTTACCCATTGCTCTGAGTAGTAATCAATGACACTGCTTACGGGAGTAAAATCTCCCTAATGTGGTCACATGCAGGGCTCACAGCCTGATCTATGAATGTCACCATCATATTAATAAATCACTTCTGAAACACTTAACAAGCTACACGACTATGAAATTTACTGTAATTTTCCAAGAAATAAAAACTGCACAAATCCTATAAAAAGCAAAACAAACTAAATAAAACCTCCACATCATCAGAGAATGTAGAATAATTTTAAATCAAAAGCAATATTCAATGATAATGAGGTGATATCAAATATGCACAGGTTCAGTATAAAACATGAACAAAGTAAGAAAGGAACACAATATTTAGAGGGACAATAATTTTTATTCTCATGGTGATGTTTGTTAAGAATGTAAATGATGCTATGTTCTGAGTAAATTGTACAAAATTCTCAAAATCCTTGAATAATTATATATTCTGTTTGTGTGCTGTTTAGTTCTTTATAATTCTGCTTATCATTATAATATTACAAATTCAGTTTTGTTCTCACTGAAATTAATAGGCAGTCTGTCTTTCTTGGTATAATCTTGACGTAATAAATGCAGCCAAAATGTTGATGAAGGGTGGTTTTTACCAGATCCTAGTATGGTATGTAAGTATGAAAAAAAAATCTGAAATTCAGCATATATGGGAATATTATCTTATAAAAACAAATAAACATTTTACAATTATTTCTGTTTCATGTCAGGAGTACTTGAATTCTTTTCAAGTTTGTTCTTCAGTTTGGGGTTTTGGCTTTGTTTCCTCCCCCTTGCAGCTTTAAGTGAGGAAGAGGTCAACAGCAGAAGGATCAATGTCCCATGTATTCCTGACAGGAAAGACCCTGAATGAAGACCTTGAGTAAGACAGAGTTGGGTGTGAACCGGACATGAACTCTCACTAGGTGATTTAGGAAAATAGAGCTATATATTGCACTTGAAATTTTACTCGTTCTAGTATATTTCTAAGGAAGCAATTGATTTCACTAAAACCACATGAAAATGCACTTTTGGAAACTTCCTGGATGGTTATAAACGCCTAGAGAAACACAGATTTTTGGCCAACTATTTATTAAAACAGCTTCCTGCTTCAATATCAAGTTTGAAGTTTATAATGAAAGATTACTGGCTTGAAATGTACAACACAGAAATGTTTTTCTCTAAGACCTCTATTCAAGTTGCTGCTTACTATCTTTTACACTCCAGGTTATAAATGTTTCACTCTATAACTCTGAAAAATGCACGTGCCTCTTCTAAGATATATTAGTGTACAGATAAAGAAATCTATTAGCTTGTACCAAAGGAACAATACACACCCTCCCAAAAAAACTGTAAAATTAAAAAAAAAACCAAAAAACCCAAACCAAAGAACCAAAAAAACCCACTACAAAAACAGAAACAAAAACAAACCAACCAGCCAACCAAACAGCCTCCCCCCCAACAAAAAAAAAAAACAAACCACTAAACTACAAACCAGAGTTTAGGTTGGTTATATTGCTCTGTGCTACCTTGTTGATTATCATAATGACTATAAAATGTTAAGTACCTCCATGAAATAATGAATGAGGCATACAATTATTATTGAAACCTACTTAAAAGGTAAAATTTTAGAAATTTTATTACAATCCTTTTATTTAGTGAAAAAAATGATATATTGAAAATAGTACTTCAAATGAAAATATGGAAAATATTTGTAGACTTTAAATGGAATGTCAGGATAAGTATATAGTGTATGATGTAAGCATTATCAGCAGCTGTCAGAATGAATTAATGTTTGAAATCTTAAAATCAGCAATGAAGAAAAAATAATACTCTTAGGAATAATATTAGGTTTATCATGTCTAAAAATGTGACACTGGCAACCCTGAATTTCCTTGTTTATTCAAAATATGGGCTAATAATATCTTTTGGAATTACTGGATTAAATCAAGGCAATGTTGTAAACATACAATAAAGTGGAGTCAACTTGACTCCATTGTCTCCCTCCATTGCAGCAATCTGGAATCATGATGTAGCCAAGCTATCTTCAAGCAAGAACAGGTGGCCAAGGGAAGAAAAAATAGAGGGTTTTTATCCATAAAGAAATGCACAGAAGTTCTGCTAGAGCAATTATTTCTAAACCCAGGGTAGAATCATGCATGTGCTAAACATTCTGAGACTTTTTTTCTTTTCATCATTTTTTTATAAACATAAAGGATCCAAGTACTACACTGTCAGAGTATGGTGTGCATGTAAACACCTTCTCTCCCCACAGTGTTCCTACACCAGCTCACCTTTTTCTCTTACTAGTAGTTATGTTGTAATTTAATTTCTTGTTCTCTTTTTGACCCTGCAATGCTTGGACCTTAGCAGTTTAACAACATCAGATATCAGATCAGATTATTCTATTTCAGCTTTCTAGAGCTGCTTGCCAGAAAAGCAATGAATTAATTTTTCTACTGCTTTCTCAGCTTTTATTTCTTTTTCCAAGCTCAAAAAGTAATAAAGCAAAGTTTTTTGATGAAAAGCAAGCATCTAAACAAAGAAACAGCTTAAAATCTGACCACTTCCCATTTAAAACATGTACTGCAGTGCAGGAATCAGTTGCAGATCACAATTTTAGCCTCAAAGGGATAATTAATTAAGTTTTCAGATAGCTAACTCTGTCTTGGAAGACAATATCATTTCAAATAATCCCTCTCTTATATATTTTACTTTGTGGTTTAAGCTTCTATCTGCATCATAGTCTGAATCCATTTCTCAGATATGAAAATACTTTCTCTTTTCTGTTTTTAGTTAAATGTGTGTTAAACCTGTACTGTAAATTCAGCCACTGATTTCAGCTTTATATTCTGTACATGCTTTATTTCTGGGGAGATAATAAATTTCAAGTAAGTAATCAGGTGTGTTTCTGGGTGTAATTATTCACTAGACACACATTAATCAATATGACTGTAGTCATACGGACCTCCAAATACCTACCCCTGCTCACATGCACTCACACAAATACACACAACCACATTTGTTTATCTGGAGAAAAATCATAGAAAAGCAAATATTTTTAAATATACAGAGATATTTGCAAGCAACACAAGTATATGTAAATATTATCAAAAACAATAAGCAATGTAACATTTATGTATATGCGCATGATATCTTATGAAAAATACTGCTATTTTTTCTTCTGTATTGTTCTCTTACTTTTTGATTTTTGTTTTCTAAAGCACTGCTTAATAGTGGACACCCAACTGTTATATGACATTTTCTTTGCAGCTATTGCATTTTAAATGTTTCTTTTTTGTTGGCAACCTTTCTAAATTAATGTAGTCAATAACAGGCAATAAAACCTTCAAGCAATTAATCAGGAAAATAAATAGAACATATATGCAGCTTCTAGATTTACACTCTAAGAACCCCATTTATAAAGTAATTTTCTGATTTTTCTTTAATACTGATTAGATCAGTTCTCTTTCAAGAAAATGTTCACACATTTAACAGAATAGCTTTCCATAATTTTTCACTAAGTTGATGCTTTGATGCACTTTTATTTCTACAACTGTGTTTCAAAGTGTGTTTAGGGCAAAACTATTTCTAAATGTGAAAAAGCAGAGAGAAGAATATATACTTATTAAGACTTTGTGTTCTTACTTCCCTGGTCTGGAGGGCTGTGATAATGTTCTGCTAAATTTATCAGTTGACTTTTATCAAAATTTGTCAATAGTGGTTGTCCATTTACGTTTTCCCTGGAAAAGTTTTGTTAAGGCCTTTTGTGTATAGCCATCTCCAAAGAGGACAATGTACAATTACTTATATTCAGGGTGGATCAATCAATTTTTTTTTCCTCTGACTACAATCGCATCCTGAAGATGAAGTTAAATGGAGGTTAAACTCTTTGTGACTTAGGGTTTTGGCTTTTTTTAATATTTTTCTAACTTCTTGCAAAACTGGGGGAGGAATGCAGAAAAAAGAAGAGTCTTCTCACAAAATCTTAATGGAAGGATGTTCAGCTGATCATTTTCAGAAGTTCACCCTCGTTCCTCTTACCCTCTAGAGTATTTTTCTTGGCTGGATCACACTCCCTATGTAACTGATGAAGACTTGTCTTATAATATCAAACTTAGTCAGTTGTGCGGTTTTCTAAACATATGATCAGTGCCACAGAACAAACACTGAAAGCTTGATATCTTTTAGTTAACAAAGAAAGCCTAAAATGTTTCAAAGAAACTGCTTGTTGGTCGTGTGCAGTCAGCCAAACAGCAACAAGCACACCAACACTCTCTGGGATTAACAATTTGAGGAAAAATACTAAACTTTATGCCTAACAAAATCACTTCCTTTTGATGGTTCACCTTCCAGTAAATAATTTATTAGGGACTGTTAGGATTGTTTAGTTTCATTTGGGGACAGGGTGGGGGGAAAATTTTTTAAAGGAACAATGAATTTGTCAAACAAAGTTGTTTGAATTAGTATTGTTCTTCAAAGAATTACAAAACCTGGGGCAACATTTCATGAGCTGACCTTCTATTTATTTTCCTAGATCTCAAATCATGCATTTACAGCATTTACAGAAAGCAGAGTCCTAGAAATTGTCTAAAGTGTTTTATTATTTATATTTCAGTGTCATTTACATTTAAATGTTTTTTACAAGTTTTTGTCTAACCTTTTTTTAGGCACATTCAAAGGTAATTAATTTAACAGTTTAATTACTTTTACAGACTGAAATATTTTCTGTGCTTCTTGATATAGGCTTTCCTTACTACACTATGACTTACTTTACAAATTTGACATATTATATCATGTCTGTTCTCATCCTTCAATTGTCTAATTCAACAAAAAGCTTTAATATTTTCTTGCAGGTTTTGATTTCCAGACGTCATTTTTGTTTTTGCTTTTCTCTGAGGTCTGTCTGGTTCACACACTTTGGTTCAGATACTTCAAATATCATGCCCAGAACTGACACAAGTTCTTTATCTCAAATACAGCATGTGGATTACTCCAAATATTTTACATGGCAAACTCTTGTTTATAAATTCAGCTACTCTGATTATGAGTTTGAACTTTTGCCACATTATGAAATTTACTTTCAGTTTCTTATTGACTGCAATCTTCCCACGTTTACAAGATTCAGAAATGTTTTTCTGCAAGATCATTCCTCACATTATTTTCACTTCAGTTGCAAACTTTCAGATAGCAAAGGAATTGTGATTGGTAATGGTCTTGCTTTTTGTCATTCTTACCATTATGTTCCTTTAGTCAATGAAAATGAGCTATTCAGACTGTATTTCTAAGCTTTATTCATAAGAAAGTAACATGAAATGTGCTCAGCAATCCCTCTTAAATAATTATCAAAAAAATAATTATAAGATTTATGTTCATTAAACCTTGCAAGATTTCTTTATCAACTTTTTCTCTCCTAAGCACTTAGAAATTTTTTAATACTTGCTGGAGCTCTAGATTTGGGGACACCAAAGTGAAAAGTGGTTTATGATTCTCATATACTTTATACTTAAGTCCTTCCAAAATAATATTCAGTTTTATTTTTATTGTCAATCTATCCAAAAACTAACCATAGAGCGAAAAATTGTGGCTAGAGTGGGGAACATACACTTTAGCAAGCCAGAGTGAGGTAAGAACGAGAATGTAAAATATTTATATATTTTTGTCCCTAGACTGTAACAAAGTGAATATTACTACTACTACTACTACTACTACTACTACTACTACTACTACTGCTACTTGTTATTATTATTTCTATTATTGTTATTAATTCTTTTAACCATCTATATTTCTTGCTAGTTTATTTTCAAATGATATATTTTTTTGTTTTGTTACTCTTAAGTTTACTTTTTATACTTATATCCAAATTAGTAATTTGATAAATTCCCTATTTCTTTAGTTTTGTGGGGTTTTGACCTGTTTTTCTTTCAGTTCATTGCTGAAGTCCTGATTTTTCCAAGTGGGTATCTCTGTAATATCTATATTTTCCTTCCATTAGTGTGTGCTTATATTAGCTGCAATGTTCTTTTATGAAACTTTCCATTGTGTGAACTCAGTATTGTTTCCTATGAGGAAACATCAGATCTGGAATCTGCTTATTTGGATCTATGGATTTTAATATGCACATTTTTCTGTATTAAAAAATAAATTTCAGCATTCATAATGATCTTTTCTTACCCAATTTACCTTTTAATATCATGTACTCATTTTGCCCTCCTTGATCAGAAACAAAGACAAAAAGGTTTAGATTTGTCTTCAACTTCTGCATCCAAATATTGGCTTCAACAGACTCCAAGAACTTGCTTGATGATCTCTTACAGATATCTGTATCTGAACGTCTCTGTATCTGAACCCTTTACTTACAGAGGCACAGCTGGTAGTTCATAACTTTCTACTGACTTTGCAACTTCCTGATTACAACTGATTGAAACATTTGTTTCTGCACTATGTACTACAATTCTTTTCACAATACGTCTCTCCAATTCATACTACTGTCATGGTGGGAATTCTAGGGACAAGATGGTCACAAGCATAATTTGATTTAGTAATTTACTTCTTTTATCGTGACAGAATGGCTCCTAGCACACATTGCTCACTCTGTTAGAAACAAAAAGCTTGCAGAAACCTAGGTTCAAAGAATTCTGTTCTTATTCCTTTACATTTCTTTAACTGGTTTTCTATACACTATGTACTTTTCTACTAATTACAGTGAATCTGTGGCTCCAATTTTAATTGCAAAGTTATCTTACCTGTAACCCAAATACTAATTCTCTTTAATCAATAGGAAACACTAGGAATGCAGTTCATTTTATATATTTCTGAATGTTATATGCTGGTAGTTTATACTACTGTTATTGTAGGCCCTCATCCTACAATAATGCAGTTGTAGATCTTCACTAACTCTTGGCCTACAGACATCCTGCTTCTTAGCTTTCTTCTTAGTTGTTTATTTGTCACATTTTAAATCAACTATGATTCTGTGAACTCCTTATTTCAATTTTCCAGTTCCAAAATTAAGCTTCCTCTTCTTCAGCATCATATGGCATCGAATTTAGTCTATATCTATGACTTGATTTTTTTTCACAAATAAATGCTTCAGTACTTAAATTCCCCTTTAACATTAATCCCATGATATGATTTTTATTTATAGACTTTGTCAGTCTTGAGGGTGGTATTTTTATTCCTTTCTCCTTTCTATTTGGCCCAGCCACAATCTTATTATTTTGTAATACATTAAGTCCTTGATATGTCTCTCCTCCCTTTTCCCATTGCTACTCTTTCCTAAACTGCATGTATAGCAATAATCTAATTTAAATTTGGTGTTCCATTCAATTATTCACTAAGATTTCCAGTTTTAATACTCAAAAAACTTTGTCATAATTTTAAACTTGGGGGGATTGATTTGTAGTCCAGTGAAAGGGAGACCTGGGCTTTTCCTAATGGAGTTAAAAACTGAGGAGTGTTTTGCATATTAATAGTTTTCAAGGAACAGGACCAACTGGATTTACAAAGCTAATTCCTATTCTGAGAAAGCAAACTGAAGATGTAGGATTGCATGTTTAAACTGGTAGTTGTGAAATGTCTAACAATTTGTCAGAGAAATCTTTGTAACAAAGTAAGTGCTAGGTAGATATATACATCACTGGTATAATTTCTATGTACTCATATACCTTTGTATGCATTTATATGCCCTTGGAATTGTGTGCTCACTTTGTTAGAAGGAATTTACTTTGTACCTGGCAAGAACTGCAATTTTAAGGCCACTCACTAAAATCAGATTAACTTTTCCTGGGTTTAATTAGAACTAGAATATTGGAATACTCTTGACATACTGAACTCATTATCTAAATTATTTAAAAAATAACATGGCTAATAGTTTGAATTCAGAGTCCACTCTCAGTGGACACTGCACCAATGCTGAATGCAGTGGGACAATCACTTCTTCTGACTGGCTGGTGATGCTGTGCTTGGTGCACCCCCAGATGGGTTTGCTTTCTGAGCTGCTGCCAGGGCACACTGCTGGCTCACACTGAGCTGCTGTTGACCAGCAGCCCCAGATCCCTTTCTGCCGGGCTGCTCTCCAAGCAGTCCTCTTCCAATTTGTACTTCTGCCTGGTCTTATTCTGTCCTAGGTGCAGAATACAGCACTCAAACTTGCCGAATTTCATCACATTAGTCATTGCCCAGTGCTCTAAGCTGCTCCCTCTGTGAGGTGAGTCAGCATCCCCTCCCAGTTTGGTATGATCAGCAAACTTGCTAAGTTCAACTCTTGCATCCAGATCACCAATGAATATACCAAACAGAACTGGCCCTAGAACTGAACCATGAGGAACATCACTGATGACTGGTCACTAGATAGATGTAGACCCATCCCTAAAACCCTTTGAGCTCTGCCCTTCAACCCTGCCCAGTGCACCAGGAACCTGCTCATCCCACAGCTGGACAACTTGTCCAGGTAGATGCTGTGAGGGACAGTATCAAAAGCCTTATTATGATGTCATGAAGATTTTTTGCCTTTTCTTTTATACCTCTGTTAGACCTTTTTACAACTTCTGTATTCTTAGTGCTTTTTGCCTACATTCTTGGACTTGTTTGTCAAGCTGAGAGACTGAACATTTTAGAAGCTTCATAGTTAGGGATCAGTGTGCCCCAGACCCCAAGGTCCTCTCCAGAACACATTCTGTAAACTAAGATAGAACCATCCAGGGGAAGATTCCTTAGGGATGGGGGCTCACTCGAGCCTCTCATTGGGGAATCTTTGATAGATATGCTAATTAGTAAAACCTATAATGTTATACCAGATCTTTTGGGAGTGTGCACTGCAGGGTGCATTTCGGTGCATTTAACCTGGACGTGGTGCACCTAAGGATCCTTAAAATAAATATCAAGGTAAAATCCCTTTTCCCCTTCTAACCGTGTCTGACTCTTGATTTTAAGACCAGGAAAAGGCCTCAACTAAAATCCAGAAAAATTACATCCACTGCTATGCCTTCATCCACTAGGTGGGTAACATATTTAATAAGAGATATGCAATCACACATCCAGCTATATAATAAGGAATATACTGTGCAGATTTATCAAAAGAAGGAAATTAGTTTCATTTTAGGATTTAATAGTATTATCTGGGAAAACAAGAGGGAACTGCAGATTTTGCATAAATAGACTTGAAAGATTTCCTTACTTCCTTGAAATACAGGGAAATATGTTTGTATATAAAACCACTATCTCTGTTTATCATGGTTGAAAAAGCACTTCACACATTCAAAGTTTCTCAGGCAAAATAAGAGGTTTTCTTCCAAAAGATTTTTCACAAGTCCTCTATGCTACAATGTGGTGATGCAGACAGACTATAGATACATATGTAGCCCTTCCAGTTATAACATTATATATATAAACATATAGAAATTTGTAAGTTTGAAAGTGCTGTATGGAGTTTCCAAAACTTTAAAGAATAGAATTATTATTATATTATTATATATAATATTATATTGTCACCCTCTTGTTAAAATGGACAAATATTCCAAATCTGGAAATGCAGAATTCTATGACAAATGGTAAGATATTGCATTTATGAAAGGCTAAATTATAGGTATATGAAGTATAGAATTGATAGTGCTATATCAAAATTGTGTTTAAAAAAAGGCAGGAAGGTTAATGAATTAATAATCAGATTCCAGCTGTATTAGATTTACATGGCAAGGTTTCAACAGTCAAGGGGGATGCAGGGGTGGCTTTTGTGGGAAGACACCAAAAGCTGTCTCCAGGTCCCACAGAACCAGTACCAGTCAACTCCCAGATGGACCTGCCACTGGTCAAAGCTGAGCCAATCAGGAATGCTGCACCCTGTGAAGAAGACCGTGGTGAAGCAAGTTGTCCCCATGCAGTCAATGGAGATCCGTGGTAGAGCAGATATCCACTCTGCCAGCTATGGAGGATCCAGTGCCAGAGTAGGTGTATGTGCCCCAAAAGAAGCTGTGCCCCTGTGGAAGCTCCTTGGTAAACCTGGTTCCTCTCAGGATCTGTGGCCCTAGGGAGAAAGGGAACCATAACAGAGTAGGTTTTCTGACAGAACATGTGATGCCATAGGGGACCCACACTGGAGCTGTCTGCTCCTGACAGAAGGCACCCCATGTAAAGGACACATGGTGGAGCAGTTCTTGAAGAACTGCAGCCCGTGGGAAAGACCCACACCAGGATTCTATGGAGTACTGTCTCCTGTAGGAAGGACCCCATAATGGAATAGAGAAAAAGTGTGAGGAGAAAGAAGCAGCAGGAACTGAACTGTTACTTTCATTCTCCATTTCCTTGTGCTGTTTGAGGCTGGTGGGGTAGTGCTTTGTTTAATTGGCAATAAATTAAATTAATTTCCCCAAGTAGAATCTGTTTAGCCTATAATGGTAATTGAAAGATCTTGCTGTTTCTATCTCTACCTATAAGCTGTTTGTTAAGCTCTGCCTGTTGTGTTGATGGAGGGGGAGTGACAGAAGGGCTTGGTGGGCACCTGGCAGCCAGCCAAGGTCACCATACCACACCAGCTCAATATAAAGCCACTGAAGTAAAAAGGAGATTCTCATTTGTGATTTAATAATAGAAGTTCTGCACAAGGGCTTTTCAGTAATTTGTAAGGCCTTGGTGATACCACATCCTGCATTTGGCATCTGTCTAAAAAGAATACATAGAGAAATGAAAGAAAGGCTCAGTTTGAGGTCAGAAAACACAACCATTGAAGGAAATAAAGAATTTAAAGGGACAAATAGATCATGTCATCCTAAACCGAATTGTCATTATTTGTGCCCCATCTTCACTGAGTCTAAGTGAAAGATATTTGTACACTTTGAAACAGTAGCATTAGATGCTAAACATTTTAATTTTTTAACTGTTTGCCTATTCAAGTTTTAGTGTTTCTTCTACTGAAGCTTTTTAATATTCTATTTGCATAATGTTTTCCAGAGGAAGATGTACTATTCGCGATCTTTACCAGTACATAAAAATCTGTTAAATTACTCTAAATGACTCTCAGATTTTATTATATACATGAAAAACTGAGGATTGGTGACAAAAACATAATAGACCTATAATATAGTCCATAGTGGTTATAGTGGAAAAGAATCGGATCTTAGCAGTTCCATAAGAAATTTTAATCCTTTAAGTCTCCATTTCTCTGTCACAAGGTTACAGAGTGCAAAAAGAAAAATAAAATCAATTTCCAGTGAGCCATTATTTTATACTTTAAACAGAATATGTCTAGGTTTTAATATTCCATGGAGGCTATCTGTGGAAAACAAAGAGTCTGTTACAAAGTTGTTTGTATTTTGTGGGTAACTTAATTAGACTTTCATTCCTGGAAGACTGGGGAAAGCTTTCTACATAGATAAAATGTTGACTTTACCTCAATAAATGCAGTTCCATATATTACATTCTACACTGAAATATATCCATAATTAGAAGTCTAACGAGTGATTTCGTAAATTTATAGGATGCATTACTACTTTATGGACATTTTAATTTACTACTTGAATTAGTACTCCACATTAGTGACATTATAAAAAAAATGGAAAAAAACACAAACAATTATAAACACTAAATGGGATTGAGTAAGCATTTTTGTTAGCCCCAAAGCTATCTTGATAGCTTTATTGTCTTAATCAACTTAGTTGACTCATTTTACTGCTCTTTTGAGGTGGATGTTGTGGACACATGCTGGGGTACTAGTTCACTTCTGCCAAATTAAAAATGATAATTCTCATGCGTGAAATAACAGCATGGACTAATGACCAAGTCTCAGCATAATTTGAAGTGAAGCCCCAGCAGGTGGCAAACAATTAAACACATAACATAATTTAATATAGTCACAAGTATTTTTTTATTTTCTTTTTTAAATAAAAAAGGAAGGCAAGGAAATAAGGAGAGCAAATGCTCCTTTCCTTGAACAGTGTTAAACTCCACAATAAATTCAGAGGGAAAAATGAGGAAGAACTTAAAAATATGTCACTGGAAAGCCTCCTACTAATAGAACTCTCCCAATTTTAACACTGAATTCTAAATACTAGGTAATTTTTTTTTCTTATGAAAATGCAGACATGATTCTATTCCCACTGAAACAATAACCCAAAATTATAAACCCCAAACATTTCTTCAGTAGTAGAATAAACCTTAAGAAACACTTTGACTTTTCCTAAGACTTGGAAATAGTTCTAAGTCAACTTGAGAAACAAATATATAATAATTAGGTTATTATTTAAATGAGAAAAGAAACCCTAATCCCAAACCCCAAACCAGAATAACTTCCCCTAAAAAACCCTATCCAATTTTTCCTTACTTCTACATTGGATCCCTTATTTACATGACTTCTAAAATTGTTATGTGTAAGTACTGAATTTGCATCTCTCAGATAATGATGAGCAAGGTTTTTCTTGAAAAATATGTTTTTTGAAGAACATGGTATATTTTCAGGGGCTTATTTCTTGTACCTGCAGGCATTCAAAAATACAGTAACTGGATTGTAATTTCAGATACAAACTTATTCATCTTACAAATATTCATAACCTGAGTTTCATATTATTTAATATAAATTTGTATTTCATGGTGAAATTTCAGGTTATTTCAGGAGTTTGGCAACTGTCTGCTTAAGGATATGTTTCAACATATGCTAAAACATAAATAGTTAAATACTTCTATAGAATGGGCACTTCAGATGCCAGTAGCTCTTAGCAAAAGAATTAGGGTGCCTTCTATATTCTGAAACAGGCCACAATAAGGCAGAAAGGATTGATGTAATTTTAGCTCTTAAGAACTCGGTAGATTTGTGCTGCTAATGAATTTTTAAGTTAGATAATACTGAATGGGAATTTTTTTTTAATAAATAGCTAAATTATTTTTTAAATTATTAAAATAGAATAAAAACTGGCTCAAAAGCAGCAAAACATTCCGTTTCTGAACTTATAACTACTAGAACATATATAACTTAATAGTAAAATGAAGTTATTTTAAAAGCAATACCTTCTGTTGTTGCTAAGTATTATAACTTTAAGGCAGGAATAATGCTGCAGATAAGAATAATCAAGCAGTTTAATTAACATAGAATTTTTCTACACTGTTTGTGAAAGGCCCTGAATGTTCTTGTTGTTTTAATTTTGAAGGTTCAGAGAAATGCTGATTTTCAGGAGTAAACAAAAGAAACCCAGGATAAGACATTGCTGTTGCTGTATTTGCTTGTATTTATCTAATGTTAAGGGGCAATTTGCAGCTGCAGCTATCATTTTAAAAGGCCTCTTTCGGAGAATGTCATGCTGGGAAAACTACTAGAGAGACAAACTTCAAAAGAGCAGATGAGTACCCTCCCAAACACAAGGCACTTGTGATAACGAAACTTTCTCCTTTTAGTCACAGTGTGAGGGGAAAACCTGAACAGAAATTTTGTGAAAGGTTTTGGTCTCAAGAAATGTGGAATAAGAACTGGGTAAGTGTGTTGCATTAGAACATGGTTTCCGGGGAGCTAGTGTTTGTATTCTCTGGTTGTTCAGGGTTGGGTTTTGGGTTTTTTGGTTGCATGTTTTGCCAGGTTTCTTGGGTTGTTTTTTTTTTTTTTTTGTAAAGATTCTGCAATAACTCTGGTAAACAATCTTTAAGGCCCACAGATGTGTACAAGCAATTTTCTTCTCTCTCTGCCCAGCCCTTTTCTTTTGTTTGTACTTTTGTCTGGTCAGCTCAGCACAGATACCATACCGTTACGTGTGAAGAAAAATCACACATTTCATTTGACAACTTTTTTTTTTTTTTTCCTGTACATAATTATATTAATTTCTCTGAAAATTTAGCCTGGTATTGTCCCACCTCTAGACTTACTCTCTCCTCCACTTTTAATTTAGGGCCAATGCATACAAAAAAATATATTTGAATGATTTCCTTTCTTCTTCAAGAGGACATACCTTTTGGTATTGATGCCTGTTTCTTTTTTCCTATTGCAAAGAACTCCCTATGAAGAAACACCCACAAGGGAGTATGTTATTCTCTGCACCATCATCAACTTCAGCTTATCTCCTGTAGTGACTCACTCTTTCAATTTTCTTGGAGCTTGAAGTAATTTCCTCCAGGAGGCCTGAATTTTGCTATTGGCAAGGAAAGAGAGGGATGAAGAGACAGGACAAAAACTATTTCTCCCATCTTTTTGCAAAACCATCATCAAGGCAACATTTATTGCTTTTGCTTTGTGAGAAACTTTTGCATACTGAGAAATTATAGTTGCGATTTACTTGTAGTATGCACTTGGAGCTATACACAGATGTCATAATCCTCCCAAAGAAGTTTAATGAAGGGATTATGCGATATGATCTGAAAACTACACCTATCCAAACTCATTAGCATGGATTTTCCTGAATTTTTATTACATCTTTTCAATTATTTTTATTAAGATCTCTGACGCAAAATCCACAGGAAAAAAAATCAAGCTGCACTTTACAAGACATTTCCTGTTAATTCAGTGTTGTAGATGTTCAACAGCAGTGTTCAGCAGCTTACATGTTCACATAAATGTAAGAATGAGAGCCTGAGGCAATCTGAATACAGGCTTTTCAGACTTCAAAGGAGCAATGAATGATTCTTGCCCTGCTTTTGCCATCCAGAATTGGCCTTAGCTTGGGGAGCAATTAAAATTAAATGCCACTGAACTGCAGAAAGTGAAGATAGGCAGCTCTGGGCATGAGCACACTTTTATGAAGTCTCCTGTCTAACTCATATCTTTTTGTCCGTAAAGGAAGGAAGGGAGTCAGAGTGAGACCATTTATACAGAAAGAGAGCAAAGGGCAGCTGCATCAACCTTGAACATAATGATTTACATCTTTGTTTCAAATCAGCTGTTTTCAGTTTCTGGTTGTCACATTTTCAGGAGAGATACCCTCTGTAAAAAGAATTAGCTACTAAAGATCTGAGTGTCTCCTCCTCAGTCCTAATCTGTTCTTTTTTAAGTAGCTCTCAGGGCACTTAAACACATAGATGAAGCAAATTTTACCAGATCTCTGAGTGTGCTGAAAGGTAGAGCCTTTATTTAAAGAATGGGATATTATTTTTTTAACAGAGGTTTTATTTTTTTGTTGTTTCAAAAGAGCCAGAAATAGTTTTAGATGGATATCACTGAAAATCACAATAGTATTTAAGAATATATGCAGGACTACTGAATTAAGACATATATATTAAAACATGTTTCCTGACATAGTTTTGAATTTTGAAGTTAAAGTCCAGCAACAAATACCAGAACATCACTTTCAGTAAAAGTTCAGAACACATTAAAAAAAAAATATATAAAAATCAGCAATCTGATAGGCATAGATGAACTGCGGTGCATTTAATTTAATTTAATTTAATTATCTTTGAAAGGAAGTACATTCTGATACTTCATGTTATTGACTAAAGTTATAACTAAAGTTATAACTAAAGTTATTACAAACTTTACATAGTTTGTAATAACCTGTCTAGTGTTCCAAGTCATGTTCTGAATGGCTGACATAGGCATTATTTTGTGAAAGGAAGTAAAAACCAGGAGAAACATGAAAAATTTTAGGAAGACTTGTCTGTATAAGAAAAAGAAGTTTTCAAGTCTAGTCCTTTCCAAGTCTCAAAAATTCATAGTCTACAAGGATTAGTTTTCTGGCCACTTGGTTTTTTTATGGGGCCAGAAAAATACAACATTTTATCTGTTGTGTTAATGGCAGAGCTCCAAAAGACATGACTCCACTATAGAAATGAAAATTGCATGATGTGTTTCCCATCTACATCTGCTCTTCACAATTGCTCAATTAACACATATCACCTTAGCTGGTGTTTATTAATCACTAAAAGTCCCATTTTCCTATTCAATCCATGCTAAATGTTCTCACAGAAATTAGCATTTTGCTGAGATCCCTGATGTTGAGTAAGGTATTTGTAAAAATCATTGGGTTACTTTTACATTTTCCTCAGATATTTGCAGCGTGATACAGGCATGTATAGATTCCCCTTTGCTTCACAAAAGGTGATCTGCATTTCAGATGTATTTTGCCTCATTGTTGGTTTGCCCCTCTCTTTCCCAGGCACACAGACCAATGCCTGTCACTGAGTAGCTCTGTAATACAGTGTTGTCATTGCTGGCTAACTCATTAGCTTTGTACTGAGTTACAAGGCCTCCAGATAAACACTAACTCTAAAGCTCATTCTGTCTGATATTTTTTGACCTGTCCATACATTTATTTTACTTAGTTTAGCTGTAGCAGCAACTTTTCACAGAATGGCTTGAGTTGGAAGGGACCTTAAAGGTTATGTGGTTCCAAGTCCCCTGCCATAGGCAGGGACACCTTCCACTAGAAGCAGTTGCTCAGAACCCCAGTGATGGGCTGGTTCCTGGTGGGGATGAGCAGTGACAGAATAGAGCAGCTCCTGAAAGTGGAAAGGAGTAATTTATTTTTTGATTATTTGCATGAAAAAGTAACAGAATCCTGTTGGAATGTCATTATCCTTCTCTAAGAGCAATGTTTGTGATAACCTAAGACCCCTGGATGAACCACCCAAAACTCAACAGTGCCCAGAGCACAGTCTGCTCCAGAAGTTCTACATGAAAGAGGTTTCCAGTGAATCGTCCTCTGAAACAACCCATCTTTTTTCCTTGACCCACTGAGGACAACTAGGTTTAATTCAGTTCTTCAGGTAAGACTGGCATAACGTGAGGTGAGATTCAGTAAATGCAAGATACCACTCCTAGAGAGTAACATGGCAAAACCCCAGGCAGTAACGTTGAAATGAACTTCACAGAATCACAGAATTTTCTAATCAAGCAGGTTTCTACAGTGATTTCTTTTTTACTCATGTTTATGTTTCATGGTTTTACATCTCTAATAGACTGACATGATGCAGGAAAAACCAGATCTGATATGACAACAAAGGGCTTGAGAACTCGTGATGCAGGATGCATCTTGGAGGACTGCAGTCCTGGGATGATAGGGAATAGGGAACAGGCCTGGCATTGGAAACTCCACAGGCATAAACAACTCTCACACATTATAGGTTAAAGAAATGTGGATCTGCTTTTAGAGTCAAGAGAAAACAACAAAAATGCTATCTACAAATTGTGAAAGTCATGTATAAGAAATTTGTACATAAGTTGGAGTTGCAGAACAAAATGTAAAAAGAAAAATTATAAGAGCATCTTATCAGACATAGAAATGACCCCAGATGGACCATACAGTGAGGAAGAAGCCATCAACATGTACATCATACTCCTCACAACAGATCTTCAGGTGCTAAATAATCATCCTAACACCAGAATGAAGCCACAAACTTTAGGATCCAGAAAAGCAGGAGAAGCATGAGCACAAGAGCAAAGGGAGTAGAAATTAAGTCCTTGTATAATAATTTTAACTACTACACTAGTAGTTTCAGTAGTTCTGAAACTTGTTTCTGCATGCACATATTCCTTTTCTGTAATAACTGGATGTGCATTATTAATGATTTTTGGATTAGGCTGGTAAGACTTCAATTATAATAAGAGTAAATTTTGATTTACATATAAGGGTGTTTCATCTTTTGCTTGTAAACAAGACTTTTAGCATAACATGCTGCACATTCATGCTGGTGAGGGTTGCTTTGCTGCTATTGACATCTACCCTTAAGCATTACTTCTGGAGACAGAAATATACTTAAATCTTGTCAGTTATGTCAAAGTTTTCTGTGATTGTTTTCGTAATTTTCTGTTGAATATATTGCTTATGGAAACATTATCATATATTGTAGTTTCTGATTGACAGCAATATTGAAAAGACATCCTTGTTCATGGACTGGTAATGAGCATCTTAATTTTTTAGGATTTTTAGGATTTTGCCGAATATTTGATGTGTTTTGGGTTTGGGTTTTTTTCCCCTTTGGATGAGAACAGAGAGTGATTCTGTGTACATGTTCAAAGGCAATTATCCAGTTTGCTTCAGAGATGTGTACATTAGAAAAGTCTGCTGCTGTTGCTATTTGGGCAAAGCTGTGCCACAGAGACCCTCAAGGGAATGTTGTAAGTGCCATCAGGACTCCTGGTGCATCTTTATTTTCTCCCCAGATTGCACAATCTTCACCAGAAATCATTAATTTTCTTGATGTATCCGCATTTAGACTTCAAGTTTTTTCTGTCGTAACTATGTCATCCACAGATATGTCTGAATTCTTTCTTTCTTAGAACATATAGCTAGAATTTGTAGTATAGACCTTGTGCACCATGCATTCATTCCCAGTACATTTATTTCCAAAAGGCTGCAGTTTGTCACCATGCCTGAAGGCCCTCCTTTATTCACCCATGTGACATAACCAAGACATTTGAATGCAGGAGTGAAATCTGGACCTACTAATATGCATGTATCAGATTTAGAAATGCTGTGCCATAAACAACACATTGTAATGGAAACTGCCCTGCCAAAACTGTTGACTCTTATTCCAGAAAAGCTTCTCTTACTGTAGTGATATGTCAGCTGTTTACAAAAGCAGCTAACAGTCACTAATAAAGCCAAGCCTCTGCAAACTTACAATCTAACTGGTACTGCTGATTTACACAAGATCTGAAAGAATGATTCTTCTTGGATTTCTAGTTTATTGCATCATGTAGTTCAAAATCTGTCACAACTTTTACAGATCAAATGTGATTTTTTTAAAAAAAATAAAAATAATCTTAAATTTCTTAGAATTACAGATTTAAATAGAATTTTCAGGAAGAGGACAAACCAACATTATCTGGAATTCACTGGAGACAATGTCATGAATTATTATGTGTTGCTATTACTTATTAATTTGTTAATGATGGAAAACCACAAAAATAAAAATTTCATACTGAGCTTTTAAATTAGCACTGTATTTTGGAGACATCTATTGTGGCTGCAACATTATATGACATATTTGACTGTATGTATTATTCAACTAGGAAAAAGTATATCTAACATAATTTTAGCTACTTGGTTTAAAATAAAGTAAAAGAGATCCTAAGAAATTGTATTTCTGTGTGTGTGTATAAAATAACAAATTACAACTATTGATAAATTTGCTAAAACTAAGCAAGAGTTATTGACATAATTCCTTTTAAATTATTTAGTCACAGGCCTTCAAAGGGCTATTTTCTAAATAAAAAATACACAGAAGAAGTTCATAGGTTTAAGAAAATTTTAGTTTATGAAAAACAAATACACAGTGTAGAGAAATGCTAAATCATTCTTTAAAAAAAGAGATTATAGTGTAAAACATCACTCAAGGATATGTACAAAAATGTCAGTGGATCATTTTCAGCTGTAGAAAAACTGTGTATGAAAGCTGTGGAAATCTCTAATAGCTTCCAAAATGATCTTAAGTGACAGAAAATTTAACTTTGGAGGGTTGGGGCTCTCCAGCAGTGCGCCACAAAGTGGAAGACAAAAGGTAGTGCGTTAAAGCACAATGGTAACATAAAACCTGATGTCATTAGATTTTGGGGAAGAACAAAATGTTGCTTGAATACAAGTTTCAAAATGCTGTAGCTATACTTTGAAATTTTGCCTGGTAGTTACAAGGGACTAAGAACTCTCACCCTCTTTGGTATTTCCTACTTTGTCTCTTGTGTATTTATCTCTTAGTGCTTTACCCGCATAATAATTTTTCCTTAATTTTCTATTTTCTGGTGGTTTTTGCCTTGTATGTATTTAATATTTTACCAGAAGAGTAATTTTTATTTAATAGAATCAGATGAGTACAGAGATACTCTTAACACAACCTAAATTTGTTGCACATTAAATCACCTTTATTACATATCAGATAAATACAATCAATCAATATAAAGGAAAAAAGAATCGAGATTAGTAATATCTGTCTTTCTTACCAATCTCAGAGTTTTACAGCTGTTATTTACTGATTAAGCACATGCTAATAAAAACACTAAAAACAATAAGCTAGTGTGGAATTTCCAGATATTTTGCTTTGTGGTGAGAATATTGTTTAGCAAATCTGTAAATTATACTGGTAAGGGTGACGGTAATTATTTTATTGAGAAAGAGGAATTTATATATAGTCTATTATCTACAGAATGGCCTCTTCAGTGGTGGGAGGGAAAGCTTCTCAGACTCAAAACTAGTGATTTTTGGAGATTTGTTTCAAATTTAGGTGAGCTTTACTGACACTGCTTTAACCACCACCCCCCAAAATGTGTTCTCCGTCTGACCTTCACAAAATTATTTCGCCCTACAAAGGAACTCAGTTGCTGTAATGGCTCATGAACGACTGCATTAATGTTAGCAGGGCTTGTTCTGTGTAACCCAGTTTCTACATTAACTGGGATTTTTGTATTGATAAAAACCAGTTGAAAGTAAAATGTTTTTAAAAATAAAGAAGATACAACACAGCATGCAAACAAGCTTTCAGTTGGATAGGATATATTGCTTCTAATCTGTCTTCTATATTTGCCACTCAGTATGATTTTTCTTTAAATGCATAAAGAGGAGAAGTGTGAAGCAAATACCACACCCCTAATAGAAGGGAAAAGATATGCCACCTTAAATATTTGTGCAAACCAATGGGGAAAAATTTATTGCTAAGTTCAGGTTTTGAAAGCAGATCTGTATGTTTAAAAAAGCTCCAGAGAGATGCTTAAATTTTACCACGTCGTAACTTATGCAAGAATATATAACTGCATCTGTGTGCTACATGTTCAATGAATGAAAGCAAATGTACTGGGAAGTAGGAAATGATACTCAGTCCAAAATTCAGTCCCTTCATGTAATTGTAAAAATAGGCTAATTCTGTTCCTAGTCATTAAAATCAGAATTTTATAAGACCTAATATAGGTCAGGTAATTTCTATTACATTTTCAGGACAAGTCTGTTCACATCTAAAAATTATTAGGTTTTCAGAGCCTGAGAAGATTTGGTCAGGAATTTTCTATGGATTAAATAATTTCTTTCCACAAATCAGCATTTAGAAAAGGAAAATTTTAATTTTTTTATATATTTGGTTCATTTTATTTTTCAGTTTTTATAGAATATATATCTGATCTCTTTTGTTATGCAAAATTTTGATTGATTACTCGAGGAAGACTACAACATAACAAAAAGCAAGCTGTGAATTAAAATAAACAATAACAAAAAAAAAAGATTTTGTGAAATATTAAATAATCTTTTAAACACTGACAGGTATACCATGGTAAAGTTCCCATATGAAATATCACAAATTCTCAAACTAGATAGAATCACAAGAAGATATAATAAATAATCCAATACTTTACCCTTATATTGACTTCAAACTTGTTAAAGAAAATGAGCTTTCACATAAGCTAATGCACTAGGCTGATATCAGTCTTTATAAAAAAGAATAGTCTTGTGGAAAGTATCTTATTAAAAAATCATAACGAAATATTGAATACTTCAAGAATACAATATTTGATACAATATTTGTTCCTGTGAAGACTGTATTAAAATGTCAAAGAAAAAAACAGTGGAGCGTGTTTATATAAATGATTTCTCTTTGACTAGTAAATCCTGAAAGCAGGATTTCAGCTGTGATCCCATTAATACCCCTTAAGAGAAACTTCAATATTTGATAGAAATTGAAAATATCATGAAAGAAAGAGGGTCCATACAACTCATAGAAGCTATTTAATAAATATTTAATAATTCTGTGCAAGAATGTTGCACAGTGTGTTAAGTGTCATTAGTTTTTATATTGCTGAGAGTCCTTCATCTATACCTCAGTAGTCTGCCTTTCACTTGCAGCCTTACATACAAGCTGCTGTGGTGCTTTATTTTCCACATCCACTATGGCAGCATTTTTTTCTTGTTCTCATGGCCTTGCACCTGCAAACCATTATTGTTATTATTGTGGGCTCTCCTGGGATGTGACTGTCACTGGCATCAGATCACCCTTCCTTTCCCCACTCTTTCTAACCCAGAAACATTTGATTTACTTTAGTGGACCTAATAATGTGTATGCACACACCTTAGTAGGCTGCTGGCATGTAGCCAGCTGCTCCTAAGAAGGGTGTTCTCCAGCCATCAAGAACAGTACTGTAAGTAGGTATATATGGGTATATATAAGCAGAATGAGCAGGTAGGCAGGCATTTCTGTAGAAAATTATGTACCTTTTCCTTACAATCGAACGAGACTTTTGCTCCGCATAACTTAAAACTGCAGAGTTTTTAATCTTTACCTATAATTATTGCAAATGTTTCTTACTAGCCAAAACCTATCTGTTTCTAAAATATCTCTCACTATGTGAATTCCACCTTTACTTTGATAGGGAGACATTAGTTTGACTACATCTATGTGCATATTGTATGGGCTGTAACTGCTGCGAGTTTTAATACATTTTTAATAGAACACTCTTAGAAGGACTGTGCTTTAACAATCAAGTCAGCTTATGCCTGCAAGTCTTGTGTCTTATGGAAATGGATAATATACCTAGGGCACACTCTTGTAAGCCATTATCTATAGAACCTGAAGAAATTTTTAGTTAGAGTATCATTCAACTGTGCAAAATGGTTCCAAGCCCTGAAAGCATGTCACACTGAAAGAAATCAAGCAGAGAGTTTTGCTGGCACGAACATTTCATGTTAAATACTAGGCCGTCTGGAAAACAAGTATAGTATATTCAGTATTACTATGTGCACATATCTAGAGTACTAAGATTATAGACCCAGTAGACATAGGAATAATATGAATGGATACAGGTCAGTTTTAATGCATAAAAATACAACTGAATAAAAAATAAATATGTAACTCAAGATTCAGTTATGAGGAGAACATACAGGAAAATAAACCCCACAAAATATAGCCAAGAGACATAGACATGAGATCGGGTTAAATTTCCAACTTTTTTTTCCTTCATTTAAGAATATTGTCACTAGAGGCTTTCCAGTTCTGTCACTTCCGTTTCTCATTAAAATAATTGGCACTGAAATCTTCCTAATCCCCTTCCAACGCACATTGTCCCATCAGTTTACATAGTTCCAAGATATCCCATATGCCCCTCATACGTGTGGCTCTCATGTCTACATTCCCATCACTTGCTAAGGCCCTTTTTCAAGGTACCCCTGCAGTTTCTTGACAGCTCAAGAGTTACTGTCATTGATTTTATTGGTTTCTTGTCATTGTATCCATTGCTGTTTTTCAGGTCTGCATTTCTGCAATTTTTTTAAAATTGTCTCACCCCCTTTCATAGCATCCCATTTCAACAAGCACCTCATCAGCTAATCCTACTGAAATAAATACTGTCATACTCCGCATATACTTACAGAATCCACTCTTTCCACTTTTACTGTATGAAATTACATTTAACTTCTCCCTGATTTAGCACAAATTAAAATATGTATTCTCTATTAAATCCATGGTCACCTACAGATGCAAGAGGAGATTCTTAGGAACCAGTGAATCAGCGGGTGGAAATTAACCTGCAAGGTAGCTCTTCATTTTATGAAGCATCTGCTATCTGAGTAAGTATAGACTGTCTTTTTTGGTTGTACTGAATAGGTATTGTATTTTTCTTGTTACTGGGGAGATGCAAGCACTCAGTCAGCAATTCACAAATCAAAACTCTTCTATCATCTAAAAGCTGATGGCAAAGCTATATTTGAGGCTTTATTGAAGTAAAAATAACTTATCTGGAAAGCAAAAAGTATTTTGGCACCAAATTGTAGGTGAAAAAGTTTCATGGAATAAAAGTAAGTTTTAAAGTTGTAAAGTTTATTTAAAAGTGTAAAATAGTGTTCTTTTTAGATAAACAAACCTACCCAACTTAAAAATTTAAGTTGAAGTGCTTCTAAAATGTACCTTTTGGTTTTATTGTTTCATAATATTGTAAATTATCTAGTCAAGAGAGTTAATCCATGCAGTGAAGAGAAAGACCTAAAGAGGGCCTACAAGAAAGGTGAAGGACCTTGTGCAAGGGCATGTAGGTTTAGATGACATATTATGAAAAAATTTTCACTGTGAGGGTGGTGAGGCACTGAAGAAGGTGTGGGTGCCCCATTCCTGGAAGTGTTCAAACCCTTCCAGGTTTGCTGGGATTTGAGCAACCTCGTCTAGTGAAAGGGGGATGAAACTGGATATCTTTAAGGTCCCTTCAAATGCAAATCATTTTATGATCCCATGACCTTGGAGAAAAAAAGATAAAGCATATCATTGCATTCCATTTGATGTCTGAAAATTTTCAGGTCCACAGAATTTTGCAGCCAACATACAGAAGACAAACATAATAAAGCCATAAAGTACATGTAACATACAATCACTGCTGATTTTATCCTGTTATTTTTTTATAGAATGTGTTCGTTCTTAAATGTGGAAAATACTTAGAGTTATAGAGTAGAGGACCAGAATTACTCCAACAGTAGTAACTACTGGGTTCCAATGGATTACATTCATTATGACACCAGACAGAAGTAAAGGTAAATTTACTGAAGTGGTGTGATTTTATTTCCAAAAATGCACAAAAATTGAATAGAGAAAAAGAACAGTAAGCAACTTTCTGGGAAGGATAAAAAGCAAACTGGATGTAAACAGTAATATTCTCACTCTGTGTAAATAGGCAGATCAGAATTTATCCTGAAAGCAAATATTTTACATGGATACAATCTTCTCTTCTCTAAGTATCTAACAATTCTCAAGTATTAAAAATGTTTCCTTTCATGAGACTTCTGCATAGATAATCTTCTGCATAGATGATTGTGTTGATTGTGAAAAAGCAGTGATTTCAGCTGCTTTGAATTTGTGCAAAAGTTACCCTGAAAGAACAAAGTATATTGAACTAAAAAAAGTGTGTAATATTTGAGAGATAATTTTAATATTAAGAAGAAAACAGTTTTCAGAATCCACAGTGGCATGAGATATGTCATTAATGACAAACTGCAGTGAAAACATTAAGTACTTACCTATATTTCTATCAGTGACTTAATATTAATCTCTGTAGGAAATACAAAATACAGCTTTTCTTAATCAAAGGTGTTACATTATAAACAGATTAGTGTACTACACAACCTGCATTTATAATCACCATTTAACAGCAGTGCTCAAAAGATTGAATAGTTATGGTAACCCTTACATCTACTTTATATAAGTATGTTGGGACAGGGACAAAACCAGATTTAAATCTTTAAGTACACCTTGCTTTTTCTTAGAGAATTCACAATGTCCACAGGATTGTGCTTTCTATCAATGTATCTCCACAAAAGTGTTTGTAAAGAGATTTCTAAGACCCAGAAAGCAATATGTAAAATTCTTAGGCAGTAGCAAAACATCTTTAATAAATCTTTTATGGTTTTTAGCTAGCTGTCCATAAACCCTTGACTGAACTTACAATCTAAAGCAACAGAAGAAAGAGACTTTTAAGCACACTCAGCAAAAGAATCACTTAGACATCAGTGAAGAAAAGGCAACATAAAATATGTTTTTTTGTTTAGAACCAGAAAATAAGTAAGCGACTAAATTTTCCTATTAGCCTTTATGGGAAGTTTTATGTTCTGCATTGCCCAAATAAGGGTTGAATAATCTCTGTAAACTATTGTCAGAGGAAAAAGTATTGATTTCCTTTAATGTTGTGCCAATAGTATTTTCTAGTGCAAAATCTGTCCAAAAATGTTCTCATAGAAAAAATAAAATTGTGACTTTTTTCAGGGTTTCACATTGCAGGCTCTGGTTCAATGTTGGAATATTTTAGAAGGAAAAATTTAAATATTTTGAGAATAGCAAAATGAATGCTTCTATGATTTGAGAAGATACTTGTCCAAATAATTTTGATAAATCAAATTAAAGAAAAATAGCAAATGGAAAGCATATGTCTATCATAGAATCACTAAGGTTGGAAAATGAGGATCACCATGCCCACCAAATCATTTTGCCACATCAACTTGTTTATTTAAACTTCCAGGGATGGTGACTCCATCACTTCCCTGGGGAGCCTCTTCTAGTCCTTAATCACTCTTTCAGTGAAAATATTTTTTCCTAGTATTCAATCTGAACCTCCCCTGATGTCACTTAAGGTAGTTTACCCTTGTCCTATTGCTCATTATCTGGGAGAAGAGGTTGACCCCCATCTTGCTACAGTCTTCTGTCAGGTAGTTGTAGAGTGTCCACTGAACCTTCTTCTCTTAAGGGTAAGAAAACCCAGTTCCCCCAGCAGCTCCTCATGACTTATGTTCCAGACCCTTCACTAGCTCCATTGCCCTTATTTAGATTTGCTCCAGCACCTCAGTATCTTTCTTGTACTGAAAAGTCCAAAACTGAACACAGTACTTGAGGTGTGGCCTCACCAGGGCTGAATACAGAGGGTGATCACTCCCATGGTCCTGCTGACCGCACCACTTCTGGTGCAATCCAGGCTGACATGGGCATTCTTGGCCACCTGGGCAAATGCTGGCTCATGGTGGCTGTCGACCAGCACCCCCAAGTCCTTTTCCAACAAGCAGCCTTCCACCATTCTTCCCCAAGCCTGTAGTGATGCACTGGGTTGTTGTGACCCAAGTGCATAACCCGGCACTTCACCTTTTGCATGTATGTATCCATGGCCCTTCCTATATTTGATTGTTACTGTAAGTTCTCAAAAATCACATACTCTTATAAGATTATCTTTGGCTGTCTTCATATTTATGACGAAGTCAAAGTTAACACTATGGTCACCAGGATGTCTGTCACGACAGTTTCCAGTCCAACGTTTATTACAGAAAAGTGTGAACACAGTAAGTGTTACAGTTGCTAATTGTTACTCGGCCTTCCAGCTCATACCTACTTAATCCAGTCAGAGCTGGACTTTGTCTGGGAAGTGCTTTGGGATAGGCTCCACCTTGTGATGATGTACACTGATTCAGAACTTTCTGAAATGTATGTATGAGGACAGAGATGTCATGGGAACTGTCAAATAGAGAGAAATCATGGTTATTTAATATATGGTGAAAATATCCTTAAATGTTTGAGACAGTTACCTTTCTTTTGGATTGTGATGAGTAACGAAAGGTGGCAAGTTGTACAAAACAGAATATGGTGAAATGACTACAGTGAAGCATACATTTCAAAGGCGAATATGTCATTACTAGAGGCACTAGTTTTATCTGGTGAAGCAAAACATGACAAAAAAACCTATGGAGATTTACTTCAGGAAAAACTGAAATGAAATAGCTATGAAGACATCAAAATTAAGATATTGGTCTGACTCCAGAAATAACTGGGAGAAAGGCAATGACTTGCGAAATATAGGTCAGGCAGACTTAGTGGTTCTCACCAGTGTTAAACTTTGATGAATTGAAATCATCGTTTGGTCAGTGTTTTAACTATCTGCACATATTTCTTTCATATTAGTTGAACTATTCAAATGGTGGAATACTTGTTGGCTGAGAGCCTGAGGCGTTTTTCCCCCACAGGAGCTTCATTAAATCATTTCAGTGCACATGGAGAATTATTCCTTGCTTAGCAAATCCTGTTTTGAAAAGCCTAAGAAGGTAAAGTAAGTTTGCTGTTACTGTAATGTCCTTCAAGACAATATTTTTGAATACAGCTGACTGTTCTTATTTACAAAGCATTCTTCAAAATACACAGTTGCAGAGAAAGGGTTGGAATTATTCTTTACACCTGCAAGATTCACTTGCTTATGCAGTTCAAATATGCACAGTTCGTAATGTTCATATGTTATTCAAATTTAATATACTTTAACAGGAAGAGGGAATCAAAGATTTTTCCTTGGTTACAAAGAAATTGTTTCTTAAAGGGGGGAAAAAAAAGGAAAATGATGGACTAAAAAAAGAATCCTGATTTCTCTCTCATGTCAGGCCATGCCAATGCAGATTTACTTCACTGTCACTAGTCCTTCATTGCTTTCCCTCTAACCCTTCACCATTTTCTTTCTGACCTCTGTACTATTAGTCTTTTTTTACCTGACCAAACAAGAATACTGAAAAAACCCCCACACAGAGTAGGTCAAAATCAATGAACTGAGCCATAAGAGGTAGTGTTTGAGTCAGTTGAGGATTATCTGCTGTTATAAAACAGGGGTATATCAAAGGTCAAAACTCCTTTGGATGAAAATCACATGTAGCTAAAATAGTTATGATCTTACAGTAGCTCCTTTTAATTTTTAATTTTTTTTCTGCTTGCATATTCTGACTATAATACCTTTGGGAGTACAGTAAGGAGAAAGCAGTTTACTTTGTTCCCTTTCCTTTAGCGATCTGACAGGTCCTTCAACACATCCCTCACCACAGCTGTTCACCAGCATTTTAAATTCCATTTCTGGCTTTGGTGATTTTGGAAAGGGAAGGTGAAAAAGTTTTTAACCTGACTGACTTTTTTATCCTTTCTCTTAATGTTTAACACACACATGGCAGTTCCATCCTGTTCTTCTGTTGCGGGAGAGATAACAGTACCTAGCTATGCTGGCCACAAAGTCAGCAACTGAATGATCACTGTTCCCTTTTTTTCACTTTTATGGAATTATTGAATGACTTTGAGTAATTTTCCTGTCCTTGCTGTGACTCTGATTTTTTTTTTTTTTCAAGATGCTTATTTTTAAGCCAGGGCAAATCTCAAGAATATATACGTATCTTATATGAATGCATGGAGGCATGAAAACAGATATCAATCTATATTCATATATGTATCTGTAGATACACAGACATATATATGAACTCATGCATACACACATATAAAAACCTGTTATATTCATTATTAAATCCAAGGAACTATTATTATTACCTTCAATATGATTATTCATTCTCTTTTCCTTTGCAGGCTCCCCATGGTGCTGCCTGGCCATATTTGGCTATTATAAATCAATATTCCATTCCTCAGTAGTATTGATATTACATTGCAGTTAATTGTTCCCCAAATAATTTCCCAAGCTAAATTACAGTGTATTTTTAACCAATGCAATATAATAAAAAAAAGAAATACAAGCAAGTCTGTTTAATTCAAATCTACAGTGTGATAAGTAATGCATTTCTACACTGTCAATTTAACAAGGTGGGAAGTTATGAGGTGAAATTACCTATTAAGTCAATAATATAAGTGTTTTTTTCTTTTCTCCAAATGTTAGTTGACAGGGGTTTTTTTGAGCACCAGTAAAAACAGCAGCAATAAAACCTAGAGAACCCAAATTATACTAACCTTTTCTAAAGCTGTTGCTTTTTAATGCAAGGAAGAATCAACATGACCTTTTATACTGTCTTCTGAGGATACAAATTAGATAGCTCAGATTGTTTTTTACTGTAGTCTAATCTCTATTGAAGACAAATATTTCCTGCAGAAAGGGATGATTTACTTCATTTTGACTATTTTCTTCAAGAGAAATAAAGTCTTTTCTAATTTCTTTTCTAAAGAGTGATATTTGTGTGCAGTGTCTATATGAGGTATTAATGGTTTACCATCAGAAAAAAGAGTTAAAAGCATGTGGTCTGTTACAAAATCTAATTTACCTGCAACTCTCTCTCTAAAAGAGTAGATATTAAAAGTAGCATCATCAGATGCTCTAAATTAACAGTGAGGAACTAAAAGTCAATTATGATATTTTCAGGCATATGACTGTATGAACATTGTTATAAATGCATGTCAGGGAGAATAAGATTCACAGAACTTTCCTTGTGTCCAATAATTAAAAATTTAAGACTATACTGAACTTCTTATTTGTACTAAGGGAACAGCTATCCTTGATTATCAAAGAACACACTCAATTGACACAGCAGGAGTACAAAATATGTACCCAAGATTCATGGTGTCCCTCCTAGCTACTCCATGAGTAATGTAATACTGTCTCTCATGCATGATACTAGAATTGAATAGTCCAAGATACTTTCTCAATGTTAAGGCTTTCTTTAATAGTAACAGGAATAAAAAACTGCTCGTGCATAGAGTGATCAAGATTTTATAACTGGCAGAATTTCATGCTGTTTTTAAAGTACCACGTGTTCCATAATGTATAAGTACTGCCTTATGAGTGATAACCTTTAAAATGGTGCACTACAAATACCATATAGATTCCCAGATTCTGTATTCAGAGGTTTAAAATCCTGCTTTGCAGGATCTTAGACAATTTTTTTTCTCTTCCCTTTATCAATGAACAGATTCCTACATTCAAGCTGTTTTTGTAAAATTTTTCAGAAGTGACTAAAGAGAAAAGCTTCCTTTGTTTTGAAGAACAGATTTACTGGTACTTACAATTTCTTCTTTTTTACTGACACCTTTTTCTCTCTAAAGAAATTGCAGGTTTCATTGTTTTGTCCCTTTGTATCTGAGAGAAAAATATCCTATAATCATAATTTTGGTTTGTTTTCATTCAGGTTGCTAATTAATGACATGCAGGCAAACACATGCCTCCTTTGCATTCACCTCAATGACTGAATGACATATTTCATATTAGTCCTTTGTACTTATTTAACAATTTTTAACTTAAATATTTTTAATATTCTATCATGTATGGAGGATAAGGGGTAAGACCCTGAGCTAAACACACTTTCATTATCTACAGAGACACTTTGTGATTTTCAGTAATTTTCTTGAGGTAAGATTTATCTCAGTTAACTTTAGACTATTAAATTCAATCAATGGAGACAGTGGACAAGATCCAGGAGGCAATATTCCCTGTAATAATTAATGACCTAAAATAGGAAAGAGGATTCTTGTATGAAGGTCCAGACTGAACTTCCACATGACTTAAGTTGAGGTAGATGTGTCTCATTTTTCAGTTTAGCTTCTTTTGGTTTTGGGTTTTTTTTGTTTATTTGTTTTTTGTGGTTTTTTGTTTTGGTTTTTTTTGTGGTTTTTATTGTTACTGTTGTTTTGTTTTGTTTTGTTTTGTTTTGTTTTTAAGCAATACAAATATCAATCGAGAGAAATAATATTTCCCCAGCTTGGAATCAAAAGATCAGAGGGATATTTTGAAGAGATTAATGACATGTTTTAGCTCTTCATCTGTAAAATGGTGTTATTTTTCCCAAATAGTACAACGAAATCATAAATGAAAATTCATAGTAATTATTAGGCAATGAGAATTTCAGTAGGAAAATACGCAAAATCACCTTGACATACATACTCAAAATTATTTTAAAATTATTTGAGTTTATTTTTAAACACCTTTTAATTAACTATCCTACTACCTTCCATTTCGTATTTGCAGTAAGATTTTAACATCAAGTATGGTTTACATTAAAATATTTTCTTTAAATAATAAAAGTGTATAATGCCACTAGTTCTTATTCCTGTATCTTTCTTCAGAACATAATCTAAATTTTTTACTAGATAAATTCACTGCTGTGATGTCATATCTTAACATTTTTTTTAGCTTTTTTTTTTTTTTTGTAGGTTACTTTTCTTATGAAAATTTTCTATGATGCTAGTGTAAATAAGTGATTCAATTTTTTCTGGGAAAAATATATAAAAATCATAATGATCACCCAGTTTTATGCTTGAATCATCTAGTGACATATTTCTCATGGTTACATGAGTTATGCTACAGGAACAACCAAACTGACATTATGGTTCAAATCCAAGGTGAAGCAGAAAGCTGGATATTTTAATTGAAGGGTTTTTTTAAAAAAAGCAAAAGAACAGTATTTTTATAAAATCAGAACTGAAAGACAGTGGTGGATTCTTCTCTTCAGCTTACTTAACTGGGTTGTATCTCCCATCTAGAAAGTTTTCAAAACTTTGTGAATATGTTCTGACAAAATACATTCAGAAAGTTACTGAATGATTTGTCAGACCCCTCTCTTTAGCTTTGCCGTATGTAATATATCTTTACTGTATGATTAAATGGCATTATATAACATTATTTTATTGAAGAAAATTTTATATTGCATCTAGGTCTTTTGGTTGATTTTTTTTTTTCTTTTTGTGGGTTATTCTATTTGTTTTTAATTTTTCATTCAGCACTCAACATAATCTGGCCTTTTTTTTTAATAGAAGCTCTCTATACAGCTTTAAGTTAAAAAAGCAGGAATCAACAAAATACAAAGCATTAATCTTACATCCGGAATTGTGATAGAAGGTTCAAAACCTGGAAAAAAAGTCCCACAACACAAAAAAAGTAAAACTACTATCATCTATATATTGCTACATTTAAGTGAAAGAACTTTAAATGATAACTCACATAGTTCCATTTAGCCTTTTTTTGTGTTTGCCATAACTCATCCTGCTGTAAGAAACACATGTGAAAAAAAGGACAGCAAGCAAATAACCATGAGGCATATCATGTGATTCTAATGTAAAATTATATTAGATATTAGAAAATATTAAGGATTTTAATTGCATTCAGTTCAAAGACCATATATAAAATTTTATTTCCCTTAATATTGTGAGAATATTCTGGTCTTTGACAAGAACATAGTACATAAGATTTTTAAGATGCAACAATGTTTATCACTGTGCATCTGGAACTTCATTGTTTGGTAAAATTGTTTTTCTGTTATTCCTTCAGTTTTGCTGGAAAGTTCATCAATTTTTTAATATACATCTGTTCAGCAAATTCAGTAACTGACTGTAAATGCAAGCCCATTGCTTTTGCAGACATACCTATAAACAGGTATTATTAAAACTATGTACTAAATTTTCCATTAATAGACTGTGATGGAATGTGGAATGTGAGAGCATCTGCTTCATTTAGGTTATCAGAACAAGATCCCTTTCCAGTTCAATGGGAGTCAAAATGATGAATGAAACAGACAGAGACACCAATCTGACAGACAAGTGACAAGGGGACTGAAGACTAAAGCTCTTGAAATGGTAATTGATGGCCCATTAAGAAACTCCAGGCTTAACTTTGGAGACTGTCAATCTGGAGTTTGTAGCTGTCAAGAACAGGGAGGCAAGAGAACATAAGTATAGGGATATTTGAGGGGGACTGTGGTACACTGCAAGATTTACTAAGGAATGTTTAAGAAAGGTCAAAGGGAGAGAAAAAGGAGGGACCAGAGACTTAAAAAAGGAGGAGTGCATGATAAGAAGAGGGGTAAGAGGAGCCAGTTGTATGTATGCAAGTCACCACCACATTTGTCCGATCAAGCCCTATGCCTAATCATCACTGTCTATCCTGTCTCCTTATGAAATCTTTTCTAAACTATCTTTGTAATCTCACCATTTGTCTTGTGTGTGAGTGCTCAGACTGCAACTAGAGAGACTGTTGATGAACTCAGAGCTTGCAGCTGGAATGACACCAGGTCTGACAGGGTCTGTGTGTCCATGGTGCGAGCAACTGGATTGGGACAGTGGCTCACAGAGCCTGTGTGCCTGGGTGTCAGCAGGTGTGAGGAGAGGATGGTGCATTTTTCTTAAACATGGGAGGTGTGAGAGGTGGGAATGCATCTAATTAACTAGCAAACTTCAAGCTGTCCCAGACAACATAAGAGGACCCGGGTCCAGGCAGAGATATCAGGCAGGGAGGGGGTGCATGGAAAGATGCGCAAAGGTGGGGTACCTTTGAACTGAGTGTGTGTTTGCTAGTGAACATCAGTCTAGATCAGCCACTGAGCAGGACACCTATGCAGTGAGTTAGAGGGCTCAAGATCTAGGCAGAGGTATTGGACAGGGGAATTGTTCTGATGCTTTAGGGATACATGAGCATGTGAACATGCTTTTGAACCCAGAGGAAGAGTGGGGGTGTGTGTGTATTTTCACTAGTGAACTTCAGTACTCATCAACTGGAAAGGAGAAAAGGTAATTGGCTATTTGTAGTTATGTTTTAGGGACTTCTTTATCTATACTTGTGTTTTCTGTGAGTCCTGGTGGTGCCATATGTGGGGATTGTTAAAGACAGTGCCCTGTCCAGTGTTGTCATTGCAGCCAGCCATGTCAGTGTTCCCTGTGTCTCTGGGATACATGCTCAGACTCACTGCCTCCAAATGGAAAAGCAGCAGCTGCATGCATCAGCTTGGGAAAAACAACTCCCAAGCCTCCAGGGCAGCAGGCTGAACTCCAGCAGCCAGGACAGAGAAACACCTGGGCCCCTGAGCCTGCCAGACTCAGAGTCCTTGTAACATGCTTTAGCAGAAATATTGTTTCAGCCTCACATCTATTACAAATGCCTAAAATACTCCTATATGGCAGAGACACTATGGTTTGATTTCACAATCAGTATTCTAAGGAAATATCCACCTGTTCTCTTATTTGTTGAAATTAAAAGCTATTCACAAAAATCATTTATGTAAAACTTTTTTAATTAAGTATTTTGCATTCCCTTATGACATGGTAGTCACACTTGATAGAAGACAGACGCTGAATAAGCATAATCTTTTCTAATAATTTCAATATATTCTGCTAAGTATTACTGATGATTAAATTATACTGTCTGACATGTTTTGTGAAGGCATATTGTAAAAGTGAGTGTTGCACTGGAATAAATTATTGAAAGATGTATGCCATTAGGCATTCATCATGCATGAAGGAAGTGTTTCTGGATATCATGTTAATCCAGGTCAAGGAAGGACAATGAAGGTCAAGGAGGCAGAGCCTTGAAAGCTTTTTAAGATATGAAGTATTACGGGGAGGGTCAATAGGGTTTACAAAGTGAGAAATGACAGTAGAGTGTTTTCTGAACAAGATACAATCACAAGACCTTTGCAGAAAGAAGGCTAAATTGCTCTTTACAGACATAAATCATTGTAATATTCTTGACAATTCTTACTATAATTGTTATATTGCACTTACTTGCTGCTTTCTCTATGAAGCAGCGAGAAAGGATATTCTGTGGTGATTCTGGAATGAAGCACTAATGTCATTCCACAGAGAACAGAAAGTAGAAAATGACTACTCTGAAGGGTTATGAAAAAAGCACCATAGGGCATACATATTTCCATAATCAAAATAGATGAATATTATCTCCTCCTCTAAGAGACATATTTTTTTCCTTTTTCTTATTATGCATATTTCAAGCCAAGATTGTGGATGTGATGAATGTGATTCCAAAAATCTTCAAGAAAAACGTACTTAGAGTACCTACCAAGTATTCTAGTATCATGTTATTTTCAAGCAATGTAAAAAAAGTTTTAAAACATAAATTGAAAGACTTTTTTTGATGATCAATCTAGTCCAAGATTCTAGCACAGCTAATATGAACTTATTTTCATTTCCATACAGATCAAAGTTATGTGTCCCCCATATATAAAAATAACACTATAAAAAGACACTAAATTTAAAGACGTGAAGAACAAGCCATGCCACGTATTAGGTAGATGCACTTAAAACTGAATAAAATAATGATAAATTTTTAAGAAAAATAACTTTCTAAGAGTGTAAGGTAGTTTTTTAATTACCATGGTTTTAATATATTACTTATTTATTTTTATCATAGATTAGACAAATAGTAAATCAAATAGGAACAAAATATATAGCACATAAGACACAAAGACAATGTAACTTCCTCATTCTCTCATAATAAGAAAAACAGCTAAGAACATGCAAAATACTGATAATTGGTTACACTGGCTTTTCTTTATAACTTTTCCTAGCAAAAGCATTTGACTTTTAATGGTAGTATTTGGCATATGTCTAAAGAAATAAAGAAGAGTAATTTGCATTTTGAACTGCATTATTCAGTTGAAGAAATGAGTCAGCTGTATCATTCAGAAATGAGAAGGATATCCATTTTCTCATAAAATTATCTTACACCAAATCATTGTGGATATTTACAATGAGGTAAAAATTATTGCTGTTCACAGGGACATTGGAAAGGTACCATGTTAAGATCTATATTTTGACTCATTTTAAGCATCTTTTAAGGGTATGGTATAAGGAATTCATATGTAGACTTCACATAATGATTATTATTAAGTACCAATATAGCCATTTAAAATTGAAATATAAGAGAATATTGTGTTGACTAGAGAAATAAAACTGAATTTTCTGAATTCATAATACATTTCTTTTTTCTTCATTGTAAATTTTTGCAGCTGTCTTAAAGACGCAATGCTTTTTTTTTTTTTTGGAAAGTTGGTGTCACACAATTACTGCTCCATTTTTTGGTAATAAATATGATTGTATTTTAATTTGTGGTTTCTCTGCTCACTCAGCATTTTCCTTTTTGGTAACTTAGTGAAAGAACATATTATAACCATTGATATTTAACACACATAAGTTTAAAAGGGTTTGGAGGTTTTGGTAGGTTGGATTTTCTTTTGTAAGAGCTGATCTTACAAGGGCTTTAGGTCCTCTACATGAAGTATGGAGAACTTCTTATAAAGCTCCCCCAGGTAGAGGGATAAGGGGAGGAGGTTTGGAGCTGTTTATTCCACACCACACCCATTACCATGACGGGGACAGTTTTCAGTGGGGAACACTGAGCTCTGGAAGAAGGACTTTCTTACCCACTCACAGAAGGGATCGGTTTTGTCCCCTTTACAAACTGCAGGTGGAAACGGAGGCATTCTCTTTTTTTTTTGCTGGTCTCAATATGGAGAGGAAGTCTCCCACAAATCTCCAGCCTCTGTCTGACCTCGCCATGACCACTGAGTGCCCCTGCCAGGTGACATGGACTGAGCAGCTCAGTAACATAGCTCCTTTTGAATGAAATAGTCTTCCAGGTTTTGCTGTGCCCCTGTTTTCCATTGTTTTCTGGCTGGGTGAGGGCCAGAAACTCATTAGTCACACTGTTTGCTTTGTTTTCTTGAGCCATGTGATCCCATGTGAGAGCCCCCTGCCATCTTGCCTTTGTTCTCAGGGGGCCCATGTGGCACAGAGGGTGGGAATGGTCACCAGCCTGTCTTTGTCCTAGGGGACCAGGTGACAACTTTTGGTGGTGAATGCCCTTTTTGTGGGTAAATCATTCACTATTTTGTACAATCTTTTATTAAAAGTGTTGTGGTTTTTGTGATTTCTTCAGTAAATTGTGACTCAAATTTACAATCTCTCCCAGTATTTTTCCTCTATTATTGAAAGGGGGTGGTTTGAGTGGGCTTAATTTTCTTGCTCAGTTTTAAAACTAGTGCAAAGGCAAAGGGTACAAAAGGAAAAATTCATCTTATATTATGATTTTTGGTGGGGTTTTTTGGTTGTCGTTGTTTGTTATTTGTTTGGGGTTTTGTTTGTTTTTACAGAAACATTTCCCTGCATACGCACAAACCACAACTACATTTTTTTTTTTGAGTAACAAGTACCAGTTATACCACTAAAGATTATCTCACAGCTGTAATGCATTATGGGTATAATAGTCTGATTAAGTTAACCTTGGCAGGATGGTGTTTTAGCGAATATGAGAAGAGTTGGAAACAACCTAATAGTAGTCCTTCGATCTGTGTCATTAGTGAGACAGTTTAGAAATACAAAAATTCATCCCAAAAACTCCATCTTTTTCAATATGTTTCTGCAGTGGAGGAGTAATAAACTTGACATTTTAAACTCTAAATAAGAAGAGAATGCTATTTTTTTCTTTTCATGTCAAAAGTTTCTATAAAGAAATAATATTAGACACATTCTAATAATTCCTTGTGAAAACACAGGAAAATGCTTGCCAATTTTGTCTTAATTTGGTTTTTCACTCATATGAGATTAATGTAGAAATGCATTACTTTGATGTAATAATATATTACGCCAAATGAAAAGTTGAAACAGCATATTTTGAAAAAAATTAAGTGAAGCAAGGATCTGAAACAAATAATTTCAGTCTTTTCACTATTTTAAAAATAAATACATTTGTGTTAAGTGTTACTTTATTAAGAAAATGAGAGTTATTGATCAAATTAATTATGCAATAATCTCAATGATTTCTTCTCAGTTTTACGTAGTTCACTGGACATTGTAGTAGAATTGTTTGCTTTCCATAACAATTGTACCAAAGGACACATCTCTGTCTATTTCAATACAGCAGTTACAACAGGACAGAGTACTCAAGGTACAGCTGTAGAGCATATATGTAATAGAGAAAAAATTTCACACAATGGCCTTTGACATGACAGAAGGACAGCATGATTTGGCCTTCATTTTTTTTACCCTTCAAGAGTGCTTACAATTCATTCAGTGTGTTTAAACAGTTCAAATTTTTCCTTTCACTATTCAAAATCCTGTATTATAAAAGGATTTCTCAGAAACAAGGTCTCAAAAATATTTTCACAGCATATTTCAGTCCCTCTGGTCTCTTCCTCTTTCATCTGTTGTGTTCTGTGTGACAGAACCATCAAAAATTGAAAAGCTCTGGTGGATATTCTCGATGTTATATTTTTCCATTACATAATTCTTCTAAAAATTCTCAAAAAGAATCAGACAGTATGAAGGAGGAAATGTCTTTAGTGGATCTATATATGATTACTTGTTTCGTATAGTTTTGGTACGCCCGCTTAAACTACTCTTTATATGTGACTAAATAAATAAAAAAGATAATTATTAACATTTTTGAGGGGGAGGGCTTTTTGGTATTCAAAGGTGCTCAGTGGAGTCTAAAAATGTATTAAAAGGACCACCATATTGCTAAAAAGTACCAAAAATCTAAATACTAGGTACCTTTATCAAGAAATGCAAAATAATTAGTTTAACATCTATTAGAATTATGGAAAATGAACTTAGAGCTCTAGTTTGTTTTAAATATTTAACAAATAACTGCTAAATCACAACTTGTTTATTTTTTAATAACTAAGTATTTAATATAAGCAAATTACCTATGCAAATGGAAACACTTGATCAATATTTCAATAAAAATAAAAATTATTTTTTATTAAAGTGAATTAAATTTTGTCTCAAAATTGAGGAGGAACATTTTGAGTCACATTAATGTGATTTGAGACATAGCAGTGTTTCTCAGCTCTCCTCTCTTTGAGTTTCTGTGTAGCTGTATTTTGAAAACTAGAAATAACTCAAAATGTTTTATACGAGGAGAATGTTGATACCTTTGTTTTGTCCTAAACAAATAAAAGAAATTTCCCCAAACAAGAATATTGTGAAAATTGTTTTTTTATTTTGTGAATTGAACTTTATTCACTTGCCAAATATACTAAAAAGGGTTTACATAACTCAGTGATCAACTACTATCCATTTTGCAGAATTTTTTGTTCCGATTTTGTGGCTTCTAGTTTAAGAAGTATCAGTATCTTTAAGAGTCTAATTTATTCCTTCGATTATACATAATCATTTACTTTGCCAAGAAATGCACTTTCTTTTGTAATTAAACGAATGGGTAGGCTTTTCTGATCTCAAGTATGCATATATCAAGAAAATTTTCAAGTGACATATGAAATTATCTAATCAGTTCAGATCAAGTTTTAGGTTGATGCTCTTGGTCCATGAAGATCTGTTCAGTTTTTACTACATTTTTTTTCAACTTCACTCCCATTATGTAATTTGATCTGCTTTCCTTAGTAGAATATAGTTTATTCAGAGAAGGAATGATATGTTGTAACAACTCCAGGGATAGGACATTCACAACTTCTCTGGGCAAACTCTTCCAGTGTCTCATCACCCTCACAGTAAAAAATTTCTTCATGATATCTAATCTGAACCCACCCTTGTCTTATCACTACATACCATTGCAAAAAGTTTGTCTCCAGCTTTCTCATAGGACCCTGTCAGATACTGGAAGAACTCAACGAGGCCTTTCTGGATCCTTCTCTTCTCCAGGATGAACAACTCCAACTCTGTCAGCCTTTCCTCATAGGAGAGGTGCTCCATCCGTATTTAAGTGTCTAATTCCTGGTTTGCATCCCACTGGAAATTGGTGTCTTAAGTTCCCTGGAAAGTAGAACAGGTTGGGTAGATGAAAACCTCTGTCTTTGTGAACTTTACCTGGTATGGCTGACAAATGTGGCCAGACCGCAGAAAAAGAAATTTACCATCTGTCAGTAAAGTACATTCTAATGTTTAAATTTCTACTCTATGACCGTACACGTTTTCCCCTATTAGGAGTTATAGTCCATAAACATTAACTTCTCTGAGGTTTTAAAGATTAATTTCTAACTTAATTCCTTTTAAGATTATCCCTTAAAATACCCATATGTTTTCTCTGAAATCAATACTTTTTGTTTTCTTTTTGTTTAATTATCTAATGCTGCAGTAGTGTAAAAGAAGAAAATAAGTGTATTCTTTCATTAAAGACAATTCATACAAATTAAGCGGTCTCACAATGGCTGATGTTACTACACTTATTCTCTTCTTGCTTCTAGCTCTTAAACTTAACACACTATTTCAGTTTAGATAATTCTTAAAGGAGTGTTACCCAGACTAAATAGAATAGAATGTTTGACTCAGTCTGTTACTCATTAAATAAAAACACCCTGTGAAGTCTGAATTTTGAAAGATGCACAGAGTAAGGTTTCTTAGATTTTTTTAAACTATCTCAGAATCTCTTCCATAATATTAACACTTTTTTGATTTCCCAATTTTAAATACAATAGCTGAAGCCATATTAGATAAAAGAATATCTTATACTGGATTAATTTGTTTAAAGATAAGAGACTGAAGAAAATTTCAGTTTTTGGAACTATATTAAAAAGAGGTGTTTCTAAAGTAAATTTTTCCTTAAAAAAACCCTAAAACCCTTTATTATATTGATCAGTCTAACAAGTCATCACTCCTTTCAGAATAGGTGGGGTTTGTTTCCCAAAAAAATGAAGAAATGTTATTCCACCTTGCCATCAGGTGCCACTCTAGAAGCTTATGGGTTTCACACAGGTTCTGTGTCATGTCTAAGAGAACAGTGAGGATGTCTAAAATCTCAAGGTATCTCAGCTGAAACTAAAAGCTTGTCTTTAAGCAACAGAATTATTTTATTCAGTATTTTATGTATTTTTAGTCACTTATTATACATGGAATACTCAGAATTCCAGTTCTTGTTTCTGAAGTATTTAGAAATGTAAACAATTCTTATCCATGTAACTCCGTTAAAAATACACCTTTTTTCTTTTCAAACTAAAAAATTTTATTGTTTCAGGTACTTGTTTCATTTAGAAAGGAAATTCTTGTTCTAATTCATCTAGTCCTAAAGTAAGCTTCCTATGAACTCTCTTGTCTAACATCAGTCTGGACAAAAAGGAGTATTAACATTTCTACAGACTTTCTCTTACACTAAACACGGATCAACTAGTTGAACTGCCTGACTTAAGGCCTGACCAAAAGTTGTCCAAATGCCTCTTAAACACTGATAAGCCTGAGGCATTGACCATCTCTTTAGGAAACCCATTCCATTGTTTGACCACCTTCTCCTGTCCTAATAAGCATTACTTGAGAATTCCTGAAAACGAGAATGTTTTTTTAACCCCAGTGTTGTTATTCAGCCTCCTGCCTCCCTAGCCTTAAAATCCTTTTTGACTGCATTCAGGAGGCAGATCTTAAAATGTGACTTACAGTCCCTTAGAGCCACCTGGTCTACCGGAAGGTGTTCCTGCCCATGGCAGGGGATTAGAATGAGATGGTCTTTAAGGTTCCTTCCAACCCAGATCGTTCTGTGTAGAAAGTTTAAACTGTGGGGTAGTTCTTAGTTTTTGTCAGTGAGAAAATTAATTAAATACACTATACATAGCAAATAGTTAAATTCCTTGCACATATTTAGAGGTATTTTCATCAGGAGAGAAAACATTTAATTTGAGTGTAATGATTAGGATCCATGTATTCTATTAAAGCTTCCTTATTTTTGTATCCTCTGTCCTTTGAACTGATAACTGTTGCTAGTCACACTGAATAAGCTAATTATTGCACACTTATGTTTCTGTTTAAACACATCTGCTCTGACTGGAATTACAGAAGAAATACACTTATGACACTCTATTGATTGGTGAGCCATTAAGGTTCCAATTCAAGAAACATCTGCTAGTTACTCAGCCTCAGGTGTCTTGCTTGATTAGGTATTAATTCTTAAATTGATGCCAGATTCTCATTAACCTCCACATGAATAAAGATAAGGCCTAAATTTACCAGTTCTGTAACACAAATGTTAAATGTGCTATAACTGGCCTCTTTCTTAAGATAATTATTAGATGGGAAGGATCACTGAGAGCAACTCCTGACCCTGCTCAGGACAACCCCAAGAGCCACACCAAGTTGTTATGACCTGTCTCTTAGGTAGGGTAACTGAGGTTGTTGTTAATAGATCCCTTGGGATGAATTAAAGTGAAACAACACTGAATGACCAATGTATATATAAGGCAGGTTTATTTTAAAACAACTTCGTTGTAGCAGAAAGGAGGTATGTAGCTGGTTTTGTTCTTTTCTATAAAAATATCACAGAGAAAATATATAAGGAAAAGATAGAAAGAGAAGTACAAGAGAAGATAGTAGAATGGAAAGATATCACCTCCTGTGGATCCACTGATGATACTTGATCTTTGCTATTTTAATGCCTGTGTGCAGAGTGGTGGTTGCAATCTTAATCCATTGAGGATGGGGCATGTTCAACAAAGAGTTTGTCAAGTTATATACATTTAGTCTTATGTGGGAACATCCTGATATCTCCACTGGAGGGGAGTTTTACACTGTCAGATGCAGTTGTGTCTTATCTGAAGGGAGGAGATTAGCATGATAAAGAGCATTACCCCATCCCTGCAGGATCTGCTTCTTATCAGCCTTTTCCCTTATGTGGAATGAAAACACTTTGTTTAAGACAGCCACCCCTGGTTATCAGGGAAATGATAGATGCAGGGCTCCACCAGCCCATCCAAGCAAAGTAATGTGCCTCATAATGTTGTGTCAATACTGCTTGAACTCTGACAGGACTGGTGACAACTTCCTTGTGGAGCCTGTTCAAGTGCCCAATCACCCTCTGGATGAAGAACCTTTTCATAATCAAGCTAAATCTCCCCTAACATAGCTTCCTCTTCTTCTCTCAAGTCCTAAAATTGGTCACCAGAGAGAAAAGATCAGTGTCTGCATCCCCACTTCCCCTCATGAGGAAACTGTAGACTGAAATGAGGTCTTTCCTCGATCTCCTCTTCTTTAGGCTGAACAAACCAAGCTGCTCATCAAAAGGCTTCCCCTCTTTGTATCAAATTCTTTTCAATTTAAGTATAAATAATTTTACAAAGCTTGTTTTAGTATTAAACATAGTAAAAAAGTACTTTCCTATAAAGAAAATGCAGTTGGTCTCATTAAATTAAGATGATCTTGTTAATAATTGGTCAGTTGTTCTAAAAGTGTGGACTTTTTCCACAAAAAAAAGTGAAAACGTGAGAATAGCAAGGCATTATCTCACTTATGGTGTTATTTGGAACAGAAATATAGTTTCATGAAGCATTTGAACCAACTGTCAAAAAAAATATGTGTGTATAGTATAGTTTTCAATTAATACTCCTCATGCTGTGGTTCTGCAGCTTGATTAGCACTGGAACAATTTCACTAGTGCAAATTGACTGGAAAAGTTTAATATACATTTTACTCTTCCTTTCTCTAGACCCAGTAACAGGTATGCTAAGCTCAAGTTTACATCTTTGTTTGAGTCTGTTAACTAAAATATTCTCACAAGTTGTGTCTCACTAGTAGGTTTGCATCTTGGCGTTTTCTCTGGTCCGTGCTGCCAGAGATCCACAGGCTGATGTCATCTGTCTCTCATTTAGGAAACCAAGGTAAACATGAATGGTAATTAAGTTCAATATAGAAAGATGGACTCCAAGCTGGGTCTGTACAGGCTCTCAGGTCCAAAGAGTAAAACCCGATTTATAGGATTGTTAGATGTGGATTAAGATCTTGGTTTCATTGGTGGTGGTGCTAGGTTAAGAACTGGACTTGACTATCTTAGAGGTCTTTTCCAATCTAAATTATTATATGATAATATCAGTCAAAACCAGAACTTTTTTGTTTCACAAAAATTTATAGCTGAAGAAAAGGCACAACAAATGTCAACATATAAATGGGAGAATGCAGCGGAATAACACTGTGTGGTGGATTCATCTTGGCCTATTGCACCAGGCTTGGACTAAATGATCTTTAAAAGTCCCTTCCAACTAAACCAGTCCATCTTCTGTACCTGGCCCTGATTGATTAAGTGGAAGCAGAATAAATAATCTCCAGAGGTCCCTCCTAACCTCAATATCCTGTAATTCTATGAAGAATAATTTATTACCAAATAAAAACAAAGCAGGAGTGTTAAAAACCAATGAAACAGGTCCCTACTTCCCCTACATTTTTGCCAACATTCAACTTTACTCCTTCATTCCTAACTTTTCTACTCTTCCCTGGTCACAGTCTCTGCCAAGAATGGTACAGGGAAGATGGTAGGTGGAGGGCTGAGGGGTAAGGATAACTGCTGCAGGGTGGATCCTTCCCATATGTTGGAGATCTTCAGGAAAAAGATCTCCCCCTGCATGGGATCTCTGTGGGCCATGATCCCTGTCAGGTAATATTCAACTGCTCCACCATGGACTGCAGGGAATATCTGTTCTGCCACAGGGATCTCTACCTTCCCTTGCTTCTTGTCTGAGCTTGATGTCCATTGCAGAACTACTTGTCTCTGGCATGGGGCAGCCCTGGTCTCTTCTCACTGAAGTCACCTCTGCAGCCCTCCGAGGACAGTGCCTTGCCATGGGACACCCAATGCAGTGTTGTATCCAGTAGCGTTAGTGACGTTCTTACAGAAAGAAAAATGTGATCCAGAACTCTTAGATCTCCCTCTGGAATTTTTCAGAACAATTACTACTACCATTATTAATATTTTAATCACATTAATATTGAAAATATATTTTTCTCTTGTTTGTTAGGATTTAAAATAGTGATATGCAATTACTAGAACGTGTAAGAAATGGAAAGTAGAACAGTCTTGAAACTAAAGATAAGGAACTTAGAAATTTTCTCTCAAATCAAACAAAAAGGAATGCAAAAATACTCTGTGACAAAAAAGATATCTTTAAGTACTCTGAAAAGTCTAATTGTTTATATTTCCTAATCATTCTAAAACATGCCTTTGCACAACTTTCATTCCACTTACTCACTGCTGAGTTTCAAAATCCTTTAGTGTCAGTAAACAGATAGGATATCCCAAGAAACCAAAAGCATCTGCATTACAGAAAATCCTTATAGATAATAATAGTCTCTACCTTTTTCTTGAAGACTGTGAATATCTGAATATCTTGACTCTAAAGTTACATGGAGGAAAATGATTGTGGTTTTATGGTTTCTTCACACTAAGGTTTTGTTCAGTGGTGTTTTGAACAAAGAAAAGAACGTATATTATTTTTTAATAAAAATTGTACTTTATAAGAGTATAATAAGCTGTAATTTCAAGTGTTAAGGTTTCAAACAAAAATATCCAAAGTGTTAATTAAGGTTGTCTGTGAGAACAAGTCATAGTTAATTTCTTTAAAGTTGTATCATACTAAGCAGACGTATCAAAACAGAGAGTAATTGCAAATACTTTAGTCACTACTTCCATTTTTAATTTTGTTCATTTCAACCACTTGAAACTCAAAACTGTTTGAAGAACAAAAGGGTTCTTTTAAAATGGCACTTTGATGTACACCCATCAAAAAAGCTTGAGAGAAGAAAGACATGAAGACAGAGGTAGGAAATGAGTGACTAAAGTGTAGGAAATACGTGGGTAAAATGCATTGAGATTTTTTTGCCAGTGCTTGTTCTTGTTGCATTTTTGCTATTGCTCAGTCCAAGTCCTGTCCATTGTTTTCACTGATAGTCCCTTCCTCTTGGTTGCATGATAGTGTTTCCTTGCAGTAGAGTTCTACAGCTAGAAATCTGCATCCCATTCTTGTTTAAAATCACAATAATAAACCCAAAAATCTTTTTGTTCCTTGCCTAAGTCTCTTCTGTCTCAGTGCTTGGAATAATTCTACAATACACGTTTCAACACATACCAAATCCCTGTGCAATTTTATCTGAGATGGATTCAATTCACCTCCAAAGACAATATTTATTAGTTCTCCAGACAAATTAAAAGACACTGATGGTTACATGAAGTCCCATTTTATATCTTAACATATCTCCATAAGGGACATTCATGTCTGTAACTTCATTATCTGCCTACATTTCTCTAATATAAACAATGACTATCAATTAAAATGAGATTGAAGTGAGGCTTGGGGCAAGTATAATTTTCTTTTAATGCACATTTGAAACATCATTGCAAAAGGAAATGGTTGTGTTTTAATGGCTTGTCCTTTGAAGTTAAGGAGATACAAATCTGGGACTCAGTTCAGCTGCTTTGCAGCAATTCTTCCACAGTACAAGGCTGGAAAGAAATGAACTGCACCTTTGAGAGAATTTCACTGCATAGCCACAATCCCCAAGGATATTAAAACCTCTGTAGCAGTTCCAGTAAGTTCATTTTTCTAAGTGAAGGGGATATAACCTGAAGTCCCATATGCCATGGATATTCTGCTTATAGCTGCTTATAATGTCAGCTGATCTACATTACAGAAGTGTGAAAAATCTAGAAAATATTTGTCATTTAATTCATTTAGCATTTAAAAATCATTGAAGAGAGCTGAAGAGAGGAAATGAAAATAAAAAGTCACTTTAGAAGTGAAAACAAATAAAACAGACATAGCTGAGAGATCTTACTGTGACTAAGTCACAAAAAATTATATAATGTAATAGTCTGAGGTTTTTAAATATCTTTGGTCATTCTGTGATGTCCTTGAATTTATCTAGGAATATGAATAGAAACACTGGGTAATAATTACCTATTTTGAATCCATATGGATTTCTTCCAAACTCTTCTCCTAATATATTCTACATTGAAACTCTAGGGGAATGCAATCAAAGGCAGTAAATGAACTTACTTTGAGGCTCTCTAAGGCATTCTCAACTCGCCATCAAACTATTACTGTAACAAATTATATTTGTGAACTCTGCAAAAAGACCTTTTGCGTTAGATTCCTTTATACACGTTTCATCTAAAAGGGAAATCTGCTGCAAAACAGGAGACAGACAATAAAATGTTTTTCTGAAAATAAGGGTTAAATTTGAAGTATTTAATGTCAGACTACTTATTGCTATTTATTCACATAATTTTTATAAGTCACTTCTAATTTCTTTCATGGAAACCCCAAAATTAAAGTTTTCGGAGCCAGAAGAAAAGACAAATGCTATTCGTGATTCAAATCTCTGGGATGATCTCTGCGATGAAAAGATTTAAAGTGTTAAAATAAACAATGAACTAAGGTAAAATAAGTCAAGAAGCAGAGAAAGTTGCTCTTTATAATTATATTCCTTTAGCATGTTTGGTTCAAAAAAAAAAAGCTCCATTTCAAAGCCCAAAATAGCAGTAATATAGCAAAGGAAAATCCCTGTCAAAAAAGTGAATATTCTATTGAATTTTTTTTTGATTGTGGGGTTTTTTGGGGGGATTTTTTTGTTTGTTTGTTTTTTTTGTGTCTCTAACTTAAAAAATTCATAAAAACAATTGTGTTTTTCAAAAGTAACGTAGGAATACTCTCAATTTAATGATCTTTCTGCTCCAAAATGGTTTTGAAGTACCAGTGAAAGGAGTTGAGTTGGGGAAAATATAATCAATTTAAGGCATAATAACTTTTATTTAGCAGAGGCAGAAAAAATATTTTTCATGAGTACAGGATTAGGACCTTGATTGTCCTTTAAAAGATGCAAAACTAGTAAATATAATTACTCATTATTTTAATTTGAAGTATACAAACATAAACTGAATGTGTTACACCTGAGGGCGATTAACCCAAAGCCAGACTTTAAGCTGAAATTGCTTTTATAAATATTAAGTGCTATATGACATATATTCTTGATACTGTGGCCCCATTTTCATATTGTACTTGACATAGGACTCTATTTTATATGTGCAGAAGGACAAAATCAATGAAAACTTCCACCGACTGAATAAGCAACTCCTATAATCCTGCCAAGACATAAAAAAATATATCTTGGTTATATTTAAAAATTACTATGGGGTATGCATATCAAGTTTTCCATTTTTTATACAAGAAAGACTTTTTCTATGACTTTTTATGAAATTTCTTTTTGGCTTCTGTTGCTTTTCTGTCTTAGTTTCATTATTTTTACTTCACAGTTTTATTTACAGTTTGCAGAAAAGTGTAAATTATTCCAAACAGGGAGAAGGACTACCAGTTTCTCTGCTACTAAACCAAATTGTTCTATTGATCTGGTTTAGTAAGTCCTGAACTCCTTAGAACTGTTGAAACAAGTCAGTTTTATCCTTCAGTAGGAATTCTAGGTTAGGAAGAGCCTAAGGCGTGACAGAGTACTGTTCCAGGACAAAACATCTATTTGCCTGTCTACAATTCTATATGTGTTTCTTGTTGATTCTCTGACATTGGTTGAAGAAAATGTGATTAACTATGAATTACTGATTCTGACTATCTCCAGAAATGAATGAATGAATGAAGCTACAGGGAAGAAAGGTAGGGTAGGATAGAAATAAATACGTGTATTTCATACTTCTGTTAGGAATCGCATTAATCTGGTACAGGACACAAGAAGGTTTTAGAAATCAACTGTAGTATTTCAAACTTTGTTCACTGATGCAGCAGTTAAAGCACATGCATAAAACCAGAAGGTAGCAATATGGCATTTAGTGCCCATACAGGCCTATAGGTGGAGGTTAGTTAAAACTTCATATTATCCCTTACGTTACTTTTCTGGGAGAAAAGAAAAGGGGGAATTGTGTCTAAAACACAATTCTGTCATTAGTTTTATTAAAACACAATGGCTGTTGTGACGTTATTTGGCACTGTGGTCTTTAGGGCTCCTGAAGGATTTTTTTACAAATAAGCAATTCCATTCTTCATTTCTACTGTCAGGTACGGGAAAGTTACTTGTAGATAAACCGCTTAATCTCAAGATAAGACAAGGGCTGTAGATGGTGTCATCCACATGTACTGAGCAGGAACCAAGAACAGGCTTCTCTATTACAGCTCTCTAAATTCGTCTGTGTGGCAGTGAAGTTCATGGAGAGAAGTATGTTTGTACACATCTCCATGTGAAAGAGATAAAGGCAGTCAAATGAACACACGGTAGCATATGAGTCTCTGCAATCAAGACCTTTAATTATACCGTGCCTAAATTGTGCTTGAAATACATATCTCCTTATTTTAGTGTTTTCTGGCTGCAGCGCACTATGGCCAAGGCAAGTGGTCGAAACCAACTCAGAATAAGGGAAGCCCTGGCCAATTCTGGGACCCTATAAAGCCTACAGCACTGACTAGTATTGGCAAAGTTGAATTTACTGAGCTACAGTTTCATGGAGCTGCCACACTTTGGCTTGCTATATGACTTTCTGTATGACAGAATTAAATGGCATTTTATGCAGTCTGTGCAGATAAATTGACTTTTGTGGTGGGATGGGTTTTGGTAGTTGTTATAGTGCTGGGTTTACTTCAGCAAGCTGCAGCTTTTCCTGAGAGTTCAGCGGAGCTGCTCAGGGCAGTGTGACCATTTTGCCCTCCCATAGTCCTTTTCAGACGGCTCTGCAGTTTTGCTCCAGCCTGCTATCAGCTCTACAACACAGTGATGGCAAAGGAGGAGAGAAGGGTGTCTCCATAAGGGTTTAAGAGGATCTTTAATCTTACATCTTGTCCCAGCAATCCCCAGAGGCAGAGAGACCTCGTGATCCCAATACAGGGGAGGATTTGTCAGATTGCAGGGGCAGTACATGGGCAGAGTTGGGGTACAGGAAGCAATAGGGAGAGCCCGAGGGAGTAGCCAGGGCTAGGGGCAGAGGAAAGTGGCCGGGGGAACAATGTGAAAGGCATTTAATAAATGAATCAGTGGGAAATACAACACCACAGGTAGGGATAGGGGTTTTTTCTATAATGTGAGATTAAAATGAAATACTTTTACTATAATCTTAACTTTTAAAGAGCTTAATGTAAGTTAGATCAAGTATAATTGTGAGGGCTTTGATTAAATATAGACAGAAGCTATAGATTATATTCTGCATTTCTGAAAAGAAAAATACGTGATAAATGCCAGCCATAAATGTCTGCAGGATGGGGACTGGCACTGTACTTCTATGTTTGCAAGTGACTGCAGCCGTATTATAATTTTTATAGAAAAAATGTGGTAACTTCACTAAAGTATTTTATTTCTCACAAATATGCATGCAAAGATCCACATTTGTGGTTTTCCTTCTGTATTTCTATGAAGAATGAGTAGAACTAAAGGAAATGATATAGGAGACAGCAACCAGGAAGTAAAAGTAAAAATGTTAAACCTGAATTTTTGTTGCCAGTTCTGTTCAGTGGCTTGGAAAGAGATTTAGACTTAAGAAAGAGCACGTTTTTAATTGGAATTGCTGAAGTAGTATAATGACAATAAGAATCCAGAATAAATCTCTATTTTCCATTCAAGAAAGAACGTTGAAAGAGCACAATAACTGGAGAAGATAAGCTTTGTTGATTATCTTCATTTTTTTATAAAGAGAGCAAAAAGTTCAGCGAAGAGATGGATTTCAATGAGAAAGCAAGGCATGATTTCTGTGGTTTTTTTCTTTCAGATCTTTTTCCATTAACTTAATTATTTAAAGGTTCTTCTGGCTGCTTTTGTAAAGGACAAGTAACGTGTACTTCTCAGATTGTGGACCTCACCTGTTGTCACTTGACACGTGATTAACATTTAGCAAAATATTCCCTTCTAAGTATTTTAGGTTTTGCACATAGCTGTTCAAATTAATGATTGCTGACAAATCATTTTCATTTTCTTACTGTGAGTACAAGGCAGTGTCTTTTTTCCCAAGCATGAGATAATGTCCATTTTTTGTGTGTGTGTTTCAGATATATAATCTTTCCACAAACAAACAAACAGACAAGCAAGCAAACAAACCAACAAATTAAAACTCTTTAGTAAATTAGATTTACTGATTTAAATCAGTAAATTATAATATTATAATTATTCCTGATTAACAGAACTAAATGAGTTCAGACTATTTCATTTATGCAGAAGAAGTTTATAATATAATTTAATAATTGTGTAAAAATTCCTAGAGAAGGATAATTACTTCTAATAAAAAAAGCTCATCTAATAGACAAACACGTAAGATCTGGTGACTAGAAAATTACATCTGGTACACAATTATTTAAAAAAAAACCTTATTAAATCCTGTGATTTAACCTAATAAGGTATAACTGTAACATATGTGAAAGTTAACAATGTAACAACATAGCAAATGTAAAAGTGAAGGCTATGATGAAAATCAGAACAGGGCAAACATACTGATGCTCTCTCTATATATTTTCCAGAACAATTTATTTACCATTAGGGGGTTCCTTGAAGATAAACTCTCTATGGTTGGTAGATTACCATGTATTTTATTGACAAAGGGTGTGAATTGGCCTGCTTTTTTCTTTTTTCCTTTTTTCTTTCCCCCTCCTCCTTTTCCCTACTTTTGCCCAGTGCAGAGGTATTTATTTAAGAATATCTATTCTTACCTTAGTCTTATAATTTCTTAATTTTTTTTTTCAGTACTGACTGTAAAGATCTTATCTGAAGCTTTGAATAATCTCCAGTAAAATGGAAAAACATACTTAAGTTCACAGTTTGATTGTATTATTTAGTTATTCTGAAGGCTAAGCAGCATTATGATTATTATACCTGACATTAACTTATCTGAATTGATTTTATCTTTTCTCAAATTCTGGAGCACACTTCATTCAGATATTGCTTTTTCCACTTAATATATATAATAATATACATTTTTTTAAAGTAAGGAGAAGAAAAATTAAAAACCTTCAGCCAACATTTCCCAAAGTCACACTAAAATGCAAACCTTGATTTGGTTGCTTTCAAAACTGCTCCTCTCATAAACAGACATGAACATCATTTTGTGTTACACTCAACTCTGTTGGGGTCCCTCCCCTGCCATGGAGCCCTGGCAGAGGGGCCCTGAGGGCACAGACACGGGGTTTCCCTGCCCCTGCTCAGCCTCGTTCCCATGGGTTGGTTTGTGTTCCCTGCGCGGGCAGAAGGACCCTCGGGTGCCGTGACTGGAACAGTTCCTGGGCAGAGCCCCGGCCAAGCGGCTGGAGAAATAAACATCTCTGAAACAGCTAGCAAGAATCCGTCCATATATATTTCTTTTCCACGGGCCTCGTTGTTTGATACGCGTGTTGCAGTATCCCCACTGTAACGAATCAACTCCTAGGCTGGTAACAGCTCCCACATTTGCAGTGGGTTAGCCTTGGTTAAGGGACAAGTGCCTGTCCAGCTGCTTGCTCTCTTGTTCTGCCTCCTCAGCAGGACAAGGGGAGAAGGTAGGATGAGAAAGTGCATGGGTTAGGTGGAGACAGGTAGAGCAATTGATAGTTACTGTAGAACAAATTCAACGAGCTTAAAATTAATTTAATTTTTTTCCACTTAAAATAGATTCTGGTAGACACAAATAGTATCTTCCCTTCTCCACCTTTTCCCATGCCTTATTTAACTCCTTCACTTTCAACTCCTCCAAGGCCAGATTGACTATTTCTCTGGGGGATGGGAGGCTGCTGTCAGCACTTCACAGTATCTGTCTGCTGCTCCTTCTTCCTCATGCTTGTCCCCTGCTCCAGCATGGGTCCTCCATTGGCTGAAGTCTTTCAGAAAAATTTTATTCCAGCATGAACTCTTTAGAGGTTACAGTGAATACCTGGTCCATCCCCTGGAGCACCTCCTGTTTCTGCTTCTCTGACCTTGGCATTCCTGCTGCTGTTTCTCACTCTTTCTGCTTTTCCCTGCTCCTCTTGACTTTTTTTCAATTTTTTATTAATTATATTTTCACAGAGACATCACCAACCTGGATGATGGGCTCTGCTGTGTCCTGTTGTGGAGTCAGATACAACCTTCTGTGTCTGCCATAGAGACAGACCTCGGCCTCCCCCCCACTGCCAAAATCTTGTCATGTAAACTAAATAGAGTGTTTGCAAAAGACTTGACTGGAGGGCATGACAGTATAAACTACTAAACTATATAAACCTGTTGCATATTATATGGGGGTGGAAATGTTTATTTTTGTTTCAAGCCCCAAAGTTTCAATTGAATTCCTGGAAGGACATTGTCTCCTGAGCTGAAAGAAAAGTCACTATACACTTTGCTAATTTGAATAATCACTTTTCCAAACAATTCTTTAATCTTATTAAACCTTCCTCTATTAAACTGAGTTGCCCTGTAATAAAATTTTCCATGGGAAATGTTATTTATGCCCTGTAACTCAGGCATTCGTTAATACTGTTTTTGAAAAGTAAAGGTTGACCTCTTCAGAAGTTTTCACATTAGAGCGGGTGTCCTGTCTGTAGGGATTTCTAAAGGACAGAATAATGGGAACATTCTTTAAAGATTAATGTTAAATAAAAAAGAAAAATTTTAAATAAAAGAGAGCATGACCTTCACAACTTAAAATTTGTTACCAGGTGCTGTAAGTTTTAATAACCTTGTATTCTGATTGCAGAAAAACAGGTAAAGGTCCTGAACAGTGTTACTCACTTTTTTATGCTTACATTTTTTGCTGATTGATTCTGTCCGCAAACTAATTAAAATCTATGGCTATTTAGTTATCTTAAGCTCTTATCTGCAGGGTGCTGAACTCCCTTGGCCTAATTAAATCATGATAAAACACTTTTTTGAACAGAGATGTAGTCAATGCCATTTCTACTCATAGGAAGAACCAAAATTTGTCATTTGTGCTACAATAAAGATATAATCTAAACTTTGTAACAGCTCATATGCCCAGGCCAGAAGGTTTAAGTGTTTAATTTGACTTAATTCAAATGAATGTTCTCTTGTAAGACTATAAATTTTAGCCATTTCCTCCACAATATAATAACTCTTTTGCTAGTGTCTTCATACACACCAAAGAATCATGAGATGATAGGAAAAAGTGAGAACAGCTCCCTGCTTTCTAATTTTTCTAATTGTAAATTTCTCTTGATCCTTCCAAATAAGATGCTTATAGGGAAGAATTCAAATAAGAAGATGGAAACTGATTCTGTGTTTAGAGAGAGAAGTTATAAACATTAATGACATGATCTTAAAAGAGGGGATAAGGGATGAACAGTTTTCTATTTCTTTTCATTTGGGATGGGGGGGAGAATGAAGTGGTCATTATTCGGGAGAAAATTGTCAGCGACCTGCTACACCACTTAGACCTGCACAAGTCTATCGGACTGGATGGAATCTACCCAAGGGTACTGAGAGAGCTGGCAGAAGAGCTCGCTGAGCCACTTTCAATCATTTATCAGCAATCTTGGGTAACTGGGTTGGTTCCAGTTGACTAGAAGTTAGCAAATGTGTTACCCATCTACAAGAAAGGCCAGAAGGAAGATCCGGGGAACTGCAGGCCTGTCAGAAGTGCACATTACAGAAAGGAAATCAAATACTGATGCTTTGTCTTATTCAGTTGCATATGTTATAGTTTCTTATATAACCATAGTTTTAATCCTCCCAGGATTGTCAACAAAATATTAGATAATAGAATTTATAATCTCAAAACTTTTATCTAGAGTAGTAGGACATGTCTGTTCTTTGAGGAATCCCCACCATCATATTACACATCTCCATTACGTCATAATCATCAGATGGTTCCTAGTTCAATTTTCTGCTACTGTTATCTAACTTAGTACGGTGTATCCTTAGACCTTGCTACAGAACCCTGATGATGGAAAAGACCACCATGGCTGTGCAGCTCCTCAGAAGGACCTTGACAGATTTAGAGATGGACAGAGAGCTGTTTGCAATTCAACAAAGGCAAATGCAGGGTCCTGCACTGGGAGAAGAGTAACTCCCATGTACCAGTACAGGTTGGGGGCCAACCTGCTGGAGAGCAGCTCTGCAGAAAAGGATCTGGGAGTCCTAGTGGACAACAAGCTGTTCATGAGCCAGCAGTGCCCTTGTGGCCAAGATGGCCAGTGGTATCCTGGGATGCATTAGGGAAGAACACTGCCAGCAGGCTGAGGGATCCTGACCCTCTATTCAGCCATGGTGAGGCGACATCTGGAGTGCTGTGTTCTGTTCTGGGCTCCTCAGGACAAGAGAGACATGGAGCTTGTGGAGTGAGTTCCACTTGAACATGAGGAAGAACTTTACCATGTGGAAGACTGAACACTGGCATGAGTTGCCCAGAGAGGTTGTGGAGTCTGTTTCTCTGGAGATATTTAGTAACTGTCTGGATGCAATTCTGGGTTCTAGGATGACCCTACTTCAGCAGGGAGGTTGGACCAGATGACCCACTGTGGTCACTTCCAACCCTACTCATTCTGTGATTCTGGGATTTTGTGATTCTGTGCCTGCTGGCTAGGTGCAACCCACAGGAATTATTCATTCCACCCTCTGGTGTCATACTCTGTTATATTTATAAAAAATTGCAATTATTTAAAAAATATTTTTACATATATACATAACACCAATAATTTTCCCCCCCCCAGTATAGAAGATGGAAGAAAAAAATGTCCCTAGGTTTCTAATCTACAGCATTATATAATGTGTTTCAAGGTTACTTCTGTAATACCTGAAAATCAAACTTTCCTGCAAAAAATGTAGGATGAAAATCTAAACAATATCAAGTATGTCTTTTGCTTTACTGGCACAGAAAACAGCATTTTTTTTTTTTTTTTTAACTTATAAGGGACAGATTCTCTGTACAAATCAGCATGACTTCATTGAAGTTAATGCAATCATGAAACTTTAAAACTTCTGTAGTGCTAATCCACATTTCTCTGTTTTTTTGGTTTTTTTTTTCCCACAACTATACTATAAAGTGGAAGCATAAATGCCATTATTTTGGGTATTCAGCATGCACAGATAAAGAGAAAGCAGTTACATTATAAATATATGCACTAATCTTAAAATATGCTGCTAGCTCTAGAAGATTGTTTTCTACAAGTAAGTATTTAATGATGCAGAGAGGACCAATGAACTTTTTTAGAAATGCCTAGGCATTTTACTCCTCCAAAAATTGAACCAGACATTTAGTTATAAATCTAATATAACAAATATATGTATAGAATAGAATAGAATAGAATAGAATATAGCAAAGCATAGTCCCGGAAGTGATGTTCTTGCAAAGGGGTGCTTACAGCTCCTCTATGACCTAACAGAACCTATCAGCAGGCCAGTTTTTTAAGCCACTTAAAATTTTGACGGTGTCTCCGATCCACACTTAAAAATAAACAAACCCTGGACAGAGCTCTGTCTCGTGTCCAGCACTGGAACAGGTGGCTGTGGGGCCCCATATGGGGTACAGCAGGCCTGGCCCAGGCCCTGCTCAGGCCAGGCCAGGCTGGGCCACGGCCATCCTGGAGCCAATGGGCCCTGTTCTACCCTTGCCCCCCACCCCTCCCACCCCCCCAGCGCTGCTATGTGCAGACGGAGTGGCCCAGCTTCCCCTCTCCAGTGCAGCCAAGATTCAGCTGAAGCTGCCCCGATGCCCGGCAAAGATCATGTGACCAACAGTGATAAGCTAAATTCCAGCTGCAAGGCCTAGGTGAGATTAACCCTTTTAGTGCTGTGAAGAGCTGAAAACCTGAGGGAGGAGAAAGAGGAGATGCTTAAAGCTGAAAGTCTGTTGTAAAGCTATGATGTATCAGAGTACCCATTGTAATTTCACAAAGGCATGGGAGGTGGAGCATTCAACTTGTGAGCAAAAGCACCTGCACTGAGATAGGCAGATGCTGAAGCAGCTGTAATTTGATGAGAAATTTGAACAGGGAGAGATGGAAGCGATGAGGACTTTTGATCCAAATGGAAAGGAGAACACCTCAGTTCCTAGAGATGCTCCCAGAGATAGTCTAGAGATGAAGATGATGAGGACCCTTTTGCTCCCAGGGAAGGAGGAGGGCCTCTATTCTTAGAGATGATATGCTCCCAGAGATGGGTGAAGAGAACTTTTGTTTCTGAATGGCTCAACCTCAAAATTGTACCCCAGTAATTCGAAAGCAGTTGTGGGAAAAGCTGCAAGTTGTGGGAGGGGGACTCTCACATGATGCGAGCAGAGAACTAACCCGAGCAGCTGTCTCATTGTGATAATTTCTCCATAGCATGGACAAGAGAGACTCCTCTTCCTAAATGAACTGAACAAGGTTATTACGGAAGTGGTAAACAGACTGAACATCTCAAGGGCTGTCTTTTTACATTGTCAGTGGGAGAAGGGAGAAAGGTAGGGGGAGGAGAAGAGTTCTGAAGGTGCGGTATGATTTTATTTTTTCTTTTTCCCTCTTTTAGGTCTGTTAATAAACTTCTTTATATTCTTTCAAGTTTGGTGCCTGCTTCGCTTTCTCCTAATTCTTGTCTCACAGAAGGTAAATAGAAATGAGTATTTTGTACCAAACCACTACATTAAATTGGTGTTTCTGCCAGGTTACAAACCAAACCTGCTACAACATCAAAATATGATTCTGAGTTCAGTTTTTAAAACTGAGGGCTAACGGAAACAAGGTTTTACCAGATCAGTGAAAAGTTATCAGGTGAAACAGATTTTTTTAGAGCAAGACAAAAATGCAGCTGTATACAAATCTTCAAAACCAAAATCTCAAGTTTTGTTATTGTAAAGAAGAGTTATTTCACTATTCCATAGGTCATGTAGTATGTGTTTCTTGGAATCTAATTGTAGCCTTTTAAAAGTTATTGTCCAAAATGGTTTCTTCTACTATAGAGAGACGTAAACCTATACTTTTAATCTGAAGCTAAGATAAATGTCTCAGTACATGGGATGAAATAGTCTTCCAGAGTTTGCACTGACTATAGAAAAAACTGCATGAAGATTTTAGGCCAAAACCCTAATTATTACGTAGCTAAACTTATGTCTAATGAATTTCATCGCTGGTCTTTCCTGCCTGGATGACTTAACTTCTAAGAGTAATTTTAATTTCCTCCTTTGGTCTGTAAATATTTACATGAATTAATGATTCTCAGGGGAATGAAGAACAAGGAAATCTGTCAACAATGTAAAATTAAACAATACGTAATTATTCCAGTTGTTGGTCCATAGCTTTCACATTTTGGAAAGTAGTCTTTTTTCAGATGTTTCTCTTTAGGATAACCTGCTGCAGAAGGACACAAGCCAGCAAAGGACCTTATGATCAACATTTCTTGATCAAGAAGATACAACTTTTTCCATTAGTTGGAACTGGCCTTCCTTTGCAAAAACAGATGGAACTGTTCTTCTATTGTGAAACAGGAGAATAGGGATTGAAAAATTCTTGGACTTTGCTACAACAAATTTCAAGTATCTCCTTTGAAAATAGGTCTTCAAATTTACTGATATTTCTATTATAACTCTTGAATACAACAGTTTTAGTGTCCATCAAAGCTGCAGAAGTAGTAAATTTTTTGTTTTCGTACTTTGTCTAATGACACATAAGACATAAAAACACATAAGAGTTTTTATTGGGCAGGATCAACCCAATTGGCCCCATCCTCTGGTGTTAACTAACTTGGTAGACATTGTGATAAATGTCTAGCCCAATGCTTAAATGTACCCATTACTTTCAGTGTAGCCTTTAACAGTCCATTGTACTGGCTGATTTTTCCAGAGGTTCATGAATTTACAGGAGATGTGATGCACCCACTCAATGCCATGACCTTTGGCTCACGTTTTTATGAAGTTGCTTCGGAAATGAGTTCTGTTGTCTGGCTCATTTCTTTTCTGGGATGCCAAGTCTTCATTAAACTTGCTTTTCAAGGCCCAGGATAGTATTTCAGGTAGTGACACAAGGCAGAGAATATGTTTCCAACTACCCAGTGGTTCCTTCCGCTATTGTAAGCACATGGTGCTTTCCTTGGTGGAGTGTTTTGGAGTGTGATACAGTCAATCTGCCAGGCCTTCCTGTATTTATATTTCAGCTATTTCCCTCAGGTACTGGATACCTTTCTCTATTGGGGTCTACTTGCCTGGCTGGCATATAGAATCTTCCTTGAAGAATACCCTTCCTTCACAATAGATGGGAATTGCCTCCAGAGCCTAAGAACATGTGTCCCTTTTTCAATCACCTTTTCAATGCCCATTCCCTAGAAAGTTATCCCAGGTGCTTGGCTTCCCTACCCTCTAACTCCAGGCTACTGGTCTCCTCACTGTCAGAACATGGGAAACTGAACTGGAACTTCACAAACATTTGTTTTTTCCTTCTAGACCAGCTTCATAAATAAAAACCTTATCACTAAGGTTTGAGTTACTTTTGCTGTGATTTATATTAATGGTATTTTGGCATCAAAAGTTATGTGGAGACAAATTTTTAATTTTTCAAGCAGTGAGGGAAAAGAATAGCTTTGAAACAATTAATCTACAAATTTTTTTGCAGAGCTGTTTTCTGTTTATACATAAAACTCTCAATATCTAAACATCACAGAGTCATGAGAAAGTATACATTGTAAGAGAGCTCTGCAAATCCTCTGTTTCCAAACCTCTTGTAAAAGCAGAGCCAAGCTGATCTAAGGCCCTGTCAAGCTGAATCTTGACCTTCTCCAGTGACAGAAATTCTGCTTCATCTGTGTGCAACCTTATCCAATGTTTGAATCGTCTCATAATGAGGAATTTCTGTCTTTTATTTAGGCAGAATTTCCCCTGAAGCAATTTGTGCCTGTCACCTCTTGTCCTGTCACCTTGCATCCTAGTGAGAAGACAACCTCTCTAAGTTCTCTGTAACTCCCTTTTAGCTGCTCAGAGACTGTGATTAGGAGTTCCCCTCTGAGCCTTCTCTACTCCAGGCTGAATAAACCAAATTTCTTCAACCTCTCTTCATGTGCCAAATCATTTAAACATCTAATCATATTGGTGGCCCTTTGTTGGATTCTCGCCAAGTGTTTAATGTTTCTCTTAAACTGGTGAATCAAAACAGTCAATTAAGCATAACAATCATCTCAATGAGAATTTGTGTTTAGAAATGCCAGCTTACCGTGTCCTCAACAACTAAGACAGATGCCCCTAAGTAATTACTGAGGATTTTGAAACTTTCGCTTTACCCAAAATATCATAAAACTTGAACTCCGTTGGCTTAAGTTGCTTTGGTTTGTCGGACTTTAGTTTGTTTGTTGGTTGTCTTTTGTGTATTGTTTGTTAGTTTAATTTTAAATAAAAATAGAACTAAAATCTAAGTTTTATTCATATAATTTTTCTCCTTATTTCTTTGTTTTGTGAAAAGTTGGGCATAAACTAGCAGTATATGCTGCTAAAAGCATTGATAGGATCATAGCCAGGAAGCTGAGTGGAATGACTATTCCCCCCTCCAAAACATTTTTGAGATCACAGAAATGGATTTCTGCATCTCATTATGGACCTTACAATACCAGAAGGAGACAATCACGGAAACACAGAATCACAAAATGGGTAAGACTGGAAGGGACAACTGGAGGGTCACTCAGTCCAATCTCCTTGACCAAGTAGGGTTCCCTAGAACATGTAACCAAGGATTATGTCCAGGACATAATCAGAGAAGGAGAATCCATAACCTCTCTGGGAAGCCTGTGCCAGTGCTCAGTCACCCTCACAATAAAGAAGTTCTTCCTCAAGTGTAGGTGGAAATTCCTGTGCATCGGTTTGTGCCATTGCCTATTGCTTGGCACCACCAAGTAGAGCCTTTTCTAATTTATAATCCCTTTGTATGCATTTATTCCATTTACTTTGAATTTACTTTTGCACTTTATGGCATTACAACATTGTTACTTTTAAGGGGGTCATTTATCATTTGATATAATTTCCTGACATAGCTGCAGTTTATCATAAATAAATCATATTTGTGTACTGATGAACATGCTATAACACTAGTGAAAGTTTTAAATAGCATTTCAGTATCACATTAATTCCAGAAGAATTCCACTATGAATTTTCCCATGAATTTGTAAGATTTCTATGTTCAAGATCAGAGAAATTACTGATTTTCTTCCTTTTTGTATTTTATTTGCACTGTATGCACCTACTAATTTATTTCACATCTAGTATGACAATCAATTTCTTGTCAAATCCTTAATACACATCCCACTGCATTACATTTATGCCCTACTTTTATCAATCAAACTTATAATTTAAGTGAAGAAGGAAATATCACTAGTTGAATTTTATCTGCAATTAAAGTTATTCCTGCTCTTAACACTATAAATAATTGACTTTTTTTTTTTTTTTTTTTTGAGTTTTCTCTGGAAATCACAGAATCATAGAATCCTTTAGGTTGGAAAAGATTTCTAAGATCATCAGGTCCAAGCATACACCTGAGAGTGCCAGGTCCACCACTAAACCATGCCTCCAAGTACCACGTCCATAAGTTTTTTGAACACTTCCAGGGATGGTGATTCAACCACTTTGCTGGACATCATGTTCCAATTCTTGACAACTCTCATGCTGAAGAAAAATTCGTTAACATTTAATCTCCATGCAACTTGAGGCTATTTCCTCTTGTCCTGTCACTTGTTACTTAGGAGAAAAAAACAACCCCCACCTTTACAACTTCCTTTCACGTAGTTGTAAAGAGTGATCAGGTCTCCCAAGCCTCCTTTTCTTCCGGCTGAACAACCCCAGCTCCCTCAGCTGCTCCCCAAAAAACCTGTGCTCCAGCCTCTTCGCCAGCTCTATTGCCCTTCTCTGGACACACTCCAGCACCTCAAAGCCTTTCTTGTAGTGAGGGGCCCAAAACTAAACACAAGATTTGAGATGTGGCCTCACCAGTGATGGGTACAGTGGGATAATCACTGCCCTGGTCCTGCTGGCCACACTATTCCTGATAGAAACCAGGATGACACTGACATTCTCAGCCACCTGGGCACACACACTGGCTCATGTGCCAGTTGTCAGCCCACATCCCCAGCTCCTTTTTCACTGGGTATCCTTCCAGCCACTCTGCCCCAAACCTGTATTGTTGCGAGGGGTTGTTTTGACCTAAGTGCAGGACCCAACACTTGGTGGTGTAGAACCTTGTGCAAATGGCCTCAGCTCATCAATCCAGCCCTAAGTCACATCCAAAATGGTATTAATCTTTTGAATCAAAGTTTAATCTGAACTTTTGTTTTGAAGCTTTGTCAGAAGTTAAACAAAATAATTATTTGGTTCGTATACTTTGGTTTCAAGTAATTTTAGCCACAAGATCTTAATGATATTGTCCTGACATTATTATTGAGTGAAGACCATCACCCAGTGATGAAAAGATTTCAGTTCTATAAGATGCTGACCATCTTTGATATGACATAGAAGGATTAGGTGCAGATCCAACAAAGCATCAAGCTTGCCACTGCAATTGACATAGAAATTATGTCCCCAAACAAATCTTTAGAGTTGAAGGCTAGAATTACTTCTATGCAGTTGTATTTTGAAATTAATAGAAAGCAGGTCACTGCTCTTGAGAAACTACATATTCCAGAATACAACTTTCATATTTTGCGACTTTTAGCATGAGGATTATCTGAATCAATATATATATTTATAAAAGAAGTTATATAGTTTTGATTCCATGTGAGATGTAAATAAAATATAATACATAAATATTGTACTTGTTATATGCCTTGATAAGAGATGAAGTGCAATGATCATTATGGACCAAATTCAGTTTACATCTTGAAAGTGTTTTCTACTAGTGCAATAGGTATTTCAGATGTGCAAATGTTCAGAGAGCTGTCACTGTATACCTAGAAATAACATTTTAAACTAATTAAAAAATAGTTAATATGCTATTTCTATCCCCTGTTGCTATTTAAGCAGGGTATGCAGGATTGCAAGTGGCAGAAAGACCAGTGTAAGTAATCTTGTGACTTTGTTATACTCAAGTAAATAACATACAGGGAACAAAACAAAAATCAGAATTGCTCTTATGAACCATCTTGTAAGTGTACTGTATGAACTTTTTTCAGACCTCAACATTAATATGTGCTTAAGGGTGCAAAGAGCATAGCCTTAAGAAATACTTGCTGAATAAAATCACAGATGTTCTCATTACCTAATGATGATTTTCATGTATCTGCAAGGTAAGAAGGAATTTCTGGCGTGTTTAACAGAACAATTAATTTGAGTAGAAAACAAGTGTTCTGAATACAGCTGTAAAAAAAAAAAATGCCTAAAGGTTTGGCATTCCAGTCTCTTATTGACTGTCCTCTGTAAACATGCTCTTCTGGCTCTGGCTGGGATAAGTTAACTCTCTTAATAGCAATCTTCATGGTGCCATGTGTATTGGGTTTATATGGCCAGGTTTTGGTAGCAGGAGGGCTACAGGGGTGTCTTCTGTGAGAAGCTGCCAGAAGTTTCATCCAGGTCCAGCAGAGCCAATGCCGTTCTGCTCCAAGACAGGTATACTGCTGGCCAAGGCCAGGCCAAATAGAAATGTTGGTAAAAACTCTGTGATAACATATTTAAGAGGGGACTAAAAGTTACTGCACAAATATAATTGCAGCCAGAGAAGAGTGGGGTGAGAATACGTGAGAGGAACAACTCTGCAGACACCCAGATCTGTGGAGAAGGGGCAGGAGGTGCTTTAGGCACTGGAGCTGAGATTCCCCTTCAGCCCATGGTGCAGACCATGGTGAGGCAGCTGTGCCCCTGCAGCTCATGGAGGACCACAGGAATGCTGAGATCCACCTGCAGCCCATGGAGGTCACCCAGGCTGGAGCAGGTGGATGCCTGAGAGGAGGCTGTGACTCCGTGGGAGACCTGTCCTGGAGCAGGCTCCTGGCAGGGACCTGCAGACCTGTGGAGAGAGGAGCGCATGGTGGAGCAGGTTTGCTGCTAAGACTTATGACTCCATGGGGGACACACACTGAAGCGGGCTGTGCCTGAAGGACTGCACCCCATGGAGGAGTGACCCACACTGAAGTAGTTCATGGAGAGCTGTTGCCTATGGACTCATAGAGGACAAGAGGGTGGAGAACTGTCTCCCATAGGAGAGATCCAATGGTGCGGCAGGGGAAGAACTCCTGTCCCTGAGCAGAGGGAGAAATAACTTATGATTAACTGACCGTAACACCCATTCCCTGTTTTCCTGAGCTGCTGGGGGAGGAAGTATTGCTCAGGAAGGAGGGAGAGATGGGGAGAAGGTGTTTTTAAGATTTATTTTACTTCTCATTATCCTCCTCTGATTTTTTTAGTAATAAATTCAATAATATTACCAATTATAACTCACCATAGTTTTGACTACTGCTGAACAGTACTTGCACATCATCAAGAGTTCCTCTGTCTCTCTCCCCATCCACTGCACCCTCACAAAGTGAGTTGACTGGATGTCAGCAAGAGACTGAGATGGGACACAGCCAGCACAGCCTACCTGAGCTGACCAAAGGGATAGTCGAAACAGTAAAAGTTGGTGGAATGAAGGAAGAAGCAGGGGCATTTGTGTGTTTGCAATGGTGTTTATCTTCCCAAGCAATATGTGCTAAGGGCCTGCTTTCCTTGAAATGGGTAAGCATCTGTCTTCTAATGGAAAGTAGCAAACTAATTCCATATTTTACCAGTGCTTGTGGGTTTTTTTTGTGTGATTAAACTGGCATTACCTTGATGCATGTTCTCATTCTTTCTGTGTTTCTTCCTGTACTAGTTTAAAAACAAACTAGCAGGAGACACCAAGTCAGAATAACAATTTAATAGGGAAATAAAATAAGGAAAAAAACCCAAAAAATAAAGGCAGAAAACACTGGGTTAAACGGACAGAATCAGGATACAACCTGACACCCTGCTAATCAGGATGGTGGCTGCAGTCCTCTGAAGTGGTGATCCTGTAGAAAAAGGGTCTGCTCTTCCTCAGAAGGTCCAGTGGTGGCTGTGTAGCTCCCATCCTCTAGAAATCCAGTGGAAAGGGTTGTCTCTGGTGCTCAGAATCTCAGATTATATCCAGGATGGAATGCTTGGTTCCTCCCTCTGGGTGGAGCATCTCACAATGGGGTAATGAGTCATGAGGCCAAGTGTTGATTAGGCTCATTAACAGAAAATAGTCCAGAGGGAGTTATCTATGAATCATGTGGCAGGCTAATGATGGGCCATTAACAGAAAGATAGTCTGGGGGAGGAGGCAAGGAAACACTGCCCCACCTGGTTTCAACAGCTCATGAAGATGGTAACATGGTAAGAATGCACTGCAACCCAGGACACTTCCCATTCCCGGGTGTGGGTGTGGGAGTGAGTGAGTGAGTGAGTGAGTGAGTGAGTGAAAGGCAGGCTGGGTGTTTAGCTACTGCTCAGGGTCATCCCACCATCCATATCTGTGGAAGGATGGCTGCAAGAAAGAGGACATGAAACTCAAAGCTCAGCAGCTAACCACAAGAATGAGCAAGGTCAACATGACCGTGAGCCTGCCTGCTAGACAAAGATAGGATCTTGCGGTCAAGCTAGACAAGGATGTGAGTTACAGCCCTAACCACAGCTGGGCAGAACTAAGAAAATGTAACTTTTAAGAATTATCCAATCAACTAAAGACAACTATGATTAGCTAATAAAGCCGGCTATAAATGTAATCGCAGAATCACTAATAAACGAAGCTTGCTTAAAAATCATATTGATTGTCCTCATCTTCCCTCGTCCTCCGCACATATCTAAATTATGTAGGCCATGAGATTCATCTGGGGAATAATCTGTGTGGTCACTATGTGTGTTCTTCATTGTCTCAACAACTTATTCAGGAAAACTAAAAATTACACAATCACCTTGATTAAACAGAAAATACTGTAGAAATAAGCAAAGCATTATTGTTTAAATCTGTTCTCCTATTTTTCTGATACACTACTGAATCATGACCTATTCCATGAAGAAATCTGCTTGCCTCAGAATAATCAATAGTCAAGTTATATTTTACAGGAGCATGAGAAATCATTAAATGCTATTTTGTCTCTTCTGGAACAGCAGTGAAACTAAGTCTTCAATTTTCTGTAATGTTTTTCAGCAACTACACTGTGGATAGTTCTAAGTACTTTTTAGTCTGTCAGGATGAGTTGTCTACTACTTTAGAAAATTGTTTAAAAAATCTGGGTTTTGTGCTTCTCATAGCTGAGATTTAGTGTGCTCAAGTAAACTACTGTGTGCTAATACTCTTGCTACTGCTGTTAATATTTCCACTTCCATTTTACAAGTAAAAAATCTTTTCTTTTTTTGAATGTAAGTGGTAAATGAACAAAGTTACTATGCAAGACTACCAAAAAAAAAAAAAATTACAGGACTTCTGTCCTGCAAGCTCTTTGCCATTTAAGAACCTCAGATATATAATCCTCCCAATGGAAGAATATCTGATACATGCCAGAAGGGCTTGGTGCCATTTCTTCAAGATTTTCTGGGAAGGTTCACTTGAGAGAAATTCAACATTTGGATTTTTTCCATGTTATACATGAACAGTTTTTTTCAAATTGGGTTTTAGTTATGATGCAAAAAACAGCCTAGATAAAGAAAAATAAAGGCAAATTTTGAGATTAGATGGTGTGGTGATGCCCAGGGATGGAAGGGATGATTGTATTCTGATCAAAAATTGGAAGTGAATGAATAAGCCAATTGTGCAACAATCGAATGATGAGCTTGATGCATATGGAGCATGTGGTAGCATGCCAAGAGGATCTGTACTTCTGTGGTATAGGTGAGCATGAGAAAACTTGTTTTTGGGAAACACTGATTATACAAATTGTTTTCCAGAAGACAAAAAGAAAGTGCTAAATGAGAAGACACAAAGAAAGTATCTGCAGAAGCTGGTGCTCATCTTAAGCTACGAAAAGGTCAGGCATCTAGACTCAGTTAACACCTAAGGTGCTATAAATATGAAAGACAGACACTTTCAAAGGGTAATTTATCATAAATATTTTAAATACCTTCTACCCTGATGTCTGTATGATTTTATATATCCCATTCTGTATATTGTATTCTGAACTGGATAAAATCCCGACTGGCCTTGTCTGACCTCATGTGTGACTCTGTTTTTAGCAGCAGTTTGGATTCAGGTGATGAAACATAGATTTAGAAGAAACATAAAGATTTTAGTTATAAGCTAGCTGTGTTGAAATTAGTTAGAATAGGAATGAATTTGGGCCCGGCTAGAGTTAATTAAAACAGTTAAGAAAGCTAGACCTGAAATGGGTTTTAAGATATTAGTAACTGATTACCAAATAACTGATGATCTGTCATTTGTATGTTTGCTTAGCTGTGCTTAGAACAAGGAATAGAAACATTGATGAGTTGGTGGAGGGAACAAGGACAATCACCAATTTCTTCCCTTGGTGGGAACCATTCAAAAGTCACGCAAGAGGAAACTTAGAGGTCATTAAAGTAATTAGGATTGTTAAAGTTCAGAAAGGCAAAAAGGTCAAAATGAGGAAGATGAGTTACTTCATCTTTTTTGGGACCACTGACCCAATTCAAGACCACCGACTCCATTCAGAGCACACACTGTGCATGCTTAATGACATTTAAGCTCATTTCCATATGAAGCGGAGAATGGGACGTGTTAATGTTATGAATATGCATTTGTATTTTGGATATTTATAATTTTTGTAAATAAAAAGCTTTGTGTTTGCTTGGATTGGGGCCCTGCGCCTTAGGGAGCTATCCCATGCAGTGCCTGGCGCCAAATAAAACATACACTTTCTAACCCTAAACTGTTAGAGAGTCTTTGTCCATCTCAGTTGGATATCGATATTAGATCGATATTCATATTTTGGTAAATCAGTGACATTCTGAAATGAATTTCATTAATTATTTTGATCCTACCAGCCTAAATCTTGATCAAAACATTTTGCATTGGACACTTATTTGCGCTACTCACAGGCAAATTCTACACACCTCATGCTTGAAGACTGGAAAACATAATTTTGCCCTGTATTTTTGAGTATACCAAGCTTTCTTCCAGTGTAAGTTATTACAATTACCTGTGCAGCCCCATCAAGTTCATAGGCTTTATATTGACCTGACAGCACAGGTTTCAGAACTTCTTTTAGCCTGCCTTGTCCTGAGGTGATTTTAATTAGTTTTAACTCTCAGCTAGCTGCAAAATGTATTTTAGTTTAGTTTTACCTAGTAGGAAATACAAATAATTGTTCTGGCTGGATTGAACTGTCTGTGATCTCAGAATAAAATGTGCTGTGGAAGAGTGTAGGTGTGATCATATAACAAAATGTGCTGTGGAAGAGTGCAGATACCAGACAAAGATCTCAAACTACAAATACAAATCGCTGCCATCTGTCACTGGTTCATTACCAGAAAGTTTAACCTTGTGCACCACACAAACCCACTGTGGAGATCAAAAATAAAAAGCCTAAATAACTTGGAAACCAATGACAAGAAGGAACATATTTTGACTTGCCATCAAACCCTTCATTTCAACTCTATTTGATGAAGATGGAGAGAAACACTGGGGAGGTGAGCATTCCACCATAGAAAAAGGGCTGATAGTGGTAATGTAATGTATAACAATTTTACTTATGTGAATTTTTTATATTAATTTGGGCTATGAATATTAGTATTGTTGTAACTGAAAAGCTGCTGTATTTTGATTAGATTTTAAGAGTTTAATTACACAGCAAATTCTTCATTCCATGTACACAACATATTCCGTTTTGCACATAACAAGATTTTGAGTGTAATATCAGCTGCCTGGTTCTATAGGAGAAAATTATTTTGACTTTCACTGAAAATCTTAATTTTCTCTTGCCTTGATCCTTCCAGAAAAACATTTCTGTGGCTTATCCTCAGACAACCCTGGAATTATATCTTTTTCATACTGAAAAAAAATGTTCTGAATTGGGCTGAGTAGATTCTACTTTTGCCCAGCCCCACTCCACGCCCATTTGTTCCTGTCTTCACCAAACAGATTTTTGACATTCAGACTAACAATTTGAACACTTAGGACTTAGTTTTGGACCTGGGAGAACCAGGGCCATTTTTCCTGATACACACCATCATGACTGCACGACAGGCAGTTTTCCCACAAAGATATACTATCATTTCCACCTGACAGTTAGAAACAGCTGCAGACTGCAGCTTGTTCTGAGAAATTAGCAGAGGCAGCATTTTATGTTAATACCTCATTTTGAGCCATTTCATTTGAAACTTTAGGTGCCATTAATTCCTCTTCAGTCTTTTGTATCACAATTATTTTGTACTGTCTCTCATCCATTTATTGTTGCCAACAGTCACTGCTTTCTGAATGATGACAGACATGCCAGCACATTTATAACTTGAAAATAGAGCTAAATGCTATCAAAATCCATATATTTTTCCAAAGAAGCAGATGCTAGCAATGTTCTGAAATGGGCAACAGGGAGGAAAGTGCAGTTTCTCCTGGCTTTTCTGAGGACACTGAACTTATGACAGGACTAAGCTAACCTGGGCACCTGCCTGTAGGATACTGGAGAGCTTTTGACAGGAAGTTAGATAAAAACTAGGTTATAAAAGCTTTCGTTTGGGAAACATGAATTAGTCCACATAGTTTGTTGATATTAATTGAGGCAAAGAGACTGGGTTTAGGCTTTTTGGGTTGATTAATTGGTTGGGGTTTAATCCTCTTTTTTTTTTTTTTTTCCTGATACAAAAAAAGAAATTAAAAGACAATAGAAAACCTGAAACCAAGATTCAGTAAAGTTACATTTCAAGTTTGAGCCTTCACACACTCTTGGTCAATAAAAGCACTAGATAGAAGGCAATTAGGTAAATGAGGTGCTCATTCAGAATCTGAGCTTAGATATTCTATCCCTTTTTAAAACAAAGTCTAATTTATCAGACATAACGATAAACATTTCTACACTTCTGACTAAGTACAAATACAGTTAAGCTATGGTGTTTGTAAGTGTAGGAGGAACTACAGCCGTGTCTGTCAACCTCGATTAGTACACTGCTAAAGAAAAATATTCTTTTCAGCAATCAAAAAAGCTTTTGGAATAGAACAAATGAAACTTCAAAAGTTGACCACGGCAGTGTGTAATAAAAAAAAAGAAATTAGTCAAGAAAACCTAACAAAGTCGTCAACAGTCTTCTAAGCAACAAATCAGGATCAGAATGTTTCCATCTGCTGGGTCTGGAGGGTGAATCATTAATCATTTTGTAACTTGTACTTCTAGATGACTATAATACATTGAGACAAAATCTGGCACAACCTTCCCTCCTTGTCTCTCAGGAATTTATAATTTAATGTTTTAATTGTATAACCTATTATTTTGTGATGTTCTATTCTGCTTGCAGAGTAGTACATACATTATCTTCTGTGACCAAACCAAAGAAGGTTTAATATTTTTTACAAATTTGTTCACTGAAAACTAAGAGGGAAAACAAAAAAAAGAAGCTAAAATAAATGTTTTATTTGCTACTTCTGCCTCCAGATGCTTTGATTATAATGGCTATAACTTATGTTCAGGGAAGCAGTAACCTAGGAAATACGTCACCATATCACCTCTCTGGTTTCCTTACCTCCAACTATTTTAAATTACACTCATGGGGTTTTTTACTGATCTTGAAATATTGCATCTGTCTTGCACTTGGAATAATTTATCTATTGATTTCTTACCAGTGACTAATAGAACACAAAAATAATTTTACTGGTCTTTAGGTGAGCAATAAACTAACAGAAGCCTTTCGTTGACTTATTTCCAACACCTCCTCAACAATGGTGTTTCACCGTATGTACAGGATAGGTTTGACTGATTGATAGCATTTAGCTCTATTTTCAGAAATTAGAGAGAAGGCAATATCACTGTGTCATAAATCCAGCAAGCAGAATAGAAGACTAGCTGAGCTAAACAAGGAACTCCTTGTGGAGCTCAAGACAAAAAAGAAATTGTATGATTTCTAGAAGAGAGATCAGGCTTTGCAGGAAGATTACAGAATCATGGTTCTTATATGCAGGGAGAAGACATGAAAGACCAAAGCTCAATTAGAGTTAGAACTGGCCGTAAGAGATTTATAATAAGAGAAAGTCTTCAAAAAGTGCTTCATCATGATGTCTGCTTATCATAATCACCCCTGAACACCTGAAAACTATGTGCAGGATGGACTGTGAGTAGCCCACCTTGAGGGCCATAAAAAGGAAGCCGAAACTGGGGCAAAGGTGGAGGGGAAAGGGGCAGAATCCCTGACCTTTGCCTTCCCTCCCTCGACCACCATTGCCTGCTGAGAGACACCCTGCAGCCTCCTGGAGCTGACGCTGCCAGCTTAACCCCCTGATCCTGCACCCCTGGACCAAAGTCACGAGTGAGCTGTGGAACCCCTACCCTGCTCCTGCAGCCCGTGGTGAGAGCACCATGAGTGGACCGAGGTTCACCCGCATCCATTGGGCACTGTGCGTGCACTTCAGAGGATGGGCTGCCGCACTCCAGCCAAACTGCTCCCGGGATCGGAGAAGGCAGATAGGACGTAGGAAAAAAAGGGCAAAACCTGCTTCTCTCCCCATGCCCCACCCCCCATCTCAGCAGCAACAAAGGTAGCACAGTGTGGTGGCGACCTGCTTTTTTAAGTAACCTTAGCTTTTTCTAACTTTTCTCTACTTCTCTCTTACTTTCTCTTTCTCTCTTTAACTATTAAATTAAAATATATCAATTTTTTTTGCCCTCGACATTTAATCTCGTTTTGTTTTTATCTAGTTTTTTGGGAATATTTCAAACCTTCAAAGTTCTTTCAGTTTTATTCATGGAGAGCTAGTTCTCTTTACTCCTCAGTGATTAGACTGGTTCGTAACACCGGCCAGTGTTGTTTCAGATAACAAGGGCTTTTCTAAGTAGTTCTTGATAGCAACAGGAGATCTAAAGATGTTGAAGACAATCATCTAATAGGAATGACTGAGAAGTGGAGGCATTCAATGCATTTTTTGCCTCAGCCTTTAGTAATATTGATAGACATTGGGCTGCTCAGTCTCCTGAGTATGTGGACCACAAGTGTGAGAACAGTGACTTTTCATTTGTGGATGCTGAAATTGTAAAGAACCAGCTGTATCAATGGAATGATTACAAGTCCACAAGGCCTGATGGGATTCACTCCAGAGTACTGAGGGAGGTAGGGAATATTAGAGCAGGACCCATATCTATCACTTACCAAAAGTCTTGAGAGTCTGTACAGGTTCCTGCTAACTGGAAGCTAGTCAATGCTATTTCATCTACAAAAAAGGCACAGGGAACTACAGACCTGGTAGTCTTACTCAGTTCCTGGAAAAATTTTGGAGAAGCTTGTACTGAGTACTACCAAAAGACATTTAAAGAACAATGGAACTACTAGGGCCAGTCAACATGGGTTCACAAAAAATAAGTCCTGTTTAACTAACTTGATATCTTTCTGTGATAAGACTACCTGCCTAGTGGATGAAGGGAAGGCCATGGATATAGTTTTTCTGGATTTTAGTAAGGCTTACAAAGCCATGCTGGCTGTGGCCAATGTCTGTGCTGTCTTTCAAGTGTATGTCAATACCCCCCCTAAAAATCTCCATAACTTTACCAGGCACTGAAATGAGACTGGGAGGCCTGTATTTTCTGGGGTCCTCCTTCTTGCCCTTCTTGAAAATCGTGACAATATTTACCACCTTTCAGTCAATTGGGTCCTCTTCAGGCCAAGACTGATGAAAGTCACTGAGAGGCTTTGACATCAGCTATTGTTTGTTTTTCTCCCTAGGCTGTTGTCATCTGCAATCTTAATAATCCTCCTCTTTATTTCACCATTTAATTACTGAATGAAACAGCGTCTTCCTTGTGCACTTCTTCTCTGAATGCAAACCCTTACATAACCCCAGCTAAATAATTCTTTTATTGAGAACTACTTATAGCACTCTCCGAATATGGATTTTTACATAGGTTTGTACATATTTTGTGATAATTTATATTATGTAAAATTTATCAGAGCTTGTGGTCTGCAGGCTTAACCTTTCAAAACTATACTGGGCCAAAGTTCAATGTATTGTTTAATCGATATTGCCAATTTAAGACATGAGGGTGCTTGAGTTTCTCTATGAATAATGTAAAAACGCTCACCAGTTACGCCTACTTTGTACACACCTAATTCCTCTGTTGGAATTAATAAGCAGAATGGTAATTGGGACATGAGGAAGCTGTGAAAACTTTAACTGTAAACCCTTTCTGTATAGACAGAAATTAAAAGAAGGAATAATATATTCCATTTCCATATATAAAACTGTTGTTTATTCTGATAAAAAGTGTTTTATTACTCTTGTTTTCACAGTTGCATTTCTGATGATCTGGAATCTATAATTTTTAGTGGAACTGAAGTTTTAGAACATGGACCTTAAACTCAGAACTGCTTCTCTTTTCTAGAGGAAGAGTAGGAAAATCTTATGTTTCAATCAAAGATGATCTTTCAGAAGACAACTGCTGAGCTGTAGAACTGATCTCATGAAATAGATCAGGGCCTTTTTATTTACCTCAGTGACCATTTAAGGAGCTCAGATGAAGTGGAAATATTATATATAATATGTCCATATATTATATATTCTATTATTTCTTGCTAAAGTCAGCCTAGCATGATCTAGATCAAAACAAGGAGACAAATTACCAATTAGCATCACTCCTTCACGCCCAATGCCTCTCCTTTCTCCCCCAAACTGAGCTGCACAGCAGGGAAGGGGGATTGGGGGTTCATGGCCTTTCCATAAAAATTTCTTTCTGCCAGTTCTTCCTTCTCACACTCCTGGCCTGTTCCAGTATGGGCAGTCCATGGTCTTTTCTCCATGGATTGCAATGCCTGCTCTGGAATGCTTATCTCCACAAGTTGTAGGGGAATCTCTGCTCCAACACCTGAAGCACCTCCTCCCCTTCCTTACACTGTGATGTTGCTGCCTACAGAGATTGATTTCTAGAAGAACCAGCAGCTTCACTGACAGACTCGGATGTGTCCTGTGGGGGGTCCATTGCAAAGCTGGCTGGAATAGACAGGAACAAACATGGTGCAGCCCCTTACCTCTTCTTACAGAGACATCTATAAGCACACACCTCCTGTCCCACCGCCACAACTTTGCGATGTGCACCCAGTCCAGGGGCTGTTTGATAGTTGTGTTCTGCACTGTCAAATCTAGCTTTTAGAGTGATTTTGGAAAATAGGTCTGCTAGTGTTTAACATTTATAATTTACATGTTTGGGATACAAGAGGCATGGAAGTGGAGAAGAAATTAAAATTTTCTCCTCTATGCTCAGGTGTGTATTTTGTTACTAGACTGAAATACCAAAAAGCTGATGTCACTTCAGCTACTGGTTCTTCATTCTGCACCATTTAGGAATCATGAATCCTAAACATTTATGTTTCTCCATCTAAAATCAGCTGTTAGAAACCCAGTGAAGGCTCCAAAATGCTCAGTGAAAAAAACTGAACATTTCCTGGTACTCGCTTCAGTGACTCCCACTCAGCATTCAAGAACACTGGCTTGTACTGAAGATGACTGAGACCTTTAAAGAGCCCTTGGTGTAGAGGATGCACCAAGTGTCTCATTTTTCTTTCATTAAGATACATTAGCTTTAAGCTACATACTGAAATCACCTTTGCCTCAGCACACAAAATTTTGGCAATGGAAATAGATAACTTTTCTCAAAAGGCATCACATAGAACATAGAAGCTTTTTTTCAATGGTGCAATTGTGCTGAAGCACATATGCAAATATTAGATTTAATACTAGCACTGCAGTAGCCGTCATATTAGAAAAGTTTTAAATTATTGATACATGTTTGTATTATAAAATAACTATTGTAGTTAAATTACTGGTTGGTGAATAAGCACTATTTAATAGATACTTCAAGAGTTTTCATTAATACTTCTTGAAGTATTCTATAACTACCACAAACAATTATCTGTGGTTAATGAAATTTCAAAATCATATTTCTGTTTCCATATATTGCAGACAATGTATTCCATATTAATTAAAGGCTTCCTGTGTGCCATTATCTTCAGAATGTTTTCATAGTCAGATTTATTCTGAATCTCTGGCTGCCTTACAGTCTTCTGTCCTTTTTAAGGTTCTTCCTAAATAGGATTCTTCCTTACTTTCCTTTATGCAAATGAACATTATTCCATTTTAGATGGTTCCATGTATAGTACATGGGATAAGTAACTGTTTTTTATGGAGTTGAAAGTATTTTTGAACACATTTTGGCATTTGCTAACGATTATAAAATCTGAAGTCCCTTTTACTGGCTTCAGTCTCCAAGTTTTCCTATACTTATATGGAATATATAAGCTTTTTTCATCCCAACAGAAGTAAAATATTCACCCTTAATTATCTTGAGGGAGAAAAAAAAAGCCTTTCTTCTGAAGTTTTATGTTACCACACACCCCTTAAGAGATGATCAGGCAGAAGCCTTTGACTTTTTTCCATATTTGCCAGCCCCAAGTCTCAAAGGATTGTAAGCTTTCAACTCCATTTAATTTCCTAATTACTATTTAGATAATTAAATTGCCCTTACTGTTCATGAGTGGCTCTGAGTAGGAATTACACGGCATTTTGGAAATGCAGTCTGTACTTTCTTCTGAGAACCAGGGTGATTCTTTTCTGTCTGTTCATGTTTTAACAAAGCAAAGTTCTCTGCTAGAAATATTACTAATATTATATGCAGCCCAGGAATCTAAGCTCAGTGTCCTGTGTATGGTGAACTGATAAAATAGTATAATGTCCTTGTAAGTACAAAGTGCATCTGAGGGAGACTGTGATCATAACTTGTGCTAGCTATTATATGAAATTAATATGTGTATTAGTTAATTTGCTTTCTACTTAAATCCCCTGTTTGTTCATAACAATATACTGAATTATATTTCAGTCTCATCATTGTTAACATCATGAATTAGACTCAGGTCTGCCACCACAGAAACCTTATTAATTTCTGATTGCTTTACATTTCAATTATTTTCTGTTTTGAGAAACCAGAAAGTGCTAAACACCTCAGAAACAACAGCAAAAAAAAAAAAAAAAAAAAAAAAAAATCCTATCACAAAGATCCAGGTAAAATAAGAGCAATACTGTGTGGTAAATAGAAAATTAAGAACATGGGAAAAACATAGAGGGAACTAAAGTCATCAAAGAAGATATTCCTCCTCTCAGGGCTCTTAACAGACATAAATTAACAGATCAGCTGCAGCTCCTACCACCCCCACTCATCTTTCCCATCCCAATGACTAACAGAGCTGTCCTGAGGTAAGTAGATCTGATAGACTCACAAATGAGTGTCAGCATCCACCTCAGTTTTGAGTCTGTCATACGGAAGTTGAACAAAACTGTAGTCATTTAAATATAACATAGAGGATGAAGGCTGTGTTGGTTCTACTTATTCACAAGCAAATCAGGCATCCATCCCTCAGGGGAGGCAATGCTGGTCAGAAGGGCATGGAGGAGTGCCAAGGGCAACAACAGTTTAGCCACTCGATTTTAATCCACTGCTCCATGCCTGTGAGTGGTCTCAATCAGTCTAACCACATTTCTGTGTGGTTTTAAGAGTCCCACACCTGAAGCAAACTGCATGCCTGCTTCTCCATGGCTCCCTTACAAGTATGTATAGATCTCAAAGAACACAGAAACAATTATGTCTTCTCTTATATTAAACAGATGATTGTAAGAAGACCTGTATGTGTACACATATAAGCATTCTATGCATTTTTTTCTTATGTTGTTTAAGGGTGATAGGTATAAAAATATTTTCCTGAGGTGAAGGGAAAATATATATTAAGAAACTGTCTACAATATTTTGTGTAGAAAAACAGATGACGTAAAGAGTTTTCAACTCAACCTAACAAGTAGGTTTTGCATGAGAAGTTTGATTAATTTTTCTCAAAGCATCAGCGTTCCATAATAAAATAAAGAACTAGTGGTTTCATTTTCCTTTTCTCCCAAAAGAATGATGTGATTTGGTTGCACCAGCTATTAAGGAGTTGAAAATAGCCAACAATGTTGTATTGAATGCAAAATAAAGGGTTCCTGTAGCAAGGGCTGCAGGGCATTCTGTAAGAAAGTAGGATATGAGCCACCTTGTGCCATTCCTGCATGCAGGAGCAGGGCCTACCCTGAGGGAGTGCGACCCATGGGTGGTCCTCATTGGAGCAGAGGAGCAGAAGGAAGTAAGGAGCATCAGAGGAAAACAAGTATGAAGCAAGGAGTAGCAGAAGGAAATCCTTTTGCTATGGCCTCAGCCTCCTGCACCATCTGTTGCCACATCACCAAGGTGGGACTGAGTATATGTGACAAGAGCAAGGGGAATTTAGACTAGGAAGAGGACAGGAGGGGTCTTTGACTATGTCTTTGGCTTTTCTTGTGGCAAGTTATTTATATGAAAACAAAAGTCAATAACATAAGGCAGTAAGAGCAATGCAGAAAAAAATAAGTACAGGTCCATATTTCTGGGTGTATTATTTTACCCTTATTAGGATCTAAAGAAAAAGTGTAATTTATTTCAGCAATATTGAGTTTTCTGTAGTCAAATTGAGCTTCTCACAAGTGTATAGAAAATGGCATGTTACCTAGATTTACAAGCTTTCTGTGTGGGTTTCTTTCCTGTTCTTTGTTTATAGCTGATGAAAAGAGTGCCTACGGAAGTGAAAAATAAATTAGTCAAAGAAACAAAATTATATTAGCAGGTTCAGACTTTTATTAGAGATATAAATATTAAAAAATATAAATCTTCTTGTCTAAAGAAATAGTCATGAGTAATCAGCTGAATTTTGAAGATTTATACTGAATGAAAATCCAGTTTAAAACATAGGTCAGCATAAATTACCCATTATCACATAACTATAGTGTACAAATGTTACCCCAATTCATTAACTTCCACTTTTGGTCAAAGAGTTAGGAGGTTCAAATTTGTGATATTTAAAGTGCCAAAAATTTAGAAGCCTTGGAGATGTTACTTGAAATGTGAGTTGAAATATGTGAAGTGCACTGTTGAAATACAGTTATGTGAAGTGTGTGGTTGAAATAGCGTTAAGTGGCAGTGACTAAAAACGGTATTTGATTATCTCTGATGGGTTTGTATATACAAAAGTCATTCTGTAGCAGATGGAAAAGTGATAACACAGAGACTGAGTGTGGAATGGAATATCAGATAAATTTTCTTGTCCAAAAATAAAATTATTTTCAAGCCACTAGGCAGTGGCTTGAAAACAGTGAAAATTTTGCACTGGGATCCCAGTGCTAGGTTACACAGAAAACTAATTCTATATCAACTAACCCATGCCAATTCAAAATTGTTTAACAAAGTGTGATGTGTTAACATGATGGTTTAATGTTGAATCTGCTATTATCAGTATGCTGTACTCCTACTAACAGTTACTACATTGCATTTTTTGTTTTCTTGCAGCTGGTCTGCTTTAACTTCCAGATGCTTTAATACCATAGTTATGTGACTGCAACAACTGAGATCAATTTAATATCAGTGTATGAACAGTTATAAATTCAATACTGTGATCCTAAAACCATATTTGAGGAGCTTCGCCAAAATCTATAGTCAAGAAGAGATGATGACACTTGCTAGTGATAATCTTTTTTTTAACAGTTAAAAGCAGTGCATGTCATTGCCCATTCCCCACTTTTTACTCCTTAAACACTGATCTAAATGTCCTCTTGTTCTTGATACTAGAAATCAACATTTAACTCCGTTGTTTGATGTGGAGCAGCTGTAGTTCAAAGAAAACCTTTCCTTGCACAGACCTGCAACCCACAAATTCTTGAGAATATATTTATTATACACTGTGTTATACTACATTATATTTAGTTTAAGTTGCATTATGCTATGTTATATTACATTATGCTATATTATTATTACCTTTATTTATTTTTGTTTATTTTATTTATTTTTTTATGAATTCTTTCACTTAAAGTATGCCAGTATTGTACTTTGCTTATGGAAAAAATTAGAAAAGGATATAAATGACCAAGAACAAGCAGCATTAATATAAAATAAAAAATAATTATAACACAATTTCTGCCTATGTTTGCAGGCTTATTTTAATTAGTCATTGCCAGAGCTGATGTTCATGTTATAGTGAGACCATTGTGTTTCTAATACCTTTGAAATGTAATGTTTAATGAATGATAACATACTGTCCATTTTGTGTAGAGGAAAAAAATTGCTCTGATAAAAAAAAAAAACTCTATTGGTTACTTTCAGATGTGTGAATGCATGTATCCATATGTGTGTTTATATGAGTATATGTATATATGCATGTATTTTGTTTAGAGTATGGTACAAATAATGCCAAGGTTGCAGGTTTGATACCAGTACAGGCCATTCACTTAAAGAGTTGGACTCCTTGATCCTTGTGAGTCACTTCCCCCAGGATGTTCACTCAGAATATTCTGTGATTCTGTAATTTTCCATGTTTTTTTGTTGTTGCTTATATTACTTAAAATCCTTATTACCATATCTGAAAAAGGGCACATGGAAAGCAGGAGCAACATGAGGTAATAGTACATCTACATTAAATATCAGAGTTAAATACCCATTTTATATAATGTTTTGAAAATAATTCCTGTAAATGAAAAAGCCAACATACAGCATCACACTGTTTGAGGTGGCATTTTCAATAACTTATGGTAGCTGTCACAAATATTACAAACAGAAGTACAGGCTATTTGTACTAGTTCTCTACTCTCTGCCTAAAGTATAGGGAGCCAACATAAAACACAGAAAATTAATTGAATTTTGGATTGTTTTCAAGATGTTTTTGCAATGTTCTCAGATTGCACTAGAAATCTTTATCTTTTGGAAGGCATATTTTCATTGATTTTCAGATGCGATCTGGTCGAAAGGATTTTGAAATCTATGGAACCTTCCTATTTAGTTCAGTGAATTTGAACCAGACCCATATCTGACAGCATTATTTAAGCTGATTAAAACTAATTTTAAAACAGTAAGCATAATTGAAAAAACTCATATGAACTAAGAAATATTGCCATCTTTTCCAACAGTAGTGCAAAGCAACCAACCAATTCCCTCATAAAACACATAGCTATATAGTATTATGGAAGCACAAGGGTATGCTTCATTTGTAATTCAGGAACAGTATGTCATTACAATTGAGACATTAAGTCCAAAGAGTGCCAGCTATATACATATCTATACTCATATGTATCGCTTCCCTTGTGGCCAGTTTGGATGCAGTTAGAAGAATTATGACAAAGTGGTAAGAATAGTTTGGTTATCTTACAGAAAAGAAGGTTATTTGTGTCACCTTTTTTATATATTGTGGTAAAGTTCAGATTTTTGCTTTTTTCATAAAGTTTAACTATGTTCTAGAGATAAAATCTTTCAGTAAAACTTCAGTAAAATACACATGTATTTTAATATAATCACATGTTTTAATTGCTGGCTTCTTAGGTAAGAAAAATCATTAGATCAATTAACTGACATAAAGGCATTTTATTATAAAATTTCGGTGAAACCTGAATTGAGTCAGAGATTCCCCTATTATTATTGTAGAAGATATCAGCACTGTAACATAAATATGTGAATAAAATTATCAAAACTAGTTCTATGGGATGCTATTACTGGTATCCAGTGATATTAAGATGAATCATAAAGCTTTAATTATAAAGTTGTAAAAATAACATGTTTAGATAATAACATGTAGTTTTACGGGGGGGGTAGTTGTTAAGTTTCATTTTCTTTGAGCTTTAATGCATGTTTATATACAGAGATAAATATATAAATATACAATTTTATTACAGATATATATGTTTTTATATATATGCAGAACAACTCTGTTACCAGGACAGGAAGAGTATATTGAATACTGTATCAAAAAACACTGAACAAAGTAAACATAATTTTTAAAAAATAGTCCAAAAAACACCAAAACCAGAAAAATGGGAAGGAAAATAAAGGACTCTATTATCTGAGTATCTGAATTACCAACTATCTGAGTTGGTAATTCACAAGAAACAAGGACACCATTGGAAGATATTGCTGCAGAACAGAATATGCTGTACATCCTGGCCTAAAGTCAGGTCTAGTAGCAAGTTTCACCACAAAGCACAAACTACGGGACACATGGAAGTCTGATTTAAGGATGAAAAATGCTCCTACTCGACCAAAATTGCTTTTAAAATAGTGACAATCTCTATGATCTGAAGAGTAAGATTCCATTTTTTTAACAAATTATTTTAGAAAGTGTGACCACAAGGTCATGATATTGCCTGATCCCATAAAATATTTAAAATTAATTTCATTTGTCTGCTTTCATTTCTTTAATAATTGACTAGGAATCAACTTCTTGACTTCACGATGTCCCTCCTGTGTTAACAAATCTCTCTAATGATTCAACATAAAGTTGAAGTGGAAAACAATTATATGTTGTACAGAGCACAGTTACTATTTTGGGTCCAGGAGTTCTGTGATTGCTTTAGAAAAGCCGCGTTACCATACATATAAAGATTTCCTCTCATCAGGTCTCCTTTACTTACATCTAATTCTGCAGTCACAGCTCAGCAACACTGGCGTAATTTTCCTGTCTGAATCCTTTGCAACTTAGCCCAATGGTTTCTCTTAAAGAGATGCACGAAAGACCATAAAGACCAATAAAATAATCCAGCTATAAGGAAAATTTTGGTTATCTTTGCTCATGAAATTCCACAAGTACAAATGACAAGTCCTAAACTTGTGAAGAAAGAGCTTCCATGGAGTACTAGAGGCTGGCACTTCACTAGCAGGGAAGAAACCCTGCTGAGAAAGACCTGGTCGTGCTGGGCCTCAGCAAAAAGCACAAGAAGACTAAGAACGTCCTGAGTTCTACTAACAAGTGGAAGACTGAGAAGTCAAAGGGAAGTGATTATACCTTCATCTTCAGCACCTGTGAGACTGTATCTTGAGTCCAGTGTAAAATTTTGGACCCCTCAGTCAAAGTCATTGGTTAATTGGAGCAAGTTCAGGCAGAGTCAGCAGTGTGGTCAGGAGCTGGTGAACTTTTACTGTGAAAAGAGACTGAAGCAGCTGGAATGGGTCAGACTGGAGAAGAGATGGTTCTAATCTCCTAGGTGATGATGAGGTCATCAAGACAGTGGAGCTGTTCATGGTGTGCTGTGGTGGTAGGACAAGTTACAACAGACATAAACCGAAATGAGAGAAACTTTATCTGCAAGTGGACAGTCAAGAAATGAAACAGGCTGTGCAGAGATGTTGAGAAGTCTCTATCTTTGCTGTTTTTAAGAACCAGCTGGATTAAAATTTGAATAACCTAGTCTGACCTCAGCTGTGACCCTGTCAAGCATGAGAAGTTGGATTTTCAACATCCTGATGACCCTGGTAAACGGAACTATCCTATGATGCTATGGTGCCTATATTATCACATGATGAAACAGAATGAGAACCTGTGAAATAACTGTAAGGCAAGGATTATAGGTTCTTTTCATTAAAAACTTTGCTTGAACTCTTAGAATAAAAAAAGTCTTGAAGACTACATTCAAAACTTAGATAATCAAAATCTTCCCTGGGGTGTTATGTAGCCCTGGGAAGACTCAAAACTTCTAGGAGCTTCTTTGAATTATACAGCTGTGTAACTAAATTGAGGTACAGCAAGAACCTCATTATTCTCCTTAACAGCCACTGTTGAATACTTGTGATATGGAATATATACATAAACTAGACTGAAACTGCATTTCCACACACAATATTGAGAATAATTAAGCTTACAAAGAAAAATTTTATTACAAAATATCAATTTACAAAAAGAAGAATGTATGATGGAATTATTAGTTAAAAAATCCACTAAATCAAGAAATGGCACTTTTTTAAAATTATAAGATACAGAAAGAACTACTGTATGGTCTTCAGCAAAAATTCAGATTGAGTAAATGTGTCTGGAGAAAGAAATTCCTGAAGTTTTACTCTATTTTGTGGCTCAGATATACAAAATACAAATAAACTAAAATAGGAAAGAAAATATTAGTAAGCAAATAGGGAAACATCAGGTGTTGGGGAAGATGAAACAGGAAAGCCTTATAAATATGATTGCCTGACAAAAGATTTTGGGAACATGAAAACTATAAGCGACATCGAAATGAAAGCCACCTTTGAGATACCAAGTCTTAGTTACTGACAACTGGAAAACAATGGTATGGCCGACTGAAGGTAATCCCCTCTTGATTGAACAATACCCTCTGCTTGCAGGCAGGTCCAAGGGTCAGAGCAGACCCTACTAGCTCAGCAGAAGGGGTCCAAAGAGTAGTTTTTAGGAGTTAAGATGTAACACTCTATGGTAATATAAGAACTCTTATAGGCTGTATGTAAATGCTATAGGATCTGTATCTTGTATTAGATTGGTTAGTGACAATTAGAATATTCAGTACAGAAGATGATTTATTGTATTGTAACCAGGACTTCTGCCTCACTCTCTTTACTTACCCACTTACTCTCTTTACTTATCCACTCTACTTACTCCCTTACCCGCTTACTCTCCTGCTCTCTTGGGCCTGCTCAGAGCTGCCAGCTGCAGCTCTAAGCAGTGCCCCTGTACCCACACCCTTTGCAATAAACCGCATGTTCCAACATCTGACTTCAGAGATCTCTCGTCTCCGTCCGTCCCGACCGTCCGACCCACCCAAGCTCCTACAATCAGGCCTATTATATATGTAAAAAGGAGGCAAAATGTGTTTTACAATAGATTCACTTGAAGAAATGGTGTGTATCATGAAGAATATGTGTAACTTTATTCCTTTTATTTAAGTAATCAGGTAAACCACTTTTAAAATGGATTTATCTTTTTCCAGAGGGTGAATAGAACACACAAAAAAAGCAATACATTCCTTCCACTTTACAGGAAGTAAGTACTACCAAGGGCAGTTTCATACATGTAATTATTGTACATATTATCAGATAAGAGTCCTAATTAAGAAAAAAAAGATACATAAACTGGTAGTGTTTGTTAAGAATTAAGACAGAATCATTTCCTTTCACCTTAAGAATCCAGATCTTGCAAATGAAATAACATATTTTTCCCTTTTGAGCATGTTCCTTATAGAAAAGACAAGCACAAAAACCTCAATAATATATCTAAATTAATATCAGTATTTTTACATGACGATGTCTTCCAAGAATGTTTGATAGATGTGTATGTAGTCAAGGGTTGCTATCAGTAATTCTTGACAATGGCTATTTATAAAAATATGTTCAACTTTTTGTTTTGTTTGTTTACTGTGAAAAGACATTTATTTCTTACTGAGGTTAGCCAGTATGTTCTATTTTCATCAAAAACAGGACAGATTCACCTTTTCCACTCAACCTGAAACTAAGATAAAAATTCCCTTAAATTCGACTGATACATAGGAAAAAAAAAATCAAAGTGAAAAAAAAAACAAAGCAAAGGAACCACAACCTTTCACCCCACCGCCCAACTTTATTTTACAGATTTCTTTTACTCCTTAGTTTGTTCAGGGGAAATAGGTCTCAGTCTTACAAGCAACTTTCTTTCTCTTCCAATGTAATTCTATCTTCTTTTACACGTTTTCTTCCACCTTTTGACATAAATTTGAAAACATAACTAGGTGCACAAGTTGTCTCACTGGCTTGTGAATATTCAACTTTTACTGAAAACTGTCTTAAGCATTTGCAGGAAGGATATCTTTGTCCATGCAGAAATGAAACAGATACGGTTTTCTTTCATCACATTGCTGATTACTACAATTTATTATCTGTAAGTAGTAGCCTTCACTGAGATTTCACACAAGAAATTCACTCTAAATTTTCTGTGTATCTTAATCATATAATTATATTAACTAGTCAATTTAAAAAGTTAAAACCAGGTCGCCAGAAATAAAGAGCATTGGAAATTTTATTATGAAGTTTTAAAAATAATTTATTTCTTAATATTAATAAATATAAATCTGCTGGAAACTGGAATTCAGATGAGGGTAAATTTATACATATATAGTCCAATTTTTCCCTCTTTCACAAACAAGAATGATTTTGAATAATTTTAAACCTAGAAACTAACCCTCAAATATTGGACTAAAAATAAAGTATCTGGAAATTTTATGTTTTACTTTTCTTGCAGCTAAAAACAGTGCAGACTGCTGCACATGCACACATAGGCTAAGGTAATAGATGAATACCCATCATGTCTTTTGCCTAGAGCAGTGGTTTCCAACCTTCAGGCTATGCTAAGCCAAATCAGCTCATTCCTGGGTTTGGAAAAGCCTGGCAGCAATTATGGGACTCTCCTGTGAATACTTATACATAGGAGCAATATTTCTTTATGATATATATACAATCAAATGTGAAATCTATTCTACATTTTCCAAGTGGAAGCCAACTTATTCTTTTAGATACGCAGCACTTAAATTTAGGTATAACTTTTTATAAAGGTTGCTGTTAGCATTAGAAAAATGTTTGGAGTAATTATATTCACGCTTATAAGCCTGAGATGTATGAATGAATGACATCTTGTAAACTGGGTTAGGTTGTTATTGTGATTTTAAATACATTCTCCTTTTAATCTTTCCTCTAATTTTGGGGTTTTTTTTCATTTTTGTTTGTGTGTTCCTTCCAGTTGCTGGGAACACTCCCAGTTTCTGTTAAACTGAAAGAAGATAGATGTGCTTATTACCTCTGTCCACAGTATTTGTAATCCCTACTTAAGGAAAGACAGCAGCATTAGGGAAAGCCAAGCAGTATTTTCAATTTTTAGAATTTGACTGAGTTTTGAGTTTCTTGTTCTTTTCTTGGACTTTCTTTATATGTGCTTATTGCTTGATTTATTACAAATGAGAAGAAGGAATTAAATGTTCCCTATTGTGACTGATTTTCCATAGTCTTCCTTTTATCACTGATCCACTTATGGAAGCTTCTCTTATTGCTCTTGATGTCCCTGGTCTGATTAAATTCTATCAGGGCTTCAGCGTTCCTAACCCGATCCCTGACTTCTTTGACAATTTCTCCCTTCCTGTATTCCTCTCGGGTTACCTATCCTTGCTTCCACTGGCTCTAGGTCTCCTTTCTATGTCTGAGTTTGTCCAGGAGTTAACTGTTCATCTATGCAGGCTTCCTGGCATTTCTGCCTGACTTCATCTTTGTTGGGACGTATCACTCCTGAGCTTGGAGGAGGTAACACCTCAGTATTAACCAAGTTTCTTGGACCCGTCTTCCCTCCAGGGCTCTATCACATGGTACTATACTGAGCAGGTCCCTGAAGAGTCCCAAATCTGTTGTTCTGAAGTGTAGGGTAATGAGCTTGGTCTGTGCTCTTCTCATTGCCCTAAGGACCTTGAACCCCACCACTTCATGGTCACTGAAGCCAAGGATGCCCTTGAGCTCCACATTCACCACCAGCTCCTCCTCGTTTGTGAGAATAAGGTCGAGCATAGCACATATCCTCATTGGCTCTTCTATTATGTGGAGTAGGAAGTTTTCATCAGTGCATCCCAGGAACTTTCTGCTTGCTATGTCCCTCCAACAGATATGAGGATGTTTAAAGTCCCCCATTAGGGCCAAAGTTTGTGAACATGAGGCTGCTCCTACATGTCTGTAGAGGACCTCATCTGATGGGTCTTCCTGGTCGCATGGCCGGTAGCAGATCCCCACTATCTGAACCTGTCCTCCCTTTAATCCTGATCCATAAGCTCTTGGTCAGCTCCTCATCCATCCCAAAGCAGAGCTCTATGTATTCCAGCTGGTCATTGACATAAAGAGTAACACCCCCACATCTTCCCTGCCTGTCTTTTCTATAATGCCTGTATTCTTCCATTTCAACATTCCAGTCATAGGACCCATCCCACCACATATCCATGATACCAATAAGACCATTGTCTTGCAGGCATGTGTTCGTCTCTAATTCCTCTTGTTTATTCTCTATGTTACATGTGTTTGCATAGAGGTATTTAATTTGGGCCTTTGATGAAGCAAATTTCGTGGCTGAAGTGGCAGGAATTACTTTGTGATACTCTTCAGGTGCTCTCCTGCTGACCTGCAAGCATCCCCAATCTTTGGGCATTTCTTGCAGGATTGAGGTTCCCCTCCCCCAGTAAGTTTAGTTTAAATCCCTCTTCATCAGCTTCGCAAGCTTATGACCAAAGATGCCTCTTCCCTTCTCTGACAGACAGATCCCATCAGCCTCCAGTAGAGCTGGTGTCAAAAATTAGTCCCATTGTCTAAGTAGCCGAACCCTTGACTGTGGCACCAGTCCTGTTGATTTGTTGATTTTCCGGATTCAACTGGCCCTTTTAAATCCCTTTCATTTGGCCAGGAGGATCGATGAAAGAACTACCTGTGCTCCAGAGTCCCTTACTGCCTCCCCCAGGGTCCTGTAATCCTTCTTGACCCTCCTCAGACTGTTCCTATCTGTATCACTGTTGCCCACATGAAACAAGAGCAGGGGATAATAGTCAGTGAACTGTATGAGACTTGGTAATCTCTCAGTGACATCCCTTATAGAAGCCCCTGGTAAGAAGCACACCTCTCTGAAGATCATCAGGTCTGAAAACAGATGCTTCTGTGCCTCTCAGAAGAATGTTGCCTGCTACTATCACCCATTGCCTTTTCTTAGTTGCACTGATTGTTATAAGGTGAGCAGATTGGGCTGCCTAACAGCTCCAATATTTCTCTGAGGGTCTTTCCTCTTCAGCTTGCAGAGCAGCAAAGCAGTGGTCCAAGGGCACCTCAGACTTCAGGGAAATTCTCTTCCTCTTGTGTGTCCTTGCAAGCTGCTACCTCCTGGCAAGTCTCAGCATTCCCCTGGGGTTTCCCTGGCTCAGGAAACCCCCATCTGTGTGCCGCTATGCCCTTCTCTGCTTAGAAACACACCTGCTCCAGAGCCATTTGCCCTGGTGAGTGAATATTGGACAGGAAGGGATAAAAACCAATCAGGAATTAAGTTCCACAGGGCTCCCAGCTGATTTACAACTTTATTTAGAGTCTTATTTTAAAACTAAGAAATATACTTATTCAACAACATGATTAAAGTACCCAGTAAAAAAAAACAGTATGTGCACTGTAGACAGAATGTCTTTCTCCTGTGACTACCCTTTTTTAATTTTGTGCCCACATCCTTTCCTCAAGAAACACTGATTATGTAGTCTAATATGGTTCAGTAGAGATTCATCAGTTTAATTAACATTTTCTCAGGCTCAAAATAAAGTTCTGACATATATTAGAGAGAGATATTCCTGAAAACAAGCAGCCCAGTATATGTGTCACAAGCAGTGGGTCAGTCCTGGAACTGGCTGGCATTGGCTCTGTTGGAGCAAGCTTCTGGCAACTTGTCATAGAAGTCACCCCTTTAGCCCTCCTTCTACTAAATACCTGGCCAACCCAACAGACCTTCTGATAAAGGAGATGGAGGAGTCCATGAGGAAAGGTGTGCTGTTGGACCTCATGCTATCAGCAAGGAAGGACTGGTTGGAGATGTGAATTATGGCTTGGCTTGGCTACAACACTCATGAGATCATGGAGTTCAGTATTTTGTGAGGAGAAATCAGGGCAATAGGTAAGATCATAACCCTAGAATTCAGGAGAGGTATCTTATGCCTCTTCAGGGACCTCCTTGGATGAATCCCATGGGAGCGTTCTCTAGAGGGAAGAGCAGATAGAGCTTTTCAATATTCAAGGATAACTTCCTCCAAGTTCAAGAACACAGCCCCATAGGCAAGAAAGTAAATGAAAGAAGCAGGATACCTCCATGCAAGAACAAAGAACTCCTGCTGAAATTCATGCATAAGCAAGAGATACAGATGGGGTTCATGAGGACTGGAAGAAAACAAATGTCACCCCAGTCATCAAAGAGGGTAAGAAGGAGGACCCAGTCTACCTGGCAAGTCTTTTGACACTTAATCACCCTGGAGATATTTAAAAGCTGTCTGGACACAATCCTGAGTAATGTGCTTCAGGAGACCCTGCTTGAGCAGGGAGGTTGGATTAGATGACTTAGTGTACACATTATATTCATTCTCTAACTGAAATTCAAATTTTGGGACACTCCTTAAAACAATGTTGATACAGAGATTGACATGGTGCTACTATTATAAGATAATAGATATTTCGACCAGCTTTTAGTTATTGCACTCTCATTTTCCATCCTGAATGCCCATCTGTGGTTCATTTTTCTATCTGTGTGTTTTTTCCTCGATATTGTATGGTAAGATTTCGCCATACAGTGCCTAGTCCAAGCATTTCTTTTATATATGTAATAATGATCGATGCTTCACTCTGAATACCACACAGAAGGTAAAATACTTATTAAAAGATGGGCCTTTTTTCCTTCCTTCCCATCTGATAGTTATTTTTTTTTAATTAGATAACTGTTTCTTATAGAAATAAATTAACCTGAACTGAATATTTAATTTCCTAGGACAAATAAGAAAAACAAAGGAAAAAACAAACACACAAACAGAATCAACTCATATACATACAAAACTATGTCACCAGCTGAATCTTATTTAAAAATCTGCTGGTGTTTGCTTACGTCTATTGCACAAAGGTTATAACAGTCAAGCAGAATGCAAGAAATCTAGGTGAAATTTGTTTGTTTGAAGGAGTATCTGTCCATATGTCTCAGAATAATACCCTAATTATGGAGCTTCAGCCTGTGCAGGAAACAGATATGTTACTTGTATTTAAGGGTTTGCATTTAATAGAGGCGCAAGATATCACTTAGCATTTAATGTCTGTGACATCTTGCCTTTGTGCTCTGGTTTCCATGAAGCCTCTCATCCAACAAATACAAAGTAGATTTCACCCCCCTGTAAGACAATACATTCCAGCTCCTACCAAACTCAGAATGAAAATGGGTAAGTGACACATAATCAGGTGAATTTCTGCCCTGTGAAAGGTGACAGCATCACAGCCCTGTTGAGTTCAAAAGTAAAACAAATGGTCTTACTTCAAAGAGGGCCAGTATTCCAGTTGGGGTCTATCTGTAATCCAGCTGGAGGTGGATGTCAGGAGTTTTCGTGCTGGAGGCAAATGAAGTACCACAGAGCTGCTGGTCAGTGCTGTCTTTTCTAGGGGAGTAAATATTTCCTAAGCTAAATTCCTCCACAAAGTAAGTAGGAACAGATGATCACCCTAGTTTTATTAGTGTGTCCACCGGTAACTCAAACTGGATTGCTGTATTCATTCTGAGTGTAGTTATTTCTATCCCTAAACAGTATCACTGTGATAATGTTCAAAGTTGAAAGTGATTATCTGCATGACTGTCATATATTATTCACTGTCAAAATCAATTTGAAGATGGAAATGATATCTACCTATAGCATATGTAAATACTGATTAAAGCAGATTGCACAGTCTTTCAGTTTAATAGCTAGGTTGTATATATTCAATTCACAATTGAAGTAATTCTAACCCAACATCAGTTTACGAAATAGAAACCTTCATGATTTAGTTACCCATATTATGGGGCTTAGTAATGATGGTTATTGTTCTTCTCGGAAGTGCAGGGTGGAATTTTTGGGTTCACAAGACCTGTAAAGAATATCTCTTACATAATAGCACCCACTTGGCTCTTAGATAAATCCGGAATCTCAAGCAAAACTTGTTTGCTTTTTGCTTGTGATGAACTTTTTTGTGTGCATTTCTACAGCTGAATCTTTTCTGCAGATTTTGTGGGTATATGCAGACAGAAAGAGAAGTTTCATCTTGGGCCAGAAAAAGCATACATTTAAACTCTTTTGTTCCAGATGTACTATTGGACTTATGTTCACTAGTTCTTCAGGCAAAGCACTTTCTGTCTTTTTATCTGCCTAGAATCACAACAAACTTAGTTGTATACATGTTCAAAGAAATGTCTGCAATGATCCAGCCTAAAGATTGATTCTATATCTACAAACCTTGCGAAGACCCATACATCACCTTATGTTTCTGTCTTAATAAAAAGAATGATTTTTCTTTCACTCAATTTTCTAGCTTTCAGTCTTTGAGGTTTTCTTTTTTATTTTTTTTTCTCTTCTAACATGTGTAGTGCTTTAAAATACAATTTTCTGTTCTCATTCATCCATTTTCAGTTTCATTCTGGTCCCTCAGGGTTTTATTTTTCTCTCCAACTTTGTCTTTTATTTTTTACACAACTTTGACAAGTACAGTATTAGAAGTTTCTTTTTAAGGAATCTTCCACTCTAGAAACCAATCAAGACAAAAGAAAATTTATATTTTTCAGATCATTTACTGTGCCTACACTGTCTGCACACAGAACAAATATAGAAGAAAACATTGCTACTGAGTGAATGATGAACAGTATAATGTCATGAATCATACCAAATACTGACATTTGCTAACATACCCATCCTACAATATTGAACCGCTTACCCAGTTATTTGATTTAATAAGAATAGAAGGAGATCTGAACACCCAAATTTTGAATAACAGGTTTTTAGGAACATGAGAGACTAAAATAAGAATTTCATGGTGAGCTTTTAAAATTGGAACCCTGTTGTTTCTGCTATATTCAACAGTCATAATAATTTGGAGTGTTTCCAGGAACAAGCTTTGTTTGGAATCTGATGCAGAGAGATATTCGGGAAGCAAGGAATAAATGTCAGGTATAAATAGTAGCTTCAGTAGACTAGAAGGACTCACTACAGGAATAACAAACAAAAACAATTAGCATTTTAACACATAAACAGGGAAAGAAAATTGCACAAAAAAAGGAAGTTAAATAATGTGGTTTTTCCTCAAAAAATAATTTAAAACAACAGCGTGAATCTGAGAACAGTATTTCTGACAACTGTGTTGCATTTTGCTTGCCTTACAAGGAAATAACTAATGTATAGTCTCTTTCAAAGCAATCATTTTCTCATATTAGTTTAACAAAGTATTTCTCATTTCTATTTTATTTCTTCAAACTTGTTGCAGTGTGGTAGCTGATACACTCTCTTTATTAGTCTTCCCATGAAGCAGCATTAGCAAGAAATCCGGCATTTATGCCATTTGGCTTCATTAACACCATTTGCAATCCATGCACATTTAACATTTTCTCATCTAGTAATTGGTACCTCTTGTTTTATATAAAGGAATTTACTTGTAAAAATGGGCTTCCTGAATTCTTAGAATTTGTGGGCAGTTCTGCTAAAAGTTCTTCTAGCCTAGGAATACTGCAGAAGCAGTGCCAAGCACTAAGAGGCAAGACCTTCTGGGTTATTGTGGAGCCTCTCAGATGCACCCTTTAGCTCCAGAAGGAATTTCATCTTCCCTTGCTTTTCCTGAGGGACTATGGCTGTGACAAACTGACTAAAAGTTCATGGTAAAGTGTTGCAGTGGGGATATGTATCCCCACTGCAACAGTAAAGAAGTTTCCTGAAGATTTTAAAGGGACATGAATGATCTCTGTATCAGGGTATTATGAGGGAAAAGAGACAGAAGCAGAGAGATTTATTAGAAAAGCATTTCTAATCTATTTCCTTTTCTTTTTAAGGGAACAAAGCAAATTAGTTTTGTGTTCTGCCTTTCTTATACTTTTGAGCTCTTCATTTTTGTCTTTGAGAAAAAGCAGATCCATTTGGAACACAATTCTCCTTCCTCTCCATGTCCCACTCATTTGGCTGCCAGAAAAAGGAAAATTTGATTCAGTCGCTTGGAATACGGCCCAAAGAGAACACCCAAGGTCAAATTTTGGAAGGTAAATAAACAAAAAGCAAAAATATGTAGCAGTATACATTAGTATGTGTAGTATGTATTAGTATGTATGTTAGTATACATTTAATAATATACATTAAAGAGTTTTTCTTCTGCAAAGACTAAAACATTCCCTTAAAAACACAGTGCTTAAATCCTGTCTTGTACCCAGTGCTCACATAAAATCCTTTCCTATGGCTAAGCTTATCCGTTTGCTTGTAGGCACTGAAAACTTCTCAATAAATATACACTTTGGTTGGAGAAGCATTCCTGAGGTAAACCAAATTCAATCAGGTTAGCAAGAAAAAAGGTGAAAACAAAATCATGCTGACAAACACTTCTCCATTCTTCCTTCTTTTAAAAAGAATCAATCAAATAAAAAAATGAAAGACTGACTTACTGTCTTGTGGCAAAAAAATAATGATGGAATATGAATGCAATAAAACTGCTGCTAACCAATTTGTTGCAAGTCACAATGTTTAAACACTCCAGAAACTTATAACAGGCAGAAAGAAGAGAGAAGCATGAAGGGTGGAACAAAATACACATGGGGGGGAGGGCAGGGGGTGTTTGTTTTCAACCATATATAGTAAACTTAAATTTAATTTATCTTATATTTAAAATAGTATTTATAAGGCACAAACCGACAAATAATAGTGACTGAAACTCATTTAAGAGTTAAATTTTTAAACTGTTCTTTAAATACTAAACTGACCATCTGGTTCTTTAAAGATAAATGTATTAACTGCATTAATTTACTTCAAGCTACTGTGTAATCTAATTTCTCTAAGAAGGAGCCATGCAAATGTGGGACAAGGAGGACTTGTCTAAGTCTCTTTATTTTTAAGTGTGAAGAATACCAGGGTAAGGAGGTTGGAAAATTTTGTTAGTATATTAAACATACCTAGTATTCTCTTTGAGAAGATCAATTGTTAAGCTCACGAAATTTCTTCTACTTACTACACTGGGAATATATTTTTCTATGTCACATACTCTTCATCTGTAATATTTCTGTCTCTGTTTAGATGAACATTAGCTGAACAAACCAGCAGAATTTGGGGTTTTGATCATGGTTTGGTTTACACAACACTGAGCATCCTGGCAACAGATGGAGTACACCTGTCTCAAAGGGAGAAAAGGATCTTTGCGCAAGAGTTAGCAGATGTCATTTAAAAAGCTTTAAACTAGTGTTGAAGTGAGAAAGGAATAAAACCAGGCTCACTAGATACGAGCCTAGGGGAAGCATGCCAGTGCTTGAGGACAGTGTGCTGCAGAGGTCCTTCAGTGCATCATTATCAGTGGAAGTAGGGGATGAGGATCAAGGCAGCCATGAAGACACAAGGGTAATTAACATGTAAGAAATCATGGAAATGACTGAGAATAATCACACAGGAAGTAGTCTTTCTCCCTCCAAAAAGGTGGTGGGATCAGCAACTCAGCTGAAGTGCATCTACTCCAACGCATGCAGCAACAAACAAGAGATCTGGAAGCCACTGCACAGAAGGAAAACTATTACAGACATCACCACAGAGAGAGGCTGAGACAATTCTCACAAATGCTGCGATGAATGGCTATCAACTCTTCAGAGGACACAAGCAAGGAGGGAGAGGAGATGGGCAATCCTGTATGTTGGGATAGTTTTAATTGTTTTCAGCATAATGATGGTGCTAATAGGGTTGAGTGCTTATGGGTAAGAACCAGGGGGAAAGACAACTAGGCAGGTATCCTGGCGACAGTTGTTAGAGACCATAAAATCACAATGAAGAGGCAGAGGAAATATTCTAGAAGCAGCATGGAGAAGTCACCCCATCACTAGCCCTTGTTCTTGTGGGGGATTTAGACTTACCAGATATCTGCTGGAAATACAGTAGAGAAGGAACAGTCTAAGAGATTTCTGGAACTCTGTCAAAGATAACTTCCTGATCCAGCTCATGAATGAGCCAGCTGTGGAAGGCATCCTGCTGGTCCTTTGTTTGTGAACAGGAACTTATGGGGGATCTGATGGTTGCAGGCTGCCTTGGGCACAGTGACCATGAAACGATAAAGTTTTCAATTCCCTGAGAAGGATGGGAGTCAGCAAACTGCAGCCTTGCAGTTCCAGAGGGTAGACTTTGGTCCATATAGGAGATTGACTGAGTCCCTTGGGCATTAGTCCTGAATGGCAAAGGAGTTCAGGAAGCCTGGACATTCTTCAAGATGAAATTTTAAAGGCAAATGAGAAGGCTGAACCAATGTGCTGAAAGCTGTGCGGGTGGGGAAGAAGACTTTTCTGGATAAACAGGGAGATTTGGCTAGAACTCAGGCATGAAAAGGAGACTTTACGAGCTTTGGAATAACATGCAAGCAACTCAGAAGGTCTACAAGGATTTAATGAGGTTATGCAGGGAGAAAACTGAAGGGCCAAAGTCCAAGTATAGTTTAATCTGGCTACTGATGTAAAAAGCAATAAAACATTTCTAAAAAAACCTTAGCAACCAAAAGAGGGCTAAGGAATTTCTCAGTTGGTTTTTGGATTGAGAGGGAAACATAGTGACAAAGGATGAGAAAAAGACTGAAGTACTCAGCGCCTTCTTTGCCTCGATCTTTAATAGTAAGACCAGTTTTCTTGGTGTACCCAGCCCCCTGAGCTGGAACACAGGGATGTGAAAATAATGAAACTGCCATAATCTAAGAGTAAATGGTCAATAACCTTCTACACTACTTAGGCATACAGAAGTCTGTCCACAAGTTGGGATGCATCCAAGTATACTGAGGAGCTTTCACTCATGAAGACACTTTCAACAACTTGCCAGCAGTGCTGGCTAACCAAAGAGGTCCCAGTTGATTGGAGATTAGCCCTTGTGATGCCCATCTACAAAAAGAACTGGAAGGAGCATCAAGGAACTATAGGCCTGTCAGCCTCACCCTGGTGCCAGGAAAGGTCATGGGGTAGATCCACCTGAGTGCCATCTCCCTCTAAACTACCTGAAGAGAGACAGTACTGAGGTGGGGGTCAGCCTCTCTTCCCAAGTACCAAATGATTGGACAAGCGGAAATGGTGACAACTTGTGACAGAAGAGGTTTAAATTGAATAATAGGAAAAATGTCTTTATCAAAAGGTTTATCAAGCACTGGAACAGGCTGTCCAGGAAAGTGGACCATCCATGACAGCATTTAAAGGCATGTAGATGTAGCGCTTAGGGACATGGTTTAGCGTCCAAGTGGACTTGGCAATGCTGGGTTGGTGGTTGGAGTCAGTGATCTTAAAACTCTTTTCAAAACTAAGCAATTTGAATGTTATTTCTATCATGTTTAGGTGCTATTTTCCTTTTAAAATTTCACTGTGTTGGAGCCCAGATTTTCTCTTTCTTTTTTTTTTTCTAATTTCAGTGGGGTCCATAAATAACTTAAGATGTACAGTGTAACATCCAATGAACAGAAATTTTAAGACCTATACTGCATGCCTCATTCATTTATGTCTTGTTAGTGTTCCAGAAATATGTTTTGATCCTTGCCATTTTGAAGGTTAATTATTCAGAGGTAAGCCTTAATTTTCTACTCTTTTTTTGAGGAATAGTTTTTCTGATAGTGAGTGTGTTCATTTCTCCCACTACTGACAAATACAAAAATTTATCATGAAGTATGACAGGTATAAGAAGATGTAAAATTTAGTTATTAGATAGGATGGGAAGAAAAAGTGGATGGCTTTTTAATTCTAAGGTTTTTAATGTACATTTTCTCTTCTATTCCATTCTACAACATCCACACACATCAGACTCACACTAGTCTAGGGTCCTGCTCCTGTGATATCAGTCCACTGGTAGGACTGGTTGACATGTCTGGATCTCGACTGGTGGCCCACTCTCTACCCACTATTCCACTTCTATACTGAGTCAGAAATCCATGCATAGAGTGCACTCTGCAAAAAGGTATCCTTTCACTCTTTATTGCTTTCTAACTTAGATGGTTGCGTTGAGCCATCAATGGCATAGTTTGCATTCCCCGACCAATTTCTTTGTTTTTCTCCATAGTTGTAGCCAGTTAGTGGCAGTTGCCTAGATCATTAATAATTTCTCTTCACTTCAAGAATGCTACAGGAATTAAAAACTTAACCATTTGAGCTTTGTTTGTTTCTTAGGAATACCTTAACCATAACAACAGGGTAGAGCTTTGGATTAAACATCCCCATAACAATTTTTTGTGCTTTGTTTTTCCAGCTCATACAAGAATGCAACTGGTAATCTAACTCTTATGAGTTGGAATTGCATAGATATAGGTGAGGTCTCACTGAATTGTGTTTTTCATTAATGAATGAATAGTGAAGTTTATTGCTTTTTTTTGCAAGCCTGGTGGAGCAGAGTCCAGCGAATTTGCATAGACAGGTTTGAGAATTAATTTTTTAAGTGTCATGATAGTGTATTTCAAAGGCTAGCATTAATCAGGAAGCTTTTAAAACTGTCTCAAAGTAGTGGAGGATAAGATCTGAATGCTTTAAGCAAACCTTTTACAGACTGTATTTTATGTTAGAGGTTAAAGAAATCTAAAGCTGGAAATGACCCAAAACTAAAGTTCTTAGAGTAAAGTGCTCCAAACTCTTGGCTATTTTGTATAAGACAGGGAACACTTTCAAAATAATTATTAGGCACAAAATAGAGCTAGATTTCAGGGTCAAATCCTCATAGTATGTGGCTCTCAGAATTTTATACAGGAAAACCAAGATTTTAATAATGCCCTTACCTTTGCTGCTCTGTTCACAGATAACACGGGAATTGGTTTTTTTCTTATATCTCATACCACAGTGTTATCAATAAACTCCTGTCTCTTCAGAAAGCACACACTTAGGTTTTGATAAGGTGTTTTGTTTTACTTAAGACCTCTTTTGTTTTCCTTCATGATTTTCCTCTGCAGATTTCTTTCTTCAGGGTGCATGTTTTTACTAGAAATGATCATCAAAGCACAAAACCTTCAACCATGAGAGCACAGAGAGAAGCAAAGGTGTATATATATATGTATAGTTAGATAACATAAATAAAGTGTATGAGAGGTGGGCACAATTTTACAGGATAGACAGATAGAAAAATGTTGATTGTCAGGTTAGATAAAATAGATAATGTGTCCTTTCCCAGGATCAAATAAAAATCAGGTAAAGAACTGTGCTTCAGAGATGATTCTCTGTGGAGATTTTCATCCAGACCACAGAGCTCTCAGAGTTCACTAAAGGTTCCTTTTGTGTTGCAGCCAGGCTCTTTTCCAAAACGTTTTCTATCATGCATGTCTAGATGCTGCAACTGAAGGAAATGAATTTGCACACTTAGGGAAAATGCCCAGAAAAATGTATGAAGACCACAGTGCAAACACAAGAGAATCTCCTGAATTGGGTGACCACTGCTTTTCATACTCCATAATTTCATTCTACATCCAAAATTTGAAGTTATGAGAAATTTTAGTTAAAATAATTAACAGACTATAGTGTTAAATTTATATGTTTGATAAATTATTAAAATGCATTAGTGGAATTTTAAGATTCGAGTCTTAAATGTGTAAAATTAATAAACATTTATCATATGCAATAATATTTGTACAATAATATATTGTTATGACTTTTCTTTAAAGTACAATTAATCACATGTTCCCAGTTTCTCACAATGCAAGAGAGACAGAAAGAATGTTTACAGAGATTATGTACTTCTTAAAGATTTACTTCTATAGTTCTAAACTCTTGATTTAGAATTCTAAGGCAGAAAGATCTAGTTATCTTTAATTTTTTTTTTTAATATTTGCTTGTCTCTCCTATTTATTTTAACCAGAGAGCTTACTACTGGAGAGTCTAAAAGAATGGCTACAATCTTGTCAAAATGGCAGTGTCTAATGCCCGTAAAATAAAGGTGTCAAGGTGAAAATCTATAAAGCAAAACAAAAACTACAGCAAAAGAGACTAGCTCGAAATTTGTTTATTTGTTTGTTTTGTTAAAGAGGATCGTTCTACCTGCCTTGGAGATTTTCCTAGTTCTTACTCACAGCATGGGGAGAAAGTACACAAAAGAGAGGTGTCACTCTTGAAAGAGGAGACCTCCAGTTTGCAAAAGAAAGTCTTCTGGTTTATGGTGGAAGAGACTGACAAGTACAGCTGCTCTGGGCTTCTGAGACGACTTCCTTCTCCATCTTTTGCATTTCAATTCTCTTGCTTCCAGCTTAAAACCCAAAAAAAAACCCCCAAGAGCAGTATAGGGTTCTTCTCACAAACAAATTTTATGTATTTATTATATCTCTACTTCAGTTATATCTATATCTATGGTTTATATAAAATTATAGGGTAAAGACATTTGTTCAGTCAAATTCAAAGTATTACATTTTTTACTTTTAGATGTAAAACAAGATCTTATTATGTCATTACGTGAATCATAGGATCAGATTTCTACTCCAAAAAATAAAGCCAGGTGGGGGAGGGAGAGCAAATCCACAGGTATTTTTCAGAATCAAGGCTCTAGTGTGAATGTAGTCTTGAATTTTAGGTGTCAAATACTTGCCATCAAACTGTGCTTAGTAACTGCTGATTAATGCCTAGAAACGGTGAACCTCAAAAAAAAATCTAAATACCTCTAATTCTTCATTCCTTTAAACATTCAACTTAGATAAATTTCTGATTGCATGGGAATAAAAATAGTTATAGTAATAGAATAATTATTAATAATAATAATAATAATAATAAATACCAACCATATGAACTTCAACAAGGGAAAGTGATGGATTCTGGGCCTGGGACAACCATGGAGGTACAGACTGGGGGATGAGATGCTGGAAAGCAGTGACATGGAAAGGGACCTGGGAATCCTGGTCAACAGAAAGCTGAATTTGAGTCACCAGTGTTCTGGCAGCCAGAAGAGCCAAGCGTGTCCTGGGGAGGCATCAGGTACAGCATCACTAGACAGTCAAGGGAGGGGATTGTCCCTCTCTGCTCTGCACTGGTGTGGCCTCACCTTGAATATTGCGTGCAGTTTTGGGCTGTCTCATTTCTTCACCTCAGTGGGATGGGGAGAAAAAATGAAATATCTCGTGGGTCAAGACAAAGACAATTACTGTCACAGAAAAAACAAACTTTATTTGGGAAAATTTAATTTAACTTAATTTATTGCCAACTAAAGAGTGGAATTTTTAATTTTCTCTTTGGGAAACCTCACCACACCTGTTCTTCAGAGGCACAGATTCACTCTTTCATTCCCAGCTTCTCTCTCTGAGCAGTGCAGGGAGAAAGGGAATAGGTTTCATGGTCAGTCCCTAACAGTGCCTGTCTGCAGCTTTTTCCTCATCAATTTTTCATTCTCTTTCACCTTGGGGTCTCCACACAACTGCAGTCCCTTCAGGAAATATTCACAAGCTGAGGTGTGGAGTCCCCCATGGCCTCCAGTGCGGGCATATTGCTCAAGGATGGTTTTCTCCACAGACTGTGGGGGAAACACCTGCTCCAGCATCAGGAATATTTCCTTCCATTCCTTATTCTTTGGCCTTTAGGTTACCAGGGCTTTTTCTCATTATGTTTTTTTCTCATTACGTTTTTTTTTTTTTTTCCTTTTTTTCTCATTCCTCACTGTTCTCTGTGTTTTAAACATGTTTTCCCAGAGGTTATACCAGCTTGTCTGAGGGGCTCAGCTGTGCCCTGTGGTGGGTCCATGATGGAGCCAGCTGGAATCAGCTGTGCTCAGCACAGGGCAGCCCCAGACTCTCCTCACAGAGGCCATTCCTGCAGCCTCTGCTGCTGGCACCTGGGCACGTGCACACAATATAATTCAATTCATCAAACAAAGCACATTCCAACAATATCTGATTTTTACTTCCTGAAATTTGAGCACTTTTATAACTCCTCAGGAAATGATGCTGACACTGCTGTCCTTTCAAAAGTAAGAGAAATTGAACTTACATGACTTTTGTGACAGTCAAGCTTTAACATTAAATAAGTAATTAAGCAAATAAAAGGGATGACTAGGCAAGCAAAAATTTGATGTGTTTTCCCACTTGAAAATTTATCTATCCAATCAGTCCAATCTATCCAACCTCAACCTTCCTTACTTGATATATGTTTGACAGTAATTGAATAAACCCCCCCTATATTTGGGACAAAGCATATACCATGTATTCACTCTCTGCTCAATATTCATTTTCACGATGGCCCGAGTCCCTACTTTTGAAAAACATGTATATTTGCACTTATTAGAATCTGATGAAATCACGAAGAAACATTTTAAACAGATAAGCAGCTGTTCTTCAAAATATTCTCTAAATCTACTTCAAAATTGAATAAAACCTGAAAAATTAATACAGCAGGATATATGTCCTGCGAGATCAGATAAGTTATTTCATATTATTTTACTGCACAACTAATGCATAATGTATGATATTGCTAAGGAAAAAAATATATGCAGTAAATTTTCCATTTTTCACTGGCAATTCCTAATATGAACTTCTTTCTTGACTTTCATGGCGACATTAATAACTTTATTTCTACAGAATTACATTACATGATAGGTTATAACTGTAGGGTAACATATTGTACAAAAACCAATGGCATATGTGATTCTGCAATGCTGTGAGAAAAGCTGATAATAGTATCACAAAAGCTTCTTTACTTTCCATTTTGGCAATTATACATATTATACATATTATGGTGTTCCAGCCAGCCAAAGGGAAGAAAGGCACAGAGCTTTCATCAAGCTATGCAAAAGGTGCATACTTATAGTCTGACATGTGGCTTGTGATCTGAGTAATCTGTTCTTAAGTTACAATTATAATTATACTGGATGAGCACAATGTCAATCCAAAGATGGACAGATGGGTTTTAGCTGGCCTGGTTCTAGGGCATAAAGGAGGATAATTGCTAGAGTAAATATTGACCTGATTGAGAGATGCTGTGTTGGGTTATTTTAACATCTGAGAACAGAAATCTACAAAATCTGATAAACTCCATTACTTGCTATTGTTACCTTCATATGTAAAGAACTATATATTATCTACAAAGTTAAAGAATAGTTACAACAAGTACTATAAAGTTTCTCTTGATAAAGCAATCTATCAAATTTCAGGGACACTGACAGACTCAGTATAGGCTTAATATCTTTGAATTATCTCTCTGCCTCCCTGCTATTAACAGTGATGATCTTCCACAAAGAGTATCTTTCTCCATAATCAGACATTTAGTGCAGCTGATGTACATTTTTTTTCCAGAGTGATAGCTTTTACAGCACTTTTTCATCAGTTTCTACCAGAATGAGGTCAGTTGGTGTGTAGAAGAGTGAACAAGCAAATTGCTGTCCCCTAAAAGACTGCTAAATAAAAAGAGAAGAAATCTGTGCCTTCTATTTCTCCTGAGTCCAAATATAGTAGATCGATTCTGTTATGCATTGTGATTTTTGATTATGAGATTCTATTATTTTTTGTTTTCTCACCATCAAATTAGTTCTTTTACTCTCATCAGCCTGCAACCACATTATTTGCTGGGTTAAAATATCAATCACATTTCTGAAACAGGTCTTCTTATTTAAATCTTGTCTTTTTCTTGTCCTTTAATTCATTTCCTTTGGGTATATCATTAGGTAGCTGAAGTAAATAAGTAGTTGTGCACTAGCAGGGATAATCAGGTTCCTATGAAATCTCTGGTCAACAGTTTCCATTATTCAAATCTTTTCTGGGTGTTGCTAATTCCGGAGAACACTGAACTTGTACATGTTAGTGTCTGAGAAACTGCTTGACATCTTTCTTTTACATCTACTGTAAATATATCATGGTTAAATCTTCACTTCTGTGTTCACAGAAAGTGCTCTCTGGGTGAACACCGTCACAATACTCTTAATTGTGTTTGGAGTGAGACACAAACACCCCACTTGTCTTTGTTTTACTTGAGTCTCTGCCAAGAAGTCAGGGAAGATGACTTCAGTATTCTCAAATGCAGGGGAATGGTTCTCTGAAGCAGGGGACTGTAATTTGATAATCACACAGGACATTCAGCTTCCAGTGTTGTTGCAGTTTAGGATTATTACCTGCAGAAACACTTTTTGTTCCTTACCTAAATCTAAAGCTGCAACTGAACAATTCAAGTGAGAAGGTTGTCCACTAAGAAAATAATTACATGTGTGTAATATTTTCCAAATATTTCTTCAAATCATAATACAAATAGGCATTTACTGTGTTCTCATGTGCCCTGTAGTTCCTAGCAATATTGTAATTTTTTTTAATTAATTATCAGAAATATTTTTTCATAATTATTCGTTATCATATAATTAAGAAATCTTGTACAGAAGAGATACATGGATATAGTTAAAAGTTACAAAATTATTAAATAATCCAGTTTGGGAATTTCAGATTTTTCTTGTACAAAGACAAAGAAAACTTGATGGAATCATATATACTGTCTGTGGTGTCTTAACTTCATAGGAATGAAAGTTACCCTATTTTTTTTTCTCTGTTGAGAGTCATACTAGAAATAAAACCAAGGGAAAAAAAAAAAAGCTGTAAAATGCCAACAGAGAATGCTTTAATAAACACCACATTAAGCTTGACTATAGTGTTTCACACATTTATTCTCATTCATGTAGGAGTCAGATATCCAGCCAAAGTCAAGTGTTTATCATACACGCTTGATTTACTGAACCTTAAAAGGATACAAAATAATTTAACATATTTTCTTGCACATCCTCTGTTGTCTAACTTTGCTATTTTTGGACACATTTACATCTGACACAAACAGATAATAAAGAGTTTCAGTTAAAATTTTTGAGAGGAATCTATTTGATTTGATTTTTTAAAGTTGATACCTTATGTTTGCAGTTCCAAATGTGTCTTTTACTCTTTGAGATCGTCTTTACCACATAGGAGAATTAACAGTATTCCTTTGTCTTTTTGTTTTTAGAACGAATGTAACCAAAAAAAAAAAATTTAGGTAAATTTAAATTTCAAGCAAAAATTCAAACTGGGTAAAAGTAAATTTCATTTCTTTTAGATTAGAATAATTTGAAAGAATTTTTCCAAGATCTTTCAATGGGGCTATAACACATAATCTTAAGTAAAGTCTCTCCAAAACATATGTTTCTTAGGTGTGAGATCCTTATAACATTTTGCTCCCCATATTTCCACCTATTTTTTTTGTACTTCTTGCCAAATTGCACACAGTCACAGCCAGAATATCTATTTATATTGCACATATAGGGTTTTAATTTTTTGTCATCAAATGTAATGGGTGATTTTAATTGCTGGCTTGTGGTGAAAACACATTTTTACTTCCTCTTTCTTATATATGGAGGGCATTGATCTAGATATTGAAAGAAAAAAGGACTTCCAGTATCAATGGCTATAAAACAATAAGGTAATACAGGTTGTTTCAGCATCTCCATTATACCAGGTTACACTGGAACATTAGAGGATTTATAGCTCTGAGCAGATAATTCTCCCTGGATTTCTATGTGACTGGCTGCACATATCTTTGTGTGAGAAAGCTAAACCACAGAGAATTTCACTGTCCATATGAACTAGATTAAGAAACAATACTGACAATCTGAGAACAGTCTGGGAAAAGAAAATGAATCAGTGAATCTCTCAAGAGGCCAAGCAGGTTATAATAGCAACGACTATGAGCAGTACAAATTTACAGTGATACCAGTGGAGAATAACGATGTGATAGTTCCACATACCAAATTAATAAGTAAAAGAGACACAGTGCTACTGGTTAGGAAGCAAGCTTTAAAACATTTAAGAACCGTCAGAATTCATACACTTCAGTACATTTAAAAACAAACAAAAAACAGGGAAGAGTTATTTTGTGGATGACAAGAACTTTTCATATTTTTTCGGTGGAATTGACTAAAATTAGGATAAGATGAATAAGTATAATAATTTAAACAAAATCCAATCACCACTCTGCTTCCAGAAACTATTAAAGTATAGAATATAAGACTTAAACACTAATAAACCAGTTTGGTACCCCTATTACAGTAGTACCTGAACATTTTGCAGAAAGCTGAACCAGAAGATACTACCTAAAAATAATATATTATAAATTATATAAGTAGTATCAGTCTTATACATAAAAATAAGTTAGTATTAATAGTCACATAATCACAGAAAGCAGAATTTCTTTACAACTAGACCAACTTTATATTTAAAGAACAACTGTGATAAGGACTAAGCTAGTTAAGGCATGGGTTTAAACAGGAAAATATCAAAAAACCCCACAATGAATGCAGATTACACTACTAGAAGCAATGCAGAAGGTCTTAAGATGTTTTTGTACATCCACATTGACTGTTCCTTCCTACCTTCTTGCCTTTACAATGCTTGCAATTCCTGTAATTAATATACTTCATTATCCTGGTTATTTTGCTGTATTTTTTTTATTCCTGTATCTGATACCTTATTTTTGCGTTTGTGTTAAAAATAAACAAACGTGTGAAAACCATCTGGAGTTATCAACTATATTGTGTAATTTTCTGTGGTTTTTGTTAAAAAACGAAAGATAGTTATAAAATAGGAATGATTATCCTGATTATTCTACATTTCTATATTGTGTATTGGTGAAAATATATTTTGTACGGGCAGATGATATGCCCAGAAATTTAAATCATTATCAGTTTAGAATATTTGTTTCTCACAAAGGGAGAATGGTCTTCCATCATTTGATGTTAACAACAATTTGTCCTCTGTTTATTCGGTGAGTTCACGGATAATACAGAACTGGGAGGAGTGGCCGATACCCCAGAATGTGCAGCCCTTCAGAAGGAGACAGGAGAGATGGGCACAGAAGAAATCTCTGCAATTCAACAATGGCAAATACAGGGTCTGCCACCTGAGGAAGAATAGCTCCCTGCACCAGCACAGGCTGGGGACTGACCTGCTGGGAAGCAGCTCTGAGAAGGACCTGGGGGTCCTGGTGGACAACAAGCTGGCCATGATGCCCTTGTGGCCAGGAAGGCCAATGCATTGGGCCTGGGGTGCATTAGGGAGAGCATTGCCAGCAGGCCCAGGAAGGTGATCCTGCCCCTCTACTCAGCCCTGGTGAGGTGCACCTGGAGCGCTGTGTCCAGTTCTGGGCTCCTCAGCACAAGAGAGACATGGAGCTCCTGGGGTGGCTCCAGCAGAGGGCAATGAGGATGACTTGGGGACTGGAGCATCTCTTTTACAAGGAAGGCTGAGGGAGCTGGACCAGTTCAGCCTCAAGAAGAGATGACTGAAAGGGGATCTCAACAATGTGTATAAATATCTAAAGGGGGGAAGTCAAGAGGATGGGGCCAGGCTCTTCTTGGTGGTGACAAGCAACAGGGCACAAGGCAATGGGCAGAAACTGATGCACAGGAACTTTCACCTGAATTCAAAGAAGAATTTCTTTGCTGTGTGAGTGACCAAGCACTGGAACAGATTGCCCAGAGAAGCTGTGGATTCTCCCTCACTGGAGGTATTCAAGAACCATCTGGACACCATTCTGTGCCATGTGGTCTAGCAGGGAATTTGTACCAGATGACCCACTGTGGTCCCTTCTAACCTTAGCCATTGTGTGATTGTGTGATGTGCTTCAATTAAAAAAATATCAATTTTAATTTACTCAGTGAAGGAAGCCAGGAAAAACTCTGTTGGGTTTTAGAAACTTTGTAAGACCAAGTCATACTCTTTTTCTTTTAATTCACTGAATAGCCATTATTCCACTAGTGAAGATGAAAATACTGCAGCAAATTAATTACCATTAAAATAAAATAAAAAAAACATTTAAAAGCAGGGATCTCTTCAAAATACATGGCAATAGAATTAGAAAGAATATGGAAAGGAAAATCTACAGTTGCCATCACTCATAAAGATTTCTTGGGGGACTGTGTCATCATCATAGGCAGTGGAACTTCCTATTGTATGTGCTTGCGTTTTTCTACTCATTTCTTGAATGTCTGAGTTATTCTTTTGAAAACACGCCCTATCAAATAATAGAACTTTGCTTTCTGTGCACCTTTAAGAATCTGAGGTATCACTGATACAAATTTTAAGATAAAAAATTGCTGGCCTACAGATAAAGTTATTTGAATATTAAAACATATTATCTGGTTAACATAAAAAGTTAAAAATACAGTGACAAAAATGTCTGAGGAATGTTATGAATGTATAAGATCTTTCTTTTTTTCTCTTGTTGTGACAATCTAGACAAATATTGTAACTGAATACGAACCAGATATCTCCATAGTTAGAGCTCATCCATTTACAATTTGTAGTTAATTCTGCACTCACTGTTATTCGTGGAGGGTTGTCTTTCATCATGTTATTTTATATTTCATTATTTTTTCTGTGCTTTTGTATTTCTATATTGAATCTATTCATTATTATCACTGAATATTGTCTTTTGTGTAGAACTAGCGTAATTATAGGGCTTTTTTATTCCTTCTAAATATCTGGACTTTTACAGATAAAAGATCTTGATTTATTTTCCTTATGGGCTTTTTTTTAATAAAATAATGGTTTCGAAATGTAATTGATTGATAGTTTTACATGTTTTCCCACCTCACTTTCAAAAAACAAAGGAGGAAAATTTTCTTCATGAACTTACATAATTCATTGTCAAGAAAGCTGCTGAATATTCACAAGTCAAGCAGAACACACTTTGAAGTTTACTATGGGTTCATTGCCTCCCAGACAGATTAAAGGCATGTAAAAAGAGGACTTCTCCAGGAATTTCTTCAATCTAGGTAGGAATACTTCTCAGTGTGATTCTGCCTAATATATTACTCCCCTGCTTCTCCTCCCATGTGCAGCTGTCATAGACCTTGGAATGTTACCTGCTCTTTCTCTCAGCTCTTGCTCCTTTATGGTCAAGATTTTGCTCAGAGACTGAAACAACGCTCCACTGAGAAACATGAGTAATGCATTGTAGTCGATTAGTTTCTCATTTAGTATTTATCTGCACAAGAATTACAGCAGTGTAGTGTTATGTAAACCGAACTAGATCTAAACAGCATCTCTTAGCTGCAAATAGAATCTAACCTCAGATACACAGCTCTTAACGCAGGCTCATTTACTTCTACTCTTGCTGACATCTATGCCAGTATTAGTTACATATCCATGCCTGAGATAACTTACGTATTTCCTCATTGCCAGGCGGTACTCTTGTGATATGTACATTATTTTTAAAGTGGTACATGTCCAGATGAGTATTAGTAAGACAATCAAGTCAGTTTTGGGGATTTAACGTGTACTACATATTCATTAAAACTTTATGAAACTCATAAGACTATGATCATTATACCCTGTAAATTTTACTCACCCCTAAAAGAGCTGTTTGTAATCCTTTAACTGATGAAATTCTGTGGCCTCTAAAGCAGTGGTCAGAGCTACAAGTTTGCTCATAGTCTGGGATCTTTTTGCTCTGTCCACCACTAAATAAGCACAATATTTCAAATAATTTTCGCATATTTGAGAACAATATATAGTCTTCCAAATTACATCTACAATCTGAACAAGGTTGTATTATAACAGGAATTCTTACAAAATATCTAGTTTTTTCTTTCTTTCCTTCAATTCTTTTGCTACATTTTGCACTAACAAAATAGTGCTTGGCTGGTATTTTAGGTGTGATGAAACACAATTACTAAAGAAATACTTTATGCACAGTTTTAAGCCCTGGCAATGAAGGAAATAATTGTTACAAAGTCAAACTTCATTTCTCACTGTAGAAAAAGAGTCTGTCAGTGTTGCCAAACTAGTACATATTTTGAAATATTTACGCTATGGTATGAAAATGAATTTATTCTGCTGTCTCTTTATTATCCTTGATAGGATTTGACTAGCTATGTTAAACCAGAAGCTACTTGTAATGAGACAAAAAATTCTATGACCTTTTCATTTTGTTAGGCAATATTTTTTCTTCTTCCCTACTTTCTAAGAAAGTAGCAAAAAGTCACACTTTGTTCAAAACACACGGTTCAGTAAATTTTTATTTTCACCTGTTTATCTTATCTGCATAAGCAATCTTCATGATGCCTCAATGTTTCCGTGTGCTTACGTTCACAGCAGTTCTGTAAAAAATCACTATTTCTGCTATACAAATGCACAAAAGAAAAGGGACCTGGGGATGCTTGTTGACAGCCATCTGGATATGGGCCAGCACTGTGTCCAGGTGGCCAAAAAGGCCAATGTCATCCTGGACTGTATCAGGAGTAGTGTGGCCAGCAGGACCAGGGAGTGGCCATCCCTCTGTACGCAGCACTGGAGAGACCACATCTCGAATCCTGTGTCCAGTTCTGTGTCCCTTACTTCAAAAAAGACACTGAGGGGCTGGAGTGTGTCCAGAGGAGGGGAATGGAGCTGGTGAAGGGTCTAGAAAACTTGTTAAATGGAGAGCAGCTGAGGGAGATGGGGTTGTTGAGTCTGGACTTCATTTTAGAAGACAAGAGCTTGTACTGAAAGTATATAAACTCAGTGAATATTTCAAATCATGAAAGATATTCCCAGAGAGAAAATGTGTAATCGGAAAGCAAATAACAGTATTCTTACAAACTAAAAATATAGAGCCACACTGTCAACAGGGAGATACTAACATCAAATGAAGTTATGTGATAATTTGCACTAAATAATATATAATATTGGTTATAATATAATATATATTATAGATATAATCTGTTGAACATAATAATACATTATTTTATTATTTTAAATAATAAGTTTTCATTAATTTAATTTTAGTTTAATTATAATTATAAGTTTTAAAATAATTTTTCAGAAGATATGAATTAATTCTGTAAGCATATTGCTTTAGAAAGAATTTAAAATTTATTTATATATAAATTATATTATGTATTTTCCATTTATAATGCCACTTTTATATATAAAAATATTTTTATTTTCTGTGACTGCAGGATAACCATTTTCCCTGGTTATGTATTCAAACATGATTTATAGAGTCTTTTGGGGTTTTCCCTGTTGGTCTGTTTCCATGCCATTTTACATTCCTCAACAAAATTTTGTTGGTATGAAATTTGGAATTTAAAAAAAAAATGAAAGAAGAAAATACTCCAACTCAAGCATACGATTAAACAGAATGTCTTGTTCAAATAGGTCATACAAGCCTAACATTAATGCAAAATACCAAGTCAAAGTAGATTCAGTAATGGAATCATTCTGCAATACACAGAATGATGTTTTGATGTGAAATACATAAAAATAGTGTAAAGTAAAAGAAGGAAACTCTTCTTGCATTTTTCTTTCTTTCACAAGGCTAGAACAACTGGGAATACAACCACAGAGCTAAGAAAACGTTGAAAAACTGTTCTTAATAACACTTGAAGTTTGGCCTTGTTGTTGCTATAAATTCTCCCTTTGAACAACAGCAGCCCGCCTTTCCGAGAACATGGAATATTCCACACTATATTACATATTCATTTATTAAAGAAATAAATAGAATCGAATGACAGTTTCTGATATACTGTTTGTCACAGTTCTATGATTCAGAATATAAACATTTTTACCTAGACTATTTCAGGTCTTAATCCCATTATGGGTTTCTCAGTTTCTACTGATGTGAAATGAAAGGAACTCACAGGAATCTCCTAAATTCATGTTTGGGAGAAAGTCAAATACCATGATATGTGGAGGCACTGATTTTTACAAATATGGAAATGAAAGAAGTATTTCTTAAATGAAACAAATGTAAGAAAATAATAATAAAAAAGGCCTTAAGACTAAGAGCCTCATTGTTTTAATTCGTGGCTCCTTAACATCTCAAAGTCAGTTCTCAGTCTCTAAGACTTGAATTCCACATTTTGCATTCAAAAGACAATTAAGGAACTTCAAGAAAGAATCCATACAATCTGTGACCTGTTTAGATTAATACAAAAAAATAAGAAACCCTAGTGTGATAAAGTGTATCTTTAATTTTTACTTTCTAGAAAGTGAGATTAAGAGCTAGAATATTATCAGTATTTCAATATCCAATTAATTCTTTCTGAACTATATGAAGTTATCTCTTTCACTGTAGGACAATGTTCTGGTAATAATAATTAAGAAAAGCAAGGAAAAAAGGAAAGGAAAAATATAAATGAAAAAAAATGAAAAAGGTAACAGCTATCTTCTGTATGTATTTTATTGGATACAGATTAGTAGAACCTATTTCATTCCCACTACTGTTTATAAATATAGAATTTTCATTCTAATCTCTTTTCATTGAATGGAAGAGGACTAAAAATTCCTAGAAAAATAATATCTGAAAATTTTGCTTATAAAATATCTCCCACTTTTCCTCTCTTTTAAAATAACCTACAATTAATAGATATACATATTTTCCTAGAGCACTGGAAAGTAAATTTATGTCTATTCTTTTGTCCTGTTTTTTTAAGGGAAAAATACAGACAGTCATGGAAATAATGTACTCCAAAATGCAGGTTAAATAAAATATTATTTTTTTTCCCAGTTGACGTATTTTTGCTGCTTTAATTGAAATCAACTGCTGTGGCTCTGATAAATGAAATAACTATTTTCAAAATATCACTTTTAAAGTCATGTGAAATACTTTTATTTGTACAGGAAGGAATACAGTGGAGCTCTACAGTACAGTTGGGAATCTTAGGTGTCATTGGAAAAGTAAGGTGCTTTCATTATATTATACTATTAAAACATAATTCCAGAACTAAACTTACTCCTATTGTTTAAACTGAGTAACATGGAATTAACTTTTCTGATTTTTCCTGAACTAAATTAAGCAATTTGTGACCTCTGCAGTTCCACTTTGCAGTCACTACTAGAATCTATGAAATGTGGCACAGCAAAAAAAAAAAACCTACTTGCCTAAGGACTCCAAAAGATGTTGAGGTGCCTGCCTCCAAGCTGTGGGGCAGCAGCCTATTTCCTTCCAGTCTGAATATAGATTTTGTTTTCAGGTAGCATGTCTGCCTTCACTTCCATTTATATATCTCAATCTTTCCACTGTGGTCCTATTTTTCAGAATTTTTTGGGCATTAATTGAAAGGAATTTATTATCATTTTTATGAGGTTACCTTAGTGTAAGAATGCAAGATTTGCCATGAGAGGTTAGATTTTGTGCTACCAATCTCATAACCCTTACTCTCCCTCTAGAATCAGGTGCTTCAGAGGAGTCATCCATAGTGCAAAATAATATATCCAAGACATCTGATAGCATCTGATATAAAGACAAAAAGATGCAGGTAGAAATATACTTTAATAGAGAAAAAAAAGGGTGGTTGTGTAGGGGTTGATTGAATTTATGGGATTTTTGCAAGACAGGAATTTACTGAAACAAACATTCTGAGTTTAAGAGATATTTAAGAGGAAATAAAACTTTGTGAAGGCTAATTATAACAAAATATGGTTAGGAAGATTGTATCCAAAGTAATTGTCATTGAGGAATGGGGTATTATAATCCAAAGTAATTCTTAAGAAATAGAATTTTCAGGCCATTATAAGAACTTACTGTACACAAAGAAAGAAAACTGAGAAAGTTATAAAAGAAAATTAAAAGGAAAAGAATATTTAATGATCCTTGAAGAGGCCTCAGATAGGCAGTAGAATTGAGTCTAAAAGTTACATTAATGGTTTGACAACAAATATTCAGATAGGAACCAAATATGGAAAAAGTATCTTTCAGTTACAAAAACAGGATTAGTTTCCTCAACAAAGCAGAAATATTCTCTACCCTGCACGGTTATGGTTGCTTCCCAGTGAACAGGTTAAGCTAAATTTGCTAAAAAAGTTTTATTTGGTATTCCAAAAGGAAAATACTCAGCTTCATGACTCAGTTTCAACAGAAGGGATGATGGCTATTTGTACTTCATGATGATTATGACCCAGATGCATCTGCTGGGATGATAGGAAAAGGTCAGGATTGGTGTCCTTAGTTCTATCACATCAGTCTTCCATTCCTGGGAAACAGTAAATATTCTGGTCTCAAGTAAAGGAAGCATCAGGAATATACCTAAATATATATATATTCTAAAAGAAGTAAGAAAGCTGCTAAAGGATACTCTTGTTAAGCATACTTTCAATAAATATATAGAGAAAAGAACATAAATTATGCAACCTGGTTCTCTCTGTTCTCTTAAGAAAGAATTAAGGGAAGTATTTTTAGCTGAGTAAATACCATTCTTCTTCTCTTGTAAGGCCAAGCATTTACAATAGAGCTTTTAGCCAGGCATAAAAAATGGCTTAGCTTTTCCAGCATTGTCTGTAGGAATAAAAAGTCAAGATATATCTCATCTTCAGTTCTTTGGGTTTCTTGAAGTATTTTTTAATAAAGTGTCTAAGTGACAATTAGGTATGCTTAGTCCTAAAATTAAACTAGAAAACATGTTTTTTAAGTTAAATGGAGGAAAATTTATTATTTCTTGTTGGTCTGTATAAGCAGTGAAAAATTTTTGGACTTATCACATTTGAAAGACAACCTGATGGCTGTGAAACCTGTCACTTCCGCTTTTCCTAACATGTCTCTCTGTAGCCAGATGGAGAATTATTTGCTCACCTGATGGGAAAAATACAATGCTTATTCTACAAAATCATTAGCCTATGGAAACACACAATGCTTATTTTGTAGGATCACGTTCAACACTGACCAAGAAGGGTCTTGCAAAATAATGAACCATCCTCGGTATGCCAACTCAGCTCCATATTTGGGAATCTACTGATCAGGTATACCTTTGGGCTCTAGGACCACTAGAGACCACCAGAAGGACTTACAGCTTTTTGTGTACTTTTTTCTCCATGATATTGGTGGAGATATCTCCTTGTGCATCTGGTGCTGTAATAAAGGATGCCTCCTTTCTAATGCTGCATTGGTGTTAAGGAGTTTTGGACAGGTTTTCAGCAACGTCTCAACAGTATCCTTTCTATATGCAATTTTACTTATGTCTTGTTTTAATTTCTATTTTTGATTTACTCCTATTCTTACTCTAATTCTATGTTAAACCTTTTATTTTGGCAAAGGAGAAACAACAATAAAGAAGAAAAGTAATTTACAAAGCTGAAAGGATTTATATTCATCCTTTGTTAAGTATAAGGTGCAATAAAGTCAAGATTATACAGGTGTTAAATCTGTTGTTTCTTCTGGACCTGTTCTGCTAGACAAAATCCAGTACCAGACTTCAACTGTGCAATTTTTTTTTCTATTAAATGTACATTTTGATGTTCACCTCAGTTTACAAAAATTCATGCATTACATTTTAAGAAGAAGCAAATCCGTAGGTTTTCCCTTTGAAAAGCTTGTTCATTTTCAACAGAACAAGAGAAAATATGCAACACTACTTTAAATACTGTTTCCTTACAAAAATTATCTAAAATTCTGTTTCTGAGTGTCAGTGCAATCTTTTTAAGGATAATTTTTCAGAGCAGTTCAGGCTTCCATGTTACACACACACGGGGTCAAACAGAAGGCAAGCAATGGGAATGGAAAGAATTAGAGAACATTTCTAATTCCTGTCTGAACACAAGCCACCTTAATTAAAGTGTTGAAAATTTTCTAGTGGTGAAATATTTTTTCTTCCCTGACAAAATGCTGATTTGTCAAACTCTGCTCTAAGATTTTAATTTCTCCTGAGAAGCTTGAGTCCAGAGAGAAGTGCTTACAGTGTGGTTAGACAACAATAACAAAAATTATGACTCATCCTTTCTTTGGGGTCTGTGGAGCGAAAGTTTCTTCGTAAATTAAAAAAAAAAAGTAGGGTAAAAAAAGGTAACTTTAAGAATTGTCTGAACCTAAAGTTTTTCAAATGAAAATGAAACATTCAGGGATGTTCAAAACAAGAAATATTGTCTAAGTAAAAACAAACAAACAAACAAACGACAACCCTCTGCTTTATTTCTTTTATGAAGAATGGAATATCTCAGAAATACAAGAATTTAAGAATTAAACCTGAACTTGAAGGATAGTCTGTGTCTTTGATCCAGAGTAGAATAGATTGCTGTCACTTCATTGCATATTTATTAGAACTATTAAAATTCATGAACTTAAGATGCCCTGATATCATCTATGAAAGTGTTGAACCAATGAAGGGATGATAACAACTAATTAAATCTATGCAGCAAAAATCTATCCAGAGCTCCCAAAAAGGTTGTCCTACATGTCTAGTGATGCTATGGAAAGAGAATATTTTAAATTGTTCTTAGAGAAGCAAGGAGCAACATTCTGTTCTCACTTTTAATTTCAATGGATGTCCTTTCAAATACTTTCATCTTGTTTCATCTATTTTCTTTTGAGCAAGTAAAGAAAACAAGGAACAAAGAATTCAATACACAGCTGTCTTCCATAGCCTCAAATCATCCTTACGGCATGGTGGCAAGAAGTTTACCAAAATATACCACTTTGTAGGAATTATATATTTTGGTTGTTCATATAGCTCAATTATTTGAAAGAGGAATATTGTGCTTCAAAGTAGCAGAAGTTTTTCTGTCAGATACTAGAACGAGTGCTCAGGAAAGAAACAAATTAAAGAGAAAGATGTATAGAGGCCTTTAATAATCTGACATTAATGTATGGATGCAGATTAAATTCTCTTTTTAATACAGCTCTTTAAAATCTATTTTCTTTGTTTTATAGGGCTCACTGAAAATTTCTCACATTGTCTACTTACAAAACCTTTAACTCGTTTTCAATTAATAATGAATAAGCTAGGCATTTACTTTTTTCATTTGCAATCTATTTGATTATAAATTATACATGAAAAGATGATTCATTTAATATTTTAGCCCTGTTCTTGACTTATCTAGAAGAGTCATATAAAAGGTGTTTCATAATCAGTGGTGTTTTATAACCTGGGGTCTGCTAAAGATTTCCTTAAAAATGCACACTGATAAAATAGGTAATGACAGAAGTAATTCTCATATATATATCTAATTTTTTGAGTTATATTTTTTACACAGACCATAAAGGTAATTGTTTTACTTGTCTAGATTGTTTTCCTTGTAGTTGCATCCTCTGAGTGATTACGAAAATGTCCAGCTGACTAACCACACAGGACTCATTACTATTAATTGTCAGTGAAACCCAAAACAATTAAGAGCTGGGAACTCAATTGTTTGAAATAGGATTTCCAGTATCTTTTTAGGGATATTTATTTGCTGTTACCAGTCTCTGGTTACTGCAATCTTTAATTAATAAGATTTTCTTTTATCAGATTTTCATCTTTAACATTACAAAGATGTGCAGCTGTCATATTGCATATTCTGTACAGCAGTTAATACAATAACATAATAAAAATATCTCTGAAAGTAATATATAATTACAACATTTTATCATCTTGATATCATTAATAGGTGCAACAGTTCTTTTCCTACCGAAAGAGAAAGAGGTTTTTAATTATTATTTTGTTGCTCTGTTTTGTGCATTTTTTTTCTGAGAGCTTCCTCATTGCAGGAAGCTCCCACTTTCTTTATCACGCAGAGCTTGTCTTTTTGCAGAAAGGAACAGATCTGTGCCCAAACAACTGTGCTTTTATTTGTGGGCACAGATTGCTGCTGTGGTTGAGGCTCAGCATAAAAGACTGCAGCAATCTCATCTCAGTCGGGAGTGGGAGTGAGCCATGGGCTGAATGTTTCCTTTCGGGTAGGATTTGGACTTCCTCTAGCAAGATGTGGGGTACTGAGACTATCTGACAAGGCAAGGAACAGAGGACTTTGTACAGATCAGTAGGTTCTAAGCATAATATACTGTGTCTCATCTTCCTCTCAAAAAGTGTCATTTAAGATGTGCAGATGGTAAATAAATACACGTTACAACGAGACACTGAAGAATGTGAGTCTTTTTTCTGCTACAAGACCAAACTTCCAAGCTATGCAATCAGAAGTCCTGACTTCAGTTCAGGCTCAGGTCTCTACTTTGTAGTAGGGATTCTGAATTTCATATATAACATAAAAGGCTGGTTGAAGGACAGTCTACAAATCATGAAAACTGCAGCTTAAGAAACAGACACTGGACTCTATGCTTTGGAGACAGAAACCTAGATCTTCTGATGATCCAGAGATTCATCTGACACCTTCTAGGATCTCTAAAAGCTCTTAGACTCTAACTAATGGTCTTAGTCTCTGGACCACTCTCCAGACTCCTCTCCTAGAGGATGTAAACTTTTACTAACAAGGTCTCATCTTTCAAAAGTGTCTCATAAAAAAACATTGCTCCAGTATCAATGGAACTTGATTTCAAAGTTTATAAATAAACTCCAAAAATTGTGGGAACCAAAGCTGACTGGTCAGAACCTAGAAATTCAGTTTTTAAGCACATTTTGAATGTTTCTAGATGAAATATCTATTATATTCTCAAACTTTATCATCTTCTATCATTTCCTTTCAAAATCTGGGAGATGAGTAACCTCTTCATTCTGGAATGGAATTAATATTCCCCTTGACTATTTTTAATTCCCACCAAATGGAAATTTTTGGTTTTAACCTTTTTATCTTTCACTTTTTTAGCCAGTGGCACACAGTTTAGATGTCCATAAATTTAAATGTTTTATTCCTTATGTTTCAGGAAGGATTAAAGCACAATGATGTAATTCTTCACTGAGGATAGATAAGGTAGTGATCGATTTTGGCTTTCAGTATAGTATATGTATTTCCTAAGGTGAGGAATTCTCTGTGAATTGCTAAAGTCAGCAAAGGTAGAATAAGCCCTTCAAAGCATTTCCCTCTTTTTTTTTTACTTGAGCTATACTCACTTCAACCCCCAAAATATGAAGGAATCCATTACTGTCTGCCTCAACTCAAAAACACTTTTTTTTTTTGAGCTTTTCAATATTAAAAAATTCAAAAATTAAGTAATCTAAATTGTTCAATGAATATTCAAAAAGTAAATTACAGGTCAGTTTTAAGTCCTATATTATGCTGTCATCTGTGTTGCTGTTCTCCCTGGTGAGTCACTGAACCATGCCTCCATGCTGTAGATAGGGCAAACTCTAAATCCAGTCATGCCCTTTTCTTCAGTTTTAATATGCTGCTAAATATTTAAATACTTCTCTTCAAAAATATTCTAATTACTTTACACTCTACAATAGGAAATGAAACCATTTACAAAGCACAAACTATTAATTTCCATAGTTTATTCTTAAAGGGAACATTGTTCCCTGATCAGAATAGCTTTGTTATTTTCCTTCTCACCAGCCATGTACCCCTATCAGGATAAGTCATCTTTCTTTCTTCTTCTTTTCCTTAGGTCCCCTTTAGACCTGCTGTTTAAGAAGGACAAAGACAACTTTTTAAAATTCTGTTTATGTTCTTGGGAAATGTCACTTGTTTGGCAGGAATCCTAAACAGCAGCACAGCTTGATCCCCCTGCACAGCCCTACACACAGCCAGACCTGACATCAGGAAGCTTTTTCCATGACAGGCATAAATTAAGCTGAAACTTAGTTGCAGAATAATGGATAATGTTTTCTAGAATGGACAGTCTTCATGTCCTTAGGTCTCTTTAGTGGGTCAGTTACCTCTTCTAAACTTGCCTTAAAAGAGAAAAAAGAAACAAAAAAAAGGACTTTTAAAGTTTTGCATGGTTTAGGGGGTTTATCAGTGGTTTGGTTTGGTTTTGTTTTTTGGTTGGCTGGTTGGTCAGCTGGTTTTCTTTGTGGGAGTGAGGGTAAAAGGTTTTCTTTGTTTAGGTTTGGGTTTGAGTGTTTTGGGTATATGTCTTTTTGGGGAAGGTGGAAGGAAAAGGGTGTTTTTTATTTCCCTTGAGGATTTACTATGGAACTATTTATTCAAAGCTGTAAATTCCTTTGCTGCAAGTGACCAAACTAATTTTGGCAGTGCCTTGTGCACATAAATTTTTAGAAACTTTACTGCAAAGTTTTAGAAAGTTCACAGTAAAGCGGTGAAGATGCTATCTGCTCATGTATAACTGAGCAAGGTTATATTCAAAGGAGACCTTTTCCCCCCTTCTTCCCCTCCCATGTTGATAGAAAACATATTAATTACCTGTTTCTGAAATAGAAAGCTGAATCTGCCAAGAAGTAGGATTGAGAAAGGTATTCAAATAACAGCAATACTGGCTGGCCAATATCAATATTTTCTGTGACATAATCATGAGTTGGTCAGTTGTAAAGAAGTCCTCAGCTTTGTGGTAAAAGGCCAACTGGGAAAAGTCAGAGAGAGTGTCATTTACTCTCCACTAAGCCTTGCTACCCATAGCACATGGGCTGCTGTTGTAATTCTTGGGAGTGGGCAGGAGGAGGGGCAGTAAAATCAGCTCAAACACAAACGCACCCACTTTGCAGTAGATTTTCATTAGCAGAAGTTTGATGTCATACATACAGACAGGGTTATACCTGGATCTAAGCTGGCAAGGCACCTCAGGACCATGTTGTCAGTCTAGCAGGGACTTTGAGGGATCTCTGCACCATGCTCTGCTCTATGCAGTCAAAACATGCAGAATAGACCAAAATTTTGCTCTTCATGGACAGAAAAAATAGAGGAACTGTTTTGATTCCTCCAAGGAAATATCCATTCATTAATAATCCCTTTCATTCTCCTTACATATATAACACCATTATGTATTTTTAAGCAGCCACTCATTTGATTTTGTAAATAAGTGATTGTGTCTATGTTTTTTCTTCATTGTCTCTGATTATGAAGATGAATAAAAAGCAAAAGTTTAACTTTCTTTTTTTAATTATGCATACATTTTAACAAGAATGTACAAAAAAATTTCTTAGGAGAAAAAATCGCCTTAGGTGTTTTTTATTTTCTTTCTCTGATGCCTTTTTAAAAAAAGTCAATAAGTGCTGGGAAAACTGACTTTAAAGTATGCCTTATAACTATTTCGTTTTCCAGCCTAAGGCATGCTTAGAACTAAAAAGTCCTTGACTTTTTCTGTTTTTTTTAAAAATGAAAACATGATCTCAAGTGTTTTGAACATTCTACAGAGTTATTATTTCTAGAACATTGATGCCTCTGCTTTTACAAACTAATGGACGGTCAAGTATATTAAGGAATGAGATACTCATGTGATGCTAATGGATAATATAAGTCTTACTGTAGAACAATATTAACTGAGAGTGTATGTGATCACACTTTTTAAAGCTTGTTGTTCCATCAGTAAACTATTTCAAAATGATGACCCTGTAAATTTCTTAATTAGAGGACATTACAGATATTATGTAGATCACAAATCTAAAGGGAATTTTGTATATTAGCTACATATATGTGTCTCATAAGAGACAAAGCCAATGAATGAAGAGATTTGGAAACACCACACTGGATGCCTGCCCCTTCTGAACAAACAGTATTAAGAAGTTAGGATGAGCAATACTGGTAATCAGATAATTTTATATTTTGTTTAATTTTATTTACAGTATAAGCCTCTGCAGCTTTGATATGTGTTTAGGTTTTCAAGAAATTAGTAGACTGCTTTAAACTTTTTAAGTTATCATTTTAACTGGGGATTTGAGTGTGCAGCTTTTAATACTTAGTGATAAGTATATTACGCTACAGAAGGTAATTAATTATTTGAAAGACTTCTTCAAAGCAAATGAATCATTAAAAAAAAAAAAATCAGGTGGGAAAAACAAAGAAGTAAAGAGAAAAGATAGGGAACTTAGGTCCAGCAGCTTCTATTTTAATTTTTGTGCCTAGAGAGTGAAGTTTCTCTCATGATCACATGCTTCATTATTACTCTTTCAAATTAGACCACTGGAAGTTAAATGCTGTATTCACGCCTACAACTCAGCATTCAGCAATATTAAACCCTCTGGGTTTGAAGTAAGCAAACTCTTTTTGAAACTGAGCCTTTAGACGCCATAGTTTACTAAATAATCTGTAGAAAAGTAATACAAATATGAACTTGATCTGGCAGGTTAACCTAGATGAAATGTCTGTAGCTCAGCAGAACACTTACTTTAGCTAGTGTTTTGGTTTATAAGCCCTGTATAATATTTATTTCTGTATATATGTGTGTTCATAAACACAGGTAAGATGGACTGGTTTTCTACATTGTAGGAACAGTAATATCATAACATATTTTCCACACAGGAAAAAAAATATTGTGTTACAGTGTCCAAGTAAGAAGATTTGCAATATAAATTTTCTTATGTCTGTTTTGTACTGTCAATGAGCAAAAAGAAATCAGTTACCTAATTTCAAAGATACATAACTGAAAACATAGATTTTTTTTATAGAAAACAGACCTCTCCTCAGTGACGGTCAGTTTCTTGCTAGAATTTAAGCTTATTATATGAGCTATCAGTCCTTTCTGCTTCACAATGTGTTAAGTGATGTTTTTGAAAGAATTTAAAAGGCAAATTGTTTTTCTAAATGGAAACTTTATCAAAAGATATCTAACTTCAAGTAGCATCAAGCTGAGAAAAATTATTCAAGAATATCAGGATGGGAAGTGGTTACAAATCACTGAAAACAAGGTTTAGCATGGAAGCAGTTATTAAAGGCTTGCTAACAGCAGGAACACTGATATATCTGTAATTAATTAGAATGAATACAAGAACAATATACAAGCACCAGGTAGATGTTTTCTTTGCTGGAATACTATGTCACAAGTCAAGCCACTGTACCGTAAATGAAAGTCTAATAGAGGTATAGCAAAATGTTCTTTTTCAGCTAACAACTGAGTCGACACCCAAGCTCCATAACAGTTTTCCGTCATCTTTCTTGTATCAAAAAGCTGAATATACTACCAGGCTCATGGTGAAGAACAAGAGAAGGAAAAATGGACCAATATTTCACAACACGTCCTGTAGGGAATTTAAACAAATATTCATAGATATAAAATAATATTTTAAAAGGATTGTAATGTCATGATCTCACTCTAGGTGAAAACCATACCTAATAAAATACAAAAAGGAATTTGGCAAACTCAATTTTTCTGCTCATTCTTGAAATGTCATCCACTAAAAAGTTCTTTCCATGTTTTTTTGTCAGAGACAAACATACCACAGGACAGTCAGACCCTCCACTGGAGGTTGAATGAGCACCTTATAACTTGTCTAGTTAACAGCCACCTGTTCAAGTCTAATTTTCCTGTGACTGTGAGACTCTTATTCTTCTAATTATCACATTCTATTTCTGTGCTACAGGAAGAACTCCTTTAATAAACCATTTCTTCTGCCTTCCACTATAAAGATATTTGAAAGGGATAAATAAACAAGTTTTTCACTTTTAATCTAAAGAAGCAAATAGGATTGCAACACAAAATTGTAACAATGAAGATTGAAGATTAATATTAACTTTTTTCATCCCCTATAGGCAGCTTTTAAAATATGGCTTTTCACAGTCATTTTTATTTAAAAACTCCAAGCCATAAAAATAAATACATTTTGCTTCTACAGAGTACTGTAAGATCATGTTGTGAATGTCTTTCACAGTAGCATCATAGCATCGTAATTGGTTTGCAAATCTACAACCTCAGATTTCCACATCAATATATGACAGGAAAAGTAAGGATATTTGGTGATCAAGGTGATTAATTGTTTGCATTCTTTTTATTATTTTTGGATTTCCCCTCAAAGAAAAAAACAGACGATAAATCATTTTTTAACCACCATGACAATTATGATCTAAGATAGATTTTCCCTTACAATAATTTTCTATGTGGAATGGAAATATATTTGAAATTGTAAACAAAAATTAATGTCATGAAAGTCATAACTTTCTTGGAGCTATTTTTTAGCATGTAATACTCTAGTGAAAAGAAAAAAAACAAACCCCTACCTTTTTTCAACAATTAGTAGCTCATTTACTCTGCCTAACATTTAGACACTATCTTTTCCTGGTCTCTTCCTGTCTCCTAGCATAGAACCTCTGCTCTTCCTAAGGTTGTTATCTCTGTGAGAAATAGAAGCTTAAATCCATTCACCCACCCACTAGCCCAGTTAACTGATCTCTTTATTGCTATTAAATACTATGGGATTCTCCATAATCCCAAACAAAACCCACTGATGTCTATGAGGATAAGTGCCTAGACGAATAGAGTGGAGATATAATGAGAAAATTAAAATGCAGTTTTAGAAATATTCTGTGTATACAGAAAAATTACTAAAATACAGGAATAAGGATATGTAATAAAATCAACATGAAATTAAGGTCTTTATTGTTTTTTCAATCACTTATAATTATTTTTTCATATTTGAAAATTTGAGCCATTAAAGATCATGTTTTCAATCATTTTTTTAATAGTATTCTACCCAGAAATGTACCTTTAAATAACAAATTGGTTAGTTTGTTTTAGTAGAAACAGATGGCAAGCATGAATTATGAACAGCTCAAAAAAGATCAGCCTTTGAGCTCATGGGCAAAGGAAGGTTTGGTTCTGATTAGAGTTAAGATGAGATCATGTTATATTTCCAGGATTTGTGGTAACATGAAGCAAATAACCTAAAACTAGGTTAATAAGCTAAGGAGTTAGTGTCTGTTTAAAATCAGTGTTTCGAGCAATAGATTACCAAAGTGCTTTTTTATCTTTTCATGATCAATAGAACTTAGCACGATATACAAACACGTTAATAAATAGCTTAAAAAGTCTGTTACCAAATGGAGCAAATATTTTCTACATAACTCTTGCTTCTCTGGAGGCTCAGAGAACTCTCTGTTTGGTTTTAGCAAGTGACCAAGACAGAGAATATGATTAGGATTATCAAGGTCATCTCTGCTGTAGGCAAGTGAATAAGAATTTTGCCACTATTAGTAAAAGGCCAAGGCTTTGTATGGACAAGAAAAAGCAAGGTCTCAGTTACAGCCCAGGCTTGCCTTGCTGTAACTTGGTTTCAACTGTTTTGAGGAATTGACTGGTTGTTTTGAGCCAGGGTTTGACAAAATAAATCTGAGTTGAACTGCAAGACAACAGTTCAGGAATCAATCCTCTTGAGTTATTTAATGGTGTGAAAAAAGTATCCAAAATTCTTAAAAGTTACAGTTTAATCACCAAGCCAGCAAGACTTTTGAAACAAATTTAAGACTTATTCTTTGTAATAAGAAAAGCTGTCCTTTCAAAACAATAAACTTGTAAGAATAGAAGCAGGTCCAATGTCTATATACAGACATCCAGATAACAAAGGCAGTCAATAACGTATGTGAAGTGATTAACAGTTACACACTGACTAACATATTTTCATTGTGGGACATAATCAGGCATATCTGTCTATCTATACACACACTCCCACTCCCCGGCAAGGAAGTATGCCCTATTGTAGAAATATATCTACATTTATATGTAACTTTACAGACCATAAAAAACCTGAAACAGATTAATACCATTAAACCAGTGAAAACTTACTGCAACAGCTCTCTAAAGATGATACCACTCTATTTCCTTCAGAAATTAGAACTGAAAAATTATTAGGGGTAAGATAAGCACCAAAATGGGTGAAAGTGCTCTTACATGCAGTAATGGAGGAGATATTTTTTCCCTTGGCTTTAACCCTCATGTAGGAGAACATGAATAGACGCCAAAAAGACCTGGAGGACAGCTATAGATGAAAATGAATTCAACAGGAGGCTATGGATATGTAGATTAAGGATGACCTGAATATTCTGGATCATTTCATCATTACATATATTCAGGTATCTGCTTTGAAACTTTTTGGACACTCAGAGAAGATTTATCCTTGAGACATAGTCATTGACAGTATGATTTTAAACTGATAGGCAAAATTTGCTCTTAACCAGAGCCTAATATATTCCAATTATTCAAGAGTTTTAGACAGTTTTTTTGTGAGGCTGTTAGTAACATTATTTGATTTATTAGTTCACAGGAAGTAAAAGCTAGGTAAATTTATAAAATTTTTCCGGCTGTGTAAATTACAAATAAGAGCAATGAGGACAATATAGGTTTTATTAAAAATACCCCAAATCCCAAACGGGGGGGGGGGGGGGGGGGGGGGGGGCGGGGAGTGGTATTAAAAAACTGAAAGTTAAAAAATAGAAGCACAGTGCAAGAAGTATATGAATTGGTGCTATGGGTCTTCATGCATTTTTTGAATAACAGTGTCAAAGTCTTTCTACCCTTTCCTTCCTCACAACTCATTTTTCCCTCTCTTGTATCACCACTTAAGCTTTGCTGTAATGTCCATTTTTGAGGCTACACTGAGGTTCATTATGGTTTTGATCTTGTTAATTTTAATTTTTTTTTTTTTTCTGTTTGAGTTGTATGTGTTCATTGGTTCTCCATCCCTGGTAAATCACTTTTATAAACTAATACACTACAGGAATGAACAACTATTACTGTAGTACTGAGGCTGAGATATATAAACACATAGATATACACATGAATATATGGCAATATTTATGTATTTATCAAAGTGTGATATATATTATACCTGCACTGCAGATGAAGCATAGGATTAAAGAAGTGGAGCCAATTTGAGATACATGTATTTGTATTCCTACCATATACAGATCCTATTTTTTAGGGATATACGACATGGAAAAGTACCATCACCATAATTTAAAATTTTTACCTGTTTAAAAGCTGTCATAAAAACATAGTCTTATTGAATCTACTGCAAGCAACCTCAGGAAAGAAATTAGCATGTCTTTATTTTGTCTGGTCAGCTTTCTCTTGGATGCCATTCACTTCATTAACAATTCCCATATTCTCATCTTCTGGATCTTCAAAATGTGTAGTGATGTTTTTAATTTTTTACTGCTACTAGTGAATTTTTAATGACAGATCACTTTCTTCAAAGAAATCTGAAAGGACTACCAATTTTGCTCTGTGGGGCTTGGTTTCCTTTTGTCATGACTCCTGTGGAGTTTAGACTGCTGATGCACCAGTGCATTCATTGTCACTGAAAAGGATTTACTTGATAACTAAATATTAAAGAGTTTTACAACAGTGTAAAAATTGTATGTTATCAAGTCCACAGTATGCTTTTTACTCTTCACAGAAACCATTTATACCAATGGTAAAAATGGTAAAGATGACAAGCATTTTTCCCAAATTATTCTATCCTGAACTGCCAATGTCACAACAATGCATAGGGGACTTTGGATTTAGGCTGAAGTATTAAAGTTTAAATACCTGCTGACATATGGATGCTTTCAAAACTGGAGAAAAGACCAGCTATATATAGGACCCACCTTCTATGATGAAATATATTGCTCAATCAACTGCACCATTTTTTTCCCTCAAAGTGGAAAATAAGGACAAAAGGACCCCAGGATTTGATGCAATGCAGCATGCTTGTGAGATGAAATGCAAACTGAAACTGGCTTGAAATGTTTCGTATTTATTCTACACAGAACGGTGTTGTTCTTTGTTTGTTTTGTTGGGTTTTCTTTTATATATCAATCTAAGTGAAACCAAGCACAGCCAATGCATTTTTTGTTTAGTTTTTCTTGAAATTTTAAAGAGTCAGAGAGATCTCTATGACTTTGATGCTGATAAAATCAAGTCAGCTCAAAATTCCCAGTCAGTTTAAATGTGTTGCTTAAAATTGAGGCATGAGACTGAATACAGATAATAAAACTCTAATCCCTATATTTTGCTATTAACATATCTACATACTACTAGAGTTTCTTTTCTTTTTATAATTCTTCTTACAACAGCATGATTTAACAGAACACAGCTTAGTTTCCTTATGGTTCAACTCACTGACAAACAAAACGAACATTTTAATATTTTGCTTTTTTAATCTTCCCATGCTTTACTACACATCAATAGAATTGATAATTCTGCCTGCTCTTTTCCAGTTATTGTAACTGGCTTTATTGTGAATCCCTGTGTTTGTGTTCTGCAAGGTAGTATGATCATAAGTGATTTACAATATCATGACCACATGTCCAGCACTGCAGGGAAAAACTGAGAGTTGAGTAGAAACAGAAAGTGAATTATTGTAAGAATTACTGAATACCAAAAGCTCTATTTTATGATAAAGAATAACCAAGATTTTATGTTAATTAGTTAGAGAGTGAAGAATAATCAATCCTTGATAAAACATGAGGATAATTAAAATAATGTTAAGGAATGCTGTTGGTTTTGGTTGGTTTGTTTGTTTGGGTTTTTTCCTTAAAATTTTTCACGAACAAATTAAAATAATTAATCCTAAAATGAACAATGTAAATCATAAACATGTATGGGGAGATCTTTAAAGAGCTGAAAATAGAATTTAACAGATCAAAATCAGTCAAATTTCTTACTCTATTTGCAAATATATAAATTCTTTATCAAACTTTATTACAGGACCGACTATATAATTTAACTGTCGCACTTACATGTTAATTAAACCAACAAATGTTCACATCTGGTAGTTAGGTCTCACTGTTTGGTTTTATCTCTTATGGTGGTGTAAGGTACATAGCAGATTTACTGTTTTGCATTACAATACCCCAAACTGAAAACTATGTCTCTCTGTTCTGGACTTTATTTACCAACATGCTGTCTAACCAACATGATAAATTATTTTATTTGAAATAAGTTTTTTTGTATTCTTTGAAATAATCTTATTTTTGGTGGTGGAGCTAAACCCCATTTTTTATCAGATATTTTTTACACTTTCCTGTTCATGGCCTGCTGAGTGGTGGTATAACTAATTTGCACTAAAAATTAGGTACCATTACATGTTCTGAGTTGTCTTTTTGATAACCTCTGACTAATGAAAAACAGTAGCACTTTATTTTCTGTTTATCTGCCTCACAATTTCAAATGCAAGGAAGAACTTTGAATCTCACAGGCACCTGATGTCCTTAATAGCTAATATAAGGAACTTAATTGAAGAGGTCTGTGAGTTCATGAGTGTAGTTCCATGTGTTACACAAAAGAAATCATTACATAACAATTGTTATAGAAAATTTTTATAAAAAATACTTGAAGAAATGAAACAAAACACTCGGCAAAAATTAAAGAAGAAGATGTTGATTTTGAGTGAAGAGAAACTACGGAAAGAAATTTTTTGCAAAAAAGGCTTCTAAAACCCACCTCAATTCCAAGTTATAAGTTGTACTCTGAGAAGTATAAACACTGTGTTTCTCTGAATAAAAGCTGTACTTCAATAACTGCTCTGCACTGATCTATTTCCTTATTTTCGGCTGTAATTTTTTTGCTCAGTTTTTGAGTACTATTGGCAGGATCATAATAGGAGAAAACACATGAAAAAATAAATGCAGACTTTTCTTCACCTGTTTAAACAACAACCTTTTCCCATTGTTTTCTTGATTGGAAATTACTAAATCATGCAGGACACTGCCATATCTTAATAATCAGTAACACAGAACCAATAAACTTCTGTTAAAAAATATTTAAGATATTTCTTAGACTGAGGCTCAAAGGTTTTGATGTTGTGTGGATTTATCTATCCACACCGGAGGTTGGTAGTGGCCAAAAGATCATTGTAACTTGATGGTGATTGGTGTTGATGTCAGCAATTCCTGGGCTAATTCCAGGGTAAGTGTGCAAGTGTCTACAAAATAATTATCAGAGTTAGATAGACTCAGCAAAATGTGAGTGACCATTTAGTCAGGGTGGCCACACTTTCTGCTGTGTCTTCTTCTGTTACTCTCAAGGACTGGTCTCAATTACAGCACAGTGCTGTAACCTTGAAATTCTCTGTCTAAAATTTGGTATTTAGAGAGGAATATACAAGAATATTTGACTCTGGTTATTAGCAAGTCTATTTTAATAATTCATTCAGGCTGTCTGATAGTTTTTCTTCCTATTTGTATTAAAATTCTGACTATGACATATTAGTCAGGTAGCTTATATCCTACTGTTTGCAAAGGAAGATAGAAGAAAATAATGTAAAGCCAAAATAAGTATTCAAGTGATCCAAAACACTTGTAATTTCAATCTGATAATCAATTCACCATTCATTGAACTCACTCTACTTATAGAACTAACGCATTTTTTTCTGCAACAGTCTAAAAAAGTTATCTTCTTTGGAAAAATAGACAAATTTCACCCACACAACTTAACTAAATACTGACATTGGAATTTAAGTTTTACCTTTTTTTTTTTTTTTTTTTTTTTGAAAGGTATTCTGTATGCTATTGTGCTGTACAGAGGGGAAATAGTTTCAAATGGAAATGTCAGAAAGAGAAATAATAAAGCAGTCTATCAAGAGGATTCGCTTTAGATTAGAGAAAAGCAATGGCCTTTCTAACTGTTTTCTCTGTTATATGATGTCATCTCATTAGTATATATACAAGAGGAATATTATGGAATCTTCTAATATTAATTTCCATCTCCTTTTCTAAGTTTATTAAATAAAGATTTCATTCTTTGTATCTGCTATTTACTCTTATCAGTGTTAAATAGTAAAAAGCTTGTACTTTTTTTATAGGCTTTCAGAGAATCTTTTAGCCAAAATCTACTTAAAAACTAAGTGAATGACAGAATTCTATATGAAAAGATAAGGGGAATGACTATGGGTTGTTTTGCGATCAGCATCCATAATCTATTTGATGAGGGTGTCACTGACAGGTAAAAAATGCAACAACAGCTATAAAAATCACACATCCTGCCACCATGTGGGATGGGTGAGGGCTGGGGACACAGTGCTCCAACCTGTTGAAGTAGATAGTCCGTTGCACATTCCCTGAGCTGGAAAAATGATGGCGGACAAAGTCACCTGAAAGCTGAAAACGAAGTTGAGGTGATGAGGGATCAGAGGCCTGCTGTTGTGGAACTTGAAGTCTTGAAATAGGCACGTGAAATAGGCATTTCTATAGAATCTTGTATCTACACTTAGAACAGCAGTAAGAAAAAAAAATCAAACCCTTATGGTACTGCTTGACTTAATGTATTGACTACTAAACTTTAAAGAACAAGGCAAAATACTGAGAATGAAAGTTTATTTCAAAGGTTAGTAACCTTGTAGGTGCCTTAGTAAGTGAGAAAGAAATATAGCAGTTGCCATAATATGGCAGAAACAGATTTCACTTATCAGTTCTCTTCTGGATAATAATTTTTTAAAACTTCTAGGAAAAACAGCTTCCCTTAAGATGTATGTACTGTCTTCTCCCAAAGATTTCAGAAAAGGAAATATTTATACAAACTGTTTTGCTACATTTTTTTCTTTTCTATTCAAGAATTTTATATTACCTGGGAGATTTTATTATTATTTTCTTTTGTTCTGGTTTGATTTTAATGATTTCCTGTTAGGTTTTGAGAATCTTAAACTGTTCTGGATGTATAAAATCTATGGATACTTTTATGTCTTGGAACTTCAAATAAAAATACTCATTTGTGTGGAGAATCCCTGTAGCATTAAAATTCAATATGACAGGTAAACAACTAACAGAACACGCAAATATTATCTTCATTTCATAAATGAGAAGATGTTTTGCTAACTCTGGATCTAATGCACTAACAAGCAATATCAACTCAATATGATTGATGTCACCTTAATTTTACTGAAACCATTTTAACAGTACTGGAATTACTCAATTTTGCTTGTTAAGTAGCTAAGGCTTTTATATGAAAATCTGTCAAATATTAAATCAATGGAAACAAAAGCGCTGAAATTTACCAAATTTATCTGCAGTATTAATCTCTATCTATCTGTGCTGGTTTTTGGATGATAAACAGTTAATTTTCTTCACAGTAGGAAGTATGGGGCTATGTTTTGGGTTTGTGCTGGAAACTGTTAATAATACAGGGAGTTTTTCATTGCTACTGAACAGTGCTTGCAGAGTCAACACCTTTTCAGCTCCTCAAGCCTCCCCACCAACTAGGAGCCTGGGTTTTACAAGAAGCTGGGAAGGGACACAGCTGGCATATCTGACTCCAACTGCCCAAGGAGACATTCCATACCACATGGCATCATTTTCAACATATGAAGCAGGGGAAGAAGAAGGAAGGGTCAAACATTTGGAATTATGATGTTTGTCTTTCCAAGTCAGCATTGCATGTGATGGAGCCCTGCTCTCTCAGGGGCAGCTGAACACCTGCCTGCCCATGGATGAATTCCTTGTTTTGCTTTGCTTGTGTGTGTGCTTTTGCTTTACCTATTAAACTGCCTTTATCTCAACCCATGTGTTTTCTCATTTTGACTCTTCCCTATCCCACTGGGACAAAGTGAGGAAGCAGTTGTGTGGTGCTAGTCGCCAGCTGGGTTTAAATATGATGCTCTACTGCAAAAACCTCATTACATACAATGCAACAGTTATTCCATGTTTGAGAGTTTTCCTCATTCTTATATTCAATAAAATGTTATGACCTCTTCTGCAGAATTTTTTCTAGGCGCTAAGACCCCTGAAAATACATAAAAGTACTACATGAAAGGATGTCCAGTTCCAGAAGAGAAGTACATCCTAGAATGCAGAAGACATCTGACAGCGAATAAAGAATGGACACAAAAGTATGTGTGAGACAGACGAGCATACAGAGTTAGAGGGTACTGTAAAAGTAGGTTTAGCGGCTTTGAAAAGAAACCTATATTTAGAAGACACAAAACAAAGGAGAGAGGTGCAAGGTATGTGTTTCTCTGCCCATTTCTTGTTTGCTCTTTTTTTTTTCTTTTCCATAGTTACCTTGACTTGATGGCAAACAGCAGTGGAAGATACTCTATGTTTCCACCTTCTAGCTCTACATAAGTCTTTCTCTAGAGTCTGAAAGTCAGATCTTTAATATTATTTGGGGGGTGGTGTCCTCTTTTTTTTTTCCTTAAAGGCTTTCTATTGCACAGTTTTATGAGGTGGTTAACAACTACCCTAAAGTGACTTTAAAAATACACATGAATTGGTTTATGATCTGCAGAACAGCACTTGGCATACAGAGATGTAAATTCTCTGATCTACTAAAACATCTGCAGCTTTTCTTTCATTGTTTCTTAGGGCACAGATTTGATGCCCTCTAGCGACCGATCACTTGGCTTGATATTTAAGAAACATACACAGACAATGGACTGGCTACAGATACGAGTAGATCTTACACATCAGCATGACAGTTTTCTGACTCTGATATGCATTATGAAAGCTTTTTCATTATTTTTCCACCAATTAACACGAGTCTAAAATTATCTGAACCTTCTTCCCTCTGTCATACAGTATAAAACAGGAAAGCAGTTAAAACTAAGAGAGAAGATATTGATAAACTGACTTGAGGGTTTCTTTCTTTTACTGCAAACAAAACCCATTTCTTCTTAAAGGCTGAGAGAATTGCATATGCTTACTGTCATGCTAACAAACTCTGCAGACTATGAAAGCACATTGCAGCTTCCGTATGTTAGAGAGCATTATTATAACTCAATGTAAATATGCTGTGAGAATTCTGAAACCCTCTACACTCCACTTTTTTTCCAAACATAACACTGGTGCAATATACATGACTAGTGCATTATATGTTCATCTCTTCTATTAAAATGTTATCTGGCACCTTCAGATGACAAAACATGATAGCTGAAATAATCTATACAAAATTATTTTGGAGTGATAGAATTTTGTATGAAATGTTCCTTTGCAATTTTTCCAGACATAAAAACCAGGATTTTTGTTATATTTAATTAGAATCATCAGTGCATAACATTGTTTAGCCTTTAAATACATGCTCCTTATGATAATTCTTTGACAGATTTAAATTAAAACTCAGATTTTACTAAGGTATAAGCAGCCTGTAATTGCTACAAAATTTGCAGGAGAACTGTAAGTTTTAGAAGCAAAGTCAGTGTTGAGTTCTGTGCAGCATAATGTGACAGATGTTCTTATGATGCTAGAGATGTAACAAACTACCTGTAAGTAATTTGAATAACTGGTGAAGCAAGATATATCTGACAACACTGGGAAGTTATGAACATGAGGAGGGGCATAGAGCGACCCCTGTGGCTAAGTAGCAGGGAAGAGAGTGTATTTAATTGATCTTTTTTCCTACTTAAAGCCTCAAGGATAATATATACTTTAAAGAATATGCAATATAAATATATTAAAAAGAAACACACCCTTCCCCCCCAAAAAAGCACAGTCCCCCAAAAAACCTAACAAAACAACAGCAAAAAAAATCTCAACCAAAACCCACCTGTCATGGTTTAGGAATGGTACTCTCCAGTTAAGTGCTCTACTGAGACTCTCCAAATTGCATGCCAGTAGCCTGCTCCCCCCTTGCCCTCCCCCACTGCGGTTGGCTGGAGAGGAGAAGTGGAGGCACAAAAGGCAAAGATCATGGGTTGAGGTAGAAACAATTTACTGGAGATATCAATGAGATAAGAAAATGAACAGCAACAGCAACAATAATAACAAAAGTGTACGAGAAAGAGAGCGATTCACGTGGAAAAATGCTCACTGTGAAGGGCAGCCATGCCACCCTGACCAATCCCTCCAGCTCAGAACTGGCATGACCCAACTGCTCTCTCTCCTTGGAACTGGCACCACCCAACCTCTCCCTCCAGTTTGGAACTGGTGCCACACTTACTCGACTGGAAGGAACCCCTTCTCTCCACAAGAGACTCCCTTCCACCTGCCCCAACAATGATGTGAGGTGGTATAAAGCAACCTTTGAGTCCTGGCTGTGGTCCCTCCTAGCTACTGCAAAATTTAACACTGTCCTGGCCAGAACCAGGACACCACTTTTGTATGTTGTTTAAAAGAGAATTTATTATGGAGAAAAGCCTTGAAGGAAGGAAAGTGAAATCATTCATAGAACAAAGCTAACAAATTTTCAGGTTTTAATCCTATTTTCATAATTTCTTCCAAACTGTCAGTAAGCATAGGGGAAAGGAATATTGGATCTTAGCATTGTTGGATCCTGAACTGCTGGAGCAACTTAAGTTGGAAGAGTTTCTTGACATGTCTATGCTGGAATTTATTACTCTATAGCAGCATATGCAATACGAAAAACAACTATTTTGTTTGAATGTTAAAGATTATTTATCAGATTTTCTGTGATACAAAGACAGGATCCCCCTCTCCTTTTTTATTAAAAGTCAAGAAGTCAGAACAAGCTTTCTTAGAGATCTATGCAGCAGAGAGATTTCTGCCACAATAGGCAGGAACAGAGCAGTTTTAAGCAAAGCAATGTTGTCAGTTGCTCAAGGCAGCAGACAGCAGATGATGGCAGAATCAGGTATTGTTGTGTATCGAGGCCTGGATTTAAGTAAAGCAAGAAGCAGAAATAACCTGGTGGCATAAAAAGGTTGCTGATATTTGATTTTGGCATATCAGGAATAAATAAAAGCAAAAATAAAAGAAAAAGGAACTATCAACTCAGTGCCTGTCCCCTGTCACTGTATGAGTTGTTGCTCTTGGTGTGTTTGCTCGTATACAGTCTTTCCCCTTAAAACCTTTTCTGGTTTTGAATCTCAGACGTAAACTATCTTCTCCATATCCAAGTAGAATATTTAAATATTTAGGAGAAAGTTCCCTACATCAGATGTTATTACTGAGCATGATAAATTATCTCTAAATCTTATTCCTAATTTTGATCTGAAAATTTTTCTCGATACATTTTCAGTATTTTGTTACAGAGCAACATTTACTGGTGGTCTATAAGGTTTGCAGGTGTACTTATGTTGTGGGTTTTTTTGTTTTAGGGTTTTTTTTGTACATTACAAACTTCTTTATCCATTTCCAACTCACCTACTAGTAAACAACACCAGTAGCTCTGCAGGTATGATCAGGAAGAAAAGGCTAGTATTTAACATTTGTAAAAAAATGATGTGTTGACTGTGCAAACACCCATGAACCTGAAGTTTTCAGTCCTGTGGGGAATTTAATCTTTAACTACTTAGGTGTTATGTGAGTTTTGGCTGGGTACCAGGAATTTCATTTTCCCTTCCTCTAACATAATGCAATGCATTAGTTTCTGCTTATCGTACACCTTGATTTCAAGAGTTCTATTAAAATCTCACAGCAGCAGTACAGTAACTTCTCTGTAATTTAATATACAAAAGTGTTGTACCTAAAGTCTTAATGTTCCTTATTTGCAGATAAAACACTATTAAAAATTTGGATTCAGAAAGAGCTATGGCTCCCTCAGAACCTCTCAGATGTATTTGTATCTACTTCACAGCTGTTTGAGTTAATGACAGACTGACAGCAGGAAGACTGAACTCTAGATCATTGTCTCCAACAGAAGGAGGAAGGGAATCTTTTTGTACAGTGTGTTATTTAAAGAAAAGGGTATTTTTTTTACATGGATCTAGTGCTCTGAAGTGTCTTCTGGCTCAGTTAGTGTAATCCCCTGCTAAAAAATGGCATTGAAATTATATCATGTCATGTAATCATACCAATATAACCAGCATTATCCTAAGTTTTCAGGTTTCACCCTAACTAATTCACCTTTTCTCAGCCTATATTTAAGATACTGATCAATGCAGTGCCTATAATCTCTTTCATTAGTATTTCCACTTGTAATTTGCCTTTTATGAAATCCAGTATGTTAATAATACATCTTTGATAGCCTGCAGATTGTAGCCTGCAGTACATGCTAATAATTCAGAGATGGGACAGAGAAATTAGTAGATAAGCTGTAATGAAAGCATGGTATGGAAAAGTAAACACTGATAACTAGTTCTGAAAGCAATAATTGCTTTTTGGTTTGTATGATCGTGTCTGATCCTCCTGCTTGTATATCAAGATGTAAAAATGAAGTATGGGATGATCAAAATGTGCTTTACCAGAAATTTTTAGATAATTCCCTTAGGAATTTCTCTGTAATGATGTACATGTCTCTCAAGTAGTTTTGTTTTCCCTGTGTGATATAGTATTTTTATAGTCCGTTTTGTCTCTCACAGTGAATGGTAACCTTAACCACTGCTTTTCTTTGCAATGCTTCCGTTAAAAATGGAAAACCACACAAACATACAACACCTTATGAGCTTCTGAAAAAGTCATTAACAGTGATATCTCTGTCAGAGATGTCTCAGGTTATAAAGAAATGTTCTTATGAATCTTTGCTATTAGTATACCTAGATTGAAGTCTAGGCACTCACATATTGTATACTGTCTTTATTAAAGTGAGTAGAATGTACCCATCATAATCAATTTTTACAGACAATTCTTACTTTATTATTTCATAGGAAAGTTATATTGAAAAGTTAATTATGATTGTTTACACTGTTTGAATTTCATTTACAGTTACTTCTCACCCTTCAAAATTCACTATATTTACATAGTACTTATAAGAATACAAATGGGTGACCTAGGTTTGTTAGTATTAATATAAGCCAAAGAGAAATTACCTTTATTAAAAAACCCCAAAAGAATAACAACAAACCAAACAAAACAAACAAACAAAAAAAAAAAACAAAAACAAAAACAAACCCAACTCAAACCAAAAAAAACCTCCACAAACTATAGCAAAGCTCAAATTGCCAAAGGTAGTTTCCAGCTACCTGAGAGAAAACTGTGAAAGAGCACTTCTGACTGTGATCCCCAGATTCTCAGTATCTTTACTTTTTTTATTCCTTGGTTAGTATACCTTTCAACTGAAATCTTCCCTGGAACATTTACACATCATTCAAATTCTTGTGAGAAGGCTGAATCATTCCATTCCCTAAAGAGATCAGTATTTGATAGTCCAACTCCCTATCCAAAATGATTCTTTGAAGTTTTCCACACACCAGTCCACTCAGGTTCCAGAACTTCAGTTCTAAAGGTATCTCACTATCGCTTTCAGAAGTAACAGCAAAGCATTGAACAAATTTTGTGAAAAAGAATTTATTGGATACCCAGTCCTTTTCTGCTGTGTGCGACCTCGATGGAAAGAAAATGAACCATCTTGTGCTCTCATGATCTCCTGATTGCCCTTTCATAACCAGAAAAGTCTTCATGTTATTAGAATGAAAGACTAAACTGTCATCTTAACACTGAAAGATTTCTCAGGTTAATTGCTAACATTCTCTATACTTTTAAAAATGCCTAATGCCACTCTTATGGATGGAACAATAAGATCCACAAAGCCAGAAAAGAAAATATATTTTACATATGAAAATCCTATGCTTTGGTTGTCCCTTGTAGGGATTAATTCATACCAAAAGCTTGTGAAGATGGAATTTGTTGCAGTACCCTTCTAACACATTTTTTTTCTATTATGAAGAAAAATATCAATTTTTAAGCAGATTAGTAGTAATATTTTAATATTTAGCTCTTCAAAGAATGATCAGATCACAGCCTACTTGTAAAAATTAAAAGAAGAGCTAGGATTGGAGATTAAATACACTGAACTCAAAATGATATTTTTACTACTTACTAAGGCAGAGATCTCATTTGATGGGACAGAAAAGAGTAACAGAAATGTTGTTGAGTTCAAGATCTCCAGTACAATGAAATTGACCTTGAAAAGTGAACTTTCAACATTTAAAAAAGCCATGGAGACATACCAGATTACTGTTCTAAATAAAGAATGTATTTTAAGCAAAGATAGGGTATGCACAGCATCTTTTTGGAAGCAAACAAACCAACCAACCTTTTTTTTCTGTTTACCGATTGCAGGATATCGAATGACATCCAGACACAGGTGATTTAAAAACAGCCAGGAAATGCTAAGGGCACTTCAGGGATGGAAGCTTTTAAAGAAAAATAGAGCAGATTGCCATTAGTATACGTGTGGAAAGTCAAAATTTCATGAGTGAATCCGGAACCCTGGAATATGCAATATACGATCAGAGCACATGAAAAGCTGGAAAAAACTACAGATATAAACCACATTTTAAAAAATAATCCATAAAATGCAGCATTAGTTTCTAAAAAGGCAAAAATTTCCCTTAACAATGAGAAGTCAATATTTAAAGGAAATGATGTATGAACAGAATCTGAAAAAAAACCATGAAAAATATAGAAAAATAAGCAACCTAAAGACTTCACTCCTCCATGCATTCCTGTTGCTGTCTGTCTGATTACTTATATGTGGACAGGCATAGTTGTGTATTTAAAAACTAGTATCACTATTACAAATTTTGTATCTTAATATTAAGGATTTCATTTCTACCACACTTTTTTAAAGTCTGTTTTCACCTTCAATTTGTAGGTATCTCGTAATTTCAAATACCAAGTTAGAGAAGTTTAGAACATAATTTCCAGAACAATTCTTATCATTAAGTAAACATATTAGGTATTCAATATCAGGATGCTGTTGTCATGTCATACTTTCCCCTCAACAGTCTGCTTAAGACATAACGATGTGTGAGCCCTGAGACCCAGAGGAATACCTCAAGAATTGAGCATTGCACTAGAAGACATCCAGACATACCAGGGAGGAGAGGAAGATGCATTACTATTTCATCTTCCTGTGAATGAAGCTTTCCATCTGAATTCAATAATTTTACCTGTTAGAATGATTTTTAAAAAGATAGATTTTGTTCAACAGTAAGTTCTTCACTTCATATATGGTCTATTTCCTTTGCCCGTATCAAGATTTTAAGTGCAACAGTTTCAAGATAACAGGTATACTTACAAAATAAGTAATTAGAGATGCTTAAAAATCATTCAGCAAGTCAATTTTTCCTCGTGGGAAGAAGTCAATTAAACCTTTTGTAGATTATGTGCATCTCAATGACATGGAATAATTAATAAGTTGGTTTGGGGAAATCAGCTATGAATGAGGGTGGTACAGCACTACAGCCTAGTAGACCTGGGAGATAGTGACAATAATATTACCGGAGATGTTATAAAATTTGGTTTTGATAAGCACATTAGGGGCACTCTATCAATTTTTTTCCACTGTACCTTCAATAATATAAATGCTAAAACCCTACCTAGAAGTCAAATTAATATTTAATTCTATATTCTCACAAGTCTAGAGAGACATTCTGTCTCCACCAAAATCCTGGGTGTTGGACACATTTTGATGGTCCTCACTGTCTACAGTCTTAAGCCAATATGAATTTAGTAGAAACTGTAATGCAAGTGTTAGCTTTTGCCTGATATTGACACAGTATGAGAGATGATTGAATAATTTTCATAAAGGTGGAATGCACAGACAAAATGAGCAGGATATGCTTACTAAAGCTTTTAAGAAATATCACCTTTCTAAATAATTTAAAATCACTCTTCTGGAAAGAGCTGAAAAATAAGGTGCAGTAGACTGCTTGAAACACTGTTATACACACCCTCAGTCAAGTTCTAGGAAGAATTGTGTTAGCAATGTCTTTTTAAAATATGTAACTGATCTGTGTACTATTTATATTGTATGTTTTGTTTTGCATTTTTGCCAGGAAATTATTAACAATAATCATTAATGTTGTATAAAAATAATTTCAACATTTAGTTAGCAATTTAGTGCTATGCTATAAATACCTAGTATAGATGGATAGATACTGTGTAATAAAAAACTGCTTACACATCTGAAATAGATTTCAGCATCAGTTTATATTTTTTGTTTGGATTTTTTGTCCTTTTTAAAAATCTTTTCTATTTCTGCTGTGTGGTCAAACACATAGCAGCTTACATTAGACTTCAGGAGAGTGTTCCATCAACATGCTTTAGAGGTCTCCAAGGCACTCACTTTTCTGAGCAGCCAGTAAATGGAAAGCAGTTATATTTACAGAAGCGGGTCACAAAGTTTCTATACTTCTTTAAGAAAAATCCATATTGAACAGTTTATTCCAACATACGAATATTTTGATGTTAAGAACTGCAACTGAAAATTTTAATTAGCTTTTGTTTACCTTCATATTAGAATAGCTATTAAGTAATTAGTGGATACACTTTCATAGTGGTGAAAAGATGCATCACAGAAGATGCTAAGGATACACTCACTACATTTTGTTTTTTTAAATTCTCTATCTAGTGAATGTGAGACAACACAGAACATTATAGTGCATAGAAAGACATTATTCTGAAACATTTCACTACAACTTTGATACCCTGAATTATTTTTAGCAAAAATTACCCTAAAAAGATAATTAAAATATCCAGTCTTCTGCTTCATGCCTATGCTTAGCATTAGCTAGAATTTAAAACAGATGAATGTGGTATTGTAGGAAATCTGTTGTCCGCGCATTTCCATAGAAAACTAGTTATTCCTGACAACTATAAATGAAAATATGTCTAGAAAAATGGATCCAAGATGTAAAAGTAGAGAGGTCCTCTTGTGTCATCCTATAATATCAATTGTGACTTGTTGGGTTTGTTGTCTCTTCTTTCTAAATCTAAATATGAACAAAGCATTTATGAAATGTTGAAAGGTTGTCCTAAAATAATATAAATATTGGGTTTTTTTTCTTTTTCCTAAAAGTATGTTGCAATGAGAGATAATGAAAATAGTTTGTAAGTCTGCAGTAAAACAAGAGCTGCATATTAATGCCATAACAGTAGACACTGATGTATCACAGAATATACCACTCAATGACCACTAACAAAATACCATTTACTTCAGATTGTATGCTATCTTGCTGGTTTTGGTCTTAATTTATCATTCTGCATTTCTGTGATTTTTGGTATTGGTATGATTTCTATTTAAAAAACCACCAGAACATATGTCATGTCAAAATAAACATTGCAGACATTTTTTGTAATATATAAAAATATTTACTCTATTTTTTACCTCATTAGATAAAGAACAGATAAAGCATAAAGGGAACCAGTCTGTCTGTGCTACTGTTTTCCTTTGCAAGTAGTAACATTTGAAAATTACATTATCTGCATCAGTCTTATTGTAAACATATAATATAAAAATCAGTATGGTATCAGAGTGCTAAAATTCTTAATTCTTATTAATGACATTTTGGGAAAAAATGTAATTGCTTACCATCATTACTGTTCTTGTTACTGTTGTTCATTTATAAAAGGGGAAAGAAAAATACAGTAGCACTGAAAAGAGGCCTGTGATAGCATTAGAAGCTCTTGTTATATGTAAAAATTTTATTCTGATCCCTATAAAAAATTCTTGCTGATCTCACCATTCTTGCAGGATCCCCTCCCTACAGATGGTAGACTCTGGTTAGCATGAAGAGAAGTGGGGTGGGAACAGGAAACAGAGGCTCTGAAGTTCAGCATTACCTGTACCTTCTGCACAGGAAGAAAACTTGGCATGGTACTTCTATCAATACTTCTCCACTGACAGAAGGAGAGGTGGGGAGGTGAAGTGGAGCTTTCCATATTAAATGGCACAAATCTGACATGAGTAGAGCTCTACTTGGGAACCAGCAGTCTGTGCTTTTTGTACTATGGGGTGCTGCACTGCAAATATTCAGATCATTCTGCCTAACATTTCAGTGTTAAGCTAAATGAAGATGAAATGGAAAATTATTTATTAGATTTAATGAAAAAATAATAACAGACCATAAACAAACAAACAAACAAACAAAACCAGAATTTTTTACTAATTCCAAAAATGAAGTTGAAATTAAGAGGGTTTTCTACAAGTAGTTAAATTTTGTCTCCTACTTCACTTTTTTTTTTTTAACATGACATTTGATGTCTGATATGAATATGTTATTTACTTCTTAGATCATTCCTGATTTGTCATCTTTCATTTTATTTCCTGAAACATTATTCCATGTAAAGCCATCAAATCTACTCATTTTTATTTAAAAAATATTCTGTTATAGTCCATTATTGAATCAAGAATTTCAGTCCTAAAGTCACATGCTGTTCTATGATCAGTACGTATTGCAACTACAGGAAAAAAAATCCAATTCTTTCAGGTACCTTGTTTTCTCTATAGTGTTCATTTGCAGAAATACATAAATATTAATAATGCATCATGGGGTAAAAATCAAACAGTCAGTTAATTAATACATTTTGATTAGCAAAATTAGGGTATTGACATTTATATGGCTTGCTTCAAAAAACAGTTTTGAGTCTTGTAAACACAGAGTATCTTCAACTACATTCATGGTGTCTAAGAACCAAGGCTGATAATGCAGTTCAACTAAAATTAGATATTTGGAAGCCAAATTATGAGTACAGCCTAAAACCAACTCATCTCTAGATAGTAGAGAGAGAGAAAGAGAGGGGGAGACAAAGTATTTCAGAAGTCAAGTCATCCCACTGCAAGACTGATATCTTTAATAGATGGAATGTATCACCTTCTCGGTGTCATTTACTGATGAAGGCAGGGAGCCAGGATGACTGATTGGATGTATGTGACTAGGTTTTACACTACTAATGATAGCTGAGATGAAGCTCGGCCCATTAGAATTAAAGTACAGAATATTGCATATGGGTAAAGAACGTGTACCCTGTAGTCACTACATCATAGGCAGAAAACAAAGTAGAATCAGTTAGAGAAGAAGAAAGGAAAATTGTATGAAGTTTTCTAAGTAATGCATTCACCAGGGATATGTGAAGAAGGAAATGTTAAAGAGCAATTAGTTAAACAGAGAGACAAGAAAGGTTAAGAATGCATATGGATTTCAATCAATTAATCACCCTTATGTGACTCATACAAGTTGGCACTGGAGATATTTCATGCTTCCTTTGACATTCACAGTGCCTCACTGAGGAGGGCTTTCAGCATAGCTGAAAAGATCTAAATTGGTTTACTGACATATATTCCCTCATCCTCGCTTCATTATGGTTCTGCATCTCTTACATTCCTATCAGATCATTGATCCGATCTAGCAGAAAGAATGGCTCTAGCAGAATATCCTTTGGTATCTGGCTACTAAGTACAGAATGTGGCTAGGAACACCACACTGATACATCTGCAGAGGGATTTGGACAGGATGGATTGATGGAAAAAAGTCAGTTGTATGAGTTGTGGAGCACAAGGCCAAGTGCTTGTCACAGCATTCCCATGATTCACTACAGGCTTGGGGAAGAGTGACTGTAAATCTGCCTGATGGAAACCTGGAGGTGCTGGTCAACAGTGGATAAACATGAGCCAGAGTGTGTCCGGGTGGCCAAGAAGGATGATGACATCCTGGCTTACAGAAATAGTGTGACCAGCAGGACTAGGGAAGTGATGATCCCATTGTACCTGGAATCCAGTGTCCAGTTCTGGGTCCCTCACTTCAAAAGAGACATTGAGGTGCTGGAACAAGTCCAGAGAAGGGCAACAGAGCTGGTGAAGTGTGGGGTATGCCCAGCCACTGTCCTGGAGGGACGTCTCCTGAGATAAGGAGACTGCCTAAACCTCCCAGCAGAACTCCCCTGGAAAGGCAACTGCTTCAGTTACAGCAAGAAGAAGACAGACACAGAATCCTCTGGGAGACCCTGTGCAGATCCTTTGTAAGCCATTGGCCCTTACCTTCTGATATCCACCCCCTGTATCCCTATAAAAGCCAGCCCCCTGCCCCTGTGAGGGCAGAGAGCTGCTCGTCCCTGGCTCCCCTTCGCCACCAATAAAGCTGCCTCGTGTGGAACAGCTACACGAGCCTCTCGTCTGTCCCTGGTCTGGCTTGGCCTGGAGGCTGCCCTGCAGAGCTGAGCTGGAATCACGAGCTGATAATCACTAAAGAGCTGACAGCCCCTGCACGGGCCCTCCTGGCCAGCAGCTGATGGAAGACACCGGGCCTTGGGAAGGCGATTCCTTTTGGGACCATCTCTCCGGACTGGTCACAGCTTCCTTGGTCAGAGCTACTGACCCCTCACCAGCTGCCATAGTCAAGGGTCTAGAGAATAAGTCTTACAAGGAGCAGCTGAGGCAGCTAGGGCTGCTTAGCCTGAAGAAAAGAAGGCTCAGGGGAGACCTTATTGCTATCTACAATTATCTGAAAGGTAATGAAGGGGCAGTTGGTCTCTTCTTCCAAGTTTCAAGCAATAGGATGAGAAGAAGTGGTGTCAAGTTGTACCAGGGGAGTTTTATGTTGGACAATAGGAAAAAATTCTTCACTGAAAGGATTGTCAAACATTGGAACAGGCTGCCCAAGGAAGTGGTCGAGTCACCATTCCCTGAGGTATTTAAAAGATGTGGCAGTTGCAGACATGGTTTAGTGGTGGGTTTAGTAGTGTTAGGTTTGCAGTAGGTCTCAATGGCCTTAAAGGCCTTTTACAACCTAAATTATTCTGGGATTCTACATCCTTTACAAACTAGATGTGGTTTCAGAGGATAACTGAGCTAATACTACTCCATCAGTGAAACAACGGAGCATTGATGTTTTCAAATATTTCCTTGGATGCAGATGTCTAAATTTCAAATCCCTGAAGATATCAAAATAAAATTTCAAACCTTTCATTTTGTAGATAATTCACAGATTACTAGATACACATCTCTTCATAGTTTCCATTTTTTTCAAAGTTTTGGGGTATTTGACTACTTTAAGGTATCAGGACATTAATATTTTGTCTTTTTATAACTTTGGTAAGTCTTTTAATTGAACTAGATCCTTGGTGCTATCAAAGGTTCTGGGGTTGGGGTGGGTTTTTTTTTTTTTTCTGTTGTGAGGTTTCTGTAATAGCTATCATTGACTGGTTTTAAGATTTTTTTTTCTCTAAAATTTAGAAGAAAACTTCCTGGACAGATTTTGCAGTGCCATTAACATAAGTCTGGTCCGTTCCACTAGCCTCTTTATTTTTAACAATCAATTGTTATTATTGGTCTGTCAAATACACATTATAATACATGCAGTGGTATTTAGTTTAGCAATTTTCAGAGCAACAATCTCTTAACATCTCTGTCAGTGTCCAAGTAAGTTCTTTAGATATTCCACACAGGGAGGATTTAGTGTCTTAATGCTAAAGGTACTTATTTAAATTTATTTGACATTACAAAAGATTTTATTAGAGTCAACAGAAGTGTAATATAATCATAACACAAGGACATGCAATTGGATTACAATACCAACCTGATTCTCATCAACAGTCTAAAATATGCTCACCATCATGTTACTGGTTGTCCCCAGTGGGAAGGAATACATGGGTGGAATACAGATGAAGCCCATTGCTCTCTTTAAAGTTAATTTTGTTGGTTGCTCGGTTTTTATACTCCTTGTTGGACTCTGCTGTATACATTTGCCCCATGCTGGTCTGGCTTAGTCAGAGCGGAATTCACTTTTTTTTTTTTTCCCAAGTAATTCAGAGAAGGTTGTTTACACAATTTGTCCACTTGATATACCAGTTGATTCACTCAACTTATACAGCTACATATCTAAACCAAATCCTATGCCCTGGTCTCCTGGTCCCCTTAATGTTGTGATGTTTGTCTTCCTTTACAACAGTTGTGGTCGCCCCCCTACATTCTTTCTTGAGCTTCATAGGTACATCACTTGTGCTCAGGTGTTCCAAGGCAGAAATCATATGAAGAACAGCTGAGGGAGCTCAGGTTGATTAGCTGGAGAAAAGGAGGCTCAGGGAGCACCTTATCACTCTACAGTTACCTGAAAAGGGGTTGTAGCAAGATAGGGATCAGCCTCCTGTCCCAGGCAGCTTGTAACAGGACTAGAGAAAATGGCCTTAAACTGTGCCAGGAGAAGTTTAGATGGGATATTAGGAAAAAGTTTTTCACAGAAAGTGTTGTAAAGCATTGGAATGGGCTCTCCAGGGAGGGGGTGTAGTCACCGTACCTGGAGGTGTTCGAGATATGACTGGATGTGGCACTTAATGCCATGGTCTATTTAACAAGGTGAGGATCACTCAAAGGTTGGTCAATGATTTTCAAGGTCTTTTCTAACCTAAATGATTCTGTGATTCTGAGCCTTCTTCCATTGTTTAGGATTTGGTTGGTCACATGACTACAAGTTGCCCAGTTTTATTTGATTTCATGGTTTATAGTGAATAAACTGAATAGTCCTGATAAATTCAAGATATTGATTGGTTTTCCAAAGCTGATTAATTAACACAATACCAGAACTGAGCAGTAATAGACTAATTTCTGCTTCTCTGCACCATTTCCCAAAATTCACCACCTTATTTCTGCAGAACATGAAGAACTAAAGAGTATGTATTTTTTAAAAGTGTTTATAAAGTGTTATAAAGAGACTTGAATGAACAATACCATAAAAAATTGTGATGCAAAGTTGTGATAAGGGACAATTAATTGTTTCAAATGTTAACATAAAGTTTTTACTCAAACTAGTATCTGAGATTGTAGATTTATGTGCCAATAATGTGCTGTTTGTGTAAACTGTTTGGGCTGGATCTTGACAGGAACGATGACTATTTTCCCCATGGCTTTATTTCAGAGAGGAAGCATTCAGTTCAGTAACTGCTGAGTGCTCAACTGCTCAGTCATGCTGTCTAGAAAATTCCATTTCTGTCAGGACATGTGTCAGTAACTGTCACAGCAATAAGTAGCTAGAGGGATTAAGAAACCAATGCTTTAAAAAAAAAAAAAAAAACCCACACAATTATCTTGTGAATTACTGTAATATATTTTTATTTATGTTTTTGCTGCTTCAGCTTTTTACTGCTATACCAAACTTGGTCATCAATTCTGACACTATCATCGTACTTCCAAAGAAAAGAGGATACTTCTTTCAAGACTGATACACAAAGACAACATGCATGGAAGAATATGATTGTTATGGCTTTATGTTACTAATGACAAATAGTGTAAATGACATTTTATTTCCCACAGTACTACATTTTCAGTAGGAAAGTTGGTTGAGTTGCTGCTAAAACTGGTATCACACAATTATAGAATGGTTTGGGTTGGAAGGAATTTACAGATCATCCAGTTCCAACCCTCTCACTGATACAAAAATATCAGAATACAAGAGTTCAGCAGTGACAATCCATTGCAATATTTTAATCAATATGTTAAGTTCCTATACAGAGATAGCTGAAAAATTAATAAATTTTCATCAAAAGAAGTGAAAACATTTCTAGTTTATAGGATTATATTTGTACACAAGAATTTTCTCAGTCCTGTTTCTGTCGAAGTTCTTTGCTTACTGCTTGGCAGGCAACCTTTTTGTATTACTTAATATATTATTACCCTTTGCTCCAGACCCCATGCAATTATTATTAATTTTTGACAGCAGTCAGTTGCAGTGCATTCTTCCAAGAATGGTTTGATACGTAGATGTTAATAAAGTCCCCGGGTACAAAGGAATTTTTCATTGCCAATATGATTGCAAAGCAAAAGCTTCTAGATAGAAGTATTAAAAGTACGTATGCAAAGTTGTAGATTACAAAGCGAAATGATTCATTCTTTGTTGCTGTACTCCTAGAATATATATTTTTTTATATTCTAGGATAGCGTAGAAGTATATATTGACTTTGCTGGCTGTCACTGACAGGAGATTAAAGTATAATTTCTCAGTCTGAAACTAACACAGAATTCCTTATTGTTTCAAGGAAAATAATACAACAAATACAAAAATAATTAACAAAAGGAGTTCTTATCTTTCTGTGCTCTTTTATTCATAGATAACAATAAAACTGTGATGCGCTTTATTTTGGGGCTTTTTTTTTTTTTTTTTTTTGCACTGATCCTTCCATTATAAGTCAACAACACGCTGATAAGATTTTTAAGAAGTCCTATAACACTTTTCATCAACTTTTTTTTCGGTCTGAGATACTCTGTGGTTTGGCACTCATGGGATTCATCTCATTGTCTATATCTGTTCAAAATATTGCTGAAGTAAGGGGCCAACAGGAAGACACTAGTCTGAACTCTTATTTTGACCAAATAAGACCTCAAACACTTTGCAGGTAAAGCCTACTTGAGTATTTCTGAGACAAAATGAGACTTTTAGAACACCTGCACAGCTGTGATTCATTAGATGATTCAGTTATGGGTTGACAGAGCAAGAAGAGAAAAAATAATAATTGTATGAGCAGCTTATTTGAAAGCTCCAGACTACATCTGCCCTCTCTAATAGTTTAGGTGCATCTGGAAAAGAAGCAAAGAAGTGCAGATGAGCTATTAACAATTTTACTTTTATTTATTTGAAGAAGGATCTATCAGGTGATACTGCCTCAGATAACGACCACTGATCAGCTTAAATAAGGAGAAATCCACTTGTCTGTAAAAGGTTGGTGGTGTTCGTTACCCATCTAAACTGAGATATATGAATGTAGATACTCTGACCTCTCAGAGTGTCTTGTTCTGAACTGCTGGTGCTGGTCACAACTAGAGCAGATGTCCTGATTTATACGAGTTCTGTGCAGTACCTCTGTGTTGTTGGAAAGACACCTTAAACTAAAACTTGATATCCTCATGTTGTACACATCCCACTTAATAACTAAATTTTAGACTTCATAGGGCTAATTATTTTCATTCTGATCTCAAAACTGCTGAGCAGCCAGATTTCCCTGAGGCAAATTCCTAATCTGTTAACAATGAGAAGATAAATACCATTGCTTTTCTTTACAAGAACATGCTAAAATGCCATCTTTAAATCCATCTGAATTAAATGTTCCTGGAAGCACCTTCCTATTGCAATTTTCAAGCTAAAAGCTGAGTCCACACAGTACTTTTTGTCATTATTTTGTATTAATCTTACTTCTCATGAGAGAAACTCAGGGAGTGCAAGAGAACAGTATCAGAAATAAAGATTCTGGCTCCACAGTTTCCAGTGGGGCCAAGATCTCAGGGAAGACTTTGAGCAAGAGAACACTTAGCAGTTTTCTTGCTTATTCTGTAGCTCTCTAGAAATAACAGTATATGTTTATCTATTCACATAGATAATAGAAACCATTCAAAGATCATCTCAAATCTCACAATTTCAAGTGAATATTCTACCTTATCAAATATCCTAGCTTTTCTTCATAAGGTTCTATTTTGGACCCACATTGACAAATGCACAGCTTTAAGCACTGCTGTAAAACTACTGTGCAGTGAATGTATCAGAGAAGGAGGCCATAATACATTCTCAGGCTGATTTGAACTGCACACCTACATTGCCTTTCTAAATTGCTAGGTCAGCTACATGGATTAATCAACTTATTTCAGTCAAACACTTCCACAAGATGGCAAACACTCTTTAAATTATTTCAGCTCATGTAACGATTTCCTTACTAAATCTCAAAAGGTTTCACTCAAAAGAAAAATAAGTTAGCAATTCTAAAGGAATAGTAATTTCTGTTCAGTGAAAAAAAAAAAATTATGAATAGCTGGGGGAATGACAATCTCTGCAGCTTCAGGAAGAAAATTATGTTTGTCATCATGGGGTTGAATAAAAGAAGAATAAATTGTTGCATCTGTTTAGCATCATGGAATTAAATCATACAAAAATAAGTGATTTATCAAGAACCAAGTCTCTAGCATAGTCAAATGTTGATTATATTCAATAACTTGATATTCAATAGGCTGTGCAAATTCTTTTGTCTTACTACCAAAGTTGACCAAGAATTTTCAAAGAGTTGTGCTTTTTGGTCAAAAAAATATGATTTAGTCTTTTTTTTTTTTTTTTTTTTTTTTTCAAGGGAATGCATTTTGATAAGATTTTCACCAGAAAAATCACATCAGGTACAGGAATGAACATCCTGTGATACAGCCTTACAGAAGAAGGGTGAATAGTACAATGGATCAAACATTCACTTAAGTCATGGTAAATCTGGAGATTCTCCACATTTTCCATATTTTAATAATTTTTGTAGGAGACAAAAAGTCAGTTTTAACATTTCACCAGAATGGTACAGAGGTAGCCCAAGATGATCTGTGTGTTCTTTATAGCTGTTTGCAGCAGCGCAAGCACCTGCTGTTCTATCTGTGAGATCAGCAGGGGATCAAGCTGTACAGAGCATCTGTTTCTTACCTTTACCTTTTTTCCTCCATCTGCCTCTTAATCCAATAGAGGAATGACCTGATGAAACTCTGTTACAGAAGCTCTCAGTGAGTCCGAAGGAATGTAGGAACATGTGAGTTACTCTTTCCCTCTTTTTCCTCCCATTTCAACATTTCTAGCAGGTTTGCTCTTTGCAGAGCCATAGGGGGTGATATAGCCTTTTGTTATTTTTTAATGTTGTCACAAACTAGAATCAGATGCAGCTCCAAGAGTTAAAAAAAAAAGCTACACTAATTTTTTTCCCCAAAGCTCCTTGAATGGTTTTGTTTGGTGTTCATTGCAGGTAAAGTTAGTCTGTTTAATGTGTAAGGTTTCACCTTGGCATAAACATATCTGTAATGGAAACAACTTTAGAAAATTCAAGGTTTTTCTCCTGTGGAGACTTGGACAGTAGCAACATGCCTGGTCAGGAAAAATAATTAGATTTTTAAAAATCAGGGCTTTATAATTAGAGCACAGTTAAACTAAACACTTCTGATGTGGATCTGAAGTGGTCAGGTGTTTGGACTGGATGACTGGTGTATGTCCCTTCCAACTGAAATATTCTGTATTCTATTCTATTGATGTGCCCTGATGATATCAAAGACTACTTACTGCCTGAGTAGAACAACAAAAAGGAAAAAATGTATTAATTTCAACCAAAAAAATTTTAATTTTTTCAAGTTCAAGGTTTAAACGTTGAATTTGGAATTGTTATTTTGTTTCAGTTATTTTTTAATGTGAGTAGAAATGAAAAAAAAATGCTCTAGTTCTAAAATGCCGGGTTTATGTCATTTCAAGACTGATTAATAAAACATTTTTTCACCTTACTTACATTACATATATGATGGACACCACTTTACCTTCTCTCACCTCTCCTTTATGTTTTTAATGGCCTGAAAAAAAAGTTCTCCTCTTTAAAATGAAAAAAAAGTTTCTTCCTGTTATGAGGACATGGACCCCAAATAGCTGTTTTACTAGGGTTCCAGAATTTTTCCTAGTTTAAGAAAAAAACTGTTTCATTTCCTACATCTATTGAGCATTTAGCTGCATTACTTATGTTAAGATTAACAATAATAAAATTATGCTATCAGTTGCATAGGTAGCAGATATTTTTCTGAGTATACAGTATAGCAAAATGCAGACAAAGATAAAGGTACTCAATTCTAGGAGGCTACATGAATAGTTGCCTGTTTCACCTTGTCTTATTGTATATAGGCTTACCAGTTTAGCACATTTTGCTTTGCATGCCTTTTCTAAGTTTTTAAAATATTTTTTTTTTTTGTTCTATTAAGAGTTGTTTATATGTTTCTGGTGGGAAAAAAAAAAAAGAAAAGCCTACAACAAACAGCAAAAAACAGCATTCCAAGCAAACTGATAATTTCACCCATGAAATTTGTTTTAAAGTTTGTAAATCTTTAAAATCTTTAAACAAACTGATTCAGATAATGAAGACAGACCTATTCACATATGCATGTTTAAATGTGTTCATTTTATCTTGGTAGACAAGTTTAATTAGTTTTAACCATGTGAAGGTTTCACGGAATCAGAGGAAGGCCTGAGTTGGAAGGGACTTTAAAGATCATCTAGTTTCCCTTGCCATGGGCAGGGATGCCACCCACTAGATCAGGTTGATCAAGGCCCCATCCAGCCTGTCCTCAAACACTTCCAGGGATGGGCTATGCACAACTTCTCTGTGCCCCACCAGCTTCACAGTAAAGGATATCTTCCTAGATCTAATCTAAATCTCTCCTCCAGTAGTTTAAACCCCTTGCCTATCAGTGTCTCTCCTCGTAAAATATCTCTCCCTCTTTTTTATAAGCACCCTTTCTTATAAGCACTGGATGACCACTGCTAGATCTCCCTGGAGCCTTCTCTTCTCCTGGCTGAACAACCCCAGCTGTCTCAGTCTGTCTTCATATGAGAGGTGCTCCAGACCTCTGATCAGCTTAAATTTTTGGATCCAGGTGTGACCCAAAATTTTTCAATTACAGCAGAGAAAGTAACAATTGAATCTGATTGGTAAGATAACCTTTTTTATTCCCTGAATGCACAGGATTAATTTTATATCAGTGGTGCCCTTCTCAGTGAATTACAATGGTGATAGTATTTGGCCACAATCCTGAATCCAAATATATGGGATATACATATATACAGTTTATTTTCTGTGTTGTGTATTCTAAGTGACTATTAAGTTACCTATAAAGGGAATATGATCCACTACTAATCACAGAATGACGTGCCAACATATGAGAAACTGGGAAAATCCAGAAAAAGAAAATACCTTTTAAAGGTTTAAAGACTTCCCAACCGACTTTAAGTCTGGCTAGCACCTGCTTTTTCAGTAATTTATGCGGCTGCAAAATTTCCTTTATGTTTGACTACAGAATATAAGATTGACTGTAGTCAGTGTCTAAAATTGGCAACTTAATAAGAATAGCAAAACACGGTATTATGTTTATTTTATCCTAAAATGTTTTCTAAAATTTAAGTCTCATTGGCATAGATCTGAATTGTTAAATGACTAAGTGAAGCATCTTGGTAACTTGACTAAAGAAATACCAATATATATTAAAAAAAAAAAGAAAAGTTGGTAGAAGCTTATACTAAGGTACTGGAGGGGTATATGGTAGATCCATCTCTCAGTAATATTTTCACTGAGGAAAAAGAAGAAAAGGAGGATTTTTAATCTACATCAGAGAAAAATTGTGGGCATTAAGGAAGTCAGGATGACCGAAAGCAGACAGAATATAACAACTATCTTGGAAAAGATAAGCTACTGAAGAAGAATAGGCCTAAACCAGACCTTTTCTGATAGATAAATAGTTGTCTTATTCTTGGTATCTGGAAATCTCATGAAGAAATAATTCCTGAGGTTTCCGATAAAATACTTATATGTGATTGCATTGAGGTATAAAATATTGTTTGCCATATATTTGTTCTATATATGGTTATATTCAGCTAGAGCTGGTGAGGTTATTTTTCAGATGGTTTTAATCAAGAAAAATACCTTTCTGAATGGAACTGAATGGTTGTTTGGGAACATGCAGATTTTGTCAGAAACACCAACGAAAATCATAAATGCTGATAGCCTGACCAAGTAGCCAGCTGCTAGTTAATCTGATTTTCTGCCACTGTGCTCAGCCATTATCTTGCCAATTGGACCCCAGGATGGTGGGTTGGCTAGAAATGAGGAAGAATGCTTGGCTTCTCATCTTGCCTCATACCCAGCTGTCCCCCTTGGCTAGTGTAAAATCTGGCTAACTCCTCAAGTTACCACCTGCCCAGACAGCTTTTCTGAGCAGTCCAAAGGGCTCCTTAAACTGCGCTGCTCTTCTGGATCCTCAGTAGCCTGGACTCCTTGTTAGTCATCCAGTTATCTTGCTAAGTAAGGGAAAGGGCTCTGTTTCTCATCTGTCCCTAAAGTGTCTGTTTCCTCACAAGATGGAAAATTGTACTTATGTTTGGTTGAGTATCTGGCCTGTCATTTGTCTAACTCTCCAGCTATCTAGGTGGGGAAAGCTGGGCTGTTAGGCATTGAAAGAGATTGTTCAATTTCACTGGGAGTTCTGAAACACTGGCATGTTTCTTTCCTGAGTAATGAAAAAAAAAAAAATTGGCATGTAGAATTTCCTATAAAGTAGATGTGCATTATAAGTTTTTTTTTCTAATATCTATAGTATATGTTATTACAGAATCACAGAATGGATAAGGTTAGAAGTGGAATGACAGTAGGACACATCATCCAACCTTCCTGCTCAAGCAGGGACATCCTAGATCACACTGCAGTGGACTGTGTCCAGATGATTCTTGAATGTATCCAGATGATTCTTGATTATCTCCAGTGAGGAAGACCCCCTAACCTCTCTGGGAAATCTGTTCCAGTGCTCAGTCACCTGCACAGAAAATAAGTTCTCCCTCATGTTCAGGTGAAACTTCCGGTGCATCACTTTCTGCCCGTTGCCTCTTGTCCTATTGCTTGGCACCACAGAGCAGAACCTGGCTCCATCCTCTTTGACACACTCCCTTCAGATACCTGTGCACATTGTTGAGGTCCCCTCTCAGTCATCTATTCTGGAGGTTGAACCTGCCCAAAATATATATGTATGCATACATAAAGTACAAAAAATAATAAAAAATAAAATCTATTTTTTCATCAATATAGATATGGTAAGATATAAAAAGTAAGTTCTTGTCAAGCAATACATTAAACTAACATCAATAATAGAGAAAATATTCTATACATTTTTTATTTCATTATTAATTAAAAATAGGATTAATACAGTGATTATGAGCTATTCACAATGATATGTGAAGTATTATTTATCAAAATGGTCATAAACTGCAAAGTTAATGCAGTATTCCTGATGCTGCAAAATATTTTAAGGTACTTGTGCTCAACTAAAAGGTAATCTGTTCATTGAGATAAAATGTAATTTTCAAAATAAAGGGCTGTTTACTTTGAAAATAAAATACTTTGCTCATTCGATGAATTTTTCAACTCATTCTTCAATCCTGTTGATGACATTCCTCTTCAAATACATGCATTTTATACATTTCTGCTAAGGAGTGCTGGCTACATATTTTTTATGTGCTATATTTACCATTTGCCATTCATTTTCTCTCTTGCTAACGCAGAAAAAATGGAACATAGGTTTCCTGTGACCTTCTATGAATAGTGCAGATGTTGAGGAGTCTCCACTGGCTGAAATTCTAAGGGTGCCAGTTTTCATTTCTCTTTCACCCTCCTTCATTCCACTCAAAACTAGTGTAACAGAGTCAGTGTTAAGAATACAGAAAAATAGTGCATAGACCTATAGCACATATTTTTATATAGCTATATTCAAAAAAAGCGAAATGTACAGAAATGAATACAATTAATTCTGTAAAATACTTAGAGAACTATGTGCAAAGACCTAAAGAATCAAACACTGAATTTGTGTCATAATCTACTGAAAAGTATAGAACAGTATTGAAACACAAAGTTTTGGTACATAAAAAGTGTAAACATCTATGAAAATTTTCTCCTTCTCTCCTTCTCTCTCCTTCCAAATGAAGGAAACATAAATTTTCTCAAAATCATTGTTATAGGAATAATTTTCCAGTACACTACTGGCAAAGGCTCTAAGACTCCTCTGTAATTTTAAAATTTGGATTTCTATTCCTCAGTATACATATAGGAGCTGTTACTGAGGAGTCACATTCCTGGAGGAAATTCGCACATCATGTCTTTAAACAAAAAGTATGTGGCTGATGTTAACAGATGTTAACAGATTAGTGAGAGATGCCTCTGCCCGAATTAAGGTGCAAACAAGACCATATGCTGAAGTCAACACTATGGATTTAACAATTTATTTGAGAGAGAGAGAGAGAGCAGCAGACAGTAATCACCCATGAATTCAGCAGCATGCTGTTGGTCCTTCTTCACCCTCGGCTTCTCAGTGGTAGAGGTTCTAAGGTCATTCAAAACTTTTCACTATTTTTATTTTTATTTCATATCTTAGCAAACAAAGGAATTAATGCTCAGTGGCTATCCAGATCTCTCATGCTATTGGTTAAATGATTCCCCAACTTCTAATACTGATTAGTCTGATTGCTCAGTCTTACTCTTACTTTGAGACAGTGGGTCTGCTGGGTTGGTGGGCCATGAGTCAGGGGTTATGATCTCCCCCTGATAGAATTACCTTTTTCCCAGTAGGAGCTGATTCAGCACAGTTAACAGCCAGACAATAGTACCACCTCTATCTTATCTCAAGTTCCTGCTGTGGGGGCTTAATTTACAGTCCAAGTTCCAGGTATCTACCGAGGTGTATTTGAGGGGGCTTCAGTGGTCATTTGTGTTCACAGATGGCATCTGTCTCATAACTTGGGGTGGTCTTCGTTTGACTGGTGAAAGGTGTAGGAGCAGTTGCTTCTTCACACTGTTTGACAAGATGGGAATTTTTGTCTGTGTGTGTTAACCAGGATGTGCTAACCAGACCTTGACCACAGCAAGCCTGGAGTTACCTCTATTCTGTCTCTCCTTTCTGTGCTTATCTTATGGCAAAATCCTTCTGTGGCTTTAACAGTGTTTGAGACAGACAACAGATGTTGTAAATTTTATTCAGTGAATATTTGCTAACTCCTAACACCAGATAATTTATATTAGTGCCTTACGACATCAGTCACTTCTGTGCTAAGTTTTCCAGATGTGAAACTCTATTGGGTAATGGAGAATTAAGAAGAAAAAAAAGAAACAACTACATAAAAAGAAATTTGAGATAGATTTTAAAAATATAATATAGAGTCTGCAAATTGCATATTAAAAGAACTATTAACTGCATCCATTGCAATAACTCAAATGAAGTACTTTGTTTCTGCTAGCTCCACTAAAGTACCTGAATAGTTCTGGGTTTGTGTTTTATGCGCAGCTGAACACTGAAATGTTTTTAGAACACCTGCTTTTGGATTCCAGGAAGAATGACTATCTGAGCTATAATGCTTTCCTGTGTAATACAACCCCAACCAATTTACTTTCTAAAAGTAGTTTGATTTTTCTCTTACTGTAGTGCTATCAGATAGCAACATGCTCTCTGGGGACTCCATTCATGCTGAGATTGCACCAAACAGTGATTGCACTGCTGAATCAGTCTGTAATCAATCTTGCATCCTACAGATCTCCTTTAGTATTTTTGCTGTGATCACTGTCTAATGGGGAACATAACATGTTTAAGAATAATGAAACTTCAATCTAATTGTATCTTTGCTGGAGAGTCTCTAGGCATCCTTTTGCAGCCTCTAATGAAATGACTCTAAGAGCGTATGTTTAACCACATGGCCTATAGAAAGGATATGCAGTTGATAAGTTTTCTCCCTAGTGTGAGTATATATGTTCACTGTCAGTAAGTTATTTGACACATTTCTAATCTTTGTGCACTTATTTCTCTCACTTCTACAATAGTCACAATTTCTAATTAATAGTATTTTATTCTGTCTTATATAAGGGGAACTTTTATTGTTCTTTTGCGCTGTTTTGTACTTTAGTACTGTTCAATGAGTGCATTAACAACTTTTTTTCAGAGCATATTCATTGCATAATGAAAGTGAAAAATAATTCCAAAAAGCATTCATAGATCTCTAAGCCATAACAACATTTCAATTAACCATATATGTTTTGATTCCTGTTATTCATTATTTTTGATACATTTCCTACTTTGGCAAAGTATTAGATGACTAAAAAAATGAGTGATAAAGTAGGTAGTTAAATGTGTGTCAAAAGCTTTTATTAATTCTGATTCCTTTTATAATAAGTCATAAATGACATGTGAATTTCCAAACAAGTCATACGGTATTCAGTTCAGTAACAACATGTGTACCATAACAAAAGGGAAGATAACCAAACTTTAATCAATATTCTCTTAATTTTCAGTAATGGTTATATTGTATTGCCAATTTAGAGTAAAGAAGAAATATAGTTTAAAAGAAACTATATAAAAAGCAGTTCCTCTTTTTCTCTTTGCTGAAAATGCAGTATAACTGTGTTCAAAGTAGACAGTTCTCAATGCCTTTGGGTTTTTTAGTGTGTTTTGTTGTTGTTGCAATAGGTCTTTGTGAGACTTCTTGTTACGATTTACAATAACAAGTTATTTTTTTTATGTCCCATCAGTTTTTGCTTCTTCTTTCTGATATTGACAGCTCCCAAACCTGAATTTTTTCTTACTTCTGATAGTTCAGAAAGTACATATCACCGATGGTAAAATGTCAGGAAACATATACGCATTTATAGTCTTGTTAATGGAAGATGTACAAAGACAAAACTTTTAAGGTGAGTGAAAAAACAAATTCCCTTTTTCATGCTTGATGTCTGCAGTTGGTGGGAAAACATTTCCCTTCAAAGCCAACATTTCCAATGAACCTTTGAGATATCTGACTTTTTCATTCTTCCAGCAGTTTACTGATGTTTAATTTTACTGTGTATAAACCTCCAGAGCTAGTCTGTCTAACTATATATGGATGCTTGAGGACATCTCACATCTGAAAAATTTGAGCACAGCACTAAAAATATTGAGCTCTTCTCTGCTCTAAAACAGGTCAGTGGAATTTTGTTGATTTTACAAGCAGAAGATCTCAAAATAAATTGCTGAAATTAGGAATAAAGAAAACATTTTGCATGTTTGTGACTTGAAAGAAATACCATCTGTACCAGTAAATTGCTTTCCACGAGGTTTTATCAACTTTGCATAGACACTTGAGACAGTCTATTTCAAACATTCTGAGAAAACAAGTTGACTTCAAGTTGATTATTAGAAGCTGCAGTAATGGTGCATTTTTTTTGACATGCATTTGTTTGAAAAATTTTAAATCTGAAATAATTTTCTGTGAAAACACAGACTAATAAAGCACAAATGTATACATATAGATATGAATATGTACATACATTTGTATTTTTATATACATACATACATACATATTCATGCTTTTTCCCTCTCTATTGCTTGGTAAACATGACTAATCCTTTTGTAAGTAACTCATAGAATCCTAGAATGTTTTGGAAGGGACTTTGAAAATCATTTTTTTCCAACTCCCCTGCCCTGGGCAGGGATACCTTTCATTAGACTGGGCTAATCCAGCCTGTCCTCAAACACTTCCAGGGGTGGGCACACAAAACTTCTCTGGGCAACCTGTTGCAGTGTCATATCACCCTCACTGTAAGATTTTCATCCTCTGTTCAATCTAAATCTACCCTCTTTCAGTTTGAAACTGTTGGCCCTTGACCTGTCACCACAGGCCCTACTAAAACATCTCTCTACATCTTCCTTCAAGCCCCCCTCATGTATGGAAAGGCCTCTATAAGGTCTCCAAGAAGACTTTTCTTCTCCAAATGGAAGAATGTAAACACTTTCAGACTTTTATTTACAGTTCCCTATATGTATCTTCCTGACATTTCCAATTTTTTATACCTTCATCATCTTCCCTCTGACACTGATTTATGTACGTCAGTTCCTGTGATTTGGATGATGTTGAGCAGTTTACAGACAGTACCCACTCTAACTCACCCTCCTCAACAACACAAGAATACAGAAGCTCATGGTTCAAGATAAAGACAAGGAGATGGTTTACTATTTCTGTTACAGACAAAACACAAAACTTGAAGAATTTAAGGCAAATTAAGGTAGATTTTGACACTAAGACACAACCCCAAATTTAAAATAATAAATTTCCTTGCCCTGTTTGCCCAGGCTTAACTTTATTTTGAACGTGTCTAACACTCCTCTTGTCATTTGCTCCTGGTAGAGAGTACTTTGATCAGTTCTATGCTCTGTCTCTGAGTAATGTTCATGTAGCAGTGATGTAAATGAATACAGACCACTTGTATGGTGATCATATGCTCTGAATCAAGACTAAAATATGTACTGAAAATTTTATTTATTCAAATCACTATGTAGTTTAGGAAGAGTGCTATTTACTACTTAGTATCTGCAATTAATCTAAACATGCTGTATATTGTATGAAAATTAGTATTTTAAATAAATACTGATGGGACAGCACTGCGATTTTATTCAGCTTCTTTTCTAGCTAAATATCTAATTAAAATGCTTTACTACACTATAATATCCTCTCATGTTCTTCTCTCCATCTAATTTCAGAGACAGTGCTGAATTTTCTAAGAGTTGTGCCATAAAGTATTTCCCTATAGCAGGGCATTCTTTTTAATAGCTCTGCATATGTTTTATGTTGTTTAAGTAAGGGATTAAAAATTTCCTTCTGCAATAGTAAGAAATATTTTTTTTTTCTTGAGCATCTGTGTTATATATTTTTTGGGAAAAAGGACAAAAAAAGTCCCCCCCAAATCTCCTACTTTTAATAAACCCGTTGATAGTCAGTTTCTCTTGTTCTTTTAATATTAAAATGTTATTGCAATTTCCCTCATGTTGTGAGATAAGGGAAATGTACTAATATTATTAATGCTCTGTAATACAATACGTAATTTTTGTACACTGCATTCCTTCAGTTCGGTTATATTGACTTCTAGTTTATAACACACTTTTCACAGTTCTTTTTTAAGTCTTGTTATCTAAAAATACAGAAAAGAAGTCCCCCTGCCCCCCATCAAAAATCACAAAGAGGATATTTCTTTTTCAGCTTACACTAATGGATGAATTCATGCCTTTGAAAGCGAACTTTCTTTCTCTCTGTGTCCCTCAGTGCATTATTTGAATCTCTTACTTAATTGAAACCATTCAGATGCACTAAGTTACACTTCCATCTGAATCAGTATAATTGAATGCTACAAAAGATTGCTCTCTGATGAAACCATTTCATTTTTTACTGTAACGCATTTAACATTTCAATGCAACCGCAATATCTCATTTACTATATGCCTGAGCACTGGAAAGGTTGGGGCTTTTTAGTTTGTTTTTGTTTTTCCTACTTATAGCAAAGCTGGATAGTAAAAAGTTTAGAGTCTTTTACAAGATATTAATGTTATCTATTCACAGTGAAAACGTGGAATAATTTCAGAAAAAAATTTAAAATTTAAATACAGCCGTCTGTCTTGCTTTTTCTAAACTAATTGACAGTATAATACATGCCTTGTTCCTGGAAATTACACAAAAGGATTGCTCTTCCAGTTAGGTGCAATTTCCTCATTGTTTCAATTTATTATGAAATCTTAGTATAAAAATCAGTGCTCTTCATAAAGTTATTAATCTGCAGTGTAATCACAACCTTTGAACCTGACAAAGGACCTCACAGGGGACACAGAAGCCAACATTTCTCCTGACTACAGCTGCTTGACTTCTTTCATTTTCTTTCACAACTCTTGTGTCCATTACTAGTAGGAGAGTCAACTGTGATAGAGCTATATACAGCTGAAATATTTTAAACTGTAACTAGCAGGAAGATTTTTAGCAGGTTCTTCTGGAACACCATAATTTAATTACGTTCCACTGCATATTGAAGAAAATATATCTAAAAGAGCAGTATGACTTTTCTGATCTGAGACCTGATACCACTGTAATGCTCATTATGTGTTAAGCTATCTAAACATAAAATTAGAAATTCAGAATTGAAGTGCATGAAAAGAGCAGCTATATATACTATATATTTCATTCTAGAAACACTTCATTCTAAAAATAAAATATGGGAATTCACCCTCTAGAAGAATTATGTAGAAACTTATTTTCTGAAAATTCAGGAAACGCTTCTTATTTTATTTTACTTTCATACTCTACGTTGTTTGGGTTTTTTTGCATTAAAATAAATCCTTTTTCTTTATAAATTAGATATTACAAAGTAACATTCTGGATTCTTGGTTTTTTGAAAAAGGGGATTAAATATTTTTTAGTCTTTTATTTCTTAACTTTGCTATTAATAGTCTGATCAAACCATAGTTCCCTTGCAATGCGAGGGAGTAAAAGTCTGAAAAAGACAAAATGGTACTTGGATCTGTTATATAATTTATCAGAATTTTTTTGGTGATTTGACTGTTTCAGTTAAAAAGTATGTTCAATAGAAGGTAAAAAAAATGAAGTATTAAAGGTTGGTGAAAGATAATATTTTTAAACACACCACAAAAACAAAGCAAGAAGGAATTCTCAAAGTCTAATTATGGTTAAAATCACGTGAGAAAATTATGGTAAGAAATTCTTTTCTCAGCAACAGTCATCTTGAGTCAGTACTCATCTACAAATAAAATCATAGTCACAGGATGTTGAGGAATATAGTTTTGTCAGGATGAGACTCTTAATCTTTTGCTTTTTGATCTTCTTAAAGAAACAAACCCTCCAAAAACGCATAGTAAAATTATTTCAGCAGTGTTCCTTTCTTAAAAGACAACTCGTAGGAATAGAACTGATAAGCACAGTTCATTGGGGTTTTTAGTCCAAAATCCTAACAGGTGGTGGTTTTTTTTTTTTCAGAAGCTATTTTAACAGTTCTAGTATTTAGCAACAGATTAGAAGGCAAAGCATAAGTTTAATAAGCATTTCATTTTGGTGTTTCAGTGTTTGTCTTCATGAACATCAAAGATTTTTGTAAGAAGTCTTTGTTTTGCTGAAATTGTTGATGACTAAGGTGCCAGTATTGAGTCTTTATACACTAATTTTGTCAACTAGCCAATAGTGTGCAAGAAACAAAATTAAGGTCGCTTCTGACCTTGCAGCTGCAGATTTAACTACTTGAGAAGTTCATAAACTTGATTAAGCTTGAGAATCATAGAGGTTTTTTTGATCTTTGTGTAGCCATCAAGTAGGAACTGATAATAACCTTGTTAATTTGTGGGATGAGTTGTTCAGTCACGTTGCTTGTTGTGTAATTTTAACATGTAGACCATTAGCCTGAAAGTACTATGAATTTACAGTTATGAAAAACTTTCCAAAAAAAATCTCCATTTTGCTCAATTTGTAGTCTTTCTCTTATACACGAATATTTATTTTACTTTTTGCAGTCCCACATCATTACTTCTCCACGTACTTTCATGTTCATTACTGTATAACCAAATGTATATTTACATTACTAGTTTGTTTTTCCATAAGTACTTACCCTGAAAATCAAATTGATTTGTAAACCTTGGGATTCTACTGGTGTCTTCTGTATTTTTTTCTTACCATTTAGTGTATACTATGTTTTCCAGATATATTTCCAGCCATAAATTTTTAAGTTGATTCATGCATCTTTTGACTTCGCTTTTATTTTTTGACATCATACTCAAATCTGATTAATTTTCCTTTCTTTAAGATACAACAGTAATTCTGATCTTAACTTTGACAGTTAAATGAAAGTATCTTTTTATTTCTCAGATCAGCACTGTGCCCAACAATCTGTTCCCTCTGGCATTTTCAATCCATATGTCAAAGATTGTTTCAGAGTAATTAATCTGAGATTTAACAGAGAGGAACAGATTCATGTACTGATATATTCCAAACTGCTGCAATTTATAGACTATAGGTTTTAACTATCAATCTCTACAAGAACTGTAAATGATTTTTTATTAATTACACAATTAAAATATCTATGCACTAATGCTGGTCGAATAACTTATCAGGAAATGCCAATAGTTACAATAATGTAGGACAGCTACCAAGTACTTCTGCAGTACAGATACCATGGTTCTGACATTTTGCACAATGTGATCAAAGCTTTTGTAGTTATTGCAGACAAGATTTTAAACAATTAGTCTGTTAGGAGGATATGGGCAAAAACAGTCCCAGATTTTCATAGCTTAGATATAAATCACAGAAATAAAAATTAATATTAATGAGGACTAGATTAATACATTTGCTGCTGTTAATGATTATGGTGTATTTGTGCAGAATACCGTTCATTTATCTTATATAGGCATGACTGCTACAAAAATCAAATGTTAATGTATTTTAAACAGTTGCTTCAAATAATTATGATTCATTAATTAAAGAAATATACATATTTATTTAGTGCTTTCTCTCATATTCTTTGGAATGTGCAATAATTGCATTCATTTTTCTAAATATACTACTAAGAATTAAAATGTTGCATTTCTTTGATTAGAACCACCACTGCAGTTACATATTAGTTTTGGCTGAAAACCAGTGCACAAATGCAGTGTTACCCTAGACTTCCAAATTCTGTTCCCTAGAGCTTTTGGCTTCACCTCACAGGGGTTACAAAACCACTTCTTTAAGAGCAGGTAGCAAAGATCAGGAAGAAACCCTTGTGTTGCCTAATGCAGACACTGTTTACAGGAACTATTAGAGAGTGTCATCCACAGTAACACCAAGAGAGTTAGGAAATAAATAGGCTTAACTGAACAAGGAAGACTGTAGGTTGCAAAAGATGGGTTTGTGTTTGATTGCCATCTGTACCTTTTGAAGGAGAACCCATATATTATGAGAGATTGTGTGCTTTTTTGGTGAATAAGAAACATAAATGGAAGCAAAGATCTCTTTTCTAACTTCTAAAGAGAAGGGAAATTCAACTGCCACCTGGTGCTGACAAGAAAGTCATCTGTTCCTTAGGCAGTATTTCATAACAAAGAGGTCTTGGTGACCTAGTTGGAGGCTGTTCTTGATCTGAATTTCCAGTCATGTATCTGTGCCCTTTGCTGGATTTCAGACACATTCCTGGATAAACTGTCTCTGGGATCAACTGATTCTGAAAATGACGTCTTAGAAGTAAAAATGTGGAAAACCAATTTTATTCCCAATAGCAACTAAGAATAGTAAATACTAATTTCACCTGAGCCACTTCAGAGATATTTTGTTTACCATGTATTTATTTATTGATAGCATTAAAAAGAAAAATAATTACTTTGGGAAAACACATAATATGCAAGGATTTTTCACACAAAAATTATGTCAAGAAATTTGAAAGGAATTTGTGCATAAGAGTACACTTCCACATTCAGATGATAAATGCCGGTCTTTAAAGATGTACCTTTACAATATATATTATTGAAGGATACCTCCCACTACAGAAAAGGGAAATGTTCTCTACACATACCCCAAATTTTATATATATAGTGATGGATACATTTTATGTTTGACTCTTAACCCTTTATAGGAACAGCAGTTTAAGTTGTTGACCATATTTAGACCTTTCATTGTTGCATGAAAATTTTCTCTCAGGCTACTGAGCTACAGCCCAGTGCTTTCATCTGAAGAGCCCTGAGAGAAAGCATAGTTTGTGAGTATTCCCAACTGGTTCTTCTTTTGCACAGATGTAGAACCACACAAGACAGAAAACAAATGAATAAACAAGCTAAAACAACAGAAACAAACAACCTCCCCAAAAAAAACCAAAACCGACAATGTCTAACTACAGTAACCTTTTTGCAAAACTATAGAATTGCATTACATTTTGGTGTGAGCATGCTTTATGGAAAACCAAACACATTTGTTCTTAGCAATTCCAAGCTTTTGGGGTTTTTTAATAAACTATGATCCATTCAGAGGATTTGTAATTTTTTCATAGGTGAAAAAAAGTACTCTTTGACTGGGAATCTCCTTTCCAAGGATGATACGAGACCTTATTTTCACTTTCCAGAATTTCTGAACCTAAAGGAATTTATATACTTTTCATTAAGGGATAAAGGTTACTTTTTCTCAAAAGAATTAGAACATAATTCTAATAAGTAACTATTTTCCAGTTTATCTTGCATGGGACAGAAACAGGTTTCCAACATCACATTTATTGCAAAGTTTAAAGTGGAAAAAAGGGATGTATTGCAATTAATTTTTTAAGAATTGCCTTCCCTATTTCTAAATCTTAATTCTTGGTGAAATAAAGTGATATTTCTTAAACCAGAGCGAAGAATGTTTTTAGATGAAAATCCTTACCCCACATAATAAAGTAAATCAGACCAAAATGTCATAACGTACTTTTTATGTTATAAAATCCATAAACTCAGGAAAAAAAAAAAAAAAAAAAACCAGAAAAAGAAAGAAAAAAAAAGACATAAGGCTAAAAATTTTAATGCTATTGAACTCTTAATTTAAACATGCAGGTATAAAGAAGGTAATTAGAAACTATAGAGAACTTCAAGTGTGCCTAGGTTTGTCACTGTTTCTCTGTCCTTGCCTCAATTTTTCTGTTATGAACATTTTTTGTCCTTTCCACTTCTCTATTTTTTGGTAATTTTTAAACTAGTATTTTCTCAGTCCAGTTTTTTTAGAAATTCTGCTAAAATAATATATATTTCTGCACTCTTCTAAAAGAAATGTGAACCAAGTACTAATAAAAGTCCAATGTGATTTCAGCAGATGCATGCACAAAACTGGATGTCATAACAGAGTTTCTTTTCCTAGTCAAATTTCCTCTCCAGACATAAAATCTTGGCATAGCCATGATACACACCGGTAATTTTTATTATAAGTTTATTTGGTTTGTTCTTGTCTATTGTAATAAAATATGGGAAAAGAAAGCGTTCCAGATATGCTTTTGGCTTAAGCTAAAATCTTGCTTTATCATACTGGGTACAAAGCACTCACTTTGACACCTGGAGATGGTTTTATTCACAGTGGTGCCTTGTCTCATAAAATTAATTGCTCAGACATGTTCTGTAGTACACTAAGCAAATCCTTGATGGCTTCTAGAGGCTTTACAATAGCCTAGGAAATGTCATACTCTGCTGTGGTATATTACAGTTGTAATAGTAGTGTCAGTAGTAATAGAACTATAGCTGTAGTCATTATAATCAAACTGTAAAGATAATGACACTGTAGAAATATATTTTCTTTCTCCCCAAGGATAGTTTCAGAGGACTGTTCTACAAAGGTCTCTATGGACGTGTCTGAAATGACTGGTGAGCTTCCTCCTATAAAATATTGTGACTATCACAGCACAGAACTGTACACTTAGCAAGGACTTTTGGAATCAGTTTCCTTAAGATCTCTGTAGCCTCTACAAGAAGACAAAAGTTCAAGCACAACATTGTTTAAGGGAGGAATCAACAAGGCTGAAATAAAAAGCTGAACAAAACATGATTTTAATGGATGCCCACACAGGCTAGAAATTAAAACTTTAAAAATCCATCTCCCCAAAACAAAGAACATCCCATTCTAGCATGGGTTGAATCAAGTAATTGTCTGATGTTTTAACTACAATATTTGAAGCAGACTCAGTACAGAACACTCTCCTAAGTAGTTTTGCACTTTTTCTTCCAAACTTACATTTATGCAGTGCACAATCTTTTTTTTTTTCTTCAAAAAGACAGGCTTGAATACATAAAGATAGGTGAGTGATTTTGTGAAAGCCTATGAGATGAGGTTCACAAAGACTCTCAGGCATGAAAATGATCAGTCTCGTAATGATTAATTCTTTGCCTGGCTCAGCAAATTCTCAAAGCTGGTTATGGACACTTAGGTTTCCAGCTGTCACAGAAATTTTACCATTTTTTACATGCACAGTGAAACAACTTCAACAAGAATGATGAAGAACGCTTTTTTCTTCAGCCTCACCTATTTGTGATTAACTGCTTTTTTAGGAGATGTGCACTGATATCCTTTCAGACCAAAAAGAATCTCAAAGTTCAAACTGTTGAGTAAATAGCTGTTGATTTAGCATAGTCAGATAGTTTCTATCCTTTCTATTCATGTCCTGGAAGCAAAGAGGTATGTATTTTGCAGCAGGCATTTGGCATGACATGACCTCATTTTTATTTAAGCCAATGAATCTTAGTTGGCTTTAGATGAAATATAGATCTAAAGATGCCTTACTCTGACAAAATGAGTTCAAACAATGACAGTACTTCCAATGCTAAAGTCACTTTACAGTCAAAACTCTTATGCTTAGAGACTCTCAGGTGCACAGGCAGTTCCGCAGCACTGTTGCCAATTTTTAAATGTGACTTAAATTCCAACAACAGTGAAGACTCTGAAGTGTCCTTTTTTTATCTAGCCTTACAGACTTGGCTAAGGAATCAACGGAGGGAAGAAATTAAACCCATAAAACAAGGTCATTTACTTGTGAAGATCAAAACCAAACAATAATGCCTTTGACTTAATGTCCTGAAGTGCAAAAAAGGAAAATATCAAAACATAGAAAAAAAAATAAGAAAGAAGAAAAGCAAATAACAAAAAGAGACATTATACATAAATTTAAAGCAACCAATCTATATGCCTAATTTTTAAGCTGACCATTTTCCCTCATTGAAACACAAGTGGGTTTTTTTCCTGGGGACTGAAATACTAATAATGCCATAGGTAGCAAGCACTAAAAAATCTGATTATTAAACATATAAAGATACCATAATTGGGCATCTTTAAGAGTCCATGCTGTAGAAATATAATGATAGCTAGAATCTCCCCTGCCATTTTGGAGTTTTAATCTGATACAGAACACAGAGTAAAAATTAATGAAAAAATGTATTGGCAAGATTGCAAGAAATCACTCAAACTGAAGTTTTTTCCTACTACTTCACAAGTAATTTTGGACATACTCATTATAAATATAGGTTTTTATTTTCAAAAAGTATTTAATATAACATTAAAAAAATTATCTATTGTGAATTATTATTGTAATATGTATTTTCCTTTAGCATTTGCAAGAATATTAAAAAAATTACAGAGCTGCCAATGTTTTTCTTTGTGTTAATGTATGATATCAGTTACCAGTTAAAGAAGTCAAAATTTTATCTGATATGGCAGCTATGCTTTTTTTCTAGCTAGGAGTGCTTACCAGTGCACCTTCTCATTACTCTTAATACGTCATCCAAGCTAATGATGAATCAAAATTTTTTTGATGATGCTGTATGAAATTGCTCTTTAAAGGAAAAAGCCATTGATCCTTTTTAAGGGACAGAACCTATGAACACTTGAAAATATGCAGGTTGTCTCAAAATGGATTCACAAAATATTTCTTGTAATTAATAATGTGAAATAAAATTTTTCTTTAATATTTTTTGGCAGATTAATAAGATTTTTAATGGATTTATATTCAATATTTCCATGAAACACTGATATAGGCTTTGACATGAACGACGGGTTGCTAAATCTGGAGCCACCAGTATTAATATCGACAGCTATTGTGAAATAGAGAGCAACAGCACATCCATTCCTGGAAGGCTAAACTTCCCAACCTAATAATACTCACTTATGAAGTAAGACATTTTACCTGTTACTTATATTGATGGATATTTCTCTAAGTAAGGCTTTATTCTACCACTTGGCCATGAATAAGGATGAGGGGCATAAGTTTAACTGGAAACTATTACTAAGAAGGAGAAATTAATAACAGAAAATCTTAAAGAACTGTCTTCCCCTAAAATAAACGTCTTTAATCCCCAATGAAATAGTTTTAAAATTGCTGAGAATCTGACCCTCCCAATTTAAAATATCTTTCAGAAAATGCTGCAAAAGTAGGAATGTGAGTGTACGTAGTGCAGGTTTGGATCAGATTAAAACCAATTGATAAAGAGGAAAATGCAATCAAGATTAAACAAAAACTCATGAGGAGACTGAGGAGACTAATGAAGCAAATGACAGGTATACTTGAAAGGCAGTATCGAACAAATATGAAAATCAGTAACATGGGAGTAAAGACCATACAGAGGAAAGAGCAGTAGTGGGAAGCTGGTTTAATACTGCTGAAACTTCTGCTTGAACTGGAGAGAGCAGCCTCTCCATCAATACTATAAGCAGCCTGAACCTGTTCCCTGGAGTGACAATACTGGCTGTGTCACACCGGGGCTCAGACTCTCGGAGGGGTGTATGTGGCCTTGTAGGGGGCTTGTCACTGTAATTGGTATCATCATGTTTTAGGGAGGAGCACAGGTACACACAAAGCTGGAGCATCCATGTTTCCAACACAGGTGTGTGCTACTAGGGTATCCCGGAGTGTCAGTAGAGGGATACCAGCCTTTAGCCTGCATGTCCTGTGAGAATGTGTATATGGCTACGCAGCTGTGAATACTTGTTTGGGATCAGAATTCACTGGGATAGTTTACAGAAGGCTATTTAGACATCTGTAGGTGTTTATCAACATTTTGTAGCTTAGTATTGTGGTATATCTTTGACTGCTGGTACTGCTCCTTCTCATATGATTAACTGATTATTGGTTACTTATCAATTTTTAATAAATATATACAATTCTGTGATTTTGATTTGATTTTAACAACCTAAAAAATAAGGTTTTCTTTGGGACACAAGTTAATAGGAAGAATATGGCAAAATATCCAGTGATTCACCCACTCAAAGGTGAAAGGAAATGGAACTGATGGTATAACAGTATCTGTAACTGATTTTCTACATGTAGTGAAGAATAAAAGCAAAGAACTGATAGAGCCTGTTCACGTTTCCGGGTACTCCCATTTGTTTTCAGCAGAACCAAATTTCACAGCAGAAACTGGACGAGAGGGACCAATCTGATTTTTCTTTGTGCCTCAACATGTGTTATACATGAGGTGAAAAATGACTCCAGGGGCTGCACACGTGCTGGGAGCCCTGTCCCCGGGGAGGCTTCGCCTGGCAGCCCCCAGGGCAGAGAAAGCTTCCGCGATCGGGCTGCGAGCGACCCCGCCTTGCTGGTGGGGCTGATCCCCGGCTGCCCGGGAAAAAATGCCCAGGAAACCGGGCTCTGGGAGCGGCTTTAGCACACAAAAGCAGGGAGCTGCACCACAACCCGGGGTCATTTCATTTGGGTTTCTCGGAGGGAGCGGGGGCTTGCGCAGAGGCTCAGCTTGGCCCCCCTCGCCTTTTTCTCCCTGCGGTCCTGCTTCTTCCCTGGCTGTCTGTCCTGTCCGCACGTGTCCTGCCCTGCTTCGCCGTTTCCCCGAGGCAGCTCGACCCCACGGCACCCCAGTGCTCCGCTGTTTCCCCGACGGAGCGGCCGCCGCCGCCGTGCCCCGACCCCGAGAGCCGCAGCTGCTCCAGGAGCGCGCCCGTGGCCACGGCAGCCTGTTCTTCCCGACGGGAGGGACACGCGGCCGGCTGCTGTTTGGGAACCGCGCCCGCCCGGCCCGGCAGCCGCGCAGACTCATCCCCGCTGCGGCACACACGCTCCGTCTGCCGAGCTGCCGCTGCCGGCGCGCCCGGGGTACAGCGGTACCGATCTGCCCCGGTGTTCTGCCCCGGTGTTCTGCTTCGGCCTCTCTTTTCTCCTCTTTGCTCCCTTTCCATCCGCCCTTTGGTAGGAGCACTTATCTTTCTTTATCAATAAACAGTTCTCAGATAAATTATTGACACGTTTGCGCTGCAATTTTGCCCGAGAAATCTATCAAAAAGAATCCTCCCCGACTCCCCTTCTACAGTGGGAAGGGACACTAATTATCAAAAATCAAAAATCTTAAAAAGTATTGAGGTTCTCAGCCCATTTAAATTATCAAGGTTTAACAAGCTGCTAATAGAAAAATGTACATTATTGTTGTTTTACCTTTGCTTCAGTGTACTTTTTTTCTGTAAGTAATCTAGCCCCACAACATGACTTAAAATACATGAACTCTCAGGATTTCACTTTTGGTTGTGTTAACACTGCTTTCAAGTTTTAAGACTACTGTCAAACTTTGTGAATTTCCACTATTATTTTCTGCAAGTTTCTAGATATTTACAAGTATTTTGTCAAATGAGTGCCAGATAACTAAGGGACCTGATGTCACAAAGACTGTGCAAAGGTTTTCTGTAGATCTTTAAATAGGAGGTCTTGAATACTCACAACACAAGTTTATAAGCAGTTTTTCTGAATGTTTTAGCATTCACTTAAACACCTACATAACTTACATTTTTTTGACAAGTTCTTGATGACAGGAAACTTCCAGTGATAGAATAATAGCAACATTTATCTAAGGGGATGTTGCATATACTAGAATAGCACCAGAATCATGATTACAGGTTTATTTTTTACTTTTGTAAAAGTTTTTGTTGTTTTCCTACTTCTGATGTGCAGGATGTTGTTCTGTAAAAGAACCACTAACCTCCATGAAGCTGTAGAGAGGACAATAAGCTCTTTTTTAGTCTCTGTGACAAATTTTCCTATGCATCATCTATGATGTAGGATGAGGCAACTCGTGTAAAAATTTCTATTTGTTATTGTAAGGGTCTTGTCTGCTGGAGCCAGCTCAGTACCAGCATGGCCATGGAGAGTCCTGTTCGCTGACTGCTGAGGGGAGAGGCTCCCAGGTGTGTTAGGCTGTGGGACTAAACCCCTGCCCAGGGAGGCCAGGGGTGCTCCTGGCTGAGGCTGTGGGACCAGCCCTGGCTGGTGAGGCTCTGCCCTGCCCTGCCATCCTCATTTGCCATATCTTTTCCCATAAGCCCTTCTTTAAGTGGTGTTCTCAAGAAACCAATGGGGAGCAATGCTTCATTCCACAGCTTCCGCTTAAATTTCATATTCATTTAGTGACAGAGCTCTGACCTTGCGAAATGCCCCTCAGAAGGTTAATATGAAGCTCCAAAGCCTCTTTGGGTTTAAGAGCAAAACCTGGGATTATCCCAGTCTAAATCAAGGCTATGGATTAATGAACATAATTTAAAATTATTAATTTAATTGCAACATTCTGGCATCTGTTCTGTTTGAATTTAAGTTTAGTATTTTTAAAAAACTTGTTTCCAGACAGCATATTTAAACTTATATTCTCTTTGCATTATGACTGCATCTTTGTAAACTGACCATGTAGAGGGAGAATAAAGAAAGAAGCATGATACATCTAGCTCTTTTTCTGGTTTTGTTTGTTTGTTTGTTTGTTTTGTTTTGCTTGTGTTTGAACAGCTTGCATGATCTTTCCAGCATTGTTTTCATTCATTTAATGCACTGATATTTTTAATACAACCGAATTACCATTTCCGTATTTTTGGTCATCTCAGGAAAAGTTTCATTGGAAATGAAATTTCAGTTCTAATTTACTGTACTCAGTGAATTAAATACTTTCTTTGCCTTTTCAATTCCCATTCTGAAATGTTTTAGGGAATGGAGTGTGGAAGTGGGACGTATTTTATCCTCACTGACACTGCAAGAGATAAGCAAAAAATGAACCAAAGGGCAAAGAGGAAACAGTGGATGAAAAAAAGAATCCTTTTAAATAATTATCTGAAAAACAACATTCTTAAAAAAAGTGGGAGAGAAATTATAAATCTGTAATAGTTTCTATTTTTTTTATGTGTGATTTAGTCAGCAAGGTCTGAAATAATAATAACAAATAACAATGCAACTAAGAATACATGTTTCTATAAAGTATTCCCAGGGGAATGGCTTCCAGATTAAGAGAAACTAAGTAAATCTGAACTCTTCACATTATGAAAAGGATAAATAAAACCACATATACCAGGAGAGCATAAAACTGTGCAAAGGAGGTGAATAAAAAATATCTGTCCAGAACTAGTTAAAAACCATTTCTGTTCAATGAAGTTATCAGAAATTAGGTTAGAAATAAATTTTAAAATAAAGAAAAGAAATATTCTGAACTGGGATCTGCTTGTTATAGATAATTACAGAAATATCAATGACAATATCTCATTTAACAGCTGTGAAACCTTAAGCTCAGAAAATCCCTACGTCACTGGCTACAGTACTTTCAGATGTTATCTCTGAAAAAGTATATATTTCATGTGTTTAGTTCCATGGCTGGTTGCTAAGATTTTTTTTAAACTCCACTCCATTTTGCTCATGTGGGAACTTAAGTATTTTAGACAAGCTATGTTATCACAAAGCCTACCACACAGGCACTGTATTTCTGAATAAAATTTCTTAGATTACATAAGTGAGATGTCAGGGCATATATATTCTTTGAATGTTCTCCCAGTTTTGCACAGGTTCATGAAAAACCCATTCAATTTTAAGCATTTGCTCCTCTTATCCTTCTTTAAATAAATTTAGAGTAAATTTATTGGTAAGCAAGTACTAACGTACTTCCCTTAATAAATTAATAAATAAATAATGATGAAAGGTTATGACTGAATTTCAGGAATACATCAGTCTGGTGTAAAGAACTTCAAGCTTGCTGTTAAATAACTGGATGCCTAGAGAAAACCAGTTTTCATCTGCTTACCTTACAAGTGTCTTCATTTTCACTGCTCCTGAGGAAAAAGTTAAGACCATTTCAGAGATGCCTTCAAGTTTAATTCCTTGAACTCTTTGAAGTGCATCTGACCTAGTCTGTCACCACACTCTTTAGGCACAATAGAAAGATGGTGAGTAAGTGAATTACCTCAGTTTAATGGTTTTAAACCTTTACTCTTTTGTGGTAAACTTCTATGGTCTGTGGTCTTTATGGTAAACTTCTCTCTATCTTTCTTTATACAGTTGAACAGCCTCAGAAATATAGGAAAAAAAAAAACAAACACTTTTTTTATATTCCCTACACCACCCTCCCCTCCCAGAAACTAGTATCACTGAAACTGGGTCACAAGGATACTGCTAAATTAATGGCTAATATTATGGAAAACTCCAAAAACTGCATTAGTTCCATATATAATTGGGATTTTTATATTTTTTATCATGAATTTGTCATTTGCTTTGTTTTAAGAGGTCGCAGGTCAATGAGATTAGAGTGTAAGAAAGGGTGATTAAGTATATTTTGTAATCTAAGCTGCACTGTACTAACAGCTCTTCAGTACATGTTACATGTATACCATAGTCTCCATAGAAACTTCCATTACCTAGTATATTTGTCATTACTTAGTTTCCAGAATACACTAATTATGAGGCAAACAGCACCATAATAATTCAGCATCTGACAGTACTTCCATTATAAAAATCTATCATGAGAGGACTTTCAATGCTTCCATAAAATTTCAGTCTTGCTGAAATTTACCACAGTGTTTCAGCCTGAGTATGAGCATGTATTCACTGAATTTGTTAAAACTTCAATCATTAAAAATAAATAATTCTGAAATTTAAAAAAAAATTCTACCCCTTTTTTTGGTGATTAGTAATGAAATATTTCATTTTGAAAACACTGATTTTGTGAGAAATTATGAAGGTTGGGTAAGAGCAGTTTATATCAACCATATGTTTAATGAGTTTTAATTTAACTATGTTTGATACAGAATCTGAGTCTACTTTCCTAGGGAAATACTCTTTTTTTTTTTTTTTTTTTAAGAATAATTTTTTTTCACGAAGGAATTGGTATAACTTCAAGATCTCCTAATTTTTATTAATTCTTATTTTGCAGTAAAAATCTTTTACATATTTAAGTTTTACTTTTTATTGTTGAATAGCCAACAATATTTTTTGAGAATTTATTTTTTTAATTGACAGGATGGAGATCTACCACTTTTTCAGCCAGACAAATGAAGTAAACAATATAGCCAAGCAAGAATCAACAACAACAGCAACAAAACCAAACCAAAAGACACACACACACAAAAACCACCCAACATTTAAAATGGCAAATCATCCTACTTCCCTTTTAATTTTTAAGTAAAGAGTTTGAAGGACACTAGGAATCAGCAATTTTAGGTTTTTTAAAGGACAGCAAGAATTAATGGAATAGTTTAAGTGTTCAGCATGATTTGGGATTATGAGACCAAAAGGTGATAAAAGGACCTTTCTATTGCAAAAGGACAAAGCTGAACCAGGAAGATGGTGCATTTATATCAGCATTAAGAATGCATCCCATTAGTTTGAAAGTTTGTGAAATCACTTTCTTTTGAGTCTCTCAGGGATAATTCACCTAAATTAGCATTAGCTTTAGGAGGGAGCTGTGATCTGAATGCTCCTCTCTTAGTTTACTCAAAGAGAAAAACCTAGATTTAATTTATTTAGTGACCTTTGTAGATTTCAAACTTGAATGATTTTTTTTCATTACAGTCCTTGGTAGACTCAAGGCAGGAACTACCACTTTTAAATGGTGATTGCCTTATTCACAGAAATAGACATAGAGCCTAGGGGCTCTTTTTTTCTTTTTTTTACAGTGTAACTAGAAGCATAGGAGAAAATGTTTAAAAGAATGGTGGTGCTGGAAAATTCAAGTTAGCTTATGATTAGGCTAACTACAATTACACTGAGTCTTTGTTTTTGAAAAAAAGTACTACATTTGGGAGGTGATAAAAGTAGAAATGTTTTAAAATAGATATGCCCTGTTTTAAACAGATTTGATTTTATAGGAGAACAGCGGAACATATTTCATAAGGAGACATGGACACCTAATTTAAAAACTCTCATCTCCCAAGCACCCAATTTTGGAGACCAGCTACATTTACCTTGGGAGGTTCTGTATTTACAAAGGGATGTTTCCATGAAGAAACCAGTCCAGTGTTTCCATGAAAGACACCAGTCATCAAGGATTCTGCTTGTGAACAGATTAAGACACTTCAGCAAACATAGTGCTTTGTTCATGTAAAATATTCCTTGAATTCTTGAAACAAGTAGTTCTCTATCTGTATTTTCTAAAACATTTGATGTGATGTGATGAGTGTTTAGGGTAGCCTAATGAGGTGGACCCATGAAAAATGCAATGGTAACTGTCAAATTCTTTTAAAATTACTCTCAAAGAGAAGATAATTATGACAATTCCAGTTCTGAATGCCTGTATTCAATTAATTCAATGCTGTTTTAAAGTAAAATGCAGAGTAGTCTATGGATTAGAATACTGCTGTCCTCATGCTGCTGACCAAAGATCCAGTTACTAAGCCTGAAGATGATCTTTGGTCTCAGCCTTACTTACCTCAACAAATTAACTGAGCATTCTTTTTAAGACACCAATTTGCAGATGACAAGTGGAGGATATAATCCTTTCAGAAAGAAAGTAACACGTCTCTAGTCTTCCTGAGAAACTCCCTCTTTCTCTTGAACTTCTGATGATAATGAGTAAATGGTAATGACTTTTCCATACAGACAAGTTAAAACAAGGGTAGACGAAAGATCTAAATCACAGTATTTCACATTGCCTTCCTAGTGAAGACTTGGACAACTAATTATTTACATGATTACTCTTTACATGAAGAGAGCTCGTATGGCTCTTGTCTTAGTGTTGTTGGGTTATATCTTGTTTGTTTCTCAATTCCAAAATTTGGCACTAGGCTTTAATCAGGCCTTGTTAAAGGCTTCACTGAAATCTGCATACTATTTTAGAAGATAAATATTTCAGGGCTCAGGATTATGACACAGAAATACCCTTTTTGATTGGATTTGAACAATTAGAAAAAAAGAAAAATCCGACTAATTAAACTTTAAGAAGCCTGAGTCCCATAAAGAGGTGTTCTAAATTTGCAGACTATTACCAAGAGCATATTGTGAGCTTACTTGGTTCCTGAATGTAGTATTTATTAAGAAAATATTATATATGTATGTATATATGCAGGTATATATGCATGTAATAAGCTACTAAAATAGACTAAAAATATCTATTGTAAATGTTTGCAACAAGGTACAACACCTGTGGTGAAACTCATCACATTCTTGTCATGTATGAACTACAGTAACATTGGAACAATTAAAGCTTTATTTTTTACTTATTTATCATTTTGAAGTGGATCTAAGTTCTGGTACTTTGATAAATAAAACGGCAACAATATAATGACAAAAAAAAGCACAGATCATAGCATTACTAAGAAAAAGGAATAAAACCAATCTCAATTTACTGCTAAACAAGAAACTTTTTATGCTGTATTCACTTACAGAATATGGAATGAATCTCAACTCAAGAATCTTGCATTTTTTTCAATCACAGATTCTCTAAATAAAATTTTATTGAATAGATCAAATCAAATAGTAAGTGACAAAAAAAAAAAGAAACTACCCACTGGAGCCTTTGTCAGCAATCAATTAAAACTCATAATTGTCAAACAGTAGGCAATTAACTTATTTTATCTCAGTTGTTGTTTGACAAAACTAGTTTTCTTTGATTTTTCTTTCTTTATTTTTTGAAATCAATTTTTTTTAGAATGACAAGATTTTTTGCATGTAAGATTCCTATTGCTCCTTGATTACCAAAGCTCTGTGATTTCTAGCTCACATCCTTTCTTTCTTACATCTGATTTCAGTCTGTGAAAGGGTTTTTTCTGCCTTTTCCCACACCCCACCACTATGATTTGCTTTATCTGCAGTATCTGTAAATACACCTATTTGCTTGGATATGACAATGTCCTTGGTTAAGCAATATGTGATATATATGATACATGCAATTGCAACCTTCCAACAGTCTTCAGAAAAGAATCTATGCTTATTTGAAAATATAAGAATGCTGCATATTAATTACTAAAGATTTTTCAATATTTCTATATTAGAGAAAGGACTTAGTGAATGAAAAATACTATAATGGCATCTGAATTTTGAAAAGATATCACAATTATTCACTTCTACCCAAGTTTTCATTAAAAATGCAGAGTAAACTTGATCAGATGTAATTTGCTTTTCATAAAAGAGTGTTCTCAAAACTATGTCAAGGATCCTCTGAGTCTGCCTAACTTTCTGGAGTGGATAACAGGAAATGTACAAAGATGATACAGCGATGGTAAATGTGATCCAGGAAAAAAAAAAAAAATTGATGCTTCAGTGCCCTGACAAAATGTATTCTGCAGACAGCTGTATGTGAAACTTCACAGTTTTCTTTCACAGATGTTGGTGTGAATATTTTCTTCAGGTCTGATCCATGTGGGTTGGCACCTCCTATCCCACCCTTTCTTCAAGGTTCACTTTGAGTTTCTGGTTCAGAGAAAAGTAAAAAATGCAAAATGAAAATCAATCAAAACCACTGAGTTTCATTTGGTTGCATATCAAAAGTCTGCAGCTTGCATGATGTTCTGCAACCATGCATCATCTCACTTTATTTCAAAACTGAAAGTAACTACATGCTAAGTAACAATGAAATTCAATAAATCCCTAAGTATAGAAACCCAAATTACATATCACACTGCAAACTGATCTGTGTTTCCAAATGTTTGCATTTCTGTATGTCTGCAGTGGCATTTTTAAGGCCCCAAACACACGTCCTTCAAAAAATAACCCTGTAAGAATAACACAGATTCAGGAAATAAGTAATAAACATTCAGCAAGGAAATTTTTGTAACCAAATATCTGCAAATAAAAATTATCATCTAATGAATACAGTGTCAGTTGTATACACAATAACAGGAGAAAGAGGAGGTGCTAGAATGCCACTCATCTTAGAACAGTGACAGTTATATTCTGTTCTCTCCAATAATATGGAAAAAAGCAGTTCAGGTTCCTAAGCAATTTTCTGCTGAGCTCTAAAGCCCAGTATGGTTTAGATAGACACTGGGATACAGGAGACATAGGAAAGTGACCATCTTCTTAACACAGGAAAGTGACCATTTATATGTCATCAATGAACACTTTCCTTGGTCTGATAAATATTAAGTTTTAATAAATATATTACAATCTACAGTTTGTCTCTATTACAATCCACAGAAATGTCTCTATAAAATACATATCCATAAATAATTATACAGTGTATATAATTGTACTAATAATCTGAAACACTTCAGAGCCATTAGGTCGGAATTTAGGTAGTTGTTATGACAATATAATACCAGATTTTCAGATAGGATTTTTTTTCCTAGAATTCTTTCCCTGTCATGATTATGGTGGGCTAATCTTTTCTGCAGTTTTAGCTAGCTTCAGTTCATAAGTATTTGGCTTGAAGAAGTTATAATTCTTATAGCACAGATAATTTTGTATCCAAGTTAGAATATTGTGTTCTGGATGAGCAGAGTGCTAAATGGATAAAACATAGCTTGGAGAACCTGTCTTGGAGGATAACGGCTAATAAGTCTTCTTCTACCTAGTGGTCACTGAAAACTGGAGGGGTCTGTCTTTATCAATGACGTGGAAAACGCAAGTGTGTACTTATCATTTCCAGATGACACCAAATTGGCAGGCAAGGGGTAAGGAGAAGGAGGGGAACCAGTTCATACTCTCTGTGGCAGGGCTGCCATGTAGGCGAACCCAGGGAGGCTGAAAGAATGGGCTGCCAGTAAGTAAGCTCATGAAATTCAGCACAGACGGATACTAAATCCTGCTGCTGGGTAGGAAGACATTCCCTTGCAGCATCACAGGCTGGGACCTGATTGGCTGGGCAGCAGCTCTGTTGAGAAGGATCTGGTGTGCTCTGGCATCAAAGGCCAGAAGGGTCCTGGGCTGTCACTAAGAACCCAGCCAGGAGGTTAAGAGGAGTGATTACCCACTTTCCTCATAGAACCTTAGGCTGCATCTAAAGTCCTCTGCCCAGTTTTGGGGCACCCCAGTCAATAACAATATTGATAAATTGTGTGAATGGAGCAGAAGGTTATCAGGAGAGGCTGAGATGCTTAGCCTGGAAAAAGAGAAAGCTTTGAGGGGTCCCTACAGAAAGCTGACAGCACCTATGGAAGGGCCATCAAAAAGACAGAACGGGGCTCCTTCACAGTGGTTGAAAAGGATGTGATAAATTTGCATAAATCGAAACAAAGAAATGGTCCAGCTGGATAGAAGGAAAAACATTGTCCTCAAGTGAATGAGCAAGCAGTTGACCATGTAGTGCAAAGAGGTTTTTCAGTATCCATCCTTGGGGGACCTTTGAGAGCCAATTGGATCAAGTATTGAGCAACCTTGTGTTATCTCAGAGCTGGACCTACTTTATGCTAGAGGTTGGAAAAAAAAATGTCCTGAATTCTTTTCCAAACTCAGCTCCCTTTCAACTGAATTATTCTATAATTCCATTACTGCTAAGGATTCTCTAATGAAATATTATTCATGCTGAACTTAACTGGATGTCTTCCTTTGATTTCACTGGGGCTAAATATTGGAATGGTTTTATTTTATTCCAACAGGAAGCATTTCTTTAAAAGCAAAACACACCTCTCCCCTTTCCCATTCCCATTCATTTCTATAGAAATACCTGATCTGACAAAAGTAACCCTGTGGAACAATATAACAAAAATGAAAAAAAAAATTGCACATAGAAAAGGCAAATTTTATTAGGATTAGTCACATAACAGGAGTTGCAAAGGTCTCTACAGTATCTTGTTTTTTTGTAACAATAAATTGGCTTCACTGTATGACTTTATATCTGACTGTTATACTTTCAAGTTTAAGAAGTAAAATTACTTCTGTGGGGTTAGGAACAAACTGATAATAAATGTTATGTGCCTCCAGGTTACAGTCAATTTTTTCTTGGCTTCATTTGTTATTTGATTTTTCCCCAATGAAAATAGATTCCTCACAATAGTGTGTCTAAATATATATGTCTTATAGCTTATTTGATAAAACCTGAAGACTTGTTATGATTTAGTGATCTGACTGCCTGCAAATCATAGGTGATGTTTACAGTAACAGGTGATAATATATAATACAAAATGAATTAGAAATGGATGTTATTCCTCTTTTGAATACAGATTTGCCAGATGTACACTCATTTCTTCACATACTTAGTACCTAAAATTTCTGTGATGATAAATTTTATGCAGTAACAGCCTCCTTTTGAAAGTCTTGCTGTAATGGGCAACATCTTCAAAATATTTTGCTCAGCAAGTAGGTAACCCAGGATTTAAGGCTGCTAGGATAGGAAGGGCTGAAGTATCAACCAGGCATCTTCTACAAGTGAGTACAAGACATTACATTAAACAGCCCATAATAAACTGGTGAAGAACAAATTAGGTTTGAATATCAACCACAGTACTACATACAGGGTGACAAGAATTAATTTTATTCCCATCACACAAAAGTTCATGACAGATACTGTATATAACAGACTCAAAGCTATCTATATGTAAATAGCATTAAAAAAGAAAAGGTGAAAAAGAACTTCCTCATCAGGCAGGATGAGCTTGTCACAATAGCTGTCACCAGATTCCGGAGTTCTGCGATTTTCCTGAGATCATGTTTTCATAGCCATGGCTTCTGGCACTCTGATTTTTGCTTGGTTGGTGGAATGAGCTGGTGTACAGTTGTACACTGCAGGCTTTACAAGGAGCTTTCAGATAACAACCCTTAGGACTGAAATGAAGGTGAGCTGAGAGCAGCTGCATTGACAAGGCAGCAGAGACATGATGGCTCAGGTCAGTGGACTCAAGAGACAAGTTCAGTATAGTAGACTATTGTGGTTAACAGGGAAAAACTACAAAATATATAGGATGTAGGCACATATGACATATTAAAATCCAAACCTGTTGTTTGTTATGAAAAGATTTAAAAAAAAAATCATCCTGACATTATGATGCTGGCTATATAAATACAGGAAGGAAGTACAAAACTTGCAAAGTCAATAGATTAAAGACATATTTGCAAAATTTCAATTGAAATTGAAATATATATTGAAATCTTTCTAATGCTTTAGTCCTGTTTGTCTTCATACTGTTACTTTTAGTCTAAATTCCAGGCACAGACATTCACTTCAGCATACAACTTATTTTCAGTTTTGCTTCTCTGTATTTAGGAATTCTCTAGATGGGTGTGTTTCTTTATAATCAATAGGTTTGAAGATATATGATCACTTTAGAGTATTTAGAAAAAAGAGAAAAAGAAAAATTTAGAAAAAGAGTATTTAGAAATATATTTTCTTTCAGAATAAAATATATTCAAGATTTTTTTTAAGAAGCTTTTAAAGTTCATATTTTTAACCAAAAAAAAAAAAAAAAAAAAAAAAGAAGGATCTGTATAACTACATTAAGTAAAACAGTAATATTCCAGTACTTCTGGTCACTTATGTAATTTTATTTCCTCAAAGTTGTATTTACTCAACTATTCATAAATAAAATCAGTGGTTATGCTTTCAAAATTTTGTTTCACTCTTACAAATAGACTAGATCATGAATTTCAAACATTAGCAGATGTTGGCATGAAAGCTTGTCCCATATGAAACAGATTAAATTACTTGAAAAACAGCTATCTCTAATCATTCTTAAAACTAGGATGCTGAGCCTATCACAGGATGCTCAATATTTCAAAGTATACCAGTGTATTGGGGTTCCTCAAGTATCTGAAATTCAGGAGCTGGATATGATTTCATTATGCTATTATGTTTAATAACAAATATTAACCAGGAAAATATATTGCACATAGCAAGGTAGTACATTTGAGTCCAGTAGCTCACTAAAAGAAATCTCAACACTAGCTGTGGCTTAGTTCTGGGCATTAACTTATAAAAGAAATCCTTTGTATCACCAAAAGTTTTAAGTATATCAGATACAAAGGATCACTTTTATTTTTTCCTTATTTGTGGCCTGACATACTAAACCTTTATTTTAAAAAATTGAGCCAATTATAGAGATTTCTTAGTAATCTTTGGGGTTTTTTTATTATAAGTAGTTTGTCCATGAGTTAAAATCATATTATTGTGCAATGTATTTATTCATAACTTGATTTTTTTTTTAAACTCAGGTTCAGTTAACCTTTGTAACTTGTTCAATGAGAAAAACCAGTGATCTGTATCACCACACACAATTAATGGTTGAGCAGCCTATAATAAATGAAAATGCCATCATAGCCTAGCAATTAGTGCATGGATCATCTTCAGAAACTTACACACTTTTCTGTCTGCAGCATTTAACTTTGCTCTGTGACTAAAATTGCATTCAAAGTGAATGGCAATATTCAATTACTGTGGTAGCATATTATGGGAAATTGTCACAATTGTGATTAATAGCCCTTATGGAAAACAATTAATTTGGTGTCCTGTTGCTAGGTCAAGTAGAAAAGCTAATTTCCTGGAGGAAAGAAATATGTTTATCAGCATATCTTCTTTGATGTTTTAATCTGAAACACCAAGTACTTCTTTCACTGTAAAAAGTTTTTTGCATATATTAAAAACAATTTATTAAATAAGAAAGAGGTAGTAACAAAAGTTTCACTGAAATATGTGAGGAGTACAGGAAAGACAAGTGCAAGAAAAAGGGTAGTTCTCTCAAATTTTATCATAGGAAAATTTTCATACATGCATAGAAATTGATAGTGTTAGTCAAAACTGGTTGAACGACACAATTTTAGTGAAATAGACCAGTTGAACACACAGAGTGATATTCCGCCTTCCACTAAAATAAATGCCAAAATAAAGCTCTTTCCTGTGTCAGCAAGCACTAAAAGGAACAGTAATTTTTTTTCTATTTAAGTCCAAAAACAAGGAAGAAAGAAGAAGGTTCATTCTCTACCACCATTCTACATTTTAGTATATTTGTTTAGTATATTTTTTACTATATTTCTTTAGTACATGTCTTTATATATATTTAGTATTTAGTAAGGTTTTTTTAGCATATTTCTTTACTCTGTTTTCCATTCCTTCCTGAAGAGACAGTTGGAGTTTTTTTTGCTGTATTTTTACCCCTTGATGTTATATCAAGTCACTGGGTTTTCTCTAAAACACTGGGTGTGTAGTATCTCTAAGTTACAAAATTCAGAGTGTTTTTTGAGACTTCCATTAGTGTAATACATTACCCATTTTGTTTTCTTTAATGTTTATAAATAATTTATTCCAAAAATACAAATATGCAGGATGACATATTTACATGATGAATATGTTCATGAATATTTATACCACATATTTCCAGATGTCTAAGTTATATGCCTGAGTTAGGAGAAAAGTTTCCAAACAAGCCCATTTTAATCAGTTGAACAAAGCAGGAACTTAACATAAACATTCTTAATAATGTCTTTCTCCCTATCTCTCCTTCTCCCTCACTGTTGTATACCTAAGTACTCTCAGTAAATTAGCTTACTACACAGATTATATTGTTGAAGTTGTCAGTCTTAACCATTCACATCCTTTTTACCTTTTTCCTTAACTGCATTCTAATGAATATTACTTTTATCATAAGCCACCTTCCAGTACCTAAATTTGGCCTCATGAAGGGCACGCAGTGGTAGGACACAGAGTAATGGGTTTGAACTGAAAGAGGGTAGGTTTAGATTAGCTACAAGGAGGAAATTGCTTACTGTGAAGGTGGTGAGACTGTCAAACAGGTTGCCCAGAGAAGTTGTGGATGCCTCATCCCTGGAGCCATTCAAGGCCAGGTTGGATGGGGCTCTGAGCAACCTGGTCTAGTGGAAGGTGTCCCTGCCCATGGCAGTGGGGTAGAAACTAGAGAATCTTCAAAGTCATTTCCAACCCAAACAATTCTATGATTCGATGAATTTCACAGTCGAACCGTTATCAGTGGACAATGTGGAATCCTCATCATCTGAAGGGTAAAACAAAAATATCTTTTGAAATACATGACTGAGAGTAGCTTCAAGCTAGTGGAAGGAAAGAGAAAATAATTATTGCATGGTTAAAGGTAAAAAGAATATTACGCCTACTTCAAATCATAAGAAACTGAATGTTAGGGAAAATGAGTCTCAATACCTGGATGAAGTGCCACAGCTTTGATATAACAATTGTGTTGTGATATGGGTTGTTTAAGTTTGGGATGTTTAGACTTAAAAGATCTCCTTTTTCCTCAGGATCTTTGCAACTACAGAATCTATATTTAGATTATTTTCTTTTATATCCACATGTTGTTATAACTTATCTTTGCATTTCTTAATTTACTGTGATATCTCTTGTTCTAAAATTGTGGCACCAAACTTGGTCTTACTGCATGGTTGTGAATTTCAGGTACTTAGAGGTCAGACAAAAACTAATCGAAACAGAACTGGAAAAATAAAGTGATTTTTTTTTTCCATGAAATTTGGCATACATAAAACAAAAATTTAAATGGCTCATATTTATTAGTGTGTAGAAATGATATCTCTAAGTAAAGAGATGCAGCACTTCAACAACCACAATTTCACAACTGAATTTGACATATTCAAGTTAAACAAATGCAATAAAGTAGTCACTTCTAATATTACTGATTTTATTTTCACAAACACACACTGAGGAATTTTTGCTTATTCTTACAAAGCATATAGAATCCAACTGGGCAGGGTCTGGATCTCTATGGTGTCAGAATGCTGCTCTAGAATGAAATTCAAAATTATTTCAATATTTTAAATAGATTTTTCTGTCACTATTTTTACTGTTAGAATAGTCATATTATTATATTACCAATGGAGAAAATAGAAAATATTACTTTGCAACTTTGTCTGCCCATCTTAAAGTTCATTTATCTCCTTTAAATATCCCCTATTTAATATCCCATATTTAATAGAATAAATATTTAAAATTAAAATGAATAAAATAATAATTATTAATATCTGGTCAAAATGATAAAATGCAATTTTATTAGTTAAGTATAATAAAAGTTAACTTTTCTTATTGCTGATAAGAACTCTTGTTGATTCATAGAGTACTATAGAAAAAACTACCTCTTTTCAAAAGTGTCTAGCTATGATTCAAGCACAGATTTCACCAGGATTCTGCTTTGCTCTTTGTGAATTTAGTTAAATCAATTTTCTGTTTTCTGTGTGTTACGATCCAGTTTTAAGGTTCTTAGAAATGCCTCTGCCCAAATTAAGGTGCAAAAGAGACCATATGCCAGTGACAATAGTAAGGGTTTTATTTGGTGGCAAATATGAGAGAGAGAGAGAGAGAGAGAAAGAAAGAAAGAAGCAGAAAATAGGTGGGGGGGACAGAAAGAGTGACAGGGACAGAATAAGGAAAATATCACCACTCCGTGGATCCCAGCTGGTCTTCCCGGTGGTGAAGGTCCCCCAGAAGGCACAGAGTCCCATGGGTGTACATGCTCAGGCTGGGTGGGCATGTCCAGCCATGTCCCCCTGGGGTGGGGGTCAGTGTCTCACAGCAGACTCTGGGTCTGTTGCCCCATGTGCAGTCCTGTGGGGCCAAGCCTTTCACATGAAAGTCCCCTGGATGTGCCCTGTGGGGTTGGGGGTTCCACAGCTGGGCCAGTTTGTGTAATCGGAGGATGGGTGTTTATTGCCTCTCACCAGAGCCTGCACCATGCACCCAAAACCTCCTCCCTCACCTCGGCTGGGCGGAGTCTGTGTAAACCTGGCTTCTGTGAGCTGTGCTCTTCCCCCGCCCCAAGCTCAACCTGGAATAGTTGCAGCTGGTGGCTTTGGCCTTTTTTGGATGCCCACCTTTCCCTCAGCCTGAGATGACTGAACAATGCATTTCCCTTTATCTAATCAACAGTTTGACTTCCAGTTCAAAGTCCCACTCTTCAGGGAGGCTTCTTCGGCTGTAGCTTGTTTATAATGAACAAAGCTTTGTATCAATGTTTGATTCAGTCTCTGACACTGTGTAACATCATTGCTTCTTGCAAGTTTTACAGAAAGTGGACAATTTCCTTAGCACAATTTTTCCTTGACTCCAGAAATGGCTTTTTCAGTCTTTTAGTACAAAAAATGTTTGACACCAGAAAGGTTTTACTGCATTTTTGGTGGTTTTTTTAAATTATAAATGCTACAAACAAAGGTATTGCTGTGAATCTGCATTTCTCTCAAAACCAAGAATTTAAAACAGAAAAGTATTTAAAATTTGAATATAATGGTCATATAATCTTCTTTCTTCTAATATGTATTTATTCCAAAAGGAATTTCAAGAATTTTCTATGTGCAATGTAGAAGAATTCTAAGCAATGATGTTATTCCTTTAAAATAGAGGTACTACAGTAAAAATTTTTATCCTAAGTGTCCCTGTGTTGTCAGAATAGAAGTGATGAATAATGCATTATTCTTCATGTGGCAATGTTAGTAGGCCCCAGAAAATATGTAACCATTTTATTACTATTCATTTATGCATACAGTTAATCATAAACTACAAAGGATTGTTAGTTTCAAACCCTTAAGAAAAATTTATGAGGTCAATTTTTAAAGAATTATTCCTCTGGGCTGTAATTAGTATTTTGTAGCATATGCAACCTGATGTTATCGTAGGAGGCAATTTGAACATCTGTGTGTATTATTTGAAAGGTTTAATCCCAAAGAACCTTCTTGCTTTGTGATGTTAGGATGCACATTAGACAAAAAATGGATAAAGCAGAAGGACTCATTGCTATTGCATTGGAGTACTGAGAAATACACAACAGCTTTGTTTTTTGCTTTGCTTCTTAACATACTAGAGCATGCAGGACCATAGAAAAAGGCTTTATATTGATGCCTCATTTATTTCAGAAGTCAATTCATCTATTTCATTAGTTCTTCACAGCTATGGAAAGTTATAATACAGATTTTTTTAAATAGGTAAATATACCTATGCAAAAATACACATACACCCTAACATTCAGGATTAAATATATTGTACACTGAAGTTGTAGACCACTGGAAATTGATCTGTTTTCATCTAAGTAAATTCTTAGGAATTCAAGAAGATTAAAAATAGGGCTGATTCATTTCAGAAATTATTTTTTTGAATAGTCCGTCCCATGAGCAACAGTTCTCCACAAACTGCTGCAATGTCGGTCACTTTTCCACGGGATGCAGTCCTTCAAGGACAGGCTGTTCTAGTATGAGCTCCCCACAGGGTCACCTGTCCTACCAGCAAACCTGCTCCAGCACGGGCTCCTCTCTCCATGGGTCTGCAGGTCCCTGCCAGGAGCCTGCTCCAGGACAAGTCTCCCATGGAGTCACAGCCTTGTCTCAGGCATCCACCTGCAGCAGCACAGCTCTTCTCCATGGGCTGCAGGTAAATTTTTGCATCCCTGTGGTCTTCCATGGGCTGCAGGGGCACAGCTGCTTCACCATGGTCTTCAACATAGACTGCAGGGAAATCTCAGCTCCAGTGCCTGGAGCAGCTCCTGCCTCTCCTTCTCCACTGACCTGGGTGTCTGCAGAGTTGTTCCTTTCACATATTCTCATCCCACTCTTCTCTGGCAGCAATTACATCTGCACAATAACTTCTTTCCTCCTTTTTAAATATGTTATCACATAGTCATTACCACCATTCCTGATTGGCCCAGCCTTAGCTAGCAGCATGCCCATCCTGGAGCTGGCTGGCATTGGCTCTGCTGGACATGGGGAAAGTTTCTTTCAGCTTCTCCTCCATGGCTATAGCCCCCACTATCAAAACAGGCGATGAAAACTCAATACAACCTCAATAAAGAGGATAGATAGTAAAGAAAGTAAAGGGACCGTCAGGTGTCTCATAAACTTGATAAAACAAAAAATTGTCACAGTTTTCAAAAAAGGTACTTATGGTATTTACCTAAAAATCAGTGCAATTTGAAAACATCTTACAGAAACTTTAATATACATTTAATATTAATATCCTGTAAGATCTAACAATTCCAATTTGGTAATACAACAGACTAAATTATTCACTTAGTGGATTCTTCTAAAGAAAAGACTTTCTATTTTCAACTTTCCCATAGAATTATTTTAAAAAATCATAGTTCAGCATTATGAGAAAAACACCGAATTTTTCTTTTCTGGGAGCAGACAATTCTTTCTGCAGAATAAAAAGAATTTGTGTTTCTGGGCACCACTGAAAAGAGCCTGGATCCATGAAACAGCAAAAAAGTTTGGGAAAATTACAGAATTCACAAACCTTTGTTTTTCTAGAAGCCATCCCTCAATATCCTCACTCTTCACATGTGCTTACAAATATTGTCACCAGGTGATAAAATTCTTGGTTCCTGCTGGAACCTTTCAAAATCAACTATTGAATGTGACTAACATATGTTGAAAACCTCTGTTTATTCCAGTACCTCTTTTCCCTTCCTCCTCAGCTTTTTTTTCTTCCTTGCTACAAATTAAGAAAACACATTGCTGTCAAAATTCCCACATATCCAAGTCAAGCATTATTGATTGTGTTATGATGAATGTGTGTATATTAACACAAGCCGCTGCATACATGTGTAGAAAGAGTCATTTGTGTGTGTGTCAATTAAAAATATCTTAAAAGATTGATCACATATTTGACACTTCAAAGACCAGCTGCACATGTAAGCATTTTATTAGAATGTGCTGATTACAAAGTGAATGATGAAACAAGCAGAAAGGTGCTGCTTACACACTAACTTGTTTTTCCTAGGCTAGGCTGCAGAGAACAGTTTTATGGTCTAAGTCATTCTAAAAAGCCAATGCTTATATCCTTCGATAAAAGCTGCTCATGCCTGCATAAAAGAGCTGTGCATTTCAGTTACGTAAGAGAAGGAAGTGCTGGTTTCGTTTTGTCTGTTTGTTCTCTTTTTCACTGAGGAAAGAAATCAGTTTGGGGTGAACTGATTATCTATAAAAACATAAAAATGAAGGGCAAAAGCCCAGGTTTATAAATAAAGATTTGGGACACAGATTTTCCAGAGTATTCATTGCTAGCTGCAATTACTTTTTACAGAGAGATTTTGCATAGCCAATCCCAAAACCTACTCACATGTTGAGAAGAAATTACAAAGTTATATGATGAAATTGCAGATCTTTTTTATTTAGTTGTAGGATATGTAGGACAAACATATCCTCCCTGTGAAGCTAGAAATGAGTTCTATTTATTTCATTTGCTCTTAATAAAATATATTATTTCATTTGATTCACTCCTAGTTTTTTACCCAGTGGAATCCCAGTGGAGCACCACTGTTAGATGACATGATTGCCCATAATATGTCTGTTGTACCTGTTATATCTTATCATGTCAAAGACTTCTAGCAGAGTCTTTAATTTGTGAATCATTGACAAAATCGTCCATAACAGCACCTTGAAGAGTTCAGCTGTTACAGAAGAAGTAGTCTTTATCCTTAGACGACAAGACAGAATAATAAAGGTCAAAATCTTTTTACAGAGGAATAAAAGTTGTTCTTCTTTTTGCCATTAGATGAAAGACTCCAGATTAAAAATTAAAATTGAAACAGAAACGAGACTTCATAAAAAGGAATTACCAGGACAATTTAGAAAAGAAAACAAGACAGAGGTAATAATTATTTTAGAAAGCTGTTTGAAAAGCTATTACAATGTATTACCTTTAGCAATGTCCAATAACTGTAGAATTAATTTACCCACTTTGTAAATATAAGCCTAGGAGAGTGAAAGGTTAGAATGAGAGGAAAGCCAGAACGTCCCAATCCACCAAAACACCCTAACCAGTAATCTGAATAGCTCATTGTTAACTCTTGCCTGACACTGAGAATAAATACGGTGAATGACCACAAGATGTGCTATTAAGTTACTATTTTACCTATTAAATTAGATTGATTTAAAAATTTCTTGTTTGGTTTTGTTCTATTTTCTTTTTATTTTGTAATAGTTTGTGGGGTTTGTTGCTTTTTTAAAATTTTAAAATCATAGAAAAGTAACTTTCTATCTGTTTTGGCTGCTTTATTGAGCTCAATCTTTCATTTCCAGGTATCTGAAGAAAATATTTTTTAAAAAAAGCTTTTAAAATTTCTAATGTACCAAAGCAATTTTTCTGAAATACATCACATATTCATTGACAATGATGAAATATCGAAAGCCATGGAAGTATGACAGGGTTCAAGTGAGCTTAAATTGAATGTTCTGTAAAGGTTTGCTGCAAGCCTCTAAAGAAAACCTTTAATAAATCAGCAAGATAAGAACTGAAAGTACTTTCTAGAAAGGTAGAACAGAAAGTAAATAATAAGCTTAAAACAATGAAAGTAAATTACCAATTTTCAGGTAAAGAAACTGTCCAATATGTTTTATGCAAAAGTCTAGAAAAGCCATCTATAATTACTATTAAAGGTTGTGGGCACATTTGTATTTTGTGCTTAAATACTTTCCTTCAAATATGTGGGCTAATCCAAAGTAGTAGAAATTAGTAACTCGACTGAATATAATTAAGTCCCTTCAATTTTATAGTGGCCATGGAAGACTCCACAACCTCTCTGGAAATATGTCCCAGTGCTCAGTAGCTCTCGTGATAAAAGTCTCTCCTGATGTTCAGATGGCACCTCCTGTGTTTCAGTTTGAACCCATTGCTTCTTGCCTTGTCACTGGGCAGCACCGAAAAGAGCCCAGGTCCATCTTCTTCCTCTCATCAGGGACTTGAATCCATTGATGAGATCTACTCTGAGCCTTGTCTTCTCCAAGCTAAATGGTCCCAGCTCTCACAGCCTCTATTCACTTAACAGATGCCTCAGGCCCTTCATCATCTTAGTGGCCTTTTGGTGGACTCCACTATGGCCATGTATTTCTTGTTTTGGGGAGCTCAGAACTGAGCACAGAACTCCAGGTGCTTACTAGTGCTGAGTAGAGGGGAAGGATCATCTCGCTTGACCTGCTGGCAACACTCTTCTTAATGCAGCCCTGGATACCATTTGACACCTTTGCAGCAAGGACACACTGCTGGCCTGTGTTTAACTTTGTGTTCACTAGAATCCCCCTATCCTTTCCTAAAAAGCTGCTTTCCAGCCTATCCATCCCTGGCATATTTGGCGCATAGTGCTTTTCCTCCACAAGAGCCGGACTTAACTTCCCATGCACAACAACTTCATGAGGTTCCTGTCAGCCCATTTCTCCAACCTGCCTCTGGATGGTAGCACAACCCTCTAGTGTATCAGCCACTTATCCCAGTTTTTTGTCTTTAGGAAACTTGATCAGGTTACGCTCTGCCTCATTATCCAGACCATTAATGAAGGCATTGAATGGGATTGGACCCACTGTTTAACTCTGAGATATGATGATAGTTACTGGCCTCCAACTAGACTTCATATCACTGATCCCCACCCCGTGGATGTGGCCATTCAGACACTTTTCAATACACCTCACTTGTTTGCTCACCCAGCCCATCCTTTTTCAGTTTCTTTATGAAAATATTATGAAATGCAGTGCTGGAAGCTTTACTGAAATCAAGGTAAACAATATCCTTTGCTCTCCCTCATCTACCAAGCCAATTTTTTCATTGTTTGTTTTGCTCAGTTTTTTTCCTCCCCCCTCTCAGGTTCAGTTTAAAGGCATAGCTTTAAAGGCACAAAATTAATTTTTGGGCATGGGGCAGAGATAGGGGATATGCATCACAAAGTCACCCCAAAACATTGGTCAAGCACAACTTGCTCTTTTTGGATCCATGCTACTATCATCTTTTTCTCCTTCACATGCATGGAATTTTCCAGGATTAGCTACTACGTCACCTTCACAGGGACTAAGGTGAGGCTGATTGATCTGTATTTCCCATGAGTCATTCTTCTTGACCTTCTTGAAGATAGGAGTGGCTTTTGCATTCCTCCAGGTTGTGGTTAACTTTGACTGGTCACCAGGTTTCTACTAAGCCAGTCTAACACTCCCCCTTCTCAGCTGGACAGGGAAGAGAAAGTATAATGAAAGGCTCCTGGTTCAAGATAAAGACAGGGGAGAGATCACTCACCAATCGCTGTAATGGGCGAAACAAGTTCAACTTGGGGGATATTAATTTAATTTATTGCCGTTTGAAAGACAGACTAGGATAATGAGAAAGAAAGACAAATCCTAAAATAGCTTGACCTCCTGGGTTCACTTACACTCCTGGCTTCTCTACCTCTTATCCCTAAGTGGGACAGGGGGATGAGGAATGGGGACTGTGGTCAGTTCATCTTTGTCTCTGCTGCTCCTTCCTCTTCACACTCTACACTTGCTGTCTTGGCCCTTTTGGACTCAGAGGAAGCTTCTGACACCTTCACACAGAAGCCACCTCTGTAGCTCTCCAACCCTCCACTAGAAACACCTTGGACACAAACCTAATATACGCAATTCTCAGGCACATCTCACACTTGAATGATCATTCAAAGATGACCAAGAGCAGCCTCAGAATACATCAGCCAACTCCCTGTCAAGCAAAGTTAATCCTACTACTACCTACTGCATTTTGCTGAAGGCTGACTGGATTGATGCCTTCTAACATAAGCCTCAAGTGCTTGTGTTCTGTACTGTTTTTCTCCTTCTGACTTAGTTGATAATATGAAGCATTCACTTTTCTAAGAGATTGATCTACATTTTAGTCCCTTGGTTGCATATATATTGCTGTATTCAGCAACAGAAAGTTGTCTAGGGAAATATGTAGAAATAAAAGGTAAATGGAACTTGGGAGAAGGGGAAAGGGAGACTGAAAACAAATTAGTACAAAAGTGATAGATATTGACTTGATAATGTAAGTCCCTTGCTGAAACCAGTCTAAAATCTCTGTGACTGTGAGGTATTCTTAACTTTAGACAACATGGTAACCATTATACTGTGTACTTTTTGAAGTAGAAATTACTTGACCTTTGAGATATGTTCCTGGGAAATTTTGAATTAGATTGTCAATCAGGTTGATCAGGAGAATGAAAAACCACTCCAAACATGGTAATTCAATACAGTTAATGTAGCTGTGAGCATCTCTGAATCACTTGGCAAATTAATTCAGTCTGCTCAGAATGATCTTTGGGCATCCCAATCCATAAAAATTTAAAAAAAAAACCCTAAAACCAAAATCCCCAAACCAACCAACGAACCAACCAAAAAAAAAGCTATGAGAAAACCAACAAAGCTCATTTCTATAGTCTGACAAACATTTTAGCCTGGCTCCTAAACAAGTAAATGTTGTTAATGCTGATATATTGAGGAGAAGAAGACAGCCAAACTTCAAATCAGCTAGAATTCTACTCTACATGAAAAATATCTGTAACATTTAGATAGCTGAAACTAATAGGTACTTTAAATTGATTGTTTTCCATATTTCTATCAAAAAGTTTTATACAAATCTTTATTTTGTATCAGTCTGAAAAATACCTGATTCTGGAGGTGTAACTCTGTTCTTATGATCTCTTTCCACAGACTTCATAAATGTGTGTGACTGGAGTGGTATAGGCAAGATTTCAGTCAACAGGATCTAACTTGAAAGTTAGATGAGAACTAATAGTAATACAGTGCATATGGCCCAAAATATGGCTAAAGTCTTACAGCCAATGACATTGATATACAAACTTGCTAAACCATTAAAGATTAAAAAAAAAAAAAAACAACCTTTGTATTTTTCTTTTAATTAAAAATTAGCACTTTCCTAACGTATCAGCAGCAAATCTTCAGCAATTAAAAAAATTAGAAATGCTTTACATCTTTTCTATGACAAAGAAACTCTTGCAAATTAAAAACCCAATTCTACAGTATTACTTACAATACTAAATCTGTTAGCAACATCAATCCTTTATTAGCACATTGATAAACATTGATTTTGAACCAGATGTTTGAGAAAGATTACTTTATGTATCAGATTCTTTGTCCAAAAGGATTATTTGAACATTTCTAAGGTTTAAAGGTCATGTGCAAATTGTGTTCATGAATTTGCTCTTTTTCTTGAAAATTAAAGGATTTTACTATTTAACTTTAAAGAGCAATATTTTATATTTAATTATTTGGTATCTTTATGGAGATATATATTCTCATTATTTTCACTCAGAGGAAAGTAAATTAATTAATGGTACTTATCTTCCTTGGACAAATCTGAATATCTAACAGTCAAGGAAACCAACAACTGAAAAGTAATGTCACTACATGCATAGTGAACATTCTTAATTGTCAGTATGTACTACCCTTCTTTACGGGGTTGGTTTGTTTTTTGTTGTGGGGTTTCATTTTTGTTTTGCTTCTTGTTTTTTGTTTGTTGTCATTTTTTAAATATCATGCATCACTCTCTATCCTTCTATAGCAGAGCCATTATTTTCATAAAAAATTTACAGCTACAATATCACATTGGGTCACACAATATGAAGAGCTCATATCACAAGATATTGTGTTTCTCCACCTGGTACCAAGCTCAATAAAGTATATTTTGTGACAGTGCAGCTCTAGAAAACTGCTCATGTTTTCTTTGAACATAAGGAGCAATTAAGGTTTTACTATATTAATATTTCATTTCACTTTATTTTCATTGTTCAGTACTTAAAATCTGTGACACATTTTATGTGAAAATTAGCTTGGATCCTCCCTCCATACAATGGTTGACGTTACAGGGTTTTATAAGAAGCAAAATATATTTAAAGACCCTGTTCATATCCAATGTGGGGTTATTTTACTCCATTAATTGATTTCTTATCAATTATCTATTACATTAACTTATGATAATAAATTTTTTTTGTCCCTCTTACACCTTTTTTTACAGCTGATAAGTCAGTTTTTGTGGGTGTTTAGGGGTCTGACTTTCAAAATACTATAAAATAGGATTACATTAAAAACTTTTTCCTAGCAACTCCTTAATTATTGATTCACTCAGAACTCTGCTTGAAGCATCCTATTTAAAAGTGATTCCATATCAATCACTGTCTTAAATTTAAGTCTGTCAACCTGCTATTAATCTGGTTTATATGTTTTTTTCAAATCATTAAACAGAACAGATTTCAATGAATCTGTCGAGGATTATCTCAAGTGCGTCTTTTAGTATATCTATAATTACCATTACCAACCTAGTCTGCATATGGAATTTAAGCTTTGATCATTTATTTTGTTCCAGTCTCTTGTTATCCAAATAATTTTAATGATTTATACTTTTTTTTTCAAACTTTTGTCTTTTCTCTCATGAACTTGGAAATAAAGAAAAATGCGTCCTCTTCTACCATACGGGATCAGGATGTATATTTGACACCAACCAAATAGCAGCAGTATGAAATTATTCTGACTGTTAATAGAACTAACTACATACTTAAGGGCATTTTGTTTATTCTTAATAAAAACTTGCATGTTACTTTTCCTGAAACCACATTTATGCATTAATATGATTAAATGGATGGATAGGTGAATCCAAAACACGACTTTTTACCCACCAAAAATTATTTTAAAAATATGCAGGGGTGGTTAAGTAACTCTGTGGAAGCATCTTAACTTGTACCTCTACTACTGAGAAGGGGAGGAAAAACTTGTCATTTTACTTATCCAAATTTTTAATAAACAGCTTGAGGACCTTCCACAGATAGCCAACTGTAACAGCTTGTAGACCTTCTGCAAGAAATAAAATAAAACCAGGGTGCTGTAAAGGAAGACATGTTGTAGGGGTTTTCTTTTAGCTATTTTCCTCTATTTCTGCTTTATTTATAAGGTTTATATAAGTAAATTACTTGTCTGGAGTGCTACTCTTGGAGCACACTGATTCTCTGTGGGGAAGAAGCCTACCAAAGCATTTTGCTTCTGTAAAAAACATTTGAGATTTAACTCAGGGGATGAGATCCACAATGTTAAAAATCTTTGCTTTCTAAAGGAAGAATCAATCTAATTTGAGGATAGTGACAAACGAGCTCAAAGAAATTAAGTGCTGTGGAAATTACCTGGTCTAACACTGACTTGGAATAAATAGGCATACCCAGAGTAGCTATGGTTTTGTAAGCAGTGGTAAGCTTCCTTCTTTGAGCCATAAAAATCACAGGGGAAATAAATATAATAGGAAAAAAAAAAAAACAACAAAACCAAAACCAAAATAAACCCCACCAAAAAAAAAACCCCAAAAAAACAACAAAACCCAAAACAGCTCAAAATTATACTTCTTGGTGAACTGTTCCATGGCACATCACAGATGCTGTACTGGGTTGACCCTGGCTGGATGCCAGGCACCCACCAAAGCCTCTCTCTCAGTCCCCTCCACAGCTGGACAGGGGAGAGAAAATACAACAAATGCTTCATGGGTTGAGATAAGGACCAGAAGACACCACTCACCAAACACCATCATGGGCAAAACAGGCTCAAATTATGAGATATTAATTGAATTTATTACTAACAAAATCAGAGCAGGATAATGAGAAGTAAAATAAGACCTTAAAAACACCTTCCCATCACCCCTCCTTCCTCCACAGCTCCACCTCCTTGCTCCCCAGTGGCATAGGAAGACAGGGAGTGGGGCTTATGGTCAATTAACCACAGGTTGTTTCTGTCGCTGCTCCAAGAGAGCAGTCCTTCCCCTGCGCTAACATGGGGGTCCTCCCATGGGAGATTTTTCTCCATGAACTTCTCCAATGTGAGTACATCCCATGAGCAACAGTTCTCCACAAACTGCTGTAGTGTGGAACACTTTTCCATGGGTGCAGTCCTTCAAAACCAGGCTGTTCCAGTGTGGGTTCCCCACAGGGTCACCTGTCCTACCAGCAAACCTGCTCCAGCATGGGCTCCTCTCTCCATGGGTCTGCAGGTCCCTGCCAGGAGCCTGCTCTAGCACGGGCTTCCCATGGAGTCACAGCCTCCTCTCAGATATCCATCTGCTCTGGCATGGGTCTAATCTGTGGGCTGGACCTCTGCACCCCGTGGTCCTCCATGGGCTGCAGGGTCACAGTTGCTTCACCATGGTCTGCACCATGGCCCGCAGGGGAATCTCAGCTTTAGCACCTGGAGCACTTCCTCCTCCTCCACTGACATTGGTTTCTGCAGAGTTGTTCCTTTCACATATACTCAGCTGGTTCTTCTCTGGCCACAATTACATTTGCACAATAACTTTCTTTTTTTCCTTCTTAAATAGGTTATCACATAACATTACCACCATTTCTAGTTGGCTCAGCCTTGGCCAGCAGCACAGCTGTCTTGGAGCTGGCTGACACTGGCTCTGCCAGACATGGGGAAGCTTTTCAAAGCAGCCACCCCCGTAGCCCCGCAGCTGAAAAAAACTGCCCATGTAGACCCAATACAAAGGCTGTTGCATCCACGAGATCACAGAATCACCAAATAAGCTGAGCTGGAAGAAGCCCAGAGGAATAATTAAGTCCAGCTCCTGGCCCTGCACAGGACCATCCCCAAGTGTTACACCATGTGCCTGAGAGAATTGTACAAACACTTCTTAAACTCTGCCAGGCTGGTGCTGTGACCTGGGAGCCTGTTCCTGTACCCAACCACTCTCTTGGAAATATTTTCCTGGAAACTCTTACTTGTTGCCTCCTTACTTCCTCAGCTACTACAAGCTCATTACTATTAGGGAGACAATGCTTAATTCTTTTGGGGTGGATAAAGGGGTGGAAATATGTCACTTTTCACAGGAAAATCAACATTTGAAAATCTAAATACTACATTTCAATTACTTAAACAAGTAATTTAATTTTATTAATTTCTTTCAAAATTTATAAATATCCCCTCAGCTGCCAAAATGCCCCAGGAAATCATTGTTTGTAAGAAAAATACCCTTCTAAGTTTTAAGTAGGAGACATGAATGAGGCGTGAAAGATATTTTTTGGAACCTTTCTGACTGAAAAATACACCAGCCTTAAAAAGGGTTACTGGAATTTCACACTAAGATATTCAACCTTTTCTCAACTAGCCTCACATTTTTTTCCTGAAAAGGCATCACATTAAAGTCAACGCTCAAGGATTAGTTTGCCACCGTTTACTTACATCCCCTTTTGAATGGTAGCAATTATCATCTTCCCTCCTTCTCTTTTCATACTACAATGATTGACTCCACAAGGAGGAAACGTCATCTACTTTACTCACTGGGATCTAAAAGACTGAAAATTTAAACCTAAATGTAAAGAAAATATTGCTCTTGCCATGGTTACTCACTCTTCTGGATTTTGCTGAAAAATATTTAATGTAGGAAAGAGCTACAGAAATCATAGATAAAATTAAATAAATCAGCCCCTCTTCCTTTAGATAAACTCAAGTTCTACGATGTTCAAAATTTTAAACATTTTTAAAGTAATGTCAGTGAATATTCACTTGTTTGAAATACAACTTATATAAGTGAAATCAATAGTAAAAATAATAATGCTATCTGAAAATGCACTTTAAAATACAAACTGCCATGGAATTCCAGTGTAAACATAAAACAGTGTACATCCTGGTTAGCTGAAGATCTTTAGCCTAATACTTGTGTTTCCCACTGTTATTTAAACAGTAGCCCTTTCAGTTTGTATTCAGGGCACTTGATTATTAGAACTCTCTTGAAATCCTAAGAGTTAGTCTTGCAAGGTTGCTATTTAGGATTCTATTTAAACATAGAGGATGGTAATTTAATCTGCTTAGAATGGGGAAATATTTGTAAGAATATACAATGTTTTGTTTTTTTTTTTTTAAATAGCTGAAGTTTCCCTGTTTTGTAGCTTGGTTGATAAAAAATCAGTCAGATTCCCACAGCATGTTAGCAGTCACACATGCCACTGTTGTTTTTTCTTCAGTGCACTGTCCTTTCAATCCTACAGAGCATTAGTACAGCACAGAGTCACATTTGTTCCAGGTTTCCTCAAAGACTCTCAAGGCAATGGTGCACAATCCTTGTTATAACAGATGGTCTTTAGCTGTAGTTTCGCATTTTGTGGTGCTGGTACCACAGTGGAGGATTTGCCCTGAGCATGTCCTTACAAGATTTCAATGGCCTACCTGTCAGCCATTTGCCATGCATTTAATGGGCATAAAGAAAGGGCTTAAGGCATTCATGTTGTTCATCATATGTGCCAGATGTCCAGAGCAACAGACCTGAGCCTGCAGGAACTTTGCTGTAATATTGAGCACTTGATATTGATGTAAGACAACAGTATCCTAGATTAACAAATTATTCAAAGACTAAACTTATTAAATATATCAAACCCCACTTTTTATCAACAAGTTTAATTTAACATTTTTAAAATGCAAATACATATAAATACACCCATACTGAGATATTTTATTTTGAAAATGAAAATACTATTTACATAAATATTAGATATTCACACGCATGTTATTTCAAATATCCATTTCTAGCAATAGTAAAAGGTACTTAATATTATACTTTTGATGCAGGGAATACAAGAGAACATTGAAAAATATATTGAACCTAATTTTTATACTAATCTACATTGCCACACTTAAAGGCATGTGTTAGCAATGTTCTGTTTTTCCTCTGAATGACTCAGATTAAAAAATTTATATATTTAAATTATGGTTCAAAAATGAAATTAGAATTCTGATTTTCTTATTCTTCTACTTCAGTTGTTAAGCAGTTGTGTGAGCAATTATCATGTTCAGGAACATGTTAATGCACTGTATTACCCTACTGTGTAATTATCTATTTCTGATAGATTTGGGCACCTTAAAAGTTCCATTTAAAATCCCAGTATAGCTGGAAGGGAGTTCCCAATCTAATGATTGATTTAATAAATGGCTGAAATGATTTCTGATTGTGGATATGTATGCTGCATCAGAGAGTTTGGCAGAGTGTAGGATGTTTTTCAGATCACAGTAAGAAAAACTGGACAGTAAATAGTGAAGTAGAATTGCAAGCTGGAAGAAAAATACAGATAGTGAGTAAATCACATACCATCAATTGCTGAGAGCCCCACTGTTTCTCAGCATCATACAGAATCCAAATGAATTCCCATGATACACTGTATATACCCCATCCATGGAAAGGTTCTCTGTCTCTCCTGTGATGTGATCTTGTGCAGCAGACCAAACCATGTGTCTTCTACATGACAGCCACTATGTATCATGCTATCCACTAGAGTGCAGTACAGTCCATCCACTATGGGGTTGTTGCCTAGTAACAAAAGAGAAAACCTTACAACAGAGTTAAAGAGGTAGGATAAAAAAGCAATTCATTAATGAAAGCTTTCAGGTGCACAAAATATGGCATTGCACATGCAGAGAATCAGATTCATACAATTTTTATAAGGTTAATTAATTATTATACCTAGCAGGTGCATCCAAGAGGAGATTCAGTTGCCCCTTTGGCTCTGCCCCTTAGAATAGTTCCAGGGGGTTCTTTGCTTTATTTCTTGTTATGTCTTCTCAGATTTGGTTGCAAAACCTTATTAGAGGTTCTCTTGAAAATAAGACTAAAAAGAATTTCAGGAATGTGTTAGTAAGGAACTAGCTAAACTATGAAAATGGGTAGGAAAAGAACTGGAAGCTGTATTACTGTATATTAACAATCAATAAAGCTACAAATATGAAAAAGGCTAAAAAATCTCTAGTCATCAGGGCATTCCAGCATGTTCCAGAGGTGCATATGTGGACATAAACATCAGTTACTCATGCTAACATATGGGCTTCTCAATATCAGATTAGATTTTAGAAAAAAATTCATCACCAGAGGGTTATAATACACTGGGACAGAGTGATTGGGAAGTGGTTGAGCTACCATCCCTGGAAGTATTTAAAGGGTGTGTAGATGTGACTATAGGGACATGGTTTAGTGGTAGACTTGGCAATGACAGGTTACTGGTTGGACTCAAATGCCTTTTCCAACCTGAGTGGTTCTGTGATTAAATATTCCCTCTCAGGCCCTGCATAAATACTCACTGGCTTATGAAATTTGCTTTTTTGCTCTTAAAGCCCCTCTTTGATATTCAGATCTGGTAATATGGCTATGGAAAAAACCCAAACATCTAAACATGTATTTGTCTAAGGGAATATGGACAAAAAGGACAAAACCATAGTTGTACATAAAGAATAAAAACACATTCAGCACAAATTTTTCTATGCTTGTACATTACTATGAGGAAACAATATTATTAAATGATTAGACATTAATGTTACCAACATGTATTTTCTTTTCTATAATTTTACTTTAGTTTTTAAACCAGAGTAAATAATTGCAATATTAAAGGTAGTCAGGAACAAAAAAAACTTTACAATTAGGAAATGCTAATTAAAATTTGACTTTAATTAGATATCCTTTGTTTTAATCAAAGCCATTTTGTTTTAAAAGAAACAAGCAACAAGGAATAAAAAATAATATTAACTTCTTATGGTCACTGCAGTTTCATTTCTCAACAATAAAGTAATTATTTGAAAAAATTTAGTTACAAGGCTGAAAGTATGAAACAATTTTTCCTCAGCCTGTCAAACTGGAAATAAGAAAAATATTTCAGAACATTCCAATAAAATTTAATTATAGAATATTCAGAGAGAACACATAAAAGGGCAAGAAGCACATTAAAAGAAAATATTTTAATATTAAAATACATGAGTTTTAAAGGAATCACATTTTTAAAAAATACTCATACCAATAACTGATTTTCTGAAGGTGGTTAATATTCATTAACTTAAACAAATTTTAAAATAGTAGCTGAAAAATCTAAGTGTTTTGTCTTAACATACTTAATTTTTATCTTTTAAGATGCAATTAAATTAAGACATTTACTTGTTTTATCAAATGTGATTTGTAACTCTTATTTCTCCACCAAAGAAAAAGTCTGTAATTTCAACCTTATACTGAAGAAAATAATCTGACTAATTTACTCATTAGAAAGAACTGTGACCATATCTACTTGAAAAGAGACAGCATCTTCTGAAATTGCCTTGGGAGGAAATATAGCAGTTATTTCATCTTTAGAGAGCACTGTTCTTAGGCTTTGGTCTTGCAAGGTGATGTGGGGCTAGTTACATGAAAAAAACTGACAGTATCATCTTCAAATCGTTTTTATAATTCTCTTAACCTTAAAAAAACCTTAACAATTAAGAGTGATGTGATTTTATAAAGAAGAGTGGAAAACTGTGCGTCACACTTCTTTAAAACAGCTGAAGGTTTACTGCCAGCGAGAACTGTGATCAGAAATGTTTGACAGGCTCTGTTCTTAGGGAACATTTGCTAAACTGTAATTGTTAGCATATATCAGGTTTTGATCAATTTGCCTTCAGATATTTCTTAAAAGGAAAAGGCTGACTACTTTTTGCCAGATGGCAGCATGTCCTTATGTGAAAATTTTTTTGCCTTATATAGCACTATTTTATTCTTAAACAGATAAAGAAGAAAAATAATTTCAGATATGGCAAAAGAGAGCTACATCAGTGAGTAAAAATATAACAAAATCTTAAGGAAAAACAATGAAATTAAAACAAAAGCTGTAGAAAGGGAACAACTCTTGTTATATTTGAACAACTCTTGTTATATTTGATAACCTGAAATAGATCTTGATAATTCATTTTTCATATTAAATTGAAGTGCTTGAGTTATACTAACATTTGCGTCAAACAATGCTAGCTATCTGGAAAACATTAAGATCTCAATATTGCAGCAAAGCAAACAAGATAAGGAAGATTTTCAGTGAAAGACAAGACCATATATATGTTTTGTCCACACATTTTTCAACTATCCCCAAATTACAATTTTTGGAAAATAAATTGGATGTGTTTGCAACACCCTTAAAAATAGGCTCATTTTACTTCTGTATTGGATAGCACCTGTCATCACTAGAACACTCTTGGTATAAAATTTGTGGGGATTTTATGGTTCTGTTCGGTTTATGGGTTTATGCAAGGCTAAGTGGTAACTATAATACTTTATGTAGAGATGGAAGGTTTTATTCTTATCCTTTTTATATTGGCATAAAATACAGGGTTTATTTGATGTCTAGAGCCTAACAATGTCTTTGCATTCTTTCTTTCTTTCAACTCTACTTCTAAATGTTTTTATGTTGTGCTTTGCTCATAGCATGACCTCCACAAGGAATTATTCTCTCTCCTTGTTTCATCTCATAAAATATAAAACAGTTTATGAATTTTGTTGGAGTTCATAGTAAGAAGAAATACAGGTATTGGTCATACCTCTGATCAAGAGCATGTTCTTAACTCATCATCACAAATTTTGAAACAAAAACCATAGTGTTTAAAAGGCATAGAGATTTTATTTGAGAAACAGACCCTTTGAAAAATATCATATGGAAATAGTAGTTTATCTGTTCTCTTCTTTGTGGGTCACAGTGGTTTTTAGCCCATGTCAGTGTTTTGGATAATATTTTACAAGACAGTCTCCTTGAATTTTGGAGAAATCTACATGGGTAGCAAGCACTTAGATTATTTCAATTCTATACTCTTTGGTTGTACCAGCATGTACTGGCTTTACACAGCAGTATTTTATTTCTGTCTTCTTAATTTCCATCATTTATACCAAAGGGGAAGAAAAAAAAAAACAACACAGGATCTCAAAGATTAAAGCCGGTGCACAAATACCAATCAATGTCATTGTGATATGCTCTTAATGAACAGCTGAATCTGAATCTAAAAATATAATTTTAAGTAACACCTACTACATGCACAGCTTCTTCAATATTTAGGAATTGGTAAAATTATAATTAATACAGTGATATATGTGTTAGCTGCCCCACTGTCAATTCAGGAAATACTGTTTCTTAATATTGGAAAACTTCTAACCTATTTATATTCTTTAAATATTTATATGAATGTTTGTTTTCTTTGAAAGGTTGGAGCATTGTAGCTAGTTTAAAAATATAATAAAAATCTCTCCAAAGGTCAGCATGTCATTTTTATTCTTTTTGTATGCCAAGTGTCTATGGGTGCGTTCACTTAAGGGCCAGTTCTTATTTCTTTTTCTCCAACTTAACAAGTGTTGCGTTTTTTTCAGCATAACTAAAAATATCAAATGAACTGGCCATTACATAGGTTTTATGCATCTAATTTCTTCAAAAGAAAGGAGCAGGAGAAGGAAGTGTAACTAGAGAGACAAGGGTTTCAGAAGTAAGCAGTTTCCTCAAGCAATTCATAGAAAAAATCCAACATGTCACGGACCTAGTCTCACACAAACCAGGTTCCCTAAGGTCATCTGAGGAGTATCTCTGCTGCTTCTGTGTTGAAAGGTCCAAAATAGGACAGCAAGTTAAAAGCAAAACATACTCTTGATTGCTTGCTCAAGGATTGCTAATTAGGCAATTCTTAAAACTTTGTTTTTAATGGATTTTTGAATTATTAGTAAGTATTTGATTTCTTAGAAACATGTTTTCACAGAGCCACTACCTTCTTGGTTGAGCAGCTTATCTGTGTCCTGTGTGGGTCCCTTGACACCAGCTGGAGCCAACTGGAATCAGCTGTGCCTGGCATGGGGCAAGCCCAGCCTCTCCTCACAGAGGCTGCCCTGCAGCCCTCACTGCCATGGACGCCCAATACACAATTTCACACTCTCTAAATTAAAACTAGGCTGGTTTTCTATAATTACTACTGCAGTTTTCTGTGACATTTTATACGATTCTTGGTCAGCTGGATATTGGACTTTCACATACATTATCTTTAACTGCTGCTTTAAACAGCCAGTGGTCTGGCTTCTACACACTTCCAAATGCTCACTAGTTTTTTCCAATATATATATCAGGTTACTGAGGTCTCAGGTAAAGATTTCATTCTTCCTAACCCATATGGATACCAAAATTATGATCTTATGAAAATTGCTATGTGGCTGCCACCTTTCTGTTAGAAGGTAACTGAACTGCAGTCTTGGAGAAAAGACACTTAAAGCTACAATTAATACATGTGAGAAGCTTTCCCATTAGAAAGTAGGGCAAAAGTTCTGTGGTGTTAGAAATGCTGTAGGATTTTAGGAAGGATCTGCTGAGTTTATTTTTTTCTTGGTTTCTAACTCTACAGAGTATTAAATCCTCAAGCCTTAGGTGTGGAGTACTCACTTCAACCTACTCATTAGCACTCTTCTTTTGTGGAAAATGCAAGACCCTTTCCTGATTTGTTAATTTATAAACATTTTTGTAACAATTACTTCATGCAGTTTCCTATAGATTAACATGACATAAGGATTAAATGTATGGTAATCTTGGCCCTCTAACATTCAGCAGGAATGTATTTCCATATTAGTTGATCCTAGGCTATAAAGCTTGCCTTGCTAATCATATTGCATAGATGAAAATGTTACCTTGTCAGCATTAAAATTGTATTTCTGACTTCTAACATTCTTATTTATCTCATGTAGGAGGACTTGTGTCTCACCAAACATAATAAATGAGCCTTGTCATAAGGTTGTGTACTCTCAAAACAGAAAGGCAAGACTGAACAGAGCTAAGACCAGACTGAAAGAAAGAGGGTAACAAAAAATAGATTATTAATCATTGGTGATGACTTTAAGGTGTCAGATTTATGTTTTGGTTTGGGTTTCTTTTTGTTTTGTTTTGCTTTGTGGGTGTTTTTTAAGTACTATTATGCAGCTTATAAATAAGCTATATATGTAAACTTATGATCTTAGTCAAAAAAAAACCCTCCCATGTCTGAATTAAATTTATATTGAAATTATTAAACCAGATAACTTAAATATCTACTTTTCCCTAATAATATGAGTTAAATTTATTACATTTATTTCATTCCCATGCCCATAGGAAAATGATGTGAAACATGACTGCTCTGTTAAAGAAATCATGTCTCAGAGTGGGACATCCTTCTTTCAGTGTGGGCAATATGGCACCTATTTATGAGAATTATAATACTCATAAAAACTCATAAAATTAGAAGTACTGATAAAGGTGATTTTTTTACTGGAAGTCTATATTAAAAAAACCTGATCTTTGATTCCTAGATCCTCCTGCAATGGGTATTTTCAAAGAAAATTAAAATATCTTGGAGACATAAATTAAAGCTGGACCTATTGAAAATCTGAATCATTCCTAAAATAACCATAAATTTATTTTAATATATTAGGTTTAGCCCCCTCCTTAAGACTGATTGTCATGAAAATCCTAGTACTTGTTTCCAGCCATATCTGTACACAAGTCTGAGTAATATTGTTTTGTCCATATAGGACTGTCCTTGCAGACAGCATGTTCTGTGGTATTCTTGGACTGTGTTCTGTTCACCCACAAGTTTAGTCTTGATTGAACACAATCATTCTTGCTGACATGGACCTGGGCTAAGGTGCACCACATGCTAACAGAATTTGTCCAAATTGTGGAAGTGATTTGATTTAACTAGCAGTTGTTACCATTCTGTTCTTTCTCTTGACAGGCAGATTTAGAGCTGTATAAAATACACAAGCTGAAAGCCAATGCATCACTGACCTACTCTATGCTGGATCACCCTGTGATAGCCCTAGCAAAACAAAAAAAGTTATCATTTCATAGTCAAAATGGTGAGCTCTGAGAGAACTTGAAGGGACAGACTTTAAATAGGCATGGTCTTTCCTACAATTAATAATAATATATCTGGCTCAAATATATACAAATTTCTTCTTCAGGAATGTTGGCCAGAATCCAGCCAACAGAATACATCTCTAAGAATTTTTAAAAACAAATTTCAAAGCACACAGATAAATGTTATAATCAAAAATGAAAATGTAGTCCCAAAATAATAATCATTAAAGAATTGTTCTTTAGCTGTTCAATAGTTCTGTTGGCTGATGATGGCCCCTGTGAGTTAACAGGAAAACTGGCAAATGGATCTTTGATTCAACAAAGGCCATGGGATACCAGAGCTGGTCTGGTGATCTGAAGGAGGCTACTACTAAGCAATTTGGAAGCTCCTTGGACTTCAAGATTAGCTGCTGTGGGGCTATCTTTCTTTGTAGCAAAAAACCCAGTTGAAATAAAATAGAAATACTAATGAAAATTATTAAATTGATTAAAATGATTTAATGATAAGAGAGTGAACAGGTCTTAAAAATGTAACTGGTTTAAAACAAACAAAAATTCACACCTTCTTTTCTGCTCCACACAAAAAACTTCTTGCGATTTAACTCCAGCCAGCAATCACACCCCACACAGACACTCATTTTCCCCTCACCAGAAGGACTGGGAAGAGAATTGGAAGGGTTAAAAACTGGAAAACTTGTAGGTTCAGATGAAGAAAGTTTAATAGGGAAAGCAAATGCTGTGCACAAGCAAAGCAAAACAAGGAATTCATTCAGTGCTTCCCATAGGCAGGCAGGTGTTCAGCCATCTCCAGGAGAGCAGATCCCCATCCCATGTAATGGTGACTTGGGAAGACAAACACCATCACTACAAATTTCCCCCCCTCCCCTTACTCCTTCTTCCCCCCACTTTATATACAGAGCATAATGTCACACGGTCTGGAATATCCCTTGGGTCAGTTTGGGTCGCCTGTTCTGGCTGTGTCTCCTCCCAACATCCCTTGCACCCCTAACTTCTTCACCAGTGTGGCCATATGAAAAGCAGAAAAGGCTTTCCTGAGCATATCCCTGCTTAGAAATAACAAAAACATCTCTATATTATCATATATTATCAGCCCTGTGTTCAGCACAAATCTGAAATACAGCCCTATACCAGACACTGTGAAGGAAACGAAGTCAACACCAGTCAAAACCTGCACATTTCCCTAGTCTCAGTGAAGAAAAAAATTTTGGCTAATTCACAGTATCTATTTATCTAAGAGAAAAACAAACATTTAACATTGGAAAACACTGACTTCCTTCACTGTTGCATGGAGTTCCTCTCTAAGTTCTGCTTTCCATTCTCACTGTAGTATGTAATAGGTTTTAAAAAAAAATTATAATCACATATGAATTAGTATTTAATGTGTGTTCTTCTGACAAAAATCTATCACAAACTGAACACAGATAAACAGCATTTATTTCCCACCCTTTAAAATATAATACATTTAATGTGAGTGTAATACTCTCTTTGTCATGCAAGAAGTATAAATTAACCTGACATGAGATCAGCTGAGACTTATTAAAAATTACTTTCCATTTAAGCATTATTAAGATCCAGAGTTGGTTTCACTCTCAGTAAATTATCTGTTATTTTCCTGTAATGATGCTCATCATCTCATCTTGGAGTCTATCTGGAAGGAAACATTCAAGAACAGTGAGCTGCATTTATTTTCATTGGAGCTAAACACAGGACTTTTGCAGAGTTTTGAGTCATCCAAGCTTTGGGTAGGGTTTCTTATTTATTCAGGCCAACATTCATATAAAAGCAAGAAAAAAAGATTCAGTGTTTGCTGCTAGTCTCATAAGAGCAAACTGTGTTTGTTCTGTTCTGTTTTTCTTCATCTTTGCAAAATTTAAAATGCATGTGAGATTCTACTGTGAGTAAAAGGTAGAAGAAATGTCAGCAACTGACAATTAGAAGGGGATGCATAAACCCATATATTCTGCTAATTTAAACTTACTTCCCAATAGCTTTAGCAGAATATCAGAAAACTGTTGCAGCCAATAGACGTCCATAACAGAGATGCACAAAAATTACAATACAAAGAAAATACAATGCAAAGGCAAACAAAAGAGTCAAGCATAAAGATGTCATATTAATTTTTTATTTCTGATTTTCAAAAACATTGAAACTGCACAAAGTGAAACAGCTTAAAGTTTTCATACACAGAGCTATGTGAAACTTCACTGACCCTAGTAAAATAGACAAAAAAGATTGAGAAAGAAACTTCAGTTAAAGTATTTTCCATATACATTTATTTCTTTGAGAGGTTCAGTGAATAAAGAGGTAGAGCACTTCTCAATGGCTACGAATATTTTCTAAAATATCTCTGCAAGAGCTCTTGATGGCATTATAGACTGCAATACCTGACATTCAAGGCTAGAAGCAGTGTAAAATAAGAAGAATGGGAAATATAGCATTAATTATATATAATATTGTGATCTAATTTTTTGCTGTATGTGAGAGCCCTGTTAATTTTACTGACTTTACTTGAAAAACTTTACAGTCTTTTAGTCTTCTGATATTGGTACTGCATACATGTTTTGTTATTGTAGCATACTTATTTGCTTTTGATTAAAAAACAACAAAAAATAAAAGAAAGCAACAAAACCTTAGGGTATTGCATACTAGGGGGAAAGGATTTACTTTAAACAGTTAAGTGGTTTAGAAATTTTCTGCATCCAAACTTTACTGCTTTATGGGTTTAAAACATTTTCATACAATATCTAATAAGGCATCTTAGGATAGAGGTTGTGTGTTGTCTGGACAATATGACTTTCAAATATCAATTTGTTTTGGAAACCACTATTGTCAAGTTATTGATCTCATCTATTTAATATTAACTCTGATTATCTTGAATGAGAAATTATTCTTGTATTTTTCACTGGTAAAAAAAGTATTTTTATTTTTTATCTATGTTTACTTGTTTATTGTTAATTAAATCTATGAAAATAGCTCTGTGAAAAGGGGAATGAGACTAAGTTAAATGTTACAGACATGATTTCTATGACAATCTCAAATTCATCACAAATGCATCATAATCAGGATCACAATGTCAAGGGGAAAAAAAAACTATTGTCAAGTGAAAGCAGTTTTCAGCCTTGTTCTAATTGTCTTTATTGGACTATTTCTTTCTCTTTATACCTGAAGGTTTGGATTTTATCCTGGAAGTTGTTACAAAAACTCATTGATATAGTCAAGTCACTCAAGACATTTTTAACAGTGTAGTCTTCATTTTCATGCTTGCTTGTTAGGCTTTTATTTAGAGTTTGATTTATTGAAGTGCAAATTTTGTATGAACTTTGAGTGAAAATTGGCAGAGCTTGTACCTGAAAGCCATTGGTTAGAGCAGTAACTTTTAAGCATTTCTTTAAATCTATGCTATCAAATCTTCATTTTGAAAGGATGTCACTTTCTAATATATAGAATACTGAATGGCATGTTAGTTAAGTAAATTTTCTAAGCAAAAAACCCCTAACAATCAACACTCCTCCACTCTTGAGACAAAAAAAAACCCAAAAAAACAACCAACCAAACTCAAAAAAACCAACCAAACAAAAACAAATCAAAAAACAAACAGAAAAAAAACCAAACAAAAAACCAAAACAAATCAGAAAGTGCAACTTCTTTCTTTTCTTTCTTTCTCTCTTTCTCTCTTTCTTATCTTCTTTTCCTATTGATCTGCATTAAAATGTGTACTGCCTGGAGCATGAAAGCAGATTAACTCTGTGTGCTTTCTTAATTATAATCCTGACTGGAAAGAGAAAAAAATTCTTCTCAGAAGTAAATGTAAAGAACTTGCCAGGAAAAGATATTGAAATATCTTTTCATGGGGTTTTTGTTGTCTTTGAGCCTTTTTTGTTTTAATCTGCTTTAAGGAAAAAAAACAAACAAGGCAAAACAACAAAAAAAAACCTGAAAAATTTAGGGAGTTTGTGTTTTGAAATTTTTCCACCACACATTTATGCATGGAACTTACTTCCCTTTATATCCTGGAATTCAGAATTTTAACATATGAATATAAATAACTAAGCTAAAAGTGAATATTTCTCTATTCACAATCTATAATTGAAATAATGTCTAAATGTGCAAAGCAGAAGAGGTTGTCCTTGACTCAGCAGGAACTTGAACTTTGGATAAAAAAATTCTTAGTGGTTAAAAGCAAAACTTGTTGTATTTATTAATCCTTTTTTATCAATTGCTTTGACCTCTTAAGAACATCTGTGCAAATTCTGCACTTATAGTGTATCATTAAACGTTTCATTTGGTGGCTTCTTTTCTAGCTTATATTACCTGAATTCTTAGCTAGCAATTGTTTATACCCTGAAGCTTCAAAGTTGCCCCTGGATTGTTTTGGTGCAAAGCTTGCAAAAAATTATTACAAATGTCCATATTATTAATTGTAAATTCTTAGAGAAAATTGTCACGCATTGTCTCTCTATCATTACAATTCTTTGAAAACCTTCTATGCAATACATCCCTTTCATCAGTTCTTCCATGCTGAGTGAGCAAAAATGCAATGTAGGTATTTCTTAGTAATAGGTTGGAAGAGACCTCCAAGATAATTCAGTCTCACCTTCGACCAAAACCACGCTGTCAACCAAATCATAGTGCTAAGTGTCACACCAGTCATTTCTTGAACACTTTTAGTGATGGTGACTCCACCACTTCCCTGGGAAGTCCATTCCAATGCTTGACAATAATTTCAGCGAAGAAATTCTTTCTGATGTCCAATCTGAACCTCCCCTGGTGCAGCTTGAGGTAATTTCCTCTTGTCCTATCACTGGTTGCTTGGGAGAAGAGGCTGACCCCCACCTTCCTACAACCTCCCTTCAGGCAGTTGTAGAGAGTGATAAGGTCACTCCTAAGCCTCCTTTTCTCCATGCTAAACAACCCCAGCTCCCTCAGCCACTCCTCATATGACTCACTCTCTAGAGCCTTCACCAGCTTCATCACTCTTCTCTGGAAATTTTCCAGCACTTCAATGTCTTTCTTGCAGTGAGGGGCCCAGAACTGGACACAGCTGTCAAGGTGTGGCCTCACCAGTGATGAGTGCAAGAGGAAAATCACTGCCCTGGTCCTGCTGGCCACAGTGTCTTTGATATAAGCCAGGATGCCTTCAGACTTCTCTGCCACCTGGGTACATTTCTGGCTGAAAGTTGATCACATCTACTTACCCTTTGGAACATTCCATCCTTAAAACTATTTGAATGTAAGGAAAAATGAACAAGTATAGAATTTTTATATGTTTATGACCAAGAAGACTATCGTTGTTAAGCATGTAAAGTATTCACTGAGAGAAATTTTAAAGAACTGAATTTGGTTAGTTGCAAACCCATATTTCTAAGCATTCAAAAATTATATCATGGAAATTGTTTACAACAATATACAATTCTAAAACCATTAAAAGAGTTTTACTGTATCCAAGCTCAAATTATATCGTACCTCATAAATTCTACAGGTTTTCCTACTGATTCTTTTTCTTATCATTTAAATGACAAAATGCTCAGTTTGTTTGAAAGTTTCTGGGTGGTATTTCAACAGAATGTCAAAAATCCACCTCTATATAATTCTCTACTTGGAAACTGTAAAATAGATAATTTCATTCTGATAGTGTCATTAGGACATTAATACCTTGATAACAGACTTATCCTCATCTATCCTGATCTGACTAAACTATGAGTCATTTGGTCACCTAGCTGTTATTCAGGACACTGCCTTCCTTTTCCACAAGAGCTTTCCACATCTGAAAGCATTCTATGCAATAAATTCCTTTCATCAGTTTTTCCACGCTGAGTGAGCAAAAATGCACAAGAGTTTTCCACATCAAAAGCAGAAGTTTCATATGGACTTTTAAAGCATCTGCATCTAGCAAAAGGAACTTGGAGATTTAGCTTGCATTTCCACTAAAACATATTGTGGGGGCTTGGGATCCTTTTTAATTGTTATTGTGTAAGGACAGTTGTAGGTGACATCAGCGGAAAGGTCAAATCTCATATGCTATCAAAGTGATTGTCAGTAGCAGGAACAAGGGAGGTTTTGGCAGCAAATTATCCAAAGAGCTCCAAAGACCATAATCATAGTAGACACAAGCTATGATGTGGGATGCACAGTTCAGTGAACATGCCTAAAAATAATGATTTTTTTTTTTTTTTAAGATACCTTTATTGGTGGAGAGACAAACAAAAAGACTGTTTCCAGATTAAATGTTTTTGTGACACTTCAATTTATTTTTCATACATGTCATAGCTAGAAGGTCATTAGAAATTGCCAAAAGATTATATTAGTTTAAAATACTAGACTAGACATATTGGATCAGAAGGCTCCACCTCTCCTTCCTCTCAAATAAATTTACCAAAGATTTAAAATAGTACTTTAAGAAAGGTATTGTCACTAAAATACATTTAATCCCAAATTGTGTTGTTGCCTGTTAAAGAGGAACATCTAAATTACATGTTGCATAGCTAAAATGGCAAAGTGTTTCCTGCCAAGAGAAGTATAAAAGACAGCTAAATACGTTGCAATTCTTTTTCTTTAATCTGGATTGTGCATTAAAAGATTCTTCAAAGAAAAATGTACCCCTTGAAATGTGTTCAGGCTGCACACTGAAACATCATTCATGATATGTTTCCATTTACAATTTTTTTTTTTGCAAGTGTTTATTGTTGGTTTGGGTTTTTCACTTTTTCCAAGTTTCTATGTGTGGACCAGGTAATTGCCGTTATTTAATTGATGTAACTTGATTATGAAGACTATAGACTGTATAATTAATTTTGAAAAAGTTAATCTTTTGTAACATAGCTCCCTAGATTTTTTTTTTTAATTTTTACCAGAGCTAAAAGGCACATAAACTGTCTTTTACTGAAACTGAAAAAAAGATTGCAAGCCTAACTTTTTCTTTGGTAGTACATACCCATTTTTAGCTACATAATCAAGAACTTCAGATTACTGTTTTGTCACTTCAGAATATTTTGGGGTTTTTTTAGGACTTTACAGATCAAAATTGAGCATTTCCAGTAATTTACAGTGTTTTTAGAGAAGTATAGATTCTGTTGCCTGGAGTCATGGATTCTATTTCTTTTTGTGGTTTGGGTTTTTTGGGGGGGTTGGGTTTTTTTCTGGTTTTTCTTTTTTTTGTTTTTGTTTTTGCTTTTGCATTTGGGTTTGCGTTTGGGTTTTTTTTGAGTGATACACTGTTTACCATTACAAGAAATTGGAATCCTGAATGGAAAAGTAGAGTGATCTTTTTACTTCAGACTTAAAAAGTGTGAGTCAATGCCATGCATTTGAGGAAGATTAAAGGTTGGGTGTGTCAGACAGGCAAAGTCATTTCAAGAGGATAATCCTTCATAATTCATGGGAAAACATGCACGACAGGTTTTGTGTATATATGTAAACAAGTAGTTAGCTCAATCTATCAAAACAAGACAGGTTTTGTGTATATATGTAAACAAGTAGTTAGCTCAATCTATCAAAACAATTGTAATCCCATTCATCAGAGGTGACGCAATGAACACACACCCAGGTTTACTCTGGAACATAGCTCTGGTGATTGTGATTTTAAATTTCTGCATTTTCCATTGATGTAGCAGTGCTGGCAGAAAAACCTCATGTAAATGCAGTTAATGTAGAGAGGTTGTATAAAAAGTGATTTGGGCAACAAGAGACAAGCTACTTTAGTTAAAAACCAAAAATTTGTTCATTGTTGCTGGGCAAGATGGGCAAGTTTTCAGAAACAAAACAACATTTTGTTTTGTTCAAACAAAATAGAGCAATCACAAAGAAAAAAGAAGCATAGATGAAAAAAGAGTACACCATCATCAGTTTTCTCTCTTTTGCTTTGTGAAGGACATATTGTAGAAAAGCCGTTACCTCTTCAATTTTTCATTTTTCCTCTTTGACTGGTAAGCTCTTGCTGACACAAGAATAATTATGAAATCTGATTTAAAACCTCACATTGTCCATAGATAGGATTTTTTATGTAGTCAGCACCACAATAGCAGGATTTCTGTTTTGTTAGTGGCTATTTTATGTGAAATATTTGATTGGCATTATTTCTTTTTCTCTTTTTTTCCTATATCAAAATTGTCTTTTGTATTTTGTCTCAGAGTCTCTATTTAGTTTCAAGAAGTCTAGACTATTTATTTAATGTAGTTCCCAGTTTAGCATACATTGAGAGAAGGCACAGAGAGAAATTGACACTTCTGCATTTGAGTCCTCTTTGTTTGTTTTATAATTGTGATTATTTCTTCCCCACACGCTTCCTGGTACAAAATACTGGTGATACTGATAATAGGGTATTTTTTCTTTTTTTTTTCTGATATCACTCACATCATGTTGTAGCTGCCTATGAAGCACAACAGTTTTGTGACGCACAAGCAATCTCAGGCACAGTTTATGTATGGCAATATGTTGCTACTGTAGCCCATGACAAGAGGATCAGATATCACTGTACCTTCAGTTGTTATCTGCCTCACCCACTTTCCAGCCTTAGAAACCCAGCAGAGAAATATTTGGCTTCCACTGTTCTGTACTGATTGGAACCCATCAGTGTTGTTTCCCCTGAGCTGCTTGAGGCAAGGGGAGGAGGCAGAAGAGCTAGGAATGAAGTTGAGCTTGATGAAGGTTGCTATGGGAAAGGTGTTGAAGTTTCTGCCTTTGTACCTCACCATTCTAGTTTGTTTTTATTTGGCAATAAATTAAACTTATTTTCCCCAAGATGAGTCTGTTTAGCCTGTGGTGGCAATTGATAAGTGATCTCCATCTTTATTTTGACATATTTGCTTCCTTTCTTGTTTTCTTCCCCTATGCTGTTGAGTACTTGTTAATACCAAGTATAAGGTCTTGCACCTGGGTAGGGGCAATCCCAAGCATGAATACAGACTGGGTGGAGAATGGATTGAGAGCAGCCCTGAGAAGCAGGACTAGCGAGTTTTACTCAACATGACACAGCAATGTGTGCTTGCAGCCCCAAATGCCAACCATGTACTGGGCTGCATCAAAAGCAGCATGGCCAGCAGGGCAAGGAAGGTGATTCTGCCCCTCTACTCTGCTCTGGTGAACATTCAGATTCAGTGACACTGCTTTGTTTAATGTATGAGCATTTGTAAATGACATGCTATAATTTGGTTATTTCTAGTGTTTAGTTTTGTTTTGTTTTTACTACCTAGCTGAGAGACAGTGTTAGAGACCACAGCTGCAGAACTTTTGGGGAGGATATGATTTATTTCCTCCTTGCTAACGATTAGATATAATTTACAAGTAAGACCTTTTACAATAACAACATCCATTTCATACTGAGGTTTATTTTTTATTTTTGGTTCATTCTGTTTGTGGGGTTTTTTTCCTTTCTACATTTCCAGGAAAACACCGTGTATTGCTGCTTAAATGTTCTGAATAATTGATTTTCATTTGTATGGTCTTGCAATTTTGTATTTTTACCCTGGTCACAAATAATTTCTTTTACATGAAAAATTTCTTTAAATACTCATTTCATTAACCATCAAAACTATATTTTAAACCATTCATATTTTAATACTCATTCACCACTAAGTGAATACAAATTTGGTCTCAACTGTTCTTACACAGGTGAATCAATGAACTGAATAATAATGAAAGAAGATGAAATTTAAAAGTACAATATGGCACAAGTTTGAGTAGATATGACTTCTAAACTGCTGATGAAGATTTTAACGAGTTGCACTTTCAAAAATTCTCTTCTTGATATTAAAACAAGCTTCAAAAATACAAAGAAAATTCGGATTAGAAGCTGTAATTCTATCATTTGTAATTCAGTACAATTATCTGTATCATTATTCTCAGGAAAATGAGGCAGTCAAAAAAAAAAAAAAGTCAAAGCAAGCACATTTCCAAATGGAAGTGAGATCTCACATTTCTAATCGTCATATTGATACTCAGGGATTTGATTTCCTCGTCAATGAAAGCTAGAACTTTCATTGTTCTATGAAACTACTTTACAAACTATAATTTCTTATTGACTAAATCAAAACAGCCATTAAAAAAGCTCTTTACATCTTTTTCCAAAGTTGTGCACCTGAGATTCAAATTCCCAAAATTGTTTCAATAATAAAAATACATGAAGATATTTCCACAGAATTTGGAAATAAATTCTGTTTTTCCTAAAATATAAGATTACTTCTTCACATTCTGCTTTAAAAACTGTTTGTGGTGCCTATATACATCTTTTGGAATCCTGGCTTTGTTCAATCAGATGAAAGTTTAAACATTGGCAGCAACATGCTGTAGTTCATTGCATGATGAAGGACTTGCCAGAGTAGGTAAAGCTACTCTCTTTAGGAAATAGAGCAGCTTCTTCAAAAAGCTTGCCGTCTGAGAAGTACTGATTCAGAGAGAGAGAGAGAGAGTAAAATACAGTGTAACAATAAAACAACCTATGTCACCATGAGGTACTAGAGTACCAACAACCTAGACATTACCTAATCTTTTTGTAGGCCTCAGAACCATAGTAAGTTTTAAGGAAAAATAAAATGAAGATGATTGTATTGAAACCTACTGGGTACATAAAAAGAACTTTGAAAAATTACGTTGAACATGGGCAGGATAACTTCAGAAAGGGGAAAGGGAAATGCAAAAAGAGAAGTGTTTGAAGAGCTTAAAGATGAAAGAAAGCTAAAAGAGGTTTTTCATTTAAGAACATAAGGCATCTCATTATGCTTCAAGCTTAATTTGGAAACTGATTTTGTGAAATTTGAAAAAAAAACCCCTTATTCTTCTATAATGATTGTCTTTAAGGCTGTTAACTAAATTCACAGTAAGGCAAATAATGTGAATTCACTGCACATTAAACATATAATTTTATCTTTCTTTTTTTCCTTTAAATAGTATTGAGAAGTTATGTCAAAAGTTTATATGATCCACAGTAGAAACTTTTTTTTGAATGGTCAAACATGATGCCAATTGTAACAGTCTCTCAAAACATGTTGGTGTTGAATCAGTGGGCAGAATGATGGCACGTCATGTAGATACATGTAACTTAATGCATCCAGGAAAGTAATAAAATCCCCTTACGTGTGATACTGAACTGGGAACTGGCAGGAACAAATTAGGAAATAAATCTTTGTGTCATTGTTGACATATGTCTAAAAACACTGTTTCTGTCCCTGAAAAGAACCAAACAACAGAAAAAACAATATTGAGCATCATTGTGAAAGGAACTGAGAAAAAGCACATTTTTCTGTAGAAAACCTTGGCAGACTCTCATCCTCAATTACTATAAATTTTTTTTCCCCTCTGAAAGAAGTAGTAGAATTTGAGATTGTACGGAGAAAGGTGATTGAAAAAGTGAATGCAGTAGCTGCTCTATAAGGAAATATTAAGAGTCTTGTGACTGACTACTCAGTGGAGGAGACAGGTAAGGTGAGGATATGACTGAGGTGAATGGAACCAAAGATAAGCTGAGTTTAGATCAAATTCTCACAATACCTAAGGTAGGAGATAGTCATTTAAAGTAGTACAAGATTGGTTTAAAATAATTAAGATATCACTGTTTTACACAGCTGTTACTGAAATTTTTGAATCCTCTGCTGCAGGAGACTGTGAAAGCAGATAGCATCTGTGAGAGCAGAAAGGGATTTGAAAAAATCATAGACAAAAGACAGGAAAGACAGGAAGAAGACAGGAAAGGGAATTTGCCCTAATTCAGCTATTGTTTACTGTCTGGGGAGGGATTGGAAAGGGAGTGGTAATGAGGGTAACAGACCTTGGTTAGGGAACAGGATTGCATGTTCTTCCTAAAAAGTGTCTGCTCCCATCACCAGCAGAATAACAGGCAAGAAGTACAACATATTTGAGACATTATGCCATCTTTTCAACTTTTTGCATGGTATATCCATGCTATATGACTACAAATTATAATCCTGCAGACTGTAGTGCAGTGAATGAGTTGAGCTATAGACTAAATTGGCCAAATGGTTTCAGATCTCATTAAACAACAAGCCATTGCTTACATAAGCATGAAACCATACTTTACAATTCTTATCTCCACTGCAATAGTTCAAGTGTTCTTCATAATCTGAATAGGATGTATCACATATACTTACTTGAATTACAGTGAGAAGTCACTTTTACATAAAGCTACTCTATATATTTCTTTTCAAATTAAAATTAAAATATTACAGAAGTATAATTTAAGAGAATTACTAATGTGTTTGTATCATTATTACACAAAGAAAAAGAAAATTGAAGTTTCCAAAAAAGCCCTACAGAACCTACTGTTTAATTTGCTGCAATACATCAGTTAAAATGGATATGAAAATGAGGATTTATTTACTGTGACTAAGTAACACAAACTCAGATAAGCTTTCCTGAGAAGCATACAGGAAATAACAGAAAAAAGAGAAGAAATAATGTATATGTAGATATGTAAATATGTACAAGAGAGGGAATAGGATCAAACTTAATTAATTTCAATTTTGCAACCTCAAAAAAAAGATCAAATAGATTATAACCTTGTGAAAGTTCAAGTTTCATGTAAGAAATATTAAGGCTGCCTAAAGCTGTTTTGAAAACATGAACAAAAGCATGACGAATTGGGTAGATTTAGTGTGCGTACATTTTTAGCAACATTTTTTCCCTTGTTTTTCTGAAGTATTTAATGTAAGCTTTACCTTCAAAATCTAGTGAAAATTTTGAGAAATGTTTAATGTGAAAAGATATGAATAAGGCTTTTACTCAGGTAATAAAATGTTGTGGTGTTAATTGACACATTGGAGTAGAACATTTGATTTGGAAATGTAGTTGAGATTGAATTTATTGCAGATGTAATGTGTGGTTTTGCTTCTTTTGACATCTATTTTTTGTTCATTTGTAAAAGTACAAGTGATACATATATGTTAGAATATCAGCAGGAATATAAATCATGAATTACTGACATCAAGAAATCTTACAAACCACACTCTGAAAAAAAAGCAATGTTCAGTAAATTTGATACAGGTCATAGATACATCTTTTGAAAGACATTTATAAATTATTCATCCCATGAGATGGTCTTCCTCTTGAATCAGATATGTTGTACTTGAATCAGTCACATTTCTTATTGAAACCTATATGCTATCAGACCATATACTACATACATCATCTGCTCAAACCTGCAAATAAGGAAGATTTCATATTGAGAGTGATACCATGTATCAAGTAGCAAACCAAAGTAATTTCTTATCAAATTAGAAATTATGCTTGTTGAAACAGGTTCTTCACTCTTTTCATATTGTTATATTGACTAGTCTATGTATGTGATCTCTGAGCTTAGATGCATTGCTTATTGAAAAAGATGGATTTCTCTTTGCAATAAATACTTTGTCTTTTTAGCAACAGCAAAGAATGCACTATATTTCTACATAAATATTTTGTCTAGTTTTAACAACTTGCATCCTGATAAAGGAATGTGTCTATAAATTCATTCTCTGATCATTTAGAGAAAAGTACTGAGAGATCAACAGACATTCATGGTATGAAATGTAGTTTTCAGGCACACACATTTTCAAAATTAATCTCTAAGATAGCCATTTCAAACTAGAAGGCATGTTTGAAATCCGTAAATCCATAAATACATAAATACAGCTGAAAACATGAAGAACTGTAAACCATGAATAACTTAATAAAACTTAGACCAGAAGAACATCCTTAAATATTATACGAAAATACACAAAAACTTTCTTTATGCCTACGATTATTCATGAAGGGAAGTAATTGACTCTGCTTTCCTAGAAAGAAATGACCCACATAGGTGGCAAGAGGAAAATTCTTTTTCATCTCATGTCTTTACCCTTTTGAGATTCTATTGCAACATGTGCATGTATTTTTTTTATGTAGCATCTCATAATAGCTTTTTCAAAATTAAAACAAGTGGTATTACGTTAAATTAGGAAACAATTATTCGAGTGACATTTTATCTTTTTCTATTTCTAATTAGAAGTCCTACGTTCCTTCTATTCTTTATCCTTTTTTTTTTCTATGTATTTCCTGATATATATCTGCTCCATTCTCCCTTCACTCCCAAAATCATAACTATATTATGGTTCTCTCAGCTGTTCTTCTGGTAGAGACATTATTTAGCCAGTAAAACTGTTTTCAGAATTATATACTAGGAAATTCATAACAAAATCTGTTTTTACAATATATATTGTTGGAACTGTAACATTTATCTATTTTATTCTAATAAATAATTAATCACAATCTTCCTAAATTAAAATTACATGGTACTTTCTTGTCCTGTCCTTAAGTTCAATTGGTTAAAAAGAATATTTAAATGTAAGAATTTTAATTATTTTTAAATCTTCTGCCATTGTAGTACATAACGCAGTAATTTTGCATTCCAGTATAAAGACATTTCTAACTTCCAAATAATAGAAAAATGAGTGAAAATATACTGGATATCCCCACAAAGGGACTCATTTACTTTTCTTCTGGCTGGTACTGAAGGAAAATAAGAGCTAAATACTCTAACTGGTTCTAATTAGAAACTTTTAATTGGTTTTCACCTAAATAGATGCATTGAGTGTATTCATTTGGGTCATTACCCTTGTAAGTTTAAGACAATAACTTAAAGACTCTCTGGCCAATATCACTCACAGTGTCTTGCTTCTGAGTATATTCAATAAGCTGAGGGAAACTGAAATTTTGGGTGAATTCTTTTTTTTTTTTCTTTTCCTTATGTAACTCAAGAGACACCACAAATACATTATTTTGCAAGGTAAATTACTCTCTCTGGAACATTACAAACATTAGATGTTGAGGATACTGGCTGATGGCCACTGTAAAAGTCCAAGAACAAGCCTTTGTGGGAGATGCATTTTGGCTGCTGGAGAGTAGGACCTAATGTTTTGGGGGCTTGTGTGAAATATTTGAACAATACCCTTGGTCACATGGTGTGACTCTTGAGGATGGTCCTGTGCATGGCCAGGAGTTGGACTCAATGATCCTTGTGGGTCCCTTCAATTCAGCATATTCTGTGATTCTGTGATTCTGTGATTTAATGAGTCTTTGCTGTACCTGACTACTGGCCCACCATGCTCAATATATTTCTTCACCCTTCTGATAGGGCCATTGCAAAATCTAACCTCCAGCAAGATAGATACTTGTGAAAAGATAGGGAAAAATGGTGAGGATAATTATTGTGTGAAGTAGTAAGGAAAATGAATTTGAAGTCTTACTGGTGATTAAGTTCTGCAGTGCCTAAGGCCAGTAAGAACTTTGAATGTTATTCCTTTTAGATCTAAGAAAACATAAATCTGCTGGGAGATTTCTTTTTTGGAAGTTACCTGCAGCATACTGAAAACTATTTCATTTTAGCATAAGGATTTCTCATCCATTTCACCTACCACAAATTGTGTAAATTAACTCTTAAAGTCTTCCAGTTTCCACAGGGTTTCTTTAAACATACCAAACTAGTAAATGCAATACCTACAAAACACTTTTCCCTCATTGTGTCTCTTCTAAAGAAAGTAAGAGAACCAATAAAGTAAGTAACAGAAGAAATTAAGTCCCCATGGGTTTGGGGGAGTCTTACCTGATAAGACCACATTTGGAGGTTGCATCTAGCTAGTACTTTTAATCAGTATAAGCCTGTGATATACTGAAATACTTCTTCTATAGTTAACTTCAATGATTTTGTAAGTGCAGCGACAACAGGGATAAATCTGACCTTCCAGGTTTAATTCCTACCCTATAGAACCTCTGATTCATGTCCTTTAGAAAGGAAAACCAGCAGTTACCCAGCAGTAACTAACTGCTAGTAACTAGCAGTTACCTTCAACATAAAGCAGATCCAGTGAGAACAGGTTACTCAGAGCAATGTCCAGTTGAGTTCTGAAAATCTCCAAGGTTGGAGATTCACAACCACTTCAGGAAATATGTTCCCATGGGTGATCATTATCAAAGTGCTTTCTTTTTTTCCTTTTATCAACCCAGTTCTACTCATGTTCCAAGATGACTTTGATGGTCCTTCAGTTAAGTAGCTCAAGGATGTTGGTGGCTTTCTTATACTGGGGAGGCCAAAACTGGACACAGCACTCTGCATAAAAGTGAGGAGATGAATACACTCTTCACAAAATAGATTATTATGTGATTGGCCTTTCTGACTGCAGGGGCATGCTGTTGATCTGTATTCAGTATGTTCACAAAAATATTCAGATCTTTCTCTTCTCACACTTTCTAGGTTTTCATCTTCATGCCTATACTCTTTCAAAGGATTAGTCCATCCCAGATTTTTGCATGTACCTTTGTGGAATTCTATATATTCACTATCAGAGTATTTCTCAGGAAATGTCTTCTATTTATTACTTCCATAGAATGATATATTCTCTTTAGAAAATGGATTCTGAACTACATTTTGTGGATGTTTTTGTAGTATTATATCTTATTATTCTTCAAAACAATCAAACTGAAGTGTGGAAGCAAATATTTTAAAGAGATTACATTGCAAATATTAATTCGTTGAGGTACTGTTAATTCGTTCTGTTCCAAAGTCCAATATGTGACAGCAATTTGCCCATAAAGATCTTCTTAACCAAAAATGCTGACTGAGAAACATTATTTGTAGAAATGGAAAAGTGTTCATTCTCACTTCCAGATGATTTTTCTCTATGAACAAGGATGAGAGAAATAATCATTAGATTAACTAACAGAAAGATATTTTTAGACAAAATTAACTGGTAGGCCTCGTTGACATGTTACATGATGTATTTGGTCTATGTCAACACAATTTTCTTGGGTTTTCAACATTTTAATTAAGCATAAGATGTTCATATTATGTGTGACCTTTTGGGTATTTATCCAAGATGAGAACTATTCTGTAGTGTCAAGGAGATGTTTAAAGAGGATCGTGAAGATTATAAACATAACAAAACAATATTGGTTTTGCTAATATAATGTAGTGGCAATTTCTCTTCAATTAATATGTCTGGATACACTAATGCATCTCCCTGTCTGCTATGCTCTTAGGGAAAGAATTATGTTCTTCCTTCCTTCCTTCCTTCCTTCCTGCCTTCCTGCCTTCCTGCCTGCCTTCCTGCCTTCCCACCTCCCCTCCCTCCTTCCTTCGCTCCCTCCTTCTCTTCTTTCCTCCTTCCTACCGTCTTCTTTTTCTTTTCTTAACAGCAAGGTGGAATCTATGAAATTAACAATATTCTCTCAAAACCAAAGCCCTGATTAGTTTTTAAATGCCAGCCATCAGTGTCTTCAAATAGCTTTTCCTATATAAAATCCAGAAACAAAACTACTAAGTGCAGGGCTTTACATCTTGATGTTAACTTAGATTTCAGTTCCTTAAAGTCTTTTTCGGCAGAGACTGGGCTCTTGAACAAAAATCCAGTTCAGGCCTCTTTACTCTCACTTCCATTTCTTTTTCAGGGAACATAAACATTCTTCACTAAATCCAGTGATTTTACTACCCTCACCAAGCTTTTTGATCTTTCCTGGTGGTATCTCCCTTTAGTCTTCAACTATTTTTAAACCAGTCTATTAAAATCTTATGCTTATATGTCTGCATAAATCTTAGGTAAACCCTATATCAGGGACACCAACTTTTAGATTTTTTGTTTTAACTCTATTATCCTTTAAAAAAAAAAAAAAAAAAGACAGCACATTTAATGTATGTTGCAGTTATCATTCCAAATACTTTTGACATATTACCTGACTCCAGACTGTAGTGGAACTCTCATTGACATCAAACAGAGCTGTATGCATAGACTGAAAGCAGATAGCAGTCTTTTTTAGCATTAATTATCAATCTGAACTCTGTGGTAAAGTTTGTTCCTCTTCTAATACAAGCCATAGTTAATTTAAGAAATTTTATTCAAATTTTGCAAGAAATGATGATAATTAGGCCTGTTCATTTAGGTCAGATAAGTGCATCTGTTGGCTTACCAGCAGCTGACCTATGGAAGTACTCTTACAGAATTATTAGTAAGTTACAGATTACAAGAGAATTACTTAAAAATCTTTTAGGGCTAGAATATATATAAAATAAGTAAAAGCTAGTGACCAAAATCAAAGCATACCTCCACATAATCCAAAATAGTAATTAGTCTATTGCCTGTTCATGACTGAGCATCCTTTAGCTATTTACATTTTTAATGCTCTCCAATAATGTACAGCAGTCCACTACAACAATAAGAAATTTCAAGAGCTCTTCCATATATAGAAAATGGAGTGAAGAAGAAAAATATATAAAATATGTTATAATATTCCGTAAAAGCAGGCATGTAACATCTGCAGGAACAAAAAATTAATAATATAACCATAAAATAAGTACATAGCCCTCTCAAGGCTATATTTTGCTACTCATATTTTATATCATTTGTGTTACACTGCTAAGCAACATGATAGTATTTCAGACTATCAACTCTGATGTTTGGGAGTAAGAAAGATAGAGCCAGACTATTTCAGTGTCAGGGCAAGAGACAATGGATATAAATTGAAACATGCTTAAATAGAGAACTTTTTCACTCTAGGAATGGTCAAACACTGGAACTGGTATCCCAGAGAGAATATGGGATCTCCATCTGTGCTGATTTTCAAAACCCAATTGAACTTGGTCTTTAGCAGCCTGGTTTAGCTGATCTTCCTTTGAGTGGCAGATTTGAACTAGATCAGACCTCTCCAGAGGTCCCTTCCTACTGCAGCCATTCTGTGATTCTATAATAACTAATTGAGAAGAAAATGGAATTAAAGCATAAAGCAATTACCTCACTTCAAAATATACCTCTATTCTAACGTGAAGGCAATGAATGAATAAGTAGATGTATCCATGACTAGTTTTGGAAGTCATGGTACTTACATAGAGATTAATTCCAAGAATATCTTCAAATAGGTAATTGAAATTAAGTAACTTGTTTTACGGTGTATCTCATCTTTGTTCAGGACATTCATTTTGTTGTGTTTTGACATGTAAATTATATATTGCATACATAATCTCGTTGAGAGTTTAATATGTTTTACTCATGTTTTCTGTAAGCTTTTAAAGAAGAGATCCACTAAAGATTTGTTGGAAATTGTTAAGTATCATGTTTTCTGACAAGTTTTTACATTAAAAGTATAATAAGCTACACATTTGACTACACAAATCAGACATTATACTGTTGTTAGGCATGTTTGTCAATAACTGGAGAATCACAGAATCACAGAATGGTTAAAGGAGCCCTGGACGGGTCCAACCTACTTGTTGAGGCCAAGTATAAGGTCTTACACTGTGTTCAGAGCAATCCCAAGCACAAATACTGTCTGGGTGGAGAATAGTTTGAGAGCAGCTCTGAGGAGAAGGACTTGAGAGTGTTGGTTGATGAGAACCTCAAGATGACCCATCAATGTGCCCTTGCAACCCAGAAAGCCAAACATGTCCTGGGCTGCATCAGAAGAAGAGTGACCAGCAGGTCAAGGAATAGGATTCTGTTCCTCAGCTTCCCTCTCAGGACATTCCACCTGGAGTACTTCATCCAGCTCTGGGATCCCCAAAACAGAAAGGATGTTGACCTTTTTGAGCAAATCCAGAGGAGGCCATCAAGGTGTTTAGAGGCATAGAGCACCTCTCCTGTGGGAAAAGGCTAAGAGAATTGGAATTGTTCAGCCTGGAAAAGAAAAGGCTTCAGGGTGACCTAATTGCAGTCTTCCTGTACCTTTGGTATCTGAAGATTAAGAAGAACTTTTTACAAGGACATGTAGTGATAGGACAAGGGGGGATGGCTTCAAAATGAAAGAGAGTAGGTTTAGATTTTAATTAGGAAGAATTTTTTACTCTGAGGGTGGTGAGGCACTGGAACAGTTTGCTCAGAGAAGTTGTAGGTGCCTCATCCCTGGAAATGTTCAAGGCCAGGTTGAATGGAGATCTGAGCCACCTGGTCTACTTGAAAATATTACTGCCCATGGCAGGGGAGTTGGAACTAGGTGATCTTCAAGGTCCCCTTCCAACCCAAACGATTTCATAATTCTATGATTTGGCAGTCACAAGGCATTTTAAAAAAAGTGTCAATGTGAAATGTTTCCATCCCCCATGCCATAAAGTAATCATCAATTTACAATAAACTCCTGGATTGTCTGTGCCTTGCTGTGTTGCTCCTCCCTCAGCTGTCTTGGTATTTGATACCCCCATGAAAACCAGGGCCTGTAACTGTGTGGTTCCTCCCAGCTCTCTATAAAAGGCCTCATATACTTCTTCCTCCTGATCAGGCAGCCCATATCAAATACCCACAACAGTGTCACCTTTGCTAGACTCTCCATAAATTCCTGTCTCTCTCATCATCCTCCCAAGAAAGAGCTCCGTACATTCCAGGTGTTTTCTTACATCAAGACCACTCCACCACCCCACCTTCCTGGACTGTCAGTCCTAAAATGCATGTAATCATCTATGACATTCAGTCATGTGAGCTATCTCACCATGTCTTTAATTGCCTTGCAACTACACAGGTCACTAAATTTTCCTGTTGCTTTTTTTCCCATACTACGTACATCACTGTTATACAGGCACTTCAACAAGGTATTTGAGTTTCTCCATTTCCCAGGAGGGGTGCAAGAGGATACCCCATAGTCATGTCTTGTACCCACTTCCTGGGTTGCATGCTGTTGCTGGAAGTATCCTTACTTGAGTCGTGCTTTGCAGTGTGAGTGATCTCTATAACTCTCCCCTGTCTCTTCTAGTTCAAATTTCTCCTTAGCAGGTTGGACAGTCTCTTGGCCAAGACAAAATAAACATTACCCAGTAAGTAGGAGAAAGAATTCAAGCCTTGGTAAACCGTATCTTATTAATAAGAAATGTTGAGATGGGAGATATACCAAATGGTTCTTAAATAGCTCTGTCAACTGCTTGGTTTCAGGAGTTTCATGTTGCTGAGAATTCCATCATTCAGCTACATTTTCAGTGAACTCATGTTAAAGAATAAGGATACTGCTTCTATTAGGCGAAATAGAGGGCAGCAAGGCATTAACTTCTTTTGATGTTTAGTGTATAATGGGTGTTGGAGTTTCCCTACATTCTGTAAGTATTAATCCTGTTTTATACTTAAGGATATTTCTTTCACTTGATAAAAATATAATTTAATAAACAAAAGTATAGCATACACAGGGTATAAGATGGAAGAACAAGACAGGTTGAAGATTTAACCACACGTAGGCTACATTTTAAAATTTATAAGACTGTTGGGGCCCTCCCCCTGCCATGTAGCTCTGGGAGAGGGGCCCTGGGGGGGAGGCACGGGGTTTCCCTGCCCCTGCTCAGCCTCGTTCCCATGGGTTGGTTTGTGTTCCCTGCGCGGGCAGAAGGACCCTCGGGTCCCGTGATTGCCTCAGTTCCTCAGCAGAGCCCCGGCCATGCGGCTGGAGAAATAAACATCTCTGAAACATCTATCAAGAATCAGTCCATATATATATTTCTTTCCACAGGCCTCGTTGTCTGATACATTGTGTTGCAGTATCTGCACTGTAACATAAGACTAAGACACCTAAACACCTGTAATACTCAAATTTCAAGAGTAATTAAATAATGAATCCTTTAACCTGAAGGACACATCCATGTGGTTGGGACTCACTTTTTACATTTATTCTTGTTGATTCACTTAAAAGTCTTCTGTTAAATTTTACCACTTTAATGTGCAGGATATTACTTTTAGGCTACTCAGATTGAGAGGTAAAACATAGAATTGCTTAAAAATAATATGATGCTATAGTTAAAAATATTAAAAATCCATAAATAATATATATGATTTTTTCAAAAATTATTTTCAATTACTATTTTCCTATTAATGACAAATAGAAACCACAACATGAAAAGGTTAACAATCCTACTAAATTTAAATGTCAAAATATAACTCAGCAAGATATAAGTTTAAATTTATAAAGTTCTATTTTGAATCTGAGTCCAACTGTAAGTTTACCATGAGCCCTGAATATGTGATGAAGCAGTTTTGCTATGTATGGTCTGTGACTTAAATGTTCACAAAAATACACCTTCCAATTAGCAATTTTTTGGCTGGGAAGGAGCATTTTCCATCACCATTCCCTCCAAGCTGAAAGTATGTCTCTCATGCTTTTAAAGTGTGTCGCTCATACTTTCTAGTAAACTGAGTAAGTGAAGTAAAAAAATCTGCACACTGTAACATCTCTGCTTCCACTCCAGCTCTAAAGACAAAAGAGAGATAAACAGGCTGAGCCATCATCTGGTTCTCTAAGAGAAACAGTAACTCTATTTGTAGAATATAATTAGGTAACAAATCTCACTTGCAGATAATTATCTGGCATTGGAGCAACAGAATTCTTCCTTTCATGAAAAGAATGCTTGAATTTCTTGTATAATCACTGATGCTTAAATTTTGACATATGAAAAATAAGTCATGTAAGACTATCTCTGTAAAAGCAAATCATTTAATGAGGTATTCATAGAACTAAAACATCTTTTAAACCAGAAGAATATGAAAGACTTTGGAAAACAAGAGAGTGAAAAAAAAAATAAACCAGAGCTTAATTTATATGGCTTTTAACAAAAACTTGATTAATTACTCATTTTAATAAGACAATAAGGCATAATGTATTTTATCCTAAGGGGAAAAAAATTACTATCTTTCATTGATAGACTATACAAAATATGGAATATTAATACAGTTTTACTCTTAGCTTTGCATGAATTGGATGGAACTCTGCATGAATTGCATGAATTGGATGCATGAATTCTTGGAAGTCAAGATATTTAGAATAAAAGGAAAATAAAATATTTTACTACCAACTGTCTGGATATGAAAGCCCAATAGATACCAGAGAATTTATACCCAGTTGGTCAGTAATTAAGTACCAATTCACATGGTGGGTAATTTGGAAATACTGTATTACAAAAGCAAGGCTAGTCTGGTTTTACCTTTATCATTAGATTAGAAGGAGTTTGAAGTTTTCTCTTTTTTTTCCATTAAAAAGGATATAAAAACTGCAGTACACTGAGAGGGTAGAAGTAATAAAAAACACATGAAAGCCTACTTGAGTATAAGGTTTCATTTTTTTTTTTTCTCTCCCATAATCCAGGGGGAAAAACAGAGAGTACAAGAGCATAACTGTTGAACTGAGCCTCTAGAGTTCAGAAGGAAAACGCATACAATATAAAACACACATGCTGCTGATACTAGAATTATCTATAATAATTTAGGTTAGAGTACTGTCTTCCCAAGGCAACAGGCTGTTTGTACCAACTCTTGTCAAAAATCAGGACTCATTCGTACATTTTTGATTAGTGACACATATTAGGGTTTCATTTTATTATTTGTACTTAAATTGCATATTGCCTAGGGCAGTCATTTAAGATAGAGTTCATTAAAGTATGTTATTCCATTTTGGCTTTTGTGTAGACAGCAGAAAGAAAAAAAAGCTATGCTCAGAAGTGAAAGGCTTTGATATGTAATTTATTTTGACAACTATGCTGTTATAGCAGCAAGGTAAGAAAAGCTATTTTCATAGGACTTACACAAAATTAAATTTTTCCATTTGCATTACAACAAAGAAGATACATCTGAAAATATTTTGTCTGTCATATATCAAAACAATTTCTATAGCACTTGGACATATATTTGTAAAAAAAATTTAAATTTACTGGGTCATTTTTCAACATGCATTATTTTTAAAAAGCCAGTTAAATGTTTTCAGTCTGAAAAGATTAGGAGGGTTACAGTTAATTATATATTCTTTAAATTGCAAAATTTCTTAAATTTGGTCAGAAATGGCATGCAGTGTAAGTAGACTATTCAAAGGAAATAAACATTTGAAATTATTCTGAAAGGCAGAAAATTGATGCTTGGGAAGCAAACAGACTTTTACTTTTAAAATGTACACTCTCCTACAGCTTGTATAATTAGATTCTTAATGATCTGAACAACCATTGTGAGGTTATGCTCCATTCACCACAGTGAAATGGGGAATTAAGCACAAGCATTCAAAGCCTCAGTGTTAAATTCTATTTGGAAAATGAGGAATAGGAATACCTATAGTCTGAGATCTATCCTGAGTCTTTTTAATTATTAAGGGACTTTAAAAGATAGTAGTTTGTTTAGTTACTTTGCTTAAAATCTCTAAACTGATAGACTGGTAGGCAATATGACAGACTGGGCAGATATCTTACAGGAGAAAAATACAAAGACTACAGTTCTGGGGGTCATAACTTCAAGTGGGATATGCTAGAGAGCCCCTGAGGGAAGAAACTCTTCCGTTGCACCTGGGTCTCATTCAAAGTGTTAAGAGTTGAAGAGTGACTTGAAACACATGTGGCCACAATATATGTGTGAGAAACATTTGTCAGGGCCACAAAAGGAACCAAAAAAAAAAGGAAGAAAAACGTTTAAATGTCATATTTGGTCATATATGGTCAGGGCTTTCAGGCCATGACTTAGAACTAGAGACTGAGCCTGCTGGCCTTGATCGATTAGAAGGAGAGGAGGTTAAGGTGTACGCTGTTTACAGCTGTGTGAGGAGAAATTACAAACACAACATGGATTCCAGCAGGGGACAATAGACACAGGCTGGGAGCTCAGGTTTTTTACTGGGGGGGGTAGTCCAGCACATGACACAGGAGAGTGTAGAATCTGCATTCTTTGAGGTTTTTAAGACTCAGCTAGCCAAAGTCACAGTGACAAGATCTCATGTTGACAATTCTACTAGAGGCTGGATGTTGGATCAAACAACTTCCAGAGATTTCTTCCAAACAATACTGCTGTGATTCTGTGGAGGAAATCAAAACTAAAAGAGATGAAAAAAGCCATGGATGGACAACTTAGCTGTCAATCAAAACAAAGGAGACCTCTCTCATTTTACTGACCTGAGAGTGCAGATTGTCAGAGTTGGTCTGGGCCTGCCTTGGTTTCACCTGGTTTTATGTTATTTGGATTGGTGGCTGGTCGCCAAGTGATCAGTGATGCCAGCATTTTCAGGATTTTATCTATAATCCTCTAAGGTCCCTAGACTATTTCTTTCAAATCCCCAAAAGTTGAGGGAGCAAAGCAAGTAACAGCAGTGTCTGTTCTGTATCTGTGCTGGGCGGTAGGCATTGATTTTCAGACAGTCTCTGTCTTTTTTACTGGCAGTTACAGAATGCTCAGTGGAGTATCACTATCATTAAAATGATTAACTTCTGTAAGATCCAACCGATTTATCTTTTATTTCTAATGAATTTCACTTTTTCTTGGCAATTTGACACAAGTCATTGTATCCCTTTGGCAGTGATTTTTGCTTACTAGGTTAATCATTACGAAGGTAAGAAAAGCATTTTTACAATTACACTTGCTACTCCCTTTCTGATTTACAGAGGAATTCGTTTGTTCTCTGTTCACCCATGGGTCAGTGGCTTTATATAGGAAACACAAAGTCTAAGTTCAAACTTATTATCTCACAAACTTGTTCATTTGAATGAACAGACAGTCTCAAAATGAGCTTAGCAGAAGCAGTTGGTGAAAAGTGACTGTGTAAGCCTGTCCATCTGGCTGGAAACACAAAGTAAACTTGTAACAGCATTTATATCTGATTTACATCCAGATGGACTCCTCTTGTACTGCATTAGGTAATAACTAACAATTTTAAGTATATGCATAAACAAGTCTTAACTAGTGAGTGTAAAACCACTCAGCTTGTGTTGTTCCCTCCAAGTCTGCCACCTTCATTTCAAAGATAAAAGTATAGAGTACTTCAAGCATGAAATGAGTGAACTGACATCAAGAAATAAAATTTTCTATTCAACTTCTGCTATGAATAACAAAGTGATTGAATTTCTTTTGATGTAAGCCACCAAATTGCAAGACTGAAAACCCTTACACAGTCACAGAGGTACCATTCCTATCTATATCAAAAGACAGGATTGTCAGAAAAACTGAGTAAAATGCACTGAGCAAGTTTATTGAACAACTTACTCAAATACTGTTATGGTGCCCCAAAATCAAAGAACAAGTAGACATCTAGATCAACTTACAGATATAATCAGGAGTTTCAATCACTTCTGTCTGCTGTTGGAAGATGCTTCTCTCACCAAAATTTTTCTCATCGTTTAGCAGTTCCAAAAGGCATAGAAGAGGTTCTCTGAGTGTTTGATGATTTTCAATGTAGAAAGGATAAAACCTTGAGAAGGGGTATTGAGGTACGTTCAGGTAGTGCATCTTTAGTGACAAGAAACTTTACACATTGCATTACCAACACTTTTTGAAGCACAGAAAATTAAGAAAATAAAACAAACCTGTACAAGCTACTATAAAGAAATTTATCACAGAGAGATTTATTATTATGACTGAAATAAAATATGTCATATATGTGTAAAATACATTTTAAGGGGTTTTTTTACTACATGCATTTCTGTCACCTAACATTCCATGTGACTAAATTCCAATATTTATTGGAAACAAACTGAGAACCACTGGTCTTCATCTGATCTAATAGTAATAAGAAAAGCTAAATATAGACTCAAGGAAAACCCCAAACAAAAGACATGATTTCTCATAGTACCTTGCATAAAACTTTCTCAATAAATACCAATATTGCAATATTAATCTGCCCTTCTCACATGTGCAGAAGTAACAGCAAAATTTTACTATGCCTTTCCAAATTAAAAAAAAAAAAAATTCTTCTATAAGGATAAAATACTTCAGTATTTATGGCAGTGCTTGAAACATTCTGAAAAATAACAAATCAAAACTGACATAGTTCATGCAAAGAAAAAAGCCAAAGTGGGCCATGCAATTTCTTTTTTGCTGACTTGTACAGAAGCAAACATCACCCTGTAAGGATGCATTATGACACAAAATAACGGGGGATGAGAAGGAGGAAGAGGGCAAATGAAGGGCTGAAATTCTTCCTACAGCATTACCAAAAGATTCAAAGGCACTCACTGATTATTTTTAATTTTTGTTTGTTTGTTTGTTTTTGTTTTTGTTGCTAGGGTAAGCACAAATCAACTTAACAGCTCAATTGCCAGTGTTAGGGAACATGGGAATTATAAAGTAATACTTATTAACGCTGTGAGGAATCCTGAGTTAAATGAGAAATGAATATACAAATATACTGCAAAAAGAAGATTTATTTGCATAAGTATGTTAGATTGGTGAGTAAAATATGTAAGTAACAATTTTTGAAAGCACTGTATCTCCAAAGCCAAACCCATCTCAATTTTAACAGATTTTTAAAGAACTTTCAATAGAAATTTGGCCACAATTAGAACTATGAATTAGGTGGATGTGTTCTTGAAAGCCCATCTTTGTATGCTTTTTAAGGATATTTTACAGGACTGTGGAAGTTACTTTTATGAAAGAATATTTTCCTAGCAGAATAGTTTCCTTTCATGACTTGGAGGTAATAATTAAGGACATTTGTTTGTAGCTTTTCAAAGTAGCAGAAAATACTAGGGTTTTGTATTATTTGCTTACTTGGATGCAGCTCTTGGGTCACATCTACAGTTTCAGATGTATATCAATTAATAAACAGCAGAAAAAAAAGAGAGTATGTTGTACTATGTACATACAGGAACTATCCAGATCAGCTGCTGTGAGAGCATGAGAATCAGGTTAGCTTTCTACGCGTATAAACTGTATAGAAATTTTCATACTATGTACTCTATGGAGGTGAGTCCAAACTATCCAAATATGATTTTCTTTGGTATTCACTTAGATTATAAAATTATATCAGAGGAAAGTTTGTATGACAATGACATTAGAAAGATTCTAGAACTATAAAGAGAGTCTGTTAGTACTTTTCCCTGAGTTAGAGGTATCCTGTGGGATTCTAGGATGACATATGAACCCTACCTTAAGATCAAAGTGGATTAGGGAAAAAAAAATGGGAGGAAAAAAAAGAGATGCCTGTTTAGGAAATTATATTTTGAGGCTTGATCCCAATTATTCAATTTCAATGTACATCAGTGAGGAAAAGCATGCCATCAGGACATGTTATTGTTTAAAACCATACGGAATTATTAAAAATATTTTTGTATCTTGAGATTTTTTTCCCCAGAAAGAAGGTTCAACAGAAGTTTTGTTAAATTTATTAATTAAATATCCTTAAATCCTTGAAATTTGATGCAAAGTTTTAACACTTCAAAGAGTATTATAGCTATTAAGGATAAAAAATAGATTTTAAAATCATTTTTGGTAAATTAAATTTAATAGGAAATTACTTTGACCAATGAAAAATTAATTATAACTACGTTAGATCATTCTACAGGATCATAGAACCAAGATATCAGAGAATTTTTGAGAGAGAAAAGGATCTTCTTTGAGACAGAAAGGTAAACCTTATAGTTCAAACTCCCAGCTCAAAGAATGGTCAGCTAACACAAGCTGGTGAGGAGCAAGTTCAGTTGGGTTTTCAATGTCTCCACAGATGGAGATTCCACATTCTCTCATCAATGCCTGAGTTATAGGTGCTAGATGTGCTCTGATTTCAAGCCCCTGATTTATCCATTTTGTTTGGGGTTGTAATAAGAGAACTAGACTGAAGTGAAAGCCCTTTGGAAGGCAAATTTCATTCAAAGTAAAGTAGCCTTGAGGAATTTCTTTAAGTGCAGATTTCTTATTGATCTCTTATCATATTTTGATGTAGTAAAAAAAACCCCAAAAAAACTAAAGCCCAAATTATTTATGGAGTCCCAGAATTGTGTTTCCATGATAGAAACACTTTATAAAGTGCTGTTGTTTTCCTTAGAAACTTATATTTATGAAAGTGCTTAGAAAATGATATTCCTTAGAAACTGATATTCATTAAATTGCCTATCATTTAACTGTACCAGAACTGCAAAAGAAATTAATTATGTGGTGTAAAGTTAGAAAGAAATAAGAATGATGAAGATATCTTTGTTTGGGTGCCTGTAGAGAATAACCAAAATGAAGAATATATTAGAATAAACACCACACAAACTCACAAACTATATAATACATAATTAGCTATTCTAGAGATACAGTAAGAAAAGCAACCTGTCTAGTCAAATCCTAATCTATTTTAAGTGAGATAAACACTGAAATTTTACTGGTTTGGATGAGATGTACAGGATTAATTTTCCTGGTAGTTTAAAAAAAATTCACTCCTACCTAGAAATAATTGTTATTTAATGATTTGAATTTTATTCTTATTTCAAGAGTCCATTTTTAATAAAAGCGAAAGGTCAATTTAATAATCCTGAATTTGAAGAATAAACGAGACAATGAATGGATGCCTGGAGTTTTCATGCTTCACCAGATACAGGTTAGAGTGATAAAGGTAACCTTTAGTGTAAATAAACTAAAGTAATTGCAAAATCATTGACAATTTAAGGGATAAACCCCAGAGTAATTAAAGAACTTTTATCTGCCTTTGACATATGCATTGATTATCTATTGAAAACACTCCAAAGTACTTGGGAGAAGGAGGGAGGAGACTTATTTTCTTCCTGTTTTTTATCCATGAAAGTGGTTCACTTGGAGTCAAGACTTCAGATCCTGTATTCAGCAATAGACATCACTGTCTCTCCTGCTCTCACACTTCAAAATTTAAAGTTAAGTAAAATACATTTTCAGTAGGTTCACTATGGCTTTGAACAGATAAAATTCATGTTGCATTGTTGCAGTGGGGATACTGCAACATGCATATATCAAACCAGGAGTCCCGTGGAAAGGAAATATATATGGACAGACAGATTCTTGATAGCTGTTTCAGAGATGTTTATTTCCCCAGCCGCATGGCCGGGGCTCTGCCCAGGAACTGTTCCAGTCACGGCACCCGAGGGTCCTTCTGCCCGCGCAGGGAACACAAACCAACCCATGGGAACGAGGCTGAGCAGGGGCAGGGAAACCCCGTGCCTGTGCCCTCAGGGCCCCTCTGCCAGGGCTGCATGGCAGGGGGGGAGACCCCAATATTGCATGGAAAAGGAAGCTCAGTAAATTAATTAATAAGACCCTAAGAATTGCAATTTATATTTTATAATGAAATTGCTATAGATAACTCAATTGTAAAAATATACGTGTGGGAAAAGATCACTAGATTATCAGAAAAAAACCCACCCTTTGAAACTATCACACTAAGTGATGATTGGGCTATATAAAAAGTGAGGTGAGCAGCAACACCAACAACAGCAGCTACAGTAAGTTCTGGGGACTGAACACTGGAATGGGTTGGGCAGAGTGTTCCTGGAATTTGGGGAACCTGAGTGGAGAACCCACCAAGAGTCAGCAGTGCTGGCAAGCAAGGCTGATGTGGTGAGTGCATTGCCAGGGGCAACTGCAGAAGATTTAAGTGGCTCCTGGAGCACTGTGAACAGGGCAGGCAAACAAGGTGGGGTGCGGCAGTTCTCACAGGAGCGACAGGCACCCTCCCAGCCCCAGAGGTGAGCTCAACTAGGGGTCATTACCCACCCAGCTAGAAGAGACCTAGCTTTGTTTTCACCTGGTGAAAAGTTGTCATCAGAAGGAATCTGGCAACTCGGAGAGAACTCCCACATAAACATGCAGCTATCTAAATCTCCAGCTGCAGCGAGTGCCCAGCTGCAGGGAGTGCTTGAGGATGTCATGAGTATATTATAAAATAATTTATTTTGTTCTTTTCATAGGTTCAGATAAAATGAAATATTACAAGCTAAATTGTGAGGGGGAAAAAAAAACCTTTTAAATATAGAATTTTCTTTTTAGTTGAATACTTTGCTTTGTTCTGTTCCTTACACAGAAAAAATCCACTTTCCCAAAATTTCTTTTCAGAAAGTTCATTAGGATAAATTTTGTGTGCATCAGAGTTGCCAAAAACCTTCATATCTGTGTGGAATACCTCTGTTTCAGTAAAAGAGGACTCACCTCAAATCCTTCTGATCTTGTAGGGATTCTTCCCATGACTCAAGAGGGTAGTGAGATCAAGTCCTAAATGTTTCACTGGAATCAGCAGAAACAGTGAAAATTTCATCTAGAACTGAAGGCTTTGTAGAAGAAGAAATAATTATAGTTTCTATTAATATTCAAGTATGTTTGAATTAGATATCATCAGCGTAGTAATAAAATTATGTGTAAACATTTATATTTTTCATTAAGTAAAACTGATATATCACACCTTTAACCGTGAATGTTTCTATTATCCTTGAAGAAATTAGCAGATGTTTTTCAGTTGTAGCAACAAAGCTTATTTATAATTGTTATTCTCTGCCTGAATGAGCTCATAAAGCTTACAATAAATCTACTTTTTTTCCCTGCAAGATATCAAGCCATGATATCAAATACCTTAAATTTATGGAATATTTTCAGGCAATGATAGGAAATACGATCATATTTTACAATCCAGTAAAAAATAACTAGGTAGCATCTCTTTTATAGATAAAACATTGTATCTTTATTGTAATATCATTACCTCAAAACATCTAAATTCTATTTCACTAGCAAAGTTTGGATATAGTCCAGAACAATTATGCTACTTGGATACATGGTATTGAGGTTCTCTCTGACTTCCTGTAGCTACTCTCTTCTGATTTAGAATTCCAGTGCAAACATGAAAACGCTACTAATCAGCATCGCATTTGATAGTTGTGCAAATGTGGGTGTTTAGTTGAACTTTTGCTTCACATACTGGTACTATATACCACTGTAAGTGAAGGTTTGAGACTAATGAAACCGAAAAGCCACAAGTCTGTGGGGCCTGATGACAAGGGTCCTGATGGAACTGGCTGATGTTGTTGCCAAGCATCATGTTTGAAAAGTAATGGCGGTAAGACAGTGTCCCCAGGGACTGGAAAAAGGGTAACATAACTCCTGTTTTTAAAAAAGGGAGAAAGGAAGATGCAGGGAACTACAGATCAGTGAGCCTCACTTCTGTGCCTGTTAAGATCATGAAGTAGATCCTCACGGAAACAATGTTAAAGCACATCCAAAACAAGGAGATGATTCAAGACAGCCAGCATGGCTTTATCAAAGAAAAATTGTGCCTCACCAGTCTGGTGCCTCATGACAGGGTGACTGCAATGTTTGACAAGAGAAGACCAACCTAAAATTCTGTAAGGCCTTTGACATGGTCCCACTTCCCATTCTTATCTCCAGATTGGAGAGATATATTGGAAAGGTGGATTATTGCTGGATTAGAACTTGACTGGATGGACACAGCCAGTGAGTTGTATCAATAGCTCTATATCTAGGTGGAGGCTGGTGACAAGTGGTGTCCGCCTGGGCTCTGTCTTTGGGCTGGTACTCTTTAATATCATTATCAACAGTACAGGCAGTGAGATTAAGTATACATTCAGCAGGTTTGCAGATGGCCCAAAGCTGAGTGGTGCAGTTGCCACAGTAGGAAAAGATGCCATTCAGAGGGACCTGGACAAACTTGAGAAGTGGGCTCATGGGAACTTCATGAAGTCCAAAAAGTCCAAGTGCAACATGCTGTGCCTGGTTCAGGGCAATCCCAGATATGATCACAGACTGGGGAAAGAACTCATTGGTAGCAGCTCTGTGAAGCGGGATTTGAGGGTTCTCATGGATGAAAAGCTGGACATGAGCAAACAGCATGCCAGAAAGCATGCTAACTCACCCCCCGGAAAGCCAACTTCATCCTGGGATCCATGAAGAGATGAGTGGCCAGCAGGTTGAGAGCAGTGATTCTCCCCCTCTACTTGTGAGATCCCACCTGGAGTATTGCACCCAGGTCTGGGTCTTCAACATGAGAAAGATGTGGACCTGTTGGAACAAGTCCAGAGAAGGACCACAAAGATGATCAGAGGGTTGAAGTACCTCTCCTATGGAGCTAGGCTGAGGTAGTTGTGGTTGTTCATCTTCAGGAGAAGAGAAGGCTTTGGGGACATCGTATAGCCTTCTAGTACTTAAAGGGAGCTTATAAAAAAGAGGGGGCACAGTTTTTCACATGGGCAGATAGTGATAAGACAAAAGGATATGGTTTTAAACTGTAAGAGGAGAAATTTAGATTGGAGCTTAGGAAGAAATTTTTTACTGTGGGGGAGGTGAGGCGCTAGAACAGGTTGCCCAGAGAAGTTGTGGATGGCCCACCCCTGGAAGTGTTCAAGTCCAGGTTGGATGGGGCTTTGAGGAGCCTGTTCTTGTGGCTGTTATCATTGCCCTTGGTGGGACAGTTGGAACAGATGATATCTAAGGTACCATCAACCCAAACCATTCTGTTTCTACAGGTAAGTAAGCTGTAAGTGACCCATCAAAATGGTTGCAATATTTAGGCTCTATGTCACAAAAAATACAGGTCTGGAATATTCTCCCTCTGCCTTTATTTGATTTTGTTGTTTGTTTTGTTTTAAGACATGTCTCCCTCTTTAAGAATGGAAAGAAGCAAAACTGTCATCTCAGCAGGATTTGCTTCTTTGGTAAAACTGTTCAGCATGTCCATATAAAAAATTGTCTGCTTTTGCATGTCCATATATATATGTAAGATCTTATGGACATGCAGATGCAGATCATTTTTTTTTTTTAATGGCAACTAGCACAGTGAAATGAGTATCATGAAAGAATATGGAGAAAGAATCATAATGGTTACATTTAAGGAATTAGGAGCTATACCAAATTGTACAAGGATTATATTAAAAGTTACAAACAACCAGTAAATATCAGCAGGGATCTCTTGGATATAGTACTATGCAAAGAGGTCCCACTGTTTCAGGGAAAACTACATTTTGTAAAGGTCTTAATTTTCTAAATTTTTCCTATTCCCAGTCATCAGGTTCCTAATTTGTTATCAATTGCTGTTCTTACAATAGATCATGAGAGTTAGCATTCTGCAGCAAACTTAATTTCATTCTGTTGTTGCAATGAAATCTGATATATGTATGTCAAATGAAAATCTGACAGCTGTAGATTAGTCAGAAGACCTAGCTCTTCAGAATTTTTTGCAGCATTCTACATCAGTTCAAAACAGTTTAACATGACATTTCAAAGCGCTACACAACATACTACTAGCTTAATACTCATTAAAAGTTTGCTGAAGTCCCTCAAAAATAAAAGGACATTATAATTCAGACATTGTTTTGAATAGCAGTACTGCAATGTCTGCTTGTTTTTATTAGCTACTGGCAAAGTAAATGATGCTGTTATCAAGACTGATTACACTCCTTGCAGAGTTGATTCTGCTAAAAATATTTATTGATTAATAGAAAGGAGTTGGGAGAAAATGGCAGTAAAAAATAGAAGAGGAAAAGCAATGAGTTGATTCAGAGTTTCATGTGTAAAAAGATAGAGGGAATATTTGTTCATTTGTCAGAGATATTTTTTTTCTTAAAAACTTCTCTAAAATTACTGTCTTAAAGTCTGGGATTTCTAAAAGTAGAAATTTCCTGCAGCAATGAGAGGAACATGATATTCTGCATCTCATTTGCAGTGAGGATATTCCTTAGTCCTATGGACTCAGGGAAGATTTTATTTTAGATTTTATTGTAGCTTCATATTTGCAAAGGAGGTTAAGAAACGCTCAGGCTCATGACTTGCTGCTCTTACATGTTGGAAGTAATAGCTTCATATATTCTTAAATGGTCTTAGGAATTCCATAAATATGCAAATGGAACATAAATTCTTCAAATTAAAAATAAATAAAATATTACTTGTGGCTAATGTTAATGCTAAATACTAAGATACCATGGAAAATAAAGAAACTGCAAAACTCTGACATGATGTAGTTCGATTTGCTCTAATTGCATTTTTTTCCTCCTTTTCATAAGGAAGCAATCACTAAGAATTGTAATTTTGCAGGATCAAATAAAATGTTAAGTATCATCATTTCAGAATTTATTTTATTTTGGATGCTCTTGACGTTACTCAGAACCACCAGACCAACTAAATACAATTATCTACGAAGGGAAACCTGAATTTCGATACAGTTGTGGCTCTGTACTACAGAATTTTAGGATATGGATATATTTCATCTGGTCACACTTATTAAAACAATGATGTTAATTCACCGTTAGTGCATAAGTTCCACAGTGTAATTCTGAGGATCCCTAATATCCATAAACCCAGTGAAACTAAGATCATAAAGACAGTTCCCCGAATGCTGGTGTTTGAATAAGTTTGCTATCATTTTGTCTTTCTATGTTTGGAGTATTGTCTTCTCTTTTCCTACTACGCTGTATTGCATTTGCATGGACAGGTTTTGGTAGGAGGGCAGGCTACAGGCGTGGCTTCTGTAAGAAGCAGACAGAAGCTTCTCCCGTGTCTGTCAAAGCCAATTCCAGCTGGCTCTAAGATGAACCTGATGCTGGCCAAGGCTGAGCCCATCAGCAGTGGTGGTATTGCCTCTGGGGTAACAGATTTAAGGGGAAAAACTGCCTCCCAACATCAACCATAGAGGAACATGTTAGAGGAACTCTGCAGACACCAAAGTCAGTGAAGAAGGAGGGGGAGAAAGTGCTCCCGGCACTGGAGCCAAGATTCCCCTGCACCCAGGGAGAAGATCATGCTGAGGCAGCTGTGCCCCTGCAGCCCATGGAGGACCAGAGTGAAGCAGACGTCCCTCTGCATGCTGTGAAGGACCCTGTGCTGGAGACTGTGGAAGCCCGAAGGAGACAGTGACCTTGTGGGAAGTCCTCACTGGAGCAGGGTCCTGGAAGGACCTGTGACCTCATGGAGAGAGGAGCAGATTTGCTGGCAGGACTTGGGATCCTGCAGGGAACCCATGCTGCAGCAGTCTGTTCCTGAAGGACTGCACCCTGTGGGTTGGATCCATGCCAAAGCAGTTTGTAGAGAATGTGGGAAGGGCTCACATTAGAGAAATTAATGGAGGATTTCCTCCTGTGAGAGCAAGCCCACCCTGGAGCAGGGGAAGAATGTGAGGAGGAAGCAGCAGCAGAGTGTGATGAACTGACCACAATCAGCAGTCCCTGCCCTTCTGAGCCACTTGGGGGAAGAAGCTGAAAAATCAAGAGGAAAGTTGAGCTGGGGAAAAAAGGAGGTGGATGGGAGAACACGTTTGAAGATTTTTTACTTCTCATTACCCTACTCTGATTTGATTGTAATAAATTAAATTAATTTTCCCAAGCTGAATCTATTTTGTCTGTGACAGTAATTGAGTGATCTCTCCCTGCCCAGAGATCTCAACCAATGACCCTTTTGTTATATTTTTTTCTTCTGCCCAGGTGAGGAGGGCAGTGTTAGAGCAGCTTTGGTGGGCACCTGATGTCCAGCCAGGGTCAACCCACCACATATGCATAATTAAGCAATAAATGATTAAAATGAAGTTCTGTTAAAAATACTTTTAAAAATAAATAATAACACAGCCCCATCCCTCTTCCCCCTCCCCCTATCCCCCCAGTTATAAGAAAATACAGATTATGGCAGACTCCATTGTCATTGGACAGAATAAGGAATCTATGAATACTGTTGCCAGACCTGATTCTGATCCTGTCTTTCTGGCTTTTCATCCTGGCTCCTTGCAAGCAAGGACAGTTCTCTGTACTGTTTTTGTGTGACTCCTCAGCTTCCCATGCAGAGCAGCCAGCCCTTGCTGCTAACTTCCAGTTACAGCAAATTGCCATCAGCACTCCCTCATTTGGCACTGAAGGAGGATGATGGTATTTATGCAGCAGGTTTCTTCGTCCTTAGTCCTGGGTTCCACCTGAGACTTTTCATGTTTTCCTCATGAATCTGCTTACTTCAGATCATCTCTCAGGCAGACTGACATAAATGTTAGTAAAAATTTTGCTATGGATGGCATTTATAGAGCTTCAGCTGAAGCAGGTGAGGCCTCACTGATCACTTGGCGACCAGCCACCAATCCAAATAACATAAAACCATCTGAAACTGAGGCAAGCACAGACCAACCCTGACAATCTGTACTCTCAGATCAGTAAAATGAGAAGTCTCCTTTTTGATTGTTTTGATTTACATCTAAATTGTTCATCCATGGCTTTTTTTTGTTTTAGTTTTGATTTCCTTCATAGAATCACAGCAGTATTGTTTGGAAGAAATCTCTGGAGGTTGCCTGATCCAACATCCAGCCTCTAGTAGAACTGTCAACATGAGATCTTACATAGCTGCAAATAGTGTACCCCTTAACCTCAAGTCCTTCTGACTGATCAAGGCCAACAGGCTCAATCTTTAGTTCTAAGTGATGGCCTAAAAGCCCCTGACCATTCAGATATGACTTTGACATTTTTTGTTCCTTTTTTTTGTTTACTGTTTTTGGCACTGACAAGTGTTTCTCCCACATGCACTGTGGTCACTGTTTCAAGCAGCTCTTGAGCTCTAACCCTTTTCATTGGAATGAATAAATCAGTGCTCCTGACCACCATGGTAGTCCTCCACTGGACACTCTCAAGTGTCTTGAAATTCCTCTTCAAGTGGAGGCTCAAATAATTTCCAGGTGTGGCCTTATCTGTGCAGTGCAGAAAATAACAGTCACTTCCCTCTTTTGTTGGCTACCCGTCTTCTAATGTAGTTCAGTTCTGGGCTGTGGGGGCATTTTGATTAATTTGCAAGTGAGAATGCAGTTCTGGCTTATGGTCACTTGAGTAATTTTCATCAGGGTTATTATTTTCTATAATAGACTATAATAATGTAACTAATATTACTATTTTCTTCCAAGTTTTACTGATATATGTAGTTATTTCACTCTAAGTACACAACTTCGCAATTTACCTTGTTAAACTGATGCAAAATGGAAATAACAAATTTCCTGATTTTACATGGATGTTTGTATTATTGTCTGCTTGGGAGGGACATTGAATATCTATTTTTCATTCTGTTTTTTCATGTGAACATACCTCATGAAGACAATTTTTGTTCTGGGTCCTTATAAACAATTTCTTTCATTTCTTGATCTTCTAACCAGCATATATTAGACATTTTGTGGGCAACTTCACCTTGAACAGACCAAGTCTAAAAGTGTTCCACTGCTCTGGAAAGTCATCACTAATGCCTGAGCATAAAAGAACATTACTGAAATGAGTAACCAATAGAAATTTTACATAATTTCAAAATGTTTTCTAAAGGAACTTCAAAATTATAGGAAATACTAATTTTAAAGAGTAATTTTGTGAAATAGTGTTTAAATTATTGAGTAATTTCATACAAATTTTTGTTACAGTACAGAGACCTCATGTAAAATCTATCAGATTAGTTAACTTTAGTTAAAGTGTGTGATTTTTAAAATTTTGTATGTCTGAGCTTTGTTAATATTTTTTCATTTATTTGAGCTGGTAAGCAGAACAAACGTGCCTCCTATATGTAACTGTTCTGTTTTCCCCTATGCCCAAGAGCACCTAAATTTAAAAAAGAAAGACTGGATACTTATTCTTGTAAGTTTTACCTGAATTTTGAATTTGGATATCCAGTTCTTTACAATTTGCTCTCAACTGATTTCAGAGAAGAAAATAAAACAGACTTATGTTAGACTGTTGGATATAACGGTTCACATAAAAAAACCCCAAAACCTAAAAACATTGTCTGTTGGGGTATAATTTCAGTATTTTAAATTTCATTATATTTACAATTCCAATGCAAAGCATGAAAACACTACTAATAAAAACCGTATTTGATAGTTGTGCGTTGGTGTGTTTAGTTAAACTTTTTTTCCTCCTGTTTTTCAGTGTTTGAAATTTTTCCTTACCTACTCCTACTATATAAAGAGGTTTGAATGCCTGCCCCAAAACCAGCTGCAGTCAGATGAGAAGAATGCATGAGTTTCAAAACGTAATAAGAAAATTAGTTTTCTGATAATTGTGTCAACTTCTCCTTCAGTTTCGTACTACAAGACCAAAACATGATCAGATCATGTAATATTACTGGTAGCAAAATGACAAATTGCTTAACTAGATTAATGCATGAAAAAAAAAAATCTGAGGATAGGAAGATAAGATCTCCTTTCTGTTACTTGGGTCACATAGATTTTCAGGATTGCCAGAGTAGATATTTTACAAGATTAGTCCTTCACTAGAATAGTACAGTTCCATCTTATTCAGTCTATTATTAGAAACCTGAAAAGAACAGTGTCTCTAAATGTTATTTTCTAATAGGAAACCTAATAAACCTAAAAAAAAAAAAAAAGTAATAGTGTAAAAAAGCATCCAGTTTTCTTGAGAACGGAGGACAATTACAAAACCTGACTCATTAAAAATTTGCCTGAAGTAACTTCCTATCCTGCCTTGTCCTAGAAGTGTATCAGGGGCTGTAGAGAAGAGTCCTATTTGATTGATTTGTCATCATTGGTGCTGTAGAAGTGCCCAGAGGAGTTAACTGTGTTCATTAGATGCTTGCAAAGACTAATGTTCAGTAATACTTAAACGGACTTTTGCATGAATAAATGCAAAAAAAGAACTCATTTCTCAGGTCTCTCTATACCAGAAAATGTAATTAATAAAATCCCATCTTTTTGTATTTAAAACAATTGCTACTTTATTACTAAGGTGCTGTGGTGGCTTACCCTCACCCAGCAGCTGAGCACTCACTAAATGACTTGCCCACTTCCCTCTCCTGTGAGTTGAAGAGAAATTAGAAAAAAAGGCCAGAAGGTTAATGGATTGACAAATGAAGCAGTTTAAAAGGTGAAATAAAAGGGGTATTTCACATGAAATACATGTGAAAGCAAAGTGAAGAAGGACTTTATTCCCCACTTCTACCAGTAGACAGATGTGAGCCACATCCTGGAAATCCAGTTTCCATGCGTGTAACAGTTAACCATGAATGTCCACAGTCACTCAAGCTTTTGCTGAGCAGAACATATAATATTAAATACCCCTTGGTCAGTTAAGGAGCACTGGCTGTCCTGCTGGCTGTCCTGGCTGCTTTGTTGCTCACTCTCAGTGTACTTATTGGATGACTGGGCAAGCACAGTGGGAAAAGCAAAAAGCATTTATTGTCAACATTTTTACTAACAAATACAAAATGCAGAGCTGTATAGGCTGCTGAGAAGAAATACAATCCTACTCTGATCTAGTACAGTCCACACCTTTTATTCCATATCATCCGTATCATTTTCAGGTCCTGCACTGTCCAATGCGTGAACCATCACCATCTTCCCTGTCTTTTGATGTGATATCATTCTCTTTGTCTGTGGTCTGCCACCATGGAATGAATGTCCATAAAAATTGAGTCCATTTAGTCCATGACTTGAGCTCCAACTGTTAAGGTGGTCACTCAGGACAGGAGAAGTAGCATAGACTAGATTTTAGCAAGAAATTCTTTACCATGAGTGTGGTGAGACAGTGGGACAGGTTTCCCAGAGAAGCTGTGGATGCCCTAATTCTAGAACCTTTCAAGGCCAGGTTCTATGTGGTCTTGATCAACCTGATCTAGTGGGTGGCATCCCTGCTCCTGACAGGGAGGTTGGAACTAGATGATTCCCAATGTCTCTTCTAACCTAAAACTTTCTATGATTCTGTGATTAAAGCTGTTATGCCAGTTTCTCCTTTTCCTGTTATTTGCATTGAGAAAGTGTGTAATTTTATTTATATCTGCTTAAAAACATGTTGGTTCATTAAGTTCAGGTCCCTAGGTAGATAGTTCTCATTTTGAGTAGGTTTTACTTTTTATTGTTTCAGAATTATAACCAATTAACCTATACTGAAATATGGGGTCCACATTATCCCTCAAATTAGTGGCTTAAACCTATAGTGTTTTAAAATCCATTTTAAATTACTCTGGTACATCTCTTTGAAAAAATAAGCTTTCATGAACTTCATTAACATCTCAGTTATCAGATTAGTTTTCATATTCTTTCTTTTCCCCAGGTAAGAACCTACAGAGTATATAAAGAAGAAAGCACTGAAAAGCTCTGAAGGTCAGAAAATAATTTTTTTTTCTGTTTGGAATGGATCTCAGATACAGTCATATGGTAAATAAATATGAGAATCTATAGAAAGTTTTGAAAGAAGAAAACTAGTATTCAGGAGTCAAATGAGTATTGATAAAAACAACCTGAAAGAGCTTCCTTACAAATACTGGAAAACCTATTTGATTATTTATCTTTGTGCAGTTCCCTTACCCTACAAATAAAAAATATACAAAGACAAAAGTTGAAGTGCAGAATATATACTATTTTAATAAAAGAGAAACACAGGGAGAGAAATTGTAGGCATAACAGACAGCTTAAAAATAAGTGGAAAAAAGGCCTCTAATTTAGGACAGAGAATACACAAGCAAAAATTAAAGAGAAGCTATATAAAAATACTTGAAAGGCTTATGGATTGGAACAACATTGCTATGTCTGTGTTACAGTTAGGATATAAAAAAAAAAATCTATTTTTGTTCCCCTAAATTAACTAATACTGTATCTTCTGAAGTACTGATAACGATCGATATTGTCAAATGCCTCATTTTTGCTAATGAGTTAAACATCAAAAAAGTGTCCTCATTTCTTCTGATAAGCAGGTCCTTCCAAGTTACCTGTACTGAGATATGTAAAAGCTACATCAAAGTGATCAGTATTCATTAAGCACTTTCAGTAGTCATGCTGTTCTATATTTTTGTAGACTATTAATACACTGAATAATGGTAATTATCCTTTTAGTATAGAATATGCGTATGATAAACACAATGCTTGAAATTAGTAGAGTATGATCTGCAATTCCAGGTCTCAGTGTCCCAGTTTACATCTCAGAGTAGAACTCACATATTTTCCCTTTACTTTTCTGTTCATTTTTTGGGGGGGGATTGTTTTGCTTTTCCCATCATAGCACATATGTCTTCATTTTATATTGTACCTTTTATAAGAAGGCATTACATGACACTGGTCACCTGAAATTATTTATGCCGACAAGCAACTTTCTGTTATAAACAGTTATTTCTATATTATTTTTTTTCTTTCCTTACAATCCTAATAGTTATGCAAATAAAAGAAACAAAGTAACAGCTGTATTGACAAAACTGTGTTACCTTATCATTAAAGACCTCAATCATTCAAAACATAAAATAATAGTTCCTGGTAGAGAGTCTTGCAAAGCAAATAGATTTCAAGGTATAAATTACATAAGCTTTTCTTTTATAGACTGCTAGTGTTCCATTTTATCTTACATTTCAGTTTTTAAGACATACTAGTGCTGTGATATAGTTTCTTTTTTACAGAAATAGCAGACCTTCAACCTAAAAACATCTGTAATTTTTTATGTCTTCTACAAGCAACAAAACAAAATCACATGGAAATAAAAATAAAACCACCCTTTGAACTGTATATCATACTTATGTTCTAAAAGTTTTTACTGAGTTATTTTGCAATTTGCTTTTGTAGTCAATTAATTTTACATTTGTTCCTTCTTGTTAGAAATACACTCACAAATGTTCCCACTGAACAGCTGAAATACTTCAGTTTTTCATATTCCAGTGACTGGGGTCAATTAGTGGAGGGACCTAGTCTTGAAGCGGATTCAACCACGTAATACCAGCTTCAAGTTTCCTGAACTATTGAGGTCTACTGCATTTGAAAGGCTGCATGTGGCATTCTGATCAATAAGAAAAGAAAATAATTTTATGTTCTGTGCAGTGTTCTATAAAAGAGATTCTGAAGTACATGTTGCTGTAGGAAAATTCTGTCTCAGTGCTCCTTTTAAGCTGTTTCCTCCTCAAAAACTGTGATTAGACCGTTTACTGCCTTTTTCTAAAAAGAAAGGTCATAAGTAAATTTTTGCAATTCTCTGGCACAGCCATTGTTGGTAGGTCTGCTGATGGAAAAAATACATAGTAACTTGTAGCAAGAAGTTAGTAAGGATGATAAAATCCAGTAGGAAATTTGTGATTCATTAGCTAGCAAAGAATAAAACATCTTTTTAAAAATAGTAATTTTACCTGGTATTATACTTAATAAATGCGATAGATTGGGTAGGAAAACATTTTGAGAGATACATGTATATATTTTTATTTTGTATGCAAGCTTTTGAATAATTTTACCATTTGCTCTTTACACACAACTTTGTAATACAGTTGGAACTCTATGTGAAATATGATCTTTTGTAAAAACAAATAACCATAATAATTGCAATTTTTTTAGCCAGAAAAAACTGTTTTCTGGAGCTGTATTCATTTCCAAGGCTAGCTTTATCTTTTTAAGCAGCACTATGCTGATAGACTTTCCTTCTGCCAATTAAAGACTTTATTGCTGTGCTGAAATAACAGAATCATCTCACAAAAAGGTCCATAGTTAATGTTTTAATCAAGATTAAATGAATAAGCAGCAATTTTTTAAAAGTCTTTGGGTTTGAATTTTTACTTTTGGGTGGATTTTTTTGTTGTTTCGATTTTGTTTGGATTTTTTTGCTGTTGTTTGGGGGTTTTTTAAGTTTTGGGGGGGGGGTTTCTCTCTGTTTGTTTGGGTATGGTATGGTTTGGTTTGGCTATGGGTTTTAAGGGTTTTGGGGGGGAGGGGTTGGTGATTTTTTTTGTTATTGTTGTTGGAGAGGGAAAGGTTGAGATAGCTATAAAATGGAAAGTTACCACCCAAATATGAACTCATATATGATTCTTCAGATTCAAATTCTTCCTTAATGTGCAAATTGCTACATAGAGGAGTGCTTTGATTATAGGTGTGTGACTAAAAGAATGGAAGAGAAGCAGTGGTAGTTCCGAAGGAGAAAAGAAGAAGGGTGATTGAGATCGGTACAGATATTCAGTCACAACCACAAGAAGCATAAGGAAAGTTAAGAGCAGTAAGGAGGGAAGTTTCTCCTGCCACTTGATTTTTATTGCATCCATTCAGTAGATGCACTGGAGTTTCAGAATTTCGTCATGTGACACACAAAATTTCTATCAGAAAAAAATATTTCAAATTATTTCTTTTTCAAGAGCACTTCGATCTCTAAATTGACTCACTACCTTTTAGTTACAGAATATTTTCTTAGATCATGTGACTTTACACTCAAAACCTTAGACAAGTATGCTTGTGTTCCAAGGATTCATTTTGCTTTCCTCTTGCAGTTGACAGTCTACATTGAGCTCAAACTCATGAAAGTTCTTGTGCTTGCCTTATTCTCTCCAAGCATGTTCCTGTAGAACACATCATTAACTTTTTCACTGGTTTCTAGTGCAAAACAAATGAACAGAAAATTGTGGTACTGCGTTACTTTCTTCTTTGCTGTTGACTCAGCGTTACTTGTTCTTTATTTACAGTGCACATTGGACCATGACCATAGAGCCTTCTCTGCATTTTCTCATAGTCCATTCATTCATGGAATTTTCCTCTGAATTATGTCATTATTCCAGAGATACTGTTAAAAGATATAGATGCCCTGATATTTAAATTACTTACATTTATTTAAATTAATGGAAAGTACCATTAGCTAGTGCTGTCATACATGAGAATGTAAAAAAACATGGATAGAGAGTAAAATTTGTTTAAAGAATACTTATGAATACTGTCAGCAGTCACACAGCTTTGCTTACGACTTACTGTCCTGTATTTTCCTGCCTCACACATTAAAAAAAAAAAAAAAAAAGGGTCTTTTTTAACAGCATCTTTCTTTCATCAATCCTTCCTTTCTTCTAGACTTGAGAATTCTCATTTGGTTTAGGATCCTTACATTGTAACTGGAGTTGCACTCAAAACCATTGTGTGGGAAAAGAGAACACACCATATGTACAGAGCAAAGATAGTCTAGACAACGTTCTAATGGTTTTGTGGGAGACTACCATTAATACTGCCATCAAAATAGTTATACTAAAGCCTCTTACTATCTGTTTTGGAATGTCCCTCTGGGTGCTCCAGTCTTTCTGCAGATGCTGTTAAGTCACTAAAGTCTTGCGCTTTCACAAGAAGCAGCAAAAAGCACATTCCCTGAGGTACATGAGAACCAGCCACACACCCTAAAGACCAGTAGCTTTATGTTAACTCCAGGGAAAAGGATCAGGTAGGAATTGAAAAACAGACCATTATCCAATGTGTTCGAATGAAAAGGGAGTTTTCAAGTAAGTATGACTCAATATGGAATAAAAAAGGGAATAATCAATATGAAATGTACCAGTTTGCTCCTTACTGGTTTAAAATTGACTTGCCAGTTTCTATTAAATTTAGCTAATATTGTATTCAGCACAGCAACCTTTGCTGCCTCTATGTGTTGTCAATATTTTTCTGTTCCTGTGTTGTTAGAGTTGTTATTTGTTTCTTTGAAGATGACTAGGGAAAAAGAGGAAGAAAACATATTTGCAAAAATTCAATTTTTAAGTCTTGCATTTATGAAAGGACGACTCAGATAAATGCCTTTTTAAAAAAGAGCTGTCATTGGAATCATCTTTTGACATCAACAGCCTTCTTTGATAAAAGTTAAGGTTTGTTGCAGATGGTATGTGGTCCATAGAAATTATTTTAAAGGACATTATCTTCTATAGATATAGCATATAATGTTCACCATTTTTGTGTATTAATGATCCAAAATATATGAGAGTAAATATTTCTGTTCACCCTTTCAGAGAATTATTAATCTAGATCACCAGTAAAAAAGTTGCATGTGATATGACACACTGGAAAAATATTTAGTAATGCAATAAAAAAATTCACTACAAGATACTGCACTTAATTTTAATGTACTAAGTATAAAAGTACTACTGAAATCTGTGTGACTATTTGCATGCTGAAATTCATTTGGTATTGTCAGTATTTTCATGTTGTAATTTGTGCAACAGTTTATTCAATGATTCAATATCTAAAATATTTGGTTGCTTGGGATTTTTCTTTCAACAATGAAAATTAAGAACAAAGAAACCATAATACATTTCCAAAGAGGTTTTTGTCATTAACTCAAATTATTTTACTTATTTTGAATCTTTTCAATGTATGATACTTGTGATCAAATTTAATAGCTTACAAAGGAAACTACCTCAATATGCTTATTCGAAGTAATGTTTATAAAATAAAATATTTCTTTTTGGTTATGTGATTAAAGACTTATATACATAAACAACATCAAAAAAAAAAAAACCCAAACAACATCCCCAAACCCTACAAATGTGCAAAAGAAAAATATCAAGTCAAAGAAACCCAAAAACCTGATCAGAGTAATTGGTGTGTCAGTCACATCCGAGCAAAGATCCATCCCCGTGGGCTGAAAATGAGACTCACAGGGTGAATCAAAGGGAGCAGCTCTCAGGGTCTCTTTTCAAACTGAGGGGGGTCATTTCCTGGCAGTGTGAGATATTCTATGAGATGCAAGGGAAGGCCCTCCTGGGATTACATACAGCTTATTGTGAGATATTTAGAGGATAAACCAAAGATAGAGAAAGGGAGGGGTCAAAGTGGTTTGGGGAAGAATACACATGGCGAAACACATGGATAAGGAGATAAAAGGAACTGGGCTGCATGTAAATGTGGCTGATCAGATTGCTTCTCTGGACATGCCTGCACTTTTCATCACAATCTGTCCTCCATTATTAGCTGTTTTCCTGGCTCAAGGGATCTCTTTTGTGTATGCATATGCATGTATGGGTATCTGAGTCAGTGTCAGGTAACAGACCACAGGTCAGAGGCCTTGCATGTCTGTGGTGCCAGAGATCAGAGTATGTACATACCTTATAGGTAGATATCAGTGCATATTCACTAGTAAAAACCACACCATGGTAGCTGACAAATAGGATAAGAGGCCTAGGAGCCATTGTATTGAAATGTTTGTAAATCTGTGTTGGATACTGGAGAGAATAAAGTCTGGGAGTTGGTTATTAGAGTGGCCAAGAAGCCCAAATCAGATCATTGGTCTCATGGTCAGTGGAGAGACCTGTTTACATATGTGTCTCTTTGTACTTGGTGCATATGAAGATGATAATGTAAGAGGTATCTATGAAAAAGATATTTTTACAGCTAAAAGCCATTCATACCACAGAGAAGAATGGAAATAATATTTCTGCATATGCTGTGAGTCCCAGCTGTGAAATGGAAGCTTTCCTAGCACTATAAATAGAAGACTGAACTCTATGTCTATGCATGTATGTATGCATGCATGTATACATGCATTCCATCAGGATAAAAAAGAGAATTTTTACATCATTCACCATATACTAAGATATACGTCTCAGGAAGCTGAGATGGCTCTTTGAGAACATATTCTTCTCTCTTTACTCCTTTTTTTCATCAATGACACCCGCAGGTTGGTCAAAGCGATTCACTCACAGACTGGGCTAAACTGGATGTTAGACTGCTAAAGTGGATCATACCTTAATATAAGGGAAATTGCACCTTGGTATATGTTTTTTCTTTATTTTTGTTCACACATTTATTGTTATCCGTTTAAGGCTTATGGACTGGTATAGAGTGCAGAAGTTTTTACAGAAAATTTGTGCAAGTTTTCTACAATTCATTCTTCACATGAATATAAATAAGTATAATAGTTAATAGTGATGGTCTAAACCTTTTTTACTAATAAAGAATGGGGGGTTGGGTTTACTTTTTCTTATTCTCAGATTTAACTTCTGAAGGCCTTTCTAAGAGTTTGAAAGCATTGGGTTAAGTCTGTGCTCTACTTCTTTATGAATCAGGTGTCTTTTCTGTACTCGACTGCTGTTTAAAGATCCATAGATCCTTAGAATCCTTTCTAAAGAACTGAGTACTAAAATAACATGAATCCTCTGGAGTCATAATTACCTGGTAGAGTGCTGGGCAAAAGATTCATAAAAAATAAAGTTTTGAAGCATACCCTGCAGATTTGCAGGGTAAGAACTACCAAAGTCAAACAGCTTTTTTCCTTTGTGTTTCCAGGAAGGGAGTGGGGGTGCAGGGGCATATATTTGTCTTTTTTCTTTTATCGTATATTTGCACTGTAAATTCACAGGACTCTTTGATGCGATTTTAGTGAATGGCGATGATGTGTATTTGTATTGCACAGTATTTGTGGTATCAATATTTGGAAGAATTGCCAGCAAGAAGAAAGATTTTTACTATGTATATGTTGCAAAATTATGTAAAGCAAAAATAAAAAAATTCAATCTAGGGACAAATGCAACATTTGTCTAAAAGGGGATGCTGCATAGGTAGCAAATGCATCATTTAATACAAGAACATTCACTGCACTGATGGACATAAAGGGAGAATTAGACTTTTGTATGTCTTTTTTTGGCTGATATCTAGAATCAGATCTTTGAGTCCCAATGAAAATATCAGATGGCAAATAAAAATGTAAATATGAGCAAGGAGAGGGTAAGGAGAAAGATAATACAGAATTTCTGTTACATTTTTCTTTGGTCATCTTTGATTCTTTTTTTTCCCCCATAAACCATTTCACAAAGAATCTGGAAATTATCTTATTTTGACTTTCATTAGATTTTCCAAGTTATGTTGAATACAAATTGAAGAAATATAACTGTTCCAGTTTTTTATCACCCTCATTATAGATATTTTCCCCCTTATATCTAGTCTAAAGCTACCCTCTTTTAGTTTAAAACCATTACCTCATCACTACCGGTCCTACTATATAGTCTGTCCCCATCTTTCTTATAAGCCACCTTGAACTATTGAAAGACCACAATAAAGTCTTCCCGGAACCTTCTTTTCTCCAGGCTGGACAACCCCAACTCTCTCAGCCTCTCTTCCACCATAACCAAGTGATCTGAAGGGTTTGGACATGATTTTTCTGTGAATGAGTATATGAGTGAGTGAATGAATGAGTGAATGAGTAAGGGCAACATAGTAACAGGGACTGTTGGGTGAACTGGAAAGGGGTACATGTATTCATGTATATTTGTAAAATATGTCCTTTTATCTTCGAGGAAGAATCTTTCTTGATGTTTAGTTATCTGAAATACTTGTCCTATCCCATGGCACCATACTGTTTATCTTTGAACAGCAGTGATGATTATGTTCTTGGCAATCTAACACCTTTTAATCCTCTTAATTGGTTTCAGCTTTATAGGTACTGGTGACCTGGAGTTTAGTTGGGTTTTTGTTATTTTTAATAACATTTAAATATTTTTTTGAAAATGTTTCTTGTTTGTCATTACTCTCAGTCAAAACATGGCAGAAACAAGAGAAAAATAATATCATCAGCATTTAGATTTATTCAGAGCATAGGCTTTTAAGAATTTTATTAGATATTCCATACTAGTCAAAAACACCACTGCAATTTAAATCATCCTGTCTCTTTTAAAGACAGGTCCAAGCTTGAAGGTATGAATGGAGATCTGGAGCTGCTGCTGACAGTTCAGTCAATCCATGGTCTCAAAGATAATTTCTGAAAATAAACATTGTGTCACAAAATATTTTACTTCCTGCCAAGTCTGTTATAAATGGACTGAGTAATAGAACTGTTAATAATGAAGTATTTTAATATGGAAACTTTCTTGTTTGCATAATGATATAATTGTAAAGTAAATACAGACATCATTTTTTTTTTGCAATGATTGAATAATCACAGTAAGGCTTTCAGAAGAAAGTAAATTATGCTTGCTATTTGCTCTGTGGCTGTTGTTACCTGTTTGTTGTGATTGTGTTACAAACTATATTTAGAAGGTGAAAATAAGCATTGACTCTGACATAGATAGCTTTGCCACGACAAGCATGCAAAATGTTTTGTATCCTAAAATAATTGCATGAGCTTCAAAGTCATAAAAGTACTAAAGTATTTTTTTGAAGATTTGGGTATTTACAAATAGTACCTAAAATGTTACACAGGTTTTCTCAAATCGCTTGGTTTCAAGAATGAGACCTAAAGTAGAAGATGTTCTGTGTGTATTTATTGTGGTATTTTTACAAATATAGAATAGAGAACAGTTATGTAATTTTACAGAAATACAGGAATGAAGGGAGTAACCTGTTTGCACAACAAAACCCCCCACTATTTAAATAATTGCTTTTCTAAAGTTTTTCCATCAAGAATAAAATGTTGTTAACGTTTTATAAGGTCATTTGCAATGAACATCATGCATACATAAACTGTGGGGAAATACAGGTTAGGATTTTTCTCATATTTAGGTTTCTCAGTTGGACTCTACCTGAATTATAATAATTTAGATGTGAAAAATAAAAGAATATTCCATTGAAGTCAGTGGGGAATTTGGAATTGTATTTCCACGAGGTGAAATTTTATCCAGGCTCTGTGGTGTTAAATTAACCCCTAATTTTATTCCACCAATCAGAAAGAAGAAGGGTCTCTCATACAACCTCAGCAATATGATGAATGGCTACCTTTTATTCTGCAATTCATCTCACTGAGAGGATGCAAACAATCATTCTAAAGCCTACTTACTTTTCCTCCTAAAATAGTACTAGAAGGGTCTATTCCTTTAATGTGTTCTGGGACAAATGCTGGAAATAACATAGGTTCATGGGAAAATTCAAGCTGGACAGGGCCTCAGGATTCCCCAAACATAGTCATCTCTGAGGTCAGATTAGGCTGCTTAGGGCTTGATCTGTCTAGGTCTCAAAAACCTTCAAGGATAAAGGTTGCACAAATCTTCCAGAAACTTCTAGTGCTTGTTCTCATAGAGAAAAGTTTCTCTTTTTACCCAGGCTCAATTTCTCTTGTTTCAATGTATGACTGTTATTTCCCATTTTCTCCCATGCACTAATGTAGAGACCCTCTCTCTGTCTTGGTAATGTCTTCTTAATAACATTCTCCCTAGCTGGAGGGCGGCTGTTAGATCTTGCTGTTGTCTTTTCTCCAGGCTGAACAAGCCCAGCTTCAGCAGCTTCTCCTTAAAGTGCAGGTTCTCCAGTCCCTGACCAGCATGGTGGCCTTTCACCAAATTCACCCACGTTTACAAATGTATTTTATCTGTTAGGGCCCCCCAAAATTGGATGCAGGAATCTAAATGTGGTCTCACAAGTGCTATGGAACTCGATCTACTGCCTATGTTCCTATTACTGCAGCCTGGGATGCTCTTGACCTTCCTTACTGCCAGGGTATTCTGCTGGCTCATACCCAGCTTGTAATCCACTTACAATCCTTGTGGCTCATTCCTTTGGCCTAGTTAGGTCCCTCTGGATGGCAGACTTGCCCTCAACTGTTTTGATGGGTCTGCCCTTTAATTTGTAGTCCTATAGAAACTTGGCTGCAGAAGTTAATCTGCTTCCAATTATGTTTTTCTGAGTCCCTTAGATGATTCTGTGATAAAGTACATGATTTGTGAAATAGATTTGCATCCCTGGTAATTTGAATGAATAAACTGAGAAACTTTCTGTTTTGAAAACAGGGTGAGAAAAGATACAGGCAACAGAAAAGGTCCAGCGACAAGGTCATGCGTTACTCAAAGCAAAAAGAGTTTAGATGGAATATTAACAAATATAAGAGAAAAAAACTCCCCCACCTTCCCCCAGTACTACCAAATATGTTCATTTTTTTATTTATCTTGATTCTAGACTGAGAAAACTAGGATTATGTAGCTCAGTTTGTAATTAATCTGGGGATTTTTTGAGATCTTAGATGACAAGCTTGGTTTGGTAGGGTAAACTTTATTCATCATGCACATGCTCATTGGTAAAGACCTCTATTTTCTAGTAGAATAAATTTATTTAACTTTTAGTGGGACTGTCCTTCAGTCTGTATTCTGAAACTTTTATTGACTAGCTGTGCAGTCATCTGTTGCTAAGACAAGGGGAAAAAAGCAGACTCCTGCAGTGGTGGTGGCAAATATAATATTGGATTGACTGCTTTTTGAAATAATGGATCCAGAAGCAATGGATGATTCCTTTTTGTGTTCATTTTAACTGCACTGCTATTTTAATGTTTCTAATAAATACTTGAGAACATAAAGTAATTAAAAAAAAAAAAAAAAAAGAAAGAAAAATACCCCAGAGGGAAGTGGGAGATAAAGAGACTATATTCCAATCAGTTCATTATCCATGTTAGGACTACAGAGCAATATCCATTTGCAAAGGTAGACAAAATATATAAACAGTCATATCTATATATAGTCACTATATATATAGTGACAAAAACTCAGAACAAACAATAAATATTGTAGATTTTCAGTTTAGAATAACATACATTGACTAAATTTTCTCACAAAATCAAACAACAAAGAATCAAGACAGCTCACTGTAATGATACATGCTTAGAAGTCCTTTCATTTCATAGCTGAAGACTTCAGCACATTTTAATCTCTCTCAGTGCCCAAGCCACTGAGTGAATCAGAACACCAAACACAGTTTCTCTTTGGCTTCAAGGTGTCTTTTTCTCATGCTGACACACCTGTAGTGGATTGACCCTGGCTGGATACCAGGCACCCACAAAATCACTCTCTTACTCCCCTCCACAGCTGGACAGGAGAGTGAAAATATAATGAAGGGTTCATGAGCTGAGATAAAGACCTGAAGAGATCACTCACCAAATACTGTCATGGGAAAAACAGGCTCAAATTAGAGATATTAATTGAATTTGTTGCTAACAAAATAAGAGCAGGATAATAAGAATTAAGATAAAATCTTAAAACCCCCTTCACCCCAGCTCTCCATCCTGCACAGCTCTACCTCCTCTCCCCCAGCAGTGCAGGCAGACAGGCAATGGGAGCTGTGGTCAGTTACCAAAAGTTTTTGCTGCTGTTCAGGGAGAGGAGTCCTTACCCTGCTCCAGCGTAGGGTCCCTCCCACAAGGGACAGTTTTCCATGTACTTCTCCAACATGAGTTCTGCCCATGGGCAACAGTCCTCCCCAAACTGCTGCAGCAAGGGTTCCATGGGGTGCTGTCCTTCGAGGACAGGTTGCTCCAGTATGGGTTCCTCTGTCCACAGGCCTCCCACAGGGGCACAGCCTTCACTCAGTGTGGGTCTCTTCCACAGGCTGCAGGTGGATCTCAGACCTCCATGTGCTGCAGGGGCACAGCTGCCTCATCATGGTCCACACCAGGGGCTGCAGGGGAGTCTTGGTTCCGGTGCCTGGAGAGACTTCTGCCCCCCCCCACTCCTGCACTGACCTTGGTGTCTGCAGAGTTGTTCCTCTCACATGTTCTCACTCTGCTGTTCTCAGGCCACGATTATATCTGCACAATGACTTTTTCTTAAATATGTTATCACAGAGGCGTTGCCATCATTCCTAATTGTCCCAGCCTTGTCCAGCAGCACATCCATCTTTGGAGCCTCCAGGGTCTGGCTCTGCCAGAAAGAAATGGAGGAAGCTTCCAGCAGCTCCTCACAAAAGCCAGACCTGTAGCCCCTCACTATCAAAGCTCAGCCATGCAAACCTGATACACACACCATGTATCGCATTTGTGTATTAAATCTCAATGTGGGAGACACACTACCATCTTTAGAACACACAAGAAAAGTAATTCACCTCGTATTTCATGTGGAAAACAACCAGTCACCACATTGCTCTCCAAAGGGCAGTACGTAATACTCTATATAATTTATTATAGACTATGCACTACGTACCATATACTATGCTGTATACAGTATTTCTCAGGTTGGAAGGTGGGAGGGGGAATCAGTTGGTGTCTCTGTTAGGTAGAGATGAGCTAAACAATCTGGTTAGCTGCATCAGTCTGTAAGAAATGAAGAAAGAAAAAGAGGTGAAAAATACATTGTTTTTTCCTGCCACCTCTATGGGATTCCTTGAGAAGGCTGATCTCAGTATGTGTTTTTATGTGTACAAAAAACAATTATTGGATTTGTATTGGTCTTTTAAAATTATCATTCAAGTCTGGAATATCTGAGATTGGGCAAGGAATATGATACTTTCATCTCCATGACTAATAGATTATAATATTCAGTTATCTGCTAGAGTAAACTAGCTATTTGCCAGGCAGAGTGGGAGAAATACAGTCATTACTTTTTACTCTTCACCAAATATCCAGTAAGGGAAAATATCTATTTTATGATAAGCATCGAAAAGTTCATTGTGGCTAATGTTTCAATACATGCTGATAAATGGAAACATGAAGATAGAACTAAACTTTTCAGTCTGATCTAATTTTAAGAATTTTATTAATACTCTATTGTGATAGGGATCTAAAGACCACCTATAAACCAGATTTCAGGTGTCATAAGAAGTTCTTTAAAATAGTGTTGCAGTCAGCAAAAATGTTTCTAAATAAAAAATTAAATTCTAAATGAGAATATGGAATTTTATTTTAAAAAATGAGATTTAACTTTCCAAAATGTTGAGAACTGGTGAGTTAGAATCAGTAATTTAGGGCCATCACTAGGATTCCATTTGGTTGGGTTGTAGACAAAACCTTAAATATGGTATCTACAACAGAGGACAAGCTCCTAGTATGCTAGATGTAATATATGAAGGATTTGGCTATGAAAGAAAAGTTTATCCTGATTCTGAATTAGTCTTCAGTGCAGTAGATATTTTTTACACAAAAAATTCATTTTATAGTTTAAATGCAACCTTATTTATCTGATGGAAAGCTTCACAATAAGAAAAATACAGCTAGTATTTAATAAAATTATTAGAACCCTACTGGGAAGATTCAATACAGAATTATCTTTTGCACGCCATTTCTTGATTTATAAAAATATCTAAAGAACTACATGTTTGTACATTATAATGTATAAATTAAATGCTGTTAAAAATATAAAATATTATCTTCCATAATTAGTATATCAATAAGCCCAGTAAATACTACTTACCCCACCTGTAATACTAATTCTACTTGTCATTATCTATACATTTTTCTATATCATGGAATATTCTTCAAGACCTATTTATTAATATTTGATTTTTAGACTATAATTATCTGATTAAAATATCTGTTGGAGAATACATCTCTTTGGTTAAGATTTCAATCTTATTCAGTAATAGTTTTGTCACAATTTTCAGATTTTTTTTACAGTATTTTGTAAATGCTTGCACGTTTCTCAGACACACATTCAGTAATGGATTTAAATTCCTGCATTTAGTGGAACTTTTCATCCACTTCACACCTGGCTGTTTTCAAAGATTTTGCTGAATTGGGAACTTTTGATTCTCTGGAGAGTTCTTTATGGTCCACACTCAATTCAGTAGAGTTCTGACATGGCTGCCCACTTGTATTTTTGCATCCTTACAAGGCAAGTTTCACACTCTTGCTTGATAATATGAAAAATTATGTGTATCCTAACCAATCACTATAAAATTACATTATAATCACAGTTATTACTGAAAAAAAAAAAAAGGCTATTTTATATAAACAAGAAGGAAGAGTACAACTGAGATACCTGCGGCTAGAAGAAAATATTACCACTTTTTGTATTCTTCATATATGGTATCACTTGAAAATGATGCTAGCTTACTGATATGTGGTGCTATTATTCTTTTTATCCTGTTCTTTTTATTTGGATTAGTCTAATTCTCTGCTCCAAAAGCTCTGTTACAAGCTGCTTGTAAAGGTGATGTAATGAGCAGTCACTTAATATATCCCATTTTTCTCACGTCTCAAGACCACTTACTGTAAAAATACATGACCAGTTCAGAAGTTCTGTATCTCAGAAAAATGATGAAGAAAAGCAGGGCAGTAAGACTTTACAATCATTCCTTCAGAAAGAGACATAATTTCTGAAGAAAATGGTCTTATAGATTGTATGTTTGAAAATATTCCTTTACTACACAACTGGAAATACATTTCTTTTCTAAACTGATTTAATATATATTTCAATTAATGACTTTATGACTCAGATTTTAAAGGAACAAAGCACAAGATATTTTTACCTTTTCTGTTAACCGAAACCCCATTTTAAATTACTTCCCATTAAAAATTTTTATTAGCATAATAATTTCAATGAGAAATAAAGAGAACAGGAATATTTTGTGTACTGAAAATAGTGTACTGATTTAATTTGATTGAAATTATTCACGTAACCTCACAAACAACATTCAACAGAATTATTTCACAGAATCACAGAATGGTTTACACCTGAAGGAACCTTTGAATGTCATCTGGTCTACTGCCTAGTTTAAGCAAAGTCAGCTATAGCACATTGTCCAGAGAGCTCAAACAACTCCAAGCATGGAGACCCTATAGCCTCCCTCAGAAACCGTTGCCAGTGGTCAGTCCCTCTAATGGCAAAAATCTGGCGCCTGATGTTCAGACTGGACATCCGGTCTTTGAGTCGGTGTCCATTGCTTCTTGTCTGGTCACTGTGATACGGAAATTTTTAGAGTAGCTCATAGCTCATATATTTTAAAAATCAGAATACATTATTATTTATAACTGCAGGAAGCTCTTCAGAAGTATGACAAATTTCATGTTTTGCTGAGAAAGGCAAAACCATTTCTTTTTTCATAAATTATTTTTAAAGTAAAAAAAAAGAAAAATATACTCATGAATACACAAGAAAAAGACAACCAATGTAATTGCAAAATACTTTTTGATTCAGCTGCTGTGATTGACTAAAATCCCTGTTCTATCAGATGTATTAGTAATCTAAAATGCATCAGTATTAACACAGGAATTCTACATACTGAGAACTTCATGAGCTTCATGGTGTGATGAAGATTTTTTTCTGTTAAGTTAATGGCTCTATTTACTAAATATTTTCATATTTCTTATGCATTTTGGATGATGAAAAATTGGACAATTTGTAAGCTGAAAATAATTAATGGATGAAATACTTACATTTTTTCTTATTTGCATATGTTAGTAAAACAATATGCAAAAAAAAAAAGGCAATAAGCTTGTATAGCTTTACATTCAGAAGACATAAAACGGCAAAATTAAGGTTACACATACAAGTCATTGCCTTCATGACTAGCCCATAATTAAATCACAGCCTACTGATACTCTCGTAATAGGATATAATATTCAGTCCTTATTTCGAACACTTTGTGTGCATATGCACATTGGATCCCTGAGTGCAAAGCTGCATTTGACCAAGTTCCAGTATTAATATGTTGATTGAATAATTTGTTCTGAGTCTGGGAAATTTTAGAATGTTGAGATTTATTGGAAGATATATATATACATATATATACCCATAAATATATGTATATACTCAGTGCCTAAACCATCTCTAACACTGAATTGTAAAGAGATTGATTAATGGTCATGGAGCTTTAACTGTTGTTTGATCTGGTAAACACTGGATAGCAATAAAACATCATACCAATACACTTACATTGAAATGGGTTAACTCTCAATAATGAGTATATATTTTAAGTCATGCTTACCAGAGGGTAATGGCAATGAACTAATTATTAATCACAGTAGAGAAGATAAACTTTTCTCTGAAAGAAGGTTTTAGTGATTTTCTTTCTTTTTTCAATTAAAATCTGCCTTGAAAACTGACAATGTTTTTGTGGTTACTGATTTAGTCTAAGAAAGTTAGATCAAAGACATTGCTTTGTATTGGTCACGATTTGAGAAACTTTAATACCAATGCAAAAATACCTGTTAAAATGTCCATTCTTGTCTAAAAATGTCCATTAATAGTCTATTACTGATGGCTTTATTAATTTTACAGACATTTATGCACTTTTTTTAACCTGCAATTAGAATATCAAAACCAACACATTTGAAGATATTATGTGTATTTTTATGTGTCCCAGCATTACAAGAATCTAATCAACTCTATTTAAAAAGTACTAAAGGTTATCAGAGTTTTAAATTCTTTGAGAAAATCAGAGGGATCTGGCCAGGCTAGATAGATGGGACTAGACCAACAGCTTGTGGCTCAACAAGATCAAATGTCAGGTCCTAGATTTTGGCCAAAATAACCCCATGCAGTGCTACAGGCTGGGGGCAGAGTGACTGGAAAGCTGCCCGGCAGAAAAGCACATGGGAGTGCTGGCAGACAGACAGCTGAGCATGAGCCAGAGTGTGCCCAGGTGGCCAAGAAGGCCAATGGCATCCTGGCCTGTATCAACAATAGCAGCCAGCAGGAACAGAGAAGTGATTCTTCCCCTGAAGAACAGGAGGCCACACCTTGAGTACTGCATCCTGTTCTGGGCACCTCCATTCAGAAAGGACACTGAGGTGCTGGAGCAGGTCCAGAGAAGGGCAACAATGCTGGTGAAGAATCTGGAGCATACATCTTACGAGAAGTGGCTGAGGAGCTGAGGCTGTTCAGCCTGGAGAAAAGGAGGCTGGGGAGTGACCTTATCACTCTACAACTACCTGAAAGGAGGTTGTTGCCAGGTAGGGATCAGCTGCTTCTCCCAGGCAATCAGTAACAGGATGAGAGGACACAGTCTTAAGCTGTACCAGGGGAGATTTAGGTTGGACATTAGGAACAAATTTTTCACAGAAAAGTTGATTACATATTGGAATAGGCTTCCCAGGGAGATGGTGGATTCACCGTCCCTGGAGGTGTTTAAAAAAAGACTGGATGTAGCACTCAGTGCCATGGTCTGGTTGACAAAGTGGTATTGGGTCATGGGTTGGACTAGATGAGATTTTGTCCAACCTAATTGATTCTGTGACTCTGAAAAGAAATCCTTTTCTAAAAAAAGGGTTGTATTTTACAATGTAAAATTAAACCAAAAGCTAATTGTTATTTCAAATATATTACAATTCTAAATAGTTTAATGTAAGACTTTTGTGTGTTTTTCAAAACAATTTCATGTTCACATACATGAGATCAGATAAACTACAAACTCAGATTCTCATGTGTGGCTAAATTCTGGAGGTAGCTCTTCTACTATATTTTATTTTAGAAGACCAGATAGGAGAAGTTGTTTTTCTCTATGAAATGTTCAGTCATTCAGGAACTTAGAAACCATATTATGATTATATCTTAAATATTCAAATTTTGCTGATACTTGAGGACAAGTATTAGAATACAATGCAATATTTTAGTAAAAGAAATTATATATTTAACAGGTAAGAGAAACTGATAATTTACTTATCTTGTGAATAATCAGAGGTTGAAAGCTTCCTATTAATCTCAATGGTCTCAGACAGAATTACCCATTTAGTCTTATCTCTTGATGCTTCTGGTGCCATTTTAACCTAACCACAGTTTAAGAAGTTCAAAAAGAGTAGATAACATGACATCTGATTTCTTCATTTTGTAACTAAACGAAGTTCATACATTTTGAAACTGAATTGCATTTTATTTCTCATCTGGACCTTACAGTCTCTGGGAGTTACACATAATTATGTTTAATCCTTTCCACTGCTGACTCAGTACTATCTCAGTGTGGAGAGAGAGTTGCTTCTCCTGAGTTTGTTCTCCAGTCTTCTTTTAAAAACTACAGTTGAGTAATCTATATTTCAAAGAAGGATGACCTTTGCTTGATTTAAATGGAATCTTTCTTTCAATATCTGAAATGAGAAAGTGATTAAAGTTTTGGTAGATAGGTAAGATGTATTTTAAAAGCAGATAAGCTTAAAGGTTAGACACTGTCAAATGAATAATTTTGACTTTTTAATATTTAAATACTTCATAAGAATCATGGTTTATGCATGCCTGGAACTCTTTTTAAGTTCTAAAATAAAATTGTTCTGCATTTTCCTAAGATTCACCTTTGAATGTTAGCCACATTTTGGTATCACGTGAGCAAATACTTTGCAGCATTTGCTCTTCCCGCTTTATCTGAAACAGAAGTTTTCCTGTTCTTTCTGCCAAATAATTTAAAAATAATATTTCAAAATAACTTGAAGTAACACTTGAATTAAAGCACCAGCTCCTCTTATATTAATTTCCTATAGCTCTTCAGATGACTTAAATTCAGGAATTTTTAATGGAACTTATAAATTCCTGTCAAACAAAGTGCAACACTTTCATCGTGTATTATTTTTAGGACTGTGACTTGTGTGTTTTAGCAGACTATCATTTTTTGATGTAGAGCATGAGATTAACAGAGGCCATTAGCCAGAGCTATGAAACAAATGTTTTTGAATCACAAGCAAATAACTAATAATTTTTAACCTATATAAGAGACCACTAACTATCCAGAACTATAACCAACAAGGAGATTTTTAAAGATAAAGTATTTAAAAAAAAACCAACTACTGATAATTTTCCTTAGTGTCACAATCTTAATTTAATAAAACTATATCTGGAGGATGCTAGAAGGTAAGAAATCTGCTTTTCTATGTTTTTTCCAATACATACTTCTTTATTTTTAATTCTTATCTATAGCAATTTACTCTAAGGTATGGCAATGCCATAGTTCTTTCAGATATTTGTGACTGATGAAAAATAAAGGAAGATTTATCACCAAACTTCAGAAACACAATTTTAGTGATACATTTATGTATAAATGCATGCATTTTGTAAGGATTAAGACAGAAAAAAGAATTTAAAGAATTTGATAGATAAAAAATTATGATGAATATATAATGTACCAAACCCTCAAAGACTGGATCTCCTTTAATTTTAGAAAGAGAAACAATTTTTGAAGCTTAATTTGCCCTGTTCTACCCCTTTCAGAACGAATCATATTAATCATTCTCTATTTCTGTCAGCCTTGCTACTTGTTTCCTTGAGTAATCTAAATTTTCCTTTCCGTAACACTGCTAACAGAAGTAATAAATGATATATTTATTTTGCACTAAAATGAGAATTTCATTATCACCACAATCACTATGTGTTTCAGCTTTGCTATAAGTGAGTAGTGCTTTCATCAGATACTCACTGATAAGGTAAAAAAAGTAAGCCTGCTGGTTGTTTTACAGAAAAAGCTGTTAAAGATTGTTTTCCAGAACTATCTATAAATTAGATGGGGCTTTCCCTAGGAACTTAAAGTTTTCAATTTTCATATATTTTCACTTTTTTTGTTTGTTTGTTTCTTTCTCCCCTAGATATTATTGTTTGTAGTCAGTACTGGAGATCTAGAGAAGATTTTCTGTCTTGGAAATTATAAGTTTTTACTGTCACATAATCGGTGTTTCACATAGTTTTGATTCCATTCTTGTTATATTTTTTTTCTTTAACCCTGAGACACTTCTTTCATGTACACTATTATTCCACTATTTTTCCCCTTATTTCTCTTCTTCCTAAAGAGCTGAGCCTTCAACACCTCTGGTCCAACTGTATTTGCTGTTACTAGAATTTTCTGTAAAGTCTGTTTATATCTTGAATCATAATTGCTAATTCTCCATTTTATTTCCAAGGCTTGTCAAACTAGCATAGAAACATAGTAGTTGTTTCTAACCTCACTTTACCAATTTAGGATGAAATATCTTCCTGATTTGTGTTTATCATTTCCAGTCTTTCCCTTAAAATTCTATTGTCTCTTCATCTATAACTATGTTTCCTTGGTTTTTCTTTTTGTTTTGTGATCTGGGGTTTTGTGGTTTTGGTTTATTTTTAACCCCTAGATAGATCCCTGAGGATATTTCTTCTGGCTACTCACTTGGAGTTCAGTATTTGACAAAATTAATGTCTTCAGGGTAACTACATGACGGAAAAAAAATAGGTAGCTTTGTTTTTCGACCATTTGTTACCTTCTATATTTTGCCAAACCCTCCTGCTCTCCTATAATCTGAGAACAGGAAAAATCCCATTAGGACAATTTTAAGTTCCTTACATATTTTTCCTGGTTGTGTAAATTTATCCTTGACCCACATTAAAAAAAAAAAAAAATGTGAATTCACACTCTGAATGCAAAGTTGTTTCCTTTCTGCTACCAGGTTTCTTTTCAGCCACAGAAGAATGCCATAAATAGCAAGTCCCACGAGCCAGGTAGTAGTAATTTCACCTACTGTAAAATGTTAAAAATTTGATGTCAAAACAAAGTCGTAACTTCGAACAATTATCTGCTACACAATTAACAATTTTAATGGATCTGTAATTCAGTCATTTCCCACATGGTCTGTTTAATTAACCCTTAACAAAAGAGACCAGCACTTCAGAGTCTCAAAAAACCAGAGAAGAAAACAGTATCTGCATAAACTGTTGTTGAAGACATTAAAAATGGCATATGTATCTAGATCAAACTTAGCTAATGGACTTTGTTTTCAATTCTGAACTTACATTCAAAGAGTAATAATTAAATCAGCTGCTCTTTAGATGATAGGCTGAGAATGGCACTCTGGTCAAACTGAGAGAACATTATGCTATAACAAGGGAAAATATCTGAATTCTATTTATACTGGTGTGAAAGCATAGATACCACTCTTCATCTATCTTTTTTGCCAGACTGCAGGTGAGTAAAGAGCTTTTATTTTCCTAATAAAATTGGACGTGGTAAATTATTAGCTTTGCTAATAATCTAAGTTTCAGGGCTTTAGTCACTTCTAGAACTGCAGCATTTAAAAGATACAGAAGACAGGAAAACATGTTTCAAGCGGTGAACTTCAGAAATGTTCATGAAGCTGTGCTAAACCATGAAATTTCAAACTGTGGAATGAGTAGTGTGCAGTACAAATAATTAGTTTCTTCCCTATTACCACATATCTATTTTTTAAGTAATATTTCCGGTCTTCCTTTTCACCTTTTTTGATATTTTAAAAGTGTTCAGCCTACACTAACCTCTCCAAGCCTCCTGTGCTGTTTTTTCTTTTTCTTTTTGCAATTTTTTTTTAATAGATTTTATTTTCTTCGTCTTCAATCTTCGCTCTGCCCCTCTATTTTTACCCATTAGGTGGGAGTGCTGGTCTTTGAGCACCAATACAATTTGATTCATCTTTTCTCTTTGGTTATCTGTGCTCTGCAACACATAAGAACACAGGAAAAAAGACTACTATCCTTGGACACATGTTGAATCTCTACATGCCTAAGCAGTATTTAAAGAAGCTTACACTTGGTTTAACAGGGTCAAAATTGGATGCACACACAACCAATGTAGAAGCAGCACCAGAGACAAATGAGGAAAAACATAATGCAATAATGGCAATTAATACTCAGTTATGAACAGAATAGATCACAAAATCATTAAATTACTCATCTGTGTTTCCAAGTAACATATCTATGGTATAGTTTAATGTATTTTCCCCTTGATCCAGCTTGTGTCTACAGCTTTGTGTGCCTAAAGGTAAGGTAGGACAAAGACAGCATGATGTAATGAACATAATCTCACAATGAACATATATGAACATAATGAAGAGAACTCTCCCTAATGCACAGTGCCATATGAGATGAAGAAAGATTGTGCCCTATGGTTTTGTTTTCTGTAGGAATTGAGTAAGTTTGGTTTGCAATAATTACATACATATATTGACTTATTACAAAAGCTATAGAAAAATACCATTTATTTCAAGATTATCTAGTTTGGGGTTTTATGTTCATCTTCATGATATTTCAGCAAGTAGAAATGAGGTTATTTAGATAACGCGACCTGGGGCTCGTTCACACGGGCCTCGATGTGCCCTCAGATGGAGGGGACACAGCATTAACTTCCACAGCGTCCTCGCTGGACGACTTCGGAGTGGGAGAGGGTGCAAGGTGGACGCGTGTGCTGACTCCTCTTCAGAGGAGGCACGCCAGGTGGCCATTGGATTTGGCTTGTGTCAGCCCAGAGGCAAAGAAGGGCCTCTGGTGTGGGTTTCAGCAACTTTACTAGCAGGAGGGTCCAGACCAGAAGGGTCCTGAAAAGAATCGTGCACAGCCTTTTATGGGGGGGGGGGGGGGGGGCAAGGAAAAGGGAAGCAACCAATGGGGTACAGTCAAAGGTGAGAACACAATTTGACTAGAACCAATGGGGAAAACAGGGAGGCAGGCGTCACAACAGGGAACCAATAACAACCAAACAACGAAGAACTTTCTAGAATGAGGGCCATAACTTGAACCCGGGAACCACCCAGGGGGAGGCGGTCTAGATTTCAGTGACATCCTCTGATCGGCCCTCCAACCCACTGTCTTGGGCGAGGAAATCCACCCAGTGGATGGCCCTGGTGTGATTGGCTTTCCATAGCCTCAGCCCAAGAGTGGGCTGAGCCACCCCAACATTTAGAATGGATTTTTATTGTGCTGTTATGTGGTTTTTAATAGACTTTTCTTCTCTCTCAAAGTAGTAATGGAGTAATTGATCTCCCTGTGACATATGATTATAAAGTACAAAGCTGATTATTCAGTTTATAAATAGGAAAGTTGGCTCTATTAATTGGACATATTTTGCAAGGCCCAGTCCTTATTTGTACTTTCTTTCTTCTGTTTTTTAAAATTCAAATAGAAAATAGAGAGTAAGCTTTCAGGGGAAAAAAAAAGAACAACCTAGAAAGAAACTTGCTTTAAGAAGCCCCAAGAAAAGAACAGCTGTTCTAAATTAACAGACTGAAAAAAAATAACCCATATGCTTCCAAAAAAAAAACCCCAAACAGTTAACAAGCTTACTAGTGAAACTATTACCAGATCAAAAAGAAACAGAAAAAATTCCCTCTGCTTCTCTAGAAATTAAAGGGCAGGATCGCAAATCATACATATTTTCTATGCCATTTGAAGGATGGACTTGAAGGATGTCAAACAGCTGTAGAATTTCTTCAATAGTCCATATAAAGAAATGAATATAGTGCAAGGAAACTGAGCATCCAATGGCAGGAGAATAGGGAGGTGGTGGTGGTTTCTAATTTCTTTACTCTTCCTTTTCTGAGTGTACCTGGAGAAGTCCTTCCTGTTATTCTTCACATTCCTTGCCAAATTCAGCTCCAACTGTTCACTGTTCCTTAGTGTTCCTGAGTCTACCTCCACACATCTGGGCAGAGTCCTACATTCTTCCTAGGGCATCTGTCCCTGATTCCACTTCCTGTGCACTTCCTTCCATGCTTTGACCTGACCAGGATGTCATTATTCATAGAATCATAGAATATGCTGAGTTGGAAGGGATCTACCAGAATCATCATGTTCAACTCTTGGCCCTGAACAGGACACCCCAAGAATCACACCATGTGCCTGAGGGCATTGTCAAAACGCTTCTTGAACTTGGATAGGTTTGGTTCTGTTACCACTTCCCTGTGACACCTGTTCCAGTGCTCAACCACCCTATGGGTGAAAATTTTTCCTGATATCTAACCTAAACCTCCCTTCTTCTGACATGCTGATTACCTGTCTTCCTTGCCTGATTTCTTACACAGGGGAATGACGAGCTATTGTGCTTTAAGAAAATGTTCTTAAAGAGCTGCCACCTCTCTTATGCTTCTTAATGCCCTGAGGACAGTTTTCTAGATGGTCCCATCCACAAATTACTTATACTGAAAAGGTCCTGACTTTAGTCTTCACCTGGTTTCCCTGAAATACATCAAAGCATGGCAACTGAGAAGACAGAACCTTTATGCATAGAGATTTTCAAGGGGGTTTTTAGTTATGTTGCATAGAACATTCATTCCTTATTAGTTTGCATTTTTAGAAACATTTTAATTTTGGGGGTTTGTCTCTTCTTTTAATCCAGATATCAGCCATGATGAACTGCTCAACTTAAATGAAGCTTAACTAGTTTAGAAGTAACCACCAAAATTCAACTGTTACTGAAAGGAAGCAAATATTATTGTGTCTCTTTAAAACTATAGAAATCATTATGCAGATAGGCAAATATCTAAAATTAATCATTGCACATATATGAGGTTTTATGATCAAGAGTACTTGAAACTATTTTTTGCTGATTGTACTCTTATGCAGTAGAACTGCATATTGAATTTTTTATTATTATATTAATATTTCTACTTCTCTCTTTTTAATGATTTTGTACAAAAAAAGTGTCCACTTTAAGCTTTTTGACTGAAATTTTTTGACTGAATTTGAGAGGACTCAAGAACCCTTTCTTGGTTTTGGACTGAAATTTGAGCTTTGGCTTCCTAGATTTATAAACAGTTTCCCACCCATCAGATGATAGTTTATTCTTCCTGTTGTCATCTTCTGTTTTATGTTAATTTAGATACTAAGACAGAGCTACACTATGTGGGATTCCATGTCCTTGTGGCTAGGAAAAAAAAATTGCTTATGATCTCTGAAAATCTTGTTTGTTAAATTTCATAAAATGTGGTAGTTGTTACAGGAGATACTGAGAGATTTACAAAGCTTCAGTGTATTCTGTAACATTATGGTCAGGGAATACAGGAAACTGGCAAGAGCACCGAGGTTTCAGAACTTTTTTGTTATTTTGTAGAAGAGTAAATTCCAGTAGAAGAGTCTTAGCACAAATTAAATTGCTACATTACTGTTGTTATTAGTTCTGTTTTAGCTTTAATTTTATTGTGTGCATAGAGCACAACTTATGAACTGATTTTTCTTATCCTAATCAATTAAATATTTGAGTTCATCCTTTTGTGCTAATTTGAAATAAGTGAAAAAATGAACAATGTGGTAATAGGGATTATAATGTCAATTTTCGTAATGGTTGTAACAATTATAATACTCAAGGACAATTGTGAGAAATAGATACAATAGTTGTTGAAAGCTGCACAAATATATTTGTAGGATTTTTCACTGATTGGTTTGCCAACTGTTTGGTTTTAGGGTTTTATTTTGGAATTTTTAAATAAAAGTAATGTTAAATCTTTGTCTCTTTTCTGTCCTTATCACTTTGAACTATTTTTTAACCTATTTCGAGAGACAGAATAGCAAACAGTCTCTTAAAATAAGTAGCAATATCCCTTAAAATTACAGTATATTTAAGGCAATAAGCTTATGGTATTCAAGGATCATAATGCTACAGAGATTACAATGTTCTTGATGTTTTCCTGCCTCTTTTTGCATTATTTCCTACATTTCTTTCAAAATACTCATACACATTATAAATTCAGCAAAAGTGTTCTTGAATATCTAGAATAGATCACTTAGCTCTTTGAGAATTTTTACTTTATGTGTTTTATTGTATGGTGATTTCTTTCCATAAAATTCAGTCTCTGTCAGAATTTTGCCATTATAATTATATTGTCATCAATTAACATTAGCTATACAGTTACTTATTTAATTTATTTTCTTACAAATCATGGAAATTTTGATCATTGCTGTTGTTTAATCTTGGAAATATTTACTTGGGAATTTTATTTTAACCTTACTTTTTCACCCCATTTTTCTTTAAAATAATAAAGGAAATATCTTCCAAACTTGACAAGGACTTAATAATTTCAACACTTACTGTTACACTTTGTTTTTCTGGTGGGATTCAATGTATGTTGGGGAAAAAGAAGGACATTTGTATGGTTGGGCTTTTAGCCAACAGGACTTTCAAGTACTCCAGTCAGAAAATCTGTAATTAGCACATATACAAATATACTGCTTCTGAAATAGTCACAGTTAGCAAATGAGCTGAGAAAGTTTTGAGGCTACTCGGCTTATAAATTCATCTTACATATTTTTTTGAGGAAACCAGTACACAATCATATTTTCTTATCTGTTGGGTTTGAATCTGTTTACCATAGCTTTTAGTCAATGTAGTTCTGTTGGGGAGTTTAGTGCCATGTTGGCGTGACTGGGTTGCTCTTCTATACCGCTGACATCCTCACTAGGGGGTGTGGCTTTGGGGGAAAGAAGAGGTGAGCACATGCTGCAATGTGGACGATCTGGCTTTAAGGGGTTTATCTGTCAATCATTTGCTTTATCTCAGGATCAGGGATGGGAGGAGAGATGCCAGTGCAGGAACAGCTGCCATCCTGTCTTTGTCTGGGGGCCATATGGAAGCGACCTACGGGGAGCTTCCACCATCTTGGCTTTGTCCCAGCAGCCACATGGAACTAAGTCAAGATGGTGAACTCCTTCTTTCTGGGTAAAGCACCTTCTTTTATTTGTATAATTGTGTTATTAATATGGCTGCTGTTACTGTGCATTTCTTATTCCATTGCCTTTTTGTTTTCAATAAATTGCTATCTCAACCTATAGTCTGCATCTGTCCCTGTCATACTGGAAGGGGTCTGGAAAAGGGAAGTGGCTTATTTGGAGTCTAATTTCTGGCTGGTGTGAAACCACCACAGTTGTAGAGAAGTAAATATTCTCTGTAAATATATAGTATTGTGTAATCATAATTCATGCCATAAATTTAATACCTTGAAGAATAGAGGTAGGGGTTACCTGCCCTTTTCTTTACTCTCATTTTAGTCTCTGACAAAAAAATGTAAAATAAGGGGACATTCTCAATTATTTGAACTGAGGAGAATTGAAAAAGACAGTTGTGGGGAAAGCTGCAAGTCGGGGAAGGGACTCACATGATGCGAGCAGAGAACCAACCTGGGCGGCTGTCTCGCTGTGATGTTTTCATAGCATGGGCAAGAGAGACTCCTCTTTCTAAATAGACTGAACAAGGTTATTATGGAAGTGGTAGACTGAACATCTCAAGGGTTGTCTTTTTACATTGTCACTTGGAGAAGGGAGAAAGGTGGGGGGAGAAGTGTTCTGAAGGTGTGGTATGATTTTTTTCTTTCTTCTTTTAGGTCTGTTAATAAACTTCTTTATAGTTTGGTGTCTGCTTTGCATTTCTCCTAATTTTTATCTCACAGAAGGTAAACAGTAATGAGTATTTTGGACCAAACCACTACACTAAATTGGTGTTTCTGCCCAGTTACAAACCAAACCCGGTACAGATACTTATAATGATTAACAGAAAGCTTTTTCTTCAGGGAAAGAATTGAATTTTAAAAGTGAGTAGTCAGACAGATACCACAATAATAGAGTATTTAGCTTTTACTGGAGGATGATGGCTTAGAAGTGTGAGCAAGTAGCTTGAAATCTTTAGTATCCCTGGAGCTCACAGAATCAGCTCTAGCCAGGTTTAGCTGAATCCTTCATCTTTATGTCTTCAAGGTAAGTAAACAATTTCCAGCAGCTTGATGTACATGCTCTTTTTCCGAAAGTTCCGTAAAGTCAAGGCTAGACTTGAGGGCTGCAATGCATTTTTCCATATTCATCTGCATTCATACCACAAAGAAAATGATTAAAAATTTTAAAATATTGTTGGATATAAATAGCTGACAGGTCTGGGACAAGGGATTAATTGGGATGTCTCCTGGGAAAATGATTTTGTATTCTAGTGGACAATTATCTTCATTCTCGAAAGAATGACCAAAAAGTCAGTGAGGGATATATCCATTCTCAAAGGGTCAGTGAAACTTAAGTAACTTAGCGAAAAAATAGTAAGGATTTCTAGATATACATTTGATTTATTTTGATTTTTTTTTTTAATGCAAGCTGATTGAAGGATAATAAAGACATTGTTTAAAGAACCTGACAAAGGAGGTTCTTGACTACTATTGAAAACTAAGAGTTAGAATCATATTTCTAAAATCCTTTGAAAAAAACATGTTACAATTCTGAAAACTTTCTTTTTTACTCAAATGATACTGCAGCTTTTTATGGAGATAGAGGTATCAGATTTAAACGTCAGTGTTTGCCTTTGAGTCAGTTTAACTTAACTGAGCCAAAATGTCTTTAAATTAATCCCAAATGGAGTTAACCTAAATCAACTAAAACAAGGACACTGTAACTTTGTGAAGACTTGATCTTGATGCTGATTGGTGTTGACACTTTATCAATGTTTCTAAATTTTCTTGTTTGCCATCTTTTCCAGCTTGTTATTTTCTTTCTTTATTGATTCCAATTAACATTTTTTTCCATGAGTTTCCACTCTCCACAAGCATATATCTATAAATAAATAAATAGTAGAGACCTTCATAACCCAGACCTGCAAACCATTTCCAGTCATTAATAGTCACATCTAGCTATTAGTATCTATGAAAAAAAAACCCAACCTTTTTTCTTTTAGTTTGTTTTGGTGTCTTTGGATCAATAACTGGATATGTACATGAATATCTAAAATTAAAATCAAATGCAGACACATTTTAATAGGTATTAAAGTTCCTGCCCCAGTTACTCTGATGCTTAATCCAGTTTTTAAAGCATTGAAATGACTGGAGTATGTTTTCTTCTTTCACAATTAGCAATGATAATTGTGTTATTAACGGGGAGTGAACTTCTGAACATAAGTCTAAAAAACAGAATGAAAATTAAAAACTGAGAAACCTGAAAAGATTTCCAAATATATCCACCTTAAATCTTTAGATTGTCTCCTAGAAATTTTGGTTTTCAAAGCAAAGCAGGGTGAAGATCAGAAAATGTGATCAAAACATTAAAAAAAATATTTTAGGATGCTTCCAGTTGTGCTTGCAACTGTGGTGGCCAGTTGGCCTGTGGTACAAGAGACAAAGAGAGTTCTCAGGTAAGACAGTCCCTGGTACCAGACAAGTATGCCCTGGACACAGTGAGAAAAGAAGCCTCTCCCAGAATGCTTTGTTCTGTTATGGTAATCTACCCCAGTTCTGCTTCCCTGGTTGGCTGTTGGCCACCCAGCCCCCTTGCTACCTTATATGTTTCATTTCCTAGAAAGTTCTCCACTCCAGGTTCCCCCCATTGGCCTTTGCCCCTTGACACTCCCCCAGAGCTTCCCCATTGGTCCCCATTCCCTAGTCCTGCCTGTGTACCGCCCCCATACTTAACATGGACCCTCCATTGTTCTCAGTCTTTGCCTCTGGGATCCTTTCCAGTGTGGAAGGAATAAACTGCTCCTGTGGAACTCCACGCAGAGACCCTTCCTGCCTCTTTGCTGCTGACCCATATTACTGAAGCTACCCGTGCGTTTGTGCATGCACGCGTGTGTGAGTGTATGTAGCTGATCCTGCTGAGCGGCTTCGCTTTGGAGTTGCTTTTTAGAGAGCGCAACACCTCGCGCTCTGGCACAGAAGCTGCAGAGCTCGAGACAGCGATATGCAACAGCCTTCAAACTCAAACAAAAAAATTATATGATAATATGACTACTTCAATGAATACGTGGGTTTTGTGTACTTGTGCCATTCTACTCAGATTTGCAAAACTGGGTCCTAAAAAAACATTATCCATGAGGTGTCTCAGGATGGTTGATTCAATGATTAGTTGGCTTTAAATCATCAGAGAAAGATGTCATATACTCTGCTGAGACACTGACATAATTCTAAAATGCTTCAAGAACAGCCAAGGTTTAAAGAAAGGAGCTCTTTCTCTAGAAGAAGGGAAAGGTTTGGCAGCTGTGTAACTGTGTTGGGGACACTTTTTCCAAAGATTTATGCATTTTCAAAGAAATGCCAGAGTGCAGAGGGTCTGAAATAGTCTTCACATTGATGTTGTGAGAGTGTGAGAATTCTGCTCTTGTAAACAACATCTATTAAAAACAAAACTGTAATAACCAATGGCACTGTGATTCAATGATAAAAGTTGGGCAACAAGAAATCTAGCTTCTTTTATTGACCCAGGCAAGTTCTTCAGTGACCTTGGACATTGAACTTAATTCCTCATGCTCTTGCTTTTATTTTCTGCCTTTGTTTATGTTGTAAGGACCAGCATTTCCTGCAATGACTTAAGGCAGGACCTAACACAAGGAATCTTGTAGATCATCTGCAGCATCTGTGGTGTAGCCTTATGTAAAAAAGAAATGAAACATTAATAAAGAATTTTGAATAGTATCTCTTTAAATACTTGCTCTAGTCAAATGGTGTGATACAAAAGGTTATAATACATAAAAAAGTGAACAAAGAAAACAAAGAAAAACTGAACAAAAAATATGTGCTGGGCCAATAACAAGAAGGTTGAAATTTCTATAAGTACACTACTGCTTTACTTGCCTTGAAACTGAAACATTTCCATTTTTGGTGACATTTTTTAACATTAGCAGTTTACATACTGCTTCAATATATGTTTATTAATTCTAAAACAGCTAATGTCTTTTTTCAACACTTATGCATTTCTTCTATGAAGAGCTTTATGTATGAATATTCTCTTAAAGTCTTTTATTATTCTAAACCAAGAAGATGAAAATATTTGATCTTCCAAGGTATTTGTAAAGAACATATGATTACAAAAATAACGAGTTAGTCATAGGCCAAAAAAGCATCACATGGAAATACAAGTTAGATTTTAAACAGACCCCATCTAAAGTTATAGGCCAAGCAGTGTAGGTCAGCTGTTCTGCTGACAGTTAACCTTATTTAGCAAAGTCAATTTTCTCAAGTGTATCCACAACTGTGCAGGAAGGATCCCTCCTCCATCTACCAAAGAACACATGACACCAAAGGCTAATTGGAAACTTGTCCTCACCCTAATCTTCATAAGGAATGCTTGGGGGTGAGCCCAGAGAAACACTGAAAGCATATATAAACTAAGGATACAAGGAATCTTTTATAGAAGCATTATAACTGCATTATTATTAATATTTTTCTGTATTAATAGTTTGGACCACTAAAATATTTTTTGGGCTAAAGGTAAATTCTATGCTCAGATTTCCTCTTTCCACTCAGAACATGACAGAATTAATCAAAGTTAAAACTGGAATGCAGTTCATGTTTTATTATATTCTTACTTTTCTGTTTTCATGGAGCACCACATGCAAAAAGCAAATAATTATCACAAATTGTTTTGACATTTTGATTTACTTTGAAAAAGAAAATGGGAATATTTGCTCAATTATTTCAATCTGTGCTATATGTTTTTACTGAGCTTATCTTTTACTTAAGTAACTGATTCCAATAAATGTATAAAAATTAGTAAAACTAATATGAATATGAAAGTATTTTTAAAGCTATAAATACAAGACATGATTGTTTATGTTTGGAATACAGGATGGCAAACATTTTCTATATAGAATATTTAATTAATAAGGCATTGTAAGTTCAGGTGAATAAACTGTAAGTACATATTAAAAGTTCCCTTCAAATCTGTGAAAATGACACTGCTATATTAAATTTTACTGGAAAGAATAGTAATCCGAGGGGAAACCTGTATGATTAAGAGTAGCAAAACATCCTCACCTTGCAAGAATTGCCTCTTACCCGCTTTAAAATCCAGTTTGCAGCCTCCACATTGCGATAGTTCAACCCCCTCCGTATCAGCCATTACACACTCAAAACTTTACCTCCTCCCCTGGGGGGCACAACCTGGGCCTCAGCAAAGCACCCTGGCATCTCCACAAATGGGCAAATGTTTAGAGTCACTAATGATTAATAGTCCAGTCTCTCACACCACCCCAGTAACTCAAAGCATTTGCTAATTTCTCCTCTTCTGCTGCTCACTCCAAATTTTCTTCAAGGATGGTGACTTTCACTTAGCAGACCAAAAGACAAAATAGAGAAGAGGAGAGACAACACAAATCATAGTCCAATATAATGTGGTTACCAAAATGAAAAATAAAACAGTGGGCATCGGAAGTATAATCATAGGGTGTGATTAGTTTGTAACAATTGATAAGATAAAACTGGATCTGAATAGTTAAAATCACATCCTCCAATAATAACAAAGTTACAAACAGAAAAGTCAGGATTTAATATCAACACAAATACAATTCTCATTAGCCACAGCTCCCCACCCTGTTAACTTCCAAAGATTGGAGTGTTCTTTAGTGGGTAGTAGGTATGAGGGATTCCACAATACAGTATCTCTTGGATGTGGGCCCAGTGTCTTGAAATTAGCCACAGAATTACACAGCAGGTTCTGATTTCTAAATTCCATAGAAAGGAATCTCCAACTGCCAAATCTCACCTGTATCTTCAAGTCCCATAGTACAGTTGATTACCTTTGCACACTAGATTATGTGTGAATGGGTTTGTTGAGGAGGTAATGTTAATAAGGTTCTCTCTTAACTCCATCCACATAGAGTTGGACCAATTTTACAGTTAGTGCTTTTGCTCCACTGGGTAATTCTATACACCATGAAAAATTAACTTTTAGTGTAAAAAATTCTCACAAACATTGGGAGTCTACTATAGGCCTCCTAGTTAGGATGATGATGCAGATGAGTTATTATTTGCAGAACTAAGGGAAGCTTCCAAGTCAACTGCCCTTGTCCTTATGGGAGACTTCCACTTGTCAGAAATTAACTGGGAACATCACACAGCTGGTACAACCCATGCCAGAAAATTCCTAAAGAACCTGGATGACAACTTTATGGAGCAGGTCCTAAGGAAGCTGACTTGGAAAGATGCCCTCCTTGATCTACTGTTTGGCAACAGAGAGGATCTCATGAGAGAAGTGGACATTGGCGGCCATCGTGGCCACGGTAAGCACAAAGCGATCAAGTTTAAAATCCGTGTTGACAGGAGGAAAAGTGCCAGCAAAACCCCAACTGGCCATGAGGAGAACAGACTTCAAGTTGCTCAGGGAATTAGTAAGGTCCCCTGAGAAAATGTTTTTGCAGGTGCTGGGATCCATCAGTGCTGGTCACTTTTTAAACATCACCTCCTAGGGGCACAGAAGCAGGCAATTCCCAAATGTTGGAAGTCAAGCAGGTGAGGCAGAAGGCTGCTTGGCTGAACAGAGATCCTCTCTTGGAAATAAGGCAATAAAGGAAGGTGTATGCCCAATGGAAGCAAGAACAGGTGACATGGGAAGAATACAGAGATGCTGCTTGCCACTGTAGGGAGAAAATTTGTTCATCAAAAGCTCAGTTGGAGTTGAAGCTGGCCAGAACTGTGGGGGACAGTAAATTTTTTTTTTTCAAGTAAATTAATGGTAATAGGTAGTGTAAAAATAACAGCCCATTACAGGATGACAGTGATCATCTCACAAACAGGGACATGGACAAGGCAGAGGTGATTACTGCATTCTTTACCCCTATTTTCAACACAGATGATGGACAAAAGGGGTCTTAGTACCCTGAGCTGGAGGACCATGACTGTGAGAATGATCAACTCCCAGCTGACCCTGAAATTTCATGGAATCTTCTGCTCCAGCTGGATCCCTCAGAGGCCCTGCAGAGAGACCTCAACGTATTAGGGGACTGGGCAATCACCAACCATAAGAAGTTCAAAAAGGGGAAGTGCTGGATTCTGCACCTGGGATGGGGCAACCTTGGATGTAGGTACAGACTGGGGAATGAGATGATGGAAAGCAGTATCACGGAAAGGGATCTGGGGGTCCTGGTCAATGGAAAGTTGAACATGAGTCAGCAGTGCCCTGGCAGCCAGGAGAGACAACCATGTCCTGGGGAGCATCAGGCACAGCATTGCCAGCAGGTATTGTCCCGCTCTGCTCTGTGCTGGTACAGCCTCACCTTGAATATTGTGTGAGGTTTTGGGCACCATAGTGTAAGGATACAAAGCCATTAGAGAGCATCCAAAGGAGGGCTGTAAAGATGGTGAAGGGCCTTGAGGGGAAGCTGTGTGAGGAGTAGCTGAGTTCACTTGGTCAGTTCAACCTGGAGAAGAGGAGAATGAGGGGAGACCTTGTTGCAGCTATAACTTCCTCATGAGGGGAAGAGGAGGGGCAGACACTGATCTCTTCTCTGCAGTGGCCAGTGACAGAACCTGAGGGAATACCCTGAAGTTGTCAAGGGAAGCTTGGATTGGATACTAGTAAAAAGTTCTTCACCCAGAGGGAACAGGCTCCTGAGGGAAGTGGTCACAGCACCAAGCGTGGCAGTTCAAGAAGTGTTTAGACAATGCTTTCAGGCACATGGGGTGACTCTCAAGTGGTGCTGTGCAGGAGTGGGAGTTGTACTCGACGATCCTTGTGGGTCCCTTCCAACTCAATTTATTCTGTGATGATATTAAAATAAATTTGCTGGAAATCCAAAGTAATTTTTCAATTTCAAACTCAATTCTCAAATATTTCTATATGCAGAATTTCCCTTGAAGGCAATATGCTTTCATGTGTGAAATGGCCTGGATGATCAGGTCCTTGATATTGCTTGTAAAGACAATTGATATCAGTGGAAAGCTGTCCAGTGACTTTGCTGCAGTACTGTGGAAAATAAAATAACAAAGTTGGATGTTTTTCATTAAGTACAAATAATTTCAGGCAAGCAATCAAACTGTTTAAATAGTTAGAGGAAAGCAAACATTTTTAATTAATTTCTGCTCGACCAAGAGAGTTTCAACTTATCGTTTTATCTTGAGAAAAGGTACACTTTGGTGAAACATGGATTGAAATTATGTTGAAGAAAGAACAATACTTAACTCCCTAGCTGTGCTCTCCTCAACTTTTTCTATCTGCTTTGTTCATATCAGGCTCTTTGCCTGTATCTGGGCAGAAGAATATTACTTCTGTCTTTTTCAGTTCCTTGGACTTTGACTCATGACCCTCAGTTTTAGCTGTATGGGTATTTGATAACTAACCTATCATTTTAAACTTACTTAGCCTGAAATTCCCCTGTTTGGAAGGAAGATTAGCCTGAATAAATCACTTTCTAGAAATGGCTATTACTTAGCTAGGAAATATTAATTTCTTCCTTCATTTGGACTAACTGCACAGCACCTTCATACACACATACAGCTTTTCTCCATATGCTCAGCTTAGCCCTTACCATTCAAATATGTTGAGAAAGAAGAGGATTACAGGAAAGCAGAAACCATGATTTGACAATTTCTGTGTTAATATCACTGAGTCTGAGAAAGTTTGATATGCACAAAAGGGATGTGTAAGAAAATATCTTGTTGCATTTAAGTGCAGTATTTCCAACTCTACTATATACTACACCAAAATAGAAGTGTATAAGAAGCTCACAGGAGAATACTTCCAGACATTACTGTTGTGTTTAGAGCACTGATTTTTATGGACAAAATCTTACCTTCTGTAAAATGATGAAAGAATTTATGCTTCAAAAATCAATTTTGGAAAGGAAGATAAAAGAAAGAGAACATGAGAATTTTCATTATCATCCTTAAATTACCTTTTATAATTCAAGAAAGATGTAGGAAAACCCTCTCTTTCATTATGCAGATATAAAATAATTTGAAATCAATAGAGTTGCTTTGGTATAAAAAGCAGAATTTATTTAAAATTCATCAGTTTCCTTCCTTTCTGGAACATTAATCTTCTGGAATTCTATCACTTTGAAAATGGTGCATAATTTCATAGAAATGTAAAAATGCAAGCTAATATCTGTTTTTTAATGTTAGTAAATAATTAAACTTTTTAGGTAAAATTATCTTTATTAGTAGAATTCAAGAATCATAGTTTTTTATTTCTATTTTGTATTGTCGTACTTGCATTTTTTCCATTAGTCCTCCCTTAGACCAAAGTTTTTACTTCTTTATATATCAATATGCACATTTTAGACCATAACTTTCTAACAGATATCCCAGTACTAGGAAAGATGTTCCCAACAATTGAATGAATGAAAAATAGCATGAAATGATTCAAACTAGTGTTTTATACAGCCGATTTTTTGCAAACCAAACACATCACTGTTCCACCCATACTTTGCAAATCTGCTGTTATAGTTCAATGATTAATGACAGTGATGTCTGTTACATTCTAGGACTGTGCAGACAAGACCTTCAGTCTATTTTATCATCTACAGAAAACAGTAAATTAGTTATCCTGATTTTCCTTTAACCACATTTAATTACCTATGACAATGCCTCAACTATGCATTATCTCACCAAATTTTTGTTTTTCTGACAATGTCATGGTCCTGCACTTACAGTTACTGTTTGTTACCAAAATTCTGTCCATTAGTATACAAACAATCCAGGCAAGTCTTTCAACACCTACCCTTCTAAGCAGTCATGTCAAAATCGCCTTGCAACCTTCATGTATGTGTGTTTTCTCCTTTGGTACCATTTCATCAAGTAATTCTGGCCTTCCATTCCCATCCTTTAATGAACCTATGTTTAATTCCTTCTGCAGCTGGAAAGTCTATTTGCTGACCAATAATCTTGGACACCAAGCAAATTTTGACAATCATTTATATGCTTGCATAATTCTTGTGGAAGAAAGTGTTTTCTGCCAAAAATATCACCTGTCACTGAAGTAATAACTTGACAACACTTTGCAATTTCCATACAGTAGAACTTCGGATATGTCTCCATTTTTCATCTTTGCCAGAAAAAATAAATTAATTTAAAGACACCTGAAGGTATCTGCAACTTTGAAGGTTAATGGAGTCCTCTGAATACTTGGATAGACAGATATTTTGATGCATGTTTTTAGTGGAGGCTTGTTACTGTTGTAACATGCTCTACTCTTAATAATATTAAGCATGCTTCAGCCTTCTGGATATACCTTTTTATGCAGAAAAAGACAAAACTTTTATGACTTATAATATTTTAATGCAAGCTAATATCCATTAGCCCTTACTCTAACAATCAATTTTCCAAATGTTTTTTGCACTGAATATTTGTTTTTAATACCAATCACAGTCTCTCTTACTTACAACCCATTCTCTAGGTAAATTCAGATGTTTCTCTGTCATAAAACATTGTTTATAGAATCATATATTAGGAATTACTGATATAAAAACATGGAAAAAATAAATGTCAGCAGTTTCTTGTAAAAACAACTCACAGTGTAGCAGACACTCAATTATAATGTCTTCCTTCCTTTCTTCTTTCACATGTGTTTCAAACTCCTTTCTGGTACACTTCAGCTAACTCCACTTTAGCACTTGCAATGAATGCCACATTAGTAATAATTTCCTTCATCTATTTGTAGTAAAATTCTGAAGTGTCACAAATTTTAAGTGAGAAACTACAAATGGATGGACATAAATGTCACAAACTTTTAAGCAGTTCCCAAACCCAAATATCCTAACAACAGCAAGAGGAAATGTGTAGTAGATGTTGCAAGCATGGAGGAATACTGCAAAAGCACTAAAGTTCATCCAGATATTCATTATGAAGGCTGCACTGACTGAGTTATCATATCAGAGTCAAAAATATAACACAAATGGGCATTGATGCCATGCATTTAATATACACATTTATGAGTGAAAGGTAGATGTCGATTTCTGAATAAATTGATATTGAAAGTTCTTTATGTGCTTTACACACAAATGATACAGCTTTATTTTTCAGGTTTTTTCATCTATGTGATGTTATGCTATTTCACTGCACATAATAAGCTTGAGACTTAGCTGGACATGTATATGTATTTTTTTCTTCTTAATCTTGTCATGTTTGAGCTGAGAGTTTGAGATGATCACACCAATGTTTCACCATACTATTACTAGAAGCACTGAGGAAAAACTTTAGCTGACTTGGTTATCATGATCACAAACAGTGAAAAAAAGGTTGATACATTTTACTTTAATCGTCTGAACCTTTATACAAAAACTTAAGAAGCATAAGATGAATATAATTATTCCAATTAGAAGAAAACAGCCTTGCTATGTAGATCTGAAGTGTAAATTTATTAAATTAAAATTCAGAATACAGAGATTTTATTGCAATCACACTGACCATTTGCTTAAGTGCTTTTGCTTTTTCCGTTCTTTTTTTCTTTTCAATTCCTGGACACATTGACTTATCCAGCTCACTCCTAAGTTTCATTTTTTAATATTTTCTTGTTTCATTATTGATAATTAATTATTAACTTATTCAAAAATTCACTTTTGGATAATGCATATACCTCATCTCTCAATTTATCACGAAATAATAGGAAAAAAATCCACTGAATAGTACGAGAAACAGTAGATTTATATGTATATATATTCAATCACAGCTCCAGCAATGTAAAATGTCAGTCACTTGTGCTTTAAGGCATAAATATATTTATTCTTCACTCAGGTAGTTAAAAAAATACAAAAATTCTGAATTAGCCATTTTCCTTCTTTGTATAAGTTATTTCTGTTCTGCTGCTGAAAACCAAAGGTCCACGTCTTCAGAAGAGTCCCTGCTAGTTAAAAATCAGTTGTTTTCTGAAAAAATAGAATATTTTATTGGACATGTGAACTTTCCTGAATCAGACATGGTCTACTGACATGTGTGGATTTTAGTAGTCTTCAAGTTCATGTTTTCCAAAGAAAATACCTGCTTATAAATGCTATTTCAGAATTGTGGTAGGTTGACCCCAGCCAGCAGCCAAAAAACCACCCTGATTTTCACTCACTCCCCTCTCCCAGGGGATGGAAAGAAAAGATAGAAGGAAGATGAAACACTGATGAATCAAGATAGAGACAGTTTAATAAGAAAAGCAAAAGCTGCACATGCAAGCAAAACAAAATTAGAAATTAATTCACTTCTTTCCATAGCCAGGAAGTTATCTCATGTCCTGGGAAGCAGGATATAACAGTTACAACCACCGTGACAACAAACATCTCTTCCTCCTTTCCCAGAGTTTTTATTGCTGAGCATGGTATAGGCTCACACATATCCCTCTGGTCAGTTCAGTTCATCTGTCCCACCTGTGCCCCCTCCCAAGCTCTTACCCAGCATACTCACTTTGAGGCAGACAGGGAAGAGAGAGAGAGAGAGAAAGCCTTGATGCCCTGCAAGCACAGTGGTGACCAAAACAATGGTGGTTACTGACACTGAGCAGCAAATGCAAAGTGCTGCACTGTATCGACTGCTGTGAAGAAACTTCACAACTTCATCCCAGCCAGACCCAGTACAAGCATTCTTTCAAAATACTTCTCATTTGGCCTACACCTGATTCCAGCTAATAATAGCTTGTGATGGTGTTGAGTGGATTATAGGAGGAAGTGAATTTTTTTTGGTCACCAGATTACTCTGATTTAGAGAGATTTATTACTCCTTTTAAGAATTTTATGAGTATTAATAGGCTGATTTGAAGATGTAATTTCACCACTCTGTAATTACATGTCCAGCAGTATGTCAGTCCATTATGAAACTGATGTCACTGAGGGAGAATTGTATGTGCAGCTAAAAAATATGGCAGCTGCAATTTTATCCAGATGGCCAATCTAAACTCATCGATGTCCGGCACCAGTGAATTAGTGAAAAGACTGACTTGCACGTAGGCATAATGCCATACGAACAGATGGACGTGAGTACAAATATCTAAGAGACCATCTATAATCACAAACTGTGTTTGTGAAGGGCACAGGTTTATCCAGAAAGTACCAGATGGTTGTCTGTCCTGAGGTTATAGAAATGCACCTATTGGAATATACCATTCTTAATCCCGTTTTTGACTAGATAAAATCCCTAAAATTAACAAAATTACCTCATGACTGATGAAGAAAATGATATTATTTTACTTATTTTTTATATATTTTTTAATATTTTTTAAAGTATATTCTCTTGTATATAAGTGAAAGGTTAATTTGTAGGCAACAGAAAGGAGACTTTAAGGGATACTCAATAAAATTTACCAAAAATTTTGTTATTCCTGTGAGGTGAACTCCCATGTTAAATGGAATTGATGGGAGTGATGGTGGTCTTTAGTAAGTGGATAAGAAATTCTGTTCTTTTAGATTCCAGGTACATGTAGATCTTGCAAAAAATGTAAATTTCCCAGTATGTCTTTCTATGTGAGTCTGGTTGTGATGCTGGGTTCCATTATATTTTCAAGCATAGTTAGTGACAAGGAATGAAAAACTATCATATTACTGGACACAAAATTCCGTAATATTTTCTGTATCAATACTTTCTTCGGACCCATACATTAATAAGCTCGACACATGCTAAATATTTTATAGCTTTGTTTAGTCTTCTAAGAAAATATCCTCCTTTGAAAGTATGATTTTAAGTAACTTAGGGCATAATTTACCTGCATAAACTTTTATGCAGCCTTCTAGAATGAAGGATCAGAAATATTTTCTTTCCCAACTTTCATTGTGATGATGATAATGATGATGGAGATGATGGCTATGTTTGTTTTTATTGGACACTGTCACCTTCCATTTCCTTCAAACAAATTATTTCAGTTTTGTTATTGATAACTTCATCTCTTCACTTCTTCATATAATATTCCAGCAAAAATGCAAAGCAAGCTGAAATACATAATTTTCATCTTTACTTTTTAAAATAAATGAAAATAAAGTTAGAAACTGTTTTCTTTTGTCATGTGTGATAGACTCTGTTTTCAATAGCAAAAGAAATTACTACTACAGAATAAAATCTGAATGGATTTCTCTCTCTGACAAATGTCCAAATCAACATTTACATAAAGTAAAAAACTAAAATCATGAACATCCATCGATGCAAATTGACAGGATTTTATTGAATTCAGTGTTTAATTTACAGAACATTAGTAATTTATTCATTATTATTTCAAACTAGTATTTGAAATTCTAGTAATAAGTTTGGAAAATTTGCCTTTTCTCCCATGATTCTCAACATAATATTTTCTGTTGCAAATTTGGTAAATGTTTAATTCTGTGTTCTTGCACAAACCATGCACGCACAAAGTGTGTGTATATCTAAAAATATATTTTATATACTTTTGCTGTGGCACATAAAAAAATTTTCTTCTCATGTCAGTGTTTTTAAATTTATACACATTCTTAGGCTTTACAGAACTTAGCTGACAAATACTGTGCTCACGAATATAAGAATACACTTTACTTCTCAGAAGGCATAGAAAAAGCATACAAAAAGCTGCTGATCTAAAACTGCTATGAGATATTCTTTAAGCTTTTGTATGACAATGAACCTACACTGTCAACGCACATTATACTGCAAAGTCAACGGGCACTAACCTTGGAAATAAATATTGTAGAACATATGATCCAATAATCTGGCAAGTAGTTTTCATACTAGTTTATGTATCTTAAAGTGTTACAAAATTTTGCTAGTTTTATAAACATTCTGCCACTCTGTCAAAATGTCTTTGAAAGATTTTCACTGTCTGTACCATTCAAGGTCTAATAACAACTGACAAGATGATGTCAGGGACAATTTTAAGCTGTTAAAGACCTTGCTTTATTAGATCCCGGTCAGTGCTGACTACAGCAGAAATGGAGAAAAGATGTCTGTTATGTCAGGGAAAAAATGTTAAGGAGAAAACAGGATGCCAGTTTCTTAACCTTCACCAATATAACCATCCCTAAAATGACAGAAACATGACAAATTATGAAAAAAAATTAATAAAACTTAATATGAGTAGACCACAAACTAGACAACCAAAATTAGACAAAGTTATTTTTCTGAAGAAACACTGAAAAATCATGAGTTTTATATTTTTTTCCCTTCTCTATCTTTTGCCATCAAGTTTAAAAAAGAAAATGTAGTATGTGGCAAAAAACCCCAACAACCTACAAGCAAAGATTAATTGAGCACTAGCTTTTGCCTCATGTATTAGTTATTTTTAAATTTATGTGATCTGGAAAAAACAAAATGAGAAATCAAGCATATATTTGTAACTTAGATCAGCACAATTTAAATTTTAAAAAAACTGTTAGAAATACTAGAGATAATTTAGAGCAAGTCATTATATAAATAACCTAAAATAATAACTAGAAATTGTGGACACTGAAAATATTTGTAGCTTTGATTTTGCTTAAATCAACAGTAGACACCCAAATCATATTACTACTGAAAATTATATATTGATGCAAAATCCTATGAAGATAGCTAAGTTTAAACACTTTCAATTATTTTAGCAGACCATCAATGACAAAAAAATCACCTTCATGACTCAATAGGTGTTATTCAATAGTCATTGGTATTGACATGTATCTCTCCTTTGATTTAAGTAAATTTGGTAAATGCTAGTCCCATTTTCTTACTAAATTTAGATCCCTCTGGCTTCACTGACTATGGCACCACATACCAGAACACTGTTAATCTGTTCACCCAAAGTAGTCCACTCAGTAAAATCTTCAGGGTAGGTATAATTTTGAAATCATTGGTAACTAGCCTTTTAGTAATTTTACAAAACATATTTTATTATAACTTTGAAGTATAATAATGAACCAAGGCATTGTTAAGAACCGATGTGGATTTGAAACTATTTTAATAACTTGTTTGCCACTTAAGCTGTTTACTAATTTGGGATATTTAAATTAGTGTTATGCTATGAAATAAGGGGGGAACATTTTTTGACATATTATTTGGAACAAGCCGCCTAGGGAAACAGCGGAATCACCAAATCTGGAGTGTTCAAAAAACTCGTGGGTGTGGCACTTGGAGACATGATTAGTGGTGGACATGATGGTTCTGCATTAGTGGTTGAGTTTGATGATCTTGGAGGTCTTTTCCAACTGTAATGACTCTATGATTTAAAAGATTTTCATGAATAAAATAGGTCATGACTTATTGGAAGTTCCGGCAAAACCAATACTGTTGTTCCATGAATAGTGATAAAATACTCAGATTTTTGGCCCTCTCTCAAATATAATGCATCATTGCAATACATTAAGAATACCACAAGATGCAGTTTTTTCCAAATCTAAAAACATTCAAACACTTTCAAATCCATTTAATGTTTTGGGATATTTTCCTAACAAAACAGTCTCTCAGTTAATATATAAGAACATGTACAGATTATTCCCATTACTGCAAATAATTTAAATCTTACAGAAGATAATTAAGAAAATGTCTTAATTTGCCATTTCTGATATCTTAGTCTCATAAAATTTATTTTTAAAGTGCTACAGAAGTAAAATAATATATAACCATGTTCTATTCTAAAATTCTCCTTTTTAACCAAATAAATAAATAAATTTACATTGCTAAATATATTCTTAAGACTGATATTTGCCTGAATAGAGGATTCAACAGATTTTTTTAAGCCCTGTTTTTTGTGGTTATAGCTATCTCCTTAGAAAGAAAAGAAATATTTGAAAATAGCAAAAGTGGATGAAAAGCCTTTTATAGAGAGGTTTCTGCACTAGTAGGGATACTAAGTATTTATTGACATGGACACTTTTTAAATAGACTAGCACTTTTAAATTCACTATAACAGAAAAGAAAAGAAAAATCCCTACACAGTCTCAGCACTTCAAGTATTTCCAGTCACAAAACTATGCTTATTCCTAAACTGACTTTGTATAAATACTAATGCCCAACAATTTGTAAAAAATGACATATTTTAAATGGTATACAGAGTATTGGGTTTGAATTTGAATATGACAAATGAGCGTACCTGTTATGTGGAAATAATAAACACATTCTATGCTTACGCCATCTCAGGCTTTTGGGGCAAATCTTTGGTGCAAAAAACAATTCATTATTATTAGGTTAAAAATGTTACAGTTGTAAAAATAATGGGCTATTTTTATTTGTACAAAATAAAAATATACTGTTGATGGAGCACATCACTGTCTTCAGTAATCTTATCCTTTACCTCTGTTTGAAGAAAGTCTTGTTGCCCAGTTTGTATTTTTAACACAAATATCTGCCTAAATTTGTCTGTCTTGAAAAACAATATGAGCAGACTGAGTTACCGTCTTGTGATTTTTTTATGCAACCTTATGAAATCTAATTAATTTTTTTTTATCTTATTAGTCATTTACCTTTTACATTACATTTTTGTGTCCTTCATCCATAAAAGTAATGCAGAATTAATACTATTTTTTTTCCTGCTGAATGTCAAGCAATAAGATAATTCTCCCATCTATCTTTTTAATTGCTTCTCAATTAGAAATAAAGTACGAGTTCTGGGACTAGAGTAGGCCGTGGTAGCAATGGAGATCTGCCTGAACATAATCTGCTTCTAAAGCTCATTGCAGCCTTTAATGAGTGATATAACTTCCTAGGTGACTCAGTTAACTCCTCTTTGTCAACCCAGCCCTTCAGATTGTGGCTCCAGGGTAGTAATAAGATGATTTCCTCATAGTAATCATTCCCCACACACCTTTAGAACAGAACTTTTATAGTATAAGGCACTACCAGGCCCAGATCGTGAGTATTCAAAGACAGCACTAGCAGACCATGACAGAAGTAAAACACCAAAATGGTTTGACCTTGCCCATACACTACTGAAAATAATTCCTAGACTGGACTGTTTTTTCTCTCCCCTCACCAGTTCAACCTAAACCAATTTGAATTGTATATATTCACTATCCAATACAGGGCATTGGCAAAAAGCATTTTGCAAGTCAATTAAAAAATTTTACCAATACTGATACTAATTCAGGTTGTTATTCCATCGAGTTTACAAGTATGCAAATACCTCCTTCCCTTTAGACACAACCAAAATAATTGTATATATTGACCAAGTAAATGTGAATGTTGTGAAGTTCTTTTTTCCCCCTAGGATATTAACTTTGTTCTGGCAATAACCAAGGGATGATAAAGAAAAGTGTGATGACATTTTCCTGTGTATACTACGGAGATAAGGAAAGAAGTAAGGAGATCTTAAGAACAACAAGATATGAAACTACAAATTACTCTGCTGGCTTTGTATGCAAACAATATCAAAACCACATATTCAAACCGTAGAAGATTTTTGCTTCTCAGTGGAAACTGATTAAATTGTGAGTGCTTCTTTTCTGCACTAGGAGTAGATCTTCTTAATACTTCTATTCAGAAAAGCACTTCTTATCATGAAATCTGAGTATTTGATTCAGTGTCTTTCAATTGGGAATGCCTTTGGGTGATTTATTAAAGTTTTGGGGTTTTTTAAGTGATGGAATGAAACAAACTGAGAAACAAATATATTATTTTTTCCCATTAGCCGCATAATGGGAGATTTATTTTCACTTGAAAAGACTCTATGGCTTATTTGGTACAATTAATACTTTAGTATCCCCAGAACAATTCTTTTAAACCTCAGTGGCCATTCCTTGGCTATAGGGGTATAGCTATGTGCCCAAAAAAATATTGAACTAGACTTAAGTTAAGGGTTAAAAATATTTCCAGATCTGTGCAATGCCAAATATAGGATAACTTAAGGCTGCAAACTTGATTCTAGAGCCTGTTAGAATTATTATCCAAATAATGCTAAGACACACTTATAGACCATACTTCCATGTAAATGAGTTGCAAACATAAATACCAACTTCACCTTGACAAATAGTGCCAGTCATTTTTGATACCTGCACACACAGACAAAAAAAAAAAAAAAGGGAAGACAAACATGCTCCATTACATATATATTTATCTACTTTCAGAGATCTAGAGATCTCGCATAATTGCCAAGAGAAAAATATATTGTTTGAATTTGTTTCATGATTATGTATATATACTTCCTGTTCATCTTTGCAACATACAACTTAATCAATTTTAAAAAGCCCCATATGTGTTTCCATATTGATTAATCTGTGCTTTTCAGCACAACTTAAGGTTGTTAGAGCTATTTTTTTTCTTTTCTACCCTTCTTTAATAGAATCATTAGTAAAAACAAAGAAATAAAAATATGTACCCCCCCCAAATACCAGTGAGACTTATTTAGCCTTCAACATTCTAGAACTGGGAAATTCTAAGACAGTATTAATAAGGATTTCCTTCTTGAAGTCGAATGTGGTTCAGATGTGTTATTTTTGTTGTGTTAAGCAATTTGCCTGAAATAACCAATTTTCACTTCAAGATCCATATTTGAAAAATGCCTTAACTTTCACAAAAAAAAGAATTCAAGGGGACATGAAATTTCACACTATGTACACTACTTTTGTCAGTTTCATTAATTCTGAGGGTATATTTGCCAAAACTAGGATATCTGAAGTAGACTCAAAATGCAAATGACAGATTGAGAAGAGATTTAAGATGGAGAAAAAACTTGTTTTGTAGCATCAGTTCAAATGCTTTGATGTCTAGATGATAGGGAAAAAATGTTCATGGAATGAAAACAGGTTACAAAATCTCTTCCAAAAACCAGTGCAGATTTGAAAGTACAGCTTCAAATGTGGTTCCGTGAATTCTAAAATATTTTATTATTTAATGACTGTGCTTCAACTTATAAACTTAAAAAGTGGAGAAATATTTCAGAAAATAAAGAAAGGGCGTTTTAGGTTAAGCAGCTCACATGGATCCTTGTGTGTCTCTTCTATGAACTACCAGTCAAACTGTTCTATATAAAAAACCAAAACCATCTAATTGCTTTTGTTGCACTCTGGCAAATCCTGTATAAAAAGTCATGGAGTTGTGATGGACGAAGATAAAGGTAAGAAAAAAATCTGCTAATTGAAAACTGTAACTTTCAAAACTAACACTGGTGTGCAGAATTTTCTCCTTAGTAACAATTTAATCATTTGCATAAAACTTTAGCTCCTTAAATTCATAAAATTCAAACTATATTCATACACATATAAGTTTTCATTGGTTTTGTATTTTGCTCTATATACATATATATTTCTTAAAATTAATTAAATCTATTTGATTATGTACTATATACATCTACGTACATGCTTATATATATATTAGTTTTTAAACCACAGAAGGAACAACATATTTTAAATACGCTAAAATTTGATTTAAAATATCTACTGAGGAAAGGGATTTTTTAAAAAGGAATTAAACAATTACTGAATTTAATGTTTGAAACTTACGTGGTTTTTTTTGAAAATTATCCTCACTGCTGATTCTTGAACACAGTATCTTTGTGACTAATGACATAAAATATTTTGAAACAATGTTTCAAAAACAATTGAAACATTCTTAAAAATCATCTCTAGCTTCTCAAACATAAAAGAAAATTACTATATTTTCACATTTGCTAAAATGCTATTTGATTGACATTTCCAGTTGGATAATACTAAATATAATTCTATAAGGTGAAAACCAGCAGTGTTTCTGGTATATATATTATGCTGTGTATATATTTATTTTGTAATGAGTCTTCTTGTGCGCTTGAGGGGACATGATTTAACTGGTATGTAAAACAGCATTTTTTCCAGATATATTTTATTTTTATAAAATTTTACTTAAATTTGTAAAAAAAACACCAAACTATTATTTAAAATTATGTAAATGCCACTAATGCCAGATTAGGGTTAAGATTTTTAAAAGTTTAAGTGAAGTATATAGTTCATGATTTTAAGAGATTACAGTAGTAAAAGATAAAGTAAAATGAAAAATAATATAAGAACATGTAGCAACATGCAAAGATGGCATATTTTTAAAAATGTTTGGTCAAGTTTCTCATCCAGTATTAGTAACTAAAACCAAACACTGTACACAATGGAATTAGGATAGGCTTGGTGGAGCACAGGAAATGCAGGTATTGTGAGAGTATTTAAAGTCAATATATTCACAATATTATTTTATGGTTTGCTCCTTGATAGAGATACTTTCAGACATATTCTATATTCTATGTATTTTTAGATACATATTTAGTTTATTTTAAACATTTTCAACCTATTTAGCCAAATAACAGGCTGTTCAATCAGTATCTTAGAATATTTTGTGCATCTGCAACACATAAAACTAAGCTAATACTTTAGAGGAAAGAGATTCTCAAGGTGAACACACAAAACTTTACTCCCATTTCCCTTAGAAATGAGCCCAGATTCCATGTCTCTATTTTTTTTTAATTATGACACCGAACTTGGCTAGAATAGATGGAGTTTCCACTGTAGGCCCATAGGACTAAAACTCCTTGTCTTGATATGTACTGAATAAGAAAATAAAAATCTGACTGGAATCATTGAGAGACTGTAAAATTAATGGTTAATGATTCAAACAATGGGCCTTGAGCTTTGCCAACGATGAGCAAAGTAATAGCCCTGGTGCAGAGGGCATGGGCACCAGAGGATGACCACAATAAATCAACGCTTATTTAGCAACAAGCTGGGTTTTGAGCCAGATAAGGAAAGAGGTCAATAAGAAGCAGATGCTGTGAAATGGGATAGTCCTTATCATGCCAAGGTCTTCACTTACACAACCAGCTCAATTGTAAAACTACCCCCTGAGGGCAAGGTATTGGGATATTCACATTATTCGTTCCTTCTGAGGGGGCATAATTGTCTCAATTATGCTCACATGAGAGGCAGCTGTCATGTCTTAGGAGGTGTCATAAACCACCAAAGACCTCTGAAGTGTCCCCAAAACTTATTTCTGGGGCCTTCCATCAGCATAATCCACAGTGTTGCAAGAGGCAGTGTAAAACTCTCCTCCAGGGGAGGTGCCTGGGTGTTCCCATGTGAACCTAAGCATACAGCAAACTAGTGAACTTTGGTTGGTGGCTTCCCCCACCTCCAATGGATCAAGACTGTGACCATCACTTTGACCAATGGACATCTGAATTGCAACAATCAAGTCTCATCACGGGATCCACAGGTAGTGATATCTTTCTACTCTTATCCTTTCTTTCTCTTCCTCATACATTTTCTTATGTGTTATTTTTGTGCTCTTATCTTGCTATATTACTATTAATAGTAACCAATACCTCCTTTCCATTGTAACCAAATTGTTCTAAAAGAAACCCTACATTATATATGTGTATGTGTGTGTATACATATATATATATATATATCTATATATATATATCTGTGTATGTTTTTGTAAACACAAATCATTCAGTGTTATTTCACTCTAATCCACCCCAAGGGATCTATTTACAAGAACCTGAGTTACCCTAGCCTTCAGGGGCAGATCATAACCATAGTTAACAGTTGTGAAAGTACAAAAAGTAACACTTTCTTCTGTCTACTAAATAGAACATTGGCTTTAAAAAGGAAAATGAATCCCATAAGATGGCCAAAAACTCTGCAAAGAGATTTTGCTTTACTAAAATCACAGCGAATTATTCAGGAATCCCAACAAAGATGTCAACTCTGTTTCCTCAACTGGATGCTGTTTTTCCTTCTTGAGCTGAAAGCCAGTGTCACTCTGTTTCTGTTGTTATAAAGTCTCACCACAGTTATTTGGAGCCTTCCTTGGAAGGAATTAAGACTTCCATTGTACTCTGCCCTTTTTGTAATGGGTGCACTTTGAGATTAAAAAAGGGAAAATCTGTTTTTCAGACCCTCCAAAGAAAAAAAATTCATTTTAGAAATGTAACTTTCTTCTGAAAGTTATATTCATCTGAATGAAAGCATCAAATATTTGAATCAACACTTAATACTTACTGATGAAACAAGTGAAAACAAAGTGAAGAAAAGCAGGAAAATCAATCTTGAAAATGTGTCAGGATGTCATGAAGCTACTGTAGCCTTATAATTTGAAATGTGTAGCATTTAACAATAGATATTTCTCATTGTATGGAAAACATCCTTGGACTCAAAACTGCATGTAATGTGATTCAGAGCTCTAAAGAATCAGCTGTTTCCTGAGGATCTATTGAATGCATAATTCCTCAAATGGCAAAAGCATCAACTGAGATTCTCCACACCACCTCCTGTTCTGTTTCTCGATTGTCTTTTTCAGTGTTCCAAAATCCTGTGTAGTGCTTGGAGTGACCATCCAGAACACACAACTAAATAAAAATAATAAATTATATACTATACAAATCTTGGAATTGCACATATTTAAAAATTATTTTCAATTATTCCTACTAAAAACCAAGCCATGACAAATGTTATTGCAGTACAATAGAACTGATTTTAATATCTGAAATAACACATATTGAAAATGGTTTTGTCTGATAGATTAATTTCCAGAAATTAAGCATCTGTTTCAACTTAGATTCTAAGATTAGAAAAACAAAACAAAACACACTTTCACGTTAATTGGGCAGATGGAAAGAACAGAATTTGAAATTACAATACAGTAATTGATCAGGATTGCAATGATGCTAATTCCAATTAAAAGAACACTAACAAGACAAATGTTCATTTGAAATCAATGTCATGGTAACGAGGGGGTCTATATCTTGCCGTCATTGCTGGTTTATTTCCACAAGCAGTAATTTTCAGACAGAGTTTACCTGCCAAGAGAACTCCTCAAAATAAATGATGATGCAGATAGATAATTAGAAGAATGTTGGAGGAGGACTATACCTAATCAGTGGAATGGCACCAACTGAAAACGATAATATATCTGTTTTCATGTAGTTGTGACTTAGCATCTATGCAAAAAACGGTGTTTCATTTTACAAACAGTAATGAAAATGAAAAATACTTAATGGTTCCTTCCCCAAAGTAAGATAATCTTCTACAATTCTACAATAGTTAATATTAGATTTTTAATACTAGATGCCCAGTGATTATAGTATTGAATTGATTAAAATGTTTGACAATTTAAGAATATATTTAATTTGCTTTTGTAAAGGATGTCCCATATTTTTATAAGCAGTGCTTAAAGAGATGTGCTATGTCGCTCAGATGGTACACACCAATGTCTTGACTATGGCTTAGCAGTGCTTGCACAACATTCAGGTTGTCTCTCCAGTAACTGCTATGCATACTGAGGTCCTACTCCCCAGGAAGTGGCTGGACATTACCTGCTAAGAAGTAGAGAATAAATATTTTTGTTATCATTTGCTTCTGTGTGCAGCCATTGCTTTTCTTTATTAAAATGCCTTTATCTCAACCCACAAGTTTTAGTCTTATTTTCTCCCCCTGTCCTGCTGATGAGGTGAGTGGGAGGACATGCTACTTGACACCCGAAGGTCAGACAACACAGTTGTTGACCCAACACAGTCTTATTAGTAGTGTGTCTATTTTATACATAAGACAAAACTTATATTAGAGTCTAGAAAGCAAATACAAGCAGAGTCCATCAATGGCATCAGGTGCTATGTCAAGGTAAGAATGAATATACAATTAGAAAACATGTTTCCTATACTACTACTAACTAACTTTACTACTAACTTTATCACTATGGTGTAAAATGTTTTACACCACAAGGTTAAGGTCCTACATTTCAGCCATTTCTCAAAGTATTTCACATTTCCTTGTGCAGTAATTATTGCTGACAACTGATTCATTAGATACAACTGTATATTTTCTGGATCTTAAAGGTCCATTTCTGTTGCTAGTACATACAATAGCAGTTCACAGCACATTTGCAGTCTGTAGTTTGTAAGTTTCAAATTCTCGAATGTGTATGCCTTTGAGAACTAGAGCATGCATAATAAATAAGTATACTTCCCATGCTTTCTTGAATTCACTTTCCTTAGAAAATAATCAAGCTCTCATCCATAACTTAATTTGGTTTGAAGTGATTGTGTTAAAATGCCAGTGTACCCCCATTAGTAGAATAGTGTCAAGATGAATGCCAGAAAATGTACAAGGGGTCTGGAATTTTTTGCAGGTATTGTGGTACACTGCAAAAAATATTTAGAAGTATCATCATTGATACTTGTTGTCATACCAAGATCAAATGTAGGATGTAATCGCACATCACCACTGTTCACTAATCTGAACAAGGCTTTCAAATACAGAATATGAAATTCAGAGGTTAGAACAAGTAAATTACCTCTCTGCCCAGTGCATTTGTCTGCAAAGCTCTCTACGGTAAATTTCACTTACAATGTCTCTGCTACATACTGTAGCTCTTTTTCTGTCATTCTAGTGCAATGTTAAAGCAGCTAAATACTGGAAAGTGTGAAAGACAGACATTTAAACAATTCTGTTTCTCGTTCGTCTGGGACATGGAAACAAATCTAATACCAAGAATGTACATGCTTTAAGAAGCACCAATCTGGGATTTCCTCATGCTTCTGAAACTAATGGCTATTTTCAGAAACTAACAGTTACTTTCATAGCTAGACTTATGAATGTTTTATGATTTGTAAGAGCCCTAAAATTCTTGAGGCATGATTTTAATATTACACCTATTAATATTTATTTCTTATATATTTGTAAATTATAGGTCCAGGAAGCATCACTGTGATGATCTACCCTGACCTCCTGCAAAAATCATAAGTTACTTAGAAGTTAAGTAATTTAAAATTATTAATTCCCATTAAATCATTGAGATGTTGCAGGGAAAATAATCCCAGCAATATGTTATAGTATTACAGAATGTCTCAAGTTGAAAGGGACCCATAAGGATCATCAAGTACATCTGCCTGCTCCTCACATGACAAATACCTTGTGCAGTCAGAATTTCTTCAACATTAAGCACTACTAAGTCATACTTTTGCCTGCCAGGTGCAATCTTGTGTGTAGAATTCCTGTTTGTCCACCTCAATATATAGGTGGATAGATAAGTTCTGTGCAAAAATTTCTTAAGTGAAAAAATGAGTTCCTTGTGGCTCTCAGTGAAAGACCTTCCTGTAGTATATTATCATTCTCAACACTCTGCTCTTTGACTGTTGGTTGAAAAAAGTAGAAACTGTCAGAGAACCTAACTGGCCAGTGTAAATAATGCCATTTGTCTACTGCAACATTTTTTTGTACGGGTTTCTCCTAGCTTGTAGTAAAACACCTACAGTTTTATGTTCATTAACTCATTAACTTATTCACTGCATGTAAGAAAATGTCCAGCTTTGTCAAAATACAAAATTATCTTCCAAGTATGGCCCGTATTCTTACTTACTAGTATCTAAACAACATAAAATAGAAATTTGACATGTGTTAGAAGTCACCATGTGTTCATCCACTGAGTGATAACTTTCCATGGAACTGTGTTGATACTTATATATAAATGCAAACTAGCTTACTTTCAAAGACAGAAGAAGATAGTATTTCAAACTACTTTTTATTTACACAGAGGTTACCACACAGGAAAAGTGTACATAAAAACTGCCACAGGCCACCTGACAAGAATGTGTTTATATGTCCAAGTCCTGATTTTACTCTTATTGCAAGGTATATTACTAACATGCACAAGTGTATCAACAACCACAGGAATTTGCATCTGTATCTTGTTTTATCAATCATCTCCCAAAGTTTTGTAATCTTTGGATAGTATTGCTACTGATACAAATTGATTGAGTAATTTGCAAAACATGTTCAGTTCTTCAGACTCAAGTAATTTCTAGGAAATACCTAATACTAGTCGTGCACACTTATCCAAAAATATAATTTGAAGCTTGTTCGTCATTTTTAAAGCACTGAATATCATAAACCAGACCACATAAAGGAATTATCTGCAATGCAACCCTGAAGATCTAGGATCTTCTTTATTTTAGCTGAGACTGATGATGCCCACCCTGAAGAGCAAGGCTTCTTCCTTCCCTGTTTCTCTTTATATGTGTGCTATATAATTCTTGTCTGCATGGAAATTCAATTTAACAAAGCCGTTTTTTCTTTCCCTATTGCATCATTTATTGCTGTTTATGCCCTAGAAAGATTTTTTGCAACAGATTCTGGGGACTATAACATCTGAAATGAAAAAATTAGATGTTTTTCTGGATTTTTCTCTTGAATTTTTCTTAAGTCAAGAATTTATTCTTAGATTAACTAGTATTTTTGCAGTCAAATTAAAATAGATGAAACCCACCTTTAATTAACCAAGTTACAATACTAACACTATTGTTCAAGCTACCCAATCAATAAAGAAAAGACCTTTTACAATATGGTTAAAATTAGTATACAAAACTTTTTGGAATAGATCACTTCCTTCTAGCATTTTGCTCTTCCTTTCGAAGACCCTCTGGGTCCTGAAGTCTTCATGGATGGAAGGAGAAAGGGCTTTCTAAGAAGTCACTGACATGCCTTATTCCTTTTTCTTGAGTCTTGATGTTTGCTTGGGGTTTTTTAACATATTTTCTTATGTACAAAATGCTTTAATCTCACTGTTTCACAGCTAAGGATCAGAAATAACTCATGATCCTCCCCCAGTTTCAGCTGACAGAAAGGATGGCTGTTGCACAATAACTTTCTTACTGGAGGGATTAATACAGTTGTGACCAAAACAGGTGAGGCAGGTGAGGTAATAGGGTTGACAGGGCCCTGAGGGCACCACCAGGCCTGACTGTCCCTGACCATCACCCTATGGCCTTCCCCACCCTGTCCATGGCCCAGGACTCCAGTTCAGTGCTCACTTGTGCCCATGGCCATCAGTCCCTACTCCAGCTGCTCCCCAGCTCCCCACAGCCCTGCCCAGAGTGGCCATGGGCACTGCCAAGCCAGGCCTCACCTGCGAGCTGGCCCTGGACCAGCCCCAGCCCAGCCCCATGGCCCTGGTTCCCCTCACCACACCTGATCTTGGGACAGTCTCCGGCTGCCTCACAGTGTGCTTGAAATAAATACCAAGATGTGAGAACAACATAGTGTCTGTCCAGAGCATCTTGATCCGAGTTCAGAAAGTAATAATTATAGCAAATGAAAGTGTAACAAATGAGTATGTGTTTAAGGTGTCAAAATTTGCTGATTTGCTGTTCACAGAGGTAAACACAGAACAAGCCTCTGGGGTAATTGTTACCGTTCAGTTCCTACAACAGTAATAATCCAATTTCAGTTATAGCAACAGTCAGTTCTTGGGGTTCAAGAAAGGACTTTAAAAGATATTCATTTATCATGGCTTGTCATGTGTTTTTGCTTTGAAGTACCCAGAAAATAATATGCATTAAAAAGTAGTACTGTCAAGCTTGAAGTGGGTAATACAGAGAATGATTGAGCTGTCTTTCCATCTACAGCTTGGGGGTTCATCATTGTAGCATATTTTCTTACACAGTTCAAAAGATATTTCATCAATGAAATACATTAAAGCCATTCTCTTACTCTGTCACAACACTTATTGAAATGTCAAGTCTTTTTGCTAGGGAAGGTGATGTAAACTGATTAAATATATTTGGAAGGTTTTGATATTGAGTAGCCATTTTGATTTCCATCTCTAACTTACTCGTAGTAGTCTGTATGTTTTCCCAGTGGATGGTGTCACTTTTGAGCTCCTGTACTGTACTATACATTGTTACAGCTCAGAAAAAGTTGTACACCAAAGCATTACAAAGATTGATGTAAAAAAAACCTTAACAATTTTAAACTGTTTTATGTTATTGTTTAATACATTCTGAAAATAAAATTTTACATTTGACACATTTTACAAATCACTTAATTGTTGATATCCAGACATAATGAACATAGGTTTCTTACTGATGTAACATTGCATAAATAGCCAGCAATCTGGGTCATGCCAGTGTATATGTAATGATAATTTGACCACCTCTTTCACTTCTGTCATATGACCAAATTACTACTGGAAATAAATTACAGATATGTAGATATAGTTTATTCTCTAAAAACAAAACAGTACAGTCTTTCTTAAAACTATTATGTTCTAAAAGATGTAAATGATTGCCTTTGTGCTATGACTGATGTGCTTCCTGGCACCTGGAGTGTTGGATTTCTGTTGTGAAATGTATAGAAAATGGTGTCTTATATTCATGGGTTTTTTTCCTCAAAGTAGGACAGATGCAGCTTTTAAAGTTGTGATACTGAAGATTCCCACCTGACCGAAAGCAAATTCCAGAGGCATGAAGGTATTATCATCATAAGTCCTAGAGACATCAAGGTACTTCTAAACATAGGCAAGGATTTCAATCCCATATCTCCTACCCCTTGAGAAGATGGTATAACCATTCATCCTGTAAGAGAGAAAACCAGCAGAAATAATTCTGGGACAGGATCTAAGATTTAATTACTGTAGCAGATATTTTTCTCGCTATAAGCAGCTAAGAATTCTATTCCTACTGTCACAGTGCATCTTGGATTACTTTCTCTACAATGATGCAAATTCATGTGAGTATAGAGGACTGTCACTGACTCCGTGCCTTTTACATCCCATAAATATAGCCCTGTAGCCCAGTAATACAGTTTTGCCACAGATAGTATGAAGCCCTAGGCTTTGTGCTGATTTTGCAAAGTCTTGGAGTGGAGACAGATTTGCTCAATTTAAACTTCTTGTGACCTGGCTGGAGCTATGTTTTCGCTCAGTTTATCTGTAATGACAATTTGCCTAATGACCAGGTGGTTATGGCTAATTCCTTTTACTTACTTTAGTATGGTAAAATTATCTTTTTTTTATATATAATTAATAGCAACAAGTAGTTGTTAGGTGTAGAATAAGAGGATTTTGACTACAGAGTAATGGCACAGTACATGACATTAGTCAAGCAAGTACAATGATCACCCCTGGTATGACAGTAGAGACGTTAAGAAGCGATGACAGAGAACGTAGTGTGCTGGACTACAGGCATGAGATAGTAAGAGATGAGGCCTAAGCACACACCAGAAACTCCATGGCTAAAAAACTCTCCCCAGTGTGCAGAAATGAAGGTATGGAGATAGACAAAAAAAAAAAAAAATTGTTGTTTACACCGAAAGTAAAGTAATATGTAAACCAAGCTGTACATGATAAAATCAAAATTAATATGGAGTTGCAGATGATGGATAAAAAAAAGGGAAGAAAGCATGCCAGCAAGCATAAAACCCCCTCAAAGCAGATCCCAATGTGAGGAAGAATAATCTATTCATATCATACCCCTCTTGCTGAGATATTTGGATACTAAGGACTCATGCTGCCATCCCTTTGGTATCCTTAGGCAAAGAAGAAAACCAAATTCTTGGTGCTATGATTCTGAGCAGATTTCCTAATTCTTTTTGTCATTAAGATAGTATATCTATCTTTTTTAAAAAACCTACTGTGTTCTAAAAGTGCAAATGATTGCCTTCATGCTTTGAACAGTAAGTGACCAATGCGCTTCTCTACACTCCTTAGTGTAGAATTAGTATAGAATTCAGGCAAGGCATGTGTTACTGACAGAAAATGTTCAGTGATTCTGAGTCCAGGCAGAGCTACCTGGTTCATAGTAAAATAACTAAACTTTGTTTTACTCTAAGACAGACTACTGCATTCAGAGTACCCATTGGGAAGGGTACGTGTGATGTATGTGCCCTGAAGTGTGCCTAGGATTTTCTGTGAAAATGCCAGTTGGTAAAAGGGAACACATTGAAAGGACATGTCAAATTAATTACAAGGTATAGATACTTCCAGAACAATATTTGAGCTCATATTTTAACCCTGCTTAATTTATAGTGTTAAAATATCATCTCTCTCAATATTTATTCCTGTCCAGCTCTAAGTAGTTGCATGAATTAGGAGTAAAAAGATTGAGATTGCATTCTGAGACAACCAACTCTCTTAAAAACCTTCCTATGTCACTGGTTTTGGATAAAAGGCTGGTATTGTTATGTGTCCTGGTGTAAAAGACAAGTGTCTGCCAAGGAAGGCGGGAACCTTCCTGCAATGGAGAAGATGACCTCCTCTCTCTAAATTATTATGACTTTGAAATTACAGGGCTTTCAGGTGAAGGTATGGGAAAAGGAATAACAGTTCTTTACTAGAATATACATATGTATTTTTATACACATATATATCTCAAGACAGGAAACCAACAACAACAGCAACAACAAAAATCCCAGAAAACCCAACAACAGCCTTTTCCTGCCCATCAAGCGATTTCCCCTTTGGTGTAGTTACGATCACAACCTGCAAGGGGCACGTGTGGGGGCAGAGACGTGGCAGTGACTCCGGGCGAGGCGGAGGGGCTGCAATGGTTCCCCGTGGTCTCGGGCGCTCCAGCATGGGCACAGAAAACCTCCAGAGGTGGCGCTGGGAGCTCGGGCGAGGGGGAGGATGGGAGGTGGCTCCTGTTTGCAAAACTCACAGGCAGAAGAGGCAGCAGCAGTCTCAGTAACACTCTGGCTGAAAAGCTAAACTGTAGCAGTATCCCCGGAGCAGCCAAGTGCCCTCTGTAACACACGTGACCATTCTCCTTGACGAGACAAAGGGACGAGCTGAAAAAGGACCAGCAACCAGCCCCCCACCTACCAGGCAAGAGTCCTAGAGTCTGCTCCCAAATACCTCTCACGTTTATTTACGCCACAACTGCTGAACTGTTCCCCCATCCCCCAGGCATGACTCTAGTTTCCCCTGGCCGAGTCATTACTGTGGTATGTGAGAGTGCTTGGCCTTATCTCTTAATTGCCCCTATCAATCTCCCAGACAACCTCCTCCCATCACAGCATCTTCCCTTCAGATGGGAGAAAATTCCCCGGTAAATACAAACCTACAACATAAACTGTTTTTAGGAATATAAGATTCCTATTGTTAGTTTATATATCTATTTCCTTTTCCTAAAGAAAAAATAAGGTCTAGTTCCATGTCGAGACATGGAACTGTTGAAGCAAGTTCAGAGAAGGGCCATGAAGTTGATAGGGGGACTGGAGCACCTCCCCTAGGAAGGCAGGCTGAGAAAGTTGGGGCTCTTCAGCCTGTGAAATAGCAGGCTGCATGGAGATCTCATAGCAGCCTCCCAGTATCTGAAGGGGCCTACAGGGAAGCTGGAGAGGAACTATAGCAATAGTGTGAAAAACGAGGTTCACTCTTTATAAAATTTTAAAAGAAGTTTAATAAAAGAGACAATTAGGACACAATAGCAAAAAGGGTATTATGGCCGGATGCTTTGGCAGAGCCAAAGGCACGCCTCTAGATCGAAAAGATTGTCTTTAAAAGTACATCTCTTGCATATTCATCACAATCATGCATGATTCATAAATTCTTCCGAGTTTCTATGTATCATCCCATAAGCCTTATCTTCCTCCTTGGCTCTATTCCGTCTCTGCTCCCTCCATAAATTCTTCTCTCTGGTTTTGGGTTTTCTTCTTCTCTGATAAGATACTCCAGGAATGTAAAGACTTTCTCTGCCTATCTTTTCTAAATTGACTACATAAACAATAGACATTCTATATCATGTATTGCATTACAGAACCTAGGTAAAGTTTTTCTAACATTAAGTAACATGCAAAAAGCCAGTATTACAATACATCAATAGCAATTATATAACATGCGAAAAGCCAACATCACAATACATTCATAACAATCGGACAAGGAATAATGGGTGCAAATTGAAAGATGGGAAATTTAAGTTAGATATCTGGAAGCAATTCTTTACTATGCGGGTAGTTAGACACTGGAATAAATTGCCCAGGGAGGCTGTGGGCACCCCAGCCCTGGCAGTGTTCAAGGCAAGGCTGGATAATGCCTTGAGCAACCTGGTCTAGTGGTGGATGTCCCTGCCTATGGCAGGGGGCATTGGAACTAGATGATCTTTAAGGTCCATTCCAACCCCTTAACATACTATGATCCTGTGGTTTATTGTTTTAGAAAAATGACATTTCATTCATCCTGTAGGAAATTCAGGACCACAAAGAAGCTGCATACTGATTAGGAGTAATGTAGACTGAAAATTTAACCATATTTAGAAGAATAGGATTATTCTGTATTTTACAACTTATATATCTTCACAAAGAAAAAGCATCATTCTTACAGTACTCAAAGATGTGTTCCAAGTTTTAGCTTTAGCCTAAGTCAAAGTAAATGCTTAGTAATTCTGAAGTAGTTGTGTGACTTAAAGTTCACTTATTTCATGATCTAAATTTATAAATGATTTATGTGAAACTCACTTTCTCCATTTCTTTTCATATATGTAAATATATATAAAGAATATTTTGATAAGAACTGTGTTCAGGTGCCTTTAATATGTTTCTATTCCTGCTATCTATTTGTTATTGGTACTCCTGATTTATACAGCCATCGTTTTTGTCTACAGGGTACAATCAGACAAATGCTGAGTAATCAAATATTTATATGGAACAAATGTTAAGAGTTTTTTTGATTGCTTTTGATGCCTTTTCCTGGTCTTAAAATCAAGAGGCATACACGGTTAGAAGGGGAAAAGGGATTTTAACTTGGTATTTATTCTTAAGGATCCTTAGGTGTACACGTCCAGGTCATATGCATTGAGGTGTACCCCACCGAGTCTTTCCCTGTGTCTCTGTGTCTCTCTTCTTGTGTGCGTATCCTAATCCCCCCCAATATTGGGTATAACATTATAGGTTTTACTAATTAGCATATCTATCAAAGATTCCCCAATGAGAGGCTCAAGTGAGCCCCCCCTCCCCAAGGAACCTTCCCCTGGATGGTTCTATCTTGGTTTACAGAATGTGTTCTGGAGAGGACCTTGGGGTCTGGGGCACAATGGTCCCTAGCGACGAAGCTTCTAAAATGTTTGGTCTCTTAGCTTGACAAACAAGTCCAAGAATGTAGGCAAAAAGCACTAGGAATACAGAAGTTGTAAAAAGGTATAACAGGGGTATAAAAGAAAAGGCAAAAATCTTCATGGCATCACTTTCACAAGCATAAATGTATTATATACTTAATAAATTGGATTTCAATATTCTTGGGCTATAAATAGCAGTTGATGAAAACCAAGAAATTCTGATTCAGTAACTAATATTAGAATAAAGCCTTGGAGTGGATGGAGTCACTACCTGTACAACTGCATTTTTCTGTTTTCTTCTCAATGAGTGGGTATAAGCCCATTTCTGTGTGCCACTGGTGTAGTCACTCTTCAGTGCTGCATAATCATTACTGTGTTTTCTGTCCTACCTTCACATCTGACTCTTCAGATGGAAATTGCTGTTATGGAGTTTCCGTGACATATTGAATCCAAAATGACTAAATGCAGCTGAATATTCCCCAGGAAGATCAGTATAGTATGTTTTTCTCAGCCTTCCTTACAGCCTATTTTCCTGCAAGATATAATTTTTAGCTCAATTTTTTTCACAATAATGCTCTAGTGATTTGATCCCACAGTCAACAGACAGTTGTTAGTCCAAGCACATAAATTGTCTTACCAAAATACCATAGAGCATTTCCACATATTTATAAACATAAAACTGAAACAGATACAGCTTTTTGAGTATGTCAAGAGACACTGGTCCATGTTAAAGTTACACAAACTGGTAAGGAATTAAGAAATTAATAAAAAAATTCCTACTACACAAATGCTGAGCTCTATACAGTCAATTTTAGATACTTTCTTGGTGTTTCAGAGAAGTTTACCAAAAAGTTTTACCTATCGTGGCCTCAGAAATTACACATTACAAGTAAATCTTTAGTAACTATTAAATCAATATGCATTTGCTTTCATAAACAACAGGCATTATAAAAGATCTGTCAAAGAGGAGCTCTAATAAAGAACAGAAAAAAACCCCAGGTATTTAAAAATCTGCAAGTAAAACTTCTGTTAGGAGTTCCATTTATCCTTTAGTCTCCAACTGAGTTTTTTGTACTATAAGATACAAACTCATATAATTAAAAAAAAATCAGCACTTGATTTTCAATGAAAGTAAACATTGAAAAAATAACTAATATTCATGATTTTTAATAGCATTTGTTGATTTTTTATTTCTTTTTATTCATCTTGAAATAAAAGAGCCATAACTACTTTCTTCTGATATTTCAGGAAGACTATTTTCTTACATAGAATAAGATGAAAATACCTAAGAAAAAGCCAGTCATCTCATGATGCTTTATGTAAGAGATACACAGACACAGGTGTGAATATCACAAATGGCTTCAATGCCTTATAATTTTGAAATAACTTGGGCTGCCCTAAAGCAAGGCATAGACCTTAATAAAGAATAAGTCTTTATGACTGTTTCAGCTGATTGCTTTTGAGCAGAGGAAAATGAGAAATCATTATGTGCACTAGTAGAAGCTTTCTTTTAAGTGGCAGTTCAGTTTAATTCATATCACCTTACTCGTGACAGTGATAACAAAAAAAGAAACTGAGGACAGATTCCTAGGGATAATTAAGCAGTGTTGATCTCAGGAAAATTGTCTTTTCAATGAAACACTGATTGCATTGTTCATAACAAAACTACCTCAGCATGACAGAACTAATTAGTGACCATCTGAACTTACTTAGCCAAACGAAAAAAGCAATTAAAAATGCCGTCATCACTGAATCTACCACTGAACAGCTGGTTATACTGATAAGCAATACAGCAAGTTAAAGCTACTTTGGAACACAATAGAACTTAATCTGCTTGCTAAGTAGTAATTAGAAAGCAATGAGAGAATATGAGATTACTGTCGAGAAACTGTTATTATGATGCAAACAACTTTCAAAATGCAGTTTGATTCCCTACCTCCCTCCCCTCAAAATTTTTTTTAAATAAGGAAAGTGGGTGAGAATTTAAAATTTTAAAGAGTAAAACTCATAAAGCTTCTAGAAGGTTTTCATTGATTAGTTCTTCTGTGATTTGTAGAGTTTTATGGCATGCATGTATCTTGCTTACCCTTTGCAATCAGGTTTACCACTGAAATAGACTGGAGCAAAGAGCCCAGAAGTTCTTCTGGTGGATTCATCAGTCACCTTTCATATGCACTGCTTTAAAATAGAAATTGGAAAGAACAATCACAAATTCTCTCTTCATACATTGAAAAGCTTTGAGAAATTTACAAAAAAGTAGAGGAAATAAATAATTCATTAAGTGATATTGAAAGAGATTGGGTTTTATTTATTGTATCTCATTTATATTGTTAAAATACAGCAAAATAGAAGTTTTACAAGCATTTTGTATTTTATAGTAGAAGGGGTTTTATAGGTATTCACTGTATGTGTATAATAAACTTTCACTGAGCATGGAAGAAGTGTGTACCTTATGTGAAAAATGATGTAGTGACTTTGTCTTAAGATTGAAAAGAACCCGAATATAAAAGCTTATCAGCCATAATATAATCAGGCATATAATACATACATTGTTTTTTCAAGGTTTTTTTACTGATGGCACATACTCAAACAGCTATGATAATTCTTTCCAGTATGTCAGCCCTTCAGTCCATTTTTCATGTAAATATGAATTAAATATTTGTGCCTTAGTAAAAGATACGCTGATTTATATCAAGAGCCCTATTCAAAGGATATTCTTCTGCAAAGGTGCAGGAAAATGTTATGCAATATTTTAATGCATTCTAAGATACTGGATTTCATAAAATATCCTGCACAGTTTGATTTGTATGCCTAGGGAAACTATGCAAGAAAACACTAACCATTTATTTAAGTCAATCTGTAATCAAGGGAGAATTTAATGTTAAATACACACTTAAATGCTAGATAGAATATTTCTTTCTATTATGCTGGATGACAAATTCAATACTAACTGTAAGTAACTGTGTTGGTGCTTAACAGGTTATGGGTCAATACCTATTCTACAAAATTACTATTTGTTCCACATCTAGGTTTGGCTACTTCTTTTATGATATCTCCTCATTAGCTCAAGATTTACAAACCATTGCCAGATTCTGACTGAATTCTAACTTTAGGAAGCACAGTAATTTACGAGTAGTATCATGGCTTTTACCCATCACACTTTTATTGAGCAACTCAAAATTTGAGTCCTTAAAGATTTGAATCGAACTTTTCAATTTTTTTTTTAGTTGTTAATCAGTAGCAGTAGCTGGACAGTTACGATTAAACAATTGCATTGTGAATGTTTCACGCTTGGCTAATTTTATAAGGAAATGGAAGGCAATCCCAAAATGAATGGGCTGTTTGGACAATAGCCACCAGGAATTAAGTCAGCAGAACTGAGCAGTACCTGGTGGAAAAGTAATTGATGTGGGAGATCATGACTACTGACTCATTATGTACTCTATAACCAATGAATCAACACGCCTTGTTTGTTAAAACGTATAAATAGTGTAACTTTTTGATGATCAGGGGCCAGCCTTTTGTGGGTTACCATGTACTCCCTACTTGGTTCACACTAGATTAAAAAAATAGAAATACCTCACCTTGGTGTATGAATTGGTGCTGCACATTGGGTAATGAGCTCACATTTAGAACAGTGCTTATAGAAGAAAACCTGAGCTGAACAAGTCCTGTATAGTAGTTTCTTGCATGACGATCACAGAATCACGGAGTTGGAAGGATCAAGTCCAACTCTTAAGTGAATGGGCCATATAGAAATCAAACCCACTATCTTGGTGTTATTAGCATCATGCTCTAACTGAGCCAGTGATAACAGTATTAGTATTAACTTAGGTCTTTTTAAAGACAGTGTATATCTCAAAAAAAGAAAAAGGGCCAGAAAAGAAGGATCTCTGAGCAGCTGTCTAGTTACAAAGTTTGTTAGATCCAGAGAACACTGTCACAATCTTTGGAAAATAACAGTTCAGATTGCCACAGAGATAAGCGGTAACCTTGAACAGAACTCTGTCCTTCTTCCCCAAATTAATAATTACTCTTCTCTGACTTTCCTATAACTGATAAGAATATCCATGGGTAGTTCTCTAGACTGGTTCTTTTAAGATAGGTTAGCTTCCTCTCTAGATAAACAAACAGTTCATATAGTCCAATGGCTCTATAGTTCTGAATAAATCTCCCCATACTATTTAACCAGTTTCCTTTCATACCAGCCAAACTGCATTTTGGGCATATATTCCTTGTACTTTTGGCCCAATCTGTTTAGCCTACATTTCTGAGTCCTTTCTTCTGCTCTTTCTTCTCTGCACTGCTCTTTCTCTTTACTGTCCTCAGCAGAACCAACATTTATTTTACCTGCCATAACTCCATGTTGCAAAAAGACTCAAGCCACAGAATTACTCTTTCAGGTTCTATCAACCCTCACAAGACAGGGAAACAGACAGATGGAGAAAGACTGTGTGTAAAGCTAAGGCACAATGTGCTTTTTCCTAGATTATTAGGCTAAAGCTTTGGTTCCTGGTATGGAGGAGACAGGGCACTCATTACAGTTTTGTACAGGACAACAGGGCAATTATCTCAATTTAATACAAGGGTAATGGACTTTGACTCTTTCACTAACATTAGCCAGACACATCTAGAGCAGTAGGATAAATTCTTGGCAAGCAATATGGAGAGAGATGAGACAGGAAAGCAAGCAATAATCATCATCTTAAAGACAAAAGACATACATAATTCTTATCACTCTCAAGAATTCACTTTTTGCAGAATTAAATCAGCAATGGGAATCCTTCCAGTGTTGCATAAACGAATATATCAGATGGGTTGCCTGTATAGATTAAAAAAATAATAAAAAATAAAATATGGTGAAATTAATAATCTTTTCAATTAATTAAATGCAAATGCTATATAAATTAAACTGTTTAGCTGTAGACGTCTGTCACATAGTTTTATAAAACTCCTTTGTTTTCCAGTGTGTTCCCTGTAAATGTTTAATTTATATGTTGACTTTGACACTGAAGTATGCATATTTTCAAGGGTACTTCTAGTGTTGAACTTGGCTTAGTTCCTGCTGATGTTTCTCTATGTTGATGTTTCTCTAATGTCTAATGAAGACATTAGAAGATTTATAATCAGATTTGTCTTTCCTAGATAAAAAAAAGTGTAACTACAGTAATAATTTAGTCTCATCTTTCAACTACAGTTGTCAGGTTACACCAAATTGTAATCTGAAAATAATTTGAAGGAAATATGTTGTGCTAATTTTTACTGTAATTTGATTTAGTTTATTCTAGTATGAATTAATGTCTCAGTTTGTTAATGATTTATATGTAAAACTGTATGGTATTTTGTCTCATTGAGAAAATGAAAACAGATCCCATTCATCATATGGCTTTAAGTTTTGTATTGATTCTCTTTCATCTATTTTAAATATCTTAAATAGAAGAGGTTTGTATTCCCCCTGTATGGGGGAAACCTTTCCACTTCCTGCTCTGCTTTAAGCCCAATGGGCTCACAGGTAGAAAAGGAGCTTATTTAAACAAGATTAAAAGTGCCAAAAAATAAATATCTGCCTTTTCTCAGGTTTTAATAATTGTAGAAATACTGTTCAGTGGTGATTATTTTTGAATGATAAGAACTTTGGACTTGAAAATTTCTAAAAACTTACCTAAAATAAGAAATAATTTGGTCCAAACCCAAATATTTCACCCAGAGAAACTCAAAAGCACTAAGTTTATTATTTCTGTGTTGGTTTTGCTGCTGTTGCTTGTCATTAAGTTAATAGCAGTAATAACAGGACATGACTGTTGATGGCATTTCACTGGAATGCCTGTTCTTTTTAGTGGCTTCTATTTAATTTGATTTCCATTGTGTTCAATATTTACCAAAAGTTAATATGTTTTACTGTTCATGTTCTTAATTGGAAACTATTGAAAGCTATTTCTAAATAATACTGTTAAGAATTTGCAAGGATTTCTAGTCCTTGGAATGGATAATATTTTCTTTGATGGAATGGATAATATTTCCTTTGATACCACATAAGAGTCAGTTAATTATGAAGGTTCTTAAGCACTCTGGGCGAAGAGACTGTTATCACATGACTTTCAAAATCAATGTGATGTTATATGTAACAAATAGAAGTCAAAATAGATAGTTTAAAAACATCCTTTACATTGAAATACAAGTGACAAATATATTCAAAAGCATTTTGTTATGGGTTATTACTGACTCAAAAATAATAAAATGCAGAACAAATCATTGTGGCAATTCTACTCCTTTCCAATAAAATGTTGTCTAGGTCCAGACTTGTCAAAATAATGCAAGACAAAAGGTTTGCAGGATGAGAAATGAGTTTGTAATACTGTGGTGACACATTTTGTAGTAAAACAGATTATATTCAGTATGCAAAATACTTTATTTTTTTCATGTGAGAGACATCATAAATTCCTGAGATTTATATATCTGAGAAACACAAGTTACCATATGTATATTTTTTATTCGGTATTCTGTAGCAAAGTGTTAAAAATACAGTTCTTACATTCTATGAAGAATGAAAATTACTAGGAAAATTTATCAAATACTATAAAACAATGTACGCAGAATCCAAATAGGTGTTGACGGATATAATTATTTTAGTAATTTTAATAATCTATAATTTCATCATCTGCGTACTTACCAATATTCTTGCACCAAACACACAGTTGGTTAAGACAAGCCATTAAATAAAACCCTTAGCTAAAGGAATATTTTTGTCCTTTAACATTTTAACATCTTCTCTGAACTTCTGATTTCATTCCTCTCTAAAGTCGATTTTTTAAACCAAAAGAAGTTCACAGTCATTATCACCTCACAAAATTTTCAGGTTGGCACCATGATAAATGAGTTCTCTTCATAATAGTATATTTTTTGAGAAATATATTTGAGACCAAGAGTGAGTGAATTTCAGAAATACGGGATATATATTTAAAATTACTCTTTTTCTTTTCAGTGAATGAAGTAAAATATAAATCTGAAAGTGGATCTCAGCTGTTGATGTGTAGCACAGGTATTAATTCCGAAATTGTGTTTATACTCTTTATCTTGAACCTACTTATTCCTTTACATATATTTTTTTCAGTCTTTCCCTCTTATTGTTTCCACACAATTTTGAATTATTTTTATCTAGCCAGTCCCGTTCCTTCCAAGCAGAAGATGTTTATCTTTCCTCACATATTCATGTTCATTAAGTTTCTTCTCGTAACAGTCTTCTACAAGATGAATTTCATTACATTTTTCGCTCATGAAATATTCAGTATACTGCAAAAAGTTAAATTCTGTGTAGTTTACTGCTTTCTTGCACTTTAATGTTTAGAGCTGTTTGAAAGCTATTGGCTAAAGGTGTCTGAAGTACACACATATTTCTTGTGTAATTACTGGTCGATTCTGACACCCTGAGCAAACAAGTTTCCCAGGTGAAGTGCTAACCTTTAATAATTAGTGTAATCTCCCACATAATAAAAAATATTCAAACATAGTGAAACCAGTAGCAATAGTAACAGAAAAGTAAACTTAAGGTTATCAAGGTTATTCTAACATTATCTTCTCACAATTGTTCTTAACAGAAGAATTAAAGTCAAAAAGGGACCTCTGGATGCCTTTTAGGAATAACTTAAAAGGAAAATCATATGACAAAGGGCATGTCTAATCGAGTTTGAAAATCTCCAGATAGTAAGATAACTCTATGAGGGTACCCAAATATATAAACTACTACATTCTAAACCCCCCACTTTTTTTTTTTAGGTTTACATTTCCATATTTAGCTTTCAAGAATGTCAGTGGTCAAGCCTCTAAGTCATTACTACATTTTAACATGATGAAATGTGAATCTCATAAGAGAAATCACGGTCTTATCAGCAAATGGTTGAAAAGAGGTGCAAATTCTTAAGCTATTATTGATTTTTTTTTCCCTTCTTTAATATTAAAAATGCTAGAGAATAATGTGATTTGAATTTTGATATGTAAAGCTTGACTTGATTTCCTTAAGTCAAAATACAAACAGTATTTTAAATATAGTACTTATGTGGTGTCAAATGCACAAGTTCTGTTAAGACAACAATGCACATCATAAAGCTATTGATATTGACTGAAGAGATTACAAATTCTAAATGCTGTTCAAAAACACAGGATATAAATAAAATAAGGGATATGATAAAATATTTTTCAATAAAACAAAGACTACAGAGATGGTTGTTTTATTCTTACTATTTTTAAGGGGTTTAGAAAGTTATAGATGAATATGACACAATATAGTTTAAATGGAGAGACATTTAGCGGATGCAGCCATTTTTGGTATTTATTGAGGTATTCCACCTCCTCCTATCTTTACTTGATTTATAACTAGCTTGTTAACAGGCAAGGTGTCATTTTAACAGATGGCTGAGTGTGTGGAAATCAAAACCATGAATGAACATCATATGTTTTTACTGAGAGCATGAGTTCCACTAGAAAACACCCAAACATCTGCCTGTCCTAAGGTTATCAACCTATGGTTGAAGGGATGTGCCATCTCTAATCTATTATTTTGACAGAGATGCTTACATGAAAATTCATCACTCAAACACTTAAAAAAAAAGTGGAAGATTCTAGCAGAGAGAAAATAAATTATAAATTAAACTTTTGCTTTATAAAATTTCACTAACTAGGTAAAATGATTGGAGCCAAGGGTTTTAGCTTTCTGAAGACTAGTAATTTAGAGTTTTCACGGTAGCTTATAGGCACTTTGCTGCAAACAACTGTAAGCTCAAGATATTACTGTATTCCTCCTCCAAGGAGTTCTGACCAACTTATTTTCTGTCTATTTAAAATGCTTTCAGCTATAACATATAAGAAGCTTTTCTCAGCGGTCAAATGGCACAGCATATGGATTGAGGAGAGATTCTTGCCACAGGAAAGTTATTACATTTAAGGCTAAGTATTTTTGTAATGCACTACAAGAATTATATCTAATAATTTTTCTCTACCAAAACAATCTCTAATACCATTGACTTCACCAATATTTTTTTCTATTTACCTTAATATAATTTAATAATAGTAGATGATGAGTCTTTTCCTAATCAGTACACAGTTATCTCCATTATAAATTGTGTTTTAATAGAAAATAAATTTTCAGCAGAATGTATACATGTATAAGTCTTAATTTTTTATTGATTTATATATTTAGCGCTTAAAATTTTGATTTCTTACCTTACAATTAAGTCATTACAATTTTGAGAAAGCAAAACACCTGCAAAAATTATTTTATGATATTTGTATAGTTATGTGCTTATTTTGTGTTATGTGCAAAATTTAAAACCTGTGATTCTATGGCAATTATATTTTTTGATACTCTCTTACAAATTCTGTACACACTATAGAAAATGATCATGAATTACAAATGCAATAATGGCAGATGATATTATTTTCCACTTGAGAGAACCAAACAAAAAAACTACTTAAAAGTAGATGTAACCTTTGTTAAAAGTAAGTATTATAACAGAGTTTTTGAGATAGTAATGATGAGGGAATTGTTTAAGGTACATGCGTTTTCCATTACAGAACGAATTGACAGTATTTGTATATATTTGTACTTTACAGTAAAAATTAATGTAAGCTTTCTAAATATTTCACATTCTGGTTTTTGTTTATCATCAGTCCATAATATTGCTCACTGAGAATCTATCAAGTTTAAAAGCAGACTGCAAAATAACTATGAGTAATAAGCTAACACTTAATAAATAGTTTCAAAAACCCCTTATAATGTGCAGTTCATGGTAGCATGTGATCCAGTCTGTAAAGTACAGTGAACGTCTTCCTGTTTATTCTAAGTAATTCTTTATTAACTTTATCTGAATTTAGCTACATACCAGTTATGTTTGTAGGTGAGAAACACAGCTTTCTTCACTAACATTCTCCAATCCTTTGTGGTCAGATTTAGCATTTTGCTAAAACCTTCCCATCTGACCCCTACATCTAGTGTAGCAGTATTTACTCTTGGAGACGCTATTGACTACAAAAGTAATTTTAGACTAGACATCTAACTCTATATAACAAATTACTTACAACTTAACCATATAATTATGGTAATCTATTCATTAAGATTGTTTCCATCATATGGTGCTGTAACATCATGGAAATTTTAAATAATTGGGTGGATGCAGTAGATCAATACAGATTACAATATAGTTTTTGTATTTGAATAGAACACATTCTCCTCACTGGCCATATCCCTGCACCATGGGAGCCAGAGGAATTGAAAATGAAGGATTGAATTTGAGACTGGGGAAAAGGGACTTGTGGGTATATTGGTTTTGCACAGCCTGGTTTTTGGTAGCAGGGGGGGCCACAGAGGTGGCTCCTGTGAGAATTTCCTGAAGTTTCCACCATGTCCAGCAGAGCCAATCTCTGATGGCTCTGAAGATGGACATGCTTCTGGCCAAAACTGGGCCAATGAGAGAGGTTGGTAACGCCTCTGTGATGACATATTTAAGAAGAAAGTCACAACAAAGGCACGAAGTTTTGGATTCTAGTCAGAGAAGAGAAGGAGGTGAGAACATGTGAGGGAAAACAACATGACAACACCAAGGTCAGTGAAGAAGGAGGCGGAGGAGGTGCTCCAGGCCCTGGAGCTGAGGTGCCTCTGCAGGCCGTGGTGAAGACCATGGTGAAGCAGGTTGTCCCCCTGCAGCCTGTGGGGATCCACAGGGGATGCAGAGATCCACCCACAGCCCGTGGGGAATGTGCCTGTGCCAGAGCGGGTGGATGCTTGGAGGAGGCTGTGATCCAGTGGAAGATCCAGTGGAGAGAGAGGGCCCTTGCTTCCAGGCTGGAGCAGCCTGTCTTTGGAGGACTGCACCCTGTGGAAAGAGAGAGCCATGGGGCAGCAGTTTTGGGAGGGCTGTGTGCCCGTGGGAGGGGCTCACGTTGCAGCAGGGGCAGTGCGGCTGCTGCTCCTGAGAGCGGACCCACACCGGGGAAGTTCACAGAGAACTGTCTCCCGTGGGAGGGACCCCACGGCCTCACAGGGGAAGGACTCCTGGAGCAGCAGAAGAGAATCTCGGTGATGGACTGACCAAACCCCCATGCCCTGTCTCCCTGTGCCGTCGGTAGGAAGCAAGGAGGGGCTGGAGGAAAAAAGGTGTTTTTAACAGCTTATTTTATTTCTCATTATCCTCCTCTGATTCTGTTAGCAATAAAGTCACTTTGTAACTTTAAGTAAAGCCTGTTTTGCCCTTGAAGTGTTTCTTCCGGGCCTTATCTCAACTAATGAAGCCTTCGTAAATCTTTTTCCCCTCTCTCCTCTGCCCAACTGTGGAAGGGGAGGGTGAGCAAGCGACTCTTGTGGGGGTGCCTGGCATCAGGCCAGTGCCAAACCCCAACAGTGGGTGAAGATGTCAAGTTTTTGTATTTTTTCCTCACCATCCATCTTTAGTTTTAATTGGCAATAAATTAAATTAATTTCCCCTGCATTAATTCTGGTTTCCTGTAAGAGTAATTAGTAAGTGATTTCCCTGTCTTTATCATAACTCATGAGCCTTTCCATCTTGTATTCTCTCCCTGTCTTGTTGAGGAGTAGGGTGGGTGGGTGTATGGCAGCCAGCCAAGGTCAGCCCACCACAGTCCCTTGTTTATATCCTGGCTGTATCAATAAGTCATATATGTCCCTATTTTTGTGTTCGTTCTACTTTATATCTTTTTAAATTCTATAAAACTGTTCCACAGATGAATTATAATTTTCTGTATAAAATCTTAATAAACTACTCTAGGAAACTGCAAAACATTTATAAATTATATTTTCCTGGCTATTTAATAATAAACTTTAATACTTCACTATTGCTTTATAAAATGCTTTGTGAGCCCACTTGTTCAATGTAAAATTAGGTATTTTCTAGATATGACTTTGAAGACAGGATGCAGAAGCATTGTTTCTTTTTCCCTTTCTTCACAAGAAATTAATTTTCTCTGCTTCACCTCTCTGTTTGACCTTCTTTAGGCTTTTTGTATGAGATGGATCCAGGAAGCTACTGGATTTTCTGAATATTAATGAAGATAGCTCAGAATTTCCACCTCCTAAGAGACAAGAAAAAATACGCAATACTATAGCCAACAAGTGTATTCTCATGGGGACTAAGAACTTGATTTAATTTATTTAATTGGAAAATTAAAGAAATAAAAGTACAGTTCCCATGGTTCAAGGATTTGAAATGCACTAATATTCTTTTTGAAGAATAAGAATTCCCATGATATGAACTAGAATTAAACATCATAAATTGTGGGTCCATCTGTAATTCCATTTACATGACAGTAAGGCTGGAATAATAAAGTAAAAATCAATACAATTGCTATTCAGCATCCATTATCATAACACAGTATGTAGCTGGAGCCTATGTGAGGCTTAAATTTCAGTGATGTTAGGAAAACATATTTAGTAATTATTATTTTAATCACAGCAAATCAATGCTACCTTTAAAAAATAAATAAAAATATAAGTTCTTTCAATGATTTTTTTACTGTTCATGTATTAAAAATGTAAAATATTAAAATAATAAATTTGGAATTAATTTTGAAAAATTTTTAGTTAATCAGCTAATATCTGCCAGTCTACCTATGTTCACTATTAGTTGAGCTCTGATGAAAAGCTACATAGGACAGAGTTGTGCAGATGTATATATATTGAGTCATGGCCTGACAAGGCAACCGTCAAAAAGCTTGGGGTTTTTTTGATGTTACTACTAATGTTGCTACATCACTACTGGAAAAAGTTGGATAAGTTTAGGGCTTAAATTTGATCTGCAGGATTTTATCAGAGATCACAAAGAACAAATGGGGATCTCTGTTTAACATATCAGACTGAATTTGTGAATTTGTATCTAAAAGTTTAATTTCATTAATTACACAGTCTCTGTAGAATTTTAATGAAGAAATTTCTAGAAAACATATGGCAGGTAGTATTTCACCACTGTTGTTTTTTATTTTTTTGTGAGTGTCACATCTGTTCATGTTCATCTGCCATGCCAATATGAAAAATTGTTTAAAGTCCATTACGTAAGGGCAGCCTTGGCTGCAGTGAGCATGGAATGATAGAGCTCAAGATCTTTAGGGCAGCAAGGAGAGCACACAGCAAGCTTGCTACCCTGGACATCAGGAGAGCAGAGCCTCTACAGGGATCTGCTTAGTAGAGTGCCATGAGACAGAGCCCTGGAGGGAAAAGGAGCCCAAGAAAGCAGGCTGATATTCAAGAATCACCTCCTCTGAGCTCAGGAGTGATGCATCCCAACAAAGAGGAAGTCAGGCAAAAATGCCAAGAAGTCTGCATAGATGAACAAGCAGTTCCTGGATAAACTCAAGCAGAAAAAGGAAGTCTACAGAGGGTGGAAGGAAGGGCAGGTAGTCTTGGAGGAGTACACAGAGATTGTCCAAGTAGATATTAGTACAAAACCTCTCTACATATCTTGATCTGCATCATCCTAGTAATAGATGTTCAGATTCTTATTAACTGCTTCTTTGCTGTTCAGAGCCTTTGGATGTAACACTATTTAGTCAACAGTTCTTTGTCTAGGACTTCTAGATCATAAAATCATAGAATGGTTTGTGTTAGAGGGGATAATTTTAAAGATCATCAAGTTGCAACCACCACCATGGGTGCAGTCAGTTGTGCATAAAGCTATGTACAAGTCAGAGACTCAAAAATTACCAAAGAGTTGTTTTTGCTTTGGGGAGGAGAGAGGAACAAGCATGTCAACTTGTTTGCAAGGTGCTTGTATCCTCATCCTTTGCCATGGAGGATTTCAAATGCCAATTTATGCTTTTTGGACAAGTGGAGGTGAAACGGTAGTCAAATAATCTGTTACTGCTGCCATAAATGGTAGTGGGTTAGCCACTTTATATGTGAATGAGAGACATTGAGAGTTATAAAGAGAGGGATTACAGACTGTGGGTCTTGTGCAAGGGCAGAACAGAACTGTGATGCCTTAGCATTGCTCCGTCTTCCACCTGTCCGATTGCAGTGATAATGACATGTGGCCTCTGAAAACCTAGCAACAGGCCAGCATGCCCACAGAAATTCCTTTGCCATGTATTGCATGGCATATCTCATGGCTATAGGCCTCATTACTAAAGTCCCCTCTAGGCAGTACTGGAAGGCTGCTGTAAGGTCTCGCCTCGCCTCGCCTCGCCTCGCCTCGCCTCGCCTCGCCTCGCCTCGCCTCGCCTCGCCTCGCCTCCTCTCCCCTCCCCTCTTCTCTCCTCCCCTCTCTTCCCCTCTCCTCCTTTAAAAGTTCTCTCAGCCCATCTTCATAGGAGAGATGATCCAGTCCTCAGATCATCTTAATTTTGTATATTGAAAGCCTGAATGGAGTGTAGATGTCACCTATTTTACTTTTCTTTCTGAAAAATACTCCCATCTCTTTTAAGTATGCACTGACTTACTTCGCTTATCCTCATCCAATAGAATACACTTATTTGTGGTTCAAAATGAAACTGGCTGGATAATCTAAGACATTATATTAAGTTCTTAGTAGTGTTTTTCTACTAATTTATTCCACTAAAAAAACCCCAGAAGCATTTCTTGAGCTATATTGGAAAGCGAAAAGAACCTTTATTTAGTTAATTTTCTTGTGCAGGCTTCCTGGTAAATGCATAATAATTTGATGTCTGGAAAAAACACCAACCATGTAGAGGTGCCTAAGTCATGTAGTAGATATTAATAAAGGGAAAACACATGAAATTCTAGTTCTTCACAGAACTTCAAATTTGTTCCTCAGTCTGAGACCCATGGTAAAATCGTTGGTTAAATCATCAAATCTCTTCAGCGTTTGACAATACGAATGGGTACAACTAATTAGTTCTGTTACTCTTTCCTAAGACATTCAATGAATGAAATGGTGCCTACCAATATCATAGGCTGCCTATTCTATTAACTCTTCCAGAGAACTGAGTAACTGAATACTGACAGATTTGTCCTTAATTAGCAGATAGCATAAAATATGAAAAATAATAGAAAATATTGCACTACTGACCCCTAAAAAGTTAAAGAGAAAAATACCATTTAAAACGTGTAATACCCTAAGTATCATTATCTTTTTGTCATTAGAATATGACCTTTACATCTCAATAATTAATAAGTGTTATTTCAGGAAATAGTAAAAATATAGCCCATTCACTACCATCCATCCATTCTTTTGGTTTTACTAAAAATATTCCAGCGTGTGGTGTACATATGGGGAGAGGGAAGAGAGAAAGTTCAATGTTCCTTCTGATGTCAGCTAGTAATTAAAGAAATCTGAGTGAACACTCAGCTACCCACAGGGATGCAAGGAAATGACTGAACATAGTTTAGGCAGAGGTTTGAGTATGTAATTTATTTATGAACTAATGCATTCATTCATGAGAATCTGGAGGTGGTATGGGGATTAGGGCTTTCTAGTCTATAATCTTTCCTTGGGAAATGTATAGTTTAGTAGTCTTAGCCAGCTGGTGATTAAAACAGTCAGTCTGAAGCCAGATTGGTTTGCTTTTTTTGCTTACATGTACCTCTGAGCCAAATGTGAGGTACTGACATCAGTCTGTCATATCTGCAGAATGAGAATTCAGACAACCCTTTGAAAATGCTCTAGACTATAATTTACCCCAAGTAAACCCTTTTTTCTTTTTATTCATACACAGGTCAATCATTTATCTAACACTCATTAGAATAAAAATTGAAAATGTAAACAAGTGACAAGTCTTGAAATGTGTGAAAATGTAACTAGCTGAAAGGCATCAAAGAATAAAGTCTATTTTTTGTTTTAAAGATACACCCAAAAATGCTACAGACTTTTAGAAAGCTTTTTCTTCTTTTGCTATGAGATCAATGTACAATAGCTTGATGTCTTCAGTTACTTGTCTTTGTCCTTTAACTAAATAACAAACCAAAGGACAAGAGACTGCACTTCTATAAAGGTGGGGTAGAAAAAAAAGGCTAAAGCATCATTCATGCTTGCTCCAAGGTTATACTATAGGTTTTGATTTATAAGTGCAGAATAATACCCAAGGTAATTATTTTTAGACTCATGTAGATGATATTGGGTCCTTTTTCTTTTTTTTTCTGGTATGTGTGGGACTGTCAAATCAAATCATTGACAATTTATGGATTGACTGCAAAACTAGAACTACCTGAGAGAAAACACTTACTGAAGAGAATTCTTTAGTCAAGAAAAAAGAAAATAAAGCTCTTTTAAATATGAAATCCAAATTCTGTAATTGCTTCAGAAGAATGAAGATAACCATGCCAGTGCTCTATTTCTCTTTTTTTATAGCTATGAATTTTAGCTATGCAGAGAAAGTGCTGTTCAGGTAAGTGCACAGTGAGGTGAACTGAAAATCGATTGTTTGGCAGCACCTCAAGTGTTGCAAAAAGTCCAGTTGGAGACAAGTAAATAGTGGTGTTGAAGAGTGAGTACTGGGTCCAGTACTATTCAGCTCTTCAGTAATGACCTGGACATTGTGATAGAGGACATTCTCATCAAGTTTGCAGAAAATGCAAAACTGAGTGGCTGGAGGAGAAATTTATCATCAGTGTACTTCAGGAACTTCCTTGCTTGCTTATGTTTGGCTGAGTTTTCCCTCCAGAAGATACTGTGTGTGTAATGGTTTTAAAGGAAAAAAAAATCTCGGTGGGGAAAAGATTAAGACTGCTTGAACGCCCCTTCCCTCATTCACAACTGTGAAGGTCAAAAACAAAGAAAAACAAACTATGAGAATTTAAAAACATCAGAATCACAATTTACTGAAGAAGATAGCAATAAACACAGCAATAAAAAGAAAATTGTAAAAACGAGGGCATTGTTCAACCAAAAACGGAAAGAACAAAACAAGATGGCTGCTGTTCCCAAGCAACTGCATGTGGCCCCCTTGGAAAAAAGGCAAGATGTTGTTTAGATCTCTTGAGAATATTTCTTCTGTGGGTCTAACTCAGAGTACATCAAAAACCATAAGCCCTTTTAATAGTCTCATCGAGAAAGCTTTTTTAGGCCTTGCAGTCAGGAAGTGCAAGAAGAGCTCCCTGCATTTCTGCTCCCTGTTTTTAAAGGGCACAACACCACTCCCCTTCTGCGAATGGGGCAAACCAAAAAAAAATTCCACTTCCTGTGTCTCGGTGTTCCCTGTCAAAAACTGCCCCTCCCCAGCCACAATCACAACAATTCCATAACAGTATTGAATATTCAACACTGAAGTTCCACCTCCCTTGCTCTGTAACCATAGCAGTGTGGTTGAAGACCCTCATGAGAGCCAGGACCTGCAAAGTTGAAGTTGTTCCCTGAGGCATAGGCTTAGGCACATTTCAAGGGATGGGACATCCACAGCTTCTCTGGGCAACCTGTTCCAGTGCCTCACCACCCTCACAATAAAGAATTTCTTCCTAATACTCCTATCAAAACCTCCCCTCTTTCATTTTAAAGCTATTACTACATCATCATGTAGTGATCATTCTCATCACTACATGCCCTTGTAAAAAGACCCTCTCCAGCTTTCTTCTAGGCTCCCTTTAGGTACTGGAAGGTTCTAGACGGTGGTCCCAGATCCTCTCTTTAGGTTGAACAAAACCTAGAGGTTTGATAGGAGAGGTACTCCAGTCCTCTACTGATCCAGTGGCTTTCTTCTGGACTTGTTCCAACACTATGGATACATTTCCATATCTGCGGCGGTGCAAGGGGCTGCAGCCACCCTGACCCCAGAAGATCCAACAGACACCAAGCTGTGGTGGTCAAGCACCGAAGCATACTGCCTCATTCCTTGGTTAGGGTGAGAACCTATAATCCCCCAGTTCCGCAGTTTCCATATTTTTATGTGATAGGTTCATGTTTTCCCCTCCCCGTTCTATGTATAAGTTTGTTAATATTCATTTCCCCTAAGTTAATATGTATTAATTCTAGAAAGTTCTGTTGCACTTGACACCCCATTGGTTCCTTCCCTAAATCCCTCCTTTGCATTATTTCCATTGGTTCCCTTGCCCTCAACCCTGCCTCCTGTCAAGTATCTCTTATCCCCACCTTTCCTATCCCCACTATAAAATCCCTGGATCCTTGTCAGATCCTTGGTTCTCTGTGTCCTCCCAACATTGTTTCACCTCAATAAACCTTCTGCGTGGAACTTACGCAGAGAGTGTCCTCTCTCTCACTGCTTTGCCTCTGCCTGCATGCCTTCATATCAGCTCAGGGACAGCCCCCTCGGGTGAGGAGCACACCCTCGTCTGCCTGCGCTTTTGTGTGTCTGTGCCTGCCGTAGTGCAGTCGGGTTGCGGCTACACCTCTGGGCTCTCTTTGAGCTAGCACGCAAAAACCTGACACATATCCTTCTTATGTTAGGGACCTCAAAGCTGGATTAACTGTTCCAGGTGGCATCATGAGAGGGGAGCAGAGGGGAAAAATCACCTCCCTCAACCTGCCAGCCATGCTTGTTTTGAAACAGGTCAGGATATAGTTGGCCTTCTGAGCTGCAAGCACACACTGCCAGCCCATATACAATTTTTTAGCCACTAAAACCCCCAAGTCCTCTGCAGAGCTGCTCTCAACCCACTCACTGCCCAGCTGTACTTGTGCTTGGGCATGTCCCAACCCAGGTGCAGGATCTTGCACTTGACCTTGTTAACTTCATGAGTTTTGCATTGGCCCATCTAGCTAGCCTGTCAAGGTACCTCTGGATGGTATCGCTTCCCGCCCTTCCCCCTAGAGTACCAACCAAACCACACAGGTTGGTGTCATTCACAAACTTGCTGAGAATGCACTGAATCCCACTGTCCATGTCCCCGATAAAAATTTAAATAATTCTTGTCCCAGTCAGACCTCTGAGGAACACTACTTGTCATCAACATCCTCCCAGCTACCAAGCCACAGACTGCAACTCTTTTGAGTGTGACCATCCTGCCATTTCCTTATCCACCAAGTGATCCACCTGTCAAATCCACAAAAGCTGAGTGAGAACCCTGACTTCAGATTTGAAAAGGGATGGTAAGCTTGCTTCTAAACCTGAAGTGACATACTCAACCAACTCACAAGACATAACTCCTGTCTCTGCTCATCGCAAGAGGAATCCTCCCCTTCTTCCTGAAGCGCCACTACATAACAGGTAAGATGCCTTGGGGTTGAAGTGTGAAAGAAGAGTTAGTATCAGGCTAGACCAATGGAAAGACCAGCCATATAAAACAGGTCTAAGCACCTACCTGCTTTACAACTACTGTCACCAGAACAGTATGTTAGTAACTCTTTAACTGGAGACTCCATGCCAAGAGACACCAAAGAGTCTATTTGTTGCCCAGTGTCTTGGGGTGACAATACCTCTAGAGAAAATTAAAGCCTGGTGAGAGCTTACATATGTGACATAACAAAGAGGTGCCAAGCCTGGTAAAGACTGCAAATTATCACCTGTTTATACTGGTCTAAGTAGGGTTGAATGATGCTGCAGTGAGGCAATTTAGAAATACGAAAAGAAACTTCATCTTCCTTGGAATGACTTATTTACCTGAAGAAGGCACACATAGTATTTACAGCATCAGTCACATGATAGTTAGGGGACATCCAGCATTCAATAGTAGGTGTTGAACTGTTGTAGATCAGAGGTTACCAGATGTCACCCTTCAGAGTAAGCCTTTAACACATCTGCTAGCCTGCAGGAAGTTCTGCACAGACTTTTCTGAAAGAGCTGTCTACATTATTAGACAATTTGGTGTAGACCATGTCTTAAGTGCATTAAGCGATGGTGAATACATTTGATTCAAATAGCTCTGTATATTAATTACAGATTATTGTAAGTCTACTTACACATACATTTGTCTGATCTGCCAGATTTTGTGGCATTTCTTTGCTGTTTCACTAACTTACTTTATGTCACTATCAAACCCACAGAAATCAAAGATCTCCTTGTGACACAGGAACAGCTTAGTCCTCAGGGGGAAGTAAAAAGTTTTATAAAAACACCTCCAGGTTATTACTGAAGCTGGAAGAGAATCATATGCAAAACTTCAAATATTCATATTTAAAACTTGGGATTAAACTAAGATATTTCAATCTTTTGTTTTCTGAATAAAAATGAAAGGAGCTATACCATAGGATGGTGGAAAATTTAACAGTAAATGTGGCATCTCTATAGGATTCAGACTGGAATACCTATTCTACCTAAATTAGACTAGGGCTTTGAACTTTTGAGAGTAATAATCAAAAATAAAGAGAACACTTCAATTTAGAGAAATTTTCTCAATGATAAATCTATGTACCAATGAAGTCTATAGGTGTCTCAGGCACTTAGTCCAGCACTTTTCCCAATCATTGGTAATACAAAACTAGGGTTGTTTTGTTTGGTTTTTTTTCTTTGCAATTTCTTTTCACAGATATAATCCATCAGAGACTATGTTCAAAACACTTCCCAACAGCTTCAGTCTGGAATCATCATTAGACATATATCCTAGTGCTGATGTCTAGCAATAGGGATAGTTTCAGTGACACGCGTGTTGCAAGCATTTAATTATAATTAAATAAGCACCCGACCAAGCTGTGTTCAGCTACATTATAGTATGATTAAAGGCTTGCTCTAAGAAATAGTCAGGATCTGCTTGGGTAGTTTTACTTTCTAATCTTCTAAGAAAGGATTAACATTAAAAAATGGCCTCATTATTTCTCTTCATTTCAAGGCACAAATAATATTTGAAAGTTAGAAAGCTTACTTTGTTATTGATGTTGCACAAGGTAATGTAATATTTTCACATAATAATTTTATGATTGTAGTGTATTTTATATATATCTGCATTTACTGCTGCTATTCATATTTGCTGTAAATTATATGGAGTTTTTTGCCACTAGGTGCAGGTGTGTCTTGCTGTCTGATCCATACAATAAAACTGACTGAATGTTCCATTGCTCTCCCTTTATTTAATCTAATCTGTTTTCCTTATCTTAACCAGATCATTTCAAATTATTTCCAAGCACATGCATATGCACTCAAAGGTTTGATTGTTGTTAATAAAAACAGTGATTAATTTGCCTTCAAAAAAAGAAAGATAAAATCAGAAATATTTATTTCCCATATAGAAAAAAAATCAGAGATTAAAATAATCTTAGTACATTTACCATTGTTACTGATTATTAATTTATTCAAATGAAATGTGATAGTTTTACATTTTGAATATCTTAAATGCTTTGACAATTGCATAATTTAGTTAATTAATTAACACTTTGCCAATTTTCCCCAAGGTTTAGGAAATAATTCATCTAAAGTTGATTTTCAGTTAAAATGAGAAAAGTTTCTGTAAAATTATTTAATTGAGCATCTGTATTGCCAAGGCAGAAGTTTAAAACCTTCGTTTACCATTCACAGGACAGAATTGTAGTTCCAAGAGCCATTACTTTAAATACTATCCCTTGTCTAATGGAAACATGAAATAAAACTATGGCCTTATTTTTAAGCATTTGTGAAGAGGGAAATACATACACTATACCTTCAGATAATTAAAGGGAATTAAAGTTTGAAAATTCATAGGCTTTGTTGCATAAACATTTAGCCTGAGTTAGAAGAGCAAGATGAGAATTTCTCTTGAAAAATGATAATTTGTTTTGTTTTATTCACTGTAAAGCTGGGCTCAGTGATGAAAGTTCATGATGAAAGTACAAGGAGTGTTGTGTCTAAAACTTTTGTTGAGTCAAATTTTATGTTCCTGTTATCACCCATTAATACCATTTTCTTTAAATATCGGTCTTATATTTGCGAAGTCTTTATGCACACATTCTTTTCAAATAGCATTTAGAATACCCGTGAGTAAAAAATACTCATATTTAGTACAAATTCTAAGTACTTTTGGAGAATCCTTTTGGGAAACAGACTGACTTAAAATGTACTTCAATTTGAAATTGTGATTTCTATACGGGCTATTCTGGAAGCACCATGCAAAGTAAAGCTTAAGAACAGGGCTAGCTTTCTGCATATGATTAGAGAAACCAAAATTATCTTTCCCTTGGCACATCTGCAAAAGACAGGACTTAAAAAATAAACTCTTTCTGCAGGCTATTGAAATTAAACACAGTGATCTCATACAAAGCACAGTGCAGCTGGTATCATGGGATGAAGACAGTTGAATCTTTTCTAATGGAAAAATGAAGTCCGACCAAGCTTGCCTCCCTTCTTTCACAGAATATAATTATGTAAACTACAAAGCTCGATTATAGACAATGTTTATAATTTACAACTGTTTTTCCCTAAATTTTAAATAAAGCTTGTTAACAGTTGATGTCAAGCAGACATATTTCCTACAGATGCCACAAACAATGAACAATCAAAAATCTGTTTCTGTTGTTTCCTTCATAATTATTTCAAATTGTGGGATCCTGTAATAAAAATCAACATAATGAACAAACACTATTGCATGTTGATAAACATCACAGTCTTTCAATTTCAAGAAAAACACGATGGCATACTAAGTAGTTGAGAAATTAATGTATTTCTCTACAGTGATACACAGACTTTGCTTATAAGAATTTTTAAGTTTAGATCATTTTATGGTATAGAATGTTTTCCTGCTCTGTTGATGTATCTAAGATGTCAAAGGAGTTTCTGAGTGCTTTATGTCACAGGATGTCGGTCAAAAAAAACAAGTGTGCATACATCTATCTATAGATATATCTTTATATATTACAGATATATAAATCCCCCCAGTAGCTGGGCTCAGACACCCCATTTGCCCAGTTGCTGCCCTTGAAGGCCAGGCTCCCCAGTCAGTACCACTTGTATATGCAATCTGCCAAGGCTGCAGACCCATTCCAGTTTCTGGTGTAAAGAGTCCCTTACTCACTCTCACCCCTTCACCCCTACACACAGAGGTGACTGGCAGTTGACCAAGTCTTCCCTGAACCCCATAAGGAATGTAATAATGTACCTGCTGCCGCCAAGGTGCTGTGCTGCAAGGCATGAAAATAAGGGCACAAGAGGCTAGAGACTGACAGATACCAGCCAAAGGAGATGTGCTCCTGCCAAATTTATGATCTGTTTTTAACTTGTTGCTCCTAAAGCAGGATTCTTTCACGTAGTGTGCAAGAGCTGATCAACTCACGAAGCTGAAATATTTTGTTCTATTACAATTCCTCAGAACAGGATGCCAGGCATCTAACACAGCTGGCTCACCTCCTAGGAAACAAGCACATTCTTTTATACAAAAAGATAATAAGGGAAACAATCATACTAACAGAGGTGATTGGTCACTCATACTTGATCATGCCTATGACAAAATTCCTAGTGCACATGTTCATTATATTATCATACATATATATATAAATGCTCCTGGGTTTGTCTTTCTTTTTGTATAATCATGTAAGGTTCTAGCTGGGTAGGTGCCAAGCCCCAGGAAATTTGTTATTTTGCATAAGGGGAAATAAAGATTATTGAGGAAAACTGGAAAACTGCAATGCAAAACAGGTTCAGGCTTAAACAGTTGCTGTATGAAGAAACATTTATTACTACCAGAATTAAAAGTAAAAAGAAATAATAAGAAATTAAAGCAAACTCCCCCCTCTTCTGGCACCCCCTCCTTCCCACCAAAACCACACAAGGGAAAAACAAAACATGGGATTTGGTCAGTGTTGCAGTTCTTAAAAGCCTCTCAGGTATTAAGGAAAAAGAGTTTCTTCTGCTTTAATGTGGCTTCCAAACTGTCACCGGCAACAGTCCTGCTCGGAAACAATCTGCTGACATGGAAAACATATCTCCCATGAAAATCTCACAGTTTATTCATACTGCAGTCATGGGCCCATAAACATAGGGTTTTAGTCTTTTTAAGGATGAGTTGTTCTGGCCTGAAAACAAAGGCTCTCTTCTTCAAAATCTGTAAAAACCTTCTACCACTTCTCTATAGCCTGGCATAGGCATTTCTCCTATCTTCATATGCACTTCAAAAGGATTAAAGAGACAAACAGTTCGCGATATTACAGTTTTTACCACAGTGTGCAGAAAGCATTTTTAAGCTATGTGCCAAAGCGTCTCTGCCTCATTTTCCCCGCTGCCATCTTGGCTTCGTTGTCCCATGTGACTTTCCCTTTCCTTCTGACCTTGGAGCTTCCATGTTAAGAATTGATCTTGTCGGGCTTTACACTGGAGAAAGCCTCATTCCCTTGCATGGTGTCCTCTTCGGTTCTGTACAAGATATGCTGGCTGCAGAGAGGCTCCGCTGGCTCCCGCTGGGTCCACACAGGGCGACGCCGGCCATGTGGAGGGGGAGGGGAAGCCCCACCAGACCCCAGAAGCCGCGCCGGGTGGTTTTGCTGTGCAGCAGTTCATCGCTGTTTTTGCGGGTCTGGGACAGTTCTCCCGCAGTAACCCAGGGGCCCGTGCCCATGCAGCAGGGGAGAGGAAGGGGGCAAGGGGCCCATCCTGGGCCTGCCACGGGCCTCCCCCTGAGCCTCTGAAAACAGGAACAAAGAAAGAGAAATTCCCACGCCGGTGCGCCATTTTAAATATGCAAGTCACAAAAGCACTATTGGCTTAGCAGCTTGTCCATCAACTATGTTTCAACCTTCTACAGTCTGGCATGCTTTTTAAAATATCTCACATGGGGAAATTTCCCAGCCTCTTTAGATCACTAAACATTCCTTATACTTGGAATTGCTAACATGAAAATTAAACAATTTCCTTGTGTGCTACCCACAGATGGTATGACAAATGATTGATTACCTTCTTTACATTAACTCTTTACATTTTCAATATATGTCACCCTGCTCTTTCTTTCCCCAGGTCAACATCTTCTTTACCTTTTCATCATGCATCATATTTTCTAATTTTTTTTTCAGTCATTTTACTCTCTAATTTCTTCACCTTTGAAAAAGTTTGATATTGGAGAAAAACATCAACCTTTGTTTTTTTAATCAACACTAGAGAACATAACAGGTTATTTACCTCCTGTATCTCATTTATGATGCTACTATTGACCCATCATAAAATGTGACTAGTCTTACACAGGCATCTCATTGTATAGTCTCTTACATTTCATATATCTTCTTCTGCTTTTTCTTTTTAATTGAAAATGATTGAAAACATGGAGTGATTTCATCTGGGCCATATTTAAAGACTGTGTTAAAGCGTTGTTAAAATTAAAAATCACATATTTATTCCTTTCTCCTTACCCTGGAAAGTCTTTCATTTTATCATAATTTTTTGGGTTTGGCATGCTTTTACAGAATACCTTAATAAAACACATCTACTGTTCTCATGGACCCTGTTGTTGCTGTGAGTAAAATGAGTTTTAGTATCTGTTCTGATATGTACATGATGTTCTTGATTAATTAGTCTCAATATAGTAGAGTAGCCATTGTGAAAAAATGGGGAGCATGCTCATAAAACAATTAGAGAAATAATTCTAGATTTCCCCTTGGTCATTGTACTTTTATCCATAAACTTTGACATGAGAGTGTTATAAGACATGCAGAATAAACCTATCCATCTAATTTATAGAGAATATCAGTAATCAGAAGTGCATGTTCATATAGATTTATATATGTTCATATAAATGTCCTATGCATTGCTTATCTTTACTTACAGCATTCTTAAGTCGGTAGATAACTCAACAAAATTAATTACAAAGTAGGTAAAAAACCACTCTGTTTCCTAGATTTCATCCATTCCCTGAACAAGCATCATATCTATGACTGTGACCAAAGGTATATTTAGGCTTTTTTTCCTCAAAAAACTCAAATAATAGAATATTTAATGCTTTACTGTTATTCTCTGAGCTGTACCTAATCTCAGTTTCTCTGGACAAAATTCTAAATCTTCATTATTTATTTTAATCCAGACAGAAATTATAATTCTACTACCTAATTTTTTTAGAAAAAGTTAAGTCTTGTTTTCTTCCCCTCTCTAGTTTCCCCTGTAGGCATCAATTTTACTTTTATCCTCTCTATCAGAAATTCTGTCTGACATCTCTGCAAATCAGAGCTGTTCTCCATGTTGTTGTCTTATACTTCATGTCGCATTTTCAAAAATATGGAGACTAGAAAGCAGGTAGGCTAAATCTTAGTAAACATTTCATTGCCCTGATATGACATTACAAAGAACTAAGAGTGACATCCTGTTTTTTCATTTAATTCTTGTATGATTTTACCTATAAATAACTTATTATTATTATTATTAATTTCTTCCATTCTTTGCAGAGACTTTTATATTACAGTAGTAATATTTATACTGTCATCTGTGCCAATTACTAATATAATTACATGATGCGTCTGTAAAAGGCAGACACGTTCACTCAGTCTGACCTAGAATATATTTTGGCATGTTGTCCAGGGTGAAGATTCTTGTTAGTTTTGCAGACAGAGATGAGTTTATATTTAACTCTATTATAACTCAATGAACAAAGAGTCAAGAAGTAGTATCAGCAGAGTACTATTCCAATAAGTTATAAGGCTCCTGGACCAGTCTGTCCAGCCTGGAACTGCAAAATAGGAGAACAAGTTGTCAATTTTCACTTGGCATACATTAGCAACATTTAGGAAAATTGTTAGGAAGTAATACTAGCAAACTGTGAAATATTCTGACTATACTGTCTTATTGCTATTTCATGAGATCTTAGGTTGACTTCTGCCTTTAATTTTGAACAGGTTTGAAGAGGTCTTTTTATTGCATTATAGATACTCAGGGCTTCAGACAAGTGTTTGTATACTGTTGCAGATAAGGAACCTGAAATGAAACAATAATGCTTCTCTTCAAACAAGGCATGAAATTTACTGGGTTTCTTACTCATTTTCTAAAGAGAAGTAGTGACAATTTGACAAGTGAAATGCATTAGTGAAGTCTGGGACTTTTTTAAAGCTTCCTAGGCAAGTGTCATAAAGTTTATTATAGTTTATGTTTTTGCCAATCTACTAACTTGAGATAGAGAAGAAAATATCCATGCTAACTAATGGGGAAAAATGGTGTCATGCTTCATTTGCATTTTGGCTATTCTAGATATCTCAGGTTTTTGAACTTATACTGAATAACCTTGTCTGATTTTGACTGTTTTTATTCAAGACACAATTTTCAAAGTTCAGCTGATGCCTATCAATAATCATCTTTCCCACTAATAAATATTTGTCAATTTTTATTTTGAGTTCAGATTTTATTTGTGGGGTTTTTTTTCCCCCAACTACAGATTAAATTGATGTTAATAATTTTGCTATTTGCAGATTAAAACTAAAATGCTTACCTCACAAGGAAGTTCACATGATGAGCTGCTTGAAAACTAAGCTGTACCTGAGATAACTTTTTCATGTTTCTTGTATCATTAAAAATAAGGCTGAAAAAATATCTTCTGACGGGAAACTAGAAGACAGTAAGAAAAATAACATTTTAAGTGCCTTGACGTGATACTGAAATGGAGTTCTTCAGAAAATGAATATGACCAGAAAACACATATTTGAAGATAGGAGATTTTCCCATAGCTGGTAAACCAAGAATTGGGTTTTCTCTCCCACCCACCTTCAATTATTGAGAAAGTAAGAATCATGATGTTCACTATGAATATGTTTTAAATTGCTTATCATAAGATACATTAAAAGTGTAAACTCAATATTAAGGCTATATTCTTTATGCTATATCTTACATGTACAGTAAAATGTACTAACCACATTTTCTCATTTCTTTTGGTTGCAGAAAAGTATGTTGTAGATGAATTAATTCTCTATGATTATTGTAATACACTATGGCTAGAGTCTGTTAGGAGTAAAAATGACAGATTGTAGATTCCAAAAGATATTGATAACTTCTATGAGAGTTAACATTAGAATTAAAAAAAAACCCAGCATAGATAATCCTATGTTGCTTCATATTCTGGGAACCCTGAAGTGGACAGCATGAAGGGACGAGACACCTGATCAGAGCAAGGCTGCCCTGATCCTCTCCACAGAGAGGTTCACCAGCATTTTGGTACTTAGAGCTCTTCTAGGACTTTCTTAGTAGAAAACAATTTTATCAATCATTTTTACTGTCAAGTAAAAGTGTCCACGTGAGAAAATACTGCTTTGCTTTAAGATAGATACACAGGCGACATAATCACTGGTACCCAATGGGAACAGCTATAGGCTTCTCCATCAGGATTTGCTGGCTGAGCTTATCTTGAAGTAAAGAACTACATGGCCAAGACATACATGTACAGAGCACAGGCCTGTGCCTACTCAGGTTCACCACTGTTCTGGTTCACTAACTCCTCATGTACAATGATATTCTAATTAGGGTCACTGCAATTGTATAGAGAAAGAATAATTTTAAAAGATCTAATGAAACTTGTGATTTCTCTACAGAATTTCCTGCCCCTGCCCCACTCCCCCCAAACCCAAACACTTGAAATCACAATTGTTTTTCAAAAAGTCTATCATTTCTATACTGTACAATGCATTAATGATATTAATTTCCTAATTTCCTTCATTATGCCTATGGATTTTATTTCACAAATAGTTTATATGGTAACAGCAAATTATAGTTTAACTTCTTAGCAATCAAAGTAAGATCTGAAAGTAATTGAAAATTTTAATCTCCCTCTTTTTTTTCTGTTTACTCCAATTATTGTTAAACTTCAAGTTTAACAGAGTGTATTTTAATATTTGCCAGAGATGTATTTTAATATTTTCTATATGGAAGTTACCAGAGCATCAGGGACTCTTTGCTTAGCTTATAGCTCAGTTACTGTAAAGTAGCTGAAATGAAATGTATAATTAAGATCAGGGTGTACTGAAAAATAAAAAATAAAAATTTCGTAAAAAATAAACACATAGGGTTTGCCTATAATTATCTCCAAATCTATCAAAGACTGGGAAATACAAATTCCAGAGTTTTCATTTCATTATTATCCATTTCATTGGATAATAGCTTGAATCAACTGTGAGATGGCTTTAGCAAAATTCATTTTAGAAATATGAGATGTGATATTGTAGGGGCAAACCAGATCTCAGGGCATCCTGGATAACCCAAAATGTTATTGTATTCCATATCTATCTGTGCCCCAAAATTGTTACTGTCTCTTCAAAGCTTGTTGGTGTGATCAGAACTGGAATTGCAGGGCAGTTGGGAGGTGCCTGTCCCTTTAGGTCAGGGCATCCGAGTCGATTCCCTCTTTAGCCTGGGGAGCATTTGCTGAAGGTGGAGGCTCTGCTTTGGAAAGGGCTGCATTGGGCAGGTGTCCGGACTTGCAACTGCAGCAGCTGGGAAAAACTGCATTTCACGATTAGAAACTGTTTTCAGAGTGAACTTAGCAAACTCTATGGGCAGCAAAGCTTAAGTGGGTCCTGGGGGGCCAGGTCTCCCTGTGTCTGCACCAACCTAGATTTTTCTACATGTTTACATTTTAACAATCATCCTATTTTAACATACATTCCTATCACTAAACTATATCACTTCTACCTTCTTACATGCCTTGCAAAGCATTGCTGTGGGCAGCTATAAATTCTCTTCTGTGGACACAGTTATGTGGAGGACTTGCCAGGCTACAGGTGTCACAGAGGGTTTCTGCTGTTTTCTTTGTTGTTGCTGTTGTAGCGAAGGATGATATACCTTTGGCAGCAAAACTTTGTAATATAAACCGAGCCTCAGGCTCTCAGTCTGCAGCTGACCCACTATAATGTTCTATTGCAGTCATTTAACACTTAGAAAACTTCCTCACAGTTCTGAGGTCTGGAAACTTTGTGGTTGCTCTAAAGGTGTGTCTATGATATTACAAGATCTAGGCATAGCCTAGGGCTAATTTTATCTTCCTTTCTAAATTCAACACTTTCAATATATCATAAGACTCTTCCCATCATATATGAAATAAAAGGTTCAAATAACCACTGAGGTACTTCACTTGTGCAGTTTACCAATATATTCCAACCCTAGAGACACTAATTCCTTGAATATACTTACAAAATCTCTGGTGTCCTTTATGTTTCAATTCTGTATTTCTCACTTTGTGTCCCAAGGAACATGTATATGTCATTTAGATTATAATTTAAATTCATTACAGCTTTGGAGGTTTTATGTCATTTTACATTTTTTATCCAGCATTGAAGGAATAAAACTTGTTAGTATTTAGGTGAAGTGCAGTCATGGTAAGACAGCTTTTCATATATATATATATATTTCATATATATATTTCTTTCTTCATACACACTCATCAGAAGTGTCCAGGGAGCATTAGACATTTGAAAAATCCATAGATGAAATTCAACCCATGAAGAAGCATATTCCAATTCTGAAACAATGAAACATATTCACACCAGCTTTAGTCTGTGCACACTGTATTACAAAAATGCAGTTATGGACTTTCTCTTAACTGTGTATCCTGATCTCCTCACGATAGAAGATAAGTATCTTTATAATTCTGTGTTGAAAGATGTGTTGTTTGATATATACCTAGGATGGAAATTACTATTCTGTAACTTTCACATTCATGTCCATGGTCACTGTCTCTATAAGTTCTTAAAGAGCACAGTTGCCTGGCTCAGCTATCACCGGTCAGACAAAGATACCACCCACCAGTGATCACTGAAGCACCACCAGACTCATTTCTGGGGGCTTCCACCAGAGGACTGCACATGATCCACAGTGTTAAAACTGTCCCCCAGGGGAGGTACCTCGGCATTCCCACCTGAACCAAACAAGCCTTTTACCCAATACAGTAACTGACAAAACCTTTTATTAAAGAACACGCAATTTGCTATTATTAATGAAGTGTTCAGTGCTACTCTTAAAGAAGTGCTCAGGAATTTTCCTGTGTAGGAAAGAAGTTATAGTGAAAATGCTAGCATAATTTCTGCTCTGTATTTTGCAACCTAGTTACCACAATATCTAGACTCTTATTCCAATCAAAAGTACAAGTAGTATGTACAGAACTATTCCTATCTCTGGTGTGTTGTTTTGGGTTTTTTTAGGGTTTTTTGTTTTCCCTCTACATTTATCTTTTTTTTTGGTCTGACATGCCTGTAGAGATAAAAAGATCTTTATCTCACAGAAAAATATTATTAATACTCTTCATTTTCCCCCTCCCTCAGATAATATCAGTAACTGGACACTTATTCTCAAACATTTCAGGAAATTATTTCTTAATAGGGAGGAAAATTCATTCAGCATTTGAAAGTAGCACTTTTCTACAAAATGACTGATGGTCAGGATGATTTATTTGTGACTCAAGGGCTTGTTTCAGTTTTTCCATAGTATAGTGGGCCGAGGGCATTAGGATTATAGTATTAATTTAGTAAATTTCAGACATGGTTGTTGAGAATTAATAGTTTTATCCACATAGTGACAATAATTAAAAACATGTAAGACAACCACTAGCATGAAAAGAGTTAATAATAAAATAATTTACTGAAGTCAGTTTTAAAAATTTAAAACTGGTCATTATTTATCAGTCTTCTGAACACTTCCATTACAGATTTAGAATTCCCTAACTGATATATGGATATATATATATATATATACATATACAAACCCATATTTATTTGCAAAGAGGAGAATGATGACTCACTTTCTTTGGCCCTGAACATTATCTGCCATAGTTTTATAACAACATGGTTATGAAATCCCAAACTGACACAAGATAAACTACTCACTCACTTCAGAAAATAATGCAGAAGACTTACAAGACTGATAACATCAGAAAATAACGGGTCTTAATGCATTTCCTAATGTGTCTTTATGCATTTGCTTTTTATTTGGTCATAAATAGCAAAGAGAATAATCAAAATTTCTTTATCTTCATTTTGACATTTCAAGGTATTCAATGCTATTTTATTTTTTCCTTTAGACAATGAGCTTGGCTTTTTAGACTGGTCTATTTCTTTCAGCTCTCTGGTAGTTACTAATAATATCCTTACCCTATTTATAATGTATTTATTGCATCTTCTATCTCATTTAACAAATAAAATGAAAAATAAACTAAACACAAAAAGAATCAGGTTTTTTACCTTTTTGTTTGCTTGCTAGAACTGTAATTTCATTTCCTAAGTTTAGCAATTAAGAAACCTATATTTATCTATTAATTTTACAAAAGTCTTAATCTGCATAAATGTGGAGTAGAGAATAATTTTATATTTGCTAAAATGTTGTTTTGACCCTTAAGAACATATACTTAAGATATGCTTATGTTACCTGGAAAGTCTCTGACCTCCCTTTGGGGCAAGTTTACCATTACCCTCCTTGGCTTCAGAGCAGAGTATTACATTTCTTAATGCAAACCAAAGTTTTTACAGTCTCCTAAAGTCTTCTAGTTATACACAGCTGCCTGAATCCTGATAGTATTAAGAGTCTATGGACATACTTGTGCATAAGCCTTTTGTGTCTCTTCACATGTATCAAATAGTGTCATCAGCATGGCAGTGTTCCTGCATTTGTTCCCACCTCATGGATACAGGTCTTTGTAAAGAGTGCCTTGAGAAGGAAGAACCTTCAGTAGTTCTATTTTTTGGACTGCTGGTTAGGGAAGATTGGGTTATTAGATATCTGCTGAGGTGGACACCTCTGTAGATCTGGTGAGCAGGAGCACAGCAGGCAGACTTCAGTTGTTAAAGGGGCAGCTTATGTGGAGGGCCACAGAAACCCTGTGAGGCAGCACACCAATGGAGGTGGTTGGGCTCTCCCTGCTTAGGTGAAGATTTACAGTCCTAATCTATAATATTTCATATTCAGGAGCTGGGTAGGGGGTTTTAGATAGTTTTTATGGAATATGTTGTACTGCTTTCTACTAAGAACTGAATATATTTCTAAAGCATAGAAAGTTAATAAAATGACAGTTACAAAAAGACTAAAGTATCATTCAGCTGTGACAATTTTATTCAAAGAAACTAAATATTCTATTTTTATTTCCTGGTTTATAGAGCAAACATTCTTATTTTAAAATAATCTGACAGTTTCCCTCTGAATTAATTTATTCTGGAAACCTTGCAAGAATGACCCAATTATGTCAGGAAATGCACACACAAATTAGGTAACTATTCCATATGTTTTCATCCACTGTTATTTTACATCAGTCTAGCATGTACCAAAACAACTGTTTGCTGTGAAGGCATTATTATTTCCAAACAGATGAAGAGATGTCACATTCAATTTTTTTTTTTTCACATCTTTGTTCTAACATGATGATAGCGGAAGGTAAGAAGTCTATGAGTAATTGTATGAAAAAAAAAGTTAAAAATGAAAAATGCTACTTACAAGTCTGCATCTTTTACTGGCAGTAAGATGAAAGGCTGGTTGTCTCATTAAAAGTTAGATGCAGTATCCAACTACTTCATAATATTTTATTGGAAAGATGTATTGTATTTTAACAAAATATCAACCACTTTAAGTGGTATTTCCTAGTAAATCTAATGTTTCATATCTAAATCAGAATAAGTACTTAGATGTACTAAAATTCTCTGGCTTGTTTCATTGACCTGCGTTCTTTACATTTAAAAAGCATCTCCTTTTAATGGACATAGTTGATATTTATTCACAGCTTTGGGCAAGCATCCAATCTTGAATTACACATATACTTGAAATTGATCAAGTTCTTAATGGCTTTCTGAGTGGAACAGTTTTTTTGCTTTGGTGTGTATGTGTGTATGTAGTATGGAGATTAGCAGTAAAATCATTGGAAGTGTCCAAGGCCAGGCTGGACAGGGCTTTGAGCAATCTGGTCCAGTGAAAGGTGTCCCTTCCTTTGCAGGGTGGTTGGAACTGGATGATATTTAAGGTCCATTCCAACCCAAAGCATTCTATCATTCTATGATCACTAGCAAAATTAAAACCTATTATTTTTGAGTCCATCTATCTTTTTTTGTTTGTTTGCTTGCTTGTTTGTGGTGCTTACATGTGACTTTATTTGTATTTACACTCATGAACAGTGAATACCCTGCAGTAGATTAGTAATCTACTAAGAATTACTGTAACTTCTTATCCTATGGAAATGAGCTTGAGCTTCTTGGATGAATACAGTTTCAGGTGTTCCCTGAAACTTTTGCTTCAGGCTACGAAGCTTTAAAGTACAAAGATATTCCTGAACAATACTATAAGCATAATGTTAGAATACAATAGAGTACAATACTATGTACTCTATCATATTGAGACAGTTAAAAATCTTTAAGTATGTAAAAGGAAAGTATTTGCATACACACCCATATCCAATCTATTCAACACTTGAATGTTTTATCTGTTACGACAGCAGAAGTATCCTCAACAAAACTAAAATTCTAGAAAATATATTTTCTGTTTTCTAATCCATTTCTGTTTGTTCCCTGTAAAAATGGCTTACCAGTAAATTTGAAAATGCCATCTACTCTGTAAATTCAGTCTTTATTTGCATGAAGAATTTTAGGTAATCACACATCTCAAGCAAATGCCCAAATACTTTAAAGTGAAGAACAAAATTGTATGAGACTTCAATCTTACTTCTGCCAGTCCTCCTAACACTACTTTTAGGCCTAGGAAGTTTTGACAGGGATGGCCAGTAGTGATAAAGATGAATCAAAACAATGATGGGGACTTTGAATAAAAGAAAAGATCTTTGCAATAACTGCAGTATGAAGGGCATATAGAAACTGTCATTTCAAAGAGGCTAAGTGACATGTCAATGACAAAATGGGTCATGCTAGACAGTATTTCTGTTCAAAGGGAGTTCAAGTTTGAGAATAAGGAGCTATTCAGCAGGCAAATGCATTTGAATTACTCTGAGTTTGAAAATGGACATTCTTTGAAGTATTTTGTTTTGGTTTTTACTGGAAAGAAACATCTATTCAAAACAACCATTATCATTACAGAGAACAAAGTTAAATTGGAAATTGATATAGGGGAGTTTATACTCCATTATTACAGTTAGGAAAAAAAAAAAAAAAAGAGTGGAGTTTTTTGGTTTCTTTGGTAAGAGCTGCAAGAAATCAGTTCTAAAGCAGCTTTTTACCAGATAGGGCACATGCCTAGTAGGCAATCCCAGCTAACAGAAATTTCTGGAATCTGTAGAGTTTAAATGAATTATTGAAATGTGGTTTTATGACAGTTCATTAACCCATAACACAATCACTTTACTAAGTTTAGAACTGTATTTTGGTCAAACATACTCTTTGACAATTAAAAGTATGCCATTATATTATTGTCATTTAGATAGCAATTTTACAAAGCCATATAATCTTTTCCTTTCAATCCCTGTTTTAATCCGATTCCATGCCTTCTTTGAACTGGTTTCTCATTTATCTTTTGGCCTTTTTTTTCACTTCTAGATGAGTGTTCTTGAGCAGTAGCAAGACCCATCAAACTTCTGATAGAATTGTATTTCCTGAGCCAGGTAGGAACTTTAGGATCCATTTCTGTAGTTCAAAATGATAAAGCAAAAATAATGGTTTAAAAACAAAACAAAACAAAACAACAAAAAAGAGAAAGAAAGTAAGAAAAGGAAGTTAAAGGATTCTTCAGTATATATTGAAAACTAATTTAAAATGGATAAATTCTGTACCCTGAGTGCTAAGAAGCCTTGTTATGTAAAGTAATGTTTCCACGAGCATTATAGAACCAAAGGTACTTTGGATGAAGTATTATGTCTTATAGACATGACAAGATATGACATCTTATAATACATGACAAGATTTCTCTGAGGGCTCAGAAAGGGCCTGAATAATAAATTCCAAAACTGTACTCCATCTTGGGATTCTGTGACTAAAACTGAAATAAAATACTTGTTCCAGTAATGTCTTACATTTCAGTCAGTTACAGGCCTGCTTTTAAGAATTCTATTGATATTTTTAAAAACACAAACAAATTAGATATTTGGTTTTAGATTCCTAAATAATTATGTTGTGTTAGCAGTGCAAATATGCATAGACATCTGTAGATCTATCTTTCTGCAAGCAGCTCTATTATCAACATTCTGTTACTTTATAAAGTAGATGTAATCATGTCCAAAACATGTTTTGTCACTCAGGAACAAAGTCAAACTCTAAAGATTAGATAAAAAACAATGCAATTTTTTGGGAAAGTATCCTGGAAAAAGTTCCTATCCTGGAACATTCATAACAAGGAACAGAATGGAGAAAGGAAAGGGAAAAGGAAAAGGAAAAGGAAAAGGAAAAGGAAAAGGAAAAGGAAAAGGAAAAGGAAAAGGAAAAGGAAAAGGAAAAAGAAAAGGTATAAGATTTTTAACACTGCATCCAAAAAAAAAGGGTTTTTTAATCTGTCCTTTTCAGTTTAGATTTCTACCATGCTACCTTAAAATAAAAAAATACGGTGGAATGAATAGCAAAACAAAATAAATTAAAAGCCACAACCCATTCTAACACATGCTCGCATCGTCTTTAATTTTGCTGAAAATCAAGTTGTGGTAATTCTTAGGTGGGCTAGAATAAGTATCCTGGGATAAAGAGTCACACGGTTATTCTATCTGACCTGTTGGTGTTAAGTATATTAAGTTTATAAATATAAAAAAAAAACTTTTTCCCTAATTTTTTTCTCTGATCTGAAAATGACTTTGACACCTTTTGAAATTTACTGTCATTAAAATAAAGAAATAAAAGATTGCATCTTCTTTTCAAAATACAAAAAATATCAATCTTACTTTGTATTTTTAATTGCTTTTGGACAAAAATGCTCCATCCCAGTAAGACTATATAATACTAAGAAAGGGAAATTAAAAGGAATCTTTAGTATCTGTGAAAGACAAAATTGGAAAGTGACAACAAAATCTTAAACACATCAATTGTACCAGGAGTAGGAAAATTTAAATTTTGTTACTTCTCATTAGGCAGTGGCAAACCAGTATTCTGAGGCAGGTCATGTGATTGTATTTCTCTGTAACTACAACCACAGAAACAATGTACTGTTCCAGGGATCTTATACATGGAAAACCTATTCCCAGATCTACTACACTGTTTTGTTCTCCATGGGATTCTTTCTCATTCAACACATAGCTTCATGTGCAGACTGTTACATTAATTTGTGAAGGCTCAAAGATTTTAAGTCTGAGAGGCAAAGTAGAAAAATAATCATTTTGTAAACGGAGAAGAAATGAAGTGCTTGTTCCAGTTTAATCTTCTGTTCTATACCAATAAAAATAAGCAGTAGTGAGGGTTCTAATCTGTGATATAATCTTTTCATTACACTTTTTTATGTTATTGACAATTTTCACACAAAATTCACTCAAAAGAAATAATTAATATTTTTTTCGAAGAGGAAATAATGATTATATTTTGATTTTTTCCCTTTATTAAAACGTGAGCATGACCATTTTCACTTCCTCTTCTTATTTTCCTTTTATCCAGTATCTTACGGACTTACTTTAGATTTTATAGGATATTTGCTACACTTTTATTTTCTTTCTACTGCCTTAACCCCTGTATCACGAACTTCCTTGTCAAGCTAAGGGCCACAGCTTGAAATTAGACTGTTTTGGTTAACTGAGACCTTAATGCAACAATGACATTTTCTTTTTATGAAAATTCAGTCCTTCTGAAAGACTCAGAAAATGGAAAGCCTTAATGCAGTTTATTTATCAAAATTCTTCATTACTAAACTCTTCCTATTCTGTTAGGTTGTTGCCTGTTTTTTCTTATGATACAAGTACAGAGCTTAAGATTTTAAAAGCAGCTTCCAGAGAGAAAACAAGCTGAGTGTCATCCTTCTTGGTTGCTTCCGGGTCAAAACAAGTGCAAAAGCCACTTGCAAACACTCCAAAAATTTTCCATCTAGCAAAAGAAAGCATGAAAGTATGAACTGGGATTTAAATCCAAATCCAATGTACAGCTATAAAAGATGCTATAACTAAGATACCAAAATAGTTGTTTAAAATACTTTAAATAGTTGCCTAGATAGCCAGAGATTATTAGTATTCATTTTGGTTAATTATTTCAACATCTCTATAGCTGCCTAATGGATTCTTAATGTTTAACAGTACCAGTGGTTTCTAACTACTTACTACAGTCACATTTTGTAGTTATTGATGTAAATGATGGCTTCAGCAAGTGTCAGTTGACTTACGTAACTTGAGTAACAAACATTACAGCTATTTTGATGTTGGTTTATTTTTGTACTGACAGAATTGAGAACAAGTGTTCCAAGTTAGATCAACCTCAAAGTGATTCCTTCAGGTCCCAGGAAAGCATGTCAGCTCTGTTAGACAACATGTGCAAATCATAATCTAGTAAAAACAATGGGTTTTTTGTGTTGACAAGTTTTAAACACTATGTAATTTATTTACATAGCAAAAATAACTCTGAAAAAAAAGGCTAAAATATGGGTAAAAGATGGCATTAATTTCTTCTGAGAGGGCTCTGTGAATATCTGTTGACAGCAAAAGAACAGATTCTGAGTGGGCCTAGCTGAGTATTTCCTATAAAATTGTCTTCATTTCAGTCACAACTGATCTTTTCATGTTGAACAGACTGAAGGTATCAGTTTGTCTGTTGCTATTCCATGGAGGGATTTCAAAGTGCACCCTTTATTTATCATGACTTTGTGCCAAGATCAATGATAGGTATAAACCATTCTTTCTGAATCCTTGTTTCTGTGGGTAGGAAACCCCCAAGAACCACCTCATGCTTTAGGTAAGGGTCTTATGTAGATCATCAGGATACAAGCTTTTGAAATGCTCCACAGCACACTTGCTGGCAAAATCTATTTATCTTTGTTGCGGTGTTGGATTATTTTTTGTCTTATCTCAAATTTTTCTCCATCATTTAAGTTATCCCTTAGCTTTGTTTCTCTTGTAAGTCTTTTACCACCTGTCTTCCCTTCTCTTTTATATTAAATCTATTTCCATTCCAGAAACTGTTTCAGAGGCTGATTCATCAACATCAAAACCACTTAAGACTTTCTTGTGCCCAACAAGACATGCTGTTCTCCTAGGAGGAACAGTACTGTGAAAATCTTCGTTACCACCTGGGCTGAATCGTGTTAATGGTTGCTGTATACTTAAGAAGTTATCCAGTACTTGGATGTTTGTGAACATCAATCAGACTCAGGGATACAAACACCAAATACTTCTCTGCTCTCATAACAGGTGCTAATATAGACTGCCATATAGACATCTGCAAATAGCTTGGCTTCGTAGCTATTTTTAATACTGTCAAAACAACAGATTTTTTCTGGGGAAGAGCAGTTTTACTTCTCTGTTAAAAAAACCCCACCACAGTCTAAATGGTTAAAGTTACAATTATAAACAAATGAAAACAAAACCTTTTTATTGAAATATTTTTGAAATTATTGTTGAAGTAATTTCTCCTGCCTCAGCTTACAAGGCTAAACAGAAAGAATTTAAGGATAGAGAGAAACATTACTATATGTATAGCAGGTTCTTCAAGAGGAAATGTGTAGATGGTGTCTGATTCTTTATTAACATTTTTTTTGTTTGCAAAATACTAGGCATTAATGCAGTTACTAATAACTTTAAAACAACATGTATCTTTCAAAACTTTGTATTCTTTAAAGTGTGGCAGAAGTTTTAACCTGTTACAAATCAATAGCTTATTCATCGAAATAGAAATATCTGTTACATCAATCGTGTAACTCATTAACCTTTGCCAATTTTTTCCCCCTCCTTTTTGTGTGTGGGTTTAGTATGATCTTACTACACCTTTTGTAAAGCAACTTGCATGTAGTACATGTATCAAGTTAAGACCTGACCTGAAGAAAAAAGAAACAAGAGTAAAACCCATAGCTTTTCCTAATAAATACAGCAAGTAACTTTAACATTAAGCATATATTACTATTGTTTACTCCTTTTTTTTTTTTTTTCAGTACACAGTTGTGTTGCTTTCCTTTCCAAGTTTTTTTCTTTTTTTTGGTCAAATGAGGACAATTATATACTACATTTCCATCAATCCTATTCTTTCTTACACAAGTCTTCTATAGTGTAAAGTGACATTCATATTTTTCCCCTTCATGATATTAATGAAAAGCACAGGATAAACACAATTTTAAGCATGAAAATATAGGACTGCGAATGAGTTTCAACTCCATGTAAAATTGGGAAAAAAAATTTGATGAGCTATGATGCTGAATGATACATACACTTATGAATAATCATTGGCAATGATCTATTCTTTCTCAAATTGCAGGGTTATGTGTTGGAATTTTAAAGACGTGGGGAAGTAGAGTACTCTGTTTTCTCTGGGGTATAAAGTAGCTTACATAAACTGTAAAATGCAAATATTTCCCTGATGATTTGTTTTCCTTGGGAAATTAAGTCCTTTTAGTTGTGATCTTACTATGGAAGAAAATACTGCCTGAATTTCGATTCACTAAAACTCCTATCACACACCTGCATACTGTGTTGTTTGCAGAAATATTTGTGATCAGGGATTTGAGGTGAATTATGCAAATTAAGCTGTAATGGAAACCAGATCCAGTGTTATAAGTCAGAAAGAAAACTGAATAGAGCAAGTGCTTACACAAGCATCAGGTATTTCACACTGGCCCAGAAAATATTTTATTGTTATTGTTCGGATTGCAGAGAAAACATTTGCATAAAATCTGTATTATCATATAATATGCATGAGTTTACGAATCTCTGGAGTGAATGCTAGGAAAGAAAAGATTCTAATTTTTATTACTTTTTATTTCTTTTTAATAAATTTAAAGATATATATATTTGTACTTTCAGCTACTTTTGGTTACTTAATTTTTTCCATCTACTGTTCAATATTAATTTTTGCATTCTGACACTTCCTTTTTCTATTTTTTTTCAATCTGAGAATTAATTTATTTACAAGTAAGAAGCACAACAAAGCCACACAATATCTTAATCTTGATGCTTCCAAAAGGATCTGCAATTAAGAGCTTTTTGTTCTCTCTCATATGTGACAAGAAAATGCACAAAGATTTGGGGTTTTTTTTGTTGTGGGTAGGTGGAACTTTAAGGAGAATTCTAGAGCAGGCATGTATATATCTGCTATCAACAAAGTACTTTCTTTCCAAGGGCAATTTAACAATCAAATACCAAAAAGAGACAACAATTTCTGATTATGATGCCAGTGAATCTGCCACCCATCTTCCCAAACAGCAAACCTATGACTGAAAATCACTGATTGAATCATAAAAAATTTCAAAAGCACCATTTTCCCTGGAAAATAAAATTTTGTAGATTCACAAAGAGATAAAAAATCAAGGCTCTCTGCCAAAAAGAATCACGATAATAGTCCTCTGGGTACAGGTCCACTGCGTGCTTTCCTTTTATCTATCCTTCTCGCAACCTGCTCCTGAAGGAGGCATCACTGAGGCTCTTGGTAATACATCCCCTGTGGTGGCTTAGAGTGAAATTACACTGAAAGACCAATGTATATCCAATGTGTATATATATATATATATATATATATATATATGGCAGGTTTATTTTAGAACAATTTGGTTGCAATTTGGAAAGGAGGTATGTAGCCATTTTGGTTATTATCTATAAAAAATAACAATATAAAAATGTAAAAATATCCGTTAAGAAAATATATAAGGAAAAGAAAGAAAGAGAAAGAAAGGATAAGAGTAGGTAGTGGAATGATGTCACCACCAATGGATCCAGCAACGGGACTTGTTGAAATTTTGATGTCTGTTGGTCGAAGTGATGGTCGCAGTCTTGATCCATCAGGGGTGAGGGGAACCCCTGAAAAAAAAAGTTCAATGGGTTCAGGTAGAAACACCCAAGTACCTCGCCTTTGGGGGAATTTTTACACTGGTACAACACGTGCAGTTCTCTGGTGGAAGGCCCAAGAAATGAGTCTAGGGATGCTGCAGGGGTCTTTGATGGTTTATAACACCTTCCAATACATGACAGCTGTTTCTCACCCCAGAATAATTGAGACAGTTTTGCCTTTTCAGAAGGGGTGAATAGCTTCAGGCTTACTCCTCAGTCAGTCCCAGGTTATCATGGACACAATCAATTTCAGGGCTCAACTGCTTTATCTAAACAAAGGTAGGTTTGTTGCAGTCATCATCCAGTGGTGGAGGCTCACCCCCTCTGCACCTGGGCTATTCTTACACAGATCAGAGGCTTCATCACCACACACCCAAAAACTCTCATACTCCCTTTAGGCTGGGGGTGAAAACCTGGCCTCAGCAAAGCACCCACTGCTTTTGCAAATGGCCAATCTTTTGAGTCATTAACATTTAACATTTCAGTCTCTCACAGTCCTAAGTACCTAAAAATGTTGTTTCCAGTTGAGATATGTTCTTTTTGTAATTATCACCAGTAATTTCTTTAGGAGAGGTAAAAGTCAATTTATAAATATATAGCTATTGAACTTCAAAGAAAAATCTAATTCCTGGTTGCAGATCAGCTTAGAGGTTTCTTGGGAAGTATTCTGGATAAATGTGTCATTATTTGCATGCAGCATAGTACATGTGCTAAGGGCTTTGCAGGATTCTTGCTTGACAAAAGATATCACCACATTAACTTTAGCATTGAAGACTAGTTGGTGCAATTCTAACTCTGTTTTATGATGGCATAATTATGATGATTTCTTACAGTAATATCTTGTAATAATTTTGAGGAATCTTAGTAGAATTTTGTTCATAGCAAATGGCACTGAGAAGAAAAGCATTCCTTGGACAGAGAAGCAAAATATGGCAAACTGTGGTTCCAGAAATGGCAGAATCTGGAAACAGAAAAATGATAAAACCTCTATTCTCCTCATAGTGACGAACTTGTAAATTATACATGGATTTGATTAAAAGCTAGTTAAGGTATGTACTTCAACACTCTCTTCAACTGCAGGAGAAAAGACAGAGCTGAGCTCTAAATCTACCAGACTTCCCTTGTCTGCTGACAAAAGAAAAATGCATCTTACTTAAATATTGTCACTGGTAAGGGACAATCCATTTACTTTAATTCCATGAAGAACATAATATTAACTAATGCTAATTAGTAATTTTAGCTTGTAAAATATTTGGAGCAAGGCTTTTCTTTACCATTTGCCTATCACAATACACATCACTACTGGAAGCCAACAGGAGCTTTTGGTTTGAAGGAGAGAAACAAAATCATCATGTTTAAATCAAATAGAAGGCAAGAGTGCAGGTATATGAACATCTTATGCACAAAGAGCTGGACTACACAGCAAGAAAATAGTATTTTAGACAGTCACTTCTCAAAAGGAAACTGTATTTTGAGCAAATCCACTATGTCTCCATTTATTAACTTGTGAAATATATTTGGAACATTTTCTTAATCAAGCAGTAAAGGGTGAGAATTCAAAAGAGGTTAAAAGAGCTATAGCTCCCTAATTATCACAGCTCAATGTGTAGAATATATATTTCAAGCTATGCAATGTAACAGACCCCACTTAAGCTTCTGTAAGGATGTACTTTCTAAGCAAGTAATAACTCAACTAAAGCCTAAAAACTAATTTAGAACCATATGACTAAGAGTAATGAAGTTAAATTAAATCATAGAATTCTCACAAGCAACCTATATAATAGTTACAATTTCTTCTCCAGTGAACACTAATCACCTTGTATGTACTATTTAAGAACTACCAAACTGATTTGGCAATGCAGTGTTAAGATTTCTAGAACTTCACATAATCACAGAATCATTTAGGTTGGAAAAGAGCTCTAAGATAGAGTCCAACCTTTGACTGATCACCCCCTTGTCAACTAGACCATGGCACTAAGTGCCACATCCAGTCGTTATTTGAACATCTCCAGGAATGGTCCTAGGCAGTCCATTCCAATGTGTAACAAAATTTTCCATAAAGAAATTCTTCCTGATGTCCAGCCTGAACCTCCTCTGGCACAGCTTGAGCTGTGTTCTCTCATCCTGCTGCTGGTTGCCTGAAAGAAGAGGATGGCCCTCACCTTGCTACAACCTCCTTTCAAGATAGTTGTAGCAAGTGACAAGGTCATCCCTGAGTCTCCTTTTCTCCAGGCAAGAGAAAGTCATAATATATGAAGTACAATTTCTCTGTGAACTTCGTATTTTTATTTTTTCATTTGATTAAAAATACGATGAACTATGATGTTTATTATATTTTGCAGCAATATTTCATTGTATTTAAAAGATATGCATGGGAGAAGAGAACAAGCATATTAACTAAAGTTCATTAGATGACTGAGATCAGAGAGTTAAATGAGAAAAAAGTTATGACTGCTGCATCTACATACCTACATATGTATGCATATGTCTGTGTGTGTGTGTATATATGCCAAACTTTACCTTAAAAGATTTGGCAAACATCCCATTGCTGCCAGTCAGAAATCCAATGTAGCAGAAAGGAAATTAAGCCATGAGGGGAAAAAGACGTGACACGTTTTCCATCAGGCTGGACAAAAGATCATGGTCCAACGAGAATGGAGTCTTATTCCATATGTTGACATTATACTGTTGATGCTCTCAGCACCTACATATAAGCACCTAAATTTGAAGAAAATTGCAGTTTTCTAGGGAAACATCCTGGCCTCTGCTGTTGTCAAAACCCAGGCCTAAAGGCCCTTGTGATGCATGGTCTCCTCTCTAGTTATTGTTACTCAGACCTCTGCACACATACCTACAAACAGAGTAGGCAGAACGGATCAGAATTTATCCTGAGGAAAATTCTACATTTACATACATTTATAATGAATAAATATTTAAATCATTGTTTTCCTGAAAATTACCATATACAAATACAGTATTAAAAAGGAAAAATGTAATATACGAATTACAAATAAAGCAGGTCATTTCCACTGTGAATAGTCCAATTGAGTGAGGCCAACTGTATTTATCAAATATAAAAATTATAATATAAGGAAGAAAAACCATCTCTTTCTATCAATATTTTTGTCAAAATGAATTGGTTTTGACTAGCTGGATATTCCAATGGAATACTCACTGTCAAAATACTAAAAAAAAATCTTAAAAAGCACCACTTCTTCCCCGGCCTCCCTCCAGCACTACACCTGTGACAGAAAATGTATTTCAGCTGTTTCTAGGCATGGCAGTCTTTTTTACACTAGAAATAGCTTAAGAATAGAATATCTAAGAATTTTATACAATCTGCTACCTACAGATTTCAGTCCTTACTTAGCAATTTAAATATGGAAAAGTTTAGCAACTGCAACTTTAACTTCTTGGCAAGTCTGCACATCAGTTTGGTAAGAATCCTACTTCACCTTAAGTAAATAAAAATTCACAAAATCATGAAGTCACCAAATTGGTCAAGTTGTTAGAGACCACAGTGGGTCATCTGGTCCAGGCTCCTTGCTCAAGCAGGGTCATCCCAGAGCACATTGCACAGGACTGTGTCCAGATGGTTCTTGAACATTTCAAATGGGGGAGACTCCACAACCTCCCTGGTCAACCTGTTTCAGTGCATGGTCACCTGCACAGTAAAGAACTTTTTCCTCTTCAGGTGGTGCATCAGCTTCTGCTTGCTGTCTCTTGCGCTATTGCTTGGCACCACTGAAAAGAGGCTGGCTCCAGCCTCTTGACACCCTCCCTGCCTAAGCGGTCTCTTTTTAAAAATTATTTTACTGGCAATATTCATATTTATCTTGCACGTATAAGTAAATGCACCATCAAGCTGAAGTGCAAGTGATATGCACAACTGTACTTTGAAATGTCTCCATTGAGGAAAGAGGGAAGTAAAATCTTAGTGTGAAAATGAGATCTTGTAGGGCCTAATGCCTATGTTCTGTTTGTGATTTTACTATTCATAATGCAGACTTAACTCTACTGGTTCCATCTATGTATGTCCTTCAATTCCAATTCTGAAATCTGTAACATTTCTTAAAGAATTTTAAAAAGCAACTGAGATAAGAATAATAGCAAGACACAATGGAGGTTAGTCCATTTATTCCTTTTAGTTTAAGAAAACAAACCTACAAAAAGTAACATCACTTGTTAGTGATCATGAGAAAAAATGAAAAATTTTTAGTAAGAAATTTATTAGTAGAAGCAAGATTAGAGTTTAAAGTTCTTGTTCCTGGAAGCACTGGCCATGTTGGCAAGTACAACATTCTTGGTTTCATCTGTCTGATTTAAGAAGAATCGACTTCAAATTTTTAAGAGATTTAAAGTTTGGGAAAGGAGTTTCAGATGTCTGGAAGTGTTTAGAGCTCTTTGAACTTATGCTGCATGGTGCCAGTCTAAACACTCAGACTTGCAGATAGATGAATTATCTTTCTATGCAGTAAGTTGTAAAGTATATGTCTTAGGATTTCTTACTCTTATGAACTCTGTTTTATTTATTTACATTTCTGAGTAATTTATATTACTTCCCATTAAATACTTTCATAGATGGACTAATTGGAAGCTCACAGCTGTGACAGAGAAATTATGGTAATCAGTATCTTAGCCTTGGTAAAAGAATGTTCCCTTTGGATCACAATAAAAAATTAATGGTCAAAGTCCAATTGGAAGTCTCTTCAGCACAGACAAGAGTTAAGGTTCTCCAAAAATCATTATATAGTGTGTATATATATATATAAGTTAAAAATTATAAAGTTGTTATGAAATTAATATGGCATGTTACACTCATCTGCTACTCATGACATCTCTATACGGCATGAGTTAAAGAGCAATGCTTAAAATAAGTGTTTCTCAAATGTGGATGCCTATATGAAGTACCAGTATGACTATCAAATTAAAAACAACAACAACAAAAAAAGCCAAACACCAACAAATGCCCACATCCTATTTTAAGGTCAAACAGGTAATAAATCAGTTATTCTGTTGTTAATCATTACAAGTGTTTCACTGCAGTGTCAGACCCATGTATTCCAAGACACTCATCCCCCTCTGGTTGTTGCTGTCAGTCATTGGCGCAACTCCCAGAGAGAAAAGGAGTATGTGTGGCATGTGCTAAGATAAATTAATGTCCAACTATCTGAACTGAGCAGCATCAAGTGACAAGGGATGGGAGAGAAGTGTGATTTTTACATTTGGCCCTGGTTTTTTATTGCAATTATAAAAGAGAAATGAAAATTATTGATTTCAAAAGGGAAAACATACAAGGGTAATAATAAACTGAGACGAGGGATAGCTATTTTCACTTTCATGTGCTAAACTTCTCAGACTTGTCAGTTCTTACTAGGGAGATCAATAGCATGGGTATATATAGTCCATCCCAATGTAATAAAATTAAGGAAATGTTCATAGGAAAGGTAGCTAAGCATTTTCAAAACAAAGATACTATATATCCAGTTAAGTACTTGAAGTCACAGCAATAAAGCATTAGGGCTTACTTCTTCTGCCTTTTGTAGTAGCTTGGTTACACTGAACCAGCATGGACCAGTGTTCTAATGGATCTATTTCCAGTTGATGAAGTCACCTTCAGTGTCCACATGTACAGTTCATAGCTGATGCAGAATACAAGGGAAGATATAAGGTCATTATATTAGCATTCCTCTAATGTATTTGAAGATCCATGCAGTGACTCGGAAGATTTAGAAAATGCTACAGGAATACCTTATACCCAGCTAGTAACAGTGCCTACTATTTTTTATCCTGACTGAATAGCAGCAGCAGCTTGATTTTTCAACTTCATTATATTCCATTTTTTTTGGAGGGAGCTTTCTGGTATTTCTTTTATAATCTTAGGAGTTTCTTAAAAAGGCACTAGAAACATATTACAATTCTTGTAGTTCTTTGGATTCCATATCAGACTTAGCAGAATACATTTGAGATTCACAATTGTATCCCTATATTTTGCCAACACTATCCTAAATATTTTGCCAACACTATTCTAAATATTTGCCAACACTGTCCTAAATCTCCTCTCCTTCCAAATACTTCAGAATATAAGAGAGTTGTTCTGTTCTCAGGGATTAATTTACAAATTTGAAGTCGTTAGAATACTTTTTTAATGTCTGTTTCCCGTTTTCCCCTGATTTTACCTTCCAGCATATGAAAAGACTGTCTTTGCACTGTGAAGTCTTCAATTAAGCAGATAAACAATACAATCTTATGAGAAACATTCATTATTATAGTCATTTCCCCTTTGCAATTTAGACCATAACCTGAAAATTTAAATAAATAGAAACCATGTATAATTTGCTACTTTTCCCCCACTTTCTCTCCATCTAGTGAACTGTAAAAATATTTGCTCATGACATAATGAGTCAGACTTATTCTGCCTTTTCCATACTTTCCATATTTTCTGTTGTACATGAAGGCAGAATTTCTCTAGCTATCAGGTTTTCTTTATTTTCAGAGGAAAATCCCATGAAGTTCTGTTTTCAAAACATGCTTTTGATTGGACATAAACCTATATTACACCTCACACTTTTAAGAATTTCTGGCACTTAAAAAGTCAAATTCATAGACTACCAGAAGATAAAAAATTGTTCATACAAGAGCAAAAAGCACAGAGCAAGTTTAAGTGTGCTCTGCATCAGGTTGGATTAGTTTGAAGGAGTGTGATTCAAACACAAAATGTATTAGTCTGTAAAAAAAAACCCTGTTTATTTAAACTCCTTAAAGTAGAAGATGTAAACTAGGTGAGAAAGAAACTGGTCAAATGGGGATCTAAGTAGATATGAAGGGCCAGAGTAGTTTGGAAAGTTTCATTGTCCAGCTCTCTGCATTCCATCACAGTTCTGGTGGAAATTTTCCCATTATTGGGTATGACACAGTTTAAAGAAAGCAAGTTTACCCTGCACAAATATACATGGTGAAAAATAAATTATTTTGTTATTTTGTTAGGCTGAGAAGTAAATTTTTAATTCTCAAATATTGTCTCCACTATTGATAAAGAAGCTTGTTAAGACAATTGTTATTACTTTTCATTATTTAATCTAATCCCTGCATTGCGTGTTTGCTTGTTAGAGTTTTGCCGACAGGTAAAATCACTATTTTCCTCTTTTTTATGGAGTTTAAAAAGTTTCTATTAAAAAAAAATCCACTCCAGTTCAAGACAGAAATAAAATAATTTGTTATAACTACCTATTATGATGATATTTTACTCCTGGATCACCAGATTTTGTTCCCCTTTCTTTCCTGTGATGAGGTCATACAGTTAAAAGCAAGTTATATCCAGATTATTACTGAGTTTATTCAAGTGTATAAAAAGCTCTCCTTTGACCTTGTGTTGTGATCCATACAACACAGAATCATTTGACAGGATCCATTTGACTTCTGCCTTGATATCTGAGGCCCACTTTGTACAATCCAGTGGGGAAAATACCTTGTGCTTCTCATCTCAGTGATCAACCCTAGCTCCTTCTCACCGAACATTTCAGCTTCACTGAACATCATACAATTTGTGAAAACATGGTAAAAAGCAAGAACAGAAATATTCTCCATTGTCTTCAGTAAATTTCATCAGGGATTCTACCTGTGCAAAGCACGTTGGATTTATCTGTGACTATGATAACCATTGATTGACCAAATCAACATTAGCTTATTCTGGCAAATTTTCATTCACAAATGCTATCATATTATCAGTTAGATTTCTGTAAAAGTTAATCCAAAGAGCTGTGATTATAACCCTCAAGAACTATTTTGAAATACTTCTAAAATTATTCCATTATATTGCATTAAAAGTACTTCCAGAAGTAATTTTTAACTTGTTGGATTTAATTATATCTGCAAATCTTAAACCTTGCTAACACAATCACTTACTTTATAAGCTGGATAATTTCCTACCTACAGATAACACAACCTGCAATGGGGACTCCATTAGAATACACTTTATGATATTAGTTTTACCATCTTAATTCTACAATTTTTTAAATATCTTTATTCTCATCAGGAACACAAAACTCAGAATCCAATGGAGAGCAAAAAATGACAACATCATCTTAAAAGACAATTCTTATTTGTTTGTTAGAAAACTATGGGGAGAGGTGAAACAATAAAAAATAGATGTGCATTCAGAAAAAAATCATTATGGTTCTATGCTTGTGCACATGCACTTAGCCTTGAGATTTTGTTATATATTATTCTTGGCATTTACTTTATATTCACATATATAATTTTTGAAATAGATGATAAATAATTTAAAGTAATTTAAAGTGAGAAACACTGTATTTCATAAACTAATGTAATTGACAATTTTTTAGGGAAATCAAAATCTGTACTTTACAGCTCAGATCTCAGCAGTAACAAAATAAGAAGAAGAAAGCAAAGCAACAGTCAAAGGAAAAAAGAAAAAGTTAATTAAACAATGGAAAAAATATTAGATTAATGAAAAAAAACCAAACCCAAAGGAGTCAAGGCAATATCTTACATGAAGGTAAAAGGCAAAAAGAAAAAACTGTGTTTATATGTCAGTTTTGTCAATACAGGTATTCAGGCTGGAATGATGGGCTGAGGTCAACTGTATGAGGTTCAACAAGGCCTAGTGATGTGATGCACGAGTGGGGGGGCTGAAAGAGAGTCACGTCCGTCCCGATCTCATCCCTGTCGGAGCAGCTCCGGGCGTGCTGCACGAATGCGCTCGGACACACACTGACCCTCCGGAGCTGGTGGATACTCACAGCCACTCACACACAGAGCCAAATAGCCCCTGCAGCATCACCAGGAACAGAGAGGCGGGAGGGGTCCTCTGTATGGAGTTCCGAGGGGTTTATTGGGATCCCTGCTCAAAGGGACCCAGGGACAAAGAACACAAAACACTGACAGGGCAGGGGTTTTATCCGGAGCGACACCGGGGGTGGGCATAACATTGGGGACCAATCTCCTGGGGGCCAAGGGGTGGAGAGGATGTGGGGTAACAGGACACTGACCAGTGCGGAAGGCGATGGGGGGAACAAGGGACCCGGGTACCAGTGGGGTATCAAGGAAAGGAGAACTATCTAGAACATGGACTTAAAAGGGGTAAAAGGGGGTGGTCTTAGACCGCTGAGCCTGCCCACCAGTGGACCTCCATGGTTTTGTGGTCCTGAGGCTCCCTGGCCAATGCCGTGGTGGACTCAACCACTGCAACAGCCTAGTGCTTCAGTCACAGCAAACCCTGCAGTGCTCCAGGCTGGGGGAAGAGTGGCTGGAAAGCTTCCCAGCAGAAAAGGGGGATGCTGGCCAGCAGCTTCTGAACATGAGCCAGTGTGTGTGCCCAGGTGGCCAAGAAAGCCAATGGCACCTGGCCTGTGTCAGAAATAGTGTGGCCAGCAGAACCAGGGCAGGGATCATCCCCCTGTACTTGGCATTGGTGAGGCCACGTCTCAAATCCTGGGCCCCTTCAGTTCTGGGCCTCACACTACAAAAAAGACATGAAGGGGCTGGAGGGAGTCCAGACATGGACAAATGAGCTGGGGAAGAATCTAGAGAATAAGTTGTCATGAAGAGCAGCTCAGGGAGCTGGGGGTGTTTAGCCTGGAGAAAAGGAGGAAGTTGTAGAAAGGTGTGTGTCAGCTTTTTTTCCCAGGTAACTAGTCACAGGACAAGAGAACATAGCCTTAAACAGTGCCAGGGAAGGTTCAGGTTGGACAACAGGAAGAATTTCTTCATGTAAAGAGTTGTTAGGCATTGGAATGGGCTGCCTAGGGAGGTGGTAGAGTCACCAACCTTGGAGGTGTTCAAGAAACAAGTGGACATGGCATTTAGTGCTATGGTCTAGTTGACCAGGTATTGATTGGTAAAAGACTGGATTCAATGATCACAGAGGTCTTTTCCAACTTAAATGATTCTGTGATTATGCGGAATAAAAAGAACTATAGATCTTAGATATGTATTGCACTACTACTTAATGGAAAACACTGTTACTGTTAAAAATAAAACAGTTTTACATCAGCAGGTGGTTCACTTTCAGAGTGACTCAAATATTATTGGGGCAGTGAGGTCAATGTGGAAACAAGTTTTAGTCCAATGCATTGTAATACATTATTGTAATAATTGATCTAAGATGTTGCTTCTAGACAATAAATAAGTCAGATTATTTTGATTTGCATATTATTATTGAAAACGTCTGCAGTTATGAAGAACTTATTGTTGCCATAACTTCAGATGTTTAAACAAAATATAAACTCTTTCTACAGTTTGGTTCTGTTATCTACTTTTTGTGACTATATAATTTCTGATCTGCTTAATTCTTTCAGAAAAAGAAAATGCCTAACTTAAAATTACAGCACAGTGTGTGGTTGTACAATACCCCATGTAGTGCTATGTTGAATGATATCACACCACAAAAGTTATTATTCAGTATAATGTATTATTTATACTTTGGGCTTGCAGATGTTGAAGTGTATCATACATCAATAACTACTTTGTTGGCTATCAGTAAAGGTTATTTGAAGGGGAGCTTTTTACTTCTTAACTCAAGAAAATTCAGAAGAAACAGAAAAATAAACATTTTTCTTACAAACAAACAAACTACTCCGAAGTCCTTTAAAGTAAGATAAAATAAATCAGATAAATAGAAATACAAATATATATAGGAAATACAACGTTTTAGAAAGTTCTCATATGACCTTACTTTGAGTTCAGTTGCTTCATCTCAGTGAAGATGTACCAGAGATTAATGAGATTCATGCAAAGGCGACAAAAACGATTAATGATAGGGTAAGATTTACATACTATGAGAGGTTACAGTGACAAAGTAATAGGAAAAAAAGAATACTGTGGGACGTTGAGTAACATATGAAGGACAAATTTAAATGGATCACTTTCACTTTTTAATTTAGTTTTTGTCCTGGGCTTAAAAACTCAATGGGGAAATTAAGGCCACTCAAGCCATCCCCTTTTCTATAACGGAGAAAAAAATGCTAAGGGAGACGCAAGTCAGAGTCACAATCTTCTAAAGAGGCTTGCAATAAACACAACAACAACAATAAATGAGTCCACAAAAAAGAGAACGGCTTAACCAACAAAGGCAAGGTATCACGTCCCCCCACCCAGGGCAAACCCAGACTTGTGGCTGCCCCCATGCTGTCTGCCACGTGGTGCTCGGGAGAGCAAAGGACAGCAGGCCGGAGAGGATCTTTTTGCGGCTCAACATCCTCCTCCCAGCCCAGGAGCAAGGCAAAACCAGGGACAGAACAAAACCTGGAGAGCTGCTTTGGAGCAGGAGCTGTTCTGCGGGGCCGTGCGGTGCTGGGCACTGTCCCTGCCCGCGGCAGCAGCCGTGCCGGCGGGCGGCTCTGCGTGCCCGGGGGCGAGGGCAGCGGCCGTGGGCGTGCTGGGTCTCTCTTCCAGTGGAAGAAGCAGCAAGCCAGCAGGCAACATGCGGCTGGGTCAGGAGCGGGCTTTGGCTCCACGTGGCTTGGCTGGATCAGGGGTTACCCCGCCGCTCTACTTCCCGCGGCAACCTCCTGCATAGGAGCTTTCCAAGGTTGGGGCTCCACGGGGATGGAAAATGATGAACAGAGAACCTGCGGTGATGGTGATGCGGTCCAGGCAGCCCCTTCCTCTCCCCAGCACGGGGCCAGGGAAGAATGGCCACCGTTCTGCTTCCCCTGCTGCCTTAGAAAGATGGTCCGCTAACCATCTTTAGAGAAGTGTAGAATACACAGTTTTGGTCACCCCCTGATAATGCTGAACTCCGCCTCCTATCCCTGTAACTAGGACAGTTTCCTGTGTGGTAACTCTGTGTAAATAAAAAGTAGTTCGAAATACTATTTTCTTATAGCAAGGAAAATGTTTTCTTCGCAAAGCAAGAACTTTTTGCTAACAAACACTGACTACTAGCCAGATCTAGAAACAAGAGGTTGGAGCAAATGAAACAATTAACTAACTCACTAAGGCAGCTCCTCTGTTACAAGACACTTTAACTGATCTCTGTATTTAGTGATGGGTTACAGTTTGTTTCCAGACGTTTGCAGATTAGGCTGTAGTGTAGTGCATTAAAGTTCATTGATATATTCAAAGTCAGACATAATAATATCCAAAATTAAAATGGTAAGATTTTTACATTATATTAAGTAAAAAAGTGCCTTCTGCCCACCCCCCCAGTTTTAATGGCATCAAATACCAATAATTTTTTGTAGGATTTTAATGGGTGCAATAATACATAAATACCCAATTATGTTATTACAGTACACCAATTTCAAATACTGAAATGCAGAAAGATCGTCAACAAGGTTGTTTCTTACAATGTAAAGCTCTAAATTCAATTACACATAGAAATGGGGTTCATCTGTAAATTTTGAAAAAATTGGTGGAAATGATAGATCATCTTTGGTTAATTTGGTTTAACTATCTGTTTCTTTGGTTTAATTTTTAGCCATTTCACATTACTCTAGCTATGTGGCTAAAGTTAATTGCTTGGTTATGTTTGTTGTCAACCAGCAACACAAAGACAACAAATCCAAGCTCAAAAGAGCTACCTGTGAAAGACTGGATGAAATTAACTAGTTTTGCCTGTTAGCTATGGAGAAAATATAGACAACTAGATTACACCAGATGTAGAACATTGGATGTCAGATGACGTATATCTTATCTGATGTGCTTTACTTCAGTTACGAATACATTTTTCTCTAGGATCTGTGCACAGAACTGCATAATAAAAAAAAGACAATCATTGTCTGCTTAGGATTGTATCTAAAACAGGTGACATGAATAATCTCAACAAGAAGAAAACCAGCTGCTGTGGTTTAACCCCAGCTGGCAACTAAGCCCCATAGTCACTTGCTCACTCCCTCTCAGTGGGATGGGGGAGAGAATCAGAGGGTAAAAGTGAAAACACGTGGGTTGAGATGAAGTTAATTAGGTAAAGGAAAGCTGTGCACACAAGCAAAGCAAAACAAGGAATACATTCACCACTTCCTAAGGGCAGGAAGGTGTTCAGCTATTTTCAGGAAAGTAGGGCTCTGTCACAAGTAATGGTGACTTGGGCAGACACCCACTACAAATGACCCTTGTCCTTACACCTTCTTCTTCCCCCAGCTCTATATGCTGACCATGATGCCAAATCGTATGGAATATTCCTTGGGTTAGTTATGATCAGCTGTCCCAACTATGTCCGTTCCTAGCTTTTTGTTCACCCCCCACCCAACTTGCTGGTGAGGTGGGGTGGGGAGTAGAAAAGGCATTGACTTTATATATATTGACTATATATAAGAACTGATCAGCAGTAATGAAAACATCCCTATGTTATCAACCCTGATTTCAGCACAAACACAACACATAGCCCCATACTGGCTACTGTGAAGAAAATCAACTCTACTGCAGCCAAAACCAGCACACCAGCACAAATATATTAATTTTCTCCTTAATTTTTAAACTAACAGAATTATTTGTGATGAATCACTACTCCATTCACAGTTAATAAAGAGATGGGTGCCTTCAAAAGATGCTTCATGCCAATCAAGTGCAGTCATGTGCATATGTGATGGAAAAACCTTTTTGTATCATGTGGCTTTATTAAAGTCTAGAAATCTCTAGAAATCACACATGTACTTCATGCTTTTATATATTTCATCTTTATTCTTTTTCATTCATTCACATTCATTCACTGTCCTTTGAGACAGTATAGCAACTCAATACATATGCAATACTGTGAATTTGAGCAGAAAGTAAATATTCTCTTCTGATGCATTAATCAACTCCAATTTCTTTTTCAATACAGTAAATACTTCTTGGCAATATACCTTTTTAATAATCTTAGTAATGCATTCCAAGAAAAAAAATAAGAGAAAAAAGCAAGCAAGCAAAATTTATTATTAAAAATATATTATGGATTCGATTTTTATTATTAGGAATTTCTATATCAACAACAATTTTAACTGCAGTGTTCTCATTTAAATCCAAGACTATAGCCAGGAAAAAAGGTGATTGAAAATAATGAACTATCAAGTTGTGCACGTCTTTAGGAAAGTGAAGCGATTCAGTCACTGTGTTCCATATCATAGTTTCAAAAGGGAAAATCACAAGATAAGTATCTTTTTCTTACAATAGTCCCATAATGGACTGAGTACCCTTGTGGATGATCAGCCAGTTTCTAGCAATCTCAAAAAACCATGCTACTACTTAAAAAAAAAAAAAAAAAAAAAAAAAAAAAAAGCATTCAGCTTTGTTTGTAAAACCTATACCTTTTTTTTTAGGTCTGTTTGTTATAAACTTCCATTTTTTTTTACCAATTGCTAACATGACATGTACTATCTCTGAAAACCAAATTAAACTGGCTTTTTGCAGAGCTTCAAACACGTGTTCACAAGTAATGGATATTCACTACAATATAAGCTTTTTACAGTTGTTTCAGAAGTCAGAAATTTTTTTCTTCTTGGAATTTTATTTAAAAGTTAAACTCAAATTTTTGGGGCTTATGTTTTGCTTTCACTATCATTTCTTAACAGGAGCAAAGACAGTATTCATTACATACAGAGTGCTAACAAAAATGCCAGCCATGAAACTAACCAAACAGACATGAATAGAATCAATCCTCTTGTAAAGTACTGTATACATGTGAAAGTTCTACTTCTCATTAAATTTCTTTCATTGCTTTAAAGCGCCTGTATTTTATGGGGGCTTCTCTGTGAAATATAAAACAAAGGTTTACAATACTTGGAGTTAAAATTGCATCCATAATTCAAATAAATGTTGCTGGATGAAGACATAGTATCTAGCATCTCCTTCAGTAAACATGGTATCTTATGGGATAACTCAGATGTAGTTTACATTATTTCACATCTCGAAAAATTCACCAGTGTCACCTGAGTGTATTGACATTCAAATTAATTCACCTGAGAATGTTTGATTAAGAGATGAAAAGCAAAAAGAATATCCAGAAAAGTATGAATAAGAAATAAGGGGTCTAATCTATTTTTTTTTTTTTTTAATATATAGTGCAATCTAGAAAAGAGCAAAAATTATTTTAGTGTTATTGTTATAGTGTGTTACTGGCTTATGTTGCTCTGTTTACTTCTGCACTGGCTGCCTTTAGGCTTAAATTTACTGTAAATCCAAGTTGCTGAAGTAGGCATTGACTGTATCTCTGAAAACCTACCTTCAGGGATCTGTGCACACCCTCAATGCTTACAAGATTGATTTGTAGCTTCAAGCATAAGACACTTAAGGGGATCTGAAAGTAGGATGGCCACACAGGTGACATGTTATATCCTGCATAGGGCGAGATAAGAAGCTGGATGCTCTGTTAGTGCCCCCTGATGGCCGGCTCATGCAACCCTTTCAGATAATACATGAATCACTAAAATATATACTTAGGATGACAATAATATATATATATTTAAATAAAGAACAAAACAAAACCCAAACAAAAGTAATGCACTAAGTGAAAAAAGTAGATTATGTTAAAAACCTATAAAAATGTAAGATATATGAAATGCTTAACTTTTACATCTGACAGAGGTGTAAATCTATTTGAGGCAAACTGAAACAGAAAAAAAACCCCAATCATAATAATTTGGGTAATTAATTATTAATAATTAATAATATTAATTATTAAATTTATTTTTTTTTTAAATAAAATTGTTCTAGAGTCAATATGAAGATGTGTTATAATGGCAAGGAAACTAAAGGGCCAATTCATCACATAGGAAGATGGGACAGGAAGGTTATTTCATCTTTCCCTAAACCAAGAGGTGTTTACCGTAAAGCAGGAGGTGTTTACTCAAGATATGGAAAAATCTGGATAGATTTTCTACATTTACAAAATCAGTTACATTTCCCATTGTCTAGCTGTCTTCTATCCATCCAGGTGTTGTGTTAGAAATAGATAAGTTGTCAATAATGTTTGAAATACCGCCACTTCATATGTACAATTAAATAACCCTGGGAGAAGAAAGGACTGTTACATTCTGATAGTTTTAATATTCTGTGAAAAGAGGACAGACTTCCAACAAATGCACTTTACCTCAGAATATCCTCTAGATTAAGAGAACTCATGTTTACGTTTTCTCAAAATATACCACATAAAGGAATACTATTATTTACAATATTGTCTCTTTAGCGTTTTATGCCCTTCTAGCCTGAATAACGTTTTCTAAGGGCCCAATTCGGCAAATATTACTGTGGTTGAATGATTTTGCTTTCATGTTTCATCCCTTTGAAGTCAAATGCATCAGGAAGATGAATGCAAGTAATAGTTATACAGGCATTTATAGGAGAATAGGGTCTGGAATTTAAATATAGTGGAGTATGTTGGTCTGATCATTCTAGGAAACACTTATTTCCACTAGAAAACACTAATTTAAGACATCTAAATTTTTTAGGACTGGGGCAAATGAATTAAATGATGAAATGGTGGGAAAAGCCTTTTTTGAACTGTAGGAAAAATTCCTGTGTCTTTAATACTCTGTTCTATAAGGAACACATGCTTAAGCTTTCTTTGACATAAAATAGAGTTAAAACTCAGCATGTGGGAAAACAAAACCAAAGCAGTTATCCAGAGGCTGATGTTCCTTTCAGATTGATAGATGAGGAAAGAAACTTGACTTTTTCACTTCTTGATAGCATTTGATAATTTCTGATTTAAGAGATAAATGAAATTAGTAGGATTTAATGAAATTCTGTGGTATGGTACACTGTCTTCTTTTCATAACACTTTATAAGTTGTTTAGAAAAGTCAGAGGATTATTATTCTATAAAATATCTTCTTTGAGGCAACATAAACATGGATTTTTCCATATTATTTTATTCATGTCACTTATATAATATCTTTTATTGAAAACTTTCATTTCCAGTATTAACTGAATTATGCATTAATGTAGCCTAAGCATTTTTATTTTTTAAGACAATAAATAAATTGCATATGTTTAGTGTTTTATTTTAAATAATACATATGTAGTAAATTACTCCAAAAACTGTAAGTCTCCCTGGAGTAGCATTATATATATATTTATATGTATACATACACCATTCTGTAAAGAGGTATATGTATCTATACACCTATACACTCCTAGTAAGGAACATCTGTGGCAGAACATGACTGCTACTTAAATATCAACCTCTTGCTTATTTAATCCACACATTGTATTTTATTTCTTCTAATAAAAGAAATTACTACTTTCTGCACTATTCTACTTCCATCATTTTGTCCTCCCCAATAATTACTATTTAGGAAGTGCACACCTCCAAGTTCCTAGTAAATGTAGCTTATTTCCAAAATCTGTCTGTGGGAAGCCCTTTTCAGTGCTATAACAAGCAATCAGGTAGTGAAAGGCCTTTGAAATAAACTTCGAATGACCTGATAAATACACTTGGTAAAATGACCTTAGAGCTGGAAAGACCATATATTTGAACTCTGCAGAACTTGGCATAATTTGATGGAACAGTACATCAAGCTTGGAGCTTACTTGGTCATAGTCTCTTCAGTATCTTTGCACTAATCACCAATACACAGAATAGAGCAGACTTTTGTCTTTTTGTCACCAAAGTCTGATCACATTTTATCTTCTTTAGTTGTAACATACAAAGTTAGTATGCTGAGTGTACTGTGTCATGCCCAAGAACTGCATTTTTACTGACATCGTCTCTTACTTACAGCTTTGTTTTAAGGCTCAGCAAACCATCAGACAGGATCTTGTGCTTACTTTACTCTTCCCATAAGGAAGATCTCTCCCAAACAGCTGCTCCTTATCTGCAGGCCTAAGCAGGTTCTTCTAATAACACCATCATTAGGAATCTCAAAAGAAAAGCTAAACATACATTTATTGCTGCCCAGCTTTTAATGTTTATTATCTGTTGACTTGTTTATCTTGGCATCAGAATTTAAATGTGGACTTCTTGGTGCTGGGAGTACTTGAACAAGTTTAGATTAGCTATAAGGAAAAATTTCTTCACATAAATTGTTGTCAAGCATTGGAACAGGCTTTCCAGAGAAGTGGTAAAGTCTTCATCTATGGAAGTGCTCAAAAACTTTTGGATGTGGCTTGAGAACATGGTGGTGGTGCAAGGTTGATGTTTGGAGTTGGTGATCTGTCTTCTCCCACACTAGTCTTTCTGTGATTCTAAGTGAGGACAATTGGTGTATTTGTATTTCACAAATACAAAGAAATTTGTGAATTTGGTATTTGTAGGTGCAATCATATGGTTTTGTCTTCTTTCTTCATGTGTTATGTCTCAGTGAAGGCTATACAACCATATATATATACTTTGCATGTTAATGGTGAAAACTTGTGTTTCGACATTATATTAAGTAAAATGTATTTACGTGTCAGAGAAATAGCAATTTTGTACTTGAGTTCTTCAAAGTTTTCAATTTTAAATTGTATGAGCTTGTACTTAACGGTGCCCAACTGCAACAGAATTTTCATTATCACATATTCTTATATCTTTTAAAGTGAGATACAAAACTTTCTTGGGGAAGGAAAGAGCTAATATAGTAATAGCAAGGAAATTGGAAAAATTAAAACCTATGAGATAGTATTTCTTCTTTAGATACAATCTTTACAAGTAGCAAGAGGTTAATTATTTATACATAATGTTTTTATTTGAACCAATTGAAATGCATTTTCTTTACCGTTCTGCCCCTTTTATGTCTCCTACAGAAAAGAGCTTTTGCTTAACTTTATAATTTATGTCCAAATATCATCCCATGTTTTTTTCTCCTTAATAACTTAATGCAGGATCATTCCTGCTTGCTGTTGAACAGTTTGACCCAAGTCCAAACAAGCACTAAAGCTTAAATTCAAGCCTCTAAAATGTAAGACTGAAATGAATAGAAAATTATGTGATTAAGTGCTTTGTTGGATGAAGGCCAGAGTGTTCAGTATCTTGAAGACTCTTGGGGTATGAATAATCCAGTGTAAGAAATAGTCCTATTTTAACTGTATGTATAAAGACAAATCGTACCAAAACCAGAATTTGAATTTATAGATGCACCTTAACTTTAATGTTGGGGAAGTCAGTGTAACTTTTTTAAGGAGACAATGATTTTAGAGCACTATTAACTGTACATACTTTGTAATTGGATGACATCAATTTACCAGTTTTATATTCTTCCTTCTTCTCTAACCAAACAAAAAATCTGAGAGAACCTCATTTGAAGTTGTATTGAGTCTGGCTGAGCTGGAGTTCATTTTCTCACAGCAGCCCTCACAGTGCTGTGTCGTGCATTGGTAGCTGGAAAGGTGTTGATATTGCACCAGTGTTTTGGGTACAGCTGGGCAGGGCTGGCACAGCATCAGCACTGTCTCTCAATATTGCCCCTTCATCAAGGGGCTGGGAATGGGCAAGATCCTGGGAGGGGACACAACCAGGCCAGCTGACCTAAATTAACCAAAGGGATATTCCATACCATATGACATCAGCTCAGATATGAAAGCTAAGGGAAGGAGGTGGAATTGGGTGGGGGTGGATATTTGTTATTTGCAGTGTTTGTCTTCTGGGCCAGCCACTATATTTGCTGAAGCCCTGCTTCTCAGGAGGTGGCTGAACATCACTCGATGATGGGAAGTAGAGAATAAACTTTTTTTTCTATTAGCTTATGCATGCACAAACTTTTACTTTAGTAAACTGTTTTATTTCAACCTATGAGTTGTTTTCCATTTTATGTTCTTCCCCCTGTTCAGCTTGGAAGGGGAGTGGTAGAGCAATTTGGCAGGCACCTGGTGTCCAGCAAAGGTCTGTCCACAACAGAAATGTAGTCACTGATTCAAAACATTTCATCCCATCTTGTTAATGTAACAGTCTTAACAGTCACCTTGGCTGCTCTTGTATACAAATTAGACTTTTATGGTCTAGATTGGAGGATGACTAGATGGTGTTCAGAACAGGTTGGAAGACTGGCCGCAAAATGTAGTGATTAAAATGTCACGATCTATCTCAGGACAAGTAGCAAGGCAAGTACTCTAGAGGGTCTATACTGAGACCTGCATATTCTCTAATGATCTGAAGGAGGTGATGGAGTGCTTGATTATCAGGTTTGCAGATAACTCCAAACAGAGTAATGAGTCAATATGATTGGGATAATCACTGCTATCCAGATGGACCTCAGCAGGCTGGAGGAATGGGCTGCCAGGAATCTTATGAAATTGTATCAGGATAAATGCCTCTAGGGATAAGTCTATGAAGTCCACAAGAAGTACAGGTAAAAATTATGCAAGAATTGTGCACTCAGTTAAAAAAAACCCCAAAACCTCCCAGACTCCAATCTCACTGCAAAACACAGTCTGCATATAGTAAAGTTTAGAAAAATCTAAAGACAAAACAAGAGTTCATTATTTCCTTCAAGACTTCTTTCTGTCTAATAATCAAGATAAACTTCTGTAGTGGCATGAGACAGGTGGAAGTATATGAGCAAAGGTTATAAATGATTGACTGAACTACCTTGTGGTGAGCAAAACACAGCTTTTATCAATGAAGTCTCATGATAAGAGATTTCATCTATCCCAATATCCTTGAAAGGATTATGGCAGCAGGAAGAACAAAGTGAGTTCCTTAACATTTCACCAGGATTAATTTTTCATTAAAACAAACCTGAGTGGTTGATAGAAAATGGAACAGACTCTACACATTATCTAAGAGCTCTAGGAAAAAGCAAAGATAGCATCTTATATATTTAATTTCCTATTTGTATTAGTTTCTGCTTTTAAAATATGCATAAATATGTAATAAAAGCAGATTAAAAGCCAACAGATAAACAGATAAACAACCCAACAATCCATGAAGAGATTTGTAAGAGATGCAGCTAAATCCCAAGGCATTTTCTTATGGATTTCTTAACAAAAATATTTATCTAGCATTGTCATCCATAATGTATTGAGGTCAACTAAAAATTAAACCACAGATGCTTGGTGAATTTCTAAGAATAGTGAACAATATATATTCTGGCTTGAGGAAGCATTATTTATTTATTTTCTCAAATTATATTTCTAAGACCTGCTGATTTAGAAAACAATACTGCTTATTCTTACACGTGCATGGATACAGAAGCAACCTGTTGTTAATGGGAAATGGGAACCCTTTATGTACTTCTAGTTTCTAAGTTCTTGCATTAATCTTCAAATTTCTCTTTCATGGGAATTTATATTGAAGAAAATTAATGAAAACTAAGGAATCAATCCAAACTTCTTTTCTTTAGCTAAGCAGTACAGATAAGAAACAGCTTATGCATTACCCTAAAAAAAAAAAAAAAAGAGTTTTCATTTATGAGTTTATTTTAAGTTCATTTTGAAAAAGCTTTTTCTTAAAAAATGTAAGTCTGGCAGATGGAAAAAGGGAATTTGCTTTAACATTTTCTGATACATTTCTGTTGATAAATATACTTTTATACCAACAGTTAATAGCTCCTGACTAAAAACATATTAATAAAAAATGCAGTACTTCCACCTTTTTAAGGTAAGGTTCTTTCACTTAGAATTTAGCAGGTATAGTATTAGTCCTGAAACATGCCATATTTGCAAAGATTTAGGTCATGTGCATACTAGATTTTCATTTTATTGATGAAATTCAATCTATTCATGTAAGCTAAGCCATTATGTCACAACTGTCTTTCCACATATTCTAGCAGAAATAGACATTAATCCCGTAACATTTTCAGTAATGACTGTGAAAATTTTTTAATTTTTCTGTGAAAATAATTACATGCACAAATTATGGCTAGTTGACATGACTGATGACATTTACCACTGTGAAAACCTTCAATCTGTAGTAAAAGTAACGTGCAAGCTGATTCTTATAATTGCATGCCATAGGGGAAAATATTTCACATATTGATGTATTCAATGTTTCAAGTAAGTGCTCTCAAGACATCATGTTTTAACATTTGTGCTTTGTTTCTGGCATTTTTACCGCTTGTAGTTTAAATTATGTCACTGTAACATCAAACTCCTAAGGTATATAGTGATAACTGAGCACATACAAGACTAAAATTACTCATGATTCTAAGACTGTCACTAAATTTACACTTAGGGCTTCTGCTTTAAATGTATTTGATAATTTGTAAAAATTCAGTCTGCGTCAATTATCATGTGTAATCTTAGAACTAAATTGATTCACAAACCTGAAGAAATTGTTGAAAATTTTAACAATTACTTTTCCACTTCCCTGTACGCTCTCTGCTTACTCTCAGTATCATTTTTCTAAGTGTAGGGGCTGTGCATTTGTTTTTCTTTTTTTTAAGGCTGCATTGGATAATGGCTTCGGCAAACCAATTCAGATGATGGTTTACCTCCACAATTAAGTTCTCATACTTCACATGCATATTATTGACATGCATTTTTATAACAATACAATCTGAAGCTTACCTGAACAATTTGTATTTTCTAATGCTTGTTCATTTGTGTTTTCCAGTCCATTTTTCATCTGTAGATTTCTGATGCTTGGTAATACGTAGATTTATATCTGAACCTGTAGTTCAGATTCTTCCATTTCCTTGCTTGAGCTCTTGCACTGTATTACAAATATTTTGTTTGTTACTCATCTCTTTCTTAGTCTGAGTGCTGCACTATCACTCTTTATTATCTCCTTAGTTACTGACACCATGTTCTCCATCACTATTAACATAGCCTTTACTTTTTCTGTGTGGATTCTAACATTTTTGACTCATAATTATCATACTGCACTGGAGTAAATCTTGACTGTAAGCATTTTAGAGTATACAGTATAAACTAAGTAGCATTAGGACAATAATTCATAGAAACATAGACTCATGGAATAGTTTGTGTTCAAGGTACCCTTAAAGATCATCTAGTCCAACTCCTTCTGCAGTGAGCAGTGACATCTGCCACTAGATCAGGTTGCTCAGAGCCCCATCCAACCTGACCGCAAATGCTTCCAGAGGTGGGGCATCCACCACCTCTCTGGGCAACCTGTTTCACCACCCTCATTGCAAAATGTCTATCAAGTCTAAATCTCTTATCTTTTAGTTTAAAGGCATTCCTACTTTTCCTCTCACTTCAGTTCCTACTAAAAAGTTTGTACCCACCTTTGTTATAAGCCCTATTAATGTATTGGCCACAATTAGGTCACTCCTATGTCTTCTCTGAGCTAACAATCCCAATTCTCTTAGCCTTTCCTTGTAGAGAGGTGTTCCATTTCTCTGATTATTTTTGTGGTCCTCCTCTGAGCCTGCTCCAACAGGTCCATCTTTTCTGTGCTGAGGACTCCAGGTGGGGTTTTACCAAGGGAGAGTAGAGGGGCAGAATTTGGTGTCATCCACAAACTTGCTGAGTATACACTTGATCACACTATGATGTTGATGAAGTTAATGAACAGTACAGGTCCCAACATGGACCTCTGAGGGGCACCTTTTTTCACTGATGTCCATCAGGACTCTGAGCCATTGACCACTACCCTTTGAATGTGACCACACAACCAATTCCTCATCCACTGAAAAGTCCACCCATCAAATTAATCCCTGTCCAATTTAGAAAGATATTGTGGGGCACCATGAAGGCCTTACAGAAGTCCAGACACATGACATCTGTAGGTTTTCCCTTGCCCACTGTTTTAGTCACTCCATCACAGAAAGTGAATAGGTTGTTCAGGCAAAATTGGACCTTGGTGGGGCTGTGCTGAACCACCTCCCTGTCCTCCACTGTGCCTTAGCATACCCTTCAGTGATCTTCCCAGGCATAAAGGCGAGGCTGACAGGTCAGAAGTTCCTCCTTTCGACCTGTTTTAAAAATGGGTGCAATGTTGTGGTGGTGCATTTGTTCTTTGCCTGATCCATATCCCTCAGGATGCTTTCTAACTAGCGCCAAGTTGGACTAGTTATTGCCAACCCAGGGGACAACAGCGACATCTAGTCACTTATAATATATCTCTTAACATTAGTGACAAAGTCCACGTTTTCTGATTGCAGAGTGCAAGAAGACATTAACAGCCATCATGGCAGCAATCTCAAGTCCTGTAGAGACACGATACAGCAAAGTCAAAAGGGTTATTCATTTGCTTAAAATTAAGGATGTACTCAAATATTTTCATAACCTGAGACCTGAGGATATCTCTGGTATCTATTAGTATTCATTCTAGTGAAGACAGTGCAATCAAGTTTATAACATCAGATGAGAATCAGATGAGAGTTTTCCCCAGAAACAGCAAAACTGATAATTACTGGAAGCTTCTCATGGTAATTTAGTGTCTAATTAGATGGACTCTCATGTATTACTTAAGAAGTTTTGTACATGCAAATATTATTACAACTTGGGTTTTCTATGTATTAATGTAGTACATGAAACTTGTTAGTATTACCATGCAGTAGAGGGAACTACGTTGATATTACTAAAGATTACTTTGCACTCTGTGAAAATTATGTTATGCTCCTAGCTTTGGTAGTGACCTTTGGCAAATTACATATTTTGTTGTTGTCATGGGTTTTTTTTTCCTCCCAGTTATTAATTTAGAAAACACAAGAGAACTTTGGAGTTCTATACTAACATCTAACCTAAATTATAAATCATAGTTCTGTGACTTTGACCCTATTTTTTCAAGTATGCTTTAGGAAAATGTAAAAAATCCTGGAAGAGTTATACAAAAGTATTTGGACCAGTATTTTAAGATGCTGAAAAAAGCATATGAAAACATGAGTGAAGATTTAGCAGCAGATACTCAGACTATCCTTCCAGTCTCCAACAACTTGGTGTTCAGGGAATTCATGTCTTTCTATTTATCAGTTCTTGAAATATGAACACTTAGTATATACTCTTTCCATTTTTTCTCAAGAGAAATAGCAATCTGCAGTGAATGAAAAGTGCTAATAAGCATTATTATTAGCATGATAGAACATGATTGCTATTATTTTTCTTTCACCATCATACATATTGTCATTTTTCTGCTATTCATTAAGAAATACTTCTCCATTCCTTATAGTTCTGTGTTTTTCTGGATAAAAATGTCTTCTTAAATTTATTAGGAGCTACAATCAACATTGCTTAAGTAGTGCAAGCTTATATTATCTCATTCCTGTATCATAAAATGTAATTGTAAATGACATGTGCTTTGAATTGTCCATGAGCTTTATATGGTTATACTCCAGGACAAAACTTAAACCAGCAGGTAAGAATTTTAATGTAGGAAAGATAATAATATTTTATACAACTGCCTTCTCTCAGACCACCAAAATATTTAAGATCTGAGACTAGTAATCTTTATATACAAGCCTGTACAAAAAAAAAAAGACACCATGAAATCTGCATCATACTCTTTGCAAAGCTTCTGTCCCAGCAATTTCCAGAATCAAGGTTAACCTTTCATTTGCCTTTATGTGATCAGGATTACATATTAAATATCCCTGCATAATAAAGGAAAAATCAATTCAAACTGGATGACTTAAAAGCGCTTCTCTTCCTTTAACAGTTTAACGTAACAACGTATTTTAAACATTTTGAACTACTTTCCACTAATATGCCAGATGATAATGCTTATATATCAAAACCTGTAATTCCCTGAAACTACTTAGATTTATGCCCAGTAAATTAGCTGGTTGTAAAATGTTTAGTGAAAACAATAAACATTAATTCAGTCAGACATAATTCTATACTGATGTAATTACTATGGCTTGAAGCCAGCACTGACTAGGATTCTGGAAGTTTAGTATAGGCAAAGGCAGGGCCAATACAATCAGCTGTGTTGTTGTGGTTAAGATTTCTTTTAAAATTGTTCAAGCTATGGATCTCATCTTCTAGTACCTCTTCAGATTCTTACTTATCCAAAAAGAACAGCAAAAATTTTTAGACTTCTGTCCCTATGGAAATGTCATATTTTCTAGTTTACTTATTTAATTTGGAGAAAGAGTGTTCCCTTTCTATTTTCTATTGCCTGTTGGAATGAACCAGAGACTATTTTTCAACTTAACTCACAGTATCTTCCTTCCTGCCTTGAGTACTGCAGTTTCATATACTTTAGCAAGTTCTTGCTTTAGCGTCTACTTTGAGAGAGAGCAATTTCCTAAGAATGTGCAGCTGGGGCCTTCAAGGTTTTTCTATGCTCCTTTTTTTCACGTTCTACTAGTTTGGTTTTTCTCCCTTTCATTATAACACAGCCAAGTGATACACATTTTTTTAACTGATGAAGAATTTATTTCCCCTGCTACTTCTGAAAACTCTGTGTCTTTACTATGTTCTTTTTTCCCTAAGGAAATTGACATATTCTTTGCCTGTAATAAGTCTGTAAATCCTGAGATTTTTTTCTGCTTATCTTCTTTTCATGTGTCTCTCTTTTCAGCACTCAGCATTCATTCTTTGAACACTTAAGCTAGTGCTCTAATGATCACTGAAAATTTAGAAAATGGGTATTTATTTATTTTAGTTATGCTGACACTCAGTTTTGTTTAATATTTACTACTGTCTCTACAAAAAGCTTGCCTGAATTACTATATCAATGACGCTCTTATTATCCACATTATTCAAAATATTCACAAAATGATCTAATCATTGCAGTTTTTGTATCATTCATTTGGCAAACAGTAGGCTTTGCACTGACTTGATCAACTGCTATTTTTAAGCCTTTTGGGTTTGGAAACTGTGTGTGTGAAGGGAAAGCACTCCATTGTTAGACTGTAAATCTCTGATTCAGTCCTCATTTCAGACATATTTTTCAATACATGTATTGACTGTAAAGATTTTTTTTCATGTTACACAAGCATCAGTATCAATCTTCTTTTGCTTAGTGTGTAGAATGGGTGATTTCTTTAGGCTGTACCTGACCAGAAGCCAAGCATTCACAGAGATCTTTGCTCACCCTCCTTTACCATGGGATGAGAAGAAAGTAGAATGGAGTAGATGTGGATCAAGATAAAGGAAGTTTAATAGGCAAATCAAAAGATCTGTGCATAAGAAATGCAAAATAAGGAATACATTCACTGCTTTCCATTTTCAGGTAGATGTTCTGTTGCTTTCTGGGAAGCAGGGGCCTCACCCCATGTAATGATTCCTTAGGAAAAAAAATGCTGTAACCATGAATATCCTTCCTTTCTCTTTTTTTAGACAGTTTTGGTCAGCTGTCCCAGTTTTGTCCCTTCCCAACTTCTTGTCCCCCTCTAGCACACTTGTGGGGGCAGAGCAGAAAAAAGAGAAACCCGTTACGCTTGCAAGAACTGTCAGTCATAGCCAAAACACTGGTGTGTTATCAGAAGTCTTTTATTCATAAATCTGAAGAACATCACTATACAGGCTGCTAAGAAGAAAGTTAATTCCATTCCACCCAGATGCTATACAGTGATACAAATTGAATATATCCTTTCAATAGAGATCTGTGGATTTTCACCTAAAGCATCATTTTCCCTTGTGTATGATCCTAGGCCTCCTTTATTGCACAGTATCAATCAAAACATGAATGGAGAATCAATTTCTTCATGGACTCCTCTGCAAGCTATCACTGCATGGTAAGTTCACTGCATTTGAATGACTGACAGCTGTTAATGAACATATTTCTATAATGTTGGGGTTCCTCCCCCCTGCCATGGGGTCCTGGGATGGAGGCCTGCTCCCTCCCTGGTCACATGTACCCTAATCCTGGGGTCTACCTGCTCCCTGGTCACATGTACCCTAATCCTGTTCCCCAGTGGTTATATTGTGTTCCCCTGCCCGGGGAGGACCCTGGTTGTCCCATGATTGCTCAGTTCTTCGGCAGTCCCCCAGCCATGTGGCTGGAGAATAAAGATCTCTGAAACTTCTATCAAGAATTGGTCCCTATTTCTTTCCACGGGCCTCGCTGTTTATGGATGTTGCAGGAGACCCCACTGCAATACATAATACTAAGTATGCTGTATTATATGCATATATATTTAATATATAGTATATATTTATTAGATGCAGTTGTTCTTAATAATATTATTATTTATTAATATAGCATGTAGTGTACTATAAAATACTGCAAAGGGTGATAAACTAATTTGAAATTTTGAATATTTATCTTGGAAACTAATTCATGGCATCAAGAATCTGAAGTTGCAGATTTAGTGGTAAGTATCCCTTTACATCATCCAATTAACACAATATCCTTTCATTTTCAGCTATGAACTCATATCTGAATTGGATTGAAACATATCACTTTGCATGCATTTATGTATGACATCAGTTTAATTTTCATATTTATCACTATGTTGAAACGTTTAGCAGACAGTTTCCCAGGATGGTAGTCAGCTTCTAACATGGATTCATACTTTGTGGTGTTCTCTGTTTTCTGAAGTGTGTATACTCCTGCTTCCCAACCACAAGGAAATACTCTAGCACACAGACTGTATTTGCCAGGAGAACACTGACTATTTTCTAGAAAGTAGGCTTGTAATTAGATGTGCCAGGTAATTATAACAAGTGGCACTATTAATTTTTTTGTAAAATGAGTCTTTATTTCAAGTGAAAATTACTGATTTCTCTTAGAAGAGAGCATGTTTGAATTATTTGTAAAACCAAACAAAAAAAAAGATTCATTGAAAGCACACATTGTAAAGAACAATGGAAATTCAATAGTTCAATAGTTTTATCTTTTCACTCAGGTTCCAGTTGTCTCTTTCATGCGGAAAACTGCTACTATGAAGGGAAAGGATATTTATCCAAACACAACTAAAATCATTATTGTCATCATGGTGAACACCCTCCACTGAATAAACTGGTCAGCATGTCTTCAGTCAGCTCTAATAGACTGTGACTTCCTTCAGTGTCCCGTTAAGTGGTTTTTCGACCAGATAAGGTATTTTCTTTTCATTCACTCCATGCTACTTTCAGAGGCTGTGTTAATGTGTTCAATCTTTTTACTGGCTTACTTCCTCTGTCTTCCACCTGGGCTAATAGAATTTGGTCCACAACTGTAAGCAGAGATGTGTTTGTAACTGTAGCTGGTCTTCTGGATAATCACCTCACTAAAATATCCTTATGTTCTGTAAAATCAGTAGACACTCCATCCTACCTTCACATTGTGGACAGTCCTGTATCACAGTGAAATCCAATCCAAGTCTTGCACTGTCCTGTTCAGAAGGTTTTGTTTTGTTTACTATTTTCTTGATGGTTCTCCTTTAAACACGAATTGAATCCTGCCAACCAATGTCAAATTCTAAATGGGGAATGTTTTTATACCACCTGTACTATATGTGAAGGACACACATCTCCTTCTATTACTTTGTTTTTGCTAAAAATTTTATCTCTATATTTTCTTATCCAACATAACAGAGTAAAATTAATGGAAGCTGTAGTATTACTGGTTATATTACTGACATCACTAGATCAGTAATTTATTATTTTTTTCCTCCAGTGAAGCTGTATAAAAGAATACTTTTTTTCCCCTGAATTTTTCATTTTCTTCTTATTTTTATCTTATGTCTTGTTCCTACTACCTCCCTATGGTTACCAGGATTTTGTCTGGAAATCCCACATTCTCTCTGCACTTCTGTATTTTGATTTCTTTGCGTCTGTATTCTGGTTGCAATTTCCACCTTCTTTTTTTTTTTTTTTTTCCTTAGAAATCACATTATTTTGTTTGGTTTGGGCTTTATATGCTGCCCTCATAGTTCTTCAATTGTTTGTGTACTCTGAGAACAGCCCTTGCATGTAAATTAACCAATCCTTCATGAAAATACCTCTTTTACAGATGGGTTGCAGCTATTGTTCAAGCCATGTGCATGCAAACTTATATTCTGTAGTTTAACTAAGAGGCTTAGAACAATTTTCAGCTCCACTTAGCCCTGCTTTCTCTTTCTTTGTCTGCTATGGCTATGATGGTCTGCTGAAGAAAATTTTGGTTTTCTCCAGTTTCCTATGAGGTAAGGGTAAGTGAATGAACTGGCTGAATATCTGCACTCTTTACTACCACATAATCTGCAAAAAGGGCATAATCCTCTTCAGTGATTCAAACATCAAAAATATGCCTGTTATGTTCTGTGGGAAAGCCACGTTACCACTGCACTTTCATCCCTTTTGTAGCTACCCATGTTTTCATTTACGTTAGCAGAATATTAGTTTTAAAGATATTAAAATGTGATTGATCTGTCCAAAGAGTCCTCAAATAAGAGAGGAACTCTGACAGCCAGCTCAAGTCCTGCTCTCCTGTACTTGCTTTTAACTTTTAGGTTCAGTGGCCTTCACCTCACCCTGGGTTTCCTGATTTTTTACACTCTTCCTACTTGGAAACTGCCATCATGAAAATCTACCTGTTCAGCGCCAGACATCACTTGAGTTTCAGTCCTTTTTCCTTTAACTTAGAGTGATGTATTTTCCTCCCACGTCTTACCTGGCTTTACCAGGAAGTGTTCTGAATGCAGAAGATCTCATCAGTGATATTATTACCTGTAGCTGTCAGGAGCAGAAATTTAAAGAAATACTGTCCTCTATCCTGAAAAATTCTTACTGAAGATGAATTCTCCAGGGACTCAGCTGAAATTGTAAAAAGAGCTTTTTAATAAGAAAAGTATGAAATACTTATACCTTCAAAATTAATAAGAAATTATTGTCTGCAGAAAAAGAAAAATAAGTCAATCTCTGCAAATTAATTTTCTCTTTTTTTGTTGGCCTAAGAAAATAGCCTTCCCTTTCTTTGACCTATCTAAAAGTCATTGCATCTTCCAGATCAAAGATTGTCAAATAGTAATGCATTTTAATTCTGTTTCATTATTCACAGAGAAAGGAAAGAAATAAAACTATGTCAAAATTCAAGCAAACAGGGATTGAGAGTTTTTCAGGAAAGTTATGACAACATCATATCTAACAAACAGAAAAAACACCCCTTAAATATATCTAGAGGTATAGGGCAGAAAAGCTTTATGTCAACACAAAATTCACATCTACAATGATATACTCCATTACATGAGATATAATTAGAGTTATTAAATGGAGACCACCTAAGAGCAGTATAAGAACATTCTAAACATTGCTATTCACTAGTGGATAGCTAAAAGTATCCCTACAATAATCTCATTTAGGTGAAAGAATTTTATTATTAGTACTATTATTATTTTTTTTTAGCTGAGGGGACAAGTATTTCTAGTAAATTAGAAAGGAAAAACTATATAAATGTTCCTCCCCTGAAATAAATACATATATTTCAATTCAAATATATACCCAGGAAAACTCAAATTCTCTTTGAAAATTTTGCCTGCCCAAAAAAATTTACTCGCACTGACAGTCTAAAAAAGTCTAGTCTAAAAATTAGAGTAATAAAAAACTTATTTTAGTTCTTTACCTAGTAACCAGAAACCCAACTAATAATACCATAAGATCATGCCAATCAAGATTTGGATTATGAGTTGAACTGAAAAAGAAAAAATACAAGTAACTCTCATTAAGTTACATGAAGTAAGTTCATTAATTTCATGAGCAGTAAGTTCTCTGGGTTACTTGCTTGCTTAATCATTCACTGAAGAATGTGCCTACATTCAACTTCTTGACCACAAACAAGTTTCAGCAATGTGTGAACAGGATAGGCAGGTGAGCAAAATTATTTTAGGTAGTACTAATGAGTGTCAGATGAGTACCCCAACATACAAAATCTGTGGGAAAGTAATTGGAAAGGAGCTACCCTGCTTCAAGAGAACTAGTGCCTGCCCTACAGTAACTTAGGGAAGCAGAACAATCATAGTTCCTCTATTTATTTCACTATGTCCTCTGTTGGGGAAGATGAAACAGGAAAGCCTTATAAATATGATTGCCTGACAAAAGATTTTGGGAATATGAAAACTATAAGCGACATCGAAATGAAAGCCACCTTTGAGATACCAAGTCTCAGTTACTGAACAACTGGAAAACAATGGTATGGCCGACTGAAGGTAATCCCCTCTTGATTGAACAATACCCTCTGCTTGCAGGCAGGTCCAAGGGTCAGAGCAGACCCTACTAGCTCAGCAGAAGGGGTCCAAAGAGTAGTTTCTAGGAGTTAAGATGTAACACTCTATGGTAATATAACAATTCTTATAGGCTGTATGTAAATGCTATAGGATCTGTATCTTGTATTAGATTGGTTAGTGACAATTAGAATATTCAGTACAGAAGATGATTTGTTGTATTGTAACCAGGACTTCACCACCACTCTACTTACTCCCTTACCCGCTTACTCTCTTACTTACCTCCTCTTCACTCACTCTTACTCCACTCTTACTTACTTGCTCTTACTTTTACACTCTTGCTCTCTTGGGCCTGCTCAGAGCTGCCAGCTGCAGCTCTAAGCAGTGCCCCTGTACCCACGCCCTTTGCAATAAACCGCATGTTCCAACATCTGACTTCAGAGATCTCTCGTCTCCGTCCGTCCTGACCGTCCGACCCACCCAAGCTCCTACAGTCCTCTATAGAAGAGACAATCTCCACCCTTAAGAGCTTTCTTTACCTTGATATTGCCCCCAAAAAACTTTAAACTTGTTCCCATTTTGATTAAGGAGATACACAGAAAAATATGAAGGAGGGTAGCACCCTGATGTATGACAAAATAAGCCAGAAATTTATATATATTAGCAGTTTTATAATGTTTCATATTTCATTATGACTTTGGTATTCCTATGCAGCTAACACATAAGCTTTGGAAATAAAATTTCTGTAGATGATAAACTTCTCTCATGATAGTTCTTTGTCATACCATTAGAAAGGACCAATAAAACAGGTTTATGGTACCCTAAAGTCTTCTGAATACAGACCTGGGTTTGTTTGCTTATTTTTGTATTACGTGCTTTAAATTAGTTAAATTGTCTCGTCTCCTTTTTTTCCTTTATGAAGAAATATTTAGAGGATAAAAATAAAAGAAACACAAAAACTCAGCAAGGCACGAAGATTTCAGATGTAGATCAACACTATGGAAAAAATAAATCATTAAAATCCATTTTTGGAAACTATGAAGCTCTAAGAATTTCTTAAATACAATTTTTATTGAATCTAAATTTGTCACAGAAGTATTGCAATAATTCTTAAAAGCTAATAATGTAGTTAAGATAATTTCTGTTTAAAAAATTACCTAAATTTTAAAATCAATTAGAAGTCTTTGAAAACTGTTGGGTGCTTTAGCTTTTAATGTCAAACAATACATCAAAGAAAACATAAAATAGCAAGTAAGAACTCTTTGGTGTTGAAGACAAACCCTTTTATAAACGCATTAATGACAGAGATAGTGGTTTTCACTCGGTATTCACTGAGGCATAATGAATTTACAGCCCCAAACTGAAATATATTTTCCTCCAGAATGCACAGTCATTTAAACAACCATTGATTTGTTACCTGGTGTGTTGACACTTTATGATGACTTTCTTCACAGCCAACTTATCTTACTTTTCAGATAATAAATAATGCATAAAGGAAATAAAACAATGAATGCACACATAAACAAACCCACACATTCATATGGGTATTTTTTTAATGGAGTACTGTCCTTATTGAACATTAAGGTCACTTAGGTGATGCACAAGGACTTATCAAATCAGAAACATTTATTAATCTTACTTTATTTACTAATGTAATCTATTTATTAAGGATAAATAATTTCTTAATTTAAAAATGCTTCAATATGTCATTTATATGCTTTTTTTTTGGTATATTATGTTTGTTCATCCCAGTTGCAGGAAGTAAATGAGTGGACTTTTAAACATATATCATTAATATAAATTAATTTGCTCAAGTTTCAAATATTGTGTTATTTGTAGTGATATAATCTTTAACTGGGCTTTCTATAATTATACATAATTTTAGTATACAATTAGCATTGATAAATATTATGAAAGAGTCAGTCATCTGACTGTAACCTTAAAATCAAATAGTTTATTCTAAATGAGTCATTAAGGATTGCTAGATTGTCAATGAGAAATAAGAATCCTCCCATGAGGAGGGAAAAAAATCTAGAGTAAAGAATACCACAATTCTAAAATAGATGTTACCAAATCTGTCTCTGGAGAAAACTTTCCTTCTCCATTGAATATATAAAGCAACCTGAACAATAAACTCAGATTGGAGTCCTAACCGAAGCCTTCAACTGGATGAAATTGTTTTTCCAAAACAGATCCAGACACTATTTTCCTTTTTACTTGTTTTTCCTGTTATTTCATAGTGCAGTTCATGCTTCAAGACATGTAAGTAAGGCTTGGAAACAGGGCAGAGTGATTGAAGGAAGAACAATAGTATACAGACCTGTCATAAAGCCTCCAGCCTGGGAGCACTGTTGAAATAGCCCAAGGTCTCTCAAAATTTCTACAAGTTCTCTTTGTGTTAGGTATGGTTGCAGCCTGACCTCAGCATACAGACAGTCTTTGCTTCTCTGGAATTTAAATCTAATGAAATCATGAGCAAGTACGTAAATATTCATATAATTCATATATATGCATGCGTGTGTGTACACATAAAGTCACTTGTTTGATTGGCTTTAGGAACTGTCTGTTCACTCTCACTTCTAAGATAAAGATGGGATATGAAAAACTAATTTTCTGAGATCAAAATAGCATTTGAAACATGATAAGGATGTACTTCTAGAATTTGTGAAAGCTTTCCTGATTCATGACTTTTTCTCCCTATTTTCTAACCTGTTGCAGTTTTATCTTTTGTCAAATAATTTTCCTCACTCCCTAAATATCTTGCTTTCTTCCTTCCTTTCCTCTTCTTTCTAGATACTCCTCTGAGTGTTCTCTCCTTGGTTGTGTATTTTACCCTGCTGCTTCTTTTGAAGTCAGTGACAAATCTCTTATTGATTTCAGCATGAGAAAGATCAGCTTTCACTCCTTTGCTTCTCTCCATTTTACCATCTCTAATAGCTAGTAGCAAAATCCTACTGACTGTGGCTCTGATCTCTATAGTGCTGATACACCATGCTTTTGAGTTTTGATCCCAGTCAGATCACTTTTTGACAGCCAGAACTATATCAAAATAGAAGCACTACTGTGCTGAAAAAAACCCAGGGATTATGAGCTATGTTTTATTCTTTTCAACTAGTGCTGAGTGTTAAGATTTCTTGTGTCATGTGATTTCTACTTCTCAACTACTTAACTTCCCTCAGTCATCATGCTCATACTGTCGTTAATTCTACCCACTCAGAAAGGCAAGATGAAAAGAAAGCAGAGCAAGGCAGAAAGCAGTGCTACTTCCGCTTTTCCAGTTTGACTCCTGGAATGTCTTCACCAACTATCTCAATAAAAGATAGATGAAGATTTTGGGGATATTTTTATTGATATGACTTATATCAATGGAAGGTATATTAAAGCCAACACTGTTACTTGCAATGATTTGTTTTCATGTCTCACAATAGCAAAGGCAAACAGCATGATACCACGCTCTCATGTTGTCCTTGACACCTTTCTTAACTTGCTCTAGAATCTATCACCAGGAGAAACTTTATCAGGATTAAACATTTTACCTTATCTGAAATATCGATGGATAAGTTTGATCTGCGGCATTGGTCCTGAATGTCTTATGTTTAATCTGAAATTTGATTTTTTTTGCTTGCATGTTTGTATCTATGTGTGTGTGTGTAGGCACACAAAAATCTACACATATGTATGCATGCTCAAATGTAAGAGAGGAAGAGACTGAACAAGTGGTACTGTGTGTGAGAACACCTGCAGTTACAAGGGAATGTAACGTGACATATTGTGGTGATGCTGGGACTTACAATATCTAAACTTATTCTTGAAGGCATTGTTTAATGCCTTGAAGTAGCAGGCAAGATTTCTTTCATGTTATTACTTTATGGTGTCTGCAACAAAAATTTATGTCTAGGCTGAGAAAGTATGAAGGAGATAATCTTCTTGCATGATTCCTAAAATCTTACTGTCAGGAGGAACCACTTATGATAACACTTGAAATCTTAAAACTGTATTTCCATAATCACATTGGATGAAGCTTCCCATGCCAAGTCATCCCAGATACAACTGATCTATTACTGTGTTTCTATTCTGCAGGGAAAAATTGTGAAGGAAAGTAAAAGATGAGATAATAAAATCAGTGAAATGAACAAAAAGAGAAGAGATGAATATTCCAATTAAGAATACAGATATAGCTTTACAAAAGTAACAGGTGGGGCGTTTTGTGTTTGTAAGCTTAGCATGCAAGACACATCTGTATTGTCAAAAATGCTTAACATCTGTTCATTAAAAATCAAATTTTGGTGTTATTTAAAATACGGTATCAAAAATGCTATTGAATACAGTTATTCTCCCCAAAATAATGGTTGTAAAATAAGTCTGATTTCCTCTAAAGATACAATTTTTTTTAATATCAGGAAAAAACCCCAACAACTTTAAATGTAAATTAATAATTGATTGGAATTCTTTTCCTCTTAAGATGTCATATAAGTAAAACTTTTTTTAAAATCTAAGATAAAAAAATACAGACTGGATTTAAAAATAGTTGACTTTGTTCTCCAATATATTTGAAACAAAACTTTTCCTAAGAATATCCACTTGGAATTTCTTGACAATTCATAAGGAAAGCCTTTCTTTGTATTGAAAGCCATTTTGAAACTAACCGAACTGTCAGGGCTAGTTACATACATATAATAAATTTTGAACAATCTAACCAATTTTGCAGACCTGGAAAAAGGATAAAAAATTTTGAGGCCTAAGTAAAACTACAGGAGTCACAAAGACAAATCACCTAGAAATTACTTTTACACTGACATATTAATTGCATCGTGTTAACCTCTCATTAAGAAATATCAATCACATTTCATTAGCTTACTAGGTGCTCAGCATCACTTTCTGTGCTACAGTTATCAACTACTTCATTTGGGTTTTAATCACAAGGTAAAATTTTTATTTTTCTTTAGATTTTACATATATATCATTGAAATTATGCTTGTTGACACAATATTATTCTCAAAAACATTGTATTAAATGGTAGTTCCCTGTTGACAAAACCACTTAGAATATATTTTCTAGGGCATTTTTGTTTCATGATTTGTATTTTAATGATACAATAGGCTTGGTGGCCAAAGGTCATGTTGAAAATTTTATATAGACTGTAACAATGCATGACATAAAATCAACATATATATTAAATAAATTTTAGAATACTTAACATGCAATTTTTTTCTTAATGAAAAGATACAACCATGCATTGCTATTTGATAGCAATACCTAGAAAAACACATCAAACATTAAAAAGCCACATTTAAAATATATTCTTGCACTGAAATATATTTGTTGAGCAATGTATAAGAAAAAGCTGTCTCTTTTTTTCCGTTCAAGAGACACTGCCACTGGAGCTAATCGCTGTATCTGATGTCCTCAGTTCAAGAACAATTTAGTATAAATAAAAGAACCATAGAAACTTTTTGGAAGTTGAGGTTCAATGAACTAATTTCTTTTTCTTAATGAGCTAGTAGGTGAAGGTTATATTAAGCAGGAGGGAGAGTTACAATAAATCTTAACTTTCTTTTATTTGTGTCAAAAGTGCAAAAAATTCCAATGTCTAGGAAATTCAGCAAGTTCAGCTGAAAGATGTGTTTACTGTAAGACCAAACTTGGACCATTTTACCACCTTAAAAACAGTTCATCTTTAGCAAAGGAGCCTTTTAGCTATGATTGCATATTTTTAAAAGAGACTTTTAATTCAAAAACAAACTGGAATTTGTCTAGTGAAGCATAAAAATGCGGGATATTCAGAACAGCATATTAAATAAGCATCTATTCTAGCTTTTTAATTAATAGAGTATAAAGCCAAGGCTGATAAATACTAACAATTTATTGACAGCTAGTTGCGTCTTTGATCCTAATTGAATTCACTTACTTGTCAAATGATACATGAAAGAGTGGCTGTATCTTCAGATGGCTTCATTATACATGGATTTTATGAGCTCTGTTAATTCCATCTTTTTCAAGACCTAGAAAGGAGAAAAAGGATTCAGTTCTTCTTTAAGATCAACAAAACACAATTGCTCACTTACTGATTCTTCACCACATTCTGTCTTTAGGGGATATTGCCTTTATTGACAAAGTATTGGCTAAAAAGGGCTAGTAATTTCAAGAAAGCTTTGTTTTGGAATCCTCTGTAAGCTAACCCGAGACAGTTGCTTCATATGCCTATGCTGTGTGCCAGTATTAGGGAATAGTTCTCTTCGGAAGAAATGGTTCAGCTTCTGGGTTCCTGTAATATCAGTATTTGTTGTCTGCCAAAAATGTGCCAGTGGTACTACTTGTATAATTTCTGCTGCAGATTCCAGCTTATCTGAATATTTTATCAAGGTCCTTATCATAATTGATTATCTTGAATTTCACATTATGAGGTGTGTGTAACATCACTGCAACTATGCAAATTCTTTGACAAAAAGATGTTTACTGATTTCTTTTTTTTTTTAATCATTGTTTAATAAATAGATTATTAATACTGTATTAGAAACATATAAGATTCATAGTTAAGAACCAAGAATATAGCTGATAGTTGAATCCTCTGGTGCTTTTATAACTAAAACTTGACCTGATCCATTATGAAATTATTTCCAGCATATTGCTTTTGTTGCTTTTGTTCCTTCCACTACTTGTCATGCAATTCTATTTGATTTGCCTATAGGCAAGTCCTATATCCAATGTGTGGCAATCTGTGTGTTTAAATAAGCTTCTGTTTCAAGCAAAATGTTTTTAATTTTATGTAGCAACTTACTCCTTTTCGCTAAAGACGCTTTCAACACATGATTTTTTAGCATTCAGTTGGGATAGGTAAAGAAAAACTTTATGCTCAAACACAAATGAAAATAATTTCATTGAGAATGTAAATAAAGAATCATTGCTCTGTATTTGTGCCTATGAAATAGAGTTTACATGCCATATTTTCGCAGTTTATTGGACTTTTTATAAATTCAGGGAGAGGGATCTGAATTACTCTCTAATGCACTATATATAAAAAAAAATCAGTGCCTGAGGATTGCTGCTGTGCTATAAATAAAATAGCTTTTAATAGCATTTTATGTCTGCTTTTGCTTTCAGATATATTCTTCAAGAATAAGAGGAAAACTTAGAATAAGGATGTCTTGGGTTTAAAAGGAAAAGTTTTAGTGGGAGGGGGCTGCAGGAGAGCCTCTGCTAGGACCCATGCTAGAGCAGTTCTTGGAGAACTACAGACTGTGGGAAGGACCCATACTGGAGTGGTTTGTGAAGGTCTGTATTCCATTGAAGGGATTGCACATGGAACTGGTAAGCAGAAGGGATGGACTGTTACAAGCTGACCACAGCTCCCCACTCCCCATTTTCCTTGGAAGCTCATTGGTAAGTGGTCACCATGCACCTACATGTATGACCAAAAATCAAGTATGAGGATCACTAACTCCTCTTGCAGTCTTCCAGATGCACCACTACAGTCAGGCAGTATAGGAAAAGCCAGTCAGCTATCGATGTTACCTTTTTGGTAATGTGAGAAAAAACAAAAAGATAACACAAAGTTCTACGATAGTTAAGACTGTTCTGTACAGTCTACTTTTTTGAGAATAATGGACAGCTAAAGTTTTTGCTCTGTGGCTTGCTACAGTCTAGGTCAGTGGTGGACCTTTAGTAAAATCCAGTGTAATTGGTTCTGTGTTCTGGAGGTGTTTAGATTTTTCCTGGATTACTGCCATAATTAGGTAACTGAATGGAGTAAATGAGGTTTGTAGACTTCAGCTGTTTGAATGATTAATCTATACATCAAGTGACAGATGTTTTGGGTTTTTTAAGAGAATTTCTTTGGCATCTTATTGATTATATTGTGAGAACTGAAAATTAACATAAGGCAACAGAAGTCAATTGATCAGTTCTTTACAATTAAGAGTAGCTGCTATATACAATATGCATAAATTTTCGTAGATGGGTTTTAGGGAATAATGCCGTCTGAATCTAAATGATATGACATATATTAGACTAATATACACAGTTGTGAAGACCCTAACATGAGGTAATTACCCTTTTACTTATATCCCTGAAGCTCTATTAAAACCACTATTATTCACTTACTATCTCTGAATAGATCATTTTACCAGGTTTCAGCTCAAAAATATTCACAGCATGAAAACAATAGCTGGAAGCTAATTCTAATATATTGAGTGAGATTCTTCTCAAAAGAGCATGCAGTGAAATCTATCAAAGCCAGGCTGGATGGAGCCCTGAGGAACCTGGTTTAGTGGAAGGTGTCCCTGTTCATGACAAGGAGTGGAAGTTGATGACCATTCATGTCCCTTCCAACCCAAACCATCCTATGATTCTGTGACAAGTATTTAGGCATGCACTTGTGAGAAAAAAAATACTATTATATGTAAATCTAAACGAAGTAAAATTTATTTACAGCTTAGTTTTAGTATTTTTTCTATATCAGGACAAGCTCAGCCACTATTCATAACTTGTGTAATAGATCATCTCTACATGACTGTATTGTGCTACTGGTATTGCAGCATGTCTCTTGGATCTTTTAAATTGTGATATAAAGCCATTCTGCAGACTGATGAACTGAGAGGATACATCCCACACTCAATACCTAATTACCCTTTGTTTGGTTGAAATTATTGTAAGGATATTAATTAGTTATTTCTAGAGGTATAACTTAAACTGTTTTGTAGTGGATTCAAAATTTAAATGGAAAGTATATTTAATATATCATTACATGAAGTTTTGCTTCTTATATGGAGGTGACATAAAAAGATGGCAGGTACAATTCCACATTTTCTATCTCAGTTGTCTTTGAATCAGCAGAGGGTTTCATCCTTCATATTAGGAGAATATGAAATTGTTAGTATTCAAATAGAAACAAGAAAGTGTTGGTTCTTTTTTTGTTTTGGCCTAGAATCCAAGGTCATCAAAAGGTTTTACACTGCAGACCTAAAGACATCTGACCTGAAGATAATAAGATACTCCTGTTGAAAGCACATTTGACAAAGATGAAAGGCAAGTGACTAATCATCTCAGTTCTTTGCCTGAGTTTATTTTTTTTTTTAAGTATTAGAAGAGAATCTGCAGAGCATAAAAGCAATAGCAATGATGAAGGTCAGTTAGAATATTGTTGTACCACCGCTTATAAAGAAAACAGCTCCAATGTATTTTAAAAAATCAAAGAGGCTTTTATGCACTCACTAATAAAATATGCCAAAGTGCTGTTAGTAGCAGATTTAAAGTGATTTTTGCTTGTGGTGATTAAACCCAGCAGGCATGCTTGTTTTACAAACAGAACCTAACTCCTTTTGTGTATAGTTCATGAAGACACATAATGCATTTTCTATCACAGACAAAGAAATGCAAGAGCTTTAAGACAAAGAAATGCAAGAGCTTTAGTATCTTTCATGTAACAGATCAGATCTAGGAGCTGCTTATAATGGAAGGTTTTCATCTGACTGACCGAACCTATTAAAGTGAGGCCCCAGTCCGCTGTTAGCTGATGTTCTTCTCCTGCTTTGAGACATTCCATTGGTAATAGTGAATTAAATTAGTACACACTGGAAAGTCTTAAAAAAACAAGCAAAAAAAAAGATTAAAAAAAAAAAAAGAGTGGATTTTGAGGAAATAATACTTAACTCACCCTTTCTTTTTACTGTGTCTCTGCTGAACAGAGATACATTAAGTAATGTTGACTTTCATATATTCACCTCAGAGATACAAGAGTACAGCTACTTCTTTGCTGCTTAGTTTCCAGAAGGATATTAAAACACTATTACTGAAGAGTAATTCTCATAGCATGAAAGCTATAAAGAATATTCTGAATAAATTAAACAAACAGATAAAATGGCTATCAAAAAATAGTTCTGAAAAGTAGTTCTCATGTGCTATTCTGTTTTTGTAATTTGCTGTGCTGGCTTTCACCTTATATGATGCTTTCTGTGCTTGACTGCAGACCATATGTTTCATGTCAAATGTACGCATTAGAGAGAGCTGTGTTTGCCTGTCAGATTCTGCTTCTTCATGGACTTTACTTCTAACCAGAAGTGTGTGGTAAAACAGAAGCATATGTCTTATGGGAATAACTGCATTTCAAAACTATTTGAATGCTGTGTATGAAATCATGTCATTTAATTATTTAAAACATATGCTAAATAATCTAGCTCAAATTTTAATGGCAGATATTGTATAACCTGCTTCTTGTGATTCACACATGTGCAGGTTTCAGTGTCCAGAGCAGGCATTCATGTCCACTGCAGTTCATTAATGTTTTACCTGCCACAGTTATGCTAATCTCTTTCAGTGGCATATGTGTTCACTCAGTAGTTGTTTGGTAAAAGTAAATGAGATTGTTAATTCTGTTTCAGGATTCTACTCTTTTTTACTGCTGTGCATTAATTCTATTAACACACCCGTTGAGAAACTTTGTGCCAAGATGAGTAACAAGCACAAATGAAAGATAGTTCTGCAGTTCATTAAATAGGTGATAAAAAGGCAGACTGTGTGGTAGGCAATAACAGTCAGACAGAAAGTAAACAAATAATGTTTGTCTTGGCAGAGTACTAGCTGATACGGCAATCTTCCTGCAGTCTTTCCAATTTATCATGATAAAATCTGTCATCCAGATCTCAGAAAAATCAAGGCTACATTTACAGAACTTGTTAGACACAAAAAAGATACCCTTATGATGTGTAAAATCTGGTGCTAGTCTCCATGCTTACATACTCTCTCATTGCTCCCCAAACTCCCAGCAACTGTAAATGACAAGAAACGAACCAACCACCCAACGAACCCCCAGATTACATCAACTCAGCATTTAGGATGGGGTAGAACACATGGTCTATGAACCAACCCCGTATGTGCTGTAATCACAAATGACAGATGGCAGACCCTGCATGATTAAGAAATTCACAAGTTCCCATTACTCAGCCTTGAGGACACAATAAGGCCATGATTCCTGACCTAGTCAGGTGACTCCTGAGATGCAGGAAATGGTAGAGTCTCTATGAGCTCTTCTGGAAGGCTGCATTCATCCTAGACACTGCTGGCTGTGTTGCATTTCATGTTTTGTAATGGGGGAAAAAGGGACACACATCTTTGACAGGAATTCAGGAACTTTAGTGTAATTTCAATCTTAAAAATCTAAATAAATCACGGCATTCATAACAGCTAGTCTGATACAGTGATACTGACATTCACAATCCAAAATATCCAAAGCAAAATAAATATTAATATTAATACAATTAATAACTGTTTCACAAAATTTTCATACTGTATTGTTTTTCTCTTGTGTTATGCTTAGAGTTCAGATACACAATACCAGTACTCCTCAAGAAGAAAGAATGAGGTATCACATCAAAGTGACAGCATCCCAAATTCTTCACCAGGATGAGTGTGGTGTTGATGGTGGCATTTTCTTTTCCTTAGTCTGGGATTCACTTGGGACTATTGGTGTGTATTTTCTAACACAATTTTACACCTTGCTTTTTTTAATAAGTCTACAAGTCCACATTACAGTTTAAGTTACTATTTATTTATTTTTAACATATATATTTTACATGTTAGATATTTGCTCTCTGTTCATTTTTTTACCCTTAAAATAACTTTGTACAGATCTCTTATCTTTAACTAACTGCTGTTTATATTCCCAGTGCCAACCAACATCATCCTTTGCCTCTTCTATTGCCATGCTTCAGCTGCACTCCCTTGCACTGCCTCCTCCATCTCCCCTTTCAAATGGCAGCACTGTGCACCCTGTTTTATCAACCTATTTGTTTTAAAGACTAAATATGCATAAAATACAGAACAGAAATATTTTTAGAGATCCTTTGAAAGTTTGGACTATTTAAATGATAGTCATCAGCCCACCAAAAGTTCGGTTCTTAATGTTCACACATAAAATCAGAAATGCTAAAGGTACTATATATATAGCATAAATGCTAAAGTATCAGTGCTATCCTGTGTCAGTTATTGATAGGTTAGCATATGAAGCATTTTGTGATCTTCATAGCTGTACAAGTTAAGATAGACAATCAATCATGTTAACTGAACAATATCTTATCTGCATCCTCTGTACAGAAGAAAACAAATCATGATGAATAACAGGTTTGTAGTGTTCAGACAGTGAAGTGTTAGACACAAGAACAGGGTAAGTAAAATAATTTTATCCAAGTACTATTCTTTATTTTTTCTAGAAAGAAAGAAATATCGCTTCTGCACCCTTGCTTCAAAAAAGATTGAAAAAGGAGGGAAGAAAGGGGAGTCCCCACTCCAGTCATGGCTGAAGTTAGTGTTCTTCCTGCAGTGGTGGAGATGCCATGCCATGAGACACACTGTGCTGTTGAGAGAAGCATACTCCCCTGCTATGTATGCCCTGCTGTATGCAAGACAAATTGAAAAGTTACAGTTTAGCCCAGTCCAGAAATTTACTGGTCCATATGTGCTTGTGAATGTAGTCAATAATGAAATCACACTGGAAAAAAAAAGAAATTATACTTTAAAAGTGGATGGTGAAGCAAGAAAACAAAGAGAGAAGCTGAAAGAAAAAAATAGTTTTTCTTTTGGAATACACTTTGAAATGTAATGACTTGATGCAGACGTAACATCTGGTTCTGTGCAAAAGCAGATTAATCTGCATCCCTTGATATCTTCAAAATGTGTAACAAAACTGAGGAGAAACTTGAAGGCCATATTCTTTCTGGTTGGTATTCGGTTGTGCCTGAAATTATGTCTGCTTGATAGGTAATGAATTCCTGATGATGTCTGAAAACAATAAATAAAATGTTAGTTTTAGTGTAATTATTTCACATTTCTGTTTCTCAGTAGTATTGCGAAGATGCTTAATTGTATACCACCTGCTACTTTCATTTTGACATGCCATCCATTAAACTTTAGTCCACAAGAGCAAGGAGCTAGCATTTGCTTTTGGGGAAGTAAGGAGGACAGGGAAAGTGCTAGAGAAACACACATTAACATATCACCAAGCTAATTTATCTCAAGTGTTATGAAACAACAAGATTTTTTTTTTTCCTCCAGAGAAAAAAAGTATCAAAATAGTCATAGTTGCAATAATTTGGAAAGACCTATGAAGCAAGTGCACATCACTCATGGCCACCTTCCACCAGCTACAGGTATTATGATGCATCTTGCAGATAACTGGCCTATGGAGAGCATGACTACCTAGCAAATACACAGAAATACACCTTTTCAATGCACTTGGTAAAATCAGGAGTTAGGACTTTTTGTTATTTTTGAGAGATAAAGAAAGAAAAATGTTGCTTTTCACAAGCTTACAATTCCCTGTATAAAGGTTGGGAAGTGCATTGCAGTGTTCCTTTTATCTTTTTAGGACTGAACATTGGTATTAGCAACATAACAAGAAGTATTGCAAGAAACTATAAAGAAAAGTCAATATTATAATTGAAAGGGAAGAGGCTTAGCAGGGAACCAATATCAAAGATGTAAGGTTTTAAATTATTATTTCTGGAAGCATAGAAGTGATGCTGATCTGCAGTTGAACACTATATTCAATGGAATGTAATGGAAACAAGAATGGACTGAAAGAAAATTAACATGCTGAAAAAGTACTTTTCTTCTATGTCACCTAACCCTCAAAGCACTAAAAATTACTACTTTATTTTTGCCTCATCCTCTGTCACATAAGTTCAAAATCCAACACAGGTGTTGGCTGACAGAAGTTATACTTTTAATCACCACTGATTTCTACAGCCGATCTCAATCCAAGACCTGCTCTGAAGTGACACACCAAATCACACATTGTATCATTTTTGTATCTGGAAAATTACTCTGTAAATGTTGCATATTACAATAATTGAAATTTCCATTTGGAAAAATAACGCCTATAAACAATTAATTGGATTATTTTTGTGAGTATATGCCATGTAACTACTGTGTCTTTAGCTCACGAAGTAAAACCACATGGAAGAAAAGAATAGGCATCAATTTGCTAAAGATTCTGAATTAGACTCGTATTGCTTATGGAAATATATCATAACAAACAGAACATAGAGCCAAATAAATAACTTCAGTTGTTAATTTCTTCCATTTTTCAGTAACTTTAGAGCCAAAAATAATTAATAATAAAGAAATAAAATAGAAGATATTTAAAATCATTTTAAAAACCAAAACATATGAGGTTTAAAGTTTGCAAGTAAATTTTGAAGTTTTTCCCTTTACTCACTGGACTTAAGAATTTTTCTAGTTGGTCAGAATTCAGCACTGTGCACAGAAAAGTATAAATAAAATATCTAGTGTACCTTTTCAAAAACTCATTTATCTCTTAAACATGGTACTTTTCTCTTTTTTAGTGTTACAAGTACTTTAACGAATAACATAATTGTGAAGCTCGTTGCTACTTGTGAAACATTTTCTATTCAGCTTTTAGTCTACTTTAATAGATGATAGAAGTGTAAGGAACACATGCAGAGTTGGCAAAACAAGACGACATGGGCATCAATTCCCAGGCTGCAATTCATATGAGTGAGCACTGAGGTTTCTTTAATGTTATCAAGATTACAGAATTACAGTTGGAATGAACATTGTCACATCTGCAGGTGGTTGTCATTGGGGTTTTTATCATGACTGTAAAGAATATTCTGCATATATATATATATACATATGTATATATACATATGTATACATAACAGTCAGCACATTCCTTTTTCAGAATATCTAATCATATAAATTTTCAGTACATAACATTTAATCTATTGTGGTAAAAATCCTGTTTGTCAAATGCCATGGCACATATTTATAAAAGTAACTTGCCTGGTCAGGTGAAAAACAGAGTTGAAGGAGATCAGGCAGTAAGTAACTACAAGTCTAACAACATACTAGAAGTAGTTAAGTATTAGTTAAGAATTAATGAGTCCAATACTAGTTAAATATTACCAGGGGACAGGATGTAGGCAAGTAAATATTTCACACCTTTAACAAAAAAGGTATTTCTGTGGTACAGAAGACTAAGGCCATGATTCAAAGAAGCAGCTTTATTCAGGCCACTAAGTAATAGCTTATGAGTGATATAGACAGCCAGTCAGCCAGATCAAATTATTGATCAGTTCTATACAGTTGCAGTAATGACCAAAACAGTTAACATTTGTCTGAAATTAAAAGGATATATTATTTCATGCTGGATATTCACTTTTAACACACAAAGAGGACACACAAATCCTAAAGAGAAAAGACACTGAAATATCCCCTTACAAATATACTGATTAACAGTGAAGGCAGAAAAATATACTATGAAACATTATATTTTGAAGGAGATGTTTCTAAGAGGAGATACTTTAAAAATATCTTATATAAGTTCTGATATAACATGTGCTTGCAAAGTTTGCCGGGAAAAAAGCCTCAAACCTTAAGGCAAATCACTCTTACTGTGGTGTAGAAAGCCACAATTTCTGCGAAGCATCTGCAAACAACATCTAGGAGTGTAATTCCCTTGCAGTCTGTCTTGTTGCTGTAAGCCAGTAAAGGGCTCACATTGGAGAACTCCCTGAAGAACCATCTCCCATGAGAGAAACCCCTCACTGGAGCAGGGGAAGAGTGTGAGGAGTCCTCCCCATAAAAAGGAAGAAGCAGCAGAAACAGTGCATGAAGAACAGAATGCAGTCTAATCCCCTGCATGTTCTGGGGAAAGAGGACAAGAAATCAGGAGTAGTACTGAACCCATGAAGAAGGAGGGGGTAGAGGGACAGTTTTAAGGTTTGGGGTTTTTTTCTCATTACATTTCTTTGATTTGATTGGTAGTAAATTCTATTACTTTCCTCAAGTCAACTGTTTTGCCTGTGACAGCAAGTGACAAAGGATCTCTCCCTGCCCTGTCACTCCTTATATTTCTCTCCCCTGTCCGGTTGAGGAGGGGAGTGATAGAGCAGCTTTGGTGGGCATCTGGCATCCAGCCAGGGTCAACCCTCTACAACCATTATAGTGAACCATTTCTTCTTGTATTCTTTTCCTTATCTTGGTTTCAAAAGCCAATAGTGAACTTACAGTCATTATGTATTTTAAAAGTCAATAGTTCAAACATGAAACATCAATCAGGTCCCTTTTGTAAGCAATTCAATAACTCCTCATTAGAAAAATACAGAAGGAAAAGAATTTGGGGCATTCTCATTCACTTTTGCTAAATCAGGTTGAATTCTACATTGAAATTATCTATTGACAGCTAGTACTGCTCTGCAATGGTTTGACTGATTCACCACTATCATTGTGACCCAGTTCAAACTCTTGTATTCAGAAGAAACACATAAGAGAAAGTACTTTCCTTGCAACAGACAGGGAATAATTTAATTTAGCGATTGAAAGAAATAATAGATCCATTAAATGAAAAGTGTTTGGCAATTAGCATTGCATTACACATGATAGAGATGTATTTTTATTTGATGGAATTGTCTGCATTCTGTTAGGGTCTCAAATTGTCTTTGTTGAATGATCTCTCACTTGTGTCAGGAAAAACATCTCAGCTCTCTCCTGGTCACAGAATAAAGTTAGCCACATCCATGATCAGATTGGCCAACATATATCTTCCTGCTCAAAGCTGCTATGACCAGAAGAAGAACTGCTCGAGAGGAAGCACTGAGCAGCTTCAATTACATGGTTTGTTTTACCTTACAATTTCCCTTCCCCCAATCATAACAAAACAGCTGATCCTCTCTGTCCGCTGACATTTGTTTTACTGATTTTATATCCAGCATTAGCCATAAATTCCTAGTAAGGCAGCATTCCACCATGCCCTATCTTTCACATCCTTCTCCCAAGTATTCCACTTAACTGTCTATAAAGTCTGATAGTTTCTTCTGGTTTTGTCTTACCAGTTTAGTCCCAGGTCAGTTTTGGCCAATCAATTTTCCCCTTCTATGATCTGTGAGTTCCTCATATTATCATCTTTGAAGTTTAATATATGGTTAGGAACAAGTTTCCTTACTATATTAAAGTCTAAAAATAAGTGTTTGCCTGCACATCAAGTGAATGGAACAAAGACAGAAGAAACCTGAGACATTTTACCTGACAATTAGGTAAAATCTCCCTCAGCTTCCCTACTTACCTTCTGCCTTACTGATTTGGTTCCCATCACTGTTGCGTTGCAGCTCCCCTCACACTGCTTCAGTCTGTGTGTCCATGTATGGAAAGCTACTTCTTTTTCTGTGTCAGATGCAACTCTGCTTCTGTTTTTGCAGTGCTTGTGAGAATTGAGCTTTCCATTTGAACTAAAAATAGTGAATGTTCTGAAGGGATCAGGAATTGAAAATCATCTCCATAATTTGCTATAGCTCATTTTATTTCTCACTCCTCAAACAGTGAAAAGAGGTATTTCAATTATATTTCTGTCTTTTTCATTAACACTTCATGCTTTTGTCTACATGAGTTTCCATTTGAAGACTACAGGAATTCACATTTTTCCTTCAGAAGTTCTCAGCTAGTTTCCTGAAATATCCCATGTTTAGTCCCGAAATGTGAGGTCAAACATTATTTATTGTCACCCTAAACTGAAGATCTGAATAATCTAATCAAACTAGAGGAAATGGTTATCCTTAGTCCAACTACCCCTTTTTTCTCAAGTTACTCTACCTGTTCCAGAAGCCCTCAGAGACCTGAGACAGTGGAGGTGGCTCTGCCCAAGCAAATGGGGCACCAGAACTCAGCAAATTGTCAGCAGACTCAGGACTCAGCAATGTGAGGAAGGTCAGTGTTCACAGAGGGAGCTCCCCGCTCTCTCCTGTCTGGTGTTCTCATGTAAGGTACCAGTTTTCTCTCAGCTTAAGTCTGGAAGCTGATGAAGAGCCAGCCTCAACAGAGGGAAAGGTGCAATGGCTGGCTGTGCTGTGACTCCCACAGTTGCTCAGACTCAGCCACAGTCATTCAGAGACCTTCACCTCAAAAAAGTGGGACAGTGGGCATTTGGCCCCCAGCCTGCTGTTCAAACAAGCTAAAACCAGCTCAGGCCAAGGCAAGCCCAGTCCTCCCCAGAAACTTTGTCCCTGGTCAATGCTATTCAAAGGCTATGGAATTCTATATTTTGACAGAATATTGACTGGGGTACTCTGCAGTGTATACTCACATGTGTAAAAGCACAAGTCCAGAATAATGGATGTTAACATCCAGACTAAAGGAGGAGTGAAACAAATATTGACTTTTAAATAAATAAAATTACTGTTAAGTCAATATGTTTGGTAATTATTTGTTAAGCAATCAGATGCTGATTACTGTAAAGACACAACAACTATATTACTGAGGAAGGCAGAAGGAAAACAGTGTATAAAGAGTTTCAATAAATTGTTCTGCTTGTATGGTAAATTCTAATTCAATCAGTAATTAGTGAAATTAAAAATTCTTTCTTGCAAGAATATAATCTAAAGTTTGTTCAGAGAACATACTAAGACAGAATTCCTGAGCCATTAGTCCTGTACTTTAATCCTCATTTTGAGTTATATTGATGAATCTTACAACCCTGAGGTGAGCTTGAGGTCAACACTGTTGAGGTCGTTCAGGTTTATGGTGCACTTCCCTTGCATTATCCTTGTTTCATTAGCTTCCTGTTTTACTCATATTTCTTATTCAGCTTGAGTGATGGCACCCCTACTACAGACTGGTTCTGCAATTGCTTCAGTTTTGCTGTCCCTTCAATAGCTACACATTTCCTCTTATCCCTTTTCTGGTGCTCCCAAACATCCATTCAGAGCCAGCTAAGTTCAGAAGCATCCACATCTGATTTAAAACATGAGCGACAGCACTCATGTTTTAAAGACTCCTCTGTGACTAGTGCCATCCTACAGATGGACTCCTTCCTTTCATCTGCCATGTCTCCTCATCCTCCTTCCACACGTAAATTCCAGGTCTCTTAGCGTTTGAGGAACTGCTTGTCCAAGAAGCTCTCACAAGGCTGCATAGTTACTCATAATAGATTTCTTTTCTTTTCTGGTTAGTAACTTTCAAAACTTTCTGATAATCTGGCGTCATCAGATGTGATTCCTTGTGTCTTCTCCCTCTTTACCATTCCTTATTTGTTATGCTTGTTGTTGCATATATATATATGCAATATCTTTAAAATAGGAAGTTGAATTAAGCAAGATTGAGAGTTCATTTTTTGAATGGGAATTATCAAACAGAGATTTTGTATTTCCCGTTTTTGGTGGTTATTTCAAAGTATAGATTAAAATCTTAATTTCAGTCTCAGAAATTCAAGTCTGTTAAGATGTTTCAACTTGAAAGACTTTTAAAAAACCTTAATTCTTGCAACAGTGACACAGTCCTGGATGGATCTTAAGATGTTATTGTAACCAATTGGTCACAATAATAACTACAATTACAGCTACTGGGAGTTGTTTGTTCAATGTTTGAGCTATGTCAAGATATTTTTTCTCACATCATGAGAAGTATCTGAGTTCTTGGCAACTTTTTTCCTCTTTTATCTGTCATTTTGAACTGAGCTGTGTAAGTGATGTGGTTTAGGTCAAGGGCTAGCAACATAACTGATATGTAAAGAAAATTTGAAAATAAAAGAAACCCCACAAAGCTTCATCAGTTTTTACCTCTTCTTAATTTACTATTTGTTTACTGAAGAATTTGTTATGACTTACAATAATAATAAAATTAAGAAAAACAGGCTTATATTCTAAATATGCCATTATCTCTGTGCTTTAAAACACTGGCCAATAAGCTTATTTGGCTTTTTTTTTCAGGAAATACTGTAGAAGTAATGTAATCCATAAAGAAAACACACTATCAAAATACACAATCTTTTAAGGTTCTTATCAATATGCCCAAAGGAAAACATTTGCACCTTCTTCCTTTTTAAAAATTTTCTTTCTTAAAAATGAATATAGTTTTTGAAGAAAGAAAGGAAGAAAAGAAAGGCTTTGTATTTTTTTTTTTAAATATAGGAAAACAATATCTTTTTAAAACAAAATTTTAAGGGCTTTAAAGAATAAATTCAGAAAATGTTTTCTAGTGATTAACATGTCTATGCAATATATTCTGTTCTGCAAAATAATTTTTCCTGCTTAAAACATACCTTGTCCTTGGGGATTTTTTTTCTTTTTAAGATAACTTCATGTGAATTCAGAAGTGATTCACCAAGCACAGTACAGCTGCTTGAAGAGTAATGAGTTGTTTCATTGGGTTCAAGCTTTCCACTTGTTTCAGCTACCCATTAGTGGTCCAATTAATTTCACAACACTAGCGTTTTGTCACCCAGTACTTCCTATGGAATTCTACTGTGATAGATATTCTTTAATTAAACCTTTAAAATGTCACCAATGTTGCATTCTACAGGTGAAATGCAAAAATACGTTCAAGGTTTACAAAATCTTTATTATTCAGTGGGTGAAGTAATAGGACACAAAGAAAGCCTCTAGGCTGATGATTTCTAGGTCTGTTTAGCTTGAAAAAGCTGCAAATATTTAATGAAGATACTTTTACAAATTGACTGTGAAAGATTTGGCAGTTTAAGGTTATCAAGATGAAACAAAGCAATAGTTCATTCACCCCATAATTCTTAGTGCTGGAGACTCTCATATACTTCAGATTTCAACTGAAAGTCTCAGCGTGGAACTATTTCCATTCACACTGTGACATTCTTTGAACATGGGAACAGAAATTAAATCTCCGTCTGACTATGCTGTGAAGTCCAGGCTGCATGCCATTCTTAAACATACAAACATTTTTTAATTTTTCCTTTCTAAAAATATATCAAGATTTTTGACCTTAACATGGAAGTTAAAATCATTTGCTCTTACTTCAAGGCAAGAGGAAAAAAAACTTTCATAACTGCCCTTCTGTGGCTGGCAGGTTGATGGAGGTGATTGTCCCCTCTACTCTGCTCTTATGAGATCCCACGTGGAGTACTGCATCCAGCTCTGGGCCCCCCAATGTAAAAATGATGTCAACCTACTGGAGTGGGTCCAGAAGAGGGCCACAAATATTCATTTTCCTATGAGAAAGGCTGAAGCAGTTGGAGTTGTTCAGCCTACAGAAGAGAATGCTCTCTGGAGAACATAAACCAGCTTTTCAATATGTGAAGTGGGCTTATAAGAAAGGTAGAGAGAGACTTTTTACCAAGGCCTCTAGTGACAGTATAAGGAATAACAATTTTAAACTGAAAGATGGTAGGTTTGACTGAAGGTTAGAAAGAAATTCTTTATGAGTGTGGGGAGGCACTGGAACGGGTTTCCCAGAGGAGTTGTGGATTCCACATTCCTGGAAGTGTTCAAGATCAGGTTGGGTGGAGCTTTGAGAATCTTAATATAGTGGATGATGTCAATGTCAAAAACAGGGTGGATGGGACTAGGTGGGTCTTTGAATGTCTAAATGGTGCTATGATTCTATGACTCTTTTTTCTACATCAGTATTTGATTACAATATTTAAAGCACTGAGCACCACCTTATTAGTTTATTTATTTTAATATTTTCTACTTTAAATAATTTATCTTAATACTGTTCTTCTTTGGATAAAATAGCATCATCCCAGAACGTAACTGAATCCATTCTTATTCTTAGAACCCTCTATTTACATGTTTGGTTATATCTTAAAGATGGAATTAGTAAAGACTGCTGTACTGCTCACCTCTACCAAATGTGTCTACCACTAATTAACATGGTATAAATTGACATGGATTATATATGAGATATCGAAGTGTTGTTTTTACCATGTGGAAGAGAAACTGCATTAATCCATGTTACTCAGATCATCAAAAGAAATGTATCCATATTCATAGCACATTTTCTTCTTGTGATTCCTTCCAGCCTGACCAATTCTACGATTCTGTGATTTTGTGACTTTCAGCATCTCTCAAATTCATTGTCTGAAGTGTCTGGGTAAGAAACTCATGTCTTGAAATTCAATGGTTTCAAGGAGTTGAGACATGAATATTACTAGATCCCTGAAATGTGGGTACAAATATAATAAAAATAGAGAAAAAGGAGACCTAGTGCATGAAACATTATTCTAGACTGGACCTGTCTTAATATGATCTACAAGTTTTTGGAATGAGGCTGCTATTTCTATTAGGTCTGTGGTGGATGGATGCACTTCCCAAAAAAAACATTTGCTAAACATCTAGGTTTCCAAATCTATTATTTATATTCTTACCTGAAAAAGAAAAGATTCTGAAATAAGAAACTTTTGATAGAAGACTTCTATCCAGACAGCTATTTTCTTATCTTTGCTTATCCTGACTATAGGCTGCACATATCTATTCTGTCCTCAGTCACAAAATTCTCAAGCTTCAAAAAGACTTCTTTGAAGCAAGCCTTTGAGATAACTAGAATAACTAACTTTGAGGTGGTTATTTGGTCACTGAAGAGAGAAAAGCGGTCACATTCTTTTTCTTATGCCTTCTTTTTCTTTAGTCTGTTAGTATTTCAAAGCTTGAAATGCTGTTCTTTTTGTAACTTACTGAGTGAAAGATTCATGGCTTTCATTTGAATGGTATCATTAGTCATATAAGAGAAAAGTGACTAAGACAAAAAGAGAGAGAGTTTCATGGGGAATAAAAAGTCATTATATCCTAGTCACAAAGTTTTCTAATCCGAAAGAGTACCTACAGTACCCTCCAGAAACGCCTGTGAAGTGCTCAGCCCAATCAAATCTCCCCATGGTTGTCCTTTGAATTCTTTATTTCTGGCTTCTGTTGCATGCATATTTAATCAGACTCCTCACTTCTGTATCTGCAAAGGAAATTTTAAATATAATATGCTCTATAGAAAGGAAAAGTACCCATTAACTCACTTCCAAAGCTGATGATTAAATTTTCAGAAAATACCTTATTTGAAATGGAGTTCATCATAATAGTCTCCCATCAAAAAGATTTATGATCACCATCTTGAGCCACAAAACAACATATGGCAGCCAGTATCTAGATATTTAATAAATAATGTCAGTTTTGTCTAAATATTTACTAAATATTTTACTCAGTTTTAATGAATACTAATTATCCTATGCAGTTTACTCATTGTCATTTGCAGCTGGCCTAAAAAGGGAAAGATAATACAGAAGGTATAAACTAAACTTTTAATACCAAAGTGATTTTAAAATAACTATCTACCTTCATCACCAGAGAGGTTTGCAGGCCAGAGTCCTCATGAAGTCTTCATGTATGTGTCCTTGAGAAGTCTTTCTCTATGGTATTTGAAGAAAATTAAAAGGGAAGCTGAATAACACTTCTTATCATTCACAGAAACTTGAATATTTCTGAGATTCTTCAAGGAATCAAATGGACCATGGTGTGTTGGTTTCCTTTCTTTAGACTTGCACTTAAAACTATCTCTCCAGGTTCTGAGAAATCCTTATATCACATATCTCCCATCAAATCCCTTATTTTCTTAAATGGAGTTGGAGTGTGACAGGCTAGTGCTGTTTGTGCTGTTTTTCTCAGGTATTTTGCCTTTTAGCTACACACCTATTCAAGATAAGAAGAGAAATTTCCACTGTCTTCAGCAGTTTAGAAATTTAACGGGAGGATAGACCCATATCTAATATTTCTGTGACTGTGCTGTCACAAATGTAAGGGCAGATTTCCATGGATGCAAATTTCCATGCATATCACTGGTAACGCATTTTAAATGAAGAAGGTGGTAAGATAGTGGTTGTAGAGAGGAGTGGATAGAAATGTCTCAGTTTTATGGACAGGTTGATCTACCCTTTATGACCTTCACACTTCTAGATTTGAAAATGACATATAAGTTTCTTGCAGATGACAAATCCTATGGCTACATAAAAAGGAAGGGGACAAAGGCATGATTTACCTTAGATAAAACAGTCTTTTTAGTAAAGATTTATTGATATTAGTTGAATTTGCAGTAATACCTACTATTTTTATGAATTCATTCACTAAGATTCTAAATTATGCCAGTTGTCTGTGTTTCAGTTTATTGGCACACTTCAGCTTTCTACTAAAGGGCTTTTCTGCTTAGCTCAGGTTGTCATGACCCATGAATTTATTTCATAAGATAACAAGTGTTCATTAACTGGAATGGTTTTTATATAAGAGAAGGAAGTCTTATAAATTGTACACTGTACCTCGGTAGACATTAAATATAGTTATTATTATATTTATTTTATTTTAATTTTTTTAACCAAACTCCATTGCTATTTCAGGAATAAGCTAAACACTTGAAAAATACATTGCTTTATATCAGACAGTCCATGCATTTCACGGACCCTTTATATTTTACAGAGGAAGACACTACTAACCACTCTATCAAGTCAGCAGAGCAGACGTCCAGGATTGTCTCCAATACAGGAGTATAATAACAGGCTATCCCTAGCTTGTGTAATGGTTTTTAGTAAACAATTTCAATTCCTCTCAGGTTTTTGTGATAGTGGAGTAATGATGCTCAAATTTTTGCAAAGTGCTTAGATATCCACATGTGCACATACACACACACAGAAGAAACAGAGGAAATAAATAAAGTATCAAAATGTATTTATGTACAGGAAACTAATTTTGCCTTAGCACAAAGCAAAATAATTTTTATTTGTAGTAAATCAAATACACCTACTGAAAACATAACTTCAGTCATTCATTATTAGCTAATTATGTTGTATGGGTACACTGTTTTCTTCCATATGAACCAGGAAGGGATTGTTTTTTAAAATACCTGTTATATTGCCCTTTTCTATTTCTTTTTAAAAAGTACAAAATTCCAAAGATAACATGCAGACTATGTTTATGTATATTGTATCAAGAAAAGTTAAAAGAAAATACTTGCCTTCCCCATATTTTTTCTCTTCTTTTGGTTTGACAGCAATGAAAACCTAATATTTCTTCTTTTTGATACTACTTGGGAAGCAGAAAATATATAAAGATATTTCTGTACTTTTTTTTTTGTTAGAATATATTATAATTCCCACAAATACTGATTCCACTAGTTTAATCCTAACTATGTAGCACTGTAATGAATTAAAATTTTCTATATAGCATCACACAACCAATTTGAGATACATTTTTTTTTAGATTTGATCAATTGAAAAACCATGTAGTCCTGAAGATGAAGACCATGGAGAACAAAGCCTCAGCAGTAATGATAATAGGACTGCCTTAGACTAGCAGAGTCAGCATTAGCGAGAACAATATTTGTCAAACTACCATCACAAGACCAAGACAGCAATTTCCATACGAAATTATTTGCTGTGTTAGATATTTTGTACCTCCTCTTTCAGTTAAGCAGCCTCCCCTTTTTGAGAAATCCAAATTAGTGTAAAATAAAATAGTATTTTTTTATATAGATCATCTGTTTTATATTTATCATAGACTGCTTTATTCAGCACCCATGCAAATTATTCACAGTCACTGTTCAAGTCAGTGACAGATGCAATCAAGACTTGTGGTCCATGGATGTCGACATTCTTAGTGGAAAATAGAAGTAAAAATTAATTTCAGTAATATTAATAAATTTATAATTAAGGCTGAAAGATATTGTTTATCATTTGATCTTATTCCCATCTGTCCTAGTTATGCATTTCAGGATCTGTACCATCTATACACCTGCTGCTTGTTCTTAACTATGACAATTTAACTGATTATAACTAACACACTTGCAGGATTGTTATTAAACCTGTGCAATTTTCCATCAAACTGTGGTAATAATTTTAATTCTATATTCATAAGAGTTGTAAGAACTTCACATTATAAAATTTCCTTATTCATATTTTATTAAGTCATATTTTAGTACACTTATTTTGCCTTTTAACACTATTCTTGCCTCTTTCTCTACTTTTTATTCTACTCAAGTACTACAAATTTACAAAAGTATAAGTTAGTTACAGGTTATAGGACTATGGACACAGTGTAACTCTCATCTACAATTTCTAATTTTTTTCAAATTTAAAACTTATTTTTGCCTTAAAAATACCGCTAAGCTTGCATAACAGCCAACCTTCATAGCTTCCAGAATCTTTTTGTGTCGTGTTTTTACCAGATACTAACTGTTTGATCATGAAGTCACTGCTAGAAGAACTTCTCATGTCATTAGCATATTTACAGTGTAGGCAAACAATTGTCACCATGGCAAAGGCATAGCTGATTTCATGTTGTGGAAGAGGGAACGAACACTGCTTGACACAGTCTGTCTTTATGATATGAGATATAATGGCACCTTTTTTCTACACTTACAGGGGCATCTGATATTTCCATAATGAAGTACTGAAATAAACCTAAAAGAAATACTGTATTACTGAAAACTGTAATCATTTGTTGGTACAGATTTAATACCACCAGTCTCTGGTGGTTGTATTGGTTTCACAGACTCGGCCACAGTCATTCAGAGAGCTTCACCTCCAACAAGGGGGTCAGTGGTCATTTGCTGCCAGCCTGTTGCTCAAACAAGCTAAAACCAACTCAGGCCAGGGCAAGCCCAGATACTGCACTGTGAGTTGTGTACAAAGCCAGTGGGTATTTGCTATTGATGGCAACTCATTTGCTGGGATACTTCCATCTGTCTTACAATCATTCTTTTTTCACTGTAAATTGTTAAAATAAGAGTCAGCAGTGAGACATTTACAAAGGAAAATTTATATCTTTTGACCTGTCAGCTTTCTGGTTCTTCTCTAGCATTTAAGAATCTCATTGTTTAAGTGGTCAGTCCTGAGAACATTCCAAAAATTGCTGCTTGAATATGCAATTGCGATAAAAAGCGGGCTTATTTTTTCACTTTTTAATGTTGTCATGAGTACATGAAATAGTTTTTTCGATGCGTTGCATATGTAGAAGTATATTGATTCAGGATTAACGAGACAACTCAGGATCCTGCAAACACTTCTGCACTTAAATAGCTCAGTTGGCTTAAATGAGACTCATCTATTGCTGTCTCTGTCCGGCTCTGCGGGGCATACGTGTGCACCCACAGACGCACGGGTGGGTTCAGTATTACAGTCGGTAGCAAGAGTCACAAAGGGTATTTGGGTGCGTTCTGGCAGGAGCATTTATTGCTGCTACACTGTCAAAGGGGCAAATACAAGAACAACGGCGAGCTCAGGGTTTTTCCTGGGGCCGGGGAAAAGGCAGGACTAGGGAACAGGGACCAATGGGGAAGCTCTGAGGGAGTGACGAGGGGTAGAGGCCAAGAGCCAGCCGGAGAAGCCAAACTGGGGTGGAATACCATAACAGAACAATGCATCCTGAGAGAGACTTCTTTCCCTCATCGTGACCGATAAGTCTCTGGCACCAGAGACTGTCTTACCAAGAGCTCTCTCTGTCCCTTGTGCCACAGGCCAATTGGCCACCACACTAATCAGCTGTATAAAGTAATTCACAAGCATAATTCTTTATTTGCAGGAATACCCTCTACATTTAAATGTATGATCAAATACTTCTGTTGTATGATCCCTAACAGTTAAATGCCTCAGGAATTCTTGTTTGGATTACCTTTTCAAGCACTTATTGAAGAATACAGTTCAGTAGCATATCTGTTCTTAAATTAAACGACTTTTTTATCAAGAACAAATGGCCTACAACATCTTGATTTGAGATCCCCTTATTTTTGTAGTACAACAGCACCATGAAAAATAAAATAAAATAGAGTATCTCATTCAGAGATGTCATGAACACTGACACTCTCACAAGGTGTTAAAAAGCTTTTTAGAAAATACAACTTCTTAAATATTGCCTACTTACAACCTGATCTTGGGTGTTGCTTGCAATTCTGAACCAAATGAATGATCTAAATTCAATTACTTGAAATTAGGAAGAAAACAAATACAGTTGTCTGAAAACATTTTCTGTGAAACAGAACATTTCCTATAAGTCCATTTCAATTTGCTTTAGAAGAATAATTTCAAATATAGCAGGGGATGAATAAAATTGTTTCTCTTAAACCATTATAGGAAAATTTATAGTAATTAAATGAAAATCTCTTGTAATTGTTAAGGTGAAGTAAAATAAAAACATTACTTTTAGATGGAGATCTAAATTGATAATGGAGTCACAGAATCAGAATCACAGAATCACCAGGTTGGAAGAGACCTCTAAGATCATCAAGTCCAACCCATGCCCTAACACCTCAAATAAACCATGGCACCAAGTGCCACATCCAATCTTTTTTTAAACACATTCAGGGATGGTGATTACACATCCAGGGATGGTGATGGGAAGCTATAAGGTGTTCTCTTTTGTGACAGCAAAAGGTTCAACTTAATGAATCAGGAGTTTCATTCAATTTTTTTCACTGTTATGAAAGAGGCCATTTTGCCAGTTTCAGTTCTGTCATAAAGACCATATCTACCTTCAGTATGTTACTTCAAAGTTGTTAATATGATAATCCTCTCAGTGAATTTTGGTAATGAAATCAATAAAAACCCCAAAATATCACTTTTTCATGGAAATAATTAATATTTTGTTCAGATTACTTTATTGCACTTCCATTGAGAGATCTGAAATCTAAATTGAGAACATCTCAGCCATAATTTTAATCTTGGCTATAAAAAAAATCAGTAATAATTCTCACAGGCTTTTCAGCAATTTCATGGATTTCAAATATATAATTCAATAATAGAATATTGTAGTTCCTCCCCTTAGCTTCTTCTCCTTCCAGACAAATAGCAATGTATTCATACTGTGTAAGCTGCAACAATTATGCTTCATACCATTGTTAACTCTGTTAGAGATCTGCATGATAGATTAGAGAATGGTGATATTTAAACTCTGCAGTATTCTCATGTGGTGCCTCAATCACGTATTGTAATTTGTAAAGGGTTTCAAAATAAATTCACAATTGCATTGGACTATGTACTGAACTTTAGAGTTGACTGTTTACATAAAAAAAAAAAAAAAAACCAACAAAAACCAAACCATAAATAGACAGAAAGCTTTGACCAACTAAACCTTTGTTACTAATGATCTGTAAAGCATCTATGCAATCTATGCAGCTTTGATAGAAAAACCAGTCTTACTGTATTACACACTGGGTCAGCAGCTATATCCTCTCCCTTTTAGCAACATTTCTGAAGCTTGAAGAATGTAAGTAGTGTTCCTACCTACATTCCTAGTGCTTCCAAAGACAAAAAAGTGTTTCTTGAAATCATTTGCATCTGTTGACCTATCTACATAAAATCCATATTTAGGAGTTCTTCTTTAAAGCAAAATTACCTCTGAAGATTTTTAATATCCATATTCCATATACATTTCATTTCTCTTTTTATTTCTAGGCTGGGGAGGGAAGAAGGGAGAAACCACTGAGAGTTATCGACTGAAACTTTAAGGTAAATTTAAAACACTAATAATTCTTTATGAAAATCAATGATCTTGAATATATGTTTCTCTTAAACATTTAGCATTGTGGAGTAAATGATTTTCTCTAGCAAAGATTTTAAAACACAGGTCTCTGAAGACAGACTTCTAAGTGAGTATGGAGGTTACAGCCAATCTAAAATGTATTTTGATCTTGAATAAAGAATGCAATATAATGAGAGTTGAGATGTGTTCAACACATCTGAGACTTGTACTGTTCAGTTGCTGTCTATAACAGTACCTCTGAGAAATGAAGCTCTTAAGATTTAAGCAGTTATCACTATAGTGTATTAGCTTTTTAGGATGGTAGTATTTCATGAATACCATTTTTCTAGGTGTTTGGCCAGATGTTGCTCTTTCTTTCATGTGACTCTGCTGATTTAAATACAAAAGTCATCTATTCCACCACTTGATGCAACTGGGGAAAAAAATAAATTGTTGCTCTGCAAATTCTCTTAGTCCAGAGTTCAGCATCCTCTGCTCTGAAGGGAGTTTGAATTTCAACCTAGCAAAAAAATAATTAGAAAAAAAAGATTGTTGCCATTTGAACAATAGAATGTCAAAATCTGCCATATTAACATTATTCTAAAATATTCAACCCTGAAGCAGTTCTAGCAAACTTTAAATATGCTGAATAGGAGATGTAACACAGACCAGGTGGGCTTCCAGCAGCAGGAGGCAATATAGGAGAAAAACAATCAGAAACTTAAAATGTATAGTTTAGGATATTTTCTACAGAGATTTTTTTACAACTCTCTGAAGTCAGCACCTGCAATTTTCTCCTCTTCAGCATTTACTGAAACTTCTGCAGAGCTAGTAAAGGTAATTATTTTATTTGAAATTCTTCCACAATCTCTAGTGCTCTTGCTGTTATGTTATCAGTTCTGCCACTCAGCTCTCCTGCTAAGGAGTCTTGTTTATTAGGCAGAAAGAGAGTGCTTCTAAAGTTACACCTAAGAACACCCTCACTATGGTACAGTATTTTGTATATTTATTTCTTTAGGTTTTTTTTAAGTGAGTTCTCTTCAGTATTATTAATTATTGTATAGTGAGATCTGTGAATGTTGTTAATGTGTTTGTCATAACATAGACATTATGGAAAATGAAGAAGGGCCTGTCAGTGAGGTGTTACAGACTGATACAGAGTATATGTATGTAGTGGTTTGAAAACATTTTAATTTTCTCCACTTGTATGGACGAAGGAAAACAAAGCTGCAATAGATGTTTAAAGAGCTTTACTTGGTGGTGAAAATAGAATCAACTTCTCCCAATAGAAATATAGCACATGAAAGAAAGGAATAATCTTAATTTTGGCTTTAAAATTCTTATAATGGAATAATCCAGAGATGTAAGGATAGAGTCAGACAAAACAAAATAAACTCCTGAGATAATAATCCATACTTTTCAGCAAAATGCCCCTTTTTAAAAGTAAAGAAGAACATTCTGCTTGAATCTTTTAAAGTCTATCTGGGCAATATACTGGGAAGCATCCAGTATTGAAGGATGAAAGAAGAACTTTTCTAATTCTACTGTGTTCCTTTCTGAATAAGGATTCAGGTTAAGCACCTCCAAATGTTTGCAATTCTGTAAAAGTGACAGAAATTCTACATTCTTTCAAAAAATGTAGAATTCTCATTCTACATTCTTTCAAAAATAATGGCATCCAGTTTTCAATGCATTTCACTGACTGCTCATCCAGCACTTATTTCAGCTGTTTTTCAATGAGGATGTTATGGAAGCCGATGTCAAAGACCTTCCTGAAATCTGGCTAGTCAGAATCCACTGCTCTCTACAAGTCTGGGCATTTCATCAGAGAATCCTTTAGGTGGGAAAAGACCATCAAGATAATCAAGTCCAGCCTACCACTGCCAAGTCCACAAGTAGACTATGTCCCTAAGTGGAACATCCATGCATTTTTCAAAGACCTCCGGGGATGGTGTTTCAACCATTCCCCTAGGTAGCCTGTTTCAATGACTGACCACCTTTACAGGGAAGAAATTTTTCCTAGTATGTAATCTAAACCTCTCCTTGGTGCAACTTGAGGCTATTTCATCCTTTCACTTGTTACATGGAAGAAGAGATAAATGCCTACCTCACTACCACATTCTTTCCGTTGCAGAGAGTGAGAAGGTCTCCCCTTAGCCTCCTTTGTTCCAGGCTAAACAAGCCCAGCTCCCTCAGCCAATCCTCATAAGATTTGCATTCCAACCCCTTCACCAGCTCCATTGCCCTTCTCTGGACCTGCTCCAGCACCTCAATGTCTTTCTTGTAGTGAGAGGCCCAGAACCGGACACAGGATTCGAGCCGCAGCCTCACCAGTGCCGAGTACAGAGGGACGATCACTGCCCTGGTCCTGCTGGCCACACTCTTTCAGACACAGGCCAGGATGCCATTTGCATTGATCTCCTGGGCACACATTGGCTCATGTTCAGCCATATATCCACTAGCAGCTCCAGGTCCTTTTCCCCCGGGCAGCTTTCCAGCCACTCTTCCCCAAGTCTGTAGCACTGCATGAATTTGTTGTGACTCAGGGGGAGGATACAGACCTTTGCTTTTTTCAACCTCATACAGCTGGCCTCAGGCCACTGATCCAGCCTGTGCAGATCTCTCTGCAGAGCCTTCCTACTGTCAAGCAGATCAGCACTCCCACCCAGCTTACATGATCAAGGTATCAAGTTGGTCAAGCATAGCTTCTGCTTTATGAATCCATGTTGACTACTCCTGAAGATTTTCTTGTCCTTCACGTGCCAGGAAATATTTTTCAGGATTAGATCCATAAACTTCTGAGGGATCAAGTGAGGCTCACCAGACTGCATTTCCCTGGATCCTTGTGTTGCTGAAATGTGAGCTTTGCTCTTCATACTGAAAGATGGTGCATTGATGTCAAAACCAGAACAGCAATTCATTTTATCAACTTTTGTAAAACTAAACTTATCATAAAAACTTTGATAGGGCACCTTCACGTTTTCTTCTATTATGAAGAATGAATTATGGATACAGACTAAGAATTCTGTCACACCCCAATTACCTCATTTCCAGCCGACTACTCATGACTGCATCTGTGACTGAATTAGAAAATATCTTACAGGTTAATGAGATCTTGGTTAAGTACACTGAAGCTGGACAAGGGAAACCATCTTTTTTTTTTTTACCATATTTAATAAAAATACATTTAACCCATAGAAAAGAAGTAATGGGGATGGTTTTCTAGATGCTCTATGAATTTTAAAACAACTAATGAATTTCCTGTTTCAAACTCATGGTATCACTAATTCGATTTTTGTCTTCAGAAGGAAAATGCAGTTTTCCCTCCTTTTCAGAGGAGTTGTAATGACAGAATGGTACAACTGTAAGTACCATGTATAAATTCTCAGCATGTAGTGACATATAAAAAAATGCTTTCTTTCCAAATAGAACATTGTAATTTTACGTAGAAACACTAATATTAAAAAGGCATAGGAAGAAGACTGAATTAGCTATTTATGATTAATTTAGGAAAAGTTCTCTTGGCTTCTTTTCCAGAAAAAAAAAAAAAAAGAAGAAAAGAATGATAAAACACTGAGATATTTATATGATAATTTCAAGAAATTTCATTTCCAAGTAGTGAACAGATTAAAAACATAGCATTCCCATAGTAAGGAAGTGTAAGGAGAATGAAAATACATACATTGAGGAATTTTTTTTTCCTTTTTCAACTCATACGACATCTTTCTACTGTGATATCAGATTGACAAAAAGTAAAACCATAGAATCATAACTTGTCTGGGTTGAAAGGGAACTTTGAAAGTCATCTCGTCCAACTCTCCTGCCATGATCCCAGACATCTTTAACTAGATCAGGCTGCTCAAAGCCCAGTCCAATCTGGCCTTGAATATTTCCAGGGATAGGACATCTACAACCTCTGTGAGCAATCTGTTCCTATGTCTTATCACCCTCAAAATAATTTTTTTTTCCTAATACTTAGTTTGAATTGATCCTTCTTTAGTTTAAAACCACCACTCCTTGTTCTATCTCTACAAGCCCTATTAAAAAGTTTGTTCCTGTGTTTGTTTTAAGCCCCCTGTAAGTACTGATAGGGTCTCCCTGTAGCTTCCTCTTCTCCAAGCAGAACAACCCCAGATTTCTCAGCCTTTCCTTGAAGAAGAAGTGCTTCATCACTCATCATTTTTGTGGCCCTCTGGCCTCTCCAACAGTTTGTGGTTTTTTTGTGCTGAGGACACCACATCTGGACACAGTACTGCACATGGGGTGTCAGAGCAGAGGAGCATAATCGCCTCTCTCAACCTTTTTTTGCAGCCCATGATGTGTTTGGATTTCCATACTGCAAGTGCACATTGCCAACTCATGTCCAGCTTTTCATCCACCAATACCTGCAAATCCTTCTTGGCGGGGCTGCTCTCAATATGTTCAACCCCCCAAGCAGAGGTTGTCCTGCTCCAGGTGCAGCACCTTGCACTTATTGAACCACATAAGATTCCCATGTGCCCATTCTCAAGCTTGTCCAGGTGCCTCTGGATGGCATCTTGTCCTTCAGCTGTGTCAACTGCACCATTCGGCTTGGTGTCATCTGCATAGGTAAGAATGAATAAATTATTGTCATTGCTTAACCAAATACCTGATGACTAAGGACCTCAAATAAAAACCCTGCACGACACAATATGTGGCATTTTACAATGCTTGATTTATGTACAGATCTTACCACAAGTGAGTTCGGCTATGTCAAAATAGATACTGTTGTCATTACAGATACAAAGAAAAATAATTTTTCATAAATTCTAAAACACAATTACAGTGAATCAGTTCTATCCCCTCTAAAGCTAGGCAAACACTCGTATTCTTATGTTACTGTGGTATCTGGTTTAAATACGAAACATCTCTTTGTGTTGTCATGGTTCCTAAGCACAATAAAATACACATTATCTCAAGGATTAAAGTGAAGAGTACACATTTTTATTTGAATATGTCAGTGCACAATGACAAATAAAGGCATTTTATCTAGCAAAATTTAAATTGCTTCTTCCACACGGAGAATTTCTTATCAAAATGCTTTTTCTAAAGACTAATATTTCTTATAATATTTCAGGGATTACTTGCTTCTTAGAGTGAAGCAAGCTAGTGAATGAAAAAAAGAGAAAAATGTAAGAAGAAAAATCAAAAGCTCTGACCCACTTGGAAAATTCAAATACTGTTTTGTTTTGACCTTACGGAGTTGCCTGAAAAAAGTGGAAATTTCATTAAAACTCCACAACTTGCAAAAGCATTGTTTGGAATGAGCATTCAAGTTTTATTACAATCAAGAAATGTTTCACCATGGTCCTGGAAACTAGCCAACAGCTAACCTGACTTTCAGTGTCAAAGATTAGGTCGTGGCTCTTCATATACTTAGCCTTGTGCATCACCATTCACTCAAATTAACCATTTGCTTTCTCCTAGCATTATTTCATGATCAACACCGAATCCAATCTGCATCAAAGACACATCTGTGTTCTCCTTAATCACATTTATCAGTAGTGAATGAACTGATTACAAGTCTTGCAGACATGGGTCCACGTTCCAGAACCTTCACAACACAAGACTAGAGCCTTCATGCAATTTCACAACAAAACTACTCCACAGCTGTCTATAACTTATACACCTCCACTAGGTCTACATAAAGTAATGATATTCTGCAGCAAATGTTATGTCTTCTAGCTAATTCATATATTGAATTCCTTACAAGTGCATAAATGCATACAAAAATTGTTTATGGGCATTAACTGTACACATGAGGATCAGTCATGTTCTGATATATATTCTGTTATAATGTGAAAGGATTTAGCAGATGGAGTTTGGTAAAGCAAAAGACTATGCTTGAGCCACAAATAACCTCCCAAGGTTCTGTTATTAGGAACTTAGAGACAATATTTTAATTTTAAATGTAAAAGCATTAGGCCCAATCTCTCTTATGAAGAAATATTGACCATTGATATTCCTGGATGTTGAGAACATTTTCACATTAAATGTTTGACTTTCTGAAATTAAAGTTTCTCACTTGTAACAATCTTGCTTTTTAAAGAGACATTTCTGTTTGTTTGTTTGTTTGTTTGTTTTTTAACAGAGATCTGAGCAGTCAAAGTACTATTTTTAATTAAACAAATATCACAATTACAGAATTTAAAGCATCTCAGATATGAAAGAAGTTAACCTTTACACTTCATAAACCCTGTTACTGTTTTTGGTAATTTTAAAAAAGCCTCAGAGGAAATAGCCATCAAGGCGTACAATGCTAATTTTGAGGTAAAACTTTAGATCTCTTAATACTGCTTTTGCACCATTTTAGACATCTGTGAAAATGAAACCACAGAAAACAATAAAAAATGAGCAATAATTTATTTTCCTTTGTAGAGTAAGGTTTAAGGAATAATGTAAATTTTTAATCATTAATAATCTCAAGATTTGTGTTTATCATATATGGATAAGGTAAGCACTTTAATAAGTATACAAGCAATGTTTCCCAGATCTAAATTTTTATTTTATATTCTCACAAGAAATAATACATAATAAGAAAGAAAAACACAACCCATAAATAACTGTAAGGATAGATCTTTTCCTATAAGATAACTTGACAATATTTTAATTGTTCCATATTCCATCAGTAGGAGACAATGGAAAGGGGAAAATGTTGGCTTTGTTCAAACTACAAGCATAAACTATACCAGCTGGTGCACTCCGTTGGGAACTGATATGTGGGTCAGCACATTGCATCATCAGCACTTCTTCAGCAAATCCACCTGCTCGAGTAAACAGACAATATGGGGCCCCAGTGTAGCAACGTACATTATTAAAGAGACATCTTCCTAAATTTGTGGCCGTCTTAGCATTTTATTTCAGATAATACTAGCCCTTCTTGAATAAAAGTATTTCATTTTCTAACTAGCTTCAGTGAGCTGATAGGTTATTTAGTGATAGTATAAAGGCAAAAGTAACTTTGCTAATATAGCTATAATGCAGAAAAAAAAATCAACAGAATATGAAGTTTATTTACCTAGATGTTATTTCTACAAAATAATTGACAGCTATTTTATTGTCCTAAACCAAGTCTTAAACAGATGTTGGAAGTTTAGTTTTTTTACACAGTAAGCTTTCTTGTAACCTTTGCTACATCTAGAGTTTAGCTTACTATATAGAGACAAACACCTTAGATATGACCCATATTTACATGCTATAAATAATTATGCATTTAGGTTTCCTGCTTTGCCTTGGAAGATGTTTAATTCCAGGGGAATCAGTTGTTCTTTATCTGAAAGGACAGGCCTATTAAAAGCAGACAACCACACCAAAATAAAATAAAACCCCCCAAACCAAAACATATGCAGTCACAATAATTGAAAGCAAATGGAATAAACTAAATACAGCATAAGCATAAATAAAGACTGAAAGACCTCACGAAAATCTGAAAGTCAAAGCCTGTCTCTTTGGAATAAGATGCTGTGGGTTGGCCTTCAATGAAAGCTCTTGATGTTTAGAAGGGTAGTTCAAGATCTATGTCTTGCGAATTAATCAGCATATTCATATTTTGGAAAGGTTATAAAAGGCATAATGTTGGCTGAACATTAATTTATGAAAGAAAGTCACTATTTCTTCCCGGGAAATGAACTGTTTCATATTAAAACAAAATGTATTTTACATGAACAATTTAGAAGCTATTTAAAATATTCCAGCAGTATTTCTGTTCCATTATTCTTGTAATTTATTTATTGCACTTGAATTTGCATGTCTAAAATCCATATTGGTTGATGCTGCAAATATTCAACAGAAAATATAGTAAAAAATGTTCTTTTTTTATACTATAATATATAATTTTAGCTAAATGACAAATATTAACTGTCAGTTTTCCAAAGGTAATTCAGAAGTGCAGCCTCGTAGATTCTCTTTATTAGTTCATATATATCCATCTATATCTCAAATAAATAGATTTTATTCTTCTTTTTCTGAAGAACTACTTCCCTAGATTATGCTCACATACACTGAAATTAATTATATGCTAAGATTGTTGGACTTTTTGAATCCAAAACATCAACAAGGAAATTTTTTATTAGAACTGACAGAAAAATTCTAAGAAATATTGAATTTAAGTAGGTTTTTCATTACTGAGAATGACCATCCATGTATCAGAAGTGAGAAATAGAAAACTGAGCTACAAACATGTCCTTTAGAATCTGTGAGGATAACGCAAAACAGTATTTAAAGACAGCATGAATTGAGGGGAGCCCATCTTGATACTATCGTGTTTAGTTGGTATGTCTACATCTTCTGAGAAATAGAATCGTGGGAATGGGGAAGATATTTATAAACACAGGCTCACCAGTCAGCTGGATTTCAGATATTGGCAGACTGTGATTAGATTTCCATGGGTTTCTACTGCATAGGTTTAACAAGAAAAATGTCTTCAACCTTTCTTCATACATCATGCTCTCCAACACTCCAGTTATCTCAGTGACCATTTCAGAAATCCTCTCAAGCTTTTCAACTTTTCGCTTTAACTGGGAGAACCAAAGCCTGATACAATATACAAGATAAGAAAACCTGATATGTTTGATATGCGATTTAATAACTGTAGAGTAGGAACGGTAACATCCTCTGATCCACTTACTACACTTTAGCTGATGCAGCTCAGAACAGGGCTATATTTTGTTGCTGCAATGGCACACTGCCATTTGATGTTTTTATATGATCTATATGTAGCAAAACTAAGTTAAATGTCTCCTGTCAATGGATGAGCTTCTGGCAAATATAATGGTGGTTTTAAAATGTTATTACTTTATTTCATCACTAATTAGAATATTATTCAAACATCTGTAATCCTACTTTGGAGACTAGAAATCACATGTTTAGTTGTGTGAACAATCTCCTTTCTCATCTCTGGCAAAGCAGACATTTATAATTACATGTAGAAAACACTTGCTCTAACCAATGTACATATGCAGAGAAAAATCTCTCATTTTTGTGCCCCTAGTATGCATCTGCAAAGTATTGCTTAAGGCACCAAGAAATTGAAAAGCTTTGTTAGGAAACGAGATCTGTAGAAAAAAATCTGTAAAACACCCCTGATATTTTCTTCTGAAATATTTTGTAACAGCTAGGTAAAGAATTCCTTATAAAAAAATTTGTAGCAATATTACCCATTTTTGTTAGCAAATAACAATTTAACTAGTCATATTTTTTTTATTATTTATACACAATTATTAGTCTATAGCTATATTTTAGCAAATTATAGCCCAGCCCTAAACTTTTGGATGGAAGGTTTGCTTACCTGTCAATTATTTGTCACCTGTTTAGTGTAACAGATAACTTGAGTCACAATGCATTTCATTTGTTCTCCTGATTGGATAGGTTAAGCATCTGAAATAATCTGTATTATTTACTGCTGCATATTTCCATCATCTGATATGTGTGAGATTTCCTCACATTATCTCTTTAAATATATGACATTTTTGGTTTAGTCAATCTTTCATGTACAAAAGTGTCTATACATGAGCTGAACTTATTTAAAATCTTCAACTGCACACATGCACAAAGTTAATTTTGGATGATGCTGCTTGCTAGATTCTGCTTGAGCTATGTTGCAGTCATGTCTAGTGCCACGTGCCTTTCTGATCTGGAGCCTGATATCCTGATCTCAGACCTGCTTCATCACTGTGGACTTGTCTGGTGGTGTGAACTCTTTGATAAACCAGAATTACTGCAACAGATGTATCCTGCTCTTCTTGCTTGGGTTCTGTGTGGCTACACAGCTTGCCAGTGAGTCTGGGGCTGCCCCTGACACCCTGACAGTCTTGTTGCTGCCCTCAGCTCCTAACTCACCTTCTTATGAGGAGCAGCCCCTTCCTGGTGCTGTCTGAAGTCTGTGGTGAGTACTTATCTTTTTTGTACTTTACCAAGTATATATTTATAAGGGTTCAGTTTTGGGGGGTTGGGGGATGTTTTTGGTTTGGGGTGGTTTTTTTCCTGTATGAGGGTTTTGTTTTGCTTTTTTTTTTTTTTTTTTTTTTTTTTTTTTTTTTTGTGGTGGTGATTTTGTTTTGTTGTAGGTTTTAGTTGGATTGATTTTGTGGGTTGTTGGAGTTTTTTTAGCATAGCTTTTCAAACATCAATGTTTCAAAGACAAAACACATACTTTTGAAAAAAAATTTCAGGCTCTGGTCTTGCTTATGAAGATTCTTCCATTTCTTGTGGCTATCTATACCTTTTCAGCTAGAAAATGGTCTCCCCCTTGTCAAAGCATCTTGGAGGTTGATGACTTATGCTTTGATGAACCTCATGTTGTTAGGGCATTGTTGCTGAGTGTGTAATGAATGAATATTATGGAGATAGAAGAGCATTCTGATTCGGTCCTTTTCACAGCATAAAACCCACATTATTCAATTATATTTTTGAACAATAATTTTAAATCTGAAATTATATTATTCCATATTCTTTCACTGTCCTTCACCAGTCTCATCTGCATTATTCTGCACCTGTTCTCTAGATGAAATTCCATGGACTACACTTAGTGTCAGACAGATTATATACATACCCCTTTGTTATCAATTTAATTACTGATAAGAATGAATCAAGATTGCTTTTAAGCCCTGCCTAAACTTTTCTGACAGAATACTTGCTCCAAAGTATTATTTTAAAAAATAGAGAATAATTTGGAAAATAATATGTGTATGCCTGTGATTTGGTGAATTCCTTATGTCCAAATTGGAGAGATATGGATTTTATTATTAATTATTGAATAAGGAATTAGCTGGCTGGATGCAGCCAGAGGGTTGTGGTCAATGGCTCCATGACCAGATGGAGCCCAGTGAGAAGTGTCCATTTGAACACTATCCTGGGACCAGTGGTATTTAATGTCTTGATCAGTACATAGACAGCGATATCAAGTGCACCCTCAGCAAGTTTGCAGATGACACATCTGAGCAGTGCAGTAGACACAACAGAAGGAAGGGATGTCATCCTGGACAAACTTGAGAAGTGGGTCCATGAGAACCCCATGAAGTTCAACAAGTGCAAGTGCAAGGTGCTGCATGTCAGTCAGGGTAATCCCAGACATGAGCAAAGACTGGGAGAAGAACTAATTGAGAGCAGCCATGTGGAGAAGGACTTGGAGGTTCTTGTAAATGAAGAGTGGGATGTGAGCCAACAGGGTGTACTTGCAGCCCAGATGGCCAACAGCATCCTGGGCTACATCAAGAGAGGAGTGGCCAGCAGGTTGAGGGCAGTGATTCTGTCCCTCTGCCCTGCTGTCGTGAGATCCCACCTGGAATACTGAATCCAAATCTGGGGGTCTCGAGACAGAAGGACATAGACCTGTTAGAGCAGGTCCAGAGGAGGAAATGATCAGAGGGTTGGAGCACCTCTCCTATGAATACAGGCAGAGAGAGCTTGGGTTGTTCAGCCAGGAGAAGAGAAGACTTCAGAGAGATTTCATTGTGGCCTCTCAGTACTTAAAGCGGGCTTATAAAAAAGAGAGAGAGCAACTTATTTTTCTGATGACTTAGGGAACTTCGGACTTTGAATATAAGCAATACTAAAGAAATGTAAGAGCTGAATTAATTAGAAAACATACAAAAAAAAAGAAAAATCTCCTGTGTTAAAGGAGTCTATTGTGACAGGGAGTAAAATTGAGTATTAGTTTTCCTTTCTTCATCTAAACTCTGTAGCAGGAAATGATGTTTTGATGTATTCTGGCTGATAGATTACCCAAATCCATCCCTTTCCTCTATTCTGTCACCCTCCTACTCTCCAATATAGCATAGCATAAGTTTAATGGGCATGAAGAAAAAAAACCCCATATATATACACATTCAAAAGAAAACTTTTTTGCGTTTTCCTCCTATTAAAATCATTTCACCTTCAAGTTCATACATTTTGCTTGTTTATTTGTCTCTTCCCATGAGTGTCTCTTCCTGATTTTTATGAAATCTTGTTGTGGGTTGAAGGAAGGCAGTTCTGTCAGGGCTGAATTTTCATTTGAAATGTAGAGCTAGTAGCACTGTCAGTAGAACTTCCGATGTTTAGCTATCCCGTGTCTAATATGCAGCAGTTCTGTTCTCAAGGAAGCATGGCAAATGGGATATTCTATTTCTCCTGAAGTAGCTTGGTTTAGCAGAGTAGAAATCTGCCACTGCATCCAGATGCTAAGCCAGACTTGGCTGTTCTTTGTTAACTCAATGCTTTTCCCAGAATCACAAGCACAAACACCCCAGCCATTTTATGCGGGTGTTTTGTGGCAAAAGTTTTGTACTTAAAGGCCTGCCAGATTTCAAAGACTACTCTCAAAGTCTTTAAAACTCTAGTGGTCCATTATGCTTTAACAGTTAGGAAATACAGATAGGACACCAGCTCTGCATTTTCTTTCATCCCTCTCCCTAGGAAAAGGGAACAGAACAAAGAGCATAACATCTTTCAACCCTAGAGTGATTTGCAACCTAAATCAGTAATAAGAACTTTGTGATTATTCACTTCATCATGGTGTCTGTCCATGTTTTCTATGTGAATACATATTGAATTCAATTGGGAACGCTCCCTTGATGTTTTGATTTGAATTTAATTGTAGTTACAGTGAACACCATAATGTACTCAGGTTTGCAGCATTGACTTGACCTTGGTTATTCTGTCATAATTTTGATGTCCAGTAATAATATTCCTTATATACTCTATACAGTGCAGAAAATGAACAAGAGATCAGAATGATCACAGGAAAGCATTTAAAATATGAAGATAAAAACTCTGAACAGCAACAAAACACTAAGAAACTATTATACATAAATTTCCCAGTTTTATTTACTTATTGGAATTTTTTAGTCCCACACAAGACATTCTTGTTCTTCAGTACTTATGAAAACTGCAAAGTTTATTCCTTCCTTGAATTATATATGTCAGAAAGAATATTTTCCTGGTGCAAACAGACTACAAGCCTGTATAAATCTGCTAAAATATTGATCTTATTAAGAATCTGCTTCCTATTAAACTTCAATTCCATACATGTAAAAAATTAAGCAATATCTTTTAATAATAAATTGTTGTTTATGTTTAAAAAGTACAGATCTGAGTGAAATAAAGATAAGTGTAGGAAACAATTTTCTTAAAACTTTTTAATTAGACTTTTTTCATTCTTTTATGTGATCTTTAATTCTTTCATAACTAAATCTGGTTTTATTTTTCCTACCAAAGAATGGCAATCATCCTAATCATGTTCACTATAATGACAAAATTTGATACACTCAGAGCATGTCCAGTTCTTTAAGTATTTTTGCATGTCTATACTTTTGACTAATGGAAAGAAACCCCACTTAAGGCATTACTAAAAGTAAACCAGCAACCCTCCCTGAAAATACACTTCTGTACTCCTGTCTCCTATGTCCTGAAAGGATAAAAAGCCCCCAAAGCCCCACAGATACAAATTATGTATAGATCCACCTGATAATATATAAATATTGAACCAAAACTGCTATTGTGGAAAATTATAACATGTCAAAAAGAAGCACGTTCCCTGATTATAAGACATAGCTGAGATCCTTTGGGGTAAAAATGATCAAAGAAATTATACTGTCTAATAGTGTTGCAGTAACATCAAATACTGAAGACACTAAAATCCTTGCCAAAATATGCACTTGCAAAAAACTTTTATTAGAGTATATAGGTTCTGTCCTTTTTAAAAATAAAGGATTTTAACACCTTGTAAATGGCAGAATATTAATGCAATATTGCATGTTCTTTTTTACTAGTATTTTATTTTACAATATTCTATTATAAAGGTAGGAGTTAGATTAGTAATTTTTGACTACCCTTTTCTTTCTGGATTGTCTAATAGATGCTACAGGTTTCCTAGAGGTTTTCAAGACCTCTCTGGATCAAACCCTGGATTATACGGTCTGTCCTCAAACCTGACCTTTCTTAGAGCAGGAGGTTGGACTAGAGACCCGCTGAGGTCCCTTACAACCCAAATTATCCTATGATCATTTTGGTACAAGCAGGTCAAACTTTTAGCTATTTTATCTCAGTGACCTGTAAGGTCCCAGACTCATTTTGTCTTTACTATCAACACCATAACTTGTAAAAGCAATTAGTTGGATCCCTATGATGTCTTTCCCTGTGCCCCCCACTCTCTCTTGCCCTCCGTTTTTCTCTTCCTAGAGGGAGTGATTCAACGCTCAGGGAAGAGAGACTGAAGAATTTTCATTAGAAATAACACCGTAAAACCCAACAACAGACAATAAAATAACTAAAATCCCCACATATGACACCAATGTAAAGGAAATTCCTTGCTGTACAGACCAACACCTCAGTTTTGTGATAATGTTATACTGGTAGTGTGGTCCTTACTCTCTTGGGCAAACTGCCCAATTCTGCTGTGGTGATAGACAATGAAAGTGACAAAAAACTGAAATTGTTCAACATAATTCTTCTTGCAGAATTCTGTCACTTTGGATGTAAGCACCAGCCTCTACAAATGCAGACTAGAGGGGTAGGTTGGTTTGTTCTTTTTTTCTTTCATCCTACAAAAAGTGGTGTAACACAGGTGTTAACACATTCTTCTTAAAAAGGATGTGTACAAAATATATCCTCAGGCTTTGGATCTTCCACATGTGGACAGTGCATACTCATATAGATTAAATGAATAATAATCTGATTCCAAATGCTGTATAAATGAAAGGTCTTCTTACCTCTTGAAAACCTTTTTTATCTCTCTCAATACTACTTTTAAAGCTATTAACTACAAACAAGTTAATTTAATTAATTTAGGGCATTGCATTCAGAGCATGAAAAATAAATTATCTGGTATTTCTATGTTTAAGAGGGTTTTCAGTAGACTTCATACTATGTTCAGAAATAATTCCACTTCAATGTATTATATATCCGAATATAATTGCATTTTTAATATATTTGTAACTCAGATTTCCTTCAACAATATGTAGTTGCTTAAACTTCTAATGTGTTTTTTTAGGGAAATTTTCTGCTATCAAGCTGGAACCAAATAAGATCTAGCAAGGGCATAGCATTGCATAAAAAATTTTTACTTCCTGTTCTATCAATATAATGATAAAAATATACCCATTTTTAAGATACACTTCTTTTCATGTTCTACTTATCATTAAAATGAACAGAAAAAAAGTTATCACTTTCTCCAATAAATGTTTATACTAATGTTAATAATATATATTTTGAGTGTCTGAAATGTTTATTAAAATTGGATTAATCTAGATAGGAAAAACCTTATAAAAATACTGAACACTGTCATAAGTCAAAAAAATTTTCCTGAAGATTAATATTTGTTCTGCTTAAATATTGGAAATTTAAATGATCTCAATCAAAGTACATAATTCTGAGCAGAAGGGTCTGTAAATGATACAGCAAGTGGACCTGCAATTTTAGGCAGGGATCCATACAATCAACTTCAAATATCTACTTTATGATAAGTGGACTCATGCCTAGTGATATTTTTCTTTCCCCTACTGTAGCAGTAGTTTAGCTGATTAGATGAAATAAAACAATACAAGAAATATATAGTTATTAAAATTAGTAGTTTAATTTACGCACAGTAAATTTCAAAGAATTAACACAGGATTAGGCAATGAGGAGCATGACCATCCAAGTTTATTCTTTTGAGGCTCCAGAATGGTTCTGACAAAATGTTGATAAATGCTAAGTACTATTGTCGTAAAAGCTTCCAAATCTTTCTGCTTTGCAACCTAATGGAAAAGAAAAAAAAAAAAAGAAAACACAGACAAATTTCTTCCCTTCCCCCCGGGATTATTAGTTTCTTCTGGAATCAAACCCCAAATTTTTAACTAGCTTTTCAGCATGTATAGTTTCCCAGACTGCTTTATTAACATAGCCAACTCAAAGGATCTTTTGTAATTGTCTTGCACAAATATGTCATTTAAAAGGCATTTAAAGTTCATGAAAAACATATGCTAAAAATGCTTCCAAGAAAAATTTGACTTCAACTCATAGAGTTAAATCTGCATGGTATCTGCTGCTTGTTTGCTCTCCCTGGTTGTTAGTTTTGTGACAATACCAGTACTAGAGAATCCATTTACATCTTTCTAGTTTTGATTATAGTGGGACTTCCTGGTTTGAAACCTGCTTGATTTTCTCTTGAGCAGAAGCTGTTGGGCTTTGATAATACATTCTACTCCTAGGAAAGGAAATAAGGGGTAGTGTCTTTAAAGGAAATTAGTTCTGCTACTTAATTGATAGTTATTACAATTACATAACTTAATGGGAAAAATGTACTGTATCAAGTCTTATATGTTCCAGCTTGGCAGCTTCCTGTGAATGCCACCTGCATATTAATTATGGCACAGTGATCACCTTGGTTTAATATTCTGCTTCTTTTGCAGAAAATTAAAGAGAGGAACTGAATTTGAGAACAGTTGTAAGTTATTCAGATCAAAAGTACAGAAACTTGCTCTAGACCTGGCAGGGCTATATTAACTAATGACAAGAGTGAGAAAACTGTAAAAGAACAGATTAGCAAATCCCTTGTTGCAGACTACTTCATCAAAATCAAGGTAAGTTCTCAGGCAGTTTTTTCAAGGAGAATTCAAGGAGGGAGAGAAAAAAAGAGAATCAAGATATAGGCAGTAGATGCATTCAAGCTACACAGTTTCTGGGGTTTAGGGGATTTTTAGCTTTCTCCTTGTGGAAGCATTGTGGCAGCTGATTTGCCTGTGCAGATGTTTAGCAGTCACAAGAAAACATAGTACTTTCAAGAAGAAAGAAGAGAGTTTTCACAGAAGAAGGAATTGAGAGGTGAAAGAAATATGTTTGTGAACAAAAAGGGTTCAGGAATACACAGGGAAATAAGTCTGAAATCACAAATAACATTGATGAGATTTCAGTCCCTGAAGAAAGTATTCTGAAAGTATACCGATTGCATTAGAAAAAGGTACAGCATCTACTCTGAGATTTTTTCATCTTCCCTAGTAATTACAAGCTACTGAAAAAACAGGGAAACTGTGGCATAGGCATTAGAAGTAAGAAGGCATACTGACAGCCTGATATCCTGTTAAGAAAGGAGATGTAGTTTTTTAGAAAAGTATTTCTCTGTGACCTTTCCAACTTTCAACTCTGCAGACACCAGCCTGTGAAAAAATGCAGTGCTATTTTTGCATATATAAGAACTGGGACTATAACACTTCTGCTCTCTGACAACCTCATTGCTTCTTTCTTTAACTGAAAATTATCAGTCTTTCTCTCAATACTTTTTCAATTCAAAATATATTTTCTTTGGAGAAGTAGTCTTTGGATGCTGATCTTGAAAATATTTCTCCATATTTTGTTCCTTAGGATCTGTGAAAGACTCTCCCAGGTACTCACAGGTAGGTTAAAAGATAAAGTATTTCTAGATATGCAAGAAGTGAATGTAAATTCCCTTTCTGACAGATGTTTATTTACGAGTGTGTCATCTTTTTTTCTACAGGTAATGTACTTCCTACAACAATCATGTAGAAAAAAAATGGCGCACAGCAAATACCAGTCTTCCAAAGGCTGTATGAGAGGGAGAGAGGGAGAGAGGGAGAGAGGGAGAGAGGGAGAGAGGGAGAGAGGGAGAGAGGGAGAGAGGGAGAGAGGGAGAGAGGGAGAGAGGGAGAGAGGGAGAGAGGGAGAGAGGGAGAGAGGGAGAGAGGGAGAGAGGGAGAGAGGGAGAAATGCTCTAATTTTCAAATAAGGTGGAAATTCTTATAAAGATATAAATTATACCAAATAGATCCTTGTTGCTCCCTTCTACACAGAGATGTGGCAAACAAAACCTTGTTTCTTGTGGTTTTGTTAGCAAAGCAAATAATTACAGTTTTGAATATTCTTAAGACATACATAGCTAAAGTTATGTATGGTTATCAAGCACTGAGAGGAAGGGGAAAGAACAGTGTCAAAGAAGAAATGTTTTACCTCATCTTCTGAGATTACTATGCTGTTACATCTTAGAAAAGAAAATAACAAATGCATTCTCTCTAGCCCTTTCAAAATGCATAGCTCCTTTCAGCTCAACAAAGAAGGCTTTATCAGTGCTTTGTCATATATATTGTTTTCCTTTAGTCCATATACTGCGTTAAATTTCTGAGCTCACTTTTAAAAATAATTTTTTAAGGATTAAAACAAAATTATTTTTCATATGGGAAATTGGAACACAGAGTAGGTAGCTGTTGTCCATATTTAGATGCCCTTTATAAACAGCATTTTTCTTCATTTCTACATGTTTTATTCTTTAAACATACCTTTCTTTCTCAGGTTGTCATGTCAAAAGGAACACAGAAATATCTACTTCAGATATACAGGCAGAGGAGCAGGTTGAGTCACCTCTCTTTGACTCTGCTCCTGCAGTAACTTTCCAAATACATGAAAAATCTTCACATTGTCAATGCTATGCTCCTATGTATGTTCTTACTTTCCAGTGTAGCATCTACCACACATCATATCATTGTTTTCATAGTGGTAGAGGTCTGAAGGATACAGATAGTGAAATGATTTCTGGGCACTCACAGGTTTGCGTATTTTTGGAGTTTATGGGATGATTAAAATAACCACAGTGTGACAGTACATATGCTATTATTAAAAGTGACAAGAAACCCTAAAAAATCCAGACTACATTTTTTTTTCCAATTAAATTCCCCTGCAGTGAGAAAAGCTCTATAAACAGGGGGTCCAGATTTTAATCACCACTTTTCTTTTAACGAGGACGCTAATAATTCAGTTTTGCCTTTCCTCACTGACCCCAGTAATGTACTTAATGGTTGCCCTTGTACACCAGAATTAAAGCTCTATGAACTGCGTTGTGCAATATAGGTAAGTCTTAAAGAATTTCCCCTAGATTTTTTTTTTTTTATCAGCAGCAGAACATTCAGTTTTGCAGTCCTAAATCCTTTTTATAATTCAGAGTGAAATAAATCCTATTCACTTGAACTTTTTCTCCTGCTGAGCATAACCGATGTGGAATTGTGCTGAGAAGAGTGACATCAGATCAGAGGCTGTTATTCACTTTCTTGAGTTTCATCTCCTTCATTTAATAGTACAAAAAAAAAATCCTTTTCAAAGATATGAGCAGTTACATGACTGCACATAATTTTAATTTTGACTGATTTACAAAGAATCAGATTCACAGATTGAAAAACACATCCACCAGTCCACAAAAGTACAGCATGTTCAGACTACTACAGAGAAAGAAGAGACGTTATTTCCTAAGCAAGAAGAATACAGGAGTACCAAACTCCTAAAGTCTTTGCTGTAAAACTGCATAGCTGTACTGAAATCAAGCATGCTAGAAATCATCAGCTGATGCATCTACAGAATTTGGATGATGTGAACTTTGCAAATAAAAAAAGTCTTCAAAAGCTTGTTTTCTAAATTGTTTCCTACCTCATAACTGAATAGACAGTATTAGAAGTATTCTTCAGAAAAAAACCCCAACCCACTGGAAGTTTTAGGTATGCAGAAAGCCTGAGTTTGTTCAGAAAACCTGTGGAAAATTGTCTCTCTGTTACTAAGAAAAATTAACTTCATATGTATGAGGACAGAATAGGATAAGAGTTGTTCACTTCCTGAATAGTTGACACTCAAGTCTACTTTTACCCACTTAGTAATTTGGTAACATTGCTGAAGAATATTTTTCAGCTGTTAGTCTTTTTTCCTTACCACTTTATGTAATTTATCTCTTCTTTTGGGAATAAAATCTGAAATATCACAGATGTAAAATTCATTTAGGATTAAGAAGGAACAGAAACAAACAAGAACATAATTATAATATTTAAGAAATTAAAAATAAACACAAAATACTCTGCTAACTTCTAGAGTCAAAAAGAGGTTTGTTTAAGCTCCATTTCACATAGCCAGCTGGAGGTTACATTTCCTGGAAGAAATTAAACAACAGGTATAGATTCCATCCCAAATAGCCTGTCTCTTGCTGATAGTTTTATCATGACAGTAATTAATTTAAAAGCAATGAGAACTACTCATGTGTGTGAAAATTTACAGGACTAGATATTCATTGACATCACAGCTGGTAGAAAATGAAACAAGGAAAAAATCACTAAAGTGTTTGCAATAATGATGTCCTTTGCTTCTTCCTTCAACTGCCTCTAACGGAAATTAGTATTTTCTCTTCTTATTTAAAGAACTATCTCTATTCTTCTTGAAAAACATTCTAATGATTAGATGGCAGATGCAACACAGTCTGACAACAAAGCTGTAAAACCAGCACTTCCTCTCAAAAATGCCTGCTTAGATATACAAAATAGGAGGTTGAGATAAAAGATCTAACAGTTTTGAAAACCTGCCAGATTTTTTTCACTGTATAAGGTTAGAAGACATATCTTTTCACTAATGCAACAGAAAACAAATTAAGACCCAGTTTAAAACTTTTAACATGCCGTGAATCTTCTGGAGCATTCACAGTATAATTCACAGCTTTGGATTATGTGTTTCACTAGCATTATTAGCAACTATTATTTTATGTTCTCACTTCTAAGTTTATGTGGGGTTGACTTCTGATATCCGTATGCAAATCAGTCTGAATATTCTGTGATACAGAAAATACCTTTAGAATAAATATTACTAATAAAAATATCTTCTTATGTATAGATTAGACATAAGATTTCTAGAGATAGATTTAAAATATGTGCATATGTAAATCAGAGTATCATAGAAAAGCTTGGGTTGGAAGGGACCTTAACATAATCTAGTTCCACCCCCACCTCCCACCAAAGGGAAAGTGCTACCTGTTAGATCAGGTTGCTCATGACTGCATCCAATCCCAGTCTGGTCTTGAACACTTCCAGGGATGAGGAGTCCACAACCTTTCTGGACAACCTCTTCCAGTGCCTAAATACTGTGCGTAAAAAGTTGCTCTCCCTCTTTTTTATAAACTTCCTTTAAGTACTAGAGGATCACAACAAGGTCTCCTCAGAGCCTTATTTTCTCCATGCAGAACAACCCCAACTCTCTCAGATTGTTTTCTTAGGAGAGTTGCTCCAGCCCTCTCATCATCGACATGGATGTCATTCCTCTGGACTCACTCCAGGTCTGTGTCTTTCTTGTTGTCCAATCATCTCAGGTCCCAGGAGAAGTAAACAAGGCTTAGGGACAGGAATGTATCCATAAGGAAAGCCAAACCCAGCAGCTGTCCTGGAAATCGTCTCTGGTTGGCTTCAGCTGGGGGGGGTCATAGCCCACAGGCTCATTTGCTGAGGCCATGTTTGCACATGCTTCCCCACAACTGAGGGGAAGGAGTTTTAGGGGGGTGATGGTGAAACTAGAGGAGGTAACACCCAGCACTGGAGGCTACAAGTCAGATAAAGAACAGACTCTGCAGAGTCCTCCCCTACACAAACCAGCTCAGTTGTAAGACTAGGCCCCTCTCTCAAGAAGGTTATTCACACCAGACATTCACATGAGAGACATCTGTCGTGTCTCAGGAGTCATAAACCATCAAAGACCTCTGAAGGACACCCCAGACTCCTTTCTGAGGCCTTCCACCAGAGGACTGCATGTGATCCACAAGTGTGGCAATAGATCCAGAGTCTGTTGGACTTCCCACATCCCTGCAGGGGAGGTGCTGGGGCATTCCCAGCTATATCTGATCATATAATAACCCATTGAACCCATTGAATTCTATGTTTAATGGGACCCTCACCACTGAGAAGACCAGAAGAGGACCAACAGGATGCACCTGGATCCACAGGAGGGGTGAGTATGTTTCTACTTCATCTGTCTCTATGACTCTCTTTCTCTCTGCTCCCCTTCTCCTTTTCCTATTTCTTTCTCTCTCTCTCTACCTGATATTTACAGTTGAATAAAATCCGTACTACTGACTTCAGCATATGGTCTCATTTGCATTAATTCAGGTAGAGGTGTCTCTCTAATAATTGAATCTTAACATAAGGCTGCCTTGTACTTTGGCTTGACAAATTAGAAATACCATGTGTATTTGACTACAGATTTTGCTTGCTGCTTTTACTTCACTGAATTGAATGAAGAAAATGGAAGAATATTGTCCTGTGATTACTGGTTATGGATTTCCTATCTTGATTGTTGTTCAGGAGGTGTCCTTTGCTCTATCTTATCCCTGTTGTCCATTAACCTAGGCCACATTAAAGACAAGGGGTTTTTTTCTTTGTGAAGTAGAGTCTTTATAAAGAAAAGGAGCAAGTCCCTATTTTTGTGACCGTTACTAGATTCCTCAAAATCTAGTCAATTAACAGTAAGACAGAGGGTATTATAAGCCCTCACATTTTATCAAACTGATAAACTGCAAACTGAAGTACTGATATTTGCTTTAACTCTGTTGAGCTGTGTTGATTTCTCTTCAAAATTATCAATTTAATCAAAATAACCATTAGCTTGAGTAATTTAAATAATTTAAAAATAAATAAAATAGGTCTTCCTATTTCAATTCTATGTATGTACACACACACACACATTAACTGCTATATTGGCCCTGCTACTAAACTTTCTTAACATGAATGATAGACAGAAAATGTAGGAAGAGCTGCTGTATCAGCAACTCAAAGGCAAAATGGTTCTTTTATAAATAGGTGTCCTTCATTTTAGCTTTCACAATGACTTTCCATATTTAATGAACAGATTAATTGTGTGTGCACTGTAAAATTCTGTGTTCAGACCACTGACCCACATGACTAAAAAATTACAAACTTCAGTAATTACAATTGAAAGGTTCAGATGCTCTGAATTGCCTGTATTAAGGGTTTCAGATGGGACAATTGCATATTAATTATATGATCTAAACTCAGGTGAATTTTTTAATATTAAATATTTGAGAAGACAATTTTTTTTACCTTGAAACTCAAGACTGATTTCTAGTTCCTAAGACTTAAACAGAGAAAGAGGTATTTGTAACAAAAAAATCCCAAAACTCTGTGTTTTGTTTCTGTCATTAAAAAATAACGTGTATAAATACGGGACTGTAGAACAGTACCTGCAGTAGACAATCGTTTTCCAAAGCTAGAAACGAGAATACTACCTGCAAAAATAATTTTCTCTTCTTTGGTTTTAAAGCAAGTAGAAATAAAATTTTCATAAATCCCAAACAGATCACTACTGGAATAAAATGTATGGTGTTCACCCAGACTACCATTTCTTGGAATATGGAAAAAATGAAACTTCTAAGACCTTCTAAGTACCTTCTTCCTGCTGCTCAAATTATGTTAATTATGATTGCATATAAATGGAAAGATAATTTGCCAGGTTTGTTGGTTTTGCAGTTTTAGTTTATAAAAGTGCAAAATGGAGCTAAAATATGCTGAAGTTGCTGGATACTGAAGAATATAATCTTTATAACTTTTAGGTATCTAATCCTTAAGAAATGCAGCAGCCTGCTAACCAGGCCACACAGGCTAATAACCAAGAATCTTTATATTGCCTCCTTAGGACACCAGACTGTTTCCAACAACAGTTTACAGCTCATGACTAGATGTACAGGGGAATTTTTTACTGATTTCTGAATGAGTCAAAAACAAATAATGATTAGTGATTTTTCCCTGCCTCTCGTTGTTTTGGGCATTTGTGGGTTTTTATACTCTCTTTTCTCACTTGTTTATCCCTTTGCTAAACTCTTTTATAATCATTATACATTTCTGGCTCACATTCCCTTACAGTGTTTCCATAATGTGTGTCTTTAAACCATATCTTTGTTCTGTTGTTGAAGCATGAAATCACAGTACTGAAACCAACTAAGTTATTCTAGATGTATGTTGATATATCTGTTTTCAGTCTTGTTTTCCTTAAACCACCACCACAGTAAGAAACATCTATTTTAGGAACTCCTTTAGAATGGCAAAATTTATCATTAATAGAAATGGAGTGAGCTGTTTTCCCAAAAGAGGTTCTTGTGAGATCAAACACAAACTAGTAAGGCAGTGTTAAGAAACTGCATTGCGGCTGTCTCAGTCTGTTGTCTACGGAAGAAATGACTTTACTTCAGCCAACAAATCAGAGCTTGTTATGAAGAGGGGTTTGGTGCTTTTTTTTAGATCATGTTTTGAAAAAGGAAAGAATAAAGAATCCTCTCATTTCTTAGTGATTTGGATTTTAAATGAATACAGCCAAACGTGTCAACTTAATTCTGTAATCTTTAAACTACTGTAGACAACAGATGGTAGTGGAACATGAATGGGAAAACATATTTGATTACATTATAAATCCTTTCAAGTTTTTCAATTTTTAAAATTAGTTATTAGGACAAATATTTCTGGAACAGCTTCATGTGATTATCATCATCAAGCCCTGATATTATCATCCCCAGGTTTCAAAGAACTACAACAAAACCTGGTCAATAACCAGCTTTGTTTTAAACAATCTTCAAGAGACCTATTGCTGTTAAGTGACTAGCAAAGTATTTTTTATTTATATGGGGTCATTTATCTTTCTTCCTCTTTCTTCATGTAAGTCCTGTTTTCACTGCACATTATGCATAAGGGTACATTAATGACACTGAAAAGTAATACAAAATACTTTAGTATGTCTGAAGTTAAAAGGGAGGAGGTGTTTCTGAAAATACATGAAAAAAGAATATTATATCTTCTGATAAGAGGGTTTTCATTGCTTGATTATTTTTTTCTTTTTATTTAGTATTTCCCCATGAGAGGCAGGGAAACTACTTAAAAAAATTAAACCAGGAAAGATAAGAGCTTTTAATCTGGTTTTAGATGCTAATGATCCCAGTCCTATCTAGCTCCTAATGGTAATAGAGCTCTTTTTCTAACAAATTGAGGGGAAATGATAAATTCATGTTCTGTGGAGAAAACAGATAGCATTATTTACATGGCAAATTTTTACTAAAGAAATGTCTGTATTTGCATTGTGTAACTTGTGTATTGTTAATGACACAAATCTTAAAAATGGTGTATTAAACAGCATAGCCTTTCTGCCCTACTTGATTTTACATAATTTTCAGATATAGATACAGCTATCTTAAGATGTTCCCTCTGTTGATGAAAATTTATTCTAGCACTAGGACTGAAAAGAACTACCACAACTGTGGGATGTTATTTAATGTTGGCAAAGGAAGAACTGACAGCTTGGGCAAAATGCAAATGACTGAGAAGTTTGCGATAGAAATGAGTGTAAACAGATGGTTTGGAGTGAGCTGAAGTATTGTTGACTTTCTATTTTGGGATAATGGAAGAGCTCCTATTTAAGAATTTTTTTTTTAATGGAAAGAAGCAAAAATACTAACTTTAAAGTCTTCGCTATGCAGGATCAAGGAAGCTGAATGAACCTTTTCATAATTCTTGCTTAAAATGTGTGGCTAAGATCCTGCAGCTGGCCATGAAAGGCTGAGTGCATCTGTATAAAGCACTGCTGGGTTCCACGGAGACCCGGAGAATAGGTACTAAGCTCCTGGAAGAGAGCAATAAAATTCACCTCATCTTCTCTACTACTGCCCTTAAACACATTACTTTTAAGTGTTTTCACTAAGCACTCACTTGAACTTGCTTGGACTTTTTTTGCAATCCTAGCAAATTCTACAAAATTTATTTCACATAAACATTTGCACTCTTTCTAAAAATTCCTTTCAGTAAAACTGGATTTTACAGAGCATGATACATATCAAAAAAGTTTCTGTTGAAGATTATAATATTTAGTTAAAATTACATACAATAGAATATTGCTATAGTGATGTTCCAATTTTGTGTAATTTTGTAGAAAATTGCTTAACATGCATGTACAGTCCATTCCACACAAATTATAATCAATTCAGCAACCCTTTTTTTCAGGAGCTTGAGTGTACAGACCAATCTGAAAAATAATAGCCTTTCATTATTATATTGTAATGTACTGATGTTTCATAGAATTAGGAGAATTTCTTTGCGTTTTTCCCCTCTGAATCATAGTCTTATAAATAAAATCTTGGGAAATAGAATGTTAACTGGTGCTGGGTGTCTAAAATGTAAGCTGATAATAATAATGCAACTAATCATTAACTCTAAAGAGATAGAGAAGAAAAAAAATCAACATGTGATTATACTTAGGCCAACAATAAGTTTAATCAAAATGTAGCTACACAGTTGAATACATCTAAATTGCATTAAATTACTTTTAGCTTACTTAAGAGGTAATTAGAACTCTTCTGTTCTAAAGAAAACCAGTTTACAAAAACCCTAAATGCTATCTAGATCTATATTAAATGTCACTGCTTAACGTGAGAGTTAGGTTCACCTCATTGGCATTTTGATGGGAAATTAATGTATGGTATGAAATTATTGTAGTATTTTTTCTCTTTTTACAGGACTTTTCAAGATTTGTTGAAAACTTTGAATAGTTTTGCTTATTTATGACCTGACTAAGCGAAGAGAATATCAGAAGAAATCCAAGTAATAATATCTTAGTGATTTTTGGAAATTTTGCTCCATTACTTTTTAGGAGGATTTAACTTCTTAACTCACTAATGTCGTAGCGGAAAATATATTTTCATGGAAGGACACTGATATAATTTGTGTTTTAAATATTCATCTAAATATCCCCTGAATGTCTGAATTTGAGTAGTATAGGAAGGAAAAGAGTTGTAAGAGTAGTATAAAAACATGAACTATAGTACCAACAGAGGTCCCCCAAACTATCAATTCCCTTTCAAAGCTAACACAAGGACTGGAATAGGAAAAACAGCACATACAGTATAGGAGTTCAGAACCTATTGGTTTCACAGCTTCTTGATATCTAGGTTTTTGGGTTTGGTAACCTGATTATTCTGTTTTATGAAATACATCAGGAACCAGTCCCACAAACACTGCATTTAAGAAAGGCAAAATTGTCTTTTTTAGAGTTACTGATGCTTTCAGGAAAACAGCAGGTTTCTAATCAACTTAAACATTATGAATACTAATATTAAAGAACAACTCAAACATGGTCTTCATTTTCATCTTTCCGACTTATAATTCAATAGGAAATACCTAAAGTAATGTCCCTAAAATATGAAATTATAAACTTTGCTTACATTTTTTTTCTAGTTCATAGAAGAGATACTCTGGGGAGTTCATCATAAACATGTAGGTAGAAGAATTTAGCAGATTTTGAGAGAGACATTTCTAAATTCCACCCAAGGTAAAATAATACAATTATGTTAATGCTTTAAAAATAATTTCATATAGAAATTAATTTGAATAATAATTTCTATTATAATATTTTTCTCTGAAGTTTCTCATATTTAAACCTTTTGGTCCTCTGTATATACACTGGAATGTCATAAGGAATCACTAAAAGTATTATCTGTTCAGTCTTTTCAGTGAAGAGATGAAGTTTGAGATATGGCAATAGAAAATAAAATTTCAGGGTACCAGATATCAGCAAGTCACAATATAAAAAAACGTTGTACACTTATGCTTTGTTTAGATTCTACAGCAAATTATATGACGTTTCCAGACTGGTATATGTTTCTCAATTAGAGATGCGAAGCAGCAGACTCTATGGAATTAGACATTTTGGTTAGTAACAGAAGCTGCATCTTAGATTTTCCATATATAAACAACCATTTCATACTCACCATTACAACTGACAGTTACCTCTTTGTAATTTAAAGGTGCACTGTAAATTCTAAAACCCAGGAATTGGTGAGTCAAAATAAAAAGAATGCCTAAGAAAGCATATAATTCAGAACCATGCTTCCCATACTTTTAATTTTTATTTCCTATTTTTTTTAGTATACAAGGCATATTTTTGTGAAAGTATTATTTCTCTTTTTCAAGTTAATCTTCATGCATGTCTTATTTCCTCTTCACTTATAAGTCTTTATTTGTGATATCATAGATGGTTGCTATGGGAATGTTGTACAGCTACAAAAGATTGAGTAAAGTATTATGAGGCAAGAAAATCTCTTAGATTATATATTGCTTCATTAATTTAGTAGCTATTTATCTATTTTGCATGTACCAATATATTTTTTCTCATTTCCTACTATTTTCTTGTGTGTTTTGTTGTGTTAATTATCTACTTGCTCTTAAAGAAGTTGGATGGGTTTTGGTGGGATTTTAGTCCATCTACCTTAGACAATGGACTTGCAAAATAATTTTTTACAACAGTTAGCAAAACATCCTAAAATAAACGGCCCGAATATGTATATGATCAGACGATAAAGATAGTTGTCCTTAATATGGTAAGTTAGAAATTGGCTCTAAAAAACAGTAAATCCAGAAAAATATTGGTATTTGCTGATAAAAATATGGAAAAAAGATTGCATTTTGCTGTTCAAGGTCTGTACCAGGAAAGGACACATTGCACAAGGCACTAACTCTACTGGCACATAAACATATGAAGGCTTCAGAAAGATCTAATGGGGGAAGTAAGGAGAAAGTGGCAAAAGCTGATAAAAACATTTTGCTTTGAGAGTTGAAAACTATACTTGAATTTTATATTTTAACATTTAAAACTGTAGCTGTGAAATGTAAAGCATGCTTTCCTCTTCCTCTGAAACTATTCATTTTCTTGGGTACAGAATAATCAGGGACGGGAATTTGAGTCTCCATTTCACTTTATCCTCCCTATACTAAAACCAAATCCCCATCTGGAGGATGAAAGCAACCATTCTGAGTACTTTATAGTAGTTAGCCATTTTGCTATCTCATTTATTTAATCTCTAGAATCTTTAGGAACTTTATTTCTTGAGGAACAGTAATGGATTCTCTCTTGTAGTAATGGGTATGGTATGAATCTTGTGAGGACGACCATGGAGGCTTTGTGCCTGCAGTGATCCATGTGTTCTTCAGGTATCCTGAATGGATTCTGAAGGATCACACAGATGACTTCAAGAAATTTCCAGAATACGAAAGTAAAATTTATCATCAAAATGATCAAGGTATAATAATTGCATGTACCATTACAGACATGCTCTCTCAGCACCTGGGTTGACACTGGGTTCTGAGTAACCAGAAAATATTACTCTAGAGCAATTCAATTGTGATGAGAGATGAATGTAGACACTCAGGAAAAAAAAAGGGAAATGTCAGATCAAGTTGGAAAAAATTTCTAATGGTATTTTTTTTTAAATCTCTGAAGATGTTTTTCTAGTTAAATTTGAAATTTGTATGCCTTCTAAACAAGTATAGACACATATTTCACTTTTTTTTCTGAAGTAGGAATGCCTGAAATTTTTAAATTACGGTTTTAACTGTTAAATAATATGTTGATAAATAACTGCATTATGTTATGTAAAACATTTGTGTTGCATGATTCCTATTATGTAGAAGAACTACTGCAAAACAGAATAAATTTGCATCTGAAGTTTAGCCAGTCCTACTAGACAGGAAGAAATGAGTGCAATAGAAAACTAAGGCAAAGAAATCAGGGTTTCAAACACTAAAAATAAAATCTTTTGATACTAATAGCTTTAATAGTGGCTACAACTTTTAGTGAATTGAAAAGTTGCCCTAAACTACTAACATATTTTGAGGGTGTTAAATTAGACTTTTCCAAAATATGTAGTCCTATGTCCCATAGAAATAAATTCATGGAAGCACTATCACCTGTATTATTTGAGTTATGGGTTTGACTGTTTATGGTTTTATAGTCTCTGAATCTAAATAAAAATACATTTTAGAATAACTTGCAGGGATGACTGTTGTTCTGATATTACCTTACACAACCCTAATAAGAAAGGAAATCTATGTGCACACACAAACAGAAATATCTATAACCACTGTTGTCTGACAGCTTGGGAACATAAAATTCAAGTGATTTTATATATAAAAAATACATATTTGCTCTTTTCATATTTTAGATAACCCTTACATTTCATACCTTGACAGAGACAACCCAAAATATTGACTTACTCTCTCAACTACTTTTTTCAAGTGAAAAGTAGGTGAGGGAAAATATGCAAGCAGCCACCAGCTCACTGGGGAAAGGGAGGTCACTGCCAATCCATTATAGTTTACAGGTGTAGAGGAAATATTTACAGGAAGTAATTTTGTCTTTACCAAGATAATTTCTGTAAATCAGATCTCACCCTTTTGTAGCTGAAACCAATAGGGTGCCTTTTTGCAGATGACTATTAGCAGGAGATTGTCATAAACGCAAACTTTTAAAGTATTGCTTCTTATGAGGCATACTTGGGAAATGTCAGGTCAGCAATGCCTTGATGGCCATGACCAACCTTACCCTGGACTGCCCCTCACCACTGGTGCTGTGTCTATCACTCTGTCTGTCTCTGGCCATGTCACAGTCTTGACACGGGCTTCTTGATATACTCAGGAATCTAAGCTCATCAAATGAAAAACAATTACTGCAGAATCTGATTTATACAATTATGTTGGTTTCAGTGTCAAAATTATCTTTTTTTATGAAATTATGTCTCAACAGTCTAACTCAATACAATCTTTGCAAAAACATGGCAATTTACTTGCCACATCTAACTCATAGGTTTTCAGAGATAAATGGTTGTTTCCATATAATTAATATGATTTTTATTTAATTTTACTATATTTGAAATTAAAAAAAAAGATTCCCACCAAGAAAAAATATTACTATAAAAATGAGATTTAAACTACAAAACACATATTAAGTTGAAAGACATTTATCAGAGGAAAGATGTGTCTTGTGTTATTTTCTTCTCAGGTTTATAATCAGAAGAAAATGGTACAGACAAGAAGAGGAAGTATAAGATGGAATTGCAAGTTGTGTGCAGTGGCAATGAGAGGCCTGTGGTAGAACAGAATATATAATATTATGTAGCAGTGGGGAGCTTCTTTCCACTGAGAGAATGAAAGAGTAAGAGAAAAGAAGAAGTTCAGTGAAGGACAAGAAAAGAAGTTGACTCACTTTTCCTGTTACAGAGTTGTTAAGATCCAGTTATTGAGAGATGCCTCTGCCCAAATTAAGGTTCAAACAGGACCATATGCCGAAGTCAATAGTGCAGATTTTATTTAACAGCAAATGTGAGGTAGAGAGAGATAGAAAGAAATAGGAAAAAGAGAGGAGTAGGGAGAGGAAGAAAGTGAGAGAGAGACAGGTTAAAGTAGAAAGATATCACCACCCATGGATCCAGATAACATCCCTTTGGTCTTCTTTACCCTGGTCTTCTCAGTGGTGAGTGTCCCAAAGTCATTCAAAACTTTTCACTATTCATACATTTTAGCAAACAAAGGAATTACTGCTCATTGTCTGCACAGTTCTCTCATTCCATTGGTTACATGACTAAATTCCAGTGCTAATAAGTCCCATTCTAGTCTTTCTCTTCTTTTGAGTAGGTGAGTTATAGTTTCCCCCTGGCAGACCCAGCCAGAGCTGATTTTCAGCACAGGTGCTGAGATGGCTTTCCTTGTGGATTCTTTGCAGTGATACATTCTTCTCCCCTGGCCTTGCTTACCTCTCCTTAGGCCTTACATAACTGGACAATAGTACCACCTTTATCACATCTCAAGTTCCCATCAGGTGGCTTAATTTACAGTCCAAATCAACAAAGTCATATTCAGGAGGTTTGGTAGTGACACATGAGCAGTTTCTTCTTTACACAGCTTGCCAAAGCGGGCAAAGTCCTTTAGTGGTCTTAACAGTGTTTGAGACAACTGAGATCTTTAAGTCTCTTACACAAGTACTCTAATAAAACAAATTGAAAATCGAGATCAGTTTTTATCATTGCATGTAATACAGTTTGCACACACTAAAATCTAAGCTATTATTGTGCCATACTAAGTGAACTAGCTTTTGTAGCTGTATTAATACAGGAAGGTCTTTCAGGCTATTACCAAACCTTGTTAACAAATAATGGCCAACATAAACTAATATAATGGATCTCTGGCAAAAGGAGGAGAAGTTAACTATACCTATAAAGTATGTCAGTGTTTTGCAGTATTGTTTGTAACAAATGTCAAGTAAAAATTAATATATGCTACAAATTCTGGATCATAATGGTATTTATTTGGTACTTGTCAGTAGAAGAGGAAATTGATTTTTGTAAGGATGAAATGACAGTGTGCACTGTGGTAGCTCATATATGAACTTGATAGAGTCCATCATAAATGCCACTTATTTATTTTTTCATAGTTTTCACCTATTTATAAATTTGGTGGTGAGGTAATGAAACATAATAGGAGCTGTGTGATGTATCCACCCACAGACGCCCAATTTGCTATTTTGACAGATCACATTTTCTTGTACTTCATTGTAATAAAACTATTAATTCTCTAAAGTTCTGCTATTTCAAAGAAAGTTGGGAATGTTCAACACATGATATTTTTGTGAATGTCTGTGGGATGTAGAGTAAAAACAATGATCTTACATAACATCACAGTGTTACCCTGTACTCTTACAAGTCTCATTCTTGGCTTTTCACATCACTTCTCAATAACATGAGCAATAAGTGCTAGAAGGTAAGACAATAGATATTAAAAGAAAAAATATGATTAAATAGTTCTATGAAGTCTGACAAAATTCGTCTAAATCCATTTTTCTTAAACATATACAAAAGAGGATAATATCCAAACTCTACTCTGATTGATGTCATTAGAACAGTATTTCTTAGCAAAATTCTACAAATGCAGAAGAAAGGTAGTCTTACTGCAACCTAAAGGTAATAAATAATTATTACTTATTAGATTTTATTAAGCTTTTTTTTTCCAAATAATGTGTTAATAGTTAAACAAATCCAAGCCTACTAGTAGTATTTCTGGGATAAGAAATGCTTTTTCATGGAATGCAATGTTTTTTCAAGAAAATATGAAGGAAATTCTTTATAAATAAGATAATAGATCACACTTTTCTTGTACTTGTATTTCCCCTGCCATTACTGAATGATGGACAAGATCCTTGGGTGCAAATCTTTAAGCTGTATTCTTAGAAAAGGTTTAATCAAGGCCTATCCAGTTTATATCTTATTTCCTTTAGAAAACATTATGTCTCAGGAAAAGCAATTTGAATACAGAGACACAAACACATTCATAATATGTAAGACAGTATCACTGAGGTGTCCTAAATACAAGGAGCAAAAATTTATCCCAAATGGTGATTTTTATGATGCTCAAACAGACAGAGCTCACAAACACCTAATCCAAATTGAGGCAAGTATCACCTAGTTATCAATTATTTTTAGATTTGATTGTATCCTTTCTGAAGGCATTAGTAGCATTACTTTCATAGAACAGTAAAAAAACCCCAGAATGAATAGATTTATGCTGCTCAAATAAAGCAGAAATCAGTGTGCATCATGATGGCAGAATCAGGTCTTATGTGATCATCTGGATGGACTGAAACCTTGAAAAAACATAATTATTAGGCATCCTTCCTCCTTTTGTATTCTGAACTGTAAAAATAGGGATGCAATTAGACATTTATAATGCATCTCTCATCAAATATGCTATTTTTATTTTAGTGGATTGTGGTTTTTTTACATTATGTGATTATTTAGATATTTATTTGGTACCTCCATTACAATGGAAATATGCTTAGAGCTATACTGAATGATTTTGCTATCTTTTCTGTTTATCTTACTGGATCTTTAAAATTTTTTTATATTTTTATGTGCAATATGAGTAAAACAATTTGAGAAAATTCTTACTATGTTGAGAATGGAGATGAGGATTTAACAATTTTATCAAACTATTTTGTGCAGCCAGTTTCACCTGTCTTCCCAGTCAATAAGTGTCTTGACGATGGTTTGGGATAAGGAATTGAGCCAAATGTAAAGATTCTCTTTTACTTAGACACCATTTTTAAGGGAAAATATTCAACACTGCTTTTCATATTTTAGGTATTTTTATCAAAACCAAAAATCAAGATATTGAAAAAAAGTAAAGGACAAAATTTTCAAATAGCATTACATTAGCAGCCCAAAGTCCTATTGAAACTTATTTGTGTGAATTTTGTCCAATTGCTGGGTGTATCCACCTCTGCCACTAAATCCTGGAACCTTGTCTCTCTTTTTCTGATATTGTTCTTTATACCAGCATAAAACATACCTTAGTATAGCATAGCATATAGCATAATATAACATTACATAACATAACCTCTTCTCCAACATAGCTTCTTATCCAGGACTTTGCTAGAAGGTGCTATGCCTTCATTGGAGCAATGACACTTTGATAAAGCACTAGGGCAATACATCATCAAGGAGCTTCATAGGGTGATGTATTAGTGTAATACATCAAAATGCCACTGCTCTTGAGAGGTTTGATCCTGCTTCTGTTGAAGTCTGCAGATTATTAGCATTGTGTAAAATGAAAAGAAGGATCAGGACCATAAGCATACAAAAATATTTTTATATTCTCATCTTTCCATCTTCTCAAAATATTTTGAACTGCCACATTTAGTATCTTAATTTAGTATTTTAATCAAGGTTTGTATTATATGATCTAAGAAAGACATAGTAGACTATGAAATCTGTATTTATTTTTCTTCCCCTCTATAATCACTGCAGATTTATAGGATAATAAAGGGAGAGGATTTTGAGTTTGTATGGCTTACACTGTGAGATTCAGTTTGTTGCAGTGGGAATAAAACCTTAAGCACTGGCAGTGTAAAACAGATTTGTTGAAAATGCCCTAACAATCTGAGACTATAACAACAGCAATAATGGCCTAGGCCAAAGAGTACATATACCAGCAGTATCCTGCCCCTGACAATGCCTAAATGCCCCTTTCTTAAACAAGAGAGTAAAAAACCCATTAAAAACCCCAGAACAATCATGTTGTTCTACCCAGTGTTTGGCACATTAAAAATTTTTCTATCCTCTTTGCCACTTTCATTCTCAGCCTCACAGAATGCTTTCTACCTACCTTTTTATAACCTCCTGAGACCTACCAAACCACCCTGAGGCAGCTCAGAGCATGGTATGCAAAGGTTTGAGATGAATGGGAAATCAAAATTATTACTGTTGCTGAATGACAGAGATTGTACTGCATAAATTTCTCTGCCATTCTTAGAGCATCTTTCCCTGGACATGTCACTCTAAAAACTAGCTGCCAAATATGTTTGCATCATGATATTTCCTAATAGTGAGTTCTGGAACTGCCTTCTTTCTGTAAAGGAAGTGTCATAAAAAGCCCCACGTATTCACATACATATTTTTCTTGATGTAAAATCTACTTCTGTATTGTTGTGTAATAATTTCTACCAAGTCAAATTCATCTACCCTAGTCAATAGAATTTGAAGGCTATCTGTGATTTAAGTCCTTGCCAAGACACTGAGCTATATTTCTAATATGATTTTAAAATGAGATGCATTATTTAAAATTATTTAAAAACAAAATAATATTTTAAAATATTTTAAAATGTACTATTTAAAAATGTAATATCTAAAAATATTATGCATGAGGCAAAATAATAAATACATATATTATATTATTATGCAATATAATTATATATTATATAAGAGGCTGTGGCACATGACTCACCTCCGGTATGCTTTGTGCACCAGTACAATAAGCAGGAGACATAAAACAGACAACAAAAGTACAGACAGTAAGACACATAATTAAGACAGCACTTATCTGCTAAGCAATACTGTGTAACATTTCAGGATGGACTTCATTATTTTTTCTAGTTTATGCAGAAATTAAAGCCTAAGAAAACAAATATTTTGCAAAATGTTCCTCTGTTAGGATTTTGAAACCTGGAAGCTATTATGACATTATGAAAATCCTTACATTTTAATGTATTAACACCTGAAGTTTGGTGTTCAGTTTTTGTTTCTGTAGCAGTATATGTCTCTAAATAGTATAATTGCCATAGACATTATGCCAAAGGAAAAACAAACATGGAAATATGAAAGCCATTGAAGTGAAATTCAGAGAATTTTTGAAGCTTTTTGTCTGTAAGAGTTGCATTCGATCTTTAGTCTTCAAAAAAAGTCCTTGAAAATGTAGCCAGATATAAATGGGTAGAACATTTATTGAGCAGTTTTTGAGAAACCAGTGTCTTAATTTTTGGTTTCCTGGGTACTTTCAAATATCGAAGTTTAGCTTTTGTTTTTTTAATGACAAACTGCAATAAATATGCTTTAATATGCTTACTCTTTTTTTACTTTTTTTTTGTTTTTGAGACAAACTAAAGAAAATTAATTCACATTTATAAAGCTGTCTACTGTAGAACTGAAAAACATGTTTTCCCCAAGTTTTTTTGGATACAAGATACCATAAAGTAAAAGGTTACTTGATAATTTCAATATCTGAGTCACAACATTCTATAAATACTGTAAAGAGGAACTCTGGTTTATGGGAAGAATCAGTACATATGACAGTGCATTTTTCTTTCTAAACCAAATAGGCTCAACAACAACTGAAAAAGAAAATACTATGTTACAACCTCATGGTGCTTGTTAATTTCATAATGAGTCTTTGGAAGACTATGCATCAATGGAAATTATAGTAAAAAGTTAAGACATAGAGAAATTCCATTTACTGCCAACAAGTTGTAATGGAAATTTAGTAGAAATTGTGCAGTTTTGAGAGGGAATAAGAATTAGAGGAAAGATTAAGTAAGTCATCTTTCTTTAAGAATTCACACCCAATAAATGTATTTCTCAGGAGACTGGAAGAAAAATAACCTCTCAAATATCACTTAAAAAACCACAGCTGTCACATGGCTTACTTCTGGATTTTGAAAGACAGCAATGGAAATTGAATATAAAACTCAAAGACAGCATAGAGATTTTGAGGTTGTAAAACCAGAAACCTGTCTAACAAAAAGTGAATTTCTAAGCAGGTGTAGTAAAATCTGTAGATAACCTGAAGGTTATTCTGTCCAAATTAATTGGTGTAGTCACTCAAGTATCTTTATCAGTGTAGCTTCATCATTAAAATCTGAATATAGGATAAAATAATAGTTTTTTTAGCCTTAAATGTCATTTTAACATCCAAAATTCATGGCCAAAAATCAAAAATAATAGAAATTACAAGATGAAGACAAATTTACACACAGAGTTGGAGGGGAGCAAAACCTTCTGAAAATGAAAAACAAAATGAGTGCTGCAGGAGAAACGGGCAACACACAGCAGAGATGTTACCTAAGTAAAAGAGTAGCACAAGCTCTTTCTCCACTGTCTCTAGATAGTAGAATGCTGAAAAAGTAACCACTACAAAAGAAATCCATAAGGAAAAAGAAATGTCTACAGAGTGGTACATTTAACAACCGTGAAGAAGAGCAGAGGAACTAGGGAAGTTTCACAATTTTTAACAATGACCTAGAGAAAAGAGATTCTCAAAAACTTTGAATCCATGCTAGTAGTTGTAATCTATGACCTGTAGCAATTAGCTGAAATTTCTACTATATTGAAATAAGAGGTTTTTAATTAGATATTAACAATAAGTGAGGGATTTTTTAAGGGCAAGTGACTTTTGACCTAGCACTGAAGTCAGGGGAAGTTTTAGCATTGTTTGCAGTGAAAATACAGTAAGGCCACAATAAACACCTTTGAATAACCTAAAGTGTTATGGTCTACTCTGAGTTTAAAAATCATCAAATATAACTTTAACAGGAATAATTAAAGAAAAGTTTATACCAGACTACATAGATTATATATATATATATACACACTACTACATAACCAATGGGCAATGTTTATTTTTAAAAACTTTAGATATTATTTTAATATGAATTTATGTAGCATAGGGATGAATCTGCATGTTACATCAAATATAATTTATAACAATTTTACAGTTCAATATCAGAACATAGGAGTTATGTAATAGTAGATTCTCAACTGTAGTCTGGGCTGGGAAAAGCATAATGTGTTATTTGTTTCTGGTTTTTCACTTTGATTCAATAAGCTTCCTGTCTGATGTCAGTATCTATTCCTCAGCTTAACTGAGAGCATACAGTCCTGAAACAACTTAGAATGTTTCTTTATTCAGAGAGGCATGCTCAGTGATCAGATCCAAAACATAGCCACACAATAGCCACACTGTAGAAAGTTAACTCTATCACAGCCAAACCCAACACATTCAGTGAGCAGACTTTTCAGAAATGGTAAATTAATTTAGTGTTTCAGTTCAATGATACTGCACCGGGATCATGCAGAAGACATTTTATTCCAGGAGTCAATGAATTTGATCAGTCTATGTGTGCTCTGTTAGGGCTGTACTTAGGGCATGAGAAGTCTGTATCCATACACTAATACAGTTGCTAACTTATAAGGAGGAGTAAGCTCGAGGTCGAGGTATGTAATGCATTGATCCTGACTGGGAGACCATTGTACACGAGTTGCTGGTGCTACAGCATTTAACCACAGTGATTAATTCCAGGCCTGTGCTGTGCTGCACATTCAGTATGGCCTTTTGCTACACAGATCACTTGACCACAGGACAACCTCACACAGTTTCTTGGGAAAAAGGAGCCTGAAGACAGGTCCCACTTGTTACTGACAATTATGCCACCTGTGTGGCCTTGCCTTTACCTAAAAGTGAGATCAACATTTAGGAATGGAATTCTTCTCTTTTAAGAAAATTATGTAATATCTGGAGTGACCAAAAAGAAGGACCTTTTCTCCCTGCGCCTGTTCTGTACAGTGTGTCATTGGAACACCTATTTAGGGTGCATCCAGAGTGGCCCAAAATGGGGTTTCCACCATCTGAAGAAATATTTATCTATATTCCTCCTTTTATTCTATCTTATTAAAACAGCCATTTTATGAAACCATTTGTTGTTGAAACTTCCTTATCAGGATCCAGAAAGAACCCTGCACCATGTCTCTCCCTTGCTTCCCACCCCCTCTACAGAACTTCTCTTCCCAAAAAAAGCAAACCTAAAATCATAAATACCTTTCAAGACTCTTTTTAACAATAAGTCACATACTACATTATGATAATACAGCTTGTAGACCAAAAGTTCATTAAACAGTCAAAATCTTGATAATACTGCATGAAAGTATTCTGCAAGACATTTCTCTTTCTAGTCATAGCTGATAAATGTTAGGAACCATTTCTTCTCTCCTGAAAAAAGTCTTTTCATGTACCTGTGACCAAAAACCAGGAAGTAAACTCTCCAACTGGTTCATTAGGGTAGAAAGCCAACATTAGTTTATTGCAGCACTGGCTGCATGGGGAATTGCTCCACCTAGTATGCACACCCAGCAGCCTAACAAACCAGGTTATGTTCATGGAACTAACACATATTCATTACATTTCCTGAATACATACATATATGTTAATGATGTCTGGGGACTTCTTTGGATATGAGTAGTGGTCTTTTGAGGGTCAGTGGTTATCATTTGGGGAACATTCCCATTCCTCAAATTTTTCTTTTATGGTACTGAATCTTCTAATGAATCTTTTCTCTTTGAGAATATCCCAAATACGTGGTCAGGTCATTATGTACTTCTCTTAACATCTTTGGTCTGGCACAAAATTCTAATTCTTAAAACTAAGTTATCTGCTTGTACATATTAAGCCCTGGTATAGGTAAACAGGAAAGTACTTGCTGGTACAGATGTAGGGAGTTAACACAAAATTACATTAATCTCTTGCATTTGTAGTAAGCACTTTATGGTACAAAACTAAGCATTAATCACAGACATAGGGATCAAACACTCTTGTACTAAAATTAAAAGAACTTTCCAATATCTTCCCCCAGTGCTGCACAGACTCCTTTCTTTTAAAAGAAATATTACTTGTTTGGTAAATGCCTTTCTTGTTATGCTCCAGCCACATTAAGAAAAATCTTTCACTATAAACATCTGGAATTTACAAATAAAATTCTTCAAATGATGTCACATTTAATTGTTTTTTATCTGAGATTTATTCACACACCTTTTAAAAGCAGAGTAAATTTATTCTTAGCTTCTGTTAGGAGTCATGCTCTACAGAAAAATTTTTGAGAGGTTGGCATTGTTGGCAGATAACCTTATGAGGTCGATTTGAGATCTCCATAATCTCAGAAGTGCACTGTTGCACTGTAAAATGTTGTAGCTGCAGTTACAGAAAGGCTTTATCCTGCCTGAAGCCGTGTTCTATGAGCAAAGGATAGGGTATTCAAACAAGTCCCTAATATATACTGTTGTAAGTGCTTGTCATAGTTTTTTGTATGAACAGAACTTAAAAAAAAATGTTTCCAAAGTCATGATGGAGATTTTTTTTCACAAACCAGTCACTACTGGAAAATGGTTTTTTTTGCATAGCAGAGAAAATAGCAAATGGAAATGTGATATTTAAATACATTGATAAATTGTGAATACTGTGAGCACTTCCATTTATGTATGTTTCTCATGGCCAGCATGCTTTGATTAAACTGTGTACCAGAAAGAATGAAGGTAAATAATATATGTTTGTAATTTAAAAGCAAAAACTTTTAAATACTAGAGAATAACAATGACTACTGTTGATTTTTTCCACCAGAATCTTTCTCACACTTTCCACATAAAACCCTTAAGACTTCTGAGGTTCTTTATTGACACTTCAGTATCATCTACTTAACAATCCATCCAGTTTCTCCTAAATAGACCTCCAAGAATTAAACTCACATTTTTTTTAAATTAATCGATAAAAAAGGATTATGCCGTCTTTTAAGCAAGTATCTATAACACAGTCTGAAATTATTTCAATAAAAAGAAGAAAAATATAGCTGAAGGTCCTAAATATCTTATTTCCTACATATAGAAATAATTTGTGTATCCAAAGATTTCAGCTCTGCCTCAGCTGACCCAATAAGCACATCATAATGGCAATCCAAATGTCAGTACAGTCCTATTGTTTAGGGTTCCTGAAGGTTCTAAAACACCTCAAAACCAGTTTAAAAATATGTGATTCATAAAGCTTCCTGTAATATCAGACTCAGAACTGTTTACACTTAGACAGTGTGTCTGATATTGAGAATATATTTGAATCATTCAATAATCATTAAATCTGAAAACTGCATAATCTTATCAGAAGACTGTACATGAATAACATTGCTCTAGGTTCTGCAATTAGTCAGAATAGCTTCCTGACTTTCTAGGGGGTTTTGTTTTTTCTTGTTTGTTCTGACACATAATAACTTCTAAGCTTGTTTTTAAATTAAAAGAATAACAAGAACTAAAATGCAATATAATACTGTTTACACAAGAACACACAAGAAGTTACTAACCTAAACAAAATCATCAGCAACAAAAAAATCAATGAAAATTTACTTTGCATTTGTAGTTGATTGGTAATGAATAATTTACCTTCATGACTACAATATACAAATAATCTGTTTGATTTACTATTCAATTTAAATGATGCAGCTAGGCACAAAATCTTGTTTGGAATATTGATGTCAGAATGAATTAAGTGTAAGGTGAGGTTAAAAGACTGGGAATATATCTTCCTGCGTCTAAAAGCATTGTTAGTCTCTGACATCATGATTGGATCTGCAAAACCAAATCAAATATATGCATACACATTATTTTAGGGTGTTTGCACAATACAATAAATTGCTATGGTATGCCCCTGGAGATAACGAAAATGGCAAACTGACAAAACAGAGAATACAAGATTAACATTATACATAGAATTCTTATCCTGGAAAGCTGTAAAAAACCCTGAGAAACTCTTTAAACCCAGTTATATCTTTTCAATAGTATCCACTACTAGGAAATACTGACCAATGATTCAATAACACAGAAGAGAAAATGATCAAAATTCATTCATGTAAACCTAATTAATTTTGTTTTCAGGTTCTCATTTCATAAGCGTAAGAAATGGAGATCCTTTGAGAAGCAAAAAACATTCACTTTCAGGTATGTGAGGTTTTGGCATTTAAGCATACTGACTTTTTAAAATCAGGTAATGTACCTTTATATTTAGGTGATGTTGCAACTGAAATCATGAGACCACAGTTCATTGATTTTAGAATATAACCCTGAATTACAAGAACTGATAATTCAAGAAGCAGAATGAGCTAATGAATTAGTCTGTTTGATTCTGCATAATCCCATACTTGGTATCACTCATCCTTTGAGAAGTGTTTCTACCACAGAAGTCAGTAGTAGAAATAGCATTTAGAGGGGCATACAAAATGTTGGTATTTCTTCCAAAAACAAACTCTATATAAAATTTCTCAAGCTATAAAGATATTTCACTTGTGAGAATAAGTGCATGCATATATCCCATGTCCACAGTCCTATTGATAGGACGACTTTCCCCCGATATGAAAAATTACAGTACTCAGAAAATTTGTAAATATTTTGAGACTTCCTGTGGAGTGAGTGGTTCTGAATCAGGCATCAGACGTGGTTTGGAAACACATTCTCCCTGCTGATTTTTCAGGCTAACAAGGCAAATAATATATTCTGTACAATTACTGCAGGTACTTTTCTTCCTTTTTTTGCATGATGAGAAACCAGGAATCTGGACTAAATCAGGAGACATTAATTAACTTGCACAATAAATTCAATGCATCAGCTAAAATGACTACTTACAGCTTTCACCTCCACTGTCATTTTGAATGGTATCAGAATGAACTTAATTTGAAGAGCAAAGATGCATATAATGAAAGATTTCCTTCTGTTTGAAGTGATCATTAGTAATAATGTAGGGACCTTCATCTCATTTAACATTCTCCTATTTATGATCATGCCTGTGTGTATCTTTTGAGCTATGAAACAGTTTCCATTGTGTCAGCTGTAATGACTCAAAACTGTTAAGTTCTTAGTCAGCGGTATATCACACATTCTAATTTTTGCAAACACAGTTGTGCTCAAATACATAAGGTAATCCAAGATACTTCTACCATAATACCCAGAATCCTAAAACTATAGTTATGCAAGTTTTCATGTTCATATGTTTTTACCAGTTAAGTAACTGATAGAGGAATGGTTATTATAAAAGTGTGATCTCAGGACTATAGATGCCATGTTGCCCCAAACTACCATTCCTGTCTGAGATGGTGATATTTAGTAGTCTGAATAATACTCTAAGGCCTTTAAACTGAGGAAGATAAATTTCATAAATTATTTGCACACAGAAATAAATAAAAACCAGTGCTTCAGTAATTTATCCAATTTCAACAATATAAATGCAGTCTATCATGCAGTGACACATGTTGCCTCTGAAGAGTCTGTTGACTGTAATTCTTTGAATGACATAATCTACTTGGTCTGATGAGGAAAGCAGATGCCTGGAATCATAGTTCAAATTCCATCACAGTCAGTATATTTAGTTTGAAAATTGTATTTCTCTAACAGTGAAGATGTTTGATACTGGAATGCTATTGTGTCCCTCTTTCAAAATCTGTTGACTTTGGTTCATGAGAGTCTATGAATCTGAAGTAAGAGGGATCCTGATAAGAAGGGGAAAATGTAGATTTTAATATCCTTGTGGGTTTCACCCTGAAACTTCTTAAAACATCTTAATGGAGGAAAACAAGATCTTATACATTAGGTGCATATGTCTAAGTGCACATTAATGATGTCCATAGGTGTTGACATGTCTGTTATTTTCAACAGACTGAAGTTTACATATATATTGCACATATATAGTGAGCTAAAATAGAATGATTTTTTCTAAGAATATTTTGTGCATGAAGAGTGTCCTTATATTTCCTTGTCACTAAGCAGACATTTTTTTATAAAACAAAGATAAAACACATTAAAGAAACTAATTTTTCTGTGTCTTTAAGGGAAACATCTGATTCTTCAATTTAATAATTTCTTAACACTATGACTTTAACGTTATGGGTGAATACAGGCTGGAGGAAAAGTGGCTGGAAAGTGATCCAGCAGAAAAGGACCTAGAGATGCTGGCTGACAGCCAACTGAATATGAGCCAGCTGTGCCCAGGTGGCCAAGAAAACCAGTGGCATCCTGGCCTGTGTCAGCAATAGTGTGGCCAGCAGGGCCAGGGAAATGATTCTTCCCCTGTACTTGGCACTGGTGACACCACACCTCAGATCCTGTGTCCAGTTCTGGGCCCCTCATCAGGAAGGACACTGAGGTGCTGGAGTGTGTCCAGAGAAGGGCAAAGGAGCTGGTGAAGGGTCTCGAGCAAAAGCCCAATAAGGAGCAGCTGAGGGAGCTGGGGTTGCTTAGCCTGGAGAAAAGGAGGCTCAGGGGAGACCATATCACTCTCTAAAAATACCTGAAAGGAGGATGTAGCCCAGGGGGGGTTGGTCTTTTCTCACAGGTAACAAGTGACAGGAAGACAGAATATAGTCTTTAAGCTGCACCAATGGAGGTTTAGATTGGACATTAGGAAGAAATTCTTCACAGAAAGGGTGGTTAGACATTGGAATGGACTTTCCAGGGAGGTGGTGGAGTCACCATCCCTGGAGGTGTTCAGGGAAAGACTAGACATAACACTTAGTACTGTGGTCTAGTTGACATAGTGGTGTTTGGTCATAGGCTGATCTTAGAGGTCTTTTCCAACCTAATTGATTCTGAGATTCTGTAAATAGAGAATGGCCGCAAGAAATTTACTTATGTAGATATTGCTGTAGAAAAGATCAGTTGAACAAAGTCTGAGAAGTAGAAGATTACAAGGTGAGAAATATTTTAGAATAAAATATAAATATTTTCTCAACTGCAATAGTATAAATCCCAGAAGACATCTATAAAGATAGAATAGGAGATACAATTTAATTCCTCTTAAAAATAATAGTCTGGTTACAAAGATCCCAGAAGACAGTGCTCTGTAACGACAGAATATACTAACAGCAAGAAATCCATGACAGATCTGGTGAAACTTGGAGAACTCTATTATTCTATGTCTTTGTGAAATATCTATTAATAAAAAACCAACAAAAACACACAACATTAAATACTGTGCATCTGTTAAGTTATGCTGGCAAAATGATTCCTAAGAGTGATACAATGTAGACTCAAACCACACATCAGGAATCAACTGGCAGAATAACAAGTGGGGGTTTGTGCCAAGGAGATTTAAGCAGATGTTTATTCTATGACAACTAACTGAGAAATTACTTGAGCATAAAGATAAGGGAACTACATAATGTTGTTATTGATTTTTAAAAGGCACTTGGTAGAGTGTGGCAAGGGGATTATTCTGCACCTTGGAGTATTAGTCCTACAAATCTAAGAGCAATTACCCCTGAATTTAATAAGAATACATAAAGCACAAAGAAAATGAGCAACTTGTTCTCTGATTGTTTTCTCCTCAGATATTTCTTTTCACCTCATTTAGTCAACCATATTTTGGGTGCATCTGGGTAGACAGCTTAAGTAAAATTGCCAGGTCTGATCTCTGTTTTCTAGCTGTATTACCAAAATAGCTCAAGTTTTTAGAGCCATGTCATCAAATCCTTGAAGAGAGTTTAAGGTTTAGATTTCAGACTAGGAAAAGGTCAGGAAATACTGTCTGGACAAAATGAAGCTAGGTAGAGAAAACAGTAAATTTGAACCAGATACAGATTAACTGCTTCAAATTAAAATTACTACATATAATAATGGCATAAGAAAACAAGAGCCTTGACTTAATTGACCCAGCAGTAGGGAAAAAAAATAGGGAGTCTGAAAGATATATCAAACCCACAATCTATAATGTAATGAAAAAAGTTATGCTAGTCATGTGTTAGAATTTTGTACATCAATCCCTGAGAGAAGGCATTTTAGTAGACTAAAAGCTAGATACAAAATGTGTGTTTTGGGACATTAAACCCTATGGCACCTAAAGAAGTCAATGTGCCTGAACCTTTTAGGATGATGAAAACTCAATTCTTTGTACACTTAATAGAGATTCAGAAAACAAGCACTATATTTGTTTTCACAGTTCTTTGTATTCAAGAAATAGTGTGAGTCAGTATTGCAGAAAAATATGAACATTTTATTCTACTGTGAGGATACATGCTGCTTGGAATACCACTGCAAGCATATTTTGCATATTATGAGAGTGCAGTTGGGATTGTAGGTATAAGCTGTTAATGATGCAGTTTTTCAGGTCTTCTAGTGTTCACAAGCATCACCCATCACTGTTCATGACTCCCTCCCAGGCTCAAACAGTGGAATTTATGCTTAATTAAATACAGGTTCACTAAAATAGAGTGAGAGAGACATGAGAAATTACCTTTTTTTTAAATTTTAACAGGTATTTGGCTAACAAAAGACTCTCTATTACAATAAATGTAAGCTAAATACAAGGGAACAGGTGCAGCAAAGTGAGGTAAGTCTATAACCCAAACGGTTATAGTCTGCTTAAAATAGGACTTTATTTTCCAAATGGCAAAATGAAAAGCACTGCTTAAGAAATTAAATACTATTTTAGCTGAAGAAAAAAGGAAGTAAGAGAATAGCAAAAATACTTTCTGAAATTTGCACCAAGATAAAATGAGGAGGAATTAATCTAGGAGAAAACAATCCGCAGACAAAAATAGAGAAATGGTCACAATTAGGAAGGATATTGGGAATCAGAAGAGAACTAACAAAGGAAAGGGAAATGGACTAACCCACAACGAAAGCTGCACAGTACTTTGTAGCTCTGAAGATATGGGGCAGGGAGGGGACAGGGAGGAAAATAAGAACAAAATATACAAGGTATAGTTTCAAGACAATCAAGATGTAGCCCCTAAGCTAAACAAAATTATTGTTTCACTTTTCAGCAAGAAGAATCTTGTTAGCTGATTGAAATGTATCATCCTTGTGGGTCCCTTCCAATGCAGAATATTCAGTGGATCTGTAAATCTGTGACTAAAGATAATCTCACATGACGCCAACAGTACACATGAATGAAGAAAAATATCATCTGAAGAAGCTTTGACACTAAGAATAGTTAAAAGAAGATAAAATGAAAGCACCCATACTGTAACAAGGATATTCTTACTGTAGGATTCATTCCTCTTGAGAGGGCATCAGTATTTAAACCGAGGTGTGGGAAGGAAAGTAAACATAAAATGAAAGGGCATATATTTAAGATATAATTGGGAAAATTTTCTAAGCTAAGACTACACAAAACTAAATTTTTGGGTTTCGAATATTTACAGGTTACCAGCCTCTGAAGGCTAGAAATATTACTGGTTTTCAGGAAGTAGCTCGAATGTTTTTAAAAAGGGACCATTTGATTGTAGCCTAAAGCACTAGTAAATGGCCCTTTGTTACCTTTCTTACTAATGTTATGTCCCTAAGGTAAGAACCATCGTTAGAGACACCACCTCATTTTTATAATGAGAAATATTTCCTTACGTGCAGAGGCAAAATTGCTTTTAGTTATTTAGACTTTTCTATGATATTGTATATTGCTTATATTTATATATCATGCAAATGACATCATCAAGCGATATTTACTAATAGAAAATTGTCTGAAACTGAACTCAGACTTTCTTAATTGAATTCTTGACTTGTAGCCTTTTATTGCAACTTTGTAATCTGTAAAGTGAATGTAATGATTCCTCCAGTGTAACGTCTATGTACATTCCTTTTCCATTTGAGATTACAGTGACATTATTAGTCTTATTTTTGTGTTTATTTAACTTATTTTGTTTTTTCAGCTCAGGTACAGCAAGAAAATATACAGTAATTGCACAGCAGAAAGGAAGGGAACTGGAGATACAGTAAATTTCAGTTAAACTGATTCATCTTGAAAAATTCTAGAGAAAGAAACTTATGGCTGTGTGATTAATGGTACAGTAAAGCAAGTTATAACAATGTATTTATAGTTTTACAGTTATTGAAAAGCCGAATTCTTTCTTGAGTTTGAAAAGGAAAGCGTTATTGAGATTATGTGAGCCATTTTTTTGCATTTATTATATAGATATTTCTTTGTTTACATCAAATGCAGAGAATTTTAAAATATATAAACTGATCCAGAAAGGATAGGGTATGAAAACAAGTTAAACAAGTCCTTTTTCCTACTTTAAATAGAAACACTATGTATTAAAATAATTATGAATATTGCTGTTTTCTTTTTAATTTGCTGTTTCGTATAAACTAACTTCATTTACCAGTAATTAAATGAAGACAATTAAGGGAAATGCAAACAGTAATGATTTTCCACAACAGAAATTGGTGTGATGTAGTATAAATTAAGCTCCTAGTACCACAAATGCCTTGCATGACAAAGCACCAAAAGAGAAATAGCGTTGTCACCAGGTAATTATGTTTGCTACTGGGAAAAAGGGAGAAAAAGCAAATATACACACACACACACAAACTCCACCAAGAGAAAACATTTTTAGTGTAAATTTTCTCATAGGTAAAAAATTTTCATGGACTTCAAAGGTTCTTCATCCTGTTTTTAGGCAAGAATTAAAGATGTTCTTGAGACATCTGACCAAATACAACAATCCTCAGAGAAAGCAATTGTTTATATACATTTCTGACAAGGAAGACAAAGAAAGAAAATATGAATCTTCTGAATAACTTAATTGGAATACCAGTCTACTATTTTTTATCTTTTTTTTCCAGGAAGGTGTCACCTTTGTATCTATCATTACTGAGTAGTGAACAATATAGCTAAACTGATGGTTTGGAAAATAACTAAAAATAAAATACAACAGATTTTGTTTGCATCACTTTATGATTCTTTTGCGAAGGCCATAAAAACCTTTACAGAAGTTTACATTCAGATCTGTGCCAAGAAACACTGTAGATGGTAACTACAGTGTTTATAATAAGAAATTTTAAGGATAAAAGCCAAAGAATAATTGGCAACTGTGAAATCTTTCAATACAGATGTTATGCGACAAGATTAAATCTAATTTCCTCTCATGTATTGTTATAATAAATAACAATATTATTCCCTTATTAGGTGTAAGCAGAGCACTCTGATATTTCTATCTGTTTCAACACACTGCTGAAGAAAGGTAGCAGATGTAATGATAGGGAATGTCACAAATCTATCAATACGAAAGACACTGCCTTCACAGAAAGCTGTTTACCTATCTTACACCTCATAATAAATTTATGTCATCAGTAGATAAACATGATTTTGATACAAACACAACTAGAAATATATAAATAAAAATGAAAGAAAAGGATAATTCAGTTGTAATCCTTGGTTATTTCTTTACAGATTTTTTATCTTTTTTATGTGGCACTTCCCTATAGCCTATAGTTTTAACATTTTCAACAATAATGTCTTATTATGAAGGGATATGCTTACATGGGCTCAACAGATTTTTTCTTTTTTCTTTTTTTTAATTACATGAGAAGGTTCTAATGAGAGTAGAAACTATGATTACTGCAATCTAAAACTCCAAACACCAGTAAAATAATGTATCATAAGACTTATATGAATAGAAAATAATATGCGTTGTTTAAGAAAACACAGCTTGATTTAATGTAGCCTTTAGGCAAATATATTCCCAGAGGAAAAGGTTGAATAGCAATGATTTCGGTACCTAGGAACTTTATCAATGTTACAAATGGCCACTTTTGATCAATTTGAAAAATTGCAAAGGTACCTGGTAGTATAAATAGTTTCTGAATGACAAATTATTTGTCATTGTAACTATCTATTAATGCTGTACCCATGTGTAGAACAAATCTCTTTGGTGATATTTTCTGAACTTGGTAAGGTGATGCAATATCTTGTTAGCAGACATCAGTTTAACTAATTTTTGGTGCAGTATTTGTACGGTATAGTAAGACAAATTAATACTTAATTACTTGTTTTAAGAAGTATCTTTTGATTGAAACACTGGAATACGGCTGAAATTTTCCACAAAGAAATTATATTGAAGAATTATTGAAAACATACATTTCCATTAATTTTCATTATTGCTATTAAGACCAGCAGTCCTGTAATTATGTGGATAATACAAACTCTCAAATACTTTAGTATTTTACCTGTATGTATTTTATCTTGAGGATCAGGATTCAAGGAGATCTTAAAATTTTAATAATCCATACTCCTATGATATAAAATGTTTCTAATCAAGTTGTAATATTGAAAAGATATTGTATAAGAATGCAATGATTGAGAAGTTTTATGGAAGCTTGTTATACGATTCTTTTAATTACAATTTTTTGTTAAGCACAGTCTAGTTCTTATCTAGGACTCCAGTTTAAGTTTTTTATAAGGTGCATTTTTCTATATGTACAGAAGAATTCTAATCCATGTTTTAATTATCTGCCAGGAACCTTATTTTCATTCTGATCTATGCATTCCTTTGGTCTCCTGGTGCTTAATTCAAAGGTGATTTCAATCATTATATCCTACCTTGTGTTCAGGTGGTACTAACTGTGTAATTATTTCCCCCTGCACAAAATACAAAGACATGAGGCCTTTTGTCTTCATGTGAATCTAGTTCTATCACTAAGCTTCTGGATCCTGTAAAAGAAACATAATCTGAAATCAATCTTGTCTGCATCTAATCTTAAGTTTTATTTTTAAACAGGCAACTTATGAAAAATATTGTGGAAAATTTTTTTACAACATATTCTTATCTCAGTTGAAATCATTAATTTTTAAGTTCTTGACTTTGGCATAGTTCTGCATGAATTATCTGAGGTAACTCCAGCAATCTCATTTTTACTGAATATCATAATATCATCAAAGTTTTAACATTTCCACAATCCTAAAAGCCATTAAAAAATAAAACGAAACAAAACAAAAACGGAAACAAAACACCCAAAACAAAACAAAACAAAACAAAAAAAACTAACCACCACACTGAAAGATAGACTTCTGGTATATACATTGGGTGAATTAATCTGATTACCTGGAAATTGCAATACTCAAGAGGTTAATTAACACACACTAGAATTTCTCAATATACTGCAAGCTGAATAGACGGAATAGTAGATTAAAACTGATAAAGCCTCATTAGTTGAGTTAGGCATTTCCTTACAACCACTAATGAATAAAGATATGAGTGACTGAACTTTGGTTGCTTAGACTTCTGGTTTCATCTGTTTAACAGCACAAGCCAATAAACAAGACACTTGTGCTCTGAAGGCTTGTTTTAAATCAGTATTGGGACAATGTTGAAAAAATCTGACCTCTCTCACTGTAGATAATTTCATATGAAAAGTCAGTATATATAGGGCTCATTTTATGACCTAGACATAAATAGTCTTATAAATGCAGAAAAAACTTATACAGATTTATCATGGAAAATATTTAGAAGAAATGCTATTCTGTAAGTGTTCAAATATTATATCCGATATTAAACAACAATCTCATCAGGACCATACAATCCTGAATTAAAAGAAATACTAGTGGGAAGGAAGTAAAATTTTAAATATATAGAATTAAATTTCTGTTGTTCTTCACCTTTCTGTCTCTCCAACTTGTGTTGGTTTCAATGGGATTTTTAGACAGCCAAGGTGCCTCAAAATTAGGGAATGTACATTGAAGTGCTTAAAAATATACTTTAAAGCCTATATTTCCATTTATGCTTAAACTGGAACTACAGAGTACCTAATGCCAGAAAAAGTTTCAGAACAAAACTTTCAAAATAATTTAAGAGATTTATTAGCTTGACTTTGACCTTCAAACCCATTAACTATGCTTATTTTTCGTATTTCTAAATCTGTTTTATGTACATTCAACAAGGTTATCTACAGTTCAGTATGTATTAATTCCAGGATAAGAATAAAGTGGTGAAAGTTAATTTTACATCAACAGTGACTGAAATATAATTCTTAATCTCACAATAATCCAACTAATGATTATCTTGAGAACAAGCAAATTTTATGCTATATCAGATTAAAATAGATCTAAATATTTAAAGACGCATGATGGATCAAAATTTAAGTCAAGAAAAAAGAAAAGATAGAATGTGAACTGACTGGACTTTAAGGTAGTGAATACAAGAGCTTCAATTTTTAAATTTATCTACCTGGAAGACATACAAAAGATGAGAATGGTTGGCATTGTAGCATATTTCCCTACATTTAGAGTATAGAAAATATCCCTAAGCATGGCAACAAAGGGAAAAAAGGGTTTGCTACAGAACTTTAAATTTGTGGTTTTTTCTGTGAAAAGCCTACTAAAACTTTTGTGAATTATACTGGATACTGAAGGAATAAATGCCTACCTCTAAATTTTGAAAGTTTTCCATTTAAATTACCTTTGATTCTAGCATTATTTCACCAGCTGGTAGGAAAAAAGATAGTAGAAATCAGATTACTAAACCCCTCCTCACAGGTTTAAGCTTAAATCAATGACACCATATCACATCTGGATGCAGCACTGTGTGATTTTTTAGCTTCTGAGTAGTTGAAAAAAACCACGTACTTGTCAGTATCTCTGGAGGAATACATCAGTGTCATACAGCTTCTGTAAACTTAGCAAGAACAAATATGACAAGAATGAAAAGGTGCTTGATAATGGCATGAATCCATAGTGAAAAGCACCATGACCTGTGCCGAATCCCAGTGTTAAAAATATTTCTCTCCATTTTTGTATGCACTTTCCTTTTTACAGGCTGTGAATAATATATTCAGACCAAATGACAAAGTATAGGTGTGCTATGCAAATATATATACTTATCATTTAATAAGCAACTTATTCACTAAATAAAAATTAACAGATTATTGCATGACATAAATTATTATCTTATTTCAATTTGTCTTATTCAAGTGAACTGAAGCCAAGAGAAGCAGTATCATGAACAACAGAGATCCCGCTTTCAAGAGCAGGAAAACATCGTAAGAATATCAAACATGATTCAATGGAGAAGAAAGAAGACAAGTCTTTTTCAGCTCCAATCATTTTAGCAAAGGAGCTATCAAATCTGATCACCTTGACCTCCTTACCGAACATTATCTAGGACTACAGATATCAATACTAACCATATGTCAACAGTAGCTCACAGCTAAGTTACCATTTTTTGAATTTTTTTGAAGACTGGCAGCTTTTTATTTGTAGTGACAGTGATTCATAATACATAAAAATCAAACATTATCATGAAGTGTGCCGTTAATGAACGGAATTAGTAAAGCACCACTTTAAAGCAAAGACTGGCCTGTCTTACCAGTCTTCTAAACACTGTAATCACACTGATGTCTAAATCACTGATATAGATAAATATCGATACAGATCTAGATGATATAAAGAGATATAGACTTAACTGCAACACAGTTACTTGTGCCACTCAAGTGCTGAAATAGATGATTAAAAATTTAATCGATTAACCTAAATATTCTCAAGGCAAAAAGACATCTTTTCATCAGAGATAATATTGTTATATAGTTTTCTTATTAATATTTAGAAGACTCTTCCGTCAAATATACAAACATACTGAATTTTAAAACAATTAGTATACAGCCAGTTTTGCTGCAACGTTCTCCAAGAAAAATATTCACAAGAACATTCCCCCGCCTGATCAAAATATAAATTCCCCATAAACATGCATATGGAAGGACAATAATCATATACAATCTTCACTTCTATTCTTACTAAGAGCAAGCTTCGTCCTCTGAATGTCTGTTAAACAAAGACCATTAGCTGAGAATGCAAAAACATTCACTTTCATTGAGTCTGCAGACGCATCAAGTGACACAGAACAGTGTGTCACTGTTTCTGCTGCAGCTGCAAACCAGAGGGACCTGGGCAAGATGGAGGAAGAATGGGCTGCCAGGAACCTCATGAAATTCATCAAGAACAAATGCCAGCTCTTGCTCTGGGCATGACATGGTCTGGGACCACACCACCTGGGGGGCAGCTTTGCAGAGAGGGCTCTAAGGGGATGGTGCTTGATAGCAGGTTGGGCATGAGCCAGCAGTGTGCTCTGAAAGCAAACCAGCCAAGAGCAACCTGGGCTGTGCTAGCATGGTCAGGATGTGCAGAAGAATAGTTATTCTCTTCTTCTCACTGGTCATTAGGCTGTCAGTTTTGTGACCCACTGATTAACTGGAGTATGTTCAGGAGGGAGCCAGTTAACTGGTGGTGGGGTGGAGCTGGTTCAAACTGGAGAAGAGCTGAGTTTGAAGGAACCTAACATTAACACACCTTGCTGAAGGAAAAATGGAGTCAACTCATCACAGTGATGCAGGGCAGGCGGATAAGACACAGTGAGCCTAAGTTTAAACAACAGACGTCTTCCCTGCATAAAGGAGAAGCATTTTTCCGCATGAAGACAGTCAGGAACTCGAACAGAGTCCTCCTGAGGTTCCTTCTAAGTTGAATGGTCCTGGAATGTCATGTTTCTCTGTGTGACATCAGATAACTACAAAGAGGCTGAAGACTGATTCTGTGATAAAAGAAAAAGAAAAGAAATCCAGACAAATGGAAACCCAAATGACTTATAGGACTTTGATGAAATTTATTTTAATTCCATTCTATTAGAAGTGAGATTAGATCAATGCCAATTACTATAGGAGTAATGAGACCTCATATCCTCTATCTAAAAAATGTCATTATGAATTTATAATATGAACAGTTCTTTCTATCAATTATGCAATTCTCTTCAGGAAAAAAAAATGCAGACAAGTGCTCTCTTAATTTTAAGTCCTTTATTTTGTAAACTTCTGGAGTGGCTCTTGCTGGCTTATGACAACAGCAAATGAAATGTTATGAGTTTTTCAACAATTCTGTTTGAAAAGGCATGTTGTAAGATGTTATCTTTTATTGTTCCACAGTCTTTTCTTGGTGTAAGAAGTAACAGTGAGACATTCCTCTTTTTTTTTTTTTTAATAATTCTCAGCATAAGACCTAATTAAAACTCTAAAAAGAAACTGCAGTTATATGTGTATGTATATACATATTTGGATACAATGTATATATCTAAAAATACATCCTTATGAAAAATCACAACAGTCAGGTGTTCCTAATATTTTGCCCGGTTCTGTCTGTCTCAGCAGCTCTTCGCTCTTTGCAAAATGTGTGTGTGCAAATACAAACATATGCATGAAGACATGAACAGTCTCATATCTTGACTTAATGTAATTATGGAAAACTATAGCACCAAGTTAATGCAAGTTTGCCCTATATTCCACAGGCTGTATTTAACAGTTGTAATGTGAACATTTTTTTTGTTTCCTATCTCACAAAGTAAATTCCTTTCCTTTATTCATGCCCACATTATGCAATGATTATGAAAAAATTATTAATATTTTATAAAACTCTAATAGGATTACTCTTCATTAGTCTTCATTCATCAGTTGCGAGTTTAAATTAATTGTAGAGAATTTATAGAAGAATCTACAGGTAAATATACTTATTTATTTTGATAAAATTCAATCATTTTGGAATCCAGATTAAAGTTAAGTAAAAAAAGTGTTGTTTGGTTGGTTTTTATTAATTCCTATTAATATTAATTATATAGTATTATTATGCAATTACTAGTAATCATTACAGCAGAATTGCAATGTCTCTTTAATATATTAGTTATATGCCTTTGAGAATAGTTCATCTACAGTGTTGCAAATATTGACTAAGCCCCATTATCAAAAACTTATTTAAAACTCACAAAAGCAGCCTAAGTGGTTGTTTCTCAAAGGAAAATGTAGAGCTGTAATAATATTTTCTCTATAAATGTCATGTAAGGGAGAGAAATATAAAAAGCAGTTGAAATCTTGTACAACATGCAACAATTTTTTAAAGGGCTACCTGTTCCATATGCTAATAAATCAAGCATAAAATTAACATGTAAGTACTTTTCATAACCATGCAACAAAAAATAAAAGTGAAATCATTGTATATCCAAGCATTGCTTTGAAAAATCAGTATTTGCTAATTTACTAAGTAATTAATAATAAAATTATTAAAATTAAATATTTAATTATTTCCCCTTTATCAATTGAAATCATAATTTCACTTGAACAGCTGAAATCATCACAGGTGGCTTCCCATTTATTGAATCCTTGCAGTGCATGAACTCTACCAATTTCCTTTCATTTTGATAACAGTCACTGGTTTCTCTGAAGTTCCAGTCTGAGATACAATTCACAGCAAAGGAAAAATCCCAGATACTTATAGCTACTTGACTTTAATTAAATCCACACTTGTAACCAATTGAATTAATTCTTAATTAATTCATTCAGTTTTGCTGTGCTTCACTGACATTCTGATGTTATTGATATTTGAGAAAGATAAGGATCAATAGGATAATTTTTAGTGGATTGTACTATGGATAAAAATTTCTGACCAATTCTGAAAATGAGTTTGAAAAGAACAAAATAAATAGTTTTTTCTTTTATTTTTAATTGATCTAATTGTCTTAAACTAAATCTTTAGAGAATTTTTAGTAATATTCTGAATATTTGCATTGGCATTAAGAAATACAATTAGTATCTGCACTGAATCTTTAAAAAATGTTTATAAATAGATTTCAGGGAACTCTACCTGGGCATTATTTTTGGATTCAGAATTGTGAAGCTTTGTAGTAGCTGTGAGTGTCAAGTATGACAGCTGTCATAGAACTTCCAGACCATACGGGTGCAAAATATGCCATAATCAGGTTTGAAAGCCCAGTATAAGTGTTGAGAAAGTAGAATATTGCTTATGCCTTTGTGGCATAGTTTAGAAAGCTTGTCAGATTTACTCTTAACTAAATTGGGCTGAAATTCAGGTCAGTTCAACAAATAAAGTATTTCCTAACCCATGTTTTCAAATCTTATGAATATAAATAATTTCTACCTATGAATGTACTGGGATTATTTGGAACAAATCATAACTAGCCAGGCATTTTACCCCATGGTAAGCTATTGTTAGTTTACAGTTCTGGGCAACAAAACTCTTGCAATATGGCAAAGGTAATTGAGTTTGCTTTCTTTCAAAAAAAATAAAATTCTAGAAGATGGTTTTTGAAAGATTAACAGTTCTATAGTTTTCATACAATCTGAAAACTTTAAGGTAAAAGAAGAGATTTTCATCTATAAAAATCGGTTCCATATAATTCAAAGCATTATTTCATTGCTCACCAGAAGTCAAAAAGAGATGTCTTGTGGTAGTACTCTCTAAAGGAGTTGATAGGATGATGAGGTGAAGATCCTGTCATCAGTGAAAGATGTGCGTCACCTTTGAAGTAGATACTATATGCTGTGATTACATTGTCTTGAACAAGGTCATGTAATAAAAGTCTAAGAAAGGGCTAGGAATGTTATCAACATCTGTTTATTCTTATCCCATTGTTTTAATCAAAGAATAAACCTTCCTATGATACTTAGTTGTTACAAAAACAGTGTATTGCTGAATTGAGAGCATACCTACATAATCAATATTGAAAATAAGAAAGACATAAGGAACAATGCACTGCTATTTGAGATATTCCTTACTTTCAGACCTTAGCATTGCTGAATTGTGCTTTCTAAAATTTTCTCATTGACTGTTTTCAGGCTGAATGTCGTTAAGTATTTCAAAGGAGATGCAGAGGGCTGTTCTCTTTAACAGCTGTTTAAATGGTTTTTCAAGCAAGATGTTTCTAGAATTGACCAAATACATTGATCATCCTTTGAGATAAAGCCAAACCATCTTATTTTTATTCAATCTTTGGAATTTAAAAGATGTTAAAAAAGCAAAATTTAGATGATTACAACTGACTCTAGTTGCATCTATGTCTTTTTTACCTTTGAAAACCAAAGTGGTTAGAAAAAAAGAAAAGCTTTATACTTTTGCTCAGCTGAAAAATGGGCAGAATGAAATCAAAACAAATATCCAAATTTAAAAGAAAAATTTGTTAACTAATACTTGCCTTAGGATAAATTTCATGGAAAATGTGAGATTTACTGAAAAAGAAATGGTTGTTAACACACCTGTTTACTTAAATTTAAGTTTTCAAAATTATTTTTCTCATTTTGAATACATACAGAACTCCCTCAGTATGGTAAACACATTTGTTCAGAAAAAATCCAAACCAAAACAAAACCCCCAATTGTTTACAATGTGCTTTCAGAGAATGAACTTCAGTTTTAAAAATTTAGTAGAAATTTCACATTGTGAGAAATAATTGACAGTCTTCTGAAAACCTCAATAGTTATTGTGAGAAATGAGACAACTCTTAAAAAGATTAATTTATTGAAAACAGAAAAAATTGAAAAATTACAGAAATCAGAAAAATATAAAAATTTGGGATCCTATGGCTCGGTAGATGGTATGCCCCAGGAGCGCAGGGATTTGAGATCTTCTGGCTGAGACAGCACTAGACCTCAGGTAGAGAAAAAAACTTGCAGTGCTGGGTTGACTTAAAAAAATTACTAAAAGCCCCTTAAAAGGGGTAAGGCTTTTAATGCCCAGCACCGATGTCTCCCACAGCTAGTCTGGAGAGAGCAAGAGGGGAAGAGAGAAGAGAGAAGAGAGCCCACCTCTCGGCTTCGTCCTTTTTATAGTCTTTGCTCCGCCCCCAATCCGCCCCCAGTCCACCCCTTCAGTCCAAGGCGATTGGTGCTTTCCCTTTGATGGATCATCTCCGTCCACCAATGGCTCATCGTTGTCAAGGGGGGTGGTATCAGTTAGAGATAAGGGAATACAATACCTTCATTAAAATTCAGGTATTCAGGTTGCCATGGAACTTGCCTGCAGAGTAATGGCTCTGTAGCTAAAAATAGCTGCTGGCTATTAAGACTGGGTGGGGGGGTTTTGGCCTTGGAATCAAAATGCAAGTGAAACACCTACAAAAAGTATTCAAATACATCCAACACACCTCAGAACACTTGTAAAAGTATACAGTAAACACAGGAAAGGTAACTCTTATGGTGTACCAGTGGTTTGTAGCTTGAAAAGGGGCAAGTTTGTGATTTTTAACTGGGAAAATTTTAACTGGGAAGGGTGCAACTCTATTAATAAACTTTAAACAAATAGAAACACTGATAATGGAACTGGATTTTTGTACCTGGGCTGATGGGTTAATTGTAACATTCAATTTAAAAATAATTAACTCAAAATTAATTATTTAAAGCACTTAATATGCAAAGACCAAGCACAAATAGGGATTTCATGTATGACAGTTATAAAAACTGTAACACCAGAACATCACATCACCAAGGCAGACTCTACCACCAAATGCATTTTGCATGTGTAAATTAAATGTGTTTCCATATGTCATGATTTTTAATAGCAATACAACTTGTGTGGACCATTTTGGAAGCCAAATACATTGCCAATATTATGTACTACTTTTAAGAATTACACCTAGGATCTTTCTGTTCTTCCTCTCTTTCTTCCTCATTTCCTTTCTTAGCCAACATCACCACAGTTACTAAATTTGCTTTGGAGAAATAGCCCACAGAAAATTATTTCATAAAAAGAGTCTGGTACTTTCTATCTTAATAAAATGTTTTTAAAATACCTACACATAAAAAAGATCTCTGTTCAGCATTTAGTGTCTTAGCACCAACTATAAATCACAGCTTTTAACATCAGGGTTACTGTTATAATTTCTATCTTTCTTCTTTCAGCAAGATTTTTAAAAAAAGACTACCAGTGATCCTCACCTCAGTCTGTCCACAGAATGTCATGATTGCAAAGGGGGCTAATTGATCTATCCTGTATGTGAGGCATCCTCTGTGGAATGTGTGAATCCAGAAATAAGAAAAATCCAGAGGTGCCTGAAAGGGAGTCTTAATTTCTTCTGATATTTCAAAATAGTGTAATCACATAGAAAACACTGCAATAAACTAGAATAGTATATAGAATTTCTTAATAGTTTCAGAGCAACCTCAAGCTCTTCATGAACACACTGTTGTACCTGGAGTTGCTTCCACTTGAAAGGGAATATCAGAAACCTGTAATTAGCTGGGAAATTATTTTCAGGAAAAAGAATTTAAAATGGCCTACTAATTTTTTAAGAGTTAAAGGAAAGTGTATGATTGAATTATTATTTTTCAAACGTAATTTTATTAGTTCTTTTGGGATTGAATTCAATCCATTTGTGACACTAAATTATCAGAGTTAGAAACAGGATATCTGCAAAAGACACAGAATGGTAATGAAAATATCCTTATAATTATTCATACAGAGGCTTATTTTTATCCAGTCATGTTACAACATGATACAGTTCTCCCTTTTGGAAGCTGTATTTTAGGTTATCCATTTTACATTTAATATATATAATGTTGCAAAAAATTAGTATGTTGACTTTGCTATGTTCTGCTATTTTATTCAAAAAACACCATGTCCATTATAGAAGAGGTCAGTATTTTAAAAACAACACTATTTCTCTCCTTCGAAATTTTTCTATGCCATAATACCTGTCCACAGACCAAATCTATTTAGACTTCAACATATTATTTAAAAAGGACTACTCAAGTCTGTGTCTGTCCTCTGTATAACTCAAATTACATGAAGGTAAGACACACAGAAAATATTTCTCTAGGGAAATGAGTATTTTGAAAAATATCACCACTATTTTCCTCACTGATATTAAAAAATTACTGGTCACTTAGACCTACTTGTAAATATACATAAGGCTAATTCTTGAATAATCACTGAAGATTATTGATAAAACATCTGAAAACTTTGCCTTGTTAGTCTCCAAGAAATTTTAATTCCACAAGAACAAGACAAGTTCCGTATAGAATGTATTATTCCTTTTTCTAGCTTAGTTCATGTAGTGGTACCTTTCACAGTACCTTGGATGACTTGTAGTCAGCCCTGCTGTTGTGGGGAGAGTTTTATTCTTAATTTGCCTTTTGAGCAAACTGCCTTGGCAGCAGCTTAGAAATGAACCCAACAGATATCTACTTGTTATTTATGCAAAGCGGAGCCAAAGAAGATGTTGGGAGAACTGTTTTACATCACAGTCGATAGCTCCCTAATGAGACCAGACAAGAAATAAAGCTCATTAACTGAATCAGGAATAATCAGGGTTTGCATTTCTGGATAGTATACTAGCATTACAAGGAGAAATGCTCTATCTCTTGCATTAGCCAGGTACTCCATTTTACAAACCAAGAACAGCAATTTTCTTGCAAGCAGACTTGTTTTTCAGAAACTTGTATTTTTCAACGAACTTAAATCTTAAGCTTTAACCTGCCATGTGGCATTATTTTTAGCTCAAAACTAGCACTGAAAATTTGCTGAGTGCCTACTAAGTCCTAAAACGCTAGATGGGCTAAAACACATTTTTTAATAATGCCATACAATCATTCAGGTATAACAGCAACTATTCTCAATTCTGAGCCCTAGCTCCCATTTTAGCTTAATAGATACTGAGAAAAAGTACGGATATCGTCCACGGAATTGTCTATCCTTAAGATTAGTTTTGCTCAGTATCAAATAGGATAAGCTTATGGGCAGGCTCATTAATTCCTTACAGGAATTAATTAATACTGCATAATTGTTACCATAACCCTATTTTCTCCTATTGTCTTCTTGTGTTCAATAATCTGTCTAGAAATTTAATGTTGCAATACTTTGCCACAGGGTAAAAAACTTAGTCACCCTATAAGACAGGGAACCTGTCATAGTGAGAGTAATGTATGATTAACAAACTGTTATACCAATACAGGTTACTGTGATTATTTTTTCCCCAAAAGGAGTTCAAAGCAAAATAATTATTCTTATTATCTTTTTGCTAGTTTTAGCTAGAATTTGACCTTTCTGATTTTGTTACTCAGTGCTCGAGTAGTTTTCATACTGCATTTTCTTGCCTATTCACCCCATTTCTTGCAAGAGTCCTTCATTTTTTGCATTTTAAATCATCAGGAAGCTACTTGCTTAGGTTTCCTTCATCAATACTTGGCCGGGCATTCTGCCTAGCAATTCCCTGAAAAAGCTAAAGTCTGTTCTCCACAAGTCCAGAGTCCTTGTTCTCCAGATTACCTTCTCAGACTTCATGTGGATCTTGAGTTCTGTCATCTTTCAACTGTTGTAGCTCAGCCATTTGTGGCCACATTTACAGTCAGTTGCTCCTTATTTGTGAGCAAACCGACCATTTTCCCTGGTCAACCTCTGTAGCATTTATATTAAGGAATCATCACCAATGGTATCCAGAGCACTATAGCTTCATTGCAGTTAACGTCACAGGAAAAGTACGTGCCAGCAAAATATCCCATGAAAATTAATTCCTTTGACTGTAAGCCTTTTGCTACTTAGTTTTAGAAAGCCTCATGTACTACCTCCTCCTACCTTCTCCTGCTCAGATGATCTGTTATGACTGCCCAAGTGTTTTTTCCCCTTCTGGTTATGATTTGGAGAGGTTCAAGGGACCATATCTCTGACTCTGTATTTTATTTTGCATAGTGAAGGAGTGCTGAGATCCATTCTCTGTCTTTCCTATTGTGCTGCTTTTGGCTGTGATAGAGTTAATTTTCTTCACAGTAGCTAGTATGGGGCTGTGTTCTAGGTTTGTGCAGAAAACAGTGTTGATAACACAGGGATGTTTTTTTGTTATTGCTTAAGTACTGAAACAGAGAAGACTTTTCTGCTCCACCCCACTCCAATACACCAGGGAGGAGGCTGGGGATGCACAAGGGGCTGGAAGGGGATGCAGCCAGGACAGCTGACCGCAGCTGACCCAGGAGATTTACCATACAGTGTGGGGTTGTGCTCAGCCTATAAAGCTGGAGAGAGAAGGAGGAAATGGGGCACCCCATTTCTTGTAAAAGCCCTTCAATTTTTGCATTTTAAATCATCAGGAAGCTAATTGCTTAGGTTTCCTTCCTCTTCATCAATTTTGCAGGGATAGTGTTTGTCTTCCAATGTACCCTTTCACACATGAAAGGGCACTTTTTTCCTGAAAGTAGCTGAGCATCTTCACGACAATGTGAAGTAGTGAATGAATTCCTTGCAAGAAATGTTTTGCATTGCTTGCACACATGGCTTTTACCTATTTACCTGTTAAACTGACTTTATCACAAACCACAAGTTTACTCCTTTTTATTCTTTTTGTTCTCTCCCCAGTCCTACCAGAGGAGTGTGAGGAAGTGGCCATATGGGACTCAGTTTCTGGGTGGGTTCAACCACAACACCTACTTAAATATCCCTGCCCCAAATACTTGTGTTGTCCCTCCAAGTCTTCATGACATCAATCATAGCATATCCTGCAAACATGATTAGGCTCTTCATTCTAAACAAGGTACCATAATGGAAAAAACAAGAAGAGTTAATTGTGATATTAGATGCATAGTCAAGCACTTGGATACATCTACCTTTTGTTTTATCTTGATCAGGAAGGCTGATGAAAACATTACTGGGGCCTCTGTACCCCTGCTCTCACTCACAAAGTCCCTGACACAACTATGGTCATGTTGGGACTTTCTCTGGCTGTATCGTTTGTGCCATGGTTGAGAAGCAAGAGAGAGTAGTCAGAAGCACATGAAACTCAGTGTCTTATGCAATGGTACATGTCCTCATGGAGATACCTTGCTGCTTCAAGTGGTGCTAGACATATCTGGAAAATTAACACTTTTGTCCCAGGCAAGAGGTAGTCAGCAATCACTAGCACCTTTTACTTCCTTTTCTGTGGACTGATCTTAACTTGAAGTCTGGCCCAGAATCCTCACGTCTGAATTTACTTGTTGTGCCTTCTTGTCAAGACTATTGATTTAAACACTTGTAGGGGGAGATGACGCCTTGCTTCTACTGCGACAAATCCCAAGCTTCTCCATGCATTGGAAGTTCACGTCCTCTCCTTTCCAATTCAACAGCGACCACACCAAACTTCACGTCTGTGGTCCTAGACTCTTGCCACTACAGAGCCTGTGTGAATGTTTTTTTTCCTTTTCTTTTTTAACATTCCGGATGCAAAGAAGGCTGTTCCCTTTCTCATATATCTCCTTCACCTTCCACTATGCCATATCCACCAGATCATACCTTCCTGAGGATGAAACACCCTCATACCAATTTTCAACAAGAAGTACAAAGCTCTTTCTGCATTCTAATACCTAGATGATGGAATCCATCCTCAGGAGTTACATCCAGACAGAGAATGCTACAATATTAGAACAGGTGATTACAACAACTGAGGCAGAAAAGTTAATTCCGTGTTATCATGATTCATGATTAGTATTTTTTTGAAAACATCACTTCTGGGCCTTCGGCCTCCAACATGCTGTTTGAAAACTACCATGTGCTTTGCTCCTCTTTAACAGCCCATTCAGAATGCTTCTCATTCTCTCCAAGCACCAGACAATTTTGGAAGTCAAATACAAGTGTCCTCACCTTCAAATAACTCAGGACCTCACGCTATCTGAGATTCTGGTCATGGCTCACTTATCCTATGAATGCTGGGTCTTCTGTAAATGATTTCCTCCCATGCCATGCCTTTTCCCCACCAATTCTCACAAATGCATAGAAGCATAGTCCTGTAGCTCTCCTTTTAGTACATTACAGAAAAAAAAATGGTTAAAATTAAACATTCTCTTCAGATCTGAACAAATGTAGTATTTGAAAAATTGCGTAAATACTATATATGAAATGTAAAATCACATGTATAATAAGTCATTTTCAAGATATAATATTGCATGCTTTTATTGGTTGTGGGAATAGTCTGTGGACATGAGCTGAGTAAAAATTGTTGCAAATTGCAAGGACAATCACTGTTAAAAAAATACCACAGAGAATATATTCTGCATATCGCTACTGAAACTCTTGCAGAACTGTCGCAGTGACCGCTGCTGTCTACAGCCCAGACTAGCTGCAGCAGTGTGTGACAGGAGTGCGGAGCAGCCGGAGGCGCGGAGCTTTAAAGCTGCTCCTCTGAAGCCTCTGCTCTACCCTGCGGAGCACCGGCTCCAGACACTGCAGCAGCCAGCAGCCCTCGACGAAGGGAGAGAGAAAAAGTAGTGAGGAGCCTTGCCACAGGAGACAACCCAACCTTATCGGAAAGTCTCCTCTGAGGACGAGCAACAGTTGTAATGGACGCATGCCTTATAAAGGAGGGCTGAACAAGGGGAGTACACCAACTAGGGACCAATAAGCGGATTAGGAGGGAGGGACGCTGAAGGGATGGACTCACATCTGGTCCAATGGTCTTGGTGGGTGGAGGGAGAGGGGTCACATGCCCCAATGGGGCATCGAGGTTTAAGGGATTTCCAAGAGGGGAGGTATCCAAGGGGGCAGGGTCTCGGGGGACTGATGGGGGCCATATAAGGGTAATTAGGGAGGGCTCAGGTGATGGACACCGAACCTTCGGGAACAACAGGAGGGCTTTGGGTGATTGATAGGGAGAGAGCCAGAACAAGGGGAGGAGAACAACCATATAGGGAGCACCGGGGGAGCGGCTTGGATCTGGAGCAAACCAACTGGGAGAAGGAGTGGGGAAAGTAGGGAGAAGCCATCAGGGTACAAAGAACATATGAAAATACAATAAAAACATTGCATCGCCACACAGAACTACAGAATATTTTAAACATATTTTGAAGACCTGAACCATTATATTAAAAGCTGAGATTCCCTGCTCCACTGCAGCTGCAAAAAGGTGTTACCTCACACCAAAGGATTCGTTTTGGTCCCAGCATATAATATATAAAAAATCCCCAAAGAGCCGTTTCCTGGAGCAATGTCTTTCTGGTAAATCTAGGAACATAGCTTCATACTTCTGTTATGAAAACATACTTCTGTTTATACATGTATTTAAAAAAAAAAAATGAAATGTATAAAAATATGAAACATTACATTTTCATCAGGTAAATGCAGATAAGCTTAGCATGCATTATCATGTATCCAAATATCATCTGAGAGTCCCTCAATAGCCTGAATTATTTTCTAGATATAGATGTATTCTTTAGAATTTATCCTTTTTTAGCTATGTGTGGTTCCTAGAACCATTGGTTATATTTGTTATTCATACCAAAACCTCATTTGTGAAGGACAATTTTTTTTCAAATGTAAGAATGAACAGCTATAAAGAAAATAAGCATTAATTAACATGTTCACTCATTAATTTTCACATTTTATTTGTGCTAGGTGTACATACTAATGTGTACTTTCAGTGTTACTCATTAGATTTAGGATTGCAGTGTTTTTTCTCAAATTGCCCAGAAAAGAGAACTATAAATAAAAACCATAGTCTGGTTTCTGTTGGGTTTTTGTTTGTTTGTTTGTTTGGGGGTTTTTTTGTTTGGTTTTTGTTTGTTTGTTTGGAGTGGTTTTTCAATGGTTAGGTTTGGGTTTTGCTTTTTTTTTTTTTAATATGGTGGCAATGGATGCTTTGTTTTTTTAGCCAATGAACCTTTTTTCTCCAATTACTTTTTGGATGTGTACATACAGTTGGTTGGGTTTTTTAATCTCCTCCATTTTTTTAAAAAACTCCTCTATTTTTTGTATCTTTCTTTTCAGATAATTCTTTAAATACATTTTCTCATCCCAGTTTTGATGAACTAAGTGATTTCTAATTTAGTCCCCCTTAACATCCTTGTTTTTTACTTGAGTCTGTCAAGTGACCTTTCAGCACCTCTTAGAGTGCATTTCAATCAGGCTGTTTTGAATAACCTTTCCATGCTTGACTTTTTTTCCCTAATTCAAAGTTTGAAATGAAAATTTACTGTCTTTAAGCTACAAACACTCTGCTTTGTCCTCTCAGGCCATTTTTATTGGTTCAGCCAATGTAGTAATAGCATAGGTCAACTGTTCTTTGCCAGAAAACTCTCTTTTTGGGTGGATCATTTGGTTCATCTACTCTGAAGAGGTATTAGAATGATATGTTAATTATCTGGAGCTAAATGCTAGAAATGGATTCAAACAAAAGGTTGAAAAAACTCAACTTTTTATCTACTAATTCAATTACAATTTTAAATACTTTAAATTAGTTCGATATTATTTCTATCTTCTGAATATATACCCTATTAAAATTCTAGTATTAGCTAAGTCCTAATTATGACAGTATATATTGAAGAAATGCACATAAGAAAAATAATAAAATGAGTGTTGGGGTATGAGTATGTCTACACGCATATTTTAGGATAGGATATGCATAAGGAAGATGATTTGTCTGCTTAGGATTAGAAGTTACATTATTAATTTCCCTGTGGCTTTTGCAGGGTTTTGTTTTTATAATGCTAAAAATGTTTTCTTTCTGATTCAATAATTGTAATTATTATTTAATTTTTTACCTTGTTAATTCAAGTTTTATTTCTCCTACATAAACCTAGTGAAGACTAGGGACTCATTACATCTGCATGTAAAACACAAAGAAACAAAACAGATGAAACATTACATTGAAAATGGCTTGAAGTATTGTAAGGTCTCAAGTTTCATTTGCAACTGTTTCTTAATATTATTTGAACTTAAAAACTAATAAAATCATTTAAGAAAAAAAAAAAAACAAGCAAATAAAATACTTGAAGTCTCTTGAAGGCTGTTTTATTGTAAGAGAATCGGCTCTCATACTTCTTGATCTATTCAACACACCAAACAAACATACACAAAATTAAAAATAAAAATAAACAAGAACTCTTATTATAAGTTAACTCTAAATTTAAGTCAAACTTTAAACTCAATCATGTTGTAGGTAAATTTATCACTTTGGCTTTTGGAGAGAACTTCTACATTAATTGTAAAGCGTGCAGAATTTTTTTTTTTTGTGCAAACCACGACAGTCTGTCACTGAGATTCTTTATAAAAATTATAGATGACCATAGCTTCTACTAGTGAGAGAGAGCATTTCTTGATATGTTTAAATAAGAGCCAAGTTGTTGAACATGGAATTTAGAAATTTTTTGTATGCACACCTGTTCAATTAGCATGAACTATTAAAGCATGCCTGTGCTGGTTTTATCGTTCAAGGACAATAGACAATATTTCACTGCCTAAGTAAAACAGATTTAATTGGTAAACAAAATTTCAAGGAACCAAACTTCATTTTAATCACAAACAAGCTGCAAGGCAATTTTCAATTACAGCAAGCTTTTTATTTTTATCCAGCTGTGTATCCCTGCTGATTCTTGAAATTACATGTAAATTGTCCCAGATTTTGAAGTGCTATACCTACTGAGGTTTTTATTTTGTCAGCTGATGAAGTATCTGTGATTAGAAACTCACTAAATTGGCATTTTTAAGACTCATTACCCCACCCTGTATATTTTTGGACTGGATGATTGAATATGAAGAAGGTTTTCTTGTCCCAAGGGGTATCATTCATCCTAATTAGGCTGTTGGTAGTGCAAATCGCTCACCTATCCTTCAACAACTTCAAAAGGTAATATAGAAACTAAGCTTTAGAGAAGAGTCTATGGGGTATTGGAGAATCAGGTCAATAACTCTTGTCTTAAAAAAGTTTTAGATTAAATTTGCCGTGGACCAACTTGCATAATGATGCTGCCTTTCAACTTTTACCATTATTCTATTAACTGTTCAGACCTTTGACTTAGAGGTACACACCTGCCTGTATTATATTTAACTCAATGATTCATATTCCTGAGCTATGCATTTTAGTGTGAAGAGTCTCTGTTTAAACTCACAAGGTTGCCTTCTTTCCTACTATCATAATGCATGACATTAACAGAAAAACAGAAGGTCCATTTTCATTCACAGCTGACATGTTTATGTTCAAATACAAGTGAAGTGTTTTCAAATGGCAGAGTTTCTAAATATATTGTGATAGAATAAGAGTTTTGTGTAGTAAAATATTAAGGAGTATTAAAATAGGTTTGTAGGTTGCATCTGTTCAGCAGGAGTTCTGCACCTTTGACAGGTACAGCATAGCAGTCTTGGACACTGACAGTGTATCTCGCTGACAAGTCCAGAGAAGGGCAATGAAGCTGGTGAAGGCTCTAGAGCCTTCTTGCAAGTCCTATGAGGAACGGATGAGGGAGCTGGGGTTGATTTGCCAGGAAAAGAAAAGGGTCAGGTGAGACATTTTCACTCTCTACAACCACCTGAAAAGAGGTTGTAGCAAGGGGGGTCAGCCTCTTGTCCTAGGTAACAAGTAACAGGACAGGGACATAACCTCAAGCTGTGCCAGAGGAGGTTCAGGTTGGACATCAGGAAGAATTTCTTCACTAAAAGGGTTGTTAAGCATTGGAATGGGCTGTCCAATAGCAGTGTTACAGTCAACATGCTTGGAGGTGTTCAAGAAATGAGTGGACATGGCACTTGATGCTACAGTCTGCTTGACAAGACGGTGATCAGTCAAAGCTTGAACTCGATCTTGGATACCTTTTCCAACCTTAATGATTCTGTGATTCTATGATTAATAAATGAAATAAGAGTTTGCAGTATTTTGTAAATTAGATAGAGATTGGCAAAGTAATGAGTTAAAGATACTTGTATTTGCCTTTTCAGATATAACAGCATAGGTAAATTAAAATTGAAAACTTGTAAAAATTTAACTGAAGGTTTAAATTCTTCCTTTATTCCCATGGCACTTAGGTGCAACCAAGGCAAGGGTTTATACTTAAGAGATGTTCTTTTTCAGGTTGACAAAGAATGAGTAAACTCAAAGAGTGGTCTCTCATCAGGTATCAAACAACTCAAAAATGCCAAGATTGTGAATTATTGGCTAATCATTTTCTGGGATATAGATCATAGATTAAAATTATTATGAGATTTTTGTATTTTACTAATAGCTTCAGACTTAATTTTTCTTAACACAGCTCACTTACTTGACCAAAATGTTACCAAGTGGTAAAATTATGCTAAGTAACGCTGAACAAATAAATGAGAAAAGTAACATAATCTATGAATACATTGGTTTTTGCTAACTTCATTAAACTGATAGTCAGTGCACTTACAGACACCTCCCTACATATGTAGGAACACCTTTTTTTTTTTTTCTCATCTCTATGCAAAAAACCACTTCTGAAATTCTAAATTTCATTACATGCAGACCTCTCTTGTAAGGTAAAACCTAACTGTCAAGAAAGAAAATGATGTATGGAACTGCATAAAATCCACAAGAAGTCCTGTTTATCACAGCTATTTCCATCAGAGCTATTCTCAAAGCTACCACAACTGCTGGGATACACCAGACACAAGCTAGCTCCTTGTGAGAGAGGTGGGGGTGTGGGCATATGCCTGCTAGGCAAACACGAAGGAAAGAAATGTAGACATGAAGTCTGAAAATACAACAAGTGAGTCAACAAAGATGTTAGACAGTGAGAGACTGAATGCTCAAAGGTTTTTAAAAACCTAAAGATTTTTCTTGGTGTGAATGACACTGGAAAGAACGCTGATTTAAGCAAGGGGTTTTTGCTGTTGCTCTTTTTTTTGTGGTGTAGTTAGACAAAATGTAAGACTGCATAAGAACCTGTAAGCAGTTAGATCTCAATCAAGTTGCCTTTCCGTAAGACTGCAAGGTTATTTCAATATCTGTAAGACTGTAAGGGTATATATCCTATTTCCATTTTAAAATGTTACTCTACATTTTCCTGTAGCATTATCTATATGGATTAAGTATTATACAGATGTGTGGAGATTGGAATTAAGAAAGGGATCATGAAATAACGTCATACTAATTTAGTAAAGAAGCATGTTGCTAATGCAGTGTTGAATGTGTGCACATGAAAGAAGAGAAATTCTCTTTTTTTAATTTTTAAGCAATGTAAGAGATCCTCATTGGGCCAGAAGCATTAATTTAGGTAGTAATCCAGAAACTAAATTAGTCTAAACTAAGCTTAGAAAAATGTTATACTGAAACAAATCTTTGACAGATTTCTAATCATAAGTACAAGAGTGTGACTATATTACCAGCTGAAAAGTAGTAACATCTCCCCCTTGACTTGCACTGAACTTTACTGCCAGTGAAACAAAAAAAAGAGCTCTTATGAATCTAAAGGGCAAAGTTCTGAAGTGGGAAATGTTATCCTTTGCTTCTTATCCTGAAATGCCAAACCTGTGGCCTGGCCTTTTGTTGCTTAAGAAGTTCTTTTACTGCTTTGTCACAATAGACTAAATGGCTTTATGCCCCAAAGCTTGTCTCTTACACTCAGCTCAGCACTTCTTAAAAAAATTGACCTTTTTTGCAGCAAACTCTTTGCATAGTAAATCCTCCTCTATTTCTAGCCCTATTCAAAACTTCTCTGCTTTTAGAATTAAAAAAACTTTAAGGTACATATTCAAATGTATATATTTTTGTAGTATTTTTTATATTAGCTTTTTAGTAGTATAACTTTTCACCAGGTAAGGGCCAGAGCTGTCAGAAACACCATCATCCAACCACTGACAATACTGGAAGTTCTGACAATATTTTTCCAGTTTTCACACACTGTATCTGCTGCATGAATGCTAAGAGAATAACAAAGCTGATTAATACTGTAGCTGAAGCAAAATAATCTGATTAATACTTTATCTGAACCAAAATAATGAGATGATAGACTCTAGACTTTGTGAGCCACAGATACAATATACACATAATATAATGGACATATAATCCGTCTGTAGAAAAAGTAACATAATGAACTACTCAGCAGCTTATTTGCATCAACAAATAGGACCAACAAATTAGAACTGTCCAGAGAAGTGGATTTAGAAACTTCCTAGAAAAAATATTTTCTGTTTAAAGGCTAGGAATTAAATACAACTCGTGAACTAAAATGTAGATTAAGTCTTAGTAAAGCCCTTGTTTACTTCAGTTAAAAAAAAAAGCAAAAACAAAAACAACAAAAAAAAGCACCCCAAAAAACAGTTAATGGAAAGTCATTATAAAAATTCAGGGGGAAAAAATTAGATATTTGATTAGTTGTTTAAAAGCAGCTTTTGTTCAATGTGGTCTGCCAGAAATGTCAAAAACATTGTAAATCAACAGTTTTCATTAGCAATGCCTAATGCAACTCAAATAGTAGCTCTAATAGCTACTTACAATAGTTGGCCTTTTACAAATGGCAGAAAAACAGGATAAGGGGAATGCACGCTCCGTATATTACCCTAGTGTCAAGAAATAAACAAAAACCATGAACAAATAAAAGCAATACATTAACTGTTTTTCAAAATGGAAAACAACAGAGCGTGAGAGGTCTTTTCCACTGCCAAGGCACTTTGCTAAATGCCCTCTGGAAAGACATTTTCTTCTGAACTATATTAAGTCAAAAATGGATTTGGAAGAAAATGAAAGAGGTTTCAAAGTGCTTCTGATATTTATTTATTTATCCATTTATTTATTTAATTCCTGGTTTTTAAGCTGCTGAAAGTGTATAGCTGTATGTGCTTGCCTCAGGGTTGATGGTCTGACAGGACAGTGAAGATATTGAGACACATAAGCTGCTAAAAGCCTTGATAAAAAAATACATCTGTTTTAAATTCCAAAAGTCCTAGCTCAGTTAACAGCTTTTATATGTATACATGCAAATATTAGAACAATTAAAATGAGATAAAACATCTTACTCTCCTACCCACTGCTTCCTAATGTATTATCAGTTTATGCAGTCTTTTCCTATGCTTGATATTTTTATTAAGCAATTAAGTAATTTTATTAAGATACTCACAGGCTTCAGATCAGATTATACTTTCTGGCTTTGGGGGGTTTTTTTCCCCCTTTTCATACTTCAGTGCTGCTCTCCCTGTTACTCTTGAAAATGTGCCCCTTTGTGTCCACTTTTTATCTGTTGAATTTTTTCCTTGATAACAATAAGAAGCATCCTTGAGGATACAGAGGGTCAAAACAAGGATATGAGCAAATTTCACATGATTTTAGCCCTCAACTTGAACTCTTCTTGCATACATGTCCAAAATTAATTTCATCCATCTGTAAAAGTGATACCACAAGTATATTTTAAAAAACTTGTAATTATATTTTCTCAGTTCAGAAAATATCACAGTGGAAGATCATTCAGCTTAATGATGGTATGAAATAGCAACAAAATACAAAGGCCACATAGAGGGCTAAGAGCAATATTTCTAAATTGTTCACACTTGAAAGGCAGATATTTAATGTGTCCAATTTGACCTCTAGCAACCAATCTTTCTTTCATTCATACCCACCTAATCTCAAATATAGATCAAATAGATCTCTTCCCTTCTTCTCCATTCTTACAACCTAAAAAAAATTTTAAAAAAAGGAAAAGAAAATGAAAATAGAAAACGATCCAGTAGACTTTTGAGACCAGTAAACCTAAAGAAATATGTATCTTGGAAACATTTAAACATTAACCAGTTTATTTCTTTTGGGCAATAACAATCATCCCTCCTGTTTACTTTTGAGTGTTTTCAAGGTCATTCAACCATGAAACAAATTTTAACAGGTCTTCAAATTATAGTACATGCCTATAAGTTTTTCAGCTCATATCCTGTTAAAATGACAGGATTGTACTGCTGCTGACATTATGGCTCAAGATGCCTTTAACTCTGGATGCTTCCAGAGAGCATAACATGCTTTGTTATTTTACACAGTCTAGGAATATAGATTCCATTAACCATGTTTTCTGAATCTCAAAAGATCTTATTGCCCAGCTGATCTGTCAGTGACTGTCATGCCCAGAAAAATAAGCTGAAGAAATTTCTCAAATGGAGGTACCAGAAATAAGTGGATATAAAGCAACACTGGTTTTTTTTGTATTATCATTTTGAATTTATACAATAAAAGTTTGCATATATAGACCTTATTTACCTCTTATGATTTGTGGAGTTTTTTCGTATAGGAGGAATGTGTTTTATTGTTATTTCACATGTGTGTGTTTTGTATGTATGGAGCAGGTTATTAACTTAAAAATAAAAGACTAGTGATGGGATAGCTGAAAAAAGTAAGCAAACATTATAATATACTTAAAAATTTTAAGATTTTTAGGACTTTTTTCCAGCTCAATTGGGTCATTTTTCTGCTACCTTCTGCAAAAAACATTTAGACTCAACAGGATAATAGGATGAGCAATTATATATCACATCTAGTGGGTTTCTTGCACATTCTTGCACATTCCTGCAATAACATGGGAGACTGTATGTGTACACTCTCAGCTCTATGCAGATTTCATATAATTAGAACAAAGTACAGGATTTCAATACCTATAAAAGGTCATCTACAACAACCACTTGATGCATTTATCATTTTGATCTTTGGTAAAGATCTAGCTGAGTCACAAACAGGATGAAAATAGATATGCCTTACTTTAGTAATAGAAGAAGGGCTTTTCACTCTAGTGTTGGAAAAACTGTAAAGCAGTGTTTGGTCTGTTATGGATATCATATAATAAGTGTAACTGAATCTAAATTGAAAATCTTAAGCTTTTGTACTAAATTAAACATTATTTTAATTTTCTTACCCTCTATATCTTGACAACTTTTCTAAAAAAACTTCTACAATTTCTTCCCTAAGAAAATCCAAGTAATGAAAGAGTAGCTGTCACAGTTAGTCTAACTTGGTAGATATCCCATAATGCTTTATGAAATCTTTCTGACTAGGTTACGATAGTTTTTTCAGAGTAACACACCAGAGTAAATAGTGTTTATTTTAACAGTGGGCTTCTGTCATTGCTGACGTTCTTAGACCTCTCGTAAGTCCTAGAGAGTTAATGGATATCCCATTATACACAATTGTTCTGGTTACCTGTTTGTCTAAAAGCTTCCTTATGCCTCATATCTGTGAATTTTATATACACACTGCAGATAGCTATTATTGTAGTGAAGTAGTGTCATAAGTCCCACAATAGAATCTGAGGATTATAATAAATTATACAACTAAGAAATGAAGATGATGTATTTTCCTATAAACCTCATAAAAAGACCAACATCAGAGATTTAGAAATGCAACTGTTGCAATTGTTTACCATTTTTCAGTAACATTGATACAAAATTTGATGGATTGGCAAAATTTGGGAATTACAGCAATTCTGAAATGAAACCAGTTTTTGTTTTTTAAAATTTCCCTATGGATTGGGCATGAAATACAATGTGACATATGATAAATATGCAATGATATGTAGGAGGGATAACAACTGAACTGTTGGTGACCGTGGTAGTCCAAAACTGGAAAAGACTGAGAACAGCTTTACATATGGTGAGAAAGTACTGAAAAAATTATAATCATGTCTGACACATTTATCATTTTCTTGGTTTTATTTGCATTTCTTCTAAAAAGAAAAGAAATATATCCATTATGTTAAGTCTTAACACTGAGTGCAGACTGCAATGACATTTGTGCCACAGAACAGCAACCTGCAGCATATATGATTATGTGGTGTGAGTCTTCACAAGAACTACAGCTCTCTGCTGTTATCTGCTTATGATATATGATGTAATCCATTACATGTAGGAAAATAATTCTGATTTTTAAGGAAATCCAAAATGTACTTTTTTGCCTTAGTGTACTAGTTTGAAAACAAGCCAGTGGGAGGCACCAAGTCAAAATAACAATTTAATGGAAACTAAAGAAAAGGAAAAGAAAAGTAAAAGCAAACACTGTCAAACTGACAGAGTCAAGGTACAACCTGTCACCCTGTTAGGCAGGGTGGTGGTAGGAGTCTGGTAGAATGGTGACTGCAGTCCTCTGAAGCAGTGATCCTGTAGTAAAAGAGTCTGCTCTTCCTCAGAAGGTCCAGTGGTGGCTGTGTAGCTCCTGTCCTCTGGAAATCCACTGGGAAGGGTTGTCTCTGGTGGTCAGAGTCCCAGATTATATCCAGGATGGGATGCTTGGTTCCTCCCTCTGGGTGGAGCATCTCACAATGGGGTAATGAGTCATGAGGCCAAGTGTTGATTAGGCTCATTAACAGAAGATGGTCCGGAGGGAGTTATCTCTGAGTCATGTGGCAGGACAATGATGGGCAATTAACAGAAAGACAGTCTGGGGGGAGGAGGCAAGGAAACCCTGCCCCACCTGGTTTCAACAGCTCCTGAGGATGGTAATAGAATACACTGCAACCCAGGACACTTAGGTATGCATAACTTAGTTGGGCATGCTTGGGAAGCTACCACCTCTCCCTGAAGAAAAAAAAACCCAAACCACACAAAGTTACATATAGGTTTCCTCTATAAGGCAAGTTTTTAAAAGATCTTGAAAATATTCTTCTATCCCCCACCCCCTCAAAAAAAATCCCCAAACAAATAAGCTTCTTATTTGTTTAAACTGAGTTTTTCATATTACAAGTTGAAGGATCTTGGCATTAACCTGAAGACTGCAGAAGGGGGTTGTATATGGAAATTAGTAAATTAGATAACTACCACTTTGAGTTCAGTTTTCCAAATTATACAGATAATATTTTTGTCTTTTTGTTGTGGTTTGATGCTGGCTGGATGCCCAAAAAAGCCACTTTACAATTCCTCAGATGGACAGGAGAGAGAAAATACAATGAAAGTTTCATGGGTTGAGATAAGGAGAGGAAGAGACACTCAAAAATTGTCATCACAGGTAAGACACTCAGGGAAATTACTTGAATTTGTTGCCAACCATAATGGTAACGAGAAGTAAACCGAAATATTAATAATACCTTTCTCCCACTCCTCTCTGCTTTGTAGCTTAAATTTGTTTCTGATTCTCTACCTCTTTCCCCTCAGTGGTACCAGGAGATGGAAACAGGGGTTACAATCATACTGTCACACATTGTTTCTGCCACTTCTTCCTCCTCAGGGGGAGGACTCCTTCCCATGCTCCAGCCCAAGGTCCCTCCCACAGGAGACAGCCCGCCATGAATTTCTTCAGTCTGAATCCTTCCCATGCACTGCAATTCTTCATGAACTGCTGCAACATGGATTTCTTCTATAGAGTGCTCTGGAGTGGGTCCCCTACAGGGTTACAGGTCCTGCCAGCAAACCTGCTCCAGTGTGGGCTCCTCTTTCCATAGGGCCACAGGTCTGGCCAGGAGCCTGCTCCAACATTGGAGCCATTTAAATCTCCCACACTGATTCCAGCTGCACCCACCCCTCACCTGATCAGCTCTCAAGAGCCTCTAGGTCCAGGCAGGGCTCAGGGTTGCTGCTTGGTTGTCCCTAAGCTCGGGGACTCCCCTGCACAGCTCATTCTCACCCTTACCCCTGGACTTAGCTCAGTCGCCACCTCACTAAGAGACTATTTTGGTCTTAGTGCATTTAAACCTCCTGTAGTGCTCCTGGTTTGTTGGTGTTTTTTGGTTTTCTTTTTTTTTTTTTTTTTGTGGGTTTTTTTTGGGCTATTTTTGGGGTTTTAAAATTTTTTTTTCCCTTTTAATTTCCTTAATTTCCTTTTAAATTCTACTTGTGTTTGACTGCACCTGGACATTGAGGTGTGGATTTCAATGATTTATCTGCAATTATTTAATAATATTATGCTTGAGAAGAAATACCTAATTTCATGCCAGCTGCTGTATGCACACAGCAAGGACTGGCTTTTTTCCCCCCCACTTTACTTCAGAACATTGAATTTCATCTACTGCTTCACTGAGCAATTACTCCTGTGTGACATCTTGCTCTAATTCATCGCTATTCATTTTATTTTTGTAGATCCCCAAATACTTTATACTGGTAGCAAAGTTCACTATTCACACCCTTTACAGATAGTTTATGAATTTCTACAGCAATTCTAATTCTGTGAGTGATTTGTAAGAGGTTCCGTTGGTGGCCATCAGCCATTTTGAAACCTGGTCCATATGGTTACCCTTCACTTACTACATTTCACTGATATTAGTAATTTATAAGGTTATCTTATAAGGCTATTCTTTTTACCCTATACAACTTAAATAAATTAACCAAAGTCTTTGAAGAAGGATGGGATGTCTGGATACCTGTATCAATTAATTGACTCCTTTGAAAAACTTCAAGAGATTTTTGAGGCACAATGTACGTATCTCTGACTTGCTTACATGTTCCTTTTCATTTTGTTATCACTGTTGGCACTTTTCTTGTTTCTGGTGAGGAGGCTGATTCAGACAATACATTACACACAAAAACTTATTCAGGAGTTCTATATCTGAATTCTAGCATCTTATTTTTTCTCACTGTATCAAACTATTCTAAAGCTTTATCATGTCACTTCAAACCGATGTCTTATGAAGATTTTGATGCAGGAATATACCTTAGCTTTTCCACATTATACATCCATATGAAGAATTAAATTAGTATTTCTGGTATCTTGTCTTTTTTTCAGTATGACTTTGACATGAAAAAAGACTGCAGTTATATTTCTCTCCATGGATGGTTCTCTGAAAGACACTCATTTAACGATGATTTTAAAAGTCTTATTATTTATTGATATTAATCATTATTTAATGCCTCCAACAAGTTCCTCAATGTATTCATCAATGTTCCCCAATATTTTCATCATCCTGCTTTATTAAGGATATGTATATAATTTCTGAGTCACATTAAAAAAAAAGCTGAATTTTTAACATTTGTTTTCCTTACATTACTAGACTGATGTTAAATTGGAATATATCATACAAACTACAGAGAAGACTTTTCAGCCTACCTTACAAATATCAGTCAGAATCACTAGATACTCACTGATTTTTTATTTATTTCCTAACAGTCAACACATTGAGATGAAAAGTAAACTTTCTTTCACCAAAAGTACTTCTGCTATGCTAAGCTAATGCAAACACTACTAGAAATTAGGATGTTTATTGAGATAAAAATTAGTGACTCTAGTCAAACATAAAATGAAAATTTCCTTTAAGCCTCTGTTGAGGTTTCTTTTAATAATGAAATAAACTATGGAGATCTAGAAGTAAAATAAAGTACATCCTATTGATAGGCATATGTTTGTATCGATAATTACAAACCCTTCCAAACCGGAACAAATTTTAGTTGCCTGTTTATTGCAGTTTTAAGTGCACTTAGTGAGACAAAAGTACATAGGAGACAATCCTCAATGTTAGTGTCTTTAGCTCTATAAAAGTTAATGGAGTAAAACATTAAGGCTATAATTCTTAAAGTCCACAGTAGCTGCACAATTAAAGAAGGAGCTTAAGACAAAAAATGCTGTTTAAACATATAAGCAAGACTCTGACAAAAACAATTTCTATTAATCTAAACTGTATAATTGCTGAGATGCCTTTCTTATGGATGAAGTACCATTAGTGTAAAAATTCCTTGTTCTGTTTAGTATAATTACTTAGATAAAACTGGGATTCCCTTCTTACTAACTAGAGATTTGCTTAGGAAAAATATTATTTTATAGTAGAGCGATAAAAATAACTGTTTTCAGCTAAAGAGGCTGAAGAGAGAAATGTATCAAATACATTAAAAATGTTTATGATCAAAAAGTACCAACCTGCTTCCTGATACACATTGTTTTGCAAATAATAATGATCTTGTGATGGCAGGGTGAAAAATAATGGGCTTAAAAGTTACAATTCCTGTAAGTTCTTTCATTGCATTTTCTGTTTGGTAGCTAATTGTGTGTGAAAAATCAGAGGTCACCCTGAAACAATCTTTCTAAGGCCAGTTTATTGAACTATGAATCATTAGTATATAAATTTTCTTTTTGTTATTGTTCAAAACCAATCAATTTGAAGTGCCTGTCTAAACTGAAGGTTCAGAATGATGAAAACAGAAATATAAAACATAATTTCCAAAGGCAAACAGTATTTGTTGCCCAGTTTTAACCAAAATCAATCTTATCACGCAGTATTTATATCACGTTACTTGAAATGTCATTAGTAGAAACAAAGAAATGCAGTCTTAATGAAGGCATTAATCTCTGTCAATATCTAAGAAACACGCAGGTAGGTCTGACAGGTAACATGACAAATAAAGAGAGAAAAAGAAAAAAAAGGAAAGAAATGTTTGAGAGGACAAAATGTATGGGGTAGTAACATGTGTCTGTACAGGTGCAGAGGAAAAGGAAAATAAGATAGGTGAAGGTAAAGGAAAAAGGAATAGAAAAATGAACGGCAAGAGACTGAGCAACAACCATTTTAATTAAAGTAATAGACAGCTTGTTTATACTTTGTCTAGCAAATCAGTAACATTGATATTCTAATAAGCAGAGATGTTTGCATATTTAGACATTTGTAGTATTTCCACATATGTGAGGGTATACAATGTGTATGAATACACACAGGCACACACAGTCATACACCTGATTCCACAGGTAGTTAGTTACATGCAACAAAAGTCCATTGGAAAAGAAATCTAACCCAGAACAGTAGTCAAGGTAGAGGTATTATTATGAGAAGATAGAAATGAAGGTAAATGCAGGTCTAAAATACAGGTTACAAAATATATTATATGAAAAAAAATAAGACTGGTTTTCAGTCAAAGGTTGGACTTGATGATCTTGGAAGTCTTTTCCAAGCTTAACAATTCTATGATTCTATAATCATGAAAATAATGAATCTCTTTTATATTATGTCATGTCAACCTGATATCTCATGATGCCTATTCACCCATATTTTGCCATACTCTTCAATCTTAACTCTATCCTGTGTTCACATTATGTAGATTATTTGGGTGCTGTTCAATACTGTGAAGAGAAGCTGAGAAATATTCCCTTCCAGAAAGTAAATTACTGGGATTGAAATAATTTTCTTTTCATAACTGGAGTAGATTTGTTACAACTTCTACCCACCACTTTCTCGGAAGAAACGTCATAATGGTCAAATGGATGCAACAGCCAACTTTCTGCTCTTAGTCAGCAGTTTCACAGAGCTATGGGATGACCTGTAATAGAGCTGAACTTTCTCTCCATCAGGACATTGATGTCACATAAAGTGTTTATCCAAACTGTGAGATTAGGATTCACAAGTTATGAAACCTAAGAGAGTTCATACTGAAATGAAAAGAATGCCTGATGCTTTGTGCTATTTCTGGGCTTCAAGGTAACTTAGGAAAGGGAAGAGCTGATATCCGTTTCCCTTCTTTCAATTTCTTCTATTTCCATTTTCGTTATTTCAGACAGAAAAGTTGTACCCCCATTTTTCCAAAGGAAAAGAAAGCATGAAAAGGAACATCATACGGTTTTAGTCCCAAAATGCTGTCAAGATACAGGTATGAGACATCAGAATATTTAAGCATTTGCTTAAGAGAGAGAGAAAATATTCCAAGGTTTTCACCCTTCTACAGTTTTTATAGGTTGATGTAAATTTAATTCCACTGTTAATTTTCATTTGGTACTTCTGTCTTCAAAAAATCTTTTTTTCCTATCAGTTGCTAATGCTAACAACATACTAGCAAAAGCTTTCTTTTAATGTGCTGGGCTTCTTGAGAGTTGTATTGAATCAAAGAATTTTGATTTGTCCTCTTAGTCCTCTTCACAGTTCAGTTCTTGTTTCTTTTTCTGGGCTTTTTCTTGGTTATGCAACCTTTAAAATTTGAGATGGTCTACAGAGCGGGCCAGATAAAAAGCTGTGAGTTAACTGTATTCATTGAGCTAAGTGTTAGACATTTCTCCTGATCTTAACAGCAGACAGCATACGTTGACTGAAGAGAAGTCTGAGGCATTAAGCAGTTTTTCTAGGCAGCTGTGACAGCACAACTTTTACTGCAGCAAAGATGTAAGGTTAAATTCAAAGCAAGTTTCAGCACTATTAGTTTTTATACTAGAGTAATTTAGGTCAAAGTAGGGAAGATTATTATCACAAGATTAAACAAAAGAATCCACCTTGCAGTCTGATGAAGAACAGATACATAAGTGACATGATAGCCCTTGACCATGGCATCTAGTCTTTGCACCATCTTTGTTTTTACATCTTTTTTTTAACTCAGATAAAAGGTGAAAAAGGTCTGAGAATTTCAGAAATGTGAAAATATTGAATTTACATAGAATTTTGTGGGTGTTGCATAAACTTCATGTGTTCCCCAATCTGCCAATATCACTCATCAAGTAGGATGTAATTTTCAGTTACAAGTGAGGCTTCCAAGTTCACTGGTTACAAGGATGGCTCATAAGATTCAGGGCACACTGACAACTTCTTTACAGACATTCTTTAATGGAATATAAAAACTGTGTGAAGTAGAAAAAGTAAAATTCAAGCATTACGAGTGTTTGTGGGTAGAAAAGCTTTGTAAAGTAGAAGACAAAAAATTTTACTTCTCTTAATCAAATATAAAACAACCACTCTCAAATGAGCTGCAAATCATCAAAAATGTATTTCTTATATCTGATGCAAATTGACTGTGGAAGTTTAATCTGTATTTTTCCATGCTGCAGGGATTAAAATTAGTCTCTTTTAATGAAAAAAAATACAGATGAATGACTGAAATCCTCATAAACATAAAATACTTTTTCTCTCTGAGAAGGTCATCCCTGTTTCCTTGACAACATGACTTAACTAAGTAAAATTCAGATCTTTTTCTTATGAATTAAAGTAGTTTCACTTATATTATTGCAGGTACAACAAACACTGAAAAGCCTGTTTAATAATGTTATATACTTATTTATTGTTATTTATCAAGAGTGTATAAATTAAACGGCAAAGCCATGGAACAGAAGGTTTGCTGAAAGAAGCAGAACTTACACAACCTAATGTGTAAACAATTTCCAGAAGTGAACTGGGATGGGACTAATAGAGCTGGACAGAGTAAAGGAAGAATTATGGGAGACAATATAGGGATGCTTTGGGAGGTTGAACATGGGTCTTTGTTATGAATGACTCATGCATGAAATTAAGTTGAAAAGAAGAGGAATTTCCATGCCTAAGGAAAGATTTTTCATAAATTCATCACAGAGCACTGAGTAGTATTCCAAAAAAGTTAATGTTTTCTACGGGATTTTTCAGTATTTACTGGCTTCCAAATATTATATCATACGTGTCTCAAAAATACCTCCTAGATGTATAGAAATGGACAGCAAAAATAAGTTACAATAGTGATAAACACCCCTTGGACTGTACCCTGAATCGTCAAAATAATACAAGACCAAGAGACATCTCTCTGAGTCTTCTTACTTATCCCTACACTGCTAAAGGATGACTCTGTGCTGCAAATTTTATGGCATTAATAGAACTATGCAGTACCTGAAAACTGTCATTTATTTTATATTAGATATGTATTTCATTAATTTTTTTTTTTTTCTCCTATTACGTGGTCAAACACTTTTGCTGATATTTCTGGAAGATTATAGCTGACCAAAGTTGGGGGTTTTTTTCTTATTCCTGGGAAGGACAATATGAACTAAAGAAAGTACTGGTATTCTTGGATATGTTTGAAAAAATAATGAAGATCTGAATGCAAATAAAAAAATTTTCTAAGTTTAAAAACTGGCTTCCAAAAATGCTTCCATCTTTCAATATTGATCAAAGCAAGTGATTTCAATCAGTCCTAAGTTATTTTGTCATAGACTTTCAAGAAAATAATAAAATCACATTCTACACAAATTCTATACAAAAGAATGTCTGCTTAAATAAAATTGTAAAAACACATTTTCAATTTTAAATTTATCATATTTCCCTCTATCCTTATTTTTCTTGTTATTATATATGACTGATTAGCTTTCATTATCATATCTCAAAAATATAAAAATCATTTGAATATTTGTTCATTTCATTCACATAGTTAAATCAGTGTTAACCTCATATAGACAATTTTCTTAGCATTTGTCTCTTTATCTGAAAGCTGACATCTTTTCAACAGCAGATTAAAATATATTCAATTGTGAGCCTTAATATGAATCTTATGCACCTTTATTCATTAAACACAAGAAAAACTTTAAAGTTATTAAGTTTGCAAAGCTGAATAACCAAAAGAAATAATATTGTGGGATTAATCTCACTATATTATGCAGATGCATTGAAAGAGTCTTCAGTATTACATTAGAATCACATTGTAAATACTATTCTACTATGTGGAATGCATGGTGCTCATAGAGTTTACAATTTTTTCCTCTATCACTGTGTTTCTACAATATTCTAAACCTTCTCTGAGTACAAAATGCCTGTTCACCAACTTCTGTATGGCATCCATTTCAACAACATTGCTAATATGTGATGTAGCAACACTACTACACATAGACATTCATCTGTGACAGGCCATATACCCAAACAGCTTTAGGGACAAGGTCAGGATGTTTTAGGGAGAAACACAACTTCCTGAGATCTTTTAGAAAGGGGAATCCCTAAAATGAGGTAGCATAAGTAATACCTGTTGTATTAGAAAATGAAGGGTAAGAAAAGATATGTGAAGAATGCTCCTACAATATTTTATTCCATCACAAAATGTTTTATTTTCATATCAGTAACACAAAAGACTTAATAGTAACACTGGCAGCTTCCCCAACAAAAACTGATTTTTGTAGGACTATTATGTAAGGAAGGATATCATTATTATTTATGTCCTATTTCATTAATAAAACATAGGTTGAGAACAAAGACATTAAGATAATAAGGTCAAAAAGAGTCACTAATTTTATGTGTCTGATTTCACATAACCTGGACCTGGTTTTTAGAGAACATAATTGTATCTTACAATTTATGTATTCAAAGCACAACTCTAACTAGCTTATGCTGCAGTTATGAGTAGCCAGTTGTTTTGCAAATCAGACCATAGGGAATAAAGTCAGTCACCCAGAAAATGAAGAATACATAATCATTGTCCACCTGTGAAAATGTGCTTTAAGTGACTGATCCAGATTTACATGGGAAAGCTGAGCAGAGACCTGAAACCAGATCATTTCTCTGGGCATTTCTCAGCTGCCTTCTCCATGACTCCTGCAGGCCTCTGCCTCATTTACTTAATGCCTTCCAATCTTTAGAAGAATTGAAGCAGGGGTCCTGCAGAGAGCAGTCTCCCTTATATGTTCAGGTTTAGGATACAGAGTTAAAGGGAGGACAGAGAGAAAATGGCAGGCTGTGGGTTAGACCAGGCAAATCATGCCCTGCCTAGCCGCTCCCATCACACCACAGCAGAGCCACCAGCCCACCAAAGGCCCATCTCCACACCACCAGATGAGCACAGGGAGAGATACCAGCAACTGGGGATACTGGGATCCAGGCACAGCCTCTGGATATCTGAATCCAGCAGGGATAAACATATTTCATAGGTATATCTATTTCCACTAATGAACTCTGTTCCTGCTCAACCAGAAGCGGCAGCAGGATGAGCCTGCTGATGCTGTGTTCATGTGAATGCGCTGTGTGTGTGTGTGTCTCTGGGATCTGTGTGGACAGCCCTGCATATAAGTGTGTATATATGTGGCATATAAATGTTCTCTATGTTCTATGTGTCCACTGGGAACATATTTTCAGCCTCACTTCGAGTTGGACGTGGGGGGAAGGAGCTCTAGCAGCCTTGCCTCTCTCAGGCTGTCAAATCCAGCATGAAATATTTTCCTCTATCAACTGGGATTTATTCTCAGAATCATGTGTTTTGTAAACTTAATGGAATCTATAGTATAAAAGGTGGGTCATAAGTAAAACTGTAACAGAAGGTGTGCACGTAAACAAGTCGTATTAATGTTATGATTAATTATATTAGTCATAGCTTTTCCTAATGTTTTAATGTTTTGGCTCTGTAAATCCTTAATATCCTTCTGCTAGGACTCTGAAATGTTTTGTAAGCAATTAAAGCAAAATTGCTGTTTTTCTGTGTAGGTGCTGCTCTTATTAATGTCCTATTTTTATTATTTTGAAATAATTCTAATGTTAACTTCCATAACCTCATAGAATCTCTGACGTCACGTGACCAGTACATGCTGTTAGGATAATAATGTATGTAAACCTGGGACAACAGTTCATGCTATGACTCTGAAAAAGTTTCTGAACTACAATTACAATGTTTCCTGGCAAATTCCGTGTTTAACTTTTATTTATGCACTAAACAGATTGCCGCACAACTTTTATCATAAGTATTTTTAAATACTACAGACATCCTTTAAAGGAAAAAGAAGTTAGCTACTTAATATTCATTGACTATGTTTTAACCATTATTAAAGTGTATGAGTTAATAAAGGTCATGAATTGCATGCTTCTACCCACATTTTCTTCTCTGTCAGATACCCAGCAATTCTAATATGCTCAAAATAAGTTTGCTTACTGATAATGCACCATACAGAGGTACTCTACATGCAGAATAGGCTGACAGTGTTAATGCAGCATTAGTCCAGTGTATCAAAAACAGACAAAACTACTTCCTGCTTATTTTGCAAAATATGAAACAGTTCTCATGAGCACAGAATTTCCCTGGATTTACTATTACCTTGGATCAACCAACCCACTGCAATAGCTAAAAAATAAAAAACACCAGTAGGATCATCAAATTTAGAGAATAATTTAGAGAACTTCCGGAGCCAATAAAATTTCTACTGAATTGCACAGTGTTCTACATGCTTTAACTTTTGTTATATTGAGGACCTTTCAGTTCTGTAGCCTGCTGCTCATTTATCCTCTTGCAACCTTTCATTACACATCTTGAAGCTGCTCTGACAGTGTCTTTACCCTGTACCTCAGGTGCTGCTGTCCTCACAATATTAATGTCAGACTCTGAAGCATAGTTATGTCTGTTAGATCAGGTCTCTTGTAGAAAGTGAATGTCATTATTGTTAAAAAACACTCTTTTCTTCATCAGCCTACTCACTCTTGCCTTATAGATATTATTTTCTTACTCCATATGCTTCAGTTTGTAACTTGAAGACCTAGTAGGTAACATAACAGACAACTGTTATTAATACGCCAAAAAAGTATACATGAATTTGGGAGAGAGACCCCTACCATCTTTTAAATTTTTTTTCTAAAGTAACTTTTAAGCCAGAGCATGCCATCAGCTATAGACCCCACTAATAATGCTTTGTGCATGTAAATTTGCCTCAATTTTATTTGTACCCTCTAGAATAATAGGGTAATTATGTTTGTTTGTAATTTTTTCACTATGTTTGTGACTGTCTTTATGATGCATACAGCATTGAATGAGGTTCTGTTCTTAAAATTTCTTCCTGACTCTTCTTATTTATTCTAGAAGTAACGCAGTATATACTGAAAAATAACAGTCCAGGAGCAAATCCACAAGAATTCTTTACTTGTCCTTATCAAGGCACACAAATAAATTGTGATATATCTCAGGAAGAGCACTAGGAGAAAAGCTGCACTTCACATGTTCTACTGAAGCACATTCTTTAGCTTCCTCTACTTTGATTATGATTTAATCCTATGTTAATTATTTTGTGATCATTTTGCTTTGGCTCTGATCCCTATATTTTTAATCACCATTTATTTCTATCATAGATATGTGTTGTTTCTAGAGGCAGGTCACTGCATCCAAACCAATTGAGATTTTGCGCCTTTTTTTTTTTTTTTTTTCTTTTTTTCCCAATATCTGGTCATGGGGTTTTTCTTCATCTAAAACATATGATCCTACTTTTACCACTATTAGAGAATGATGGTAGAACACTACTTCCTGGTAAATAATTTTTGCAATTGAGTTCAGCTCAGTAATGTCAAAAATCTAATTTTCAGGTAATGAAAGGCCAGTGCATTCTCAAAGTTGTAAATATAACTGGAAGCAGCACTTTCAACTCTAAATCCAAACTCAGTAGGAGTTTTTATTTATCTAGTTATCATGTTTAGCAGAGAGTAATGTTTAACAGGGTTACTTACTTAGCTTTCTTTTTATTTTTCCTATCAGTAACTATACCTCTGTTTTGAGCAGATGTTAGGTTTCTACAAAATCCTTATTTTATAGTACTGTGCACTCAAATAAATTTAGGCCTGGTCTTTGACTTTTTAGTAATAATCTTGATTATTCCATTGAAAATTTAGCTGTTTAGTTAACGTTATTTGCCAGCATTCTCTAGATACACATCATAAAATGTGGGAAAAGAAATAAGAAATGCAGTTAATTACCTAAATAAGCAAGCTTGACTGTTAGTCTTTTTTTTTCTCTAGCATTGACTACAAGTATTTTCTTTTCTCCATTTTTATTTAGGTGGCTGTCTAGCATATGAAATTTTAATCTGATGTGGTGGTATTTTAACTTAATAAATTCAAAATACATTATGAATTATTATTTCTGGTTTTTTGGCGTTTTGTTTGTTTGTTGTTTGGGGTTTTTTCTGGTTTTTTTGTTGTTTTTTTTTTAAATTCTGAGGTGGATTTTTTTTTTTGTTTGTTTCACTTCAAAATAATGAGTAAAGTTTTTTACGCTTAAAAAGATCTGCATCCAGGCTTACTGGCTCTTCTTCAAGACTTAAGTAAAAAGAGTAATCATCAAAATTGTGAATAAATATTTTTTCCTTTAAATAATTACGTCAGCTAGACCATCTGAAAGAGACAGTATTCTCTTTGAATTTAGATAGGAAAATATAGCATTATATATGGGAAAGAGAAAAAGTAGAAGGTAATCTATTATCTTGTTGAATAAGAATGATGTAAGGCAGTGCATCATATTTTCATAGCTATTCTACTGTATTAACTAAAAAATTGTTGAGAAATGTTTTAGAATCTGCTATTAAAGAAATGGTATCTACTCTGTGATTCCTCTTTCTATGGAGCTCTCAAATACAGTGTGAATTGTTATTTATTATTCCTTACATGTCTTTCATGTTTATAGAGAAAGCTGCCTCTAATTTTCCCTCTCTTTTTCAGCCAGGTTATTTTTTTCAAAATTCTACTGAAATGAGGAATTCTTGCTGGTGGTGATACTTTTTGAATGTAACAAGAAACGTCTTTTAAAATAATAATCTGTATTTCAGTATTCTAGTAACTCTAGTCTTCTGGCCAAATTGATGTTGGGACATCTACCTTTTGAACTTTTAAAGATCTCTTGATGTTTCTGTTGGAGAAGTTATTTATCTTTATTACTGGCCTAAGGGAGGACTGATGTGATTTGTTGAACTGTTGCATTTCAGTAGCAGTAAATTGATTAGGCTTCCTCAGAACTCTTGAAAAACTTGTGAACACTGAAAGCATCTGAATGAACTGCTCTTTGCTCACACATATGGCTATATATTTGAGTCATAATTATCTGAATTTTCTTTATGTTTCATACAAAGTGTTTGTTACATTCTAAATATGATTTCTGTACCAAAGACCAAATGTAGTGGAGTTTATATTCAGTTTAATGCTAATAAAAATTATCTATATATTTGGTTTCTAGCTTCCAAATAATTTCAGTGTTATTTTAAAATATTTTAAGATCTGAAAAGATACTTTGCTATAAGCTCTATTAGAATTTTCAAAGTTATAGATTCCTTGTCTTAGTGACATGATTCTGAATAATATGAAAAAGAAAATAATGCAACCTTTCAATTACTTCAGAAAAAGCTGGCATGACAGGTCACATACAAATTGTTACCACGTTTTTCTTTACAGGTAAATCTAGCTCTCCCTGCCACAAATAAATATTTACTACCACAACTCCAGGTATTCTTGCCAAATGCAGGATTTTAATATTCATATGGCTTGCATACTTCTATCTACTTGCATTGTAAAACTGTGAAAGAACTCTAGAGCAACAGCATACATAATTAAAGGAGACTCAGATAATTGAAGGCATAATAGATTTTTGTTTCAACAAAAAATTAACTAGTGGTCTAGACAAAAATGTATCACAAACTATGTTTTTTCTGATGTCAGAGGGACCCAACACAGACGGTCACTGTATCCATTGAATGACTTACCTACAATTTTGTAGCTACAACTCCTGACTGTGAAAATTCCTTCTGGCATTATGTCAATCTTTAGAGCCTCAGCTAAGAACTGGAAAAGGGTTGAGGATAAAGAAATGGATTTGAATGTCTTCTGTAGAGTGTAACTGAAACACCTCAAAATCTGTCCCAGTGGAATAGACCAGGTAACATGACAAGACTGAGTTCTGTATTTAAAAACCCTGGAGCATAAAGCTGTAAGACAAAGAAAAAAAAGTCTAAGAAGTTGGCTCACTGTTTATCAGTAAAATCACTTTTACTTCTACATAGATTTAATAGATTTTTGTAATCTTTTCTATCAGGTTCATCAGACCTTTGCTAACAATGTCAAATTCACTGCCTTCCCTCTCCTGTTATAAATTATGTCTGGAAGGAAACTTAAAGAATCAAGTAACGGTTGGTGTTGAAAGGGACAAGTGGTGGTCACCTAGTCTAGTCCCCCTACTCAGGCAGGGTCAGTTGCAATATTTTGCCCAGGACCGTTTCCGAATGACTTTTGAGTATCTTCTGATGATCTCCATGGTGTACAACCTCTACTCCTCTACCATCTAATATTTGGCACCCTCTATGGGCAACACGTGCCAGTGCATTAAAAAACTATTTCCTGATGTTCAGATGGAACCTCCCATGTTTCAGTATCTATATATTTTTCAAGTTTTTATGTTTATTTTGTACTATAGCCTCTGCATGCTTTGCTTTTGCTATTCTATTTTTACATGCAATTGTTGCCCTTTTTGGTTGCAATGTTTTAGTCATTATTTAGACAAAGAATGTTAAATGTAGCTGTCAGTTTACCATGAAAAAAGTGAACCTAAGGAATACTCTTAATAGCCCACAAGATAAAGTATCCACAAAAAAGGATAATGAAATAGTCACGGTTTTTCTGGTTTGTTTTTTTTTTTTTTTCTCTTTGTTTATGCAATTATGAACCAAGCACATAAATGAAATGGGAAATTATGCATCCACACACTGTATCTCTGTTACAGGCATTTAAATAGAAACCCAAATTAGTGAAAATATAAACAACACAGGGATAACAGAGTACACAGTGGATGCTAGCTAGATAGTAACAAAAGGAAAGCAGAGTGAAATATTTCAAAGACAACTTACCTGTGAAATATAGAAATATTCAGCAAACTCTGTCAGTCCCAAGCATCTGAACATCTTCCAAATATTTTCAAAATGGAAATATTCATAATATCCCTAGCTAGGAAAAATGCATTTATAATAAATTTTATGGAAGCACTTATAATTTCACATCTCAGAAATTTACTTGTGGGGTGTATAGTTTCATGAAAAATATAGTTCACACTGCATGTATTCTGCTTCTCAGAAGAATAGATTTTAATATTTAAAAATTCTCTTTACCTGTAACAGCTTGAATTGGTTTGGATGTGAAAGCAACACTTGACATTATATCCTGCCAACAATGGCGACACTGAAAGTGCTGGCCCCACAAGAAGGGCTCTTCAGTTAAAACCTATATAGACAGATATCACGACAGTTTAAGGGCTGTAAATTCAAGGTGTGTTTGATATTTCAGATATATTGGAATATCAAACAAAAATATAAATACTATTTATAGCATTCAAAATATAAATACTAATAAAAATGAGTTGCCAGTAATAGCTGTACTAAGCAGTTTTGCATTTTTTCCTTATCCATCATGATAAGTTAACTTCAAATCTCATCACTTTTTCCTTCGAGTACAAAGAGAATTTCTTTAGCCTTTTCCTTTTAGAAAAAATTTCAGTTCTTGGCATCAAAATATTTTGAGAAGGAAGCTGTAACTAACCAATAAATAAGAAGACAATGGTGTGGGAGATGAGCCTATAAAGCTCTGTGAGTAATGCAGGCTGTGACAGAAGCTATTTCTATCTCAGGGCACAGGGCTCCAGAGTGGCTCAAGAAGTAAATGTTTACCCCTGAGTTCATTAAAACAGTGCAGGTGTGCCCCTAATTTAGCTAGACAAGCATGGGGGCAGGGAGGGGGAGGAGTGAATATGTGGCTCAGCCCAATACAGACTATGGAAACTAGAGAAAATCAAAAGTATTTTGAAGGGAGTAACAGACTTCAACTGGCTTCAACTCATGTATTTCTTTCTGGGGGCTGGGGATGCTCAGCCTTGTGGCAGTGAGCACATTATAGACACTGATTTTGAGAATGGCAATGGCACTCAATTGCGTGTTGCAATTGCTATGTGTTCTGTCAGATGTAACTTACATTCTTGTTATGCTATGCAATGTAGTTTGCAACACTCTGCTAATTTGTAAATCTCTTGCAACATCAAGAATCTTTCATAAGTAAATTTGTTATTAAACACTGCACTGCACACTCCATGTGGACTATCTAAAAGAACCTGTTCAGGGTAGTATAACAGAAGAGTCATACGGAGTTGGGGAGTCTGGTAGAAGAGTAACGGAATTTGCATAATAAATACGAGCATAATAGAAATCATGTGATTGAAAATCTTGCTGGAAATGTCTTAATAGCATCAACATCCTAGTCAAACAACTTAGACAGTGTTTTCTTGTTTGTTTCAACAACAACAACACAAGCAAGTGATGTTGCAATAGCAATAGCAACTTCAAATAGCAATCATAAATGAAAACAAACAGTATTTACTTTTAATTTACCTTTGTATTGTTCCAGAGGATTTTTTTTTTATTTTATGCATAATTATTAAAAGTATTTTAAAAACTCTATAAATTAAAATGGCTTTTAATATATGTAAATCATAAAACTAAAACTTACATATATGACTATTTGTACTGTTAACATAGCTAATAGTTGAGATAACCAAAATATTCTTTATAATTGAATATACAGAAACTAACAGTCACATTCTTAGCTATTAAAAATTGGTGGAGTTTTTCTAGTGCTAGTGGCAATTACAAAAGCATAGTGGTGAATTTTGAAAGTTGCAGAGCTTTTATAGGGAATATGGTTGCTTTTATACTTCCTGATTGCCATAGTGAACTGGTAGTGCCATGTGTACCCTGTGTTTTTGAAGTTATGTATTTAGTTATGAGACATGCAGGAGACAGGTACACTTTTTTTTCCCCCCCAATAGAGCATCTAATATCCCTGTTAATAGGTTTGGGGTTTTTGTGGGTTTTTTTGTTTGTTTGTTTGTTTTGTTTTGTTTTATTTTGGTTTGGTTTGGTTTGGGTTTTTTTGGTTGTTGGTTTTTTTTCTTTTAAGTTGTCAAAGCTTTTTCAGAAGCATTTGGGATACAATGATATTGTCAGCCTCTGTCTTCCAAACTTCTGTTTGGAAGCTACTAAATCCTCCTATTTTATCTGTGCTTTCTAAAGATTAACCATGAATGGAAAGATTTGCATAAAAATACAAAGAGCAGATCAGTCTCAATCAGTGTTGTTGATCTTTACAACTAACGCATACGGCGTTTACTATTTTCTTCCACTTTCTTTTACCTGTAAAACTGTAAAGATAATATCACTATTCTAATTATTTTAATCTAGATTTTCTAGTTTCTTATTTTTGTGAAATATCATGGATTTTAAGAGATTATTTTAAACCATTTAAACAAAAAGGAAACAAACTTGCTGATGTTCTGGTATTGTACTCTGAGGAATAAACCACATCATACAGCATAATAAATTTCAACCATGGTGCTAAATAACATTATTCATATTGAGTTAGTCATATTGAATTAAAGTCTGAACTATAAATCTACTTTGTCCATTTGGCCTTTACTAGATTTACTTTGGCCTGAAAATGGAGTATGACACGTTGAATTACTTGAGAGTTCTCTATGGCCCTTGTTTCCTTGGAGCATTTTGTGCTGCTATGATTCAGTCTTTTCCTCCTGTTGACAAGACAGTGCAATTGCGCAGTGAGGTTCATGGATCACTGGCATACAAGCACCAGTGGTCATATGTCAGCAACAGGGATTTACTCAATCAGGAGGATACTTTTGTGGTGGAAGAGGGGATCTGCAGCCTGGAGAGCACTTTCTGTGACTGCTGGGTGATTTATTTCCTCTCGGGCTGTTAACCAACTGTCAATTGTCTAAAGAAAATATGAATTAACAACTCTTATGTCTCCCAAAGGAATAAATGAAGTAATCTTATTTTTAATCCTTCCTTGGTTAATTAGCTTCTTGATCTTTGTATTCCCACTGCTCAAGCTTCTTTTCTTTCCTCTCGTACTTCTGCTCATTTCTTTATCATTCCATATATTTTCCCTTATATTTCACTTTATCATCACTTCTTTCTACATACTAAACACATCCATCAAGTTTGAAGTATCAAGAAAAAAGCTGAATTTCTTTCAGAAGAACCAGTGTATTATTTTTAGTATTATACCCAATTCTTTTCGTCTGAAGTTATGATACATTCTATTCTCTTTTGAAGTAAAAACAGGATAAAAAAAGCAAAAACATTTAAAATTGAACTGGCAGATTCCATCTCATAACAATCCATTATAATATGACTGTTATTCACAGTCAAGCCAAGATTTCGAGGTCTGTGAGCCTCAATTAGGAGCCTAAATAGTTGGTCATATAATGTACTTTAGAAATTGTCAGGTTTTTTAAAAATTAATGAGATTAATTTAGTTTTGGATTTTATTCCAGTTCAGTCTTTCTGGCTTCAATAGCAACAGTCAAATAAACAAATTAAAAAATAATTTAAAAAAAAGACTTTATAAACCTCTGTTATTGGTCTCTGATTTAGCTTACTCCATACTGATGTCCTCAGAGACAACCACCCTGACTTTAGCTCACAAAATGAGTATCACTATTTCTCAAAAATCCATCCAAAATCACTTGCACTTCTTTGTGACACTCACTGGTTTTCCCACTTTTGTCAAATTGAACTAGCTTTTTCAAGTATTTCACTATAGTAATTGCAACCCTATCTTAATTACATGCAATAAAACTCTGACCATAACTTGCTTAAGGTTTTGTTAGGTAGGCATATATTTTTCTGCATGCAAATAGAAATATTTTCACCACCCTGAATAATCTGCAGTTAAAAGCAGCTATATATTCAGATGAAATTAATAGAAAATTCTCCTTGAATATTTTTGAATACTTGCTGTGAATACAGTTCTATATAAAGAAATAACCCATGAATACTGGAACATAAACAGTAAGAAATGGAGGCAGGCACTTGCCAGTCTGCATTCATGTACTTGACACAAATCCTGAAACATTTCATTTCTACTGAAAAGCAAAGTTTACCAATACCATTCCTTTGCCTCTCACTGTAAGTACATAATTTTATTTCAGAAATATTAACTCTGATTTTCTTTCTCTTCATGCTAATTTTAACATGTAGCCCTATATTACCAATAATGGGTTGTGAGCCTTGTACTGAAGTCAAAGGTGTCACAACTGATGTTTGTCAGATTTGCTCTGTCCGAACTTTCTCAACTTTCTTGTATCTTTGTTTTCACTTGGTGTAGCTCTATCAGCATTTTCTCTGAGACCAGCTGTCTATGACTATTTTATTTGACTTTTATTTATATGTGTATGATATAAGCTTAAAATAGACATTAGTAAAAAGTAGTTATTATTCTATCCAGAATGAGATATTTATAACCCTAACATGACAATATAGAGTAGAGAATCACTAGTTTAATTGAATAGCAGGTGCTTTCAGAAGCATAGACAAAAAAGACACTGTGGAAGAGTGCAGCAATGGGGTAAGGGACGGGGCTTAGGTCTGGCACAAAAGACCTCAGGGCTATAGTCAGCTCATCCACACTCAATTAAAAAAATACAGATCTGGGCAAAACTATCTAAAAGACATAAAAGGCACATATAAATTTGGAGTAATGTGGAGCTGCAGACTAATGAAGAAAGATCAAAGTTGTAAAACAGAGTTATCAAATATGTAAATGTTATTCCTGGAGGAGAAAAAGGAAACTATTAACACGAGCATGGTATTTTTCCAACAGGTGATTGCAGATGCTGACAACTTGTTATAATACACCCCTGTCCCCAACATCTTCCCACAGCCATCAGCCTTTGAACACAGAAGAGTACAGTAAGTGGGAGCACACCACCCACTTACACACAGCACAGAAAAAGGGGTAGAAACAAAAGGACTATTACCAATTTTAATTGCATTTTTACTTCCATTTCCTGTATGTGGTGTGTTGGCCTCAGGTGGCAGGTAAGACCCCACCTAGTTGGATGAGGGAGAGAACTGGAAATGCAAAAGCAAGGGGAAACAACCCAAACTTCTGGTTTGAGATGATGAAGCCAGTTTAATACATTATGGGGAAAAAATCCAAACCAAACCAAAACCCCCAAACAAGCAAACAAAAAGAAACCCACAAACCCAAGTGGTGCAAAAACAGTCATTTCCACCTGCAGATCAATGGCCTGCCAGTCCTTGGGGAGCAGCTACTTTGGAAATACCCCAGCCCCAGTTTTATTGCTTACCATGACATCATAGAGTATGAAATGTCCCTTTGGTCAGCTGGCTTCAGCTGCCCTGCCCGTATTTCTTTGCAATTGTGAAATAATATTGTGGTGTGGTTTGTTAGGGACCCAGTTACAACCCCACTGCCATGGGCCAGACACTGTTCACTAGAACTCGCAGTTTCTTGTCCAGCCCTAGCATACTTGCTGACAGAGGCAGAGAAGGAAACAGATAATGTCTTAACCTTGTGCAAGCACTAATTAAGAATGGGTAAAACTGGTGTTCTATCAACAGTTTTGTTCACCAGTCTAAAATACTAAATTGCCAACTGAAATACAGACTGCTATGAAGAAAATTAACTTCCTCCCAGCCAAATTCATTACAATCTCTATGTTTTTTTCCATATCATTTACATAATGCTTGGGGCCTACATTATTTAATATATTTTTATCAGCCACATCAAACCTCTTTTCTGTCCTTTGACATATACACAAGTAGTATTCTGTTAGTCCAACGCCTATCCCCATTCAAATGTCCATTCAGTTAATTTCATTCTTAAACTTTTTCTGTTGTGATGGTCATTCAGAATAGATTAATGAACTAAATTCCATTATATCTGAACATGTCACTAATATGTCTCAGCCATATGTTGCATCACTCTAGCCTTCCTGTATAGAAAATACAGTGAGCAGTTCATTTAAGTAGACACCCTAGACATAGATTTAGAGCAGAAAATCAAACGGAATTGTGCCATTGTTCAGGCTTAAGAGGGGGAACCAAAGAATTATCATCCATGATATTACCATTTTTACAATGTAGAAATGATGAAACATCCTATACTGGGTACTAATATTGCATTATAATAGTGGTGCATCCCTTATCTAAGACACTGCAATGAGTATAAAGAAAATATGCATCGCACTATTTCAAAACGAATCACAGCTTTTTGTCTCTTTACATTTATTTGTGGTGTCAGAATTGTGCCCTTTATTTTTTTTTTGCAAGATTTTATGATTATTGCTAGGAGCAATAAGCATGTTTTACACCTTTCTGATTCTTTCTTCTCAGCCTCCTTCAGTGAACAAATTTGTTCTTAAGACATCCTGGAGGAAAGAAGTAGGGGAGTAGAGCAGCGCATTCTTTATTTCTGAGGATTTCTGCCAGTGTCCTTTTAAAGATATATTATTTCACTATAAATGCAGTTAAACCTTGTCATACAACTTTCCTTTTTTTATTATTGTATTTTTTAAAGATTTACTAACTAGTATAACAGCAACAGTACAGTATATATATAGAGAGAGAGTACACATCATATCACAGGCTGCTTTCCTAAATATTCATCATGTACCTCCTGCAATAAAGCTGTCTTACACTTTAAACTAAACATTCTTCTCTTATTTGTCCACCTTCTACTTTGGCTAAAAATTTCACAAACTTGTTTTTTTCTGGTTTTGGGGGTGGGGGACAGGGGGGCTGTGGTGTTTGTTTGGGGGTTTTGGTTGTTTGTTCTTGTTGTTGGGGGTTTTTGTGAGGTTTTTTTGTGGAAATACTTTTATTTTGAAATGTGTTTTCCTTTTGTCAGCTCTAGATGTCATCTCATAATTGATACCTTATCATCCTTTGACTCTGAAAAGACAAAACCCTACACGCCCTGATAAGTGGAAAAGCTGAGAGTCACAGTACTAGCAGGACGTTTCCTTTCTATAGAACTGGACTCTCAATTAAGTTGTGATTTTGTATTGCCTATCTAATCATTGAGAATGTCACACCCATGATAAAATAATCAGAAGAATCTCTGTCATGTTCAGATTTCTCTTTTTCCTTGAGAAAACATTGGGGAAGCGTGGAAAGTACTGTGAAGAATTAAATCAGGCTTGTTGCTGGGAAGATAAGAATGACATCTGCACTCTTCTGTAATCAGTATATAATAAAAATCCAAATGATTTATCAAGAGTGCAGGTTATCTGAGGACTTGTTTCCACATACCAGTATTTTAACTAAACTGTGCCTTACATACATGAAACCACTATAATGGTGGAATGCGTTTTTCCTGACCAGTGCCTGATTCCTAAGCAGATGACTAAGTAGCAACCACAGATTCGCAACAGGCCTGAGATAAAACGTGCTCTGGTAGAATTTACTGCTTAACAACATACAGAGTTAGTAGAAAGAGTCCCAAACATAGGGTTAGACAAAGCAAAGAGAAAGGAGATATTATTACAAATAATAAGAGTAACTGTCAGGCTGACTTTCTGTTTATTGACTTGAATATTTGGTTGATTGACTACTTTAATGTAAACAAATTAATAAATAAAACATTACTTAATCTTATGTTTGTGTTTGTATACAGACAAACTAAAGAAATGACACAGCAGAAAACTTACATTTCACTTTCTCAGCATATGAGTAGAATCAGAGAGAAAGGCGTTGTCTTTTTCCATGGAATCCATTTAGCAACTGAAAAAAGGGCTAAGGACACTCAAATATCATCACTGCATTTTTGCACTTGCTTTGTTAATGCATTCATATCTTATTATTGAGTACTCCTCTGTGCTTTTTACATTGATCTAGAGTTACTGATACCAACAAAACAGTATCCTGAGATCCTGGATTTTTCACCTCAGAGTGTCAGAGAACTTAAATTTTTTCATGGTATTTATTCTTTTACATTTGAGAGCATAATATTTAATTGAAAGTATTATTTCATATTAAACAGTTCAGTGATGCCTGACTCTTACTGGGAAAAAGTATTTGCACTTAATTAGAGAGCATTTATTGGATTGCATTTTGTCCTTTTTATCACAGGTTAAAATAAAAAGAGAACATGCAAGAGAAAACCACAAGGAATGCTTTTGAACACATTCAGAAGGTTATACTGCCTGATGAGCAATAGCTTAATATTTCTTTACTGCATGATTACCTACCTTCCCCTTCTAAAAATCCCAGAAGTATTTAGAAAAAAATGCCTGAAGTACCACAATAATGTGCAGACACAGCCTGTCAGACATACATGAATTAAACCTGACCAGAAGACTTCCATATAAATTGAATTTCCCTGAGTTTACTAGTCCTTCTAAATGAAAATTTTTCATGGTGCTGAACCAGTATCTGTCATCAGTCACTACTGTAAGTGCAGCTCAAAAGGAAGGATTCTAGTGAGTTCAGTACTTTCCCAGCACATTTTTCAGTTCATAGCAGTTAATACAATAAGGAATGGTACTCAGCTAGAAAACTTGAGTGACAAGATCCTGAATGTTCTCTTCTCATTAATACATGAATTTGACTGTATTTCTTTCAGTTCCAAGTTCCTTTCTAAGAGTGTGGGTTTTTGCTTGCTTTTTGTTTGCCTGAGTTCCCCTTTATGTAAGTCTAAGATCTAGCACGTATCTGAAGATTTTTTTCTTCTTTTTATCTATTTTACTCAAAAAAAGCCTAGAATGACTACAGTTTGTGTGACTCACTCTTCTGAACTGCATGTTCTCACTGAACATTAAATTCAATGTGCCCAGTTACAGCAATAAAATCTTCTTTGTGTAATGAGCATATATGTGGCACTTGCCCAGCAGCTGAGGAAAGAACAAATTGTCATTTAGAAGGATAAACTTCCTTCAAGGCCTTTAGCTTACCACGGAATGCTCAACACATGGTAGGGCTTGGTTTGCCTGCCCTTCCCTGGCCAGCTAGCATTAAAAAAATAGTTTTCTACACTAATGCAAATGGAAATCCCAGTCTGAAACTGGCTGAGAATTTTGGTTTGGAATTACAGAAAAAACAAAAGCCAAACAGTCCAACATTTTCACTACAACTTCTGTAGGTTTTGTACATTTTTTTTTCTCCCTGTCAGTTTTAAATTTATCAGATTTATCAGATTACATATTTGATATGTAATCTAATATGTAACTTTGAACTGTTAAGTGTATATAGGTCCTTCATAATTTCATAAATTGTCCAGTTAATATGTTTTGAAAGAATGTTAAGGTACACATAATAATGATTATGCTTACTCCTAAATAAAAAAAAAGATATTTCAAAATAAACTCTTTCCTAATGCTTAAATGAAAGTTTGGTAGTAAAGTACTTTATCTAATGGACATATATACAGTTTTTAGTCTCCAAAGAATGAATTTATTTAGACATTTGATAATTGTGTGGAGATGGGATGACAAGAACCTTATTATTTCAAAAATAGCAGCAGCAACATGAAGTAAAAGGATAAAAGAAAATTCATTTCAAAACCAATCCAGACTCAAAGATATGAATAAATAAATTATTGAAGTATCATATGGTTGAAAACTTCCTCATGTTCATTGCCCAAAGAGATTTCTGTCTTGATTTTCCATGGTATTCTTCTCATTACAGTAGGTTAGGTCTTTAACTTTGACCTCCTATGCTCATTCACTTCAACTTCTACTACACAACTGGGGTTGTTAGAGTACTCACATTAGATTTGTGTATAAGCTGCAAAAATATTTCAGAGGGGAATTTTCTTGCAAGATCAGCATTCCCATCTCCATGTTGTGCAGCTGCATTCAGAAGAGTAAAGCAGGGATGTCAGGATATACTGCATCCTTCAGTTTTCACCAACTGATCTGTTATCTACCTTTTTTACATTGGTTGATTAATTCAGATTCAAGATAAAGTATTTTAATGAATATAGGAATGCTAGAAATTAGTGCTTTGAGATAAATTGAAATAAGAAAAACATATCACTCTCAAAATAGGAAAAAAAATAATTCTGTTAAAACTGAACAAAGTTGATAAATCTTGTACATGTTTCCACTGTTGCATTGATAAACATGGAAGGGATTATTATATTATCTCCACTCAGTTTTCCCTTCAATTACTCTTTATAAGCCCAGAAAAGAAACAATTAGACAAAGAGAAACCATAAAGGGATGCATGATTAACTTTCAAGTCTCAGGTTTCACATTAATGCTGCCAGATGAAATATATTTAACTGTTGACACTCAAAAAATAACTGAAGCGTAACAAAAGCTAACCTCATAATACATTTCCATCCCTGTAAACATATGTATAAAAAAGTGTCTCTTTCCTAGACATCCTATTCCTGTCATCCTTATGTGATTTGACTCTACAGGTTATGTCAGAAATAAAGCTTAGTGTTACCATTTGAATGTCAAAAATAGAAAAATAATCATGACCCTATGGAATCTTTCTGAAAATATATTCTAAAATACATTAAAAATAAACCTTGCAGACTGGATCATAAATATGTATGATAAGTGGTTTTTACAACAAATAATGGTGTATAAAAATAAGTTGTTCTATTCCGTGGAATATCTGGAAATGTATGAGGATACTCAGTCAATCATCCAGAGAATAAGAAGATGGAAAAAATTAAAAACTTGACAAGATATGAATATAAGGTTTGATTCAAAGCCCAAGGAGGAAGAAAGGTTTCTTCTCAATTTCTTCACTGGGTCTGTGTGCTGAGTGACACACTATTACCTGTGACTAAGAAACAAAAATATGTGACAAACAAATACCTTTGCTATACTATGGATGTCATTCTGAGATACATATTGCACTAGATTTTATTTACGCATCCTTTTAAAATGAAATGGGTTTATTGATAATCAAAAATTCTATTTATTTCCCATTAATATTTTCTTTTGTCTTTCATAGATGAAAAATTCTGAACTACAGAGCTGAATTACTGTGAAAATAATGCAAAACTCTATGTATTTGCTGTTTATTTAATTTAAAAAATAGCTCAATATACTTTCAATATTTTTGCTGGAACTGTAAAAATATATTATTTTAGGAAAATCTTAATAATATAGAGATGAATAATATGTTTTTCTCCAATAGCTAAATGTGGTATTCTATGCCCAAAAATAGTAATTTTTGGACATAATAATAAAATTAATACAGTATAAGTAATCCAAACTATTTAATTTAAATTTGGAGTATCCACAATTAGAAGTTCATTTACGATGTGGCTTTTTTCTATATACAGTAGAATTCAGAATAGGGCAAGTTTGATGGATACTCAGATTCTAAGTTTGTCTGGCATTATAGACAATATGTCTTATAATAAAATTCAATCTTTTATAGAGTATATGTAATACTGAAGTTTTTTTACCTTACTAGAGTCAGTGGCAAAACACAACATAAAGCGCTCATCTGAAGTATCTCATTTCCAAAATACCATTAATTGTGACAAACTATTTTATACTTCATTAAGGATTCAGACCTATCATAACAAAAAAATTCCCTACTAGAGAGATATTTATTATTTCATTCTTGCATTTCTCTAAATTTATTTTAATATGTGGCTATTTTATATGTGGCTATAGCATACAATAATTCTGTTGAAATCACTAAATGTTGTGACATCTTAAGCATCTTAAATTTTTACTACAACACAAACCCCCTCTGATCTACAGGATGATTAGTTTTAGTTTGTGTTACATAAACTTTTTTGAAAATATATTAAACCTGAATCTCTGCTTCCTCAGACTAAAATTCATGTCTTAGCACATGGGTGGGAAATATATCTTCAACAGTTTTTACATCTCATTAAACAATGATAATTGCTTTAATTTGATTATGTGGCAAAATGCATTTCTCATGAGGTATAATCATCTAATCAGACCTTTCAAATTTAAGGCATTTGATCATGCAACCAACTTTGACTCTATAATAATAGAAAAACCAGAAAACACTTAGAAAAATAAGTATAAGGACTGGAAAATGAAAGAAAGCGACAACAAGCATGATCTGTCTTTGGTCTGACCCCTTGATCTTTGTTTTAGAGGAGCAGCTCTATTCTATAAGGACCTAACCTTGTTATAAATAAACCAAAATAGTACAAAGCCTGAGAAATCTTGAGTGAATTAAATAAATTTTATTTATTTAAAGACTTGTAAAGAAATCCTATTATCAGATTAGAAAAAGATATTGAAAGAGCAAAATACAATACAATCATTGCAATGAACCAAGTGTGGAGGAGAACATAGTTTCTCTACAGACATGCTGCATTGTGGCCTGGTCCTTTGCCAGTGAGGAATTACCATGTTTCATTATGTTTATCTACCTTCTTCGAAGTTATGTTTATCAGAGCAGGACTTTGCAGACACCCATAGATTTTGGCCGACCTCTCACTGTGGCTCTGATGCCTTTTATACTCTTGTTAGACCTTTTTACAACTTCTGTGTTCTTAGTGCTTTTTCCCTACATTCTTGGACTTGTTTGTTCAGCTAGGAGACTAAACATTTTAGAAGCTTCGTAGGTAAGGGTTAGTGGGCCCCAGACCCCAAAGTCCTCTCCAGAACACATTCTGTAAACTAAGATAGAACCATCCAGGGGAAGGCTCCTTGGGGAGGGAGGGGCTCACTCGAGCCTCTCATTGGGGAATTTCTGATAGATATGCTAATTAGTAAAACCTATAATGTTATACCAGATCTTTTGAAGAGATTGTGGTGTGCATTTTGGTGCATTCGACCTGGACATAGTGCACCTAAGGATCCTTAAAATAAATACCAAAGTAAAATCCCTTTTTCCCTTCTAACCATGTTTGACTCTTGATTTTAAGACCGAGAAAAGGCATCACCTCTGGCCAGGGCCCAGGACCACATTTCAGCCACTGTCCTGGACCATCAGCCCCTGATGCTGCATCAGGCTGGTCTCCACCTCCACACAGCCTTGACCTGCCTGGCCATGGACCCCGCAGAGCCAGGCCCACCCACGAGCACACATGACAGCCCATTCCCATCCCCAGGGAGGCGCCCAGTGCGCGGTGTGGGGCTGCCCTCCGGCAGCTCCTGGCTGTGGAGGTTGGACAGACCCTGGCCCCCATCCTGCTGCTTCACTGGGGTGCCCCTGCAGCTCCCATGCTGGGCCAAGGCAGCCCTGGCACCTAGAGGCACACTCATACAAAGTGGCAGCTGTCAACACTTTCAGTCACATAGATCCCATTGAAAGGGTGGTATAGAGCTCATGAATACATGTGCAGCTGTGCACTATCAGTTTTTGGGCTCTTCACGGCATGGCCTTTGCTGTAGTGTGGCCTTTTTTTCCTTAAGTTCCACATGTGAAATAACTATGCAAAGCATTTTTTCTCTTAAAAACCACAGTACTTTTCCCAATCATACTGAAAGTGACAGCACATAGCTAGAAAACAAACCTACAGTGAACTCAGAAGACAGCCACCATTTATCTCTACTCACCTAAATACTTTTAGTGTTCATATTGACAGGCTGCAGAATTCACAGTGGTCTGACCCTGGAAAAAGAAATAAAACCAAACCAAAAGTATATATATCCCATTTCCTACTTACGGTTTTTTTTGATCTAGGCATGTAAGTTTGGAATGAAATGACTTAGTAATTAAAGCAACCTTTGAAAAGCCTAAGGGTAGTAATAACAATTGATTAACATTCAGAGAATGATAAACCATGCTGTAGTGTGTTATACTATGTTTTAAAGTTACATAGAGATACCAACAGTAAATTGGTTTAGATATATCAGGATACAGTGTCTTACTGACAGCATTGTTTCTCTGTTGTAGTACATTAAAGAAGTCTATTGGTTCTACCAGATCTGTGACTACAATGAGAAATATCAAATGTAATCCAAGCTAATTTTATAAATTTCTTATAGTATGAGGAAAGAGAATTGAATTATTCCATCTTTTTTACATGGACAAGCTTTATACTAATTTTCTATAATTTTGAGGTAGGACAGATTTATCTGTACCTAATTTATCTGTATCTAATTTATCCTAATATTTGTTGTTTTAATTTTATCTCTTAAAAATCAGAGTAATTTTTTTTTTAATTTTACAGTTTTTCACAGATAATATTGGCAAAAAAAACCCCCAAAGACTAATCTGTTTCAGACCACTTCAAAAATCAACACTGATTTTCAAACATACAGAAAAATGTAAAACTATATTGGTTTCAGCTGATTTTCATTAATGAGAGCCACATTTTCATTGCTATATTAATTTTTGGTTACATCTTGAGTGCTGAAACTTGAAAACTGGTTTACAATAAACTATCACACAACGACTTCTTCACATAATTGGGTTAGATCCTCTGAATATCAAGAGATAACTGCCTCTAGAAGAAGATTGCAGGATCATTAATATTTCTATTATTCCAGCAGCTACTACATTAATGTTCCTCTTTGGGCTGAGGCCATCTATTTCTTCACTATGAATTCACCTACATAGTGTTTGCATGTTAGAGAATAGTTTGATGTATTTTGAGAAGGATACATGTAAAAAGAATAAAGCCAAATATAATAACAACACAAATGTAAGACTGAAACCTTTAAAGTGCCTTCTCAGCTGATTTTTGAACCTGAAAATGCCCAAATGTCACAAATTCCTTATGTTTTAATCTAAAAATACTCTAGCTAACTGAAATTCTTGTTGCATTTGTATCAGGCTTTAGTCTTAGCAAGGCTAAAACTATATCCCATGCTCACTAGCTATTTTTACTCCTAAGTATGGATGGCTACAAGTGAGTACATGCATGTCTGATGTTCCTGAGAGCCCAAACTGATAGATCAAAACAAAACAGAACAGCACCTATTGCTTCTTTCAAACTATACATAATGATGGAATTGGTGCCACAGCTCTGCCTCAAACTTTTTCTCATAAATATTCATTTATCCTTGTGTGTGATACTTACTGATATACTTGAAGCATCCAAAAAAAATTAAAAGAAAGGATTTTACTAACACTAAGGAATAACAATTATTTCTGATCATAATTATCTCTATATATTTTTATTTTATTTAACTCTTCTGCCATATACCTCAAAATACATGTTCTGATTCAATTTTTATTTTTTTCATTCATTATATCTCTTTAAGATAGCTGTCTTAATGCTCTGAATATGGTCTGGGAGGTTTTTCATTTTTTTTTCTCTAAGTGTGTGATCTTGGGCTTTACTGATTGCATGTCATCAAAATCTTGAGCTTTTTTGAGAAATATTAATTTCATTTTGGATTTCCTGTGGTATTCTTCCAATACCTTAGTGTTTTGCAAACATCACTTGATTTACCTTTATGACACGACTGTGAAGTAAGCTTTTATCTCTCAGCAAAAGGAAATTGTAAGTACTCAATGATTCTACAAATCAAGTCACACATTCTACAAAACCAGTTCACTGTTTGGGAAAAAAAGGATCCACATTTATTGGCAAGCTCTGAAATTATTGTCATATGTGATATGCTAAGCATTGCACATGAATTTTGTCATAAGTGCTAATACAACATCCAGTTCAGTGGATTATTTTACATCCATGAGATCATTTCACAGCCTTATTTACCATATATTAACAACTTCTCTTGGTATTTGCTACAAATTCAGTTTTGTCCATGTAGAAAGAATCTTTTTGACCATGTGATTTAAAAACCGTATCATGGTGTTAATTTAAAGATGACAAAATTAAAAATGGATGAGCATCATAAGTGCTGTTATTTCCAAGAATTTAATTATATGTCTTTATAAACTTCATTTTCTTTTCATTTAATCTTAAATTTTATAACTTTTGTATTCATGTCCAAATACTGCTTAATTAACTATAAAATAAAACTGCAAAATAATAACCAAGATTTGTCTCATAACAGAAGTAGCCAATACAGAACACAGGGTAAAAGAAATTTTTATATGTATAGATGAAGTTTTTCAAAACGCAAAAAATAAATTTTATTATCAAAAATATACAGACAATGCTAATGTAGCCATTATCATTTTAAGTAGTTGTTAGTATTGTAAGCATTTTTGATGAATTCCCACAGCTGATTAAAAAGCATCACTTTTTGCAAGACCCATAATTGTTGACATGAGCCTCCTCAGTTTAGGCTGGTAATAAATACTTCATCCAGTTATACCACTGAGGAGTGGTATAACGAGTTTATACTCATTTATTGTTATTATTCAAAGTGAAATGTAGTCATCTCTGTTCCCCAAAGGTGTGTTTCAAAGGACTGAGCCAGTAGAGGAAGGGGGAAGAGCTAGATGGAAACCAAAGACCTAGCAGACACCACAACAGCGCTGAGTGGTAGGTGCTGTTTCCAGAACCACCGGAACCACAGTACTCTTCTAATAATACTGCTGCAAAATAATATTGGCATCACAAGTGTTTAAAATCATGGTGTCAATATTGTATTAGTAACAGTCCATTTTTTCTATTGTGTAAGGTGCTATGACACATATGGAAAAATTGAATGGCTGGGATTGGAAAATACTTTAAAGATCTAGTTTCAACCCCACGGCCATGGGCAGGGAACCTTCCACTAGGACAGGTTGCTCAAAGACTATCCAGCCTGGCCTTGAACACTTCCAGGAATAGGGCATCCACGACTTCTATGGGCAACCTTTTCCCCTGCATCACCACCCTCAGAGTAAAGAATTTTTTCCTGATATCTAAATGAAACCCCCTTGTCCTATCACTACATGCCCTTTTGAAAAGCTCCTCTCAAGCTTTCTTGTAGTCCCCCTTTACGTACTGAAAGGTTGCTACTAGATTTCCCTTGAGCTTTCTCTTCTGCAGGCTGAACTACCCCGAGTCTCTTAGTCTGCCTTCACAGGAGAGGTGCTCTGATCATATTTCTGGCCTTCCTCTGAACTCACTTCAATAGTTCCACATCCATATTGGGTGCCCCAGAGCTGGACACAGTTACTCCAAGTCAGGTCCCAGGAGAGTGGAGGGGAGGAGCCCCCTCCCTCAACCTGCTGGCCATGCTTCTTTTGATGCAGCTCAAGACACTGTGGCTTTCTGTGCTGCAAGCATAAATTACCAGGTCATATCAAGGTTCTCATCCAAAACCCCTATGTCCCTCTCCAGAGGGCTGCTCTCAATCCATTCTCCATCCAGCCTGTATTTGTGCATGGGATTGCCCTGACCCAGGCACATGTCTTTACACTTGGCCTTGTTAAAATTGATGAGACATACACAGGCCCACCTGTCAAGGTCCCTGCAGATAGCATCCCTCCCAGTGTATGAAGTTCACCACACAGCTTGGCATTATCAGCAAACTTGCTAAGGGTGCACTCAATTCCATCATCCAGGGAACTGACAAAGATTTTAAAGAGCTCCAGACCCAATAGTGATCCCTGAGGAATGTCACTTGTCACGTCTCTGCCTCTCCAATTTAGGGACAAGGATATCATGCAGGGCAATGACAAATGCTTCACACAAGATATCAGTTCCTCTTCCCTTATCTACCAATGCTGTAACCCTGTTGTAGGCCACAATTTGATGAGGCATGATTTACCCTTAGTGAATCCTTGCTGACTGTCACCAGTCCTTGTTTTTCATGTGCATTACCATAGTTTCCAGGAGGATCTGCTCCATGATCTTTTTGGGTACAGAGGTGAGACTGATCAGCCTATAATTCCCCAGGTCATCTTTTTTTCCCTTTTTAAAACTAGGGGTTATTTTTCCCCTTTCCAGTAAGGGAGAAATTCATTGGACTGCCACAAGTACTCAGATATGATGGATAGCAGCTTAGCCACCACTGGGGTAGGTGGTGTGGACTCTTCAGTTGGAGCTGCAACCTTTGCTCTCAGATGAGCACCTGCCATTCTGTCTTGAGGGCCATGTCAGAGTAGCACCCTCAGCCTGTGCGGATGGTCACAGGTGCCTGGTTGCTGTGTTATGCATGCTTTACCTATCATGTATGCCAAGGTCTTCTATTTATAAGATGTAACAAACACAGTTTCAGGTAGTACAAATCAACATATTGATGGCCTGTTACTGTTAAAAGTAAGTGCAAGGCACATGAAACATTCTTCCCCTTTCATATATGCAGAAGAAAGAGCTGTAAATTGAGAAGTCATGATTTATTTTCACCATTATTCATGATTTACCTGCATGAAAAGTGTGTCAGGTGCATGCCAAGTTAATGTTCACTGGGATATTTCAGAAGTCTCTGACCTAACACTGCTACTCTAAGGTCAATGAAGCTTTCACTACCAACAGAAGCAGATCTAGGGTGATGGTGAGTGCTTTAGAAGTTCCTGCATGAGAAGATGCCCAGGGAACCAGCCTGAAGGGTTTACAACCTACTGTTACAAATGATGAAATACCTGGGACTGAACAGTAGGATGAATTTGATGATGGTCATGAAAGAGAACTAGAAAGAGGGAAGACATAATTTAGTACCTCAGCAAGTGTTTTCCTGCAATATAAGTTATTATTGTTATTACTAATCCTGTTTAGAAATTTAAGATGCAGACTGACTAGTGAAACATAGTGTCTTTGTTAACACATCTCTTAAAAGGGTGGGGACATGTTGTATTGGCATTTTAACTCAAACAAAGATTTAGAATTATTAAAAACACACTTCCTTAAAATCAGAAAATCAGAAAATATAATTCCTATGGTTGAAGCTCTTGTTAACAATTATATTGAAATGTCTAGGTCATTAATGAATTGAATTCTTAATGGACACTGGCAAAATAAAACCTAGATTAGAACCTTGGCCTAAATTCAGACAACAGAATACCCTCAGGCTTCTCCATGAGATATGTCATGATTAAAGAAAAAATGGTTCAGACATTGATTGCTTTGGTTAAAACTATTGAATGGAGCAGGTCCATTACTAATGGATCACTAGAATATGCATTTACAGATGGATTTTCTGCCATGTTCAGTCTCTCTCTTCCCTAGGGTAACAAATGCAGGAGCATGTATTTGTAAAACAAGAATCCATCTCTTGCATGAACAGATAACAGTAAAGTGCACAGTGTTTGTGAACAGCGGCTGAAAATCATTAAGCATCCTTGATTGCTTAATTATTAGAAAAATCTAAATTTCTTATCATGATTTCTTTCTTCAGTTAATCACAAGTTCCTCTGTTTGCTCACTTTTTCAGCTAATATAAACGAAGTATTTCGTAACCAGTATTTCTCCTTCCATGCCATTATCCCCTTCTGCTTTGTTTCACTATTTTTCTTGTAATCACTTTCCTTTTCTATCATTAAGGCTTAGCTTATTACTGTTTCTAGTATTCATTTCCTAAAAAGGATTTGGCAATTAATCTTCCTATGAATGACACTACATATATATAACCTTCATTAAAACTTATACTAGAGACAAGGAAAGGAATTATCTGAAGAACAGCAAAGACCAAAATTTCATTAATAAAGGGATGTATCTTAAAGGGTTGCTTTCTGAATAAAGCTCTGGACTTGAATTCACATTCTATAAATTTCCAGAAATTATGTTTGTCTATTTAAATCACTGGGAGAAGAAATACACCAAAGTGTCCTAAGGAGCAAGTGGATCTCCATAACTTTGTATTCTGTCATATAGTGATAGAAACTTTAACATGTCATCTAAATGTAACCTACACATGATTTTCAGTCTTTTAGTTTACAAAAATATTAAAATGATACAAAAATAAACTGAAAATACTCTTGCTATCCGAATCAGTATTTCAATAATGAAGAATATGATTTTCATTGATCAAAACCACTGAATCATGAGTGTATTTTTCTTCCAACTTAATACAATTTAGGTATTTTAAATAGCTATTTACTCCGATAACTATATTCACTTATATTCATCATTTTTATATAATTTTATATTATTTATATTATATTATATTATATTATATTATATTTATATAATTTTATATAATAATATTTTTATATAATTATATTCAGTTATATTCATCATTTTTCATACATCAATCATCATTTATAAAGTTTACAGTTTTTACTGTAGTGTTAAATCACACCTCAGATTTACTTAATGCACAATGATCCAAATTTATAGAAAAATAATTATGTTATTCTACATAAAAACATACATCAAAATGTAACAATCTGTTTTGAGACATATCATTACCTATTCTACCAAATAACTTGCTTTCCACAAACCCTCCCTCCATAATGCTACAGCATAGGCTTGTTAGATAACTTCAGCAGCCTACAGTTTTATCGGTGAGTTATGTTGGAAACCTCTATATTCTGAACAGCATATCCAAACTGGAGCATGAAATTAAAGAGGACAGAATTAGTAGAAGAAGTTTACATTATTTTAGTAAAAAAAAAAACAAACAAATATTTTTAAAATGTAAAAAGCTGAGGCTTTCATGCATCTGTCATTAAGGAAAATTAACATAAATGTTGTAAAAGATGAGCCTGTTCAGAAGCAACCGTATCTCAGACTCTTCAAGACAGAAGCCATGGTCTAATAACATCAGGTACTTCAGTAGTGTTGCAAGTATACAGAAGTAAAGCAGAAGTGTTACATTTTAAAAAAATATAATCAATAATTGTAGGGAAATTTTAACTAATAAGGTCAACAGCATGTATGATACCCATAAACAGAAATAAATCCCAGATTATACTTTTACTGCCCTTTCAAATTTATGAGGAGTTTTAAAGTCTACAAAAAGAATCCCCCAGATTTAAAGTCAACATTTGAATATATTTGTCTGTAATTTTACAATTGTCTTGAGAAATAACAGATTTTTCTATAATTGCAAGAAATGCTACCTGTAAATGGAATAACAAAATAGGTCTTTAATACAAGAATTTAAACAAAAAAACTCCAAAATTTCAGGTGTTAACAACTAATAGGAAGAAAAGTGCAGACATTGCAATTCCAGCATCTGAATTAAAAACAGCACTAAGCTTAGATGGATATAACCTTGCTCATTTTATTCAAGACTTTTCAACGCATAATTTTCATCCTATAGCTTTTTACAATGAGGCATTCCAGATTCATATACAGAGGGATAGAGAGCATAGAAAGAGGAAGTAGAATTAACTGTAATTTCCCCTATTCATAAAAAGGAATTAAATATCTGCTTTTTTCTAAAAACTATTTTATTTCTTCATTAAATATACATGTGAAGATCTTTATAGTTTTGAACACAGTCTGAAAAGAATTATTGTAGTCCTTAAAAATTGTGGAGGATCAGTTTATTGGATTGGTGAAGACCTTAGAAGTACATGAAATAGTATGTGCCCTGAAGAAATTTTAATATATTAAGTATCTTTGATAGATATAAAAGACCTGATTTGTATTTCAATGAGTAAGATTTGTCTTTTAATCGATGAATACAACTGCTATACACATTCCCTGAGGCAGTAATTGCAACAGAGAAGCACTTTCCAGCCAAGAAAAGAGCTTTAGCAAGGGTGTATCATGTTGACATTATGAACACTTGTGTTAGATTTTATCAGTAAGTTTGTAATATAACACAGTCTCGACACAGTTTCCATTTTCTTAGATTAAAGCTGCATGTGCTTTATTCACAGGAATAAAAAAAGACTCATTAATCTACAGTTATGGACAAATCTATTCTTAGTGTTTGAAAGGCACATCAGTCCACAAACATTTGCACTTCTACTGAGCCGTCTTCACAGAGGCAATTTTCTCAAATCAAGTATTCCTGTCAGTCAGAGTATTCTGAACAATTTTTGTATGGCTATTTTCCAAAAGTTTAGCTACTGTGTTTGAATACAGTCATGATAAATTTTTCAAAGCAAGCAAAATCAGTAAAATATTCATTTACTGGTTTTACTCAAGGGCAATCCTTTATCCTATACATGACTTCATGCCACTTTCTCCAACTGAAAAGTTGATTTCCCATTCTGGTAAAAAAATTACTGTCCACTTTTCAAAACCATTAACTTTGTTGTTCATATGCTAGCAACTACCGATATGGGCTAAACCATTGGAACACAGTAAAAAATAGTCAGTTGGCTTTTAAGGAAAATTTTACATCATAGCAGATAATATTCCCCTTCCTTTCTCCCACCACAGAAGCAAATCAGCTGAGTATCTTTTGTTACCCTGAGTCTCTACCTAAGTAAATTGCCCTTGACTGAATATCACAGTTAATAAAAGATGGTCATCTCTCAGCAAAGCAATTTATCAAAGTATTGTTTTATATTGATATACTTTTCTTTTCAACCTTTACATACATAGTCTATTAAGATCCTACTGAGAAGATTAAGCTTCATGTTTCGACATGGAATTTTCATTAACTTCTTTCTTCAGGTGCAGACTTAATTGTGCTTATATTTAACTTCAAAATCATTGAGATAATTTAAATGACTTGAGCTAGGCACATGCGAAAGAGCTTTGCTGAAACAGGGTCTAGAATAATACATTTTATTATTGTTTTGGGTTTTTTTTTCACTTTATTGTCTTTATGTTACTACCAAAAGCTTAATGATATGAACAGCAGAACCATAGATTCCCTTCAAGTCTAAGAAAAATGTTTATTTAGTGTATCTAAAATGGTTTTCCAGACTTAAACACAATAATCTTCTTTAATTTAGTATAGGCTACCTAGTGTGTCATGCACTAAATAAATCATGCCCAATTGAAAAAGCAAATGCAGTTGATTTTTTATAACCTGTTTAAAAAGCTGATTGCACTGCACTGATAGCATAATCCTCCAGGGAAGTGAATCATGCTAGAGAGTCTGTATCTTGTTAGGATTTACTATACAGTTTTCTTTCTTTTATGCCTTCAAAACTAATAATATTTTAAATGCAATAGAAAAACTTCAGAAATACTGTGATTTCATAGAAGGTTAATTTTAGCAAGAACTTCCACTGGCTATATCCTTGTAAATTTTTCAGCCTATTTTCAAACCCAAACTCAGGGTAGGGAAAAATGAATAACACAAATATTTAAATAAAGGCAGAACTGAAGGATGGAAGAGTGCACTTAAGAAATAGGATGGAGGAGTAAGGTGTAAGAAATTAGGACAGCATGATAGGCACAGAGGTAATTAGGAGTCTGCAATACAGAGATAGGCAGAAGGTGATGGAAAGGGAAAAAGATAACATAATATGCCAGGTGAAGAATGTTATTATATGTACAAGAAAGATGGAGCAAAAGGATGAAAAAGGATGAAACTGCACAAACATCTGCTGACTCAAATGAATGTGTCAGCACTCCAAAGGCAAAAAGCAGACTTGAACTAGATGAAAACTAAACCACAGATCTAATAAGTTATGTTAGTTTCTTTTATTTTATATTATTCCATTTTATTTTATTTTATGGACTGAGGAAGAGCAGATTATGTGATTAGAAGAAAGTGTACTTCTTTTTTTGTGATGTACACTCTGCTTAATGATGCTCTGACTTCACTTCTTTGCTTCTTCTCCTTCTTAAAGGGATTATATTTTATGTGCTATTTAACTCATAAACCTGCATATTCTTGATCAATGATGAGACATAACTAATACATTCTAGCAATCTTCTTTTTCTGATAGTACTGTTAACCAGTGCACTAGAAGAGTTTAGTTTTATTCAGTACTCTGTGCAAGTCTCCTGAGCCATTTTGATAAATGTAGCTGCAAGGTGTAAGTGGGTCCAAAATTATTTAGACCCAATTACCTGTGCATTGGGAGCCACTTATTTTAAATTAGGTGATTCTGTTTCATCACATCCCCGATATAGTGCAAGAATATTACACTAGCAAGATCAAAGACTGTTATGAGGCTAGGTATGAAATAACCCAAATGATAAGCAAAGCATGAAGTTTCCATGTTCTGTCCTTCATACTTGACTGAAATAAAATTGACCCTCTCTTTTAGTAGTAGAAATGGATTCTCAGTTACTGAAGAAAGGAAAACACAAGAGGGATTAAAATCTTTTGAAAGCGTTAAACAAAATGAAATAGCCAAATACATAAAGCAGAATCAATAGAATTTTATGAGGTTAAAGAATGTATTAACTATACAAATACCAATATCTGAACTATAAGGAATGCTTGGACTGCATGACTTTAACAGACACTCTACAAGCAACTTCTGACTGACAGTCTGCTCCAGAAATTTAATGTAAATTGTAATGTGCCTGTGAATTAGACATAGAAACTGATATGGGAAAGAGACAAATATGAAGTGTTTTGTCCAAGATCATGCAGGAGTTGATTGCAGCCAAAGCAAAGGCTTATTGCTCTGAGGAAACAGAAGCACAATAAAAAAAATATTATCATGTGTTTGACTTAAAAATTCAGATAATATAATCCCTTTGTAACATCACAATAACAACATAACTAGTAACTACTGTATAAAACTAATAACCTTTTGTAACAGCTAAGCATAAATATATGTAAAATATCCATAGTCCCAAAGGAGAAAAGGGAAAGCTGTGGTTGTATAAAAAGGGTACAGGAAAATATAGTAATATGTGTAAGATTGAGCAGGTGAGTAGCTGACTGACAGAATAATCCTGAAGAATAAGCAAGACATGTCTGGAAAAAACAAGTCCTGATTACAAAAATAAAATTAAGAAAAAATGCCAAGAAAAATAAGACCACTACTTTTTTTTTGTTTGTAAAAAGGACCAAGAAGCGTAGGAGATGAAATCATAATCTGTGGAAAATAAAATTACTTTATAGATGCAGTTTGGAGAAAACCACATCAGTCATCTTAGATGGAGTAGATGCCTATTATTTACATGGCCAAATAATGAGAAATCAATTTTTTATATTTTCTTTGACTTCAAGCTGTTAATGTTGAGATAGTTTCAGGCTTGCTGTGATTTTGTATTCTAATTGCCTTATAAGACGGCCATTTAAAAAGTAAGACAACAAACAAGCTAAATGGTCTGGCTTTGGCATTATAGCACTTTTATTTAGCTTCAGATTATCTGAATGGAAGGCCCAAAAAAAAAAAATTGAAGATGCCTAGAATCAATTTTAAGTAGTTGTGCTTTAGGAAAACATAAAAACTGAAGGCATGTCCTGTTTCCTCATCAAAATTAAGAACTCATTTTTAGAAGTCACTTTTAACTATATCATGCTTTGGATCATTTTCTTGCTTCTTCAATTTCTGTTTCTTTGTATACAAAATGATAAAATTACCACTGGAGGATCAACATGGGTGGAAAACTGAAACTTGAAATTAATTAAACAGTATTTTATTTATAAGATTTTTGCTCATGAAATTCATCTATAATGTCCAATAACTTAAAATGTTTACATATTCCTTGGTTCTGGGACTGTTGGGGTTTGGGTTGGAAAGAACCTTAAAGATCATCTAGTTCTAATCCCCCTGCCATGGACAGGGTCACTGATCATGTTGCTCAAAGCCCTATCCAGCCTGCCCTTGAACACTTCCAGGGATGGGGCTTCCATAACTTCTCTGGGTGACCTGTTCTAGTGTTTCACCAGCGTCACAGTAAAGATTTCATTCTTAATATCTAATCTAAACCTGCCCTCTGTTAGTTTAAATCCATTCCTCCTTGTTCTATCACTACGTGTCCTTGTAAAAAGTCCCTCTCCAGCCTATAAGAGTAGGTCTTTAGGTACTGGAAGACTGATATGAGGTCTCCCCCAAGCTTTCTCCTCTGCAGGCTGAACAATCCCAACCAGCTCAGTGTGTTTCCATTGAAGAGGTGCTCCACCCCTCTGATCATATTTGTAGCCCTCCTCTGGACTCACCCTAACAGGTTGATGTCCCACCTGTGCTGAGCACCCCAGAGCTGAACACAGCACTCCAGGTGGGGTCTTACAAGAGTGACCCTCTGTTCAGTCTTCTTTTAATGCAGCCCAGGACATGGTTCGCTTTCTGGGTTGCAAGTGCACATTGGCAGATCATGTTGACCTGCCAACATCCATCCACCAACACACACCCTGAAGTCCTTCTCTCAGGGCTACTCTCAATCCATTCTCCTCTGAGGCTGCATTTGTGATTTCCCTGACCTCCGTGCAGGACTCTGCATTTGGCCTTTTTTAACTTCTTGAGGATTCTACAGGCCCACCTCTCAGGTCCATCAAGGTCCCTCTGGATGACATCCCTTCCCTCCAGCATGTCAAATACACCACACCACTTGGTGCTGGCAAACTTGCTGAGGATGCACTCCACGCCACTGTCCAGGTCAGCAGCAAAGATGATAAACACCACTGATCCCAACACCGTTGCCTTAAGAATGGTATCCATAATTTCATCATATTTTATTCACTTCACTCCACTTTTGTTCTCTAATTCAACCTAAAAAGTTTTGAAAACTCGAACACATCCATATTAACTCAAGATTAAATCAAGGTAGCTTTTCCCCATTCCCAACACTGTGTCTTTACATAGCTGTATGGGAAGAGAGAATAGAAGGCAAAGAATAAAAGTAATCCAAACCACAAAGAACCTGTAAGAAATTTCTTTGACAGTCATGAGTATCTTAAACACCGATTCCTCAGAACCAACTTCTGAAAAGATATCATTGATGTGAACTAGCTAACATTTTTAATCACAGATACTCACATTTCAGAATTTTCTACTCTCTGTTTGGGTTTTCCAAAATCTTCAGACAAAATTTCACAGGAATTAATGTCGACATCTTAGATTTTGGTTAATCCATGAATTCCAGGAAAAAATGAAATGTCTGTACAAAAGATATGAATTTTATGTGTGTTAGAAACATAAAATTCTAATGGTAAAATCATAATTTCTAATAATTTTGATAATTATTTACACAAAGCTATAGTGTAGTGAATCAGGAACTTTGCAGGATAGGACAAGTTACATAATTATGTTACAGAGGGTACTTGATTATGATTTAGGAGACTGGAACTGCAATCTTAATACATCACAGAAGAACAATTTCAGATGGTATACATAAAATTTAATGTATAAAGCTTATACCCTTGGGTAGAAATATTCCTCAAAAATATATAAAATATTAATAAAAATTAATAACATTATCTAACAAGAGGAAGGGGTTAATGATGTTAAAAAACCCAACACTGCAATTATTAATGGGGTATTCAGTGATGAAATCAATTTTACGTTACAATATAGATCTCAGAAATTGCTATTTAAGCTTGGTTCCCTTAACATGTGTTATATAACATAAAAATAATTATACTACTGATAAAAGATTATGGAGATGACCTAGATATTGAGGAATTACTTTTTGGTCCTATGTCAAAGGATAAACTTTAAAGCATTTCAACACAAAATCAGCAAGCTACAACTCTGTTTTAGCAGTGGGTATTCTACAATAGTAACTGGAAACAGTGACAGCAATCTTTGTCCCATGGGTGGAAGTTTCTGTCTTAAATTACACAGTATTTTACTCACTAAACAGAGATGTTGTATCTAAATACCATTTCAAAATTATTATCCATTGCTAATATTTAATATTTTAGGAATAGAGTTTAATAGAAGAATTGCAAGTTTTGGAAATTATGGTATAGCCAAACTGCTTACTTTTCATTACACTGTCAAAGATCCAGGAGCATAAATTCTTTCTTTCCGGATTTTTGTGCTGTGTATCTAGTGGTTTATGCTATATATGCTATGCATCTTTTAGATATATATACACACAACTATACCAAAACCACTAAAATACTTATTTTCATTCATTTCATACACGTAAAAAGAAGATGTTTTGTTTCAGAGAGAAACATTCAAAATACAGAGGCACCATTCTCTATGAGCTATGTCAAACAAATTTCTTTCTCCTCAAGGAGCCTCTAGGGCAAATAGAAGGTCAGGAAGCCTCAAGAATGGAACAGAATGAAGAGTAAGAAACATAAGTAAAAAGTGGGGATTCATAATCACATTACATGCAGTTCTGGTCACCAAAAGAAGTACATGGTTCAACAAAAGAAGCTGGAAATTATTAAAAAATGGATACTGGAAGAGAGTGTTGATAAAAATCTAGGAACATTCACCTGAATAATAAAAGCAAAGGGCTGAATGAGGACACATACATAATTATGGAATCTGACATAATTTTATTTCTTAGAAAATTAGAAGGGTAGTCCTTAAATGAAATTTTCAGTAGCAGTCTAAAAGAAACAATATATATTTTTTTCTTACTAAACTGCATAATTGTCATTGGATGTCACAGACCTAAAGTATCAATGGGCTTCACATGAATTAGACACTTATTTAAAATAAAAGCCCATCAAGGGCTATTCAAACTCAAAACAACAATCTCTGTTGAAGAAGTTATTAAAACAAAGATTATAAGAACCTGGAAAGGTACAGTATGGGGAATATATTTGCCTTGTACCTCTACCTTTGTCCTTCACTGACAATATTCTCCTGAGACTAAAACTTGTCTCACAGTTGTAGAAGCTGAATTAGCTCATTTTCCATTTCATCTGATCTATAAGAACCTATGACATTCTAGAAAGGTTCTAAAATAAGATTATATTATTTTATAGAGATATGACAATTTTTTCAGTATGTGATATAGGTCAGTTTTTGATTTACGAATTAATATTAAATAAACTTCATATAAATGTAACTAAAATACTGGAAACAGCAATGAGATAAGAAAATGGACAGCAACAGCAGCAATCCTAATCACAATAGTGTATAGAAGACGGCAAAATGCTCACAGAGTTAGTGAGCACACTGCTTTCAGAGTCGAAGAACACCCTGTGCCTTCTGCACTCCCTTCCTTCTTGGGAGTGAGAATCCCTTATTTCTGCCCCCTGGAAACAATGGGAGTGGGGTAGAATAACAACCTAGGTGCACCCGCCTGCTCCAAGCTGCACCTGTCACAGATACCACAAGAAAATTAACTCTGTCCTGGCCAAAACTAGGACAGTGTTCCATTTAAAAATACATGTTCTGGTTATCTTCCAATGACCTACAGTGAAATGCTGTATCGTCTGTCATGCCAAGTCAGCAATGGACTGCCAAAGTATTTGCAGTCACAAATTTGTTTCAGACATTCATTAAGTGATCTAACTTCCATGTTCCTTCTTCGTCTTCCTGATATCCAGGAACTTTCACAAGACATTTCTTATGTTTAAGTGCACATGAAATTTTAAAGGTATTACATTCATGCTCGTCTTTACTGTCACAAGTCTGAAGATTGCAAAATTAGGTAAAACCTCAAAAAGATATATTCATTATTCTGCAATATTGACAGAGGACAGAATTCATCTCTTTTCAACACATTGCTTTTTATCTACTTTCTGTGCTTATGTTATTTAATTCTATTACGTTGAACTGTTCTTGGGTTTTTGTATTTCTCTTCCCTATTTCAACATAAGCTATGTCTATCAAAACTTCTGATTCCTAATACAAAAATTACAGGAACTATTCAGATGAGTTATGTGGTAATAATTCTCAGTAAATTTGGTTGCTCATCATGAAGTAGTTTTCATTCATAAAATTTAGCTGGTGCTAAGCTACTTGTCCTATTATTTAATTTTCTTCTTTTAAAAGTTACTTTTCCCATTTTTATGTGTTAATATTCTTTTATCTTTGAATGTTTTTTAAGGGTATGTGGAACATTCTAATGCACTATGTTACCTGGTAAAGGACTATTTTGTATAAAAGAAATAAAAAGCAAGGAAACCGAGTAATTAAACACAGAGACACAGAAATTAATGAGCAGATGATGATGGAGACAATACCAAAAACTAGAACTCTTCAGCCACTGACTGATGGGCCATTAAACAAATCACTACCCTGACACAGCCTTGGAAGGGTCGGTCTGACTTAGTATTTCACGAGAACTGGAACATGACTATCAAATTATTATGAGATAGTTAAGGAGTCTTGAGGGACTCTAAGAAACTTCTTATGGGATATCAGAAGGGGCATGGTGACAGCCCATCATAAAATTTATTATGGGATGTTTGCTGAAAGGACCAAAGGTGAGGAAGGGCTTGAATCAGGGTGGACTTAGCAGGGAAAAAGGATGTGACAATACAGAGAAGAAGACATAATGCAATTCTCTGCATGTAAACAGATTTTAATCAGTACCAAGCCTTATGCCTGATACCTGAAGTATTATCAAATCCTTTTCTTAACTGTTTTTCCTTTTTAATCTCTGTGCTATGTATGAGGGCTGCAAGGTCTAACTGCAAACAACTGCAGAAGAGTTAATGGACCACATGGGCTGTAATTCTTGGAGACAACAGCTGGTGAGGCCAGGGTGTGTGTGGTATATGTGTAAGAGTGAGAGGTTTAAATGCCAGCAGTTGGAAAGACTTGGACATTTTTATGCTTTCCCCAGTGAACTGAGTCCTCTATGCATGTGTATATTTGGTTTATGTGAAAAGCTATTGGTAGCAGGGGTGGTCTGTAGGGGTGGTTTCTGTAGAAAGACATTAGGAGCTGTCCACCAGCAGTTCCAGTTGCCTTTGAACCTGCTAGCCAAAGCTGAGCTTATCAGCAGTGCCTGTAGCACCTCTGTGATTATGTAACTAAGAAAGAATAAGAACCTTACGGCAAAGAAAGAAATGGAAACTAAAAGACTTAATAGAATTTGATTTTGCTGAACACTCAGACAAAACCAGTTTTGGCTTGTTTTGATCTTCAGTAATAGGGAGATCCTAATTTTGATACATGGAAAAGTTAAATCCAACTTATAGTATGTCACTTACTGCAGTGGGAACAGGATTTCTGCCTACAGGTCTTTATTATGGAAGGACTAAGCTTGTTCTAAGGGGTTTGTTTCCTGCCAATTTAGTTCACACGTTTCTTTGCCTGTGTGATTAATTTCTGCATTTGCATCTGCTGGAAAACCTGTTCCAGTGTGCCTGACCATCCATGGCTGGGGGGGTTAGAACCGTATGATCTTTAAACTCACTTTCAAACTCAAACCATCCTATGCTATTATTCTATGAATGTTTGTTCAAGAGAACTAAAAAAATTAAAAGTCCACATTCTGTTGGTTGCAGATTCTACAACTTAATTTAACTGGGAAGAGCTTTAGGTATACAGGCAGGAATATATTACATCCAAAATTGTGGTCTATAAACTATTATGGAAAAAAATAAGGCATTCTTCTCCAAGTACTGCTGTGCAATTTTGTTCAGTTGCTCTAAAATTCACTGTCCATATGGATAGGAAGTTAAGGTAAAATTACCTTTGTGCCTTGCTATTTCAACATAATGTATGTGAACATGACAAAAACTTTCACACAGCTGCCCTATAGTACATGAAATTTCTGAAGATATTTTTAGCATTTGTATTCATACAAATAGATGATACATTTAAAATCGGGTAAAATTCTGTTGCAGTTATGGAAGTAGCATGAAAAATGTGCAAACATTTTGTTGTGAAAACTTTTTCATTATAAAATATTTCAGTCTTACCAAACAAAACCAATTAATTTTCATTTGTTGAAGTGCTCAAAATTTATTAAATAATTTTTAATATTAGCCTCATTTACCCTTGACAGAGTAAGACAGAATAGTTTTGGTTGCAGTTTAAACCCTAGATTCCTTTTTCATTTCCCCATTCATGGCTAAAATATATTTTTATATACACACATTTATGACTAGACGTATAGCTCACATTTATCTACTGGAAATCATGTCATGAGCATTTTTCACTAGAAAATATAAGTCAGCAGAGGATGGAAAAACAGACTTGAAATATTTGAAAGTATATGGTAAAAGGTAAATGAAGTCTAATATCTTACTGAACAGATTAAAAATATTTTGTGGCTAGAACAAAAAAAAATTCAATTTGGAGCAAAACTATATTTCTCATTTTAGTTTCTTAACAAAATATTGCTATTTTGTAATAGAAAAAAGTGTAAAAAAATTGTCTTAAAATTTTTCATAAAAATTTGAGTCTTGAAAGTCACAAGTTATGCAAATATTGCTTAAGTATAATGTTCTCTTTAAGCTTTATATTTTAGTTTTATCAAAAGTTTACATGACAGCAAAAAAAATTTCAATTTTTCATGCAGAAAACAATAAATAAAACAAACAATAATTTGTTTTAGCAATGGCACTTCCAAATTAATATAGTACATCTTTTCCATTAAAAAACCCAGATTCTATCACCTGTCACAGACAGTAAATGGTTCCATACCTTAATCAAAAGAGAATAGATATTGAAGGGCTAACCTCATTTTACACTTGTGTATGCTCTGCTTTGCATCTTCAATCCTTTTGCTAGTGGTACTGATTTTTATGGAAGACTGGAGAGAGAGGCATATTTGTCAGAAAAATCAATGACAGTTTTCTTATACAACAAATTGCTGTTGAGGAATGCCACTAAATATGTTTTACTGCTTGGTCCTGAATCTCTGAAGTGGAATCTCTGAAAAAAAGGACATTTCTACATCTTATTCACTACTTTAATATACTGACTTATCGGAAGAAGCATACATGACTGAGCAAAAGTTACAGAGCAACATTCTTGGTGCATTTACTGTAATGAAGTTGCTTCTTACAATATAATTAACAGTGACAGGACAAAGAGAAACAGCCAGTTATGTCTTGAGGTCTCTAAAAAATAACAGTCTTGTTTCCTGAAAGAATAAAGTGATTTTTGAAAAATATAGTCAGATTTTTGTAGGGTTACCAGAGCAATAAGCTTTGATATGCTCTGAATATATTTGAATCCTACTAAATTCTACCATTTTTTGTTTACTGACACTACTCTCTTCTGCCTCTTTCTTGCTTCTCTCTCCTCTGCTTACACAAGTGCACACTTATAAGAAGGCTCCAGATCAGACCAAGCTTCCTCTTCTGTTACTGGAACCTGTCCGGATTTCCCAGCACTGCTGTAAGCAAGGACATGAATATATTACAAAAGGTCAACGGGTGCCAAAAGAAGTTCTGTGATGAAACTTCTCCCTGGTGGTGATCAAAAACTAGAACAGGCTATTCAAAATGAATGTGTGAGGTTTTGGGATCTCAGTTTCTGGAGGTGCTCAGAACTCACCTAGACAAGGCCCTGAGCACCTGTTTCAGACAAACTCAGTCTGAGAAGGATTAGATTTGATGATCCCAGTTCCCTTAAAACAAATTAGCCTATCATCCTACAAATTAAAAACATAATATTCCTCCTAATTTTGGGCTACCTGTTTGCCTTATTTTAAGCTTTTGTCTAGATCTTTTCTTTGTAAAAACATTCAGTAAAAACTGAGCCTATAACAACTGCAAATAACATTTTGTGCTTCTCAAATTATCAGGTCTTCCTAATTTGAAATTACTACTATTTTTCTCAGTGTCAACACAGTGTATATGACAACACAGTGTCATATACATGATAATTTCTCAGTCTGTTACATCTCTAGATTATATCCTTCAAGGAAAAAAAATCTATCCTCTCTGAGCTTATCTTGTAGGACAACATTCCTTCTTCACTTTCAAAAGTCTTTTGAAAACCTGACTCAGTTGTTATGAGACTCTTAGCAGGTTTGGCAAGAATGGGGAAAAATTCAAGAATAAAGTAGAGGCAATTGGCTTAAGACAATTAGAAAAAGAGAAGGAAAGAAGGGATACAATTAGGCCCTCATAATAATATTGTTGTCATGGTCTTTTTTGCCCCATCTTTTCAACTATTTTAATAAAATTGCATGTTTGAATCTTGTAGAATCCTTTATTTTTGTCTTTTTCACAATTTTTAACTTCAGATTAGCCTTGGCTTTTTTAACCCCAACCCTGCTGGACAGGACAGCATCTGTAGACTTCTCCTGAGTCATCTGCCCTGCTTCCAACTCTTGTATCTTCCTTGTATATCTGAGTTCAGTTGGGAGCTTCTTGCTCATTAAAGCAGGTCTCCTGCTGCCTTTGAATTCAAGAAATTGTCTTCAGATGCCTGACAAATTTTATTCATAACACAAACTTTAGGAAAATATGAAGTAAACACTTACAGAAAAAAAGATAAAACAAACAAAAACTCCCACACTGACAAGTGACTGGAAAGTGCTGCAAAACACTGTCAGATTCAGTTAGCTGTCCAGACAGTCAGTAATTGTATCTTAGAAAACAACTTGTCATTAATTTTCAGGAGACTGGAGAAAAAAACACACCTATTATAAAACAAACAAACAGACAAAAACAACCACTAGTATAAGATTACTAAGTAATTCTTTTGATTGCTTTTGCTCCACTGATGTTAAGCCCTGTTTCTTTAATATTTCTTGATCTTTTGTGATGTGGAAGCATGAACTTGTATATAAAAAGCTTGTCATCATTGTTCTCAAATTTTTCATCAATGTTATATTCTTTTCCCAGTTGTTGATTCCAGACTTGCTTATTTTCAGCACTTTTATTATCTACAATGAATTGCCAGTACAAACCTACTGTTAAATCTGAAATATGTTCTGCTTCTCTTTGGCACGAAAGCAGAAGAGCACTTAATGAAATTTATGCTAACAAGGCTTAGATTCAGGTGCAAAATGTTTAATACAAATGTATCTGAGGTGAATTCCATTATTAAAGTAAACATGTTTCTTCACTCTAATTATTCTTTTTCTTACAATCTAAGAGTTAGGGACAAAGTCAGACTATATGAGGTCAATATTGTAGCAAACAGACAGTAGTAATTAAGACTATTAGTCACTTAACTATAATAGAACTGCTTGTCCTTGTTTGGTTACACATCCCACTGGATAAAACACATTGATTTACTATTCTCTCATGAGACACTTGAATTCGGTATACAGGTAGTGAATGCATAAAATTCTTGTAAATTCCCAATCATAACAACGAAAAAGCTAGCATTGCTACACACTGAACTGCTGAAATTAGGGGTAAAATGATGCAAGTTTCATAAATATGTAACATCCAAAACGAAAATTGAAATTACTGGAAACTGAAACCAAACTCACCATACTTCACTTACTACTGCAGGTAGGAAACACATAAAGAAAAATGTTTAGGTTTATTTCTCCTGTTGCATAAAACAATGGTTAAATTTGCCTATTGCTGTAGTGAAAAATCTCTTACTTCAATTAATAGAATACACTGATAGAATCCTCCCTCAGACCACTCTTTTTTAGCTTAAGAGTTTCACCTCTTCCAGCCTTTCCTTTATGAAAGATGCTCCAGATCCTTAATCATGTTTGTGGTCCTTCCCTGGACTTGCTCCAGTATATACATATCTTTTTGTGTTAGGGAGCCCAGAACTAAACACTGCATTCCAGCTGTGCAGAGGAAAGCAGAGGGAAAGATACAGAAGTACATTTGCATTCAATAGCTTTCCAGGGAGTAAAAATGATAAAGATGAGAAATTTCTGAATGTTTATTTATCAATATGTCTTTAATGGGTTGCCCCCTTTAAAATTTCTCAGCCTTTTCATTCCCAGTGACTTCTATTTACACCTCTAACTTCACTGCCCTTTGTGTATAACACCCTTTTGGAAGTCTGCTCCACCAATAAAATTAATTCACTCATTCGTTTAAAAATAACTCTGCATTGAGAGTGGGAAGAGGTAGTATTCACATATTATGGAATATTACAGTGTGGCTTTGCTAGTAGTTGTGCAGACAGTGGCCAAAAGGAGGCAAATCTCCATGCCAGGCTAGAAATGTTTTCAGAGACTGACAACAGCTTCATCGTGGAAGAAAACTGTGTTGTGGAATACTGCTCTAAGAAATTACTCTTCTGTGAGAAGACTCTGCCTAGATATGTGACATATATGCACATCCTGGTTCTAACATCACAAATAATATTTTCTATCAGCTACTGGCCTACACAGACCATATTGTTTGCAATTATTTCTATTTTCAAATCTAGTAACCATTTCCTTAACAGTGCCTATTATTAAGTAAAAATTAGTCTTCAGTTTCCCTGTTGTTATGACTATGGATCTTTCAAGTTAAGTTACATTTAACAAGAATGTTAAATGAGCCTACTGGTTTAAGTCTCCAAGGAGAGCTCAAAGTCAGAAGACTCAAAAGTCAGTGAGTCTAAACGGGCAGCCATGAGAACTGGTTTGGCCAGAGAAGTCTCTCTTGGTATACATTAGCAAGCAAGAAATTTATTGGAGGACAAGAGGCTGAACTCATCACTTGAGCTAACTGGAAAGGTATACTGTAGGAGAAGGTAGAAGAATCCTGAGAAGATTCAGGAGGAACAGGATTCGTATAGAAAAACCCCTCACAGGAAAGCAGAAAGGCCCAATGTAGCATTTTCTAAGATCAATGAAGAAAAGTTAGGATTCAGTTATGGCTATCTAGATTGCAGTAGTTTCTCTTGCGTTATGGTTACGGAAACAGGAGATTGCTTACTTGCTTATGTGGGGAAGAAAATACAAAAAATATATTTTTCATCAGGTCTTAAATGAATCCCATTTTGAAAATAAAATGCATCAGGTTTTAAATAAAGAAAACCCAAACCCCCTACTTACACAAATATATGAGGAAATAACCTCAAGATATATACCTTTTTAAAGTAGTTCTTTCACATATAATGGGATTTTATGTCAGATAAAGACTCTAAGGCAAAGAACAAATTCTACACTGTAGAAATTGAGAGTAGGAATGACGGAATTTATTAAAAGCAGATCTCTCAAACAATTTTTTCATGCCTTATCTTTTTAAATATCTTCATTTTCCAAATAGTTTATGATATTGAATCATCACAGAATGGTTTGGATTGGAAGTGACCTTAAAGACCCTCTAGTTCAAAGCCTCCTGTCATGGGCAGGGACATTTTTCACTGGACCAGGTTACTCAGAGCCCCATTCAACCTGATTTTGAACACTTAATGGGGCATCCAGAGCACCTCTGAGCAATCTGCTCTAGTGTCTCACCACCCTCACAGTAAAGAATTTCTTCCTAATATCACATCTAAATTTACTCTCTCTTGTTGAAAGCCATTAGCCCTTGTCCTATCATCACATGCTCCTGTAAAAAGTATATATAAAAGTACATAGAAATTTATAAACAATTATTCTCTCTTGGTCGTGAATAACAGAATCAAGTTGTGAGAAAAAAAAATATCTGGACCTTGTAATTTTCCAGTAAATTATCACACTAACACACTGTGGAAATTAAAAGGCTTAAATAAAGCTTAAAAGGCTCAAATGAAAATTGAAAGTGCGTATTAATTTTTTTCCCCTCACCTTTACAGTGAATTTCAAAATCAGACATGGTTCAGCCTAGTAACCCAGATCATAGGCAGCTATATTCCTCTTTAACTTCCTTATTTTTGATTGAAATCACACACTGTCACATTCAGTTTCTTTTTCATAACTAAAATGTTTGTCAGTGTTTTGATAGCCTTTAACTGCCTCAATGAAGGACAGGTCACAGTGTTATTGTCGATATGTTTAAGTGTCAGATTAGGTACCTAATCATGACTGAGAGATTCTTTTAGATTTTCTCAGTTTGTTATATAAAGAAATTGTCAAAATATCAGTCCCTTTTCTGTGCATTCTTTCTGAAATAGAATTACATGCTGAATGTCATCAATGGAAATCTAAAATAAATTTTAAAAATATTTATGAAATCATCAGATTGCTGCACTTAGTAGAACAACAGTGTTCAGTCTTGCTTTTTGGAAATGTGTTTAAATAAACAGACCACAGTGATGAGAGTTCCTTATTAAGTTGGTGAATTACACTTGCTACTATTTATAAGAATATTTCTTATGATCAGGGAACGAGGAAAAGATAAAGTAAAGCCTTATCTATTCCAAAATCTAGTTGAAATATCACCTCAAAATGTTCGTGAATTTTTATGTTTTCAGTATTCTCAAGAGAGATAAAAGGATAACAAAACAAGATAACAAAAACATGCACCCCCACAAAAGAAACCCAAACCAACAAAAAATCAAAGAACACAATCAAAACAAGCAACCTTAGTCTAAGAGAATATTTTTGATACAGCTTCATGAAGGCCAAACTTAACTCTGTGGTTAGTCAGACCTGCAGAGTAGATGGTAAGATCTTTATCAATTGACACCTCAGAAGAATAAGAATATAGTGCATTTTCCTAAAGATGTCTCACAGATTAATTTATTGTATCAAGCCAGTACATTGTGACTAGGACATCATCCCCCAGCTAGGACTACTATTGAACTGATGGCTACATAACACATATGTTTCATCATTTTGAACTGGGATTCACAGACACATTCCCATGTGGTAAAAATTGCCATGGATCTAATTAATTTCTGCAGTATATACATTCTAAACATGTAATAAAAATTCAGATAAACTCTCCCTAAACATTTCCTTATGTCATAATCCACAGTATCTATCAGAAACTACCTCGCTAAGAAACGTCTAGTAGCCCAAAGTATTCTATACCTGTTTAACTGTAGGAAAGTGGCATACTTTCCTATATAAATTTAAATATATGTTTCTCTATAACATGTTTCATTGTGGGCATAAGAAACAGTTTATTGAATCTTTTTATCCTGCTTACCACTCAAACTTCTGTACTGTAAGATTAGTACTAGTCACATCTATTTAATAATTCCAACAGAAACGAATTCTTATCTTTGCTGTGAAGTCATTCCTGACTTATGACAACATGGTCCTTTTGCTTTAAATAGCACTGTACACAATATTTTCCAGAGGATGTTTGGCTTCCTAAATAAATGTTTGACTTGAACAGGAGACAAATTAATTTTGATTATTATTTGTTATTTTTTCTTGGTTTTCATTGCTTGTGACTCTACTTTCTAACCAAATTTGCTTTCTCACTCTGCCAAGCTTGAGTATTCATAGCCAAGAAAGAAAAAGAAAATAAAATCTATGTAATTTTCAGATACCAAACAAAAAGAATCCCTTTCTTAGACAAAAAAAAATCCTTTACTGTAACTAGAGCACAAACATTATAAGAATGACAACTTTGGTCATTAACATAGTAATATGTTCAAGTAATTTTAGTACATCTATCATAATATTTTTTAGCTCATGGGCAAGGTTGGTAATTATTCTAATAATATACATTTGGTCTAAAAAACATTTCACTGAAGTAATTCATGATCTGATAGACCTCTCTACAGAGCACTACCAAATACACTGGAAAAGTTTTTAACAGCTCACATTAATTTTGTCTGATTTCTATCAGATTTCTTCCCTTTATCCAATGGACACTTTTATTTAAGATCAATGACATGATGTGATCCATACCTCATGATTTCCAATGAATTTGATATTACTAACATACTGTGTTTTGAGAATAAGAAAAATGTTTATTTTAACTTAATCTAGCATAAAGCAAATGTAAAGAGCTTAATCTATTTAGCTTGGGCTATGAAGTCTGAGTGAGAACAAAGACATCCTTTTAAGCTGAGCTGAGTGCAGGAGTTATAGAAAAGGTCTGAGTCAAGATGTTCTAAACCTTTTCAGAATACCACAGTCTAACAACTTGTGTTCTGTATGCTAACTGGTTTCTCAGTCTTTGATTAATTTTGCCATTCTTTATGAAAACAACTCTGAGATTTTCAATTCAGGATGTTTAGGTTGCATCAAATTCAGAAATTTCATCTGTTACAAGATAGCAACAAAAGTCTACAGTGTAAATGTATATCTTCAAGATTAATTGATGATCCAAGCACTGGAATAGGGTAGAGCTATATATTCCTTTCTGCTTCTGGTTTGTCTATCCCTTGTCTTCCCTGCCTTAACAAAAATTGCCTCTTGCATCCACAGTATATATAATACATTGGAATAACAAATCTTGTCTACCATTACAGTCATATAATAAGTGTATCTACTTATATATTTCTCATATGCAAAAGTATGTGGCCTTTGTGAACAAAGCAGTCTTTGATCAGGAAAGACGTCCTTGCTACATCCTACAGTATGGGTTACAGTGGCTGGAAATAAACTGGATGGGCAAAAATATGCTGGATAAGCAGAATAAATTCAAAATCAGTACACGTCAAATAATTTTGTATGATCAATATTTCACAGTGCTCTACTATTCGTTTATCTAGATGCTAGATACAAATTTAAGTAACAGGATGCATTCTTAAAATCTTTCAATTAGAACCTTAACGTCAATGGCAATTAATTAATAACTATTACAAATCTAGTGCTTGCTGGATCACAGACCTTTTCTGATTTGGGTCAAAAGTTACCATCTTGAACTTAATAAAAATAATGCTGAAAAAATGGCATATTTATGAAAGACTATTTCTGTGTAGACAAAATTAGTCAGGACAATCCTCATTCCTTTAAGTGAAAGTCAGTATAATCTCCCTTCATATAGATTTTTTCTCACTTACTTGAAGGTAAATTATATTTGTAATTCATAGGTGCTATTATATCATGGATAGATCAATCTATTCTGATTTACTATTTATTTCAATCACTCTCTACCCACTATATCATATCTAGGTGGTTTTCTTAGCTATTTGGCACATCTCAATTGAGATGAGAGTTTGATTTTTTCAAAGTGCTTGGATCATTTCTGTTTAGTCACTTGGCTGCTTCTTATAATCTCCTACACTTTTAAAATCTTTTTCATGTACTTAGTAAACACCTCTGGCTGCCTCTCTTATGGTGAATAACAGTTATGTCCCTCCCCTGTTCCAAATCTCTTCTCCAAACTCCATCTTCTCCTGACAGTATTTATAATCTTCTCTCAAAAGTTTCTCAGTTTACTCCAACTTGTCTTAGAGCTCCCCTTGCTGTTGGATGCTGTTATGAGGCAGTGAAGCTTAAACAAAAATTGGCATCTGATACAGGCAGTATTCAATTAACAGTTTACAGTACTTTGATGGTATTATATAACCCAGAATGATAGAGCCAATTGGGCAAATTTTTAATTTTCAGTAAGGACTGCTAAATAATGCAAAGTTTGTTTATGCCATCCACAAATTTTTTTGAAGAAAACAATAGTTTAAAATACAAGTTTTTTTCAGAAATATATAGAAATACAAGTCTTTCTATCAAAAGATTATGCTTCTGGAAAATATTACTTTTGCTTTCAAAATAATTATTTTTCCTACTTTAAAAGTATTAATATTACCAATATGGACTAAAGCTAGCAAAATAAAAGAGTATTTTAATGGATAAATTGAAAAATTATCATTCAAGTAGCAATATATTTGCAGACACAATAAAAAATTAAAAGTCTCAAATATAATTATGGTGAGTTCTATACATCGTTCAATATCTGAAGTGCCATTTCTCATACAATTGACTGCAATTTATCAATAACTCAAGTATCATTCTTAATCAAAAGTCTACTAAAAACATAACCTTTTGAGTTAGCACAGTTTTTTAAAACTATTCTTTGTCTTTATGAAAGTATTATAACAGGTTATTCTTAAATCTCTTTAACTTAAACAACGGGTGTCTAAAAATATCATTAGCAACTGTGTGACTAAATAGAATTTATTATTGCTATTGGTGGCATTTTATAAATACTAAGCCAAAAACCTTCTCTTCTAAAAGACACAGGATTTTAAGTACAATACTTGAAGAAGAATTAGTCATATTTGAAATCATTAAAAATCTTGATTTATTCATCTAATAATTGTTTATGTAAATATTGTCATATCCTGTTTCTAACACTACCATAAGAGGAGGGGGGTTTACTAATCACTGCTACAATACTAATGACTACAGTATTAATGGGAGGAATTTTTAATTTATAATCCATACAAACAAGAGTTTACATTCACATTCAGACTATGAGATACTGAGACTGAGCTTTTTAATGGAAACTGTAAGAAGGTCATTGTAATTTTTTGGAGAGTACTGCAGTAAAAAAACCAAAACACTTTAAATTTCGTTATCTATTTTTGAATACTGAAACTTTCAAAACCGTGGGTTTTTAAAAAAAAAAAAATAGATAATCTTCTCTATCAGAGCCTGGGGAGAGTGGGGAGGGGAGAAAGAGAAACCGCAAAACACTATCAGTGCTTATAACAAACCACTTGAGAATCAAACTTACCTGAGGATCTGAGGTACTTCATAAAACATAGAACACAGTATGTAGTACATAGAATAGAGTATACAGAAGAAAATTAGTTTATGGTTATAATTATATTTAACTGATTGGCCTTATAAGATAATTTTAGCAGTGCTCTCAATCTGCTTGGGATTTTCTCCATCTGCACCACTAACTGGCACTAAACAAAAAGAAACAAAAAGATATACCTGTTTTCTCTATCCCTACAAAATGCTATCCAAACCCAAGAAGAACCAACCAAACAAAATACAGGAAGACATCACTTGTCATATTTCATTAGATATTGTGGATATAAATGTATTTTCATTTGTCTGATCCTCACGTGCATTGAAAAGATGTTTTGGTCCTTGTTGCCATCTGGCAGAGCAGTAAAGGAGCATAAGCAAAAAGCCCCTGCAGTATGAAATTACGTGGCCTTTCTAGCAAAGTGATAAAAATGTCCTCACTAAAGGTTTGAGAAACAAAACAATCTCACATTCCACCAAGGTTTTGGAAATTACTTTTTTGATAATAATCAGACACATCCCATTCTTTTTTTTTTCATATTTGGAAAAGAATAAGTTTTGTGACTATTAAAACATAATAATGTCCTCCACCTGATTAAATGAGTGCATTCCTAAGATGGTATGATGACTATACCTGTTTTTGATATTTGTTTCAGCATGGAACAATTTGTCTTCCTTTGTAAGGGCCTTCTCTACATTTCATTTGACTACCTTTTGTCTTTTTATTCTTTTCTTCCTTCTCATTTGTTTGTGAATTGTCTTCATCTGAAGAAAAATGTTTTGAAATACATAATTCTGGTGGATCTTTTTAGGTGGTATGAATTTCATATAATTTCCCAGGGTATTATTAGTTGTTGCTGTTATTATTGTTAAATTATCTCATGGGCAGTCTCTCATTTCTAGTTGCTCAGCCCAGCTGCTGGTGGTTGAGGTCTATGGAACAATGAGCTCAAGATTATCACATTCTGGGTTTCTGAAGTTCTGGTTTTATTCATACAAATGAGCAAAGGGATCAGCTAACTAAACTGTCACTCCAAAAAAGAACCTGTTTAAATGATCACAGAAAAATATCAAGTTGTCTTACTGCAAGGTGAAGCCATAAAAAATTTGGGCTCTATTTTTCAAATCATTAATTTGTCTCTGATCTTAATGTATTTTCCCTATTTCCACAGTCCATTATTTCCAAGATCTCTCACAGACCTAAATAATAACCATGATTGATATAATCAAGTGACAAATAAAAGCATTGGCCGTAGTTTTTAATACTGTTACTTATTATGAATTATAAAAGGCATAAGATAAGAGGTAATATAAGCATGCTAAGGTTTCTCCTAACAGCAGGAAGACTGGGTGAGTTCTTTAATTAAGACCATAGCAGAAAACTAGAAAATGCTGAAATATTGAGTTTAGTGTCTACTTCCTACTTCAGGATTGCTCTCTATGTGCAGGATGCATTGCTGTACTCAAATGAACAAAGAACAAAAAGTCCAGTAGGCATGGTGTGTAGGACAGATCCATTCCTTGTGTTGCGGCTGAAAACTGTCAATTCTACATCACTCTGTATGTGCTGATTGAAAACAGAAAATATCTTCCCAGGAGGAAAATTCTGGTATGTGCTTTAGAAATGAGATGAGAGTGGTGAAGTGTGCAGAAAATTCAGCAGTACTCACACATTTGCTGTCAGTACTCCTGCTTTCAACGCTAGGAAACTAAATCAATGGTGCCATGTTAAAGGAACTTTTTCTAGCAGATGCAAATATAGCGTGGACTGAGCAATGGCGTGTCTTTCAGAAATTTAAATTTTCAGATACTTATTCTTCCAGAGCTACTCACCTGACTTCATTATCCTAATGAAGCTATACTTAATAAGTAATAGGAAGGATGCTAATATGCTGGAGAGATTTGGGGAACCTAATTTATAGTAAAAAAATCTCTCATACAAGAATTTTAACTGGCACAATCTCCTAATGAAAGCTCCATTGAGACTCTTTCTTTGTCTCTCTGGGTTTGATTAATTTGATAAAAAACCTATTACCTGTGCAGTGCAAAAAAATCTTGTCTATACAAAATTGAACACTAACTCTTATAGGAAAAAATGGGTTTGTTTGAGAGACAAATTCTCAATTTTCATATGCAAAACCAATTTTAAAATAATTTAAATCATCAGAAATACAGTGTAAATGGCCCTCATTTACTGCCAAATGCACACTCTTGAGATTAAATTAAGCCTATTTGACTTGAAAGCCTTAATTTAGTAATACCTGGAAAGAAAATAGGAAGGAATACCTATGAGTACTGTATACTCTTCATGTCAATTTATGTTATTGAGGACATATAGGATTCATGAAAGGAATTTTCCAAAACGGAGGGTGGAGTTGGGGTGAAAAGAGAAAGAAAGACAACAGTAGCACAATAAATCAACCCTCTGGCTAGATATAACTCTATTAATTGCAGGCACTCTTACATTAAACTGTTTCCAACCCCCTGCTGCTGAAACCTCTCAAAATAATTTCACCCTTTGACAGTTTAAATTATGATCTTCCCACTCTATAAAAGTGTTTGACACATTTGTACCAAGTATTTAAATGACATAAGAAAAAAATCGTTCTGTTTTACACACACCTGAAACATTCTTGAAATTCAATTAGTTGTCTTTTTCGTTCTTTTCTTTTGGCAAACATGCTCTGAGTTTTTATGTATATGCTTATTTATATAAATGCGTATTTATCTGGAATACACGGTGGCAGCTGCAGGTAAAGCTATTTAAAAATTTCAGATATAAACCCCTTAAAATTTCAGTTGTACGTTTCTTAGCATTTTTTGCAAACCTTTTGTTTGAGGCAGAAAATTCTCACATTTACTCTTTGATTAAAGAAGATTTTTAAAATTCTAAAAATTAATCTGGTTGTGTTTGGTAACAGCATTAATTAAAAACACAAAAATAATAAAAATGTACTTACCTGAATAGGCGGACATGTTGAACAGATAAAAAAATGACAGGATATGTGCATATTATCTTTGAATTTTACTCTGGATGTTACCCAAGAATTTTGAATATAACTTTTTTCATATTACCAAGGAATACTGAGATACCAGGGAACATTTAACCCATTGTTAGCCAAAACTTCTGTGAAAAAATAAAAGATATTTGATAAAAAAGTTTTTTGTAAATTCATTCTCAACTCTTAAACTTATTAGAAAATAAGCAAATTGTTCCATTCTTTTGAATAAGAGTATTTAAACTAGATGATAGATAGCACATTTGTGATACAATTCCTAACGCATAATTAAAAATACCAAGGCAGATCTTAAACTACAGCAGTTTCTCTGGTGAAAATATAGTGATACAACAACCCGAATGGCTCCGTGGTTTTAAGATTATTTGACGTTTCAAAGAGTAACAAATCTATGTAGGCAATTGCACGTAGGAGAGGCCACAATTAAAAAGGCACACATTTTGTGTAGTCTGCCTAATGAGACCATTAACAGTATGGAAGTGTGTAACCAATGAGTGAGAGCAGGCTTCTTCAACGTTGTCTTTTAAGTCCCCTGGGCATCAGTCACATGTGCCAGACATTGAAACTGATGAACCTTTTGCTCCTCTAACACCTGTGCAAAGTAATAGCTTAAGATGTCATATGAAAAACAGTATTTCATCTGCCAAAGATGATCTAAGTTGAGATATTAATTACTCCTTTGGGAACTGGGTATACTAAATGCTAACATGAATACATAAACATGAATTTTTCAGATACAAAGCTAATTGAATCCACTGAGCTTGTATAAGAAATCATCAAGATATCAGCAAAACTGTTCCACTTAAAATTTTAGGGTTTTGGCTATATTTTGTTGAAAAGGTATTATGTGAAATTAGCTCATTTTAAATTCATAAAACTGCATTGTAATTGTTCAATCAGAATTTATTTCACTTGTAAAAAAGTGCAAAGCACTCATCTGAAGACATTTACTTGCTTTCATTATCAGTTACATATGAATAATTTAAAATAATGAGTTCATATACTATTTCTGCAATTTTTGCCTGAAACCAAGTGTGATAGTAAATTGAATTCTTCAATTCAGTCAGTTAGAATTTTATTTTATAACCACACTACTGACAGCTAGTTTAAATTTTATCTTTGTATTATATTTTTATAGAATTATCCAAATTAAGTCTAAAATAAGATGTCAACAAATTCCTATACACAAGAAGGTGATCCTCCTTTTAATCTACACAATTCAAAGTGTATTTAATACTATACTAATGTTCTTAGATAACTTTTTCATATAAGGAATAAAGCTATTTGATCTAAAAGATAACCTGACAGTTGTAGATACTCAGAATTATTTTATTCGCAATTTCACTTGAGAACATCAGCTGAAAGAAGACAGCTTGAAGGCAATCCCCATATATTCACATTCTCTCCCAATTAGTTACACTCATGCCTAATAAATTTAAAAGTATTTGATTTGGAAATACCTGAACTGTGTGTCCATCATATTTAAATGTATGTTTGGAGGATGCAAACACCCTGACTATTTTAAATACATTAACCCCACAGTGAGGATGTATGTGCGTACGTTGAAAGGGAGTATTTAGTTTACAGTGAGCTGATTTTGAGTTCTGTAAAGCTGTGTCAGACACATTTAGTATTCTAATGTGTGAAATTAAAGGCAACATACAAATTGAAAATGAACTGAAGAAAATACCATTCTCTGAAGAAAATACCATATACTAAAAGAAATTATAGTGAACTAAAGTGAAGAAAGGTATAGGCATAATTTAATCTGATGAATAATCATCTTTATTCTCAACAGAGATAGACTGACAGGCATTTTGAGTCACAAAATTGATCTGTGATGCAATGATCAGATGAGGTCATAGATAATATTCCAAACTGCAAGCTAACTTGTTCTTAGTTGTGTGGAGAGCTTCATACGATAATGTCTAACTTGGAGACTAAAACGTCATCATATGGCAGAGCACAGGGTAGAAGATGCATATAGGGCCTGATTCAAGTCTCCATTCTGTGTACTCAGTTCCAGATTTCCTGTGCTTGTTTTGAGCTGTGACCATTCCAAGAAGCAGACTTCCTTGCATTATAGACTAGCTACATTAATGAGAATAAAGTGCTAGCTAGAAAGACTTGTCAAAATGTTCCTAAAGAGTGGGCTGTTAAAAACATATTCAAGCAGATCAGCTGAACACTTTCATGCTACAGTGTGCCTACTCAGAAGCACATTGTAACCATGATGATCTACACTTTCACAGAAATATTTCCACATTGCTCTTTCACTTCTGAAGTATATTGCATTTCATAAATAAAAACATAGGTGGAACAATCTTAAACATCGGGTTTTGAAAAAAATATACTGAAAATATTAATATGAACCTATAAGTTTTCAAAAGTGAAAATGATGAAAGCTATATAAAGAATTTCCAAAATTTAAGTTACTGTTGAGTTTAGTGATCACTGACAAATATGGAAAGGGTCTATCACACTTTCACTGTTAGGGAAACGTCATAACTGAAGTTAATTATCACATGAAATTTATAAAACAGAATACTGTATGCTGTATATTTTTTAATATGTGTATATTTTTTTATTTTTTTTTTCAGCAGAGAAGGAGACAACGAAGAGACAATGTTCAGCCACTAGTACAATGAACCGTGTTTTGATTCCTTGTGCATCTGAAGTTACGATCCGAAACACCAGTAGTATCAAGGCATAAGAGTCTGTACACCTAAATTTGGTGTTTCTGATATCAATCAGTATGTAAGCAATTTCAGCCCTATAGAGTATTGCTAGTATGGTTACCTAGCTGTAAATGATCTTGCTCCCTGCTGGTTAGATGTAGCTTACCTCAGTGAATCAGTAGAAGTTATCTTTACTTTAGCCTTTACTTTAGCCTTTAGCACCTCTAATCAATACCAAGGCATGTCAGGAACTGCAAGTAAAGCAGGATAATAGGTAAAGTTTTACCAATGTCTTCTTAAAGTTATCAAACCACAGCAGCAAAAGATCTTGTTCTAACATATAGTCTTAAATCTAACAGATAATTTCGGAGACAGAAGAAGTCTTCTTAGTGGCACAGTGCGTTAAGTGACACACAAACAAAGAAAGTCTGTGTGAAAACAGAATTTTCCCATGTTGTCCTTGTTACGAAAGTGTATTAAAAACAGTAGCACAAGTTGAGAGAAGACAGGGAAAATGTAAGGCATTGGAAGGGATAAAACCTTGTTTAAACAAGAGAAGCACATGCAAAACTTGGATTGAATTCAAAATAACTTAAGATTGAAAAGTCTGCCTCTTATCCAAAAACACACCTAACATTTCACCATTTACTTAGGATTTTTTGCTTATTTGGCATTTTGATACGGACTGATAGCATTTATGTCTGTTTAATGTTGTTTATTCTTTGTAAGATACAAGTAAAACTTTAAAATGTAAAATTAAGTCTTTAAAATCATCAAAAGCATTATGCTGAATGACAAAAATCTAATTTTTAAAAAAGTATATGATACGTGATATTTACATGAAGTGATTACATTAGGCTCCACAAAGGTTTTGAAGTTCTGTGTGTTAGGACTACATAAAGAACCTTAACCTTGGCATAATTCTGGATTTGATAACTTTATTAGTACAAATTTGGTATTATTTTCTAGTGTAATATATGATACATATTAATTTTATTACATTAGTTTAGAGGTCAAATAATTTTCAAAAATGTAAGATATAATTTTTAAAGCATGTCAAATATAATAAACATTCTCTTTCTTCAAAGAAGAAAATTGAGAGGCAAGTTAGAACAAACAACGGACGCTCAGAAAATTGAATAACCTGTTTGGGTTCAAAATTTGCCTTGTTATACAGCATGGTTTTTCAAAAGTTGGCTTACATCTTACAGTAACATGGTCATGTATTTCATAAAATTAAACATAAAAAATTAGTTAAAAATAAGTTAAACTTAAGAAACTATGTGAAAAATTGTAATCCAAATAGATGATCTCCAATAAATACTTTTAGTTTTCAATCTGGTTTTTATTCACTATTTCTAAGTGAAAAACCCATAAATGCTTTAATGAATTATACTGCTGTATAGGACACTCAGGAAAAAAGAAGAAAAAGAAGAGTGAAAAAAAAGAAAAAAGAAAGGAGGGCAGAAGAAAAGCAAAAAAAAAAATCAACACCCAAGGAGTGTCAACTGGTTCCATACAAGTCTTTTTTTTGCAGGAAAACAAAAGGACTCACAGAAAAAGCCATGAAAAGTCCATAATAGATTTTGTGGGGTTTCTTTATTTTCTTGTGTTTTGATGAATAACAAATAAAAGAGTAAGGAGAGTTTTGATAGCTGCACAGCACTTGCATACCAATGCAGGCCAAACAGATAGCAAAGTTGCACATATCAACTTCACTGAGACCCAAGGTCTTGCATGGAAATAGATTTTGTAGACAGAAGTTCCTCTAGTTCCCAGTTAGTTCAAGTTCAAAATTTAAAAGTATGTAGATGTTACATTTTTAGTACTGATGCAGTCGACACTTAGGTACCTTCCTGAATGGTGGAGTTTACAGACCCAAATCTTAACAGAGAGATTAAAAAAATTACCACATCATTTTGAGTAGACCTACTCTATGAGTTAGATACTGTTGCAGGGAAAACAAAGCTTACTTAATGTAGTTTAAACCAAATCAGGAGTAAAGCAGTTTACTGATGTTTTATAGACAGATAATTAACTGAAAATCTATGAACCATATATTCTTCTTCAATATCTGCAATACAAGAGGTAAGATGCAATAATTGGTGCCTATGAATTGTTAGTAAACACCTACAGTCCTCTAAACAGCCTTCTATAACTAATTGCCTAGAAATTCTAACCAGACACCAAGTTATATAAGCACAGACACAGTCTCACAGGATGTCCACATCTTTAAAAAGAACAGACTTCTTAACATTAAATAGAAAGAAGTTCAGTTTCCAGAAGCAAATGTTAGCTGAGTAGGACATTTGGTTCTTTGAATATTTTACAAATATGTTTTAGTATTTGGGAGTTAGGTGTCAGCTAAGTAAGATTTTTCAAGGGCGTAAATAACTGAGTTCGTATGGTTCTTTCTCCCTTAATTATGACACAGACCTTGCTCTGAGTAGGGGATGAGTCAGTATCCTTTAAACATGAATCTCTGTGAACAATGGCAAAGTGTATGTCAATTGTTAATATGCTTTCTTCTTTCCCCAAGAATAATCTTCTGCTCAAATACAGCCACAGACAATTGTCAGTACTGGAATAATCTGGAGAGTGATGTACTTAGCAAACCCAAGCATAAGAAGCATTTTAGATGCCCTTTTGTAGCTGAAATATCTACCTGGGGCTGGCAGGAATCACCTGTCTGTTGGAGGTTGTGGTGGGCTGATCCTGGTCGCATGTCAGGTGCCCACCAACACCGCTATATTGGTGCCCTCACCTCAACTGGGCAAGGGGAGAGAAAATAGAACAAAAGGCTTGTGGCTTGAGTTAGGAACAGAGAGAAATCACACCAATTGCTGTCATGGGCAAAAGAGACTCGGTTTGGGGAAATTAAATTTCTTACCAATCAAATCAATAGAGCGTAAAGAGAAATAAAACCAAATCTAAAAACACCTTCCCTCCACCTCTTCTGCCAGCTCCCTCAGTACTCTTGGATGGATTCCATCCCACCCCACAGAGCTGTGAGTGTCTAGGTCAAGGTCATCACCAATCATTTCCCCTTGGCTTATGCAGGTTTCCTTCTTTGTTCCTTTGAGAGTATTTTCAAAGGTGATAAAGCATCAGCTCATGGTCAGCCTTACACAATGTTTCAAAAAAGAAGAATAAGAGTAATATTTTTTGGTAGGTGGCTGCCTACCTAATCAGAAAATGATCTGTTATTACCATTTTTTTAACCCCTAAACTTGCCAAAGTTTATATTTTACTAACAAGCATGGATAATTTTTTTTTCATGTTTAAAGTGTCTTCCTGTATGAATAATGGCCCCCCGAAACCACCAAATGAAGTAATTAGGAGAGATTTAAGTAAATTATTTTACTTGAGTGAGAGTATAATTGGACTGCTATTCACTGAATGATCACAAAAAAAGAAAATCTTTCTTCTAAATGGGGATTTCTCTGGTTTTATTCTTTCATTACAAAATTTTACAGGAGTTGCAAATTTTATCTCTAGGAGTCTTAACCACACGTCATGGCAAAGAGATAGCAAAATGAAACCATTTTCTTCATTGACCCTATGACAATCAAATTTTGGCTGAAGTATGGATCTCTTGTGAAGAAACACTCATTACAGGATTCACGGATCAATTCTAAGTGGGTTTTTTAAGCAACAATCTGCCCCTCCCCCACCTCATTTAGTTTCACTTTCAGAGCTCATATACCACTACAAGTATTCCCATTTTTCGTATTATATTATGACTAAATCTGCTGTTTGCTTTTGATTTTATTCATTGCTACTGCATGCAACCCTACTTCAAAAAGAATGCACATTTTTAGTGGAATTCAAAGAAAATCACAGATCCAAAGTTTGAATCTATTTCAAGATACTTTTTTGCTCATCTTTTAATATTTAAAGGTCAAGCAAGAAATATAATTCAGTACAGGCTGTATACTTTCCATTTCTGCAAAGTCTCAGAAAAAGAAAAAGTAATTAAATTAAAGTGAGAAGAGTCAATAGAAAATATCGAAGAGCCTGAGGAGACATAAGTTCAAAGAATAACAAGCAGGACAAAAGAAAAGAAATTGTCTTAATAAAGAATTCATAAGCACGAAGAATTTGAAGGAATATTCAATCCTTTTTAGCTATACAAAGATCTATAACAAAACAACAGAAAACAAACCCAGAATTAGATACATAAAAACATATGCTTAATTTAGAGTTTCTTTTCTATGAGTGTTTACTAATATGGAAGGTTAAATATACATTTAAACATACTTTAAAAAATAGATTACTGCTTATTTCTGTGAGCTGTTAAGGAAAGCAAATGTTCTTTGAATTTATTTTTAATCCATAATCATAGAAATGAAGGGCATAAATTCAGAGTGTAGTCTGAGCTTCACAAGAAGTGGAGTTTGGTTAGTTGTGGGTTTTTTTCCCCAAATATGATGAGCAATATGTGCTAGGTAAGAGTAGTGAAATTGTATCCTGTGGTAATTTTTCCTTATATCATTTTACAAATTGCCTGAAGCAGGTGTTCCCACTGTTTACACAACTTTGGTGATGAGACTATTTAGATTCTGTATAATATAAGGAGGGTAATGGTGACCGTGCACAGACTGTCCTCATCCTCCCTCCCAACAAGGATTTATTTAACATTAATTTATCAAGGACATTTCTGACAGTCTTCCGAATAAAGTCTGAATGTACAGCACTCCAGATATGGTATCATCAGTGCTGAGCAGATAGGAAGGCCCCCCAGTCCTGACCTGCTGCCCACACTGCCTAACACAGCCCAATACAGCCCATCATGCTGTTGCTTTCCTTTCCATGAGAGTGCTTTGCTGGCTCATGGTCAGCTTGTCAACCAGAATCTCAAGGTCCTTCTAGGCAAAGCTGTTTCTTTAGGCTGGTTGACCTCCAGTGTACACTGGTGGCATTAAGCAGCAGTTACCAAAAGGCTCAATTTCTCTCACTTCTCAGTAATAAAGTAGAAGTGCCTATAGCAACTGTTGGATCAAGCAAGTTTATGTTATCCCTGTATACCATTTCTACCTGCACATATTAAAAAGATGCATTAAAAACACTGGCTTACTTTGGAAATTTCTTTTCCTTTCACTTTGAAAAAACTGTAACTGAAAATTTCTGTCAGAGATGCTCTTTCCTGTCACTCCTAAACGTGTGCAAAGAACGACAACAAAAATGGTGGACAGACTGGCAGGAGTGACTTATGAGGAGTGGCTGAGGACGAGGTTTGTTCAGCTTAGACAAGGGGTGAACTCATTGCTGTCTACAACTTCCTCATGAGGCAGACCAAGAGAGAGGTGCTGATCACTTCTCTCTGCTGTCCAGTCATAGGATGTAAGGGAATAGCTTAAAGACATGTCAGAGGAAGTTTAGATTGGAATTTAGGAAAAAGGAGAGGATGGTCAAGCACTGGACAACGCCCCAGGGAAGTGGTCAAGGCCACAAGCTTGTCAATCTTCAAGAAGCATTTGGAAAATGTTCTTAAATGCATGTTTAACTTTTAGGTTGCTCTGTGTGAAGTAAGGAGTTAGATTCAATCTTTGTGGATCCCTTCCAACTCAGGATAACAGATGATTCTATGATCCTAATTTTATTTATCTATTATTTTATTTTCCAGTCTGTCTAATTGAACTGCATTTTGATTAAACTCACAGAAAGGGTAAGTGGTTTTGTGGAGGCGAGTTGAAAAATTACCAAAGAAGGACCTAGCAATGAGATTTTCGGAGTAAATTTTTCACCTAATACACCTTGGGGAAAAGTCTTCTGAATCAATATAATGTGCAATTGTTGCCAGCTTGAGTAATTTTCCTGTGTTTTTCTCATCTTTTATGGCAACATTGATGTTTATATTCTTTAATTACATTGCCCTCTGATGACAAAAGTTCCTAAATAGGTCAAGTTAGGTATTAATTTTACTTAAAATGTATTATTTAATTTAAAATTTTACCTCAGTTTGATTACTCATTTGTTAATCAGTAATCTATACAGTAATAGGTTGTAAATTGCCTTAAGACTGTACCTTCTTAAGGGAATGTTTACTTGTTTGAATTTGTAATTACATCTGCAAGTACTACTTACTTTGTCCTATTGCAATATGGATAATTAATTCAGATAAAGTAGATAATCTGGAAGTACTTAGCAGCACTTAAAAATAATTAATAAAACAAATTGCTTTAAATTTCTTATTAACTACTTCGGACAGCCATTTTCAGTGGTAAGCAATATGTATTTATTTCTATCATATTTTCAAGCTACTGAAACTTCACTATATTTGACATATGAATTCAAAACATTTTGCTTGTCCAAGTCATCCACATAGCTCATTTACTAAAATGAGTTGCAACTAGTTATGATAAAGGTCATCCTCTTGAAATTATTAAGATTTCCTTTCTAAAGACATTAATAACGTTGTATTTTAGAAAAATATGACTATCACCATCGGTGAAGGAATGTCATACTATCACCTATTCCTACAACGGCCCAAAGATAGGGAAAACATTTGGTGCTACAGAAAATATACTGAGTACTTTTTATGTTTTTACTCTTTTCATTCTTCTGCACAAGAAAACAGTTCAAATGCTTTACAAGGCACTTGTAAATTTAAGTCAAGTTTCCAACCATCCTAGCATGTGGCTACTGCTTTTAAAATTTTTTTTCTCTTTTTGTATGTTTATTTTATTTCCTTATGGACAAATTATGAAGTTAAATTTCTAAATTCACAGTGAGATACTAAAACTGTGTTTGCACTTGAAGGATAAATATGCTCCAGTCTGTAGCATTTACTTTACTGCAGTGTTCCTAGCATCAGTGTTAACACTACACTAGCTTGCACAGTATGTTACTAATAAGGAAATTTATTTTGAGACAGCAGTTTCCTCAGTGTGTATCTTTTCATAGACTGATGAACTCACATGTGCACACAGTAGCAAACTGCAGCTAAAATCCCGAATGAAATCCAAAACCAGACAAAAGAAAAACCTCTTGCATTTATTTCCACATTACAAAAAAAAGATGAAAATCTGCTGTTCATCACACAAATATAAAGCGGTTAATACCCATGATTTCATAATGCAAATTATCCCAATTTTTAGGAAAATATTAATTTATGTAGGATTCTAAAATATTTCTATTTTTGTGAAGTTATTATTTCCTCCCCTCCCAAATAAACATTACTGAACTTTGTTTAGGAGCACCTAAGGGAAGTCTTTGGCTTCTTCTGAGGACTGTAAAGAAATAATCTGGATTCTTTGTTCCCAAGCACAAAAAGCAAACTCTTGAATGCTACCACCTCTTAATAACAAATAAAGCAGAGGGAGAGAGAGATCTTTTAACAACGTTTAGAATCTGATACTACTCCTTCATATGAAAGTTCTCCAAGTACTGGTCTACAGAATAATATTCTTTTAATTTTTCAATAATCAAAACCCCCTTAATTCTTTCTGTGAAAAGTAAGGAATTCAGTCAAAGCATTTCTTGAATGTCAGAATAATCTCTAATATACTGAGTACTTCAGTGCAGATGATTTGCAGTAAAGGCTACATTAAAAAACTTCATATTTATTATATTTGCATGTGATTATATGTACAATATTTATATTCATTTTAATATTTCCAGAAGAGTATAAGGAAATTAGAAGCACTAAAATCAATGCTTTTTTAAAAAGAGAATTTTTGTTATTTTCTGAACATATATAGAGTTTCTTGGAAAGTACAGAAGTCTTTTACTTAAACACCTGAAGATCTCAGTGGACCTTTTCCTTTCCTTCAAATGAGATGCTAATTTAGAGAACTGAGGAGGAGGCATAGACTTCTTTGCATCACTTTCTTCTCTCTCACTTCAATGTTGCATCCACTTTCCTTCTTGAATGTGTTCCTATCCTTCACAGGATGACTGCAGCATTCCAGAAGACCTGCCACTGATCACTCCTGAAATTAGTAAGTTATCAACATCTTATTTCTGTATTTTTGAGAACTTTATGGTTGGCATTTCCTTTACCCTGAAATATGAACTATTGTTGAACATGTGACCTATTATGTACAGCACTAAGGGAATTACAATGATAAACTATGCTTGTAAATGAGTATGTTTCTTCAGTTATCAGTGTCTGCGTTTCAAATTATATATATTCCACATTTCATTTTTTCAGTATAATTAATGTAGTACTGCCAAAGAAATGTCCCTGTCACGTACTAGACAATCAGAGGGCCTCAGTGTACAAGAGATCCTAAATAATTTTTCTGCTTAAAAAACCCCAAAAGCTCCTATTAAAGGGATAGGACCAAGTTAAACATTAGCAACAATCTTATTGTTCAAATAATATTTTAAGTAGGCATGAAAAAGGAATGAGTATAAAATTATAATGTTTAGAAGGAAGAATAAGCTTCTCTACCTACATCTCCAACTTAGACTTTCTTCTACATGCAGTATAATAATTATTCTCCATAATTATGCAGTATACTTAATTTACTTGAGCATACAATAAATTTAGATTCAATGAGCTGGAACATTCTGATTCAAGTAATGCAGTTTCCCTACTATAGCACAATAGTGATTTTTTTTGGTTCTGACAGAACAGTGGAAGACTTCTAACTGTATTGGTATCGGTTCATTTTCCCATAATCCATAATTTAAGAGTGTCAGAAAAACTACATTGAAGAGCAGATTTGATTGCTTTATAATTACAGACCTATGCAAAGAGCTGGATGAGAACTACAGGATTCCTAAAACGGGAGATGAAAAACGTGAGTGACCATGCCATTCAAAGAAAAAGAACAAAGATAAAGTGGGGTATCATAGAATATCCTGAACTGGAAAGGACTCACAAGGGAGATCAAAGTCCAACTCCTGGAATGATCCATCCACAGGCAGGCAAAGACCAGTAGAGGACTTATGATGTAAATCCATGTCATGCTGTAAACCCATTTTTTTCTGAAATAAATGTAAACATTTGCTTTGACTTTGGCTGCTAATACCATGAAGCAGTTCACATAGGAATATCTCCAAGCTATTACAGACCGCTGTTGACTTAAGTCTGCCACTGTGCCAGCAGAAGTTTCTGCTAATGTGCATCACAATGTCAAGGCTGGGACTGTAATTTAGAGACTTGCACTGCTGGGAAGGCCTCAAGAGGACACAAACTGAAATAATGAAGACACAAACCAAAATAATGAGCACTCGAAGAAAGTGATGACTCTATTCTGTCTCAGCAGATACAGGTTTATAATGAAGTTCACATTGGACTCAGAAGTTAGAGAAATCATCCTTCGGTCTGTTCCAGACTCTTCAAATAATAGTGCTGCCTGTAACTTGTCAAACTATTTCTGCATCAATTAACTTCTTTCATTAAATTAAAACACCAAAGGGGACAACTTAGCTGATATAAAATTTAAGAACCAGAGTAGCCTTTTTCCAGTGATTTATCTGGTACAATAAGAGTAAGCTGTTTGTGCTATAGCAAGCTCAAGCAAACAGACATTATAAAAATTACATCTCTAAAGTTTTCTTCCACTACCCTAGCAGGCTTGCTATTCCAAGAAAAGCATAAGTAAAAGAAACCTAAGGTATTTATTAAGGTATTCAGACAAAAAAGGAAATGTGCAAGTACGTGATGCAGTAGAAAACAGGAAGAGTGAGAGGCAAATATTATTTAACTAGGAATGTAAAATAACATTCAAAACAGGACTGAGAAAAGATATTACTGTAGGTAAAATGCAATGGAAATTATACTGATGTCAGGGGTAGCCCACTAAAAAGAACAGGTCATATTTCAAATGGCTCAAGACATTTAACAAGTTAGTTGATAACAAGTGTTTTGTGAAACAGAAGAAGAAGAAATGTGTCTGAAATTCTATGCTGATTTTACTTCCTCATTTGAAGGTTAGTATTTTTAATATGGCATCAGAAATTTCTTTTATTTCAGTCTGGTAAGTTAAATAAAATGACATAAACTTTGTCTTTTGTATGCCTACATTTAAAAGATGCTGAATAATTAAACCATTAGTAGAAAAAATACTAAATATCCATGAGACACCTGATTTTTTTTTTTATGTTAATATTTGACATTAAGGCTTCCTAGGCACCTAGCTAAAGTAGTTGCAATATAAGTAGAGCAATTCAGTGCTGTGATATTCTGAACTTCTGCCTTCTACTTCCATCACTCTTCTTGAAACCCATTTCCTCTTCAAAAGAACAAATATATACTTATTAAAAATATATCAAAAAGAACATAATCAAGCTTCTCTGTACCCTAACGGTTAGTGTTGCAATATTAGAGACATTTGTTTTTCAGTTATAATTCTAATTAACATTCATTGGAAAGTATTCCACCACCAAAGAAAGATCAGGTATATCATATTTGTACAGGGGCATGAATATGTGCTCTAAACATGGAGAGAAAAGGTTTAGAAATCTAGCATTTCTGTTCCTTTTGGTTGTTCCTTTCTATTCTCTTCTCTACCTATATCTCCAACTCTTGCTCTTCAATAAAGACAAGTCTGAAGTTACAATTGCATTTTGAGTTGGATTTGATTGCCCAAATGTAAGTACTAGCTACTAGTTTTACTTTGGCGTAATTGCTACCAGCTTATTTTACCTGATGGCATTTACTGGTCAAAAAAAAAGAAAAAAAGTAGCTTATGTTGTATCTGTCAACTGTAAGCGTATGTCTGAACCACCCTTGGATTCATCAAATGATATTAGGTAGATTTATTTAGACCGCTGAACAGGTAATTGATGAGAAAGAGAAGATAGGGCTTATTCTTGGGCACTCACTACTTCTACAGCAAAACAGATCCTAAAATATGTTGTTTCTACTGGTTCTTAAGCTAGTTCTGTAGGCACATTAAAACACTTTAGAATGCACATGGATTAAGTACAGTATTACTACACATTAGTTTGGTGTTTTATATTCAGAAATTGAATGAAAAACAAACAAATCAATAGCACAAGGTACTAAGAAGCAGAAACCTTTACTGAGACAACAGCAGTCCAGCAAACATAGGGGACCCAGAGAAGTCTTGATACAGCACCTAATTATATACAGTGGTCTAGTCAGCTCTTTCTTGCCAATAACAGAGTGTAAGGATAAGCCATTTGGTAAGCCCAGGATCTGATTCATCTTTAGTCAGTTTAACTTGACAGAGTTTCACTTGAATGGACAAGAACTTGGTTTACAGTTTACTTCACTTCATTTATTATTTTGTTTTATTACTAAGCAATTTTTTAGGTATGAACACATACACAGAGTCCACCACTTGGATTAAGGAACTTCTCTGAGTCTTTAAAATGGCTTATATTGTTTTCAGTATCATTAAAAAGCAACTTATTAAGGAGTGAAAATTTGGATCAGAAAGCATAATTCCCAAAAGAAATATAATACAGAATAGTAATATCTGCTGTAGATATTATGAATAATATTAATTTTATTCTTTATTTTTTCACAATGAAGATCCTCATATTGTCGCATTTACAAAATGGAAAAATATTATTTCCTATAATGTTCTTCCCACCTATAAGATTGCTTCTGTTACAGAAGTTCATTACTGGGGGCCATTATTTTCTGTTGCAAAAGTTACTTTACATAATATCTGTGTTAGAGGTTAAGAGAAACACACAGCACCCAAAAATATATATACCTTCCTTTAAAGTGATTTCATGATTTCCAAAAAAGACATGAATTTCAAAACAAAAATCAGGGTCTAGATAAGCGGTAATTGGTGAGTGATCTCTCCCTGCCCCTATGTGGACCTGCAGGCCTTTGGTTATACTTTTTCTCCCCTGACCAGCTGAGGAGGGGAAATATAGAGCAGCTTTGGTGAATGACTGGCATCCAGCCAGGGTTAACCCACCACAAAAATCCTAGCCCAAATATTGGGAATATGTTAAAGGAAAACATTGCAGTAGGTAAAAATACGTCCTAGTTAAAGCAACCATTTTTACAGTTTTTAGATATAACCATTGTCCATTAAGTGTCAAGATGTAAAATTAACCCTCTCTACTAAAATGAAGCCTCCAGAAAGGCAGACTGGTTCATGGATGCTAAAGATCAGGAGTTTAAAAAAAACTCATCTGTATATTGTATATTGATATCCATCATTCTAGAGCCCATACTCTCACAGACAGTAACAGAGGCTGCTGGTCTTTGCTGGTGATCTCACCTTATGTTTGTAGTTATTCTGATAAACAATGAAAGATCATACAAAAATATATATTTAATTGTAATACCTAGAAAATAGGAATTTTGGAGAGCAAGTTGTGTACTTTTTATTTTAAATTAGATAACCAACTAAATTAATTATTTGACTATTGGTTGGGGAGTTTTTTCAGGACAGTATTTAAAAGGAGCACATGGAACTCATGTTTTACAATAAAAATCCTTCTTAAAGAAGCAGTAGTCATTTAAGCTATTGCTAAGCCAAAAAGTAGTGTACTGGCATTGCATTCTTTCTAGTCTATCTTTGTTATGCTAATTTTTAAGATGCCCATTTACTTTTCATTAGATTTTTAAGTTATCCAAAGATGCCAAAGTCCTAATTCTAGACTCACTATAGAACAGTGAATAGAAAAATTTAACAGCAAGTCTACTTAATGGAGTTAAAACAGTGAAAAAGAATATTGGAACAGAGTCTTTTTAAAATATCACCTTTAATAAGTCAGGCTGAAATCAGCTGACCTGTAATCTGACATAAGCTTTCAGTTAAAGGTACAGAAAAGTAAAAGTTGAGTTACAGAAAGTAAAATTTTCTGTAGTTTTAGTTAAAAGGTATAAATTAATTTTGCGACTTTTCTGTACTACATTACTGTATCTCATCGGTGAATTATATATATAGGAGGAATTTTCACCCCATTTTCCCAGTCCTTTCTTTAGGGCTTAATAAGGTGGGTATCCTCTGAGATTGCTATTGGATCAGACACTGGGTAGAAATAAATGTAGACAGACCTTTAATTGTGCATTTAGCTATCCAAAATAGTGAATTGAGAGTATTTCCCAGGCACTGGCAGCAGGGCCTAAGGGGTGGCCGCTGTGAGGAGGGGCCAGGGTTGCCCTGTACCACACACAAATGCTCCAGCTAGTTCCAAGGGACCCACCAGGGTGCAGCTGAGCCACTCAGACAAGCTGGTGGCATCTCGGTTAAAACATGTTTAATAAACACAGAAAATGTCAGAAGCAGATGGAACAGAAACAGAAGCAGCTGAGGGAACATTGAGGATGTCAAGGCTATCAGACATTATCATTGAAACTTTTAATTGATTTTGCCCCACTGTAAAATGTAGCTAACTTTCAGTAGGGCTGTTTTGCTGACTGCATGTTAACACTCTGGGCTTCCATGACAGTCAGGGTCAAGACTATATTATCTAATACTGTAAGGCCATTTACTCTTGAAAAATTGTACAAGCTCCAGCTGAAGAAAATGAGCAAAATGTCACATCGGTCATTCTCCTGCACCATCAAAATTAGGTATCTGCATCAATGCCAAATGCATCATATATTTCAATTACCTTTATTGCTGTCCTGTCACATGTCAAGGATACAAATATCCTTACTTCTGCATTGTGTATTCCTATTTCTTAACTTATCTGCTTATACCTGAAAACTGCAAGGTCAGAACGACAGTGACAGGTAAAATTGTTTATGTGCAATATTAATTAAATTTTTCAGCTGAATAGCCATTAGTTCCGTATGACATCATAGCCCATTCATCATTATTCATTTGTGTTTTACACTTCTGGCAAGATAAAGCAACCTTAAATCAGAAGCTAACAGCCATGAGATGAAGTGAATCTATGCTACAGTTTCTTAGATCACTTAAAAGCATGCAGTGGTTTCTAACTCTGCCCAAGCTTTATTGGAGAGAATACTGTTACAAGATTTTTTGTTTCTCTTCCTTTCAAGGGTGAAAGAAAAGGTCTTGAAAACAAATGAACAGAATTTCTACAGCTTCTACGTAATCTGTATTATGATAGCCTTGAGTGTCTTTATATAAATAAATAAATAAATAAATAAATAAATACCAGTCATTACAAATTTATAATTGACTATGGAGAAGCTATTGGAGATAAATTTTGAATGTCCTGTCCAAAAAACTATTCTGTAAGACACATAGTTCTTCATCTGCTTCATTTTACCTATGTTACAGACCTCACGAAGGCCTCCCTTCAGCAGTGATAGAAACACTTAGGTACCCCTCAAACTGGATATTTTGCTGCAGAGTTGCTTCCAGAACTCCTCATTGTTGTAGAAAGTATTGAACAGTAATAGTTTTAAGAAGAAAAACTAGATTTTAGCTCTGTGATGGAACTGTGAAAGTGGTTTAACCTTATACTTCTCTAGCTTTTTATAGGTTTCATTGTCTTCTAAGCTGTTCTTTGTGGGTGCAAGTTAATACGACAACTAAATAGTTGAACTCAAATATTAAAAAATGTTTAAAAATATGCTTTAATTATTAAAAAAAATCTACCTATTAGCAACAAAAATTCTTTGCAAGTCTTGTATCTTTCTGCCAAACAAGGAATTTATAATCACCCCTGGCACGAATGGCTGAGGCACACAGCATGTAAAAAACCCTGATCTCTGCTATGATTATTTGATATTTCATATCCTGCCCTTCAGAAATGCACTTTAATGTGTGAAGTCCTTCCTTTAATTAAATTTTAATTTGAAAATATTTATTTGCTTCAATAGCAGTTACTCTTTCTCTTTCCATCTTCATAGAAATGGAAAGCTATTTACTATTTGCAGGTTACCAAGCAATACTGCTATTCACACAAGACTTCATTTTCTGTATTTGCTTTTAGCAATTGAAACTTCTGTTCCTCGTTTGTTTTCATGCTCCATGATACTGATTACCTTGCTCCATGACAATTTAAAAATAATTTAATGACCCAGAAATTATACAGCTTTGAATTGTCTTTAACCGAGTATAATTATTGAAAGTCAGCTATTACATTTGGACAAGTTTCTGTATGCTTATCTGGACAGCCATATTTGGAGTTATATTCACATAAAACTTCATATATAAGTATGGAAGCATATATTTTGATAAGGTTTTATCCATTTCATCTTGGGAATAACAGAACTAAGAAATATTCTTCAATATTTAAATTTTGTTCTCACCTCAATTAATATTTTATTGAGTTTTATAAAATAAATAAAAATGAGTGCCTTCCCCATTTGTTCAGTGCATTTGTATTACCTAAAACCCAAAATGCAGATTAAAATAGATTAACAGTAGCAACTAGACAAGTCAACTTGTTTAGCCAGAAGACTGATAAATTCTGTACTAGGCTCAATTTTTCCATTTATTTGTTTTATTATACAGCAATTTAATATTGAGAGAGTAGCAGATTAAAGTGGAATTCTAGTATTTCAGGACTACACCTCCTATGGGAGACAAAACATCTATTTGGTAATGTCATTTTTGTGAGTATGACCTTTATATGAGTTTCTATACAGAAATGCATATTATCAGTTCTGCATTTAAGTAGCAAGGTCTCCAGACTATTTCCAAAAACTGATTACTTACACTAAACCTTTTAAAATAAAATTCATTTTGCCACATGTACTTAAATATTCTTTTTTCTTCTGGCCATATTGCTTTCAGAAGCAACTAATTCTGTCATGTTTCCATCATTTCTAATTTGCAAGCCCAAAAAAATCTCACTGTGAGAAAGGAATTCTCAAATGTTATGCCCTATTTGGTAACACGCAGAAAATCAAATGCAGAGAGGAAATGGACAGGATTGTTTCCAAATATTTGATACAAACCCAAAACCCCTCAAGCCTGAATTTGTTTGGCAGGTAAACAATAGGAGAATAACATTGCCAATACCTTGCTCTCTGTTCCCCTGCGTGCTTCATTATTTTTAGTCATTGATTGCTGTTGGAAATCTTTTTAATTTGGATTTTTCTAGAGCAAATTCACCAAAACCACTGCTTAAGATGTCAGTTTGTGTTACAGAAAGCTGTGGATTTCTAGTATTTAAGTCACATTAGACAAAACCCATCAGTAATGTCCAATTTATCAATTACAAGTGTTATTTTCTTAATCCATGTAAAAATTTACTTGAAAAGGAAAAAAAAAAGAACAAACAAACAGGCCAAATCTATGACAATTTTTTGCTTCTGTAGTCTTCCAGTGGGGAAATGGACCCTAGATACTCAAGTATTGGTGAATTCTTTTCAGCTAGATTGCAAACTTTGGTATCTCTTCAAGATCCATTGTTAGCTGGACTAATAGAAATGGCAATAGAATACATTTTTTTATTATTAAGTGACCAGAAATTAATACTTAGGACAAAAAAATCCATATTAGACTATAAAGATACATGCTTTTGTAGTTACTGTGAGTCTTCAATTTTATTCGTTTTCCTCTTGTCACAGTCTTGATGATATCTACAGTGAGAGAAGCTGAAGAAAAGGCACAAAGGCTGGATTGCAGAGACATCTGCAAGGTAAATAACAGCAATAACTCTGACCACCAAGGGCCAACAAACTTTATGTGAAAACATGAAGCTATCTGAGGTCCTCAGAATATCCACTGCTCTGGAAAATTTTGAATGAAGCCAGAAGGCAAGTACTATTTGAACACCTGGCTAGTCTTGCATTACAGAGAACTTCTGGTCCTGTTGCCAACTGTCCCAAATGAGAATGATGAGTCAGATACAGAACTATTTGTTATCATATTAAACAGGGAGAAAATCAGATTGTGCCTCAGGTGCTGGTGCAGCCAGTAATGGGAGGTGCGTGATGAAGGAGGAATTATGTCCAACATTCAACAAATGGTCTCATCCCACTTCACTTAACAAGTCACATGGAAGAAAACATTGATTTTAATAAACATCTGTTTTCCTGCCTGTGTCTGACAATGTTCTTAATTCCTTGTGAAGAAACTTAAGGTAAGTCTCCAGGGCCTGATCTGTCAAGAGTGCTGGCAACTGCAAAAACCCATGAAAATTATACTGGCAAAGGCTGGTTTAGAAGCTCTGGTAGGTCTGGGACGTTATATCAGTCTGCTGTGGTGTTATGAGTGCTATGAAGAACATGAGTAGAAGCCGGTTTAAAAAAAAAAAAAAAATAGAGGTTTTGGATACTTCTTCTGAGGGAGTGTATTTCTGCTTAAAATGTACCATGAACCTATGCCTCAAAAAAAGTTTAAAAACCATGCTATAATATTTGTGAAATTATAAGATTTAGTTGTTCCAAACAGTCTTCAAAAAAGAATTTGTCTCCTAGTGAGATGTATAAATCTCTTAATGTTTTAATTCCTTTTCCTTAGCAGGAAAAAAAAAAAAAAAGACAAAGAAAAAAAAAAGCCGGCACTTCTTTTATGTAAAACATTACAGAATATTTCTTCTTAAATCTAGGTGCAATTCTTACTGGTTTTGGGAATTAAAGATTTCCTGCTGCTTACAAAATGAGACAGTAGCAATCAACAAAATTCAATATTTCCTATCATATCTCTTAGACTCGTCCTTATGCTGTACACAACATCCTAATCTTACCAACAGAAGCACAAGTGTGTTGGCGAGGTGATCTGTAGCAAACAGTTCTGCATATGCATTTAACATTGTAGCCTTTGAAACTCAAATTCCATTGTTTAGTGGATAGCAAGTAGGAAACTGTAAATGCTATAATAAAGATAAGATATGCTATTTAAAATAATTTACCTTGCAGATAAGTTTAATAGGTGACACTATTGAATATGTTTTAAAGCTTTAAATATTAAAGCACTAAATATTTAAAAATTTAGGAATTATATAATGTTGACATAAAAAGATTTTATCTAATATAAATCTCTTTTTAGTTTATGGATTCTTTTTCAGGTTTTATTTTTAGGCACTGTTTTCTTTTTAAGGAGTGGTAGGTCTAGCAGCTGTGCATATGCATATGTAGAAAAATGGCACCAATTTGCGAAGCTATTTAATCTTCTGAGTGGAAATAATTATAGATGGATGCTGAAAATTATTGTATAGAAGTTAAAGTTCTTTTAAGTCTTCGGATAGGAGCTGAAGTGTACAAATAGAAAGCAGATAAAAAGTAACTGAAAAAAAAGATGGTTTATTTATTATCTCTTCACACTGATTTTTGACACTTTAGTTTCTAGATTGCACAAACTCATGCATTCAAAGCATTTCATGATACACAGAAACAAACGTTTTGCTGAGACAGAGTTTGAGTAATCCAAAACAGTGTTAGAAATGTATTAATTTATACAATATTAGATGCACAAATGTACAAATACACAAAACCCCTCTAAATAAAGACTTTACATGAAAGCCATTTGTATTATGAATAAAGATATAGAACTTTTTTCCCCTTTCATCTGTAAACAGCCCATATGAGGCTGACTTCATTTTGATCTGGGATTGTCTCCCTGCAAACAGTGTACTTTTGGAAAAACACAGAGGTGTTGTAGAGAAATAAAACTGAAGAACAGAAGAACAAGGGTGCAATCTTTGGTCATGTAGCAACTCCCTGCAGAAGACCAGATCCATGATCCCTCCTTCTGCTGTAGCTGTAAGATGTTGCCCTATATCCTCTGCAATCTTGAAACACTGGCTCTTGGTGCTTCTTGTTGCATTTGAAATCTGCTACATGTCTCAGTGGCACCATTTTTATCTTATTTCAGTTTTCTTTGGGTGAAAATGGAGCAGGAAAAGCAAATGCTTGTAAGTTAAAGCAATCTAAGGTTGAAGACAAATTTCAGTGGATGTCAATCTATTGCAAAGGCTAGCGAATAAATTGTATCTATAGCATGACTATATTCTAGTCCTTCACAGTCTTTTAAAGTGACTTGGACTTTAAATAAAAATTGTTTGTTGGTAAGGCTTTCCAGTTCATCAAAACTATCATAAAAAGTAAACCCCAATAAGCAGTCCCTTAGAAAGGCATTAGTATCCATACACAGACATAGAAGTGATCGTTCAAGAAGCAGCATGAAATGTCAACTTAGACTATAAATGTCTAGAAAAATGCTAAGACCAATTCTAAGGCAGATGCCAAGATTCTTCACTCTTTAAGGCAACAGGTATTTTCAGACTACTTAATAAAGCACAAATCTTTTTAAAACTGAGGTAAATGCAGATGATGAAAATAATGCTCTTAATTAAAACTTGTTTTGAAAGTGAGGATTATGTCTCTTGCCACCAAACAGGGCTTTAAACAGATTAAGAAAAACAATAAAACAGGACTCCAAATTGCTTAGCTCATCATGGTTTTACCCACAATTTGTTAGTTCATTAAACTTCCTTAAAATGAATTAAAATTTTAGATTCTATATGAAGTTGGGAGTCTTGACAAATCACAGAAGAAAAAAGATACAGCCAACTACAATTTAAGAAAGACAGTCAAATAGAGAAGAAAAAAAATTATGGGTTATGTTTGTTTTTTAAAGTAGCTGACTATATCTTGCTTCTGTTATTTTAGACTCAAGACTTACTGAATTCTTCAAGCTCCTTTTGAGCTACCACAATGCATTTCTTTATATATCTCTTGGAATTCCCTGCTTTATCAATTGCTATTTATCCGGAGACTACAGATATTGCCCTTATCAGTTATAGGTCAAAACACTAATAAATACTTTAAAAGCAATTTTTAGGCAGCATTTAAGTTTTCATTGACTATTTTAGGACCAGATCATTCCATGATAATATATGAAAAAAAAAAATATTTAGATGGTGCATTTCCTTTATCTTTCTCTTCTCCTAGAAACTTAATTTATACAAACCAAACTTTCCCTCAAAAATTTGCAATGCCGATTCTGTCTTCATTAAAACCAGAACTGCATTCTAAAGCATGATTCAAGACAAGCTCCTATTCATTCAAACTGAAGACTGAGTAGTCTTTGAAGCAAGATATAAACCACACAGTCCACTGCTTTTGTAAATTTTACCTCAGTAGGTAACATAAATACATAGAAAATAAAAAAATTAATGTCTTACACTATTAGAAGAGATTGATTACAGAAATTGCAAGGCATCAGAAAAGAAACTTTGTGATTCAACTACTATGTTTTAAACATTATTTTTATTAGCCACAGTTGTGCAAAGATGCATGTTTCTTTTTTTTATCCCAATAGGTTTTGCAGTGCTGTTTGTCATCATTTACAATTCGATGGAGTTGCCTGAAGGACTTCACTTATTTTTTTACAATACCTGCAGAAATTTCATGAAAAATTAAGTAGTAATGTAACGACTACATTATTTTAGTTTTTTACATGTATTTCTTTAAGATTGTAGTGCTTTATACTGCTTTCTTCTTTGCCAGAGGCAATCCAAAATAACTTATCACTTAGAGACAAATGTAATATTTTCTTCTATAGAATTCCTTAAATTATGAATCAGAAGGCTCTTTTATTGGAGTAGATTTTTAGATGAGTAAGTCATATGGCAGATGTGTTTAAATTTGAGGTACAGAGCCTGCCGTCATACTCTTTACAGAAACAGCTACCTGAAAAGATAAAGGATTTAGCTGGGAGATGAGGGCTGAAAAATGCAGTTATCAAATTGTGTTCCTCTTGGAGTCAATAATTATTCTAGCATTACACCAGTGAAGAGATGAGCAGTACTGACCGTTCCTGTGTGAGTTTTATTTTCAAAAGTTTTGCAGACTGCAGAAAGTAAAGAAATCAGTCTAATATGCATATCTGGATACAGTAACTCTAAAATCTTAGAACAGAGACAAGACCAGCAACATCAACTTATAAAATCAGTTCTCTCTTTACTGATTTTAAGGTAAAATCTACTAAAATTGAGACAACCAGCATAACTGAATTTTAGTAAATTTAATGAATTTCATGTGGGTACAGCTCCACACATAGAGTTGAGGGGCTTTTGGTGGTGGTGGTTTTTTTCTTTTTTGTTGTTTTTGGTTTTTGTTTGGCTTTTGTTGATTTTTTTTTTTTTTGCTTTCTGTTTTTGTTTTGTTTTTTTTTTTTTTTTAACTGAAAGAAAGCTTATGAATTTGAACAGAATATACAAGTTGTTTTGCCCCTCTCAGATCAGCAGTACTTCTGCACATTGTATACAGGAGTGAAGTGTCATCATCCACCATTTTAAGCAAGGATATTCTGCAGCTGTATACTGCAGCTCTGTAGATTGTCATTCCTAAGCAAATGAGCAGAGTGAAGAGACATGAATGTTCTTCACACCTGTTTAATATTTCATAAAATTTTCTCTATATAAATTATGATCACGTGCCTGCCAATGATCAAATGGAAAATAGACATGTATTACTGTATCTTGTTTTTGTGAATGCATCAGAAGGAGTTCAAAATTCCAACAAAATGTGTGATAAACTACAGTATTCTATGTGATTGTTGGCTAAAAAACTTTATCCCTCTGTATTTTTTTCTATACTATCCAAGTTTTCTAATACACAGTGTGATTTAATTGTTTTTATATCTGAGTTTTGCAATAAAATATTTTACCTTTCATGTAGAAAACAAATTCACTGGCAGTGTCAAAAAGGTGCAGTAGAATCAACTTTGAAAGAAATTTAGAGATTTTGTATACACAAAATGTCCCTTCAGTAGTCTTTTGATTCTTATCCACATAAATTGTAGAAAGAGAATATTTACTGAGAGCAGTGCAAGAATACAGATTTTTACTGCTACCGGAAGTGAAGGAAGTTTTGGCTTTTCATTGTGTTTTTCATGTGTGACAGTTGAGTGAAGCTCTCACAAAATATTAAATCATTATAGGACCATGCCTGCCATTACAAAGAAAAAACCCAAACAAAAAAAATCAATAACATTGAAATACCCACACTTCAGACCCATCAAAATATCCCGAGGTACTCAGGTATGCATATGAAAAGTAATATTCATGAATGAATTAATTTTATTACCTACTCATTCTCACCATCCTCTCAGATAGTTGGTGGAATTTTAGCCAGATGCTTCTACTCACACCTTCGATCTTGACAGAAGGAAGAAGTCATTTGACCAGAGCTCTATTATGTTATTAAGCATCCTAAATGAATATGCTGTTATTTGCCTCAGGATAATTCAAAACTTAAATTTTAGAATGTGACTGATTAGATAGAAGTAAAAAATCAAAAAAATAGTGATTTATAAGTGTCAGGAAAATGTACAGTATTAATCTTTTCAAAATACTTTGAGAGAAGGGTTATTAAAGGCTCTATGGAAACAGAAGTACTAATTGAGCTTAATGGACTCTTACAGAAGAGAGAGACAGCATGTACTGTAATTCAACAAATTACCTGTTGTTTTGAAGTCTGTGTTGTGCTGGAGTGGATGGATAAGTCTTTAGTGGCAAGTGAGTTAAAATCATTCTCTCTCAATAGCTATTTAGGATTTTTTTTCCCGGAGAAATATCTGCAATGACAAGGCTATGGTCTTTCTGATCTTCATAGAAGTTACTATCAGAGTACAACAGATACACCTACATAGATAATTTATTCTTATGACTGAAAAATTCTGGTTACGGAACAGATAGAGTGAAATGATTTTATGCTTTAGGACAAACATTTCCGATAGACATGATAAAAATATTATATTGAAAAACTTTTCTGAAGTGTTTATAATCTTTGCTAATACAGATTTTCTCAAACTATGTGCCTCTCTTCTTGCCTGAATACATTAGAGGCTTCTCAACCTTCTATGTGCTGCCACACTACTTTTAATGGCTATTTCACATACTCCATGCAAATTCTATTGTACATATTGAAAGCAGGCTTTAAAAAGCAGGAGACAAAAATTTGTCAATCCTCAGTCTCACAGGACAGCACAAAAGTATAAGCATATTTCCCACTTTTCACCCTCTAATTTCTAAGAGTTTAGATGTAAGATTTGTAGGCCTAAGTTTAAATGATGGGAAATATAAACATTTAGTTGCCTTCAATAACACAATTTAGCTTTAGAAAAGACATTTCTCAAAGAAAGACATATTTATTGTCTCAAGGCAGGATATTTACCACTGTTGGTCTGTGGACTGAAGAGATTTATTCCATGTTGTTTTTACATTTATTTGTATATGGAAGGTGGTGTGGTTCTTTCTTGTTTTTTCTGTATATGCAATGCAAATTCTTTGAGCAAAATTTAGCTTGTTTTTGTTTTTGTAGGGAGCACACTTGTAAAGGACATGTCATTCCTAGGACATAAAATACTCCATGTTGCAACACATAAACCAGGGAGACATCAACTTATTCAAGCTGGCTTTGAGTAGCATAAAAAATACGTTTATTTTCTGAATTTTATTTTGAAATAAAACTTTGAATTATTAGGTGGAAGCTGCTGAGAGAGTAAAATTAAGTATTTCCTCCATACTTGAAACATTCTAATTCACTTAATACTTTGTGAAGCATACAAAATTAGATCTACTGCTGTGTAGTTTTCTTTACCTGAGTTTCAAAGGTATAGCCAAGATATGAACTTAGCATTAAAAGACAACACAGTTGTACAGAGAATTGTTTGATACCCTCTGACCTTCCCATAATGGAATAGATAATGAACATTCTATTAAATTTCTAAAGTAGTTCATAATTAGGATACTCTTATAGACTTCACCTGGGAATCTGACTTAGTCATAAAACTGTGGAATTTGAAGTTAAGGTGTAAATGAAAAATTTGCCCCTACAGGATTGAGGTGGGAGGTCACAGACCTCTCATTTATTTGACAACAGGTAATCAATGGCCAAGTATGTTGCAGCGGGGATTACTGCAACATGCATAAGACAGCGAGGCCTGTGGAAAAATAGGGACCGATTCTTGGTAGATGTTTCAGAGATGTTTATCTTCCAGCCGGATGGCCGGGGACTGCCCCAGAACTGCCGCAATCATGAGATCAGCAGGGTCCTCCCCCGGGTAGGGGAACACAAAACAACCAATGGGGAATGAGGTTGACCTAGGACTAGGGAAACCCCATAGGTCATGCCTCTACCCCAGGGTCCCCCTCCCCCCAGACCCCACACCAGGGGGGAGGAACCCCAACACAAGTAGAGCATTTATTGGATAACATAGGTGTAGCTCCCCCTCATAATTTGTGAATTATACACCTTTTTCTTGTGTTATGCTCAACTTTCTACCATCTAGGTCCTCAGGTAAATGGGCTTGCTCTGTGAGAGTGTAGAAAAGGTCATCTGTACATAAAATCCTTTTCCAGGAGGACTAAAGTGCTCATGGTTTCTTTTTCCTCACTCTTAGGTCCACTTTTAGCATGTTCTCAAACACAGAGCAATTATTTGTACTTTCTTCACTGGTTCCATGCAAATTTGCTGTATCATGTGTTTTACATATTTTGAATACTTGCTCTTTGGGTTTCTTATTAGCACTAAAATTGCAGTTCCTAAGATTTCATCCCTTTGGTAATCAGTAAGTGACCACTGGTCAGCTGTTTACAATCCCAGTATTATCTTGTGCCTCTACTTTGGAGTCTGCTGCTGTCACACCATGGAGAATATAATGCACTACACTGCATTACACTCAAGGGTTGTAGATAGTTCATTCTGTACATAAGAAACAATTGTTAATAGTATCTAAGAGTTAAGAAAAATTCTTTACAGTAATAAGCATTATGCAACCATGACACAACAGCTAAAACAAGGTGAATAACAGTCAGTAAGTCTGGGCCTTAGGTAATTTTTGTAACTGCTAAATAAGATCAAACACAACTCCAGACAGGCCAAAGTTTTTAAAAGGTCTAATAAGCTTTGTGGCCTCTGTTGTTAGCTTAATGCAGTACTACATTTACTACGTTGCTAGGCTACATATAACTACGGACATATAAGCAATTATATTTTTACTGTTTTTAAAGTAATATTCCACATTCCACAAATTTACATCCAAAGACATTTTAAGAGCACAGAGGAAACAGAACTACAAGGACAGATGGTCTGACCAGGTGTCAAGACAATTTTTCTCAAAGAACAAACACTTAACCTGAAAGAAGAGAATCTCTTCTGAGAGGCAGTAAAGACCACTAACCTGCTGTTTCACAAAATGTTTTCATCTGGTGACTAACAAACCACAAAAAATATTTTTCACTTTCTCTCTATTTATCATTCTCTGAAGACTTTATTTCTGAAAAAAAGTAGCATAGTTTTTTCTCTAGAAACAACATTTTTAGAATCAGTTTATGTTTGATTTAAAAAGTCTGATCAACTAAAAGAGGGAATAAAATTTGGGTTTAAGTAAGCCTAAATTTAGTGACACTCTTATTTTTTGTATGATTCAAATTTTACATCTTTCATCTGTTTGCAAATTAGATGTATTTCATTAAATGCATTCCATTTGAAAATGGAGCTTTTCTTTTTCAAAGTAATATAGAAAACCTGTCTTTACACTAAAATAGAGAATTTCATATCACTTTAGAATGCTCCCACCAGGCAACAATAATACTTGAGACAAAACATAGAGAACAACTCTTTTCTACTGAAAGCCATTTGTTTCAGAATGAATAGTTTCCTTTTCTACCTCATTCTCAGAACTCTTACTAGCCATACTAGGTAAGTAATTAAATGTTCATCCAATAAAGCAGAAAGCAGCTAACTTCACAATCAAGCAGCATTTGATAATAGCAGCAAAAACATTTAATTATTAGAGGCATCTCTATTTGATTTCAAGATTGTTCCATCTGTTTTCTGTTCAAGGCTGGAATTCTTAAAACTGATCTAATTTTGGTTTGATTTATGAGAGGAATTTCTGGTTTCGCTTACACTTTAAAGACATAAACCACCAAAGTTTTCCTAACTCTTCTGAGGACACATTTGGTACCAAAACATCCTTAACCTTCTCACTGCTCTGCACTTGGAATTTACCATTGAATTTTATGATGAAAGAATTATCTTCTGGGGGAAAGTTCAGCAAAATCTCAAATCAAAATGAGAAAGGCAGGCTGAAAAAATAATGACACATAACTGTTCTAAGAAATTTGAAAAACTGGTCATAAACCAGAAATATTCTTTCTCCATGACACAAGACTATAAATTTATAAACAAAAATTTGTACGCTACCACTATTGTGATTGTCAGTCTAACAAATCTGTATTGTTTAATGATATTGAAAGTAAAATTTTCTAGTCTTGAATCTTGAGTTTAAACAACTTCATGGAATAGGAAAAGTAAACCATAGGGATACAATTTTTAGTAAAAGGTGCAGTTTAATGAGGTTTTATGTGTGCTTAAATTGGCTGATTTTCCACAAGCTTTAACAGTAGATAGAGCTAACTAGATCTGTTCCTGTTTGTAAATATATACCCTTATTGCATGATTACTCTGGTAGTTCTTCCCTATTCATTTAGAGGTCTGTCAAAGGCAAACCCATAATTTAAAACATGATCAACTTCTCTGAGGATCACATGCATATGAGAAAGGATGTTACATCAAATCCTCTGGATTGTCAAAAATGCCATTAATTTCCCTCAGTTTCAAATCCAGATTGCCTAAATAATACAATTTAAACGGTGCATGCTTCAGGGAGAAAATATACTAGGAACTTTTCTTCTACTACAAATCTGTATTTCAATTAAAAGTATTCTGATAAGCAATGAGATGATACTTTAAAGCTGAAAGTACCTCCAATCTTGATTTACAAAAATTTCCCTAGTCTGTTTCAAAATTTATAATTGTCATTCCTTTATTAAAAAAAAAAACATATTTACCTTGAAGCCTACAAAGACTTAGACATTGTAAAGCTTTTTTATGTACACAAAGGAGCACAAGTGTAGAGTTTATATTTTACATAATCCCCATCTGGAGAGAAGGAAGAAATTTTTCCAGTTCCTGATAAAGAAAAATAACATTAACTAACTAGCCAAATGAGCTAGAGTGGTATTGCTAATGAACACACATTACAGAAGAGGGAATGAATGTAAAGGTCAGAAGGAGATTGATAATTACTGTGTGCTTAAACATATCTAACACGTAATACCACAAACCACAGGAGAAAAAGCCCAAGAAATCCTTCTCCAAAGGACTGTTTTCCATGATTAAAAAAAAAAAAAAAAAAAAAAAAAAAAACCAAAAAAACCCACCAGATTATCAAAAGTGAAATATCAATCAGAATAATGTTAACTGTGGGGGGTAAAAAAGTGTGTTGTAGAAATACTTGAAAATAGTTAAAAAAATAAGTGCTTTACTTTGACATTTTCATAGACACATCATTTCTTAGAAATACACTCATTTTGAAGTCTACTTTCTCATCTAGAATAAAAATTGTGGGGGGAAAAAAGGGTAATACCTATTTTTTATCAATTATGTAATGAGATATGTCTGGCTTTTTGAATATTACATATAACTAATTTTACTAATTGTTTACATTCTTCAAATAATAAGAAATTATTTACTCAATTTATGTCCACGTGCTTTTCAGAGATAATTGTGTCCTGTTTTGTTGGTGGAAAGCAATTTCTCAATCAAACCAAAAGGAAATGCACACTTCTGCATGACTACATAAATAAACCTAATGGTCATGTGTGACAACTAGGCTTATATTAATGCATTATTTTATTTTTTCCTTTATCCAAGAAATTTAGCTCTTAAGAATGAGTTTATATTTGCCAGCTAAATCTTTAGAGAATCTGAAGGTGGATGCTTAAAATGTCATCACCACTAGCTTTATAAGGAAGCATGGAGACATGATTTTCAGCACCTTTTGATGTTGGAATGATTATTTATGATAACAAAGTGACTGACTCTCTTAGCCATACTGGCAGAAAAAATCTGAACTGAATATTCTAGAATTTGATAGTTACAGCTTCCAGCCCTGTTGTATCTGAGATATCAACAAACCTTGCCAACAGTTCTGGATTCTCTACTGATCCATTGGTGGTCTATATGTATGTCTAAATATGTTATGTAACATTCGGGAGGCCCCACACTGGACTGTGCAATCCAGAGAACAGAAAAAGCCTGTGAAATTTACCACTTTTCTGAGTATCACAATGTAATTTCTCAGAAGTCTGAAAAAGCTCAGCTATTGACCCTACATGGTTCACAAGTGTGGTGAGTCCAGTTGGTTGCACTCCCTGCCAGGACCCTCAGGGCAGCCACAGCTGCTGTGGCTCCTAACCAGTCTCCCCTGGGGGCCATCACCCACATCCCTGTGCCTGGGACCCCTGTTAAAACAGCACAGTTCAGGAACAGGGCAGGGACTGAGCTAAAGTGGTGTCCTGGCCCATGGGCAATGGTGGGGGAAGATCCAGAGTAGTCTAGGCAAGGTCAGCGAGGCCTGTGGGTGCTCCCAGGGAACTGTCACTTGCTTCACAGGCTGATAAAGAAATGCTGTTTAGGTCCTGCTTTCCCTTGCATTTCAGCATAGAATATCTGGCAACCTTAACCTAGCTTTCAATGTTAAATAAATATATACATATAAAGATAGGTATGCAACAGGGATGTGGGAAGCTAAACAAAAAAAAGTAATCTGTTTCTGCCTTCAAAGATCACCATGAAAAGCAATTAACTGATCCAGAGATAGAATTGCAGTTTTCAGACTGAACTGTGGAGTACTCTGATTTTTTTTCAAGCAGGGTGAGACTCAGCTGTGGAATTTCAGCACTGGTTCTTGGCTGTTTACTCATTTGCAGGTTAAAATGAAAATTTCCCGAACTTTTACTTTTTTGAAATTTCTACCTCCTACCCCCCTGCTTTAGTCTACCCTTGCTCTGATGGTGTAAAAAAAGTTATTCTCTGGACATAGAATATCACTATTTCAGTGAAGTGGCAGTAGGACACTCCATTATGGGCCACATAGATTTTTAAGAGACTGGAGGATCTGTGAGGGAGGGGGGTCCTAAAAGTGTTTAATATGGACAAATTCACAGGGATCTCATGATATGTATAATTACCTGATGACGCGGTGGTAAAGAAGACAAAGGAGACTGAGAGGTGCCTAGTAAGAGATCAAGAAGAAATACAGAAATTCAAGAAATTCCATTTAAGTATCAGGACAGGGGAAAAAACACAGTTTGAGGGTAGCTGGGCACTGGATCACATTGCCTAGGAAGGTTTCTCAGCTTGTCCTATTTGAAACTTTTTCAGCAGGGAGTAACACTAGATTATCTCAGAGATGCCTTTGAACTTCAGCCATTCTATGATTCTACTTGCTTATACACATGACCACTGCTCTGCTCTGCACTGTGTCAACTGAAAATAAATTTTTGAGTCTAAGTGTAAGGATATGTGGAAGGAGAAAGTGTTTCCTCCTTCCTTACTATATCTGGTCAAGGACCATTTTAATGTAAAAGTGGAAGAGAAGAAAAGAGACATCAAAACCAAACAAACCAAGACACAAACATGACCAACAAGTGGTAAGGGAAGCAATAGGAAGAACCTAAGCTACTTAGTCACTAATTGATGAGAGCACATAGAATGTGAGAACATTTATTTCTGTAAGATTATGCAATTAAGGATCTTGTCAAAATGGTATGACAAGAAGGGGAAAATAATAAGATATGCAGAGACACAGAGCTAAAAAACAAACAAACGGAGACAATACCTAGAAACAAACCTGGTCAGGCACATGAACTGATGGGCTATCAAGAAACTGCAGGCAGACCCAGAGCTTGCAGGTGATGAAAATGTAAAGTTGAGGGTCCAGGTTATTACAGAAGGTCATTGGGGCAAACTGATGAGGGAGTGTGCAGGGGAAGGCCACCAAGTAGGAATAAAGAAAGAACAGACAAGAAAGGGGTATGGAAGGGGTTGGTCACTTGTAAAATGGTGCCAGTCAGTATGCTTGTCTGACTAAGCCCTTGTTATGAATGGATGATGTGGGTTTAGATAAGTCCCTGCCTTTTGCCCAGGCCTCTGGCAGCAGGCAGTCGTGTTATTGAGGTGGCCAGCACCCCAAGACCCACCCTCATTTGCAATTTTTTTAATAATGGGTGATTCAGTCTATTATAGAATGAATTATTTATTTAATAGACACAAAACTAACAGACATAAGATTTAAAACAGACTATTACTACACAGGAATATGACAAAAGGGAATGCTGGTATTATACACGCAGGGTTAAAAGTACCTATTAATTTTACAGCTAGCGAAGAAATAATGTAACTTAGGATCCAATGTTTCTTACCATCCAATTCCTGATGGAGCACACATCGAAATCCTTTCCCTCAATTCCTGGGAAAGTAACCACGGAATCTGCATCCAGGCTTCAGAAAGAATCACAGAATCACAGAATTACTGGGTTGGAAGAGACCTCTAAGATCATCAAGTCCAACCCATGCCCTAACACCTCAAATAAACCATGGCACCAAGTGCCACACCCAATCTTTTTCAAAACACGTCCAGGGATGGTGATTCCACCACCTCCCAGGGCAGACAATTCCAGTACTTCACCACGCTTTCCTTGAAAAACTTTTTCCTAGTATCCAACCTATATTTCCCTTGGCACAGCTTAAGACTGTGTCCTCTCGTTCTGTCAGTTGCTGCCTGGAGAAAGAGACCAACTCCCATATGACTACAACAACCTTTCAGGAAGTTGTAAAGAGCGATAAGTCTCCTTTTCTCTGGGCTAAACAACCCCAGCTCCCTCAATTGTTCCTCATAGGGCTTGTGTTCCAAGCCCTTCACCAGCCTTGTCCTCTGGACACACTCAAGCATCTCAATGTCCTTCCTAAACTGAGGGGCCCAGAACTGGACACAGTATTCAAGGTGTGGCCTCACCAGTGCTGAGTACAGGGGAAGAATGACTTCCCTGGTCCTGCTGGCCACACTATTCCTGATACAGGCCAGGATGCCGTTGGCCTTTTTGGCCACCAGGGCACACTGCTGGCTCATGTTCAATCGGCTGTTGACCAGCACCCCCAGGTCCCTTTCCGCCTGGGCACTGTCCAGCCACACGCTGGACATGCTTTCAGGGCATGTGGGTAGAAGGCTTCTGCCTCTGTGATAATCTGTAGTACTTTTGTAGTGTAAAACAGGCCTTTTGGTCACTTATGTTTTTTATCTCTTTCCACATCTGTTAAGGTGGCAGAACCTTTGGCACCAGGAGATGATACCTGCTGGGCCTTGCCCCCCTGGGTTATCTCTTGTATATGCACTGGCCACCTGTGGTGGGGAGAGAGGTGATATGACCTGCCACAGCCTTGTTCCTTATCTCTGCAGTTTGTCTTATTTTCTTACTAAATACTTTCTTAATTGTCTTTCTGTATAATCTCAGTGTCTATCCAGTGTGTTTTTGAAGACCTATCACTTAAATTTTGAAAAACATACATGCACTTTCAAGGTAAAAAGGGTTTCTCAAAGCCTGGTATTTGGACCACAGAGGGTTATCCTTTTAAACAGAATTTATGGTAGATCAGGTATACATTAATCAATCCTTGTCATTTATAATTAGCTGTTATATATAGCTTTTTTGAAATTAAATGCATCCCTGCTGTTTATATGACTATTGCAGTGGGGGAAAAAAAGCTCACTTGGCATCAATGAGGAAAATTCAACCCACAACTTATAAAGTACCCAGAGAAAGCTTTGCTGTTTCCTTATTATGTTCCATTTGAACTCTATAAAACTCACACAATGCAAAACATAAAATCCTGTATTATTTATGATTTCTGCAGTTTCACCACTTACAGTCAAGAAATTTATAGCTGAAACTCCATTTCCTAGACCGTTCTTTGTCTAATATTGTTTATGAATTTTATATGCTTTTTCTGACTGAGTTTATTATTTCGGTATATAGGACAGCTAAACTCCCTGGAAACCACTGTCCACTTGACTAAGAATAGATATGTGAAACTTCAGGTTTATTGACATTGTATATGACCAACTGAAAAATGAAATACTTCATCCGCATCCCTAATAAACAAACTCTGGCTTTCTTTCTTGGGTCTTAAACAATGGTATAGGAGTTTCATTAAAACTTTGTGGTTTCATAGTGACAAAGTATGAAGAATAAAATAGAATGGCTGAACCTAAACTAATGCAGTTTTACTGAAACCATAAGGATTGATGGTTCATAAACAACACAAACCAATACAAAAGACAAAGATCTCTGGAACTGATGATTTCAGCAGTTAAGGGAGCAGAACAGGAGTTCTGAAACTCTCATCAACAGTCTGTTTTGTGCTGTATCTTTGTCCTTTTCAATTGGCAATGGCAGAGATCTCATTTCCCTTTTGTTTTGCATTTGACACCTCAGGACAGGTTGAAAGAGTGCATATTCAGCCAAAATAAAGTTGAAATTATTGTGGGAAGTATTTCTGTGGTTTTGTTTCTCTACTGAGATGTATGCTTTTGTCTTTTACACGATATATTTATGTCAATTCCTGCTGTTTGTTTGGTTTTTTCTTTAATTTGTATTTAATTTCTTCCCTCCTCATGCAGATAGAAAATAAAAATAGACAGCTGCATGCAACCATATACCTCAGGCTGTATCTCAGCTGGCAAAATCTGGAGCATTTCCAAGTGTTGTGGCTCTGGTGCAGAGTTTCTTTCTCCATGGCCTTACACCAGTGCTGGACCAAAGCCTGCATGCACAGAAATCCACTTTACTGCTGCAGAGGGGAGATAAAAGCACAGGAGTTGTTCCAGAGCCAACAAATATTTCATAAGTGAACAAAAGTCCTAGACTTTCTTGGAACTAAGGTGTCCACCTAAATCAGACACTTTCAGTGAACCTTCAGCAAAGGATCTACAGATTAAGACCACAGTTGCAGAAATTCATATTTAAAATGGTTTTGTGCCTGGAAAAGACCAAAATTCTGCAAACTATAATGGAGTGAAGAATATAGCTGTACATCTCTCAAAGTAGAAGAAGAATCAGACTTTACCCTCTGAGAATTCTCTGATTGAGTTTCCTTTTTTCTTGCTAAGGAATGAACATGCAGCATATTTTTCGTTGCTTTTTAACACCTTTTCAGTTATTTTGGTTCACATGTTTGCAATAGCAAAGAAATGAGCCTCCAGACACATAACTGCAGCTAATTCATAGAAAAATTAAGACCACAAAAACGTCTACTGCTTCTGAATTCAAAAAAAGGGCAAATGATTCACCAGCCTGTGCTAAAAAAAAAAAAAAAAAATCCCTTTTTTTACTGTGCAATTGCTCTTCTCTTCCTTTCAGACATGTGACTCATTTACTGTTATTAACCTCTCAAATTCACTCGCACTGGAAAATTGTATGCATCCCAATAGGAACCAAGACACATGATGCAAGAAAACTCCTGGAGTGGCTTCCCCCTCCCCCCCCCCCCGCCCCGAAATACAGTTAAACATTTTGACCAAACTATTTTTAAATGAGATTTTAGTGCATGAAACTTAACTTCCAAAATGTTTGCCTTCTGTGGACAAAATGTTTTTACCACAAAAATACATGGATGTGCTAACTTTGGAAAGAATTTCAAAGGTCCACAGATTCAAGGATGATACAATCCTTGCAAGATCTGAGTGACGATTTGGAAGAGTGCATCTCTTTGCACCGACAATAGAGGGAGCCGAGAGTACTTCTAATTTGGGTATTGCATCTGAATCCCTTAATATAAATGCCTGACCTAGCTGTCTCCATATTTTGTGAGTAAAAAATTATATATAAAATATAATCTAGTCTAACTTTAAAAAGTGTTATACTAAAAAAAACCAGAGAGGAAGCCAAAAAAAAAAAAAAAAGAAAAAGAAAAAAGAAAGGTAAATAACAAAATTTTATTTCTTGGAAGTCATAAATAGGATAACTTTAAATGTCTATAATTTTAATGTACTACTGAAAAGGTTGATTTTTCTGCTGTTTCATTGTCAAAACATTTTCATGGTCTTGTATAAATGATACTCAGAATGTGTTGGGGAAGATGAAACAGGAAAGCCTTATAAATATGATTGCCTGACAAAAGATTTTGGGAATATGAAAACTACAGGCGACATCGAAATGAAAGCCATTTTTGAAATACCAAGTCTTAGTTACTGAACAACTGGAAAACAATGGTATGGCCGACTGAAGGTAATCCCCTCTTGATTGAACAATACCCTCTGCTTGCAGGCAGGTCCAAGGGTCAGAGCAGACCCTACTAGCTCAGCAGAAGGGGTCCAAAGAGTAGTTTTTAGGAGTTAAGATGTAACACTCTATGGTAATATAAGAACTCTTATAGGCTGTATGTAAATGCTATAGGATGTGTATCTTGTATTAGATTGGTTAGTGACAATTAGAATATTCAGTACAGAAGATGATTTATTGTATTGTAACCAAGACTTCAGACATTCACTCTCATCTCTACTTCTACATTCTCTCTCACTACTTCTTCACCCTCATTCCTCTCTCTCCCTCTCTCTCTTTACTTACCCGCTTACTCTCCTGCTCTCTTGGGCCTACTCAGAGCTGCCAGCTGCAGCTCTAAGCAGTGCCCCTGTACCCACGCCCTTTGCAATAAACCGCATGTTCCAAGATCTGACTACAGAGATCTCTCGTCACCATCTGTCTACGCCCGGTCCAGACTGAACCCCAAGCTCCCGAAGTTCCCACAAGAATGTACTTTAGGATTCCAGAATTAACCTTAGAATTTTTACTTTTTCTTAGTAAGTCTGAGAATTCAACAATTTCCATATAAAGTAAGATTATATAACATAACTTTTATTTTAAAAAAAGCTTATGTTATAAAACATTTGCTTACTCTGAGCATTATTGCATTTTTCTTGCCACTGATATTTTAGTATTTCACGTACCTATTTATGTATGTACATGTATTTAAGTAATGGAAATTCACCCTTAGAATTAGAAAATTAATCAAGGAGCTGTATGGTTATTAAAAAGGTAACATTGAAATATACAGAAAGATACTTTTTCAAATGAAAAAAATTCTATATGCATATAAACTCTTTCACACAACTGTCATAGATAATAGATTAGTGAAGTGTATTGCACAGAAATAATATCAGACTGAACTGTTGAGGGAAGGTGTATGTGTCACATCAGACAAGGCAAACAAGGAAAAAATTCAAAGCACAAGGCAAAGTGTATAAAATCAGTGTAAAATGGAAACTCTGACCTTGGGGAATAATGACTGAGCCACTCCACATCACTTAGTGAAGGAAAGAAAATCCTACTTGAAGTTGAATAACTGCAAGGATATTAAACTGAACAGATCCGTGAAAGGATGTTGGTAGAGTGATGAAAAGTTTCGTGACCTGGAAAATTGTTGCAGTTCTATATAGCCTGCACTGAAAAAAAAGATTACTTTAAGTTCTACATAAAATTATGAGAACAGTATATTACAGATTCTTAATTTTTATAATCCATTACAGCACCATTAATAATCATCTTCTGTGCTTTTTTCTTTTATTCCACATGTGCTATCCAAGAACTTGCATCTCCTCAGTTAACCTTCTTGGACAGATGAGAAAGAGAGACGTATGCCTGTAAGAAGTGAGCTGAAGATCTGTGATATTAATCTTGCTCATAACTTCTCCTCTTGTTAACATGTTTTATTTTCTGTCCTTTTTTCCTTTGCATTCAAGACTCGCCCACTCAAGCTTGAGGACACAAATTGTGACACATTTAGAGGTCAGTAAATACCAAGTTTTTTTTGCTTGTTAGTACTATCCATCACTAAATAAAACTTGAAATTAATTTGGTAGTTTTCTGCACATTAGAAGAAATAAAACTGAAAGATTTATCTCTCTTTGTAGTTATTAAAAGGAGTTAGGAGTAGAGACCATGAAAAGAATTATGACATTTTATCACCAGACCGCAAATGACCTAAACAATCTGCACTTGACCCATAAATCACATCAGTATTTTCCAGATGTAAGTGAGTATGTAAAAGGTGTAAGTAAAGTGAGTGTAAACTATTGATTTTATAATGTGCTTCAAAATTTTATTGCATATTCCACAGAGAATAAAAAGTTTGTAAAAATTCAACATTTTAGAAGTCTTTTTTGAAGTTTATGGCTCCTTTTCTTTCAAAACTTCTTAATTTTGGGGTTCAGCTGCTCAAAATAAAGGAAGAGAAAAGCATTATGCACTAAATAAATGTAAGCGTAAGAAGAAATCACACCCATTTATTTGATTTACATCAGGTAGTGTCTTAGCAGAATAAAAACGCTATTCAAATTGCATGACCAATAAGTGTTTAAAATATTGTTAACTTCTAACCGTAGTAAAATGAAATGCAATATTATTTTATAATAAATTGAAGGCCAACCTATTATTTTTAAAAGCATTATGTGGTTTTGTATAGAAGATGGTGCATTTCTAAATATAAGGTTATTATCTTAATGGTGATTTTCACATCAGATGAAAAATATAATCTGGGTGACTGTATTGATTTTCCTGTAAAAGTATGCATATCTTAATGTAAATATTATGAACCTTTGACCCTCAAAATATTTTCTACAGACATCATGCTCATTAATATGGGGGAATCATTAAGAAAAGAAATATAATCCTGAATTTTCTCTCTTCAGATCTAACGACATCTGAGCTCAACTTCATCTGCTAGAAATTAGTTATATTATCAGCTTCTCAAGAAAAATGATAAGGTATAAGCATAGTTTAACTTCATGGTTTTCTAGTTCAGATTTTTTTCTAAAGGAATGATGCAAAGACTGTTTTCGCCATAAAACATCTTTAATCTCAGTATAGAGCTAGACAAAAATATAGTCCACAGGCACTGAAAAGTGTCAAAACCTGAGAAAAATTAGGGGTTTAAAATTGGCTGTGTATGAAGGGACTTCCAGGAGAACTATTGGAGTATAGGGAGTCTTGCCATTTTTGACAGAATCATCCTTCTCCTTTGAAAACAAAAAATTAAGATGCCAATTGGTTATTGAACGGCATAATAGACTGCAAAGTCCCTTTTACACATTTTTCTAAGCATATCCATTCATAAAATCTGAATTTAGTGAAGCAAACTATGCCACCTTTCTCTGTGAAAGAGTTCATTAGTTGAAATACGCCAATGTAAAATTAATATGCTGGATTTGAGTGCTTGTGTGGTCTAATGGGTAGCATACTGGAAGAGGAAGTGTCTGTAGCAAGGAAGCAATGAAGGTTTTGGAAAGAGTACAGTTTATGGAGGTGAGAAAGAGATTTGCTACCTCTTTTGGTAAGGAGAAGGACAGGTATTTATCACCCATACAACAGAATATTATAACTTTTTGTATGTTAAAAACATATTACAGGCTAAAGACATAGCCTAACAGTAGCCTCAAGGAGCTCAAAAAGGAGAAGCCAGAGATCTGTATCTCCACTGAAAAAGAGCTATGGACTGTGAAGAGACTTACAGAGTGCATATATATTATTTAAAATTTATAAATCCAAGAAAATGTGGGTATAGGGTAGAAGAGTTTCTAATATTAACATAGTATATTATCATAGAGAAGGCTATATTCTAAAGATAACCAAAAGGCAGTGCCCTAGGCCAGAAACATTCTTGTATAGTTTGTTTAGTAATGGATCTATTTTATGACTGTTTCTCATATACATTCCATGAATTAATTGATGGAAAATTAGAGGTGTATTTGCCAACTGTTCCAAATGCCATGTATAATTGTTAATTCCTGAGATTAATTCTATCTCTTTACAGAAAGACAAATGCACAAAAAAAGAGAAAATAATGAGAAAAAGACACCCAACATTATTTTTCCCCAGCAATTTTCCTCACTTGAAAAAAGTTGCTAAAATTATCAGATCATGTAATACATTTTATCTGAGAGTTCAAACCTTGGTAGTGGTATGTCTGCTTGTCTTCATGACAATCAAGATGAGTATTTACAACACCTGGAATACTTAAATTCAGGAGTTGAACTGAGGTTCCTTTACTCTAATTGGTGCAAGGAGAAATCCCAGCCAGAGGTAAGAGGTAAAAATCACACAAAATTTACTGGCAAAAAATGTAGAAAATTAAGGAACTTTGTCAAAGGACTAAATACAACACCAAATTCAGTACAAAACACTTACTAACTTAGTATTAACTTAGCATAAACTTAGCCCATTTAACCTAGAAACCTTTAAACTTATGAGATATTAAGTTACCCAAAACTGTTCCATGAAAGAGGATGAGAAGGAGAAGAAAGAAAGAGGGAAAAAGACAGAAGAAATACAGAAAAAGACATATAGCTACCAGCTCCTAGGGTTCCAGCGTGCATGAGATGGGCACTCCAGGGGAGCTGGAAGGGTTCAACCCATGTGATTGCCTCATGGGCCCTTGTCTCACCAGAAAGTAAGGTCTGACCCACCCCTAACCACACACACGGGCATTGGCTCAAGACATTGGTCTAATCCCGTCTCTGACAGTATTACTCTGTTTGGGCACCACTCTTCACAGAGTTTGTTTCAGTGTTGGTCAGTGTGTTTAATTGCTATAGATTCTCAGTATTGCTTCTACAACAGGTTAGATGCAAAACTGTAAATGGCTTCCACCTAATAATTAAGTTTTTAATTCGTGTTAATTGTTGTGAATGATGAATGGGCAAAATCAGATATGTACCTAGTGCAAATCCACAGAGGTAAAATATGTGGCACAAATTTGGTGTGTCTTAATGTATAAAGCTGGGGCCCATAGCAAGAAATATAAGAGATCATGTGGAATACTTTGATTTTATGCAAGACTTGGGAACTTCCAGACTCCAGTATACTAGGTGTACTTCCTCTTTGCTCACAAACATCCTCAGACAGATAAAAAAATTAGGATTCTTTTAATCATTACTATAAATAGTGGAAGGCAGCAGTGCACTAGACCCTGTTCACACCTGTATTCACATCTAAGACACACATACACAATCATGGACTCTTAGAATCACAGAATGGCCTGGGTTGGAAGGATCTTAAAGATCGTCCACTTCCAAGCCACTTGCAAGGAACAGAGATACCTTTCACTAGACAAGGTTGCTCAGAGATACATCCAAACTGGCCTTAAACACTTTCAGGGATGGGTCATCCACAACTCCTCTGAGCAATGTGTTCCAGTGTCTCACCATCCTCACAGTAAAGAACTTTTTTCCTAATATTAAATTTAAACCTACTCCCTTTTAGTCTGAAGCCAATTCCCCTTGTCACTACATGCTTTTGAAAAAAGTCCTTCTTCAGCTTTCTTGTAGGACTCCTTTAGGTCCTAGAAGGCTTCAATTAGGTCACCCCAGAGCCTTCTCTCCTCCAGGCTGAACAAACTCAATTCTCTTAGCCTTTACTCATAGGAGAGCTGTTCCATCCCTCTAAGCATCTTGGTGTTCCTCCTCTGGACTCACTTTAACAGGTCCATGTCCTTCCTGTGCTGGGACCCCAGAGGTGGATGCAGCACTGCAGGTGGGGTCTCACCAGAGCAGAGCAGAGAGGCAGAATCCCCTCCCTGGCCCTGCTGCCCACGGTGCTCTGGATGCAGCTCAGGACACGTTTGGCTTTCTGGGCTGGGTGTTCACGTGGCTGGGTCATGTCAAGCCTCTCACCCACTAGAACCCCCAAGTCCTTCTTGGCAGGGTTGTTCTTGACCTGTTCATCCCCTTGTCTATGTTGATTGTCCTGACCCAGGTGCAGCACCTCACACTTGGTTTTGCTAAACTGCGTGACTTTTCTATGGGCCCACTTCTTGAGCTTGTCCAGGTCGCTCTGGATGGCATCCTGTCCTTCAGGTGTGTCAACTGCACCACTCAGCTTGGTGTCCTCTGCAAATTTGCTAAGGGTTCCTTTGATCCCTTTGTCTCTGTCAATGAAGTTATTAAATAACACTGGTCCCAGTATAGACCCCTGAGGGACACCACTTGTCGCTGATGTCTGAACCATTGACCACTACCCTGTGATCATCCAGTGACTTTCCTATCCATCTAACAGTCCACTCATCAATTCCATGTCCCTCCAATGTAGAGATAAAGATATGTCAAAGGCTTTATACAAGTCTTTATCTTTACAGAAGATAAATGACATCTGTAGCCCTTCCCCTGCCCAGTGTTGAAGTCAGTCTAAAATAGAAGGGCACTGGGTTGTTCAGGAAGGAAATTTCCCTTGGTGAAGCCAAGCATGCTGGCTGTCTTGAATCACCTCCCTGTTCTCCATGTACCTTAGCACAGCTACTAGGAGGAACTGTTCCATGATCTACCCAGGCACAGAGGTGAGGTGGACAGGTTGGTAGTTCCCAGGGTCCTCCTTTCTGCCATTTTAAAGTTGAGTACAAAATTTCCCTTTTTTTCCTGTTGCCTGGGTCTTCACCTGACTGCTACGAGTTAGTAACATATGTGCATGTATGAACGTGCATATAAGACTGTATATATGTTTAATTTTTGTACTTACAAGTATTCGTACAATTACACAAAAATTTGAGAACATGATCTATAACCATATAGACTACTGCAATATGTGCGTTCTAAGTTAAATTAAGAAACGAAAAATCAAATAATTCAATAATGAAATAATTGATATATGATACAAGGCAATAGCATGAAAAAATAAAAATATTAAATTCTACATAGTTTCTTTTAACTGATAAAACACTAGATTTTCATTCTTTGGTATTTGCATGTTAAAATACCATTGTATTTGTGGTAGATATTTAAGTTATTACTTGCCTTGCTCCAGGCATCATTGCAAGCAAGAAGTAATACCTTTTTCCTTTTCATGTGAACTCAATGTATTGTACTCATGCCTATACATGCTGTGCAGCATGCCAATCAAATACATTTTTTCTACTTATATCAGTTTCTGATTTCTGCAGAAATACTCCCAGTCCCCTTTTCCTTTCACTTACAGCATCTTCAACTGCCAAAAGCTGCAGTGAGTGAGAGAAATCACTTTGTACTCTACCTTTTTCTCCAATATGTACATTATAGCAAATCTGCTCTCACTTTTAAAAGGAGCAGATGCCTGTGAACCATCTCTGGTATAATTTTAAATATAAAGTGGGAGCTTCTGGCCACGGAGACATGAATTTATCCTTTATGTCTAATTATTAACTTCTTGAGATAGCTCCTGGTACACCCAAAAGTGTATGAATCTTAAATGCTGTTGTGCATAACAATATGATAAAATAATAGTATAAGAATATAGATATACCTTCATATCTAGAATGAATAATAAAATAAATCCTAAATTTTTTTGCATAAATCATATAAATTGGGATGCACACAACATGGCAGTGAGCATTAAAATTCCTAAAGTTTATTTAAAAAACGGAGACCCCCAACCTCACATGACAAAATCTGGATAAACTTAATATAACACAAAAAAATACTGACAACAGATACAGACGACGATAAGAGAATCCATTCTACACCAGATCAGGTTCCTTAGAATCTTTGTACTTTGTTGTAAGACAACAAGGAGGAAGAAAATTGCATGATAAAATCAGTGCTACTGACCACTGTTCCCTAGTTAAAACATTAGAGATTACAGATACAAAAGCCTATAGAATAAATCATGTTAAATGTCAGTAAATGTACCAAGCTCCAAGATTTTATAAACTTTCAATAAAATTCACTAAGGCAATGTTTTACATATTGTCTTTAGGGTGTGAAATTCCATCTGTGTTGCAGTCCTCTGTTGGACTTAGAACTGGATCATGACACTTTGCCCCTGGACCATGGATCAAATGGACACTTGACTATCTCCCCCTCAGCATGGTCAGCAGTCCTAAGTTACCTCTCCTCCCTAGATGCTCAAGCACACATCTTTCCCCTTCCAAATAATAATAATAATAAAATATATTGTATTACTGCTGTTACATGTATAAGTCGCATGAGAACAGTAGACTTTATTAAATAATTATATCTCAGAAATTAAGAAATACAGGGTATGTTTATACTACTACATATAGTGTGATCAGAACCATTCCCTGGCACAGGAAAACAGTCCTGTCCTCTGCTTCTCTGGCCAGATGTACACCTTTCAGTTGCTCTTCCTACACACACAAGGAAGCATGTGGTGTCAGGAATATAAGCCTGACAATGTTAAATTATTCCCTCTTACTGTGAAGAGAAAGGCAGGGAGGCTGTCATGGAACAGCTCCTGTAAAAAATAAGAGTGACTGTGTGGATCACTGAGCATAGTCCCTGATACTGAGACACCAAATCTTCCCCTATCTCCATATATTTATTAATCTCAATATTAGAGGTAAAAGTGTTTGTTAGTCTTCATTATTCTTCCTTTATAAGACCCCATTCCAGACTCTTTCTGCTCAAATGGCTATGAATTTTCTTTTATTATAAGTATACTAATGATCAACACATCCTCATTTGTTACTTAGAACTGTATCACCAGCATCCTTTAATTTGGAAGCTCTTTTTACCTTTCCCAGAGTTTACAATTGCTAGAATTTTTTTCAGAGACTCTCTAATATTGTAATATAAGATGAGTGGTACTTTTATTATTTCAGTGGCTCTTCCTCACACTCATGTCCTAAGTTTATTTACCAGAACAGCAGAACTATATGTTTGAGTCCAAGTAAAGCCTTTCCAAGAAGCTGTATGCAATTCTACAACTTCTTCCCATACAGGGAGAAAACACCATACTGAATGCAATAATGAGATCCCTTTTTTTTTTTTTTTTTATGGCTCCACAATATCACCTTGTATTAATATTCCACTAGGCAGAACATCATGCTCATCCTTATATTTTTTTCTCTACAAAAATAATTGTTAAACTCCCTGGGAGACATGTTCCCTAATACTTTCATCCGAGTTCCTGACTGTCATGATCCGCTAATGCAAGTGGGGGTCATGATGGTTTGTTTATTGATCTCAGAGTGTAAAAGGACGCAAGAGATTTCAGTTTTAATCAAAACAGTGCACCTTTATTAAGTGCCCACAACACAGTAATGCAATAGAAGAGAGAAAAAGAGAGAGATAAAGAAAAACAAAGTAGAGAGGGGGGAAAAAGAGGGGGAAATAGCTACCAGGATGAGACGAAGTCCTTGTGGTCTTCTGCCAATAGATTTGTCTTCTTTCCGTGGGGAGATCTCGGGCTCAGTTATTTCAGAAAGTCCCTTTACAGTCCTTTTCAGAAGCAAGGGGCGACTGGCCAAGAGGTTGGGAAATCTACAGCCGTTGTTATGGGGCCCGTTGCTTTAGAAAACAGGTACAGGACAGGCGTACAGGACAGGTGTATAGGACAGGTGTACAGGACAGGTCGTTCCTTTCCGCTTCAGCACAGTCCTTCCTGCCTGGGCAGCAAGAACGGCGCAGTCCATTGTGACCTGCACTAATTTTCCTCAGGAACGCGTACCAGTTCCCAGTGGGCACACCCGCAGGCAACGCTTGGCAGACATCCCACCTCAGCCAGGCCAGGACTCCTGTGTTCAGTCTCTGTCCTCAGTGATGATCGTGAGGCAGATGTGGGATCTTCGGACTGTCTCTTACACTGACTAGCACTGAAAAATCACTTTCCGTTTTGACTGAAATACCAACTCTCTACCTGGCCTGCACAGCCTCTCTGGACACACTCTGTTTTGGTGATACTCTCAGGAACTAAACACTCTAGCCCCAGTAACTGAGGAGAATGACTCCTTCGTTAGGTAGTAAATGAAGAAGAGAGCAGTAATAGTGAGAAGTAATCCAGAAAAAAAATATCTCCAGAAAAAAAAGGACTGAATTGCATTTCCTTTATTTAGGAAGGAACAAACTTGAAGATAATACAATAACAATGCTGTATGTTAAGGGTTGTCACAAAAATTAATGTTCTCCATGTCTATGAGGTATAGAACAAAAAGAAATGAGCTAAAGTTTAAGAAAAATGAGCTGCATGGTAGGGGAAGCGCTGGAATATGAGTCACTCAATTCTATTTAAATATAAGAAAAATAAAATGAGCTGTAGGTCAGGGAAAGCACTAGAATTTGAGTGGCTGACTATTATTAAAAACAAGCAAGACAACCATCTACCAGTTTCATTTTCAGTGTTTAGGAACAGTAAGCTGAGCTAGATAAATTTTTGAGGTGTCCCCATGAAGTATTTTCTATTTATTTATGATTCTGGAGGCAATCATGCCTTCTTAAATTTATTAAGATTTAGTGCACAAGCCTTATAAGTGCATTAATTTATCTGTATTCAAAGTACTTAGCTGAAGATTCTAAAGTCTCTGAGAAAAATTAGATTAATGAAAAACATAATAAAATTAAACATTTAAATTGGTGTAATATTAATTAAACTGTCTAACAAATTTTAGAAAATGTGGGTAATCACTGTGTAAAAAAAGAAATCAAATAGAGGTTTATAACCTGGGCCTCATTTATTTATTCGTTGCCCTTTAAGTGCAGCTTTCTAGGGAACAAGAATGGTCCATTCCAATGGACAAAATATCAAGCAGGCAAGGCAGAATCTGTTCCTGGATAACATGGAGCTCCTGACAGAGCTGAGACATGAAAAGGAAATCTATAGCTGTTGGAAGCAGGGACATGCTACATGGAAGGGACACAAAGACATTGCCTAATGAAGGCAAAGAAGGTGAAGGGTAACATGAAAGAATTCCTTAGGCAATCTTGACTAGAAGGAAGTTTAGGAGATCAGTGGGACAAGGGACTTGTTGACAAAGACAAAGTGGAAAAGGCCTTTTGCAAAATGCCTTATTCTTTAATTCTATGATTCAAACTTTCTGAATATATTCTGTAGAGAAAAAAGAACCTTTGAATCAGTACATAAAGTTACAACAGAACACTATTTAAAAAATGGGCTGATATCATCAAAATAATCAGTAAGAAAATTAATATCCAAATTGAAATAAAATAAAACATGGCAGTAAATTTCCACATTAGAGAAAGATAATAAAATTATCTGCAGTGTAAGATTTTATATGCAACCATGGAAAAATACAGATTTTTATGCAAGAAGTCTTCTAATGCAACCTTCTCCCCAGATCATGCCTAATCTCCTTGTTAAAGCAGGTTACTCAGGGCTTTTTGCAGTCAAGTTTTGGAAATCACTAAGGATGAACATGTCACAGCCTCTCTATGGTACCTGTTCCAGGGCTGAGTAACTTTCAAGGTGAAGACATTTTTCTTCATTACTGCTTGGAATTTTCTGTGTTGCAAATTGTCACCAATTGCAGTCCAATACCTGGTGAACTTCCATCACAACAATGGTGAACTACTGCCTCACATTCAACTCATTCTCAACCAGAACCTCTGGGCCCCTTTTTCCCCTGAAGATATGCTCTGCAGCCAGTTGTTCCCAGCATATGTGAATACAGGAGGAGTTTTCTTTGCTGAACTTGGAAGGATATGATACATTCTTTCCTCACTGATTTCAAAATGTCTGGATGTCACCAAGTAATCTGGAAGCCAAAATGACAGGAAATAGCCTTGGGCAAAAATGCTAAAAATGTAGCTAAATAAATAACACACCTTGAATGTTGTTCGTTAAGCATTGAAACTTTGTTTATATCAAAACAAGACATCAGAATTTCTTTCAAGTTAATAGCACTCATATAGTTCAAATAGATAGTCCTTTTCTACAGGACTGGTAAGATGCAGTACCATGTGCAAACTCAGTAAATTGCACCACCATTTTTCTTAATTAGCAAATTAAATCATATTAAAATAACTGGCGGACTGCCTTTATAATATTTTTTCTATCTTGGCTTTTTCTCTTTGTAAATGTTTTCAGTGTAATTCTACGTTGTTATGTGCCAGCACAGTAGTTCCCTCAATCCTCAATAAGCAGACATATGTTGGCACTTATCCATCTCTAATTTTGTCAGAGTACTTCATTTTCTCTCACAGTGTTCTTCCTGGCACAGATATTTGCGAGCAACTGACAAAAAACAACTGGAAATGAGAAAAAAAAAATTACTTTCAGGGGCAATCCCTGACAGCAGCACTACTTGACTAGGACCCTTGCCAAGATTTTCTCCTCTGCCTGCAGACATCTACATGGAAAACCTGTTGGTTTTGTTGCTGCTGCCATTAATTTCAGGGCCTTAGTTGTCCTTTAAAGAATGTCCAATCAAACCACCTTTTTTGTATTAAGGTAGTTAGAAAGGAGCATTATTGCTGCAATCAAAAAGGTCCTGATTAAATTTCCAAAATTTTGTGCAGATATGCACAGAGGTTTTTGTAAAAATCACAATTACAGAAAAACATCTACTTTGAAAAGACAAAGGATCCATTTATACTGCTTAAGAGAAATTATATTCGCTAATGTCTATTAAATAAAAAATTACTGGAATGTCCTAGAGACCTGCTCTGTCTTCTCCAACTCTCTCAGCTTTGCTTTCTATGAAAAATAATCCAATCCCTTCAAGAGATTTATGGCCCTTCACTGAACTCATTCCACATCTCTCTCATACCAGAAACCTACACATGGACACAGCACTCCAAGTGTATCTCCAAGTGTTGCTGGCATCTCTCTGCCTAAGGCATTCCATGACACTGCAGGCTACCATTGCCACAAGGATACACTGCTGACTCACGATTAACTTTTCTTCCACAGTCTCTAGCAACTTCTCTGCAAAGCTGCTTTCCACAGTTATGCCTCAGCCTGTAATGGCGTGTCTGTTTATTTCTCACCTGGGTCACTTACATTTTCTTCAGCTTCACTGAGAAGTTACTAATATTTCTTTATACTAGGAATTGTATATTCTGCAATCTTTTTTCTTAGACACTTTTACAGTGTCTGATAACCTGAAAAATTCATCTAAGATGTGAGGCACTGGCAGTTGTTTGAACCATAGTTATTGTATCTGTCAAGAGTTTTTCAAAATAGCTGTGTTATATTGGAGAATAAATGTTTGGATATACATGATATTCAAGGCATATTTTATGTTGATAAAAATAGTCTACACAGAATCTGGAGCTAAAAATCAAAACCAGATAAACTAATTTTCAATAGCAAGGAGGATTATGATTTAATGGTTTGCAAAATCTATAGTTTCTCATTGTGACTTTCCTGCCAAGAAGATCTGGCCTAGAATTATCAAAATTAAATTATTGTATTTGTACCACTAAGAGAATTTCATGGGACTGGAAGGCAAGCATACTACCTAGTGTGCTCTTGAATACTTATGAATTCAATTTTATACACTGTAGGGCATCTTTTAATGCAAATTGCAATATCTCAAGAATTTCCTTTAGAAAGTATCATAATACTTACAGCCAGCTGCCTACATGTTACTTATAATGCAGCTCCCTACATATTTGTATTAACAATCTTTCAGCATATTTCAGGGGTAGTTCTCATCTTCTACAAAAAAGTCAACAATCACTACCTAAAAAAAAGTCTTACTTTGTTACAACTCTGGAAATGTTCCACAAAACTAGTACCAGCACAGTACTACACTGAGGAAGAGAAGGAGGGAGGGGTTTGATAAAAAATCAGACAGCCGAATGAAAGTATTGAGAACCAAGGATGTCAGATGTGTAAACAGCCTATATATTAGCAAATACTTCAAATTGCTTCTTTCTGCATAGCAGAAATTTTCAAACACTCAACTTCCCATTAGAGTTGGAGGTAAAATTCAGTAGTGTTAAAACTGTTACACAAAAGAGCTAAATGATCTGCTAAATTAGTTACTAGAGTTTTCCTCCTTTACTCAGGTGTTTCAAGAAAAACTTTGAGAATATCATATGTGTGTTTATATAAAAATTAATATGTGAGTGCTCTAATTATATAATGACATCACATACTATTCTGCTTTTCATTTGCATCTCAGTATAGAATAAAAGAAGTATGAGAGCTGGATGAGACGTGCTATACTCTGTTAATTCAATAAATGTAATAAATATTGCATGCTAGTATCCTTGAAATTAGCCTTGGTCTTTAAACTATTTATTTATTTATTTATTGCTGGTCCAGGCTTGATTCTCTTGAAAACTTTGGAAGGATTTCTGTTTTCTTCTTTTGCATTCAGAGGTCATGTGAATATAGTGTAGATTACACACTAAAACTGTACCTAGATTTATTTGGTTATTTATTTATTTAAATGATAATGGTTTTGAGCTAAGAGTTTTAGATACTACCTTCTCAGCAGATATTACAAACTTTAATTAATTTTAAAAAGCCAGAGATATCATATGTAGCAAATGTTTCCAGAAGCATGCAATTTTAAAGTTCCCAGACAGTTCCTCTCTGTGGGTGTTATTATTTTCATGCATATTTTACCCAAACTTTGTTGATTACAGATCAGACTCCTGAAACATTTCAAGGTGCAGTTACTTGAAGTGTCTCTTTTCTCTCAGAAGTATTATTATCTTATAATAGAACACACCTCTAGCAGTTGTCTTCTTACTAATACAGGAAGGGTTTTACACATAGAAGTAAATCAGTGTCTTCATTGAAAACTGACAGATAAAGTTAGGATATTTCACATGAGACATTACCAAAAATTTATTTAAAACTTTAATCTAATAATCTATTGTAGTCAATCTATGTTTTTTGAGGCTAGACAATTTTTATTTTATATTTTAAGTGCTCAATCTGGAGACAAACAACACTACTTTTGTTTTATAAAGGAAAAGATTGCCATTTTATATCTCTACTGCACATCAGTCCAACCTCAAAAGTCTTTCTCTTTTGTTAACATGCACAGCTTTAGAATATATACGTCCTCTTAGAAATTAATTTAACAGAAAATGGAGGATAATCATTCGTAGCTATAAATACGCATATTTTTTTTAAAAAAGCTTTGAAACATGGTAAATGTAAATTAAAACTGCAATTTCCAGTCTGCAGTAAGTAAATCATGAAAGCAAAGTTAATATACTATTTCTCTTTCACTTCTTCTTTTTTTAATACTGAGTCAGTTCCTCAGAGTCGTTATCTGAATATTTGCTCTTTTTTGTTATTAAAATAGTAACAGCTCTGTGCTAACTCATCTATTTAAAAGATAGATGAAAAAGTTCATATTTTAAGCACTGTATAACCAAAGGCTTTTCCCCTCCATTTGGGTAAAGTAAGCAGCCCAGCTAACTAGAACAAAAAATTAGGCACAATAATTTCCTTTGGGTACCAGTTTTTTTCTGAAAAATATGAGTAAAACACTGGTCTTTGAAACAAAATATATAAGGATTTTGGGAGGAAAAATAAAACAAATAATTTTGTACGTATTAAGGGAAACCTCCAAGGCATGAAGGTAATTCCACAGCTGGAAGAATGTGGAAGCTTTGCTCTGCTGCAGATCATGTCATCAGTACATTTACTGAGTAAAGGAAAAAACAGGGAAGCTCATCAGGATACTGCCTTGAGCAGAGCAAAGGAAGAAAAAGTAAAAGAAAAAAAAAATAGATCAAAAGCTGGAAAATCTAAAATTTTTAAGGAAGTGTAAGACCATTTGTAACATTAACAGGAAGGAAAAGAAATCATACATTCCATTTTGAAACTTCTGGGCAGGTTTCTTACTGAAATGTTATATTATCAGATACAAATACTTTCTGACACTTTTATCAAAAGCATTCAAGTTTCCCCATCAATGTAAAAACATTAGAAGGAACAGCCAACACACGTTTCCTGAAAACAGGTATAAGAATCACAGAACATTTTAGGTTGGAAAAGACCTTTAAGATCGTCAAGTCCAACTGCTAACTCAGCACTGCCACATACACCACTAAACCATGTCCCTAAGTGCCACAACTACATATCCTTTAAATATCTCCAGGGATGGTGACTCAACAACTTCCCTGGCCAACCTGTTCCAATGCTTGACAACCATTTTAGTAAGAAATTTTTCCCAACATCCAATCTACGCCTCCCCTGGTGCAGGTTGAGGACATTTCCTAGTGTCCTATCACTTGTTATATGGGAGATTCAGCTCACCTTCAAGTCCTACAGCAGCAAGCTTTTACACTATGCTGATATAATACCAGATGCAAATATTATGATGTGGGAAGAAGCAAACCACCAAGGCCTGCTGAGACACCATCTTGATTTATAATGGGAAACACAAACACCATAACAAATTGCCACAACACTGTTCAGGCTTTGAACTTTCTTTCAATCCTCTGTCCTTAGTCTCCACAAGACGTGAAACTCTCCGAAATCCTGGTCCTGATGTATGCGAGATATTAAATTTGATATTAATTCTTCATCTAAACTACCAAATTTGGGCCACACTTCATTGCTGTGTAATCTATAAGTGGGCCTGATCAATTCAGGTTTTGGAAGCAATGGATTTTTGCCGGTTAATTTTTGCCAATTTTTCAATATTAAGCCCGGGAGGAGTCTCGGGGTATTTGAGTCGTATCTTCACGTGAGAAGATACACCCCATGTCTGCACTCATATACAGGAAATTGCAGAACTAAAGCAAAGCAACCTAACCAGGCACTAATAAGCAGAAAGAGAGAGAGAGAACAAGAACAAGGAACACAGGGGGCTCAAAGCCACAAGTCTGGATTAACAGGGCAGCAGCTTAACCACTACACCACCCTTGGGCCCAGGCCAAAATTTGTCACCGCAGTGCTAAAGCTCCTCTTTGGAAAGCATCCTTCCCTACTTCTCATAAGTGAACAGCGAATGGGGGGAAACAACAAACCAACAAACCAACTAAACCCCCCCTTTGAACCTTCTCGGGTTGTTCTACACACCAAATAAAACTATAACAGATCTCCTAACACCAAACCCAGGTGCTAACAACAAAATACCAATGTTATTCACTCAATCCCGTGCCTCCGTGCTGAATTTGGAGGATTCTTGGGCTCTGATGCCGCCTGGACTGTGGCAACTGCCTCCCTGAAGTGCTGGGGGGGTGTGGGGGATGGTAGCTTCTGGGTCGTTCTCTCAGTCCAGAGGGTTTTCCAGAAACCTCCTCGTCTCATCTGGGTTGCCAGAGATGATGCCTAGGAGTGGCTACCTGGAAACAGAGGCTAGACAAGATTAAAAGAATAAAAGCGTATATTTATTTAAGGGCCTTCAAAGGTACTTTGGACACTCAAGAGGCTACACCCAAGATGGACCCTGGGTCATGGGTTTTTCACACTTTTATAAGTTTGGTCCACTTGCCTAACAGGGTTAATTCTCCAATTACAGTTTCAGGTAATGATGTAATTACTCCAAGTTTGCACCCCCTCCCCAGAGGCTCAGTTTACATATTGTGGAGCCTGGGACAACAAGGTGTCCTTGAGTCCAGGCCCAGAGAGGGTTTGTTATGTCTAACAATAGCTAACAGGCTATGTGAAGTTTTAGAGTTACACACTAAACTGGTACAGGGCCTGAAAATATAAAAGCTAAATCCTAAGGCATCAGATGGAAGTTGGGAGTTTTATAGCTCTTGGTGACCTAAATATTTTATTATATGGTTTACTGGGCCCAGAGTAAGGCATCTTTTTATTCAAAGCCCATGTACATGTATTACATAGGGAGTTACCCTCTAGGCAAATCGTAGACTAACATTTACTTTTTCTGCAGGACTCTATTATACAAAATTTTAAAAATATAATCTCTTTAATTTTATACTTTCAGATACTCCAGTGAATTTCTGGCAATACTAACATTCACGGAGTAATTATAACTACAGATGTTCAATAACTGTTCTTTCCACAGTTCTAGACTTATTTTGCTAATCATAACCACACCACAGTTTGTATTTCTTTATAAATTCAGTTAAGCATCTGCAATATATAAATTAATTGAAAAAATGGTTTTATATTAAGTCCATGTCATCTTAAATCAGTGTAATACTAACATACTTAAAGAAGCATTACTTCAATTTAATCTTACTTTGCATATGGTACTTTTAGATTGTCAATTCTTAAGCTCTCTTCATAAAATAATTCATAAAAAATCTCTCTTATTTTCTGGTATACATAAAATTGGATTATTTTTTCTCATTTGATATTTGTCAAAGATTTCCTTTTTAAATACTTCAGCACTAGCTTGTGTCCAAATGCAGTAAACTATTTTTACAGCCAATCATATTTTTTCTTTTCCATTTAAAATATCTGAAAGAGCATTCCAAAGTAATCAGATTTAATGCAGCTAAGTCGCCATCCAGCCCCTAAAAGTAGAATTAGCAAATCATAAAACATTTTTTGCTAGAAGATTAGCTTAAATGCACATTGCACTGACACTTTTTTCTATTTCTTTTAATCACTTTGATACAGATTAAGTTTTTCCCCAGAAACTTTGGAGCCTATTTTTTTCTTCTTTCATGAACAAAATGTCATACATAATGCAATGTCTCTCCTTGTCTAAATAATGAAATGAACCATTTAAAAGAACTTTCTGTCTTCTGAGAATTCTACAAGTTTCATTTCCTAATAGATTATGAGGTTCACTCTAGCTCTTCCACTAGTGATGTTACCTAATGAATGAAGTATTATCTGCCAAAAGAATATATCATTAAAAAATAGCATATTTTTTCTATTTCCAAAAGATTAAAAATGCTAATTTCTGATGATGGTAGCATTACACCCGTTTCTACAGCTGAAACCGAGCAACAGCCCTAAGCAGCAATTAAGGAAACTGAACTTGTAATGTATTTATTTTCTTGCAGCTAAAAGAATTTCTGGGACAACACAGATTCCACATCACAAAAAAAAAAAAAATTCCTCTATTCTTGATGGGTGGAATTCCATTGTATCAGGGAGAAAATAAGCAGAATTCAAATTACAAAACATTATGAAAATACGTTCATCAAAAATTAGAGGAAGCAATACAATTAGTGGATGGACCAGACTCTTTCATGTGGAGAAGAATAAATTAAGTAGTTTAATTCACTGCAAAGGAATAATAGAATTAATTGCAAGATTCTTCATTTGCTAATAACCTAGATCATCTTTTGCCTAGTATCTGGATGCTAGTTTCATGCCATTACCCCATAGTCATGAACTCTCAATTTCCTTGAATATCAAAGACCCAGTTAGGGTCTCTTAGAAAAAGAGAGGAAAAAAAAATCATCAATGTGAAACTTAAGACCTTGATTTTTCATCCAGGTCTCTTTGTCTTTATATGTTAAAGACAGATTCGGGTATGCCACAATATGTACTACAAAACCCCCTCTTTTTTGACATGTTTACAGTATTCCAATCTGCATAAAAGACATTAACTCCTACAGTTCATTAGTGTTTGTTTTTAATAAGTTTGGGCAATATTTCTGCTCTGAATAAAACTAATTGCAGTTTTAAATACCTCCAAGCACTCAATAATGAGGGGGCGGGCAGGGGAGGAGTTTGTTTTTTTGGTTGTTTTTTGGGGGGGGTTGTTTGTTTGTTTTTTATTTGTTAAAAATTAACAGGAATGTAGGAACATTTTCCTCTCTTTAGCAACATATTACATTACCTGTACATGAGTTTTATTTTTTTTTATTTGAATCTTTCACTGTCAAAGTATTAATTTCGATTTATTAAATAACAGAGCATCATAACATTTGCATAGGCAGCAAAAAACTTATCCTTGGCAACTGTAATGAGCATAAATTAAAAATAGCTGAAAGCAGATGACAGCCACTTTGTATAATTCCTGTAGCACTTTAAAATGATCATCCAGTTAATCAATGATGAGTTACAGTGCAAATCTTATAATAGCATGTGTGACATGCACATTAACAGGTAATTGGAACATTATGATGAATGTTACTACAAAAAATACCATTAATTAATGAAGAGATCTTTTATTTTGGCAGTTTCTGACCGAATTATGGGTTCTACAGATTAAATAATCTGTTAATCCTTCAATGTCACAGACTATCATGGTGGAATAGTGTCTGTTTCCAAAATTTAGTATTTGTCACTGATACTGGCAGGATGCAGACTGAGTTAGCCATCATCCAGGTACTCTCCAAACAAAGAATTTGGGGAAGGGAATATTTATCATAATGTCATAGTAGTAGCAGATACCTCTTGCACAAGGAAGTGTGGTAAAAGAATGGCAAGGTCCTTTTGGGGACACAAATGTAGTCACTTGATGTGTTTTAATTTAATTTAATCTAATTGCTTTTAGCCAATTAAATACAAGACAATTTTAATCTCTCTATTACTTCTTTCTCCCTTACAGAAAATGAAAAGGCAAAAGGAAAAGGGAAAAGAAGGGACTAAAAATAAAAGGAAAGAGAAAGGAAAGGCAAAAGAGAGAAAGGGAAAAGGAGAAAATACTCCTTATTTTTTCATAACAATTTCAAAAGAACTTTTTTTAAAGAACTTACTGGATTTACTTCCTTGAGAGAAAACAAACAAACAAACAAACAAACCAAAACAAATTTATACCAAATGTTCACTTTATTTCTGATCTGAATTAGGATAAAATAAAACACTAAAATTAGTCTCGATTAAAGTAATAGGAAAACACTGCTGAAATGATAAAAATCTATCAATTTTTATTCTGCAATCTTATTATCCTAAATAATTTCTGAAGAACACATGCTAAATGGTCTTTTGAAATATTCCCAGACTTACAGCTTTCACCTGCAAAACTGACCCAATCTATACTAGAATTCATGTATTTGGAAAATAGTGAGGCAAAGAGATCTGGTCTTACATTCCTAAATGTCTTTTTTTTTTTAACTTGGTGCAAATGTAACCCACAGTTAAATACAATTACCTTTCTATCATTGCAAAACACAGTCAGAACACAGTTTAACTTAATATTTCTTTCATCTTTTATTAGGTATTTGTTCAAATTAAAATGAACAAAACAAATAGAAATTAATCAATCCAAAAATAAACAAAATTACTGCTGTAAGTGCCAAGTGAGCATATAGAAATTCTTTTTTTTTATTCTCATGAAGAAAGACAAACATTATTTCTCTAACTTTTGTGCACAAGTCCTAAATTAAAATAGCATCTTTAGACTGTACGTGTGAATACATCTGGTGCCAATGAAAAAGAACCTGAGGGTCTAACAATAGCTTTTTTCTATGCCTGTGCCACAGAAAAGTAATTTGAAACTGAGGTCTGCATCCCTGAGAAGATTATGATATTCTTGTTTACAGGCTTAGCTTCACAAATTCATTTATAGGTTTTGATTCTGTATCTTTAGCATCACTTGTAAAAAATGCTTTTTTTTTTTTTTCTTAACACATAAAATAGAGTGTTTCTAAATGTTTTTTAGGTGACTCACTCAGGATTTTTTTATCTGTGATGATTTTTTTTGTTTTTTTGAGGAAAACTTTCTAGTGAGATTAAATATTGTAAATCTTTTTCCAAGGAAAGGCTAACGAACACAAGGAAAAATTCTCCTCCAGGATGATTAGTACAGCTGAATATAACATGGGGTTAAAAAGTTAGCTCTACTTCACTCCTTCTGCACCTATTAATTTATACTGCCTAAATTGCAATTCTCACTTTGGTTCAGTTCTGGACAAACCAATTCCTGAGGCAGGGAAACTGAGGCACTAGAAGGAAAATATGGGAAATATTGGCTTGGATGAAGGGAGGTACAGATCCAGACTCTCTAGTTAAATGTGTCCTTGGCATGATTAACATAAAATGAAGTAGACATAACTAAAGGGATATATTTTTGGGTTTATTTTTGTTCAGTGAAAACTCAAAAATGAAATTCTTTAAATTGGAGCAGTAGTCATTTATATGTATACACTCCACACATTTTTCTCTTTTATTTATATTATGAGAAGCTTAAATATAAACACTACTGACAAAATATGCCAGTTTTTCTCATAAACCTACTGAAATACTGGCAAAATATTGTTAAACAAGATGCTGTCATGCCCCAGCTGTCATTTTCAGCATGCTATTGCTAAGTGGCATGTTAAAGGGCAAATGAGCTATATTAACCTAATCCCCAGATAGAAGCCCAGAAAAGAGGTTTGGGATTCTCTGCCCTAATAAAATGTTAAAAGTAAAGATTTCAAAGACTTCCTGTTGTAACTCACCAAAGGGCTGAAACTGAGTATTTCCTGGAGTTGGACAGCTACAGCAAAGCAACTTGTGATTTTATCATTAATTGAAAGAAGCAAGTTTCTAAAAAGCATTTCAGAAAGCTGTCAAAAAGCAACAACATTGCAATCAAATATTTTATCATTTCTGATTCCCACTGTATAATTCTGAAAAGCATCACACAAAGCACACTGTACAACACCCTTATATTACTGTTTTTTTGTTTTACTTGTTTTCTTACAGGCCGGACAATATAGAATGCAAATAAATCTCTACAAAATAATAAGGAAAATTACATGAAAATAGATCTTCCTCTAGAATTTTTTGTAGAAAACAGAAAGTATATAAACCCCATGCTTCAAAGACATGAATCCATATAAAATTATGAGTATATGGGATAACTTAAGTATATACAAAAGCAACTGGTCTAGAAAGGCTGAGCTAATGGCTTCTGCAACACTAATCATTAACCTTTTTGAGTGCCTCCCAAAGGGACTTCCTAGTAACAGCTATTAGAGAGTCATACACCGAGTTCTTGCAATGTTGTCTAATGATGAGTTATACATATTAATTAATTAGTCAAGGCTTGTAAAGTGCTTTGAAGAGGATAAAGGATAACACACCGGTAAGTGTTAACTGCTATTATGCTGAATTTTTTTGCACTAGCTGTTCCTAAACTGATCTCTGAGGCAATGTAGCTATGGTTTGTTTGAGAACACTGTTGTTTTTCACTCCAGTGCTGTACCCTTCCAGTTTTTCAAATCACTGAATTTAGCACAGTCAGAGTCAGGACCAGACCCAGAATGGCTCTTTCTGTATGGAGTATATTAGCATTCACACACTTGGCTGTGTATGGATGTGCATAGTTCCACTCCTACATTAAACACATGATAAACATCACTAATGCTTTAAAAGCATTGAAATGTCTATGTGTTTGAGAGCATGGCTCTGGAGAATAATTTGCTGTGGTACCGAGGCTCAAGGTGCCCAAGACCTTGGAACTGTTGAAGTCGCATGCTATGCTTTTTCACAGAGAAGCCAGAACTTGATCATCCATGAAGTGATGCTTTTTCATGGCTTCCCATGTTTCCAAGTCACCACAGCAGGCAACAGCGGGTGATGCCCAGAAGTCCACTTGAAAATGACTGCAGGAGATGTGTCTATATTTTACAGCTTATTTTAGTAAGAGGGTTTAGTTTAGTCCGTACATGATGTTGTAACAATCCAGAGATCTTCATCATCATGTTAAATACTGATAATTTGTAAATTTCCTAGTGTTTTTCTTTTGTCATTTTGTAATAGAATTATATACAGAGCAAAATGTACGTACAGTAATATTCTGAGAAGGTTCATTTTTCTCTTGTAAATTGTAGATTTCTTTGATCTGCTTACAGTTGCTAACCTGACCTGATTTAGACACCATCATCCTGTTTTTCAGTTTTGTTTCTGTTATTCCATCTCACAGAGTGAGAAAGAGACTACAATTTGTGCCATAATCCTAATTTACCTCCTTTGAGTCTAAATCCTTTAGAAACACTTTTTATCACCTATTCTTTTTCCTGGTATACTTTTATTCTCTTAAACTCTTTTTTCCTCGTTGTTTCCTTGAACTTGAATCCTACAACTACACTAAGTGGATTTTTAAAAAATATGTATGTTTTACACATCTGAGTAGAATTATTTTAATGCAAATATCTAGACAACCAGAAATTTGTAGTAAACATTAATGAAATGACAAAAATTAGTTTATCCTAATAGAGCAAAAAATAAAATATACCAGTAGAAAAATATTTTTGTAATTAACCACTATAAAACACTAGAGCACAGCTGTCACTTTTTACTGAACTATTAGAGGGGACATTGACAGCATTTAAGTAAATATTTTTCTCTTTTTTCTATTGTTTTCGATTTGATAAAAATAAATACTATGCTCTTCAAAATTATGCAGTGTGTAGAACACGGAATTATGGAAAAGATTACAGAAAGAATTGACAAAAGCTTTATATTTCAATATCCCTTCTTTCCTTCTGCAACTTTCTTCTTCTCTTTACCTTTCATATGCTGCTCTGGTATAAAAACTACATGCTAGGTAGTCACAATAACTATATTCATGTAACAGCATAAGATACAATTTGCATTTGGAACAGAGGGAAATAATGGAACTGGACATGGTGACAATATGTTGCAGATTGCAAAAATCAGGATAAATTTATAGTCTATTTTCTAAGAAAGTACTTGCTCATTACTGCTTTTGATTTAGGGTAGCCCTCATGTTTCAGTAATCTCATGAGAATTAATCTAAAGCCATTTACTGAACACATGACCATACAAAATATGATTTTTAAGGATAAATTTGTATGGAGTCCTAGCACTCTGGACTGCAAAAAATCTAGGTAGTTAAAATCAATATGGAAAAGAAGATAACAAGCTGTTTGGAACTAAAAAGGAAACAGTGAAATACAAAAACCAAACCAAACCAACAACCCCAAAACCAAAGAAAAGCCCTACAAACCCAAATGTGATAGGTTTGTCTAAAAGTTTTATCTTACAGATAAGATAGAATAACATAATATAACCAACTTACCAAGAGTGTGAGGGACAGTGAGACATATATAACCTGCAAAGGAATTTAATCTAAACAACATTCTAAGCCTTTCAAGGAAGAAGCTTTCTGTGAAAGGCAAACAGATTTGCATGCAAGCAGGTATCTAAGCAGCCTTAGGACTCTCTTTATACATGGAGAAAAAAAACTTAAATGAAAAAATCAGTAAGAAAAATTGAAATTGTGTCATACATACATTTTATATATATGTGTTACATTTTATATGTGTGTGTGTGTGTGTGTGTGTGTAATGAGAAAACAAACATGCTTTTCTATTTTATGGTGTATTACTCCATTCTTTTCTTAACACTATGTTGGTTTTACACCAGATAACAGGTGGAATTTAGTTCCAGTCTTTTTTCCTAAAAGCTACTTTTTTTTCCCCTAAGCAGTTTTAGCGATAATCCATTCACTGTTATTTTCTGATATTTCTTCAAATAACATCTTCAGGAATGGTCAGGTTGGAGAAATGAACTGACATTTTCCCACTTACATCTAAATACTTCTTCTTACCTTTAGTCTGGTTAGATTATTTGCCTTAATACTTATGCCAGCAAATAATCTAATGCAGTACATAAAACAAAAATGTTCTGTAGCTTGATAACTGCCAGTTCAAATTCAAGACAATTGTGGAAAACGGACAGTAAGACTTAAATGATCTCATTAACCACAATTCTGATGAGTATGACTAGCAAGGTCTCATAAAATGCTATTTTAGTTGTGAATATATGTTTTAATATAAAGCTTGTTTAAGGAAATACACTGTATTTATTGTAGTATTTTCTATATTAGAGGAAATTTTAAAGTTTAAAATTCTATTTATCATTGTGTTAATCACTGTACACCTAGGTAGAAGCTGGCCTTAAAGAACAAAAAATACTGAGTTAAACACCATTCCATGAAAAAAAAAGACTTCCAAAACAAATATTCTTCATTTTGTTTGAATTTTATCTAGGGGAGAAAAAATGCTGCTTTTGGATTGGCTGTTTGTGTACTTGATGATTGGAAGATAAGAAATACCAAATGTACCGGAAAAAATCAACCAAATGGCTGCTCATAGAACAGAAATAAACTAGGTCTCTGCCAAAAGGCTCCAGGAAATGCAGGCATAAAGAAATATGGCTATTTTCAACCACTAACATTCAGAGAATCCTTTGTGCAAGTCTTGTCCTGTCATTACCTGTAGGTTTTCACTGTTAATTGAATATCATCTTCCAGAAATGAAAGCCCATTTTAGAGTTCACCTACAGATACTACTTCATGGGAAAGCAAACATTACCAATGTGAGCTTGTTGCTCTGTCACTAAAATCTGACTCTAAAGTCTGTCTTACCATGTTCTTCCAGAACACATTATCGTAACCTCAATAACAATTAGCTGCACCACGTTTCATTGCCTTCCAAAGAAGAGAACATTTCATTGATTGGTCAGGCCTTATAGGATTAATTTAAGTTTGGCCTGAAATGCTGCAGTTTTTCTCTGGGTAACTTAAAAAAAAAAAACAAAAAAAAAACCAAACCAAACAACGCAACAGTGAAGAAAATAGGCTTTAGATTCCAAGGAAAAAAAAAGTTACCAGAAAGATGAGTTTTGTAATAAGCTAGGGTGATCTGTATGCAAGAGTACTTTTTCTGTGCACCTAATTTTTTAATGTATTATTCCTTGTTCAAGTGACACTGCTTTTTCCTGATCCTTATAATCATGTTTTAACCTCTTGGGAACAGAGACTCATTTATTGTGATTCTTTCCTTGCAGGACTTTTGAATTGCTTGTGGCTTGCTCAGAATGCACTATCAGAGTTGTCACTGGCTGGAACAGGTATTTTGCTGGCTGTGCATTCTTTACATTGCTACCTACGGATTGATAGATTGATTTGAAAATGCCACAGGCAGTTTTAAAATCCCTTGCTGGCTCTGGCTTTAGCAAGATCTGAGGCTCACGGACTGAAACTTGTGCTGATGCCTATCAGTTCTCAAACTCCACTACTATTTAGTATTTCTAATTCATGCCCAAAGTCAGCAGGCAATTACACTTGTTGCACTGGACCATATGGTATGAAAGTCAGCGTCCACTAAAACCCATCTAATTTGTCCTTGTTTCTTTTCTACAGGAATCTAAAATCTTTTCCACTATTCAAATTGTCACCCCTCCCCTCTTTCTCATTGCCCCCAGCATGGATCAGGCTCTGAGAAATCATCCACAAAGTTCCCTGCTAAGTCCAGTTTCACATTATTTCAGTGGGCCCATTTCTGTCAGTATTGCTTTTGCAAATCTTGGTACTGTGCGGAGAAAATGTCTTCTGCTGCTCCTTTGCCTTGTATGTCTGTGTTATTTTAGGAGGATGGGAAATTTCAGATTTTGCTATGTATGAATACTGTTAGCAATGAAATCTGGTTTAGCATTATCTGACAACCATATTTTTATTACTCCTATTTAATTTTAATAGTTGTTGCTTAAACATAATGTGACTGAGAACTTGGTAGAACTTGGTATAGTAGAACTTGGTATAGATTTATAACGCTGTGTATGTGTACATATATACAGTTGTAATCAAGTGTAAATGACATTGCTAAGCAAAAAGAAATGCTAAGAATACAATTAATAACCAGTTAGTGTTAAGGATATAGTGGATTATTCTACATTATATTCTATTTATTAGCATGAATTTTCATTATACCCCCTAAATTGAAGGACATCTTACACTCAGCAGAAGAATTAGTGGTATCATTATTATAGAGTGCACCTTTCCAGAGCACCTGTACTGCTGGATTTTGAGTTGAAGTCAGGTTTCTCCAAGAACTTGCCAGAATTTGAGCTAATGGCTTTGCATCTAAAGCAGTCACCTGCTAAAGACCTTGTTTTCTGAAGGGCAGGCACTAGACCTCAGGACAGCCAGGGGGTCCCAAGCAGATGCAGTATTCTCTGATCAGCATGAAGGAAGCCAGCAGGGTTATCAAGAGGTGTCTTTGCCACCTCCCCTCTGTCAGCTGCCATCATGACTTAAACTGCCCTTCTCTCTTTATCTCAGTGTTAGCAACCAAAAGAACCTTACTGGAGTAATTTTTTTTTAATTTACTTTTCTCTTTCAGAGTATTGTATGCTGCTACTATAAAGGAAAACAAATTTCAGTTCTACCAAACCTAACCTATTTTGAACACACAGATTTTTTTAATGAATGATATATCAAAATAAACAAACACACTAGCTAATTTTGCTCCTTTTTAGCTTTTGCCTTTGTTTTAAGAACAAGGACATTGAGATCAATTTTATAAATATAACATGTTAAAATATTAACTTATGCACTCTATACCTTACAGCAAGTTTCATAAATCTGAATTACTGGCAGCTTCATTTCATGGTGCTGAAAAATCTGAGTCCTCAGAGGATGTTGAAGGTAAAGTTTAGTAATTTCAATTTGTTCTAAGGTCAAACCACCTATCCCCTCCCAGAAATGAACAAAATAGTTTGTGTAAGTTTTAATATTTTTTTCCTATATATATGACTTTTTCCTCTAAGCAGTCATACAGAATGTTAATATTAAAAGTCTAAAAGGAAAAAAGAATGAATAAAAAATTTCAATAATAATTCAGAACTATGACAATCATATATGTGTTAAATGTCATTGTTATGTGAGCTTTTATCTTTATAATACTTTCTTAGAAAGATATTCTTGTGAAGACACAAATGAATAAAAAGACTAAAGGCCAGAGTCACTTTTTTTTTGAGTTTTGAAAAGTGATGCAAAACACTTTCAACACTTTCTGGTTGCAAAGAGAAACATTATATTGTTAGTCTGAGGTTTTAGTATGTTGACATGAAGCTTATTAAATTTACAAAATTGTAATGAAAAGCAATTTCAGTGTTCTGATGGGTGATAACATGCCTGCATTAGGCTGGTCCATGGAAATGTCCCATCTGCATGCAAATTGTTTTGTGGTAAGCAGGAAATCTTACCATTTTTGCCTCCTAAATTCATATGCTTCTCAATTTTTTTATATATGAGATGACTGCAAGTACATCAAAGGAAACTCAAGTCCTATGTAGCCAAATAGAGGGAAGCCAAACCAGCAATTCTGGTGATGTTACACCTCATTAAAGATGTAAATTAAAAATACTAACAACATAGAGGTTTGCTTAACCTTTTGCTATTATGAAAATCCCTAATCTTATCTTTCTATAAAGTTGGTTGATTTATTACCAAGTTCAATAAAGAAGTCTCTTGAGTCACTAAAACTGAAAGTTCATTGTCAGAGACATTATTTTAGTAGCATACTTTAGGTTTAGTTTCAAACTTGTGTGAAGATTATCGATTTTGCTTTGGTGTAGAGAAACTGGATATGTTCATAGAAGATTCTGGACTGGTGTTCCATGGTGGAATCTATTTTTGAGGAGAAAATCCCTAACATATGCTGTTGATGATCAAAAGTGGATTGTCTGTGAGGGACTCTATTGCTAGTTCATCACAATAACATTAAAAGGCATATGTTGAACACCAATTCATTTTTTTGGATGCATCTCTTTCCTGTTAATCTCACAAAAGTAATGAAAATACCACATTTAAAGAAGAATTTTTTTTTTTCCCACAACATTGATTTCCACAAAACCAGAAACTGTTTCTGGGTCATCAGGTTCTGTCCCAAATCTTACAATATTTAGCTCAAGATTCGAAATTCTGTTTTGTTCTCTTCACAGCACTGTCTGCTCAAGGTGAAAGAATTAAAAATGTTTAGATAATGAGCATTCTCCAATGCATGTTTTTAAATTTTTCTACCCATTAAATAAAAAATTCTGTCCCCTATTGCTACAGAAAAAAACCCCACTTGGAAATGTGACTTGAATAAACTGAGATGAACAAAAAATGATTGCATACTATCTATTTTCTCAAATACAAATTCAGAACAAGACAGGACTGTAAAACACAATAGTGGGTATATGATCAAATTTATCTACTGGGTACTGGCTGTAAGACTTTATAAACATAAGAACAGAAACTATTGTTTAGTATTTAGTGTGTAGGAGCTCTTTCATTGTTTTTTAAGCTGAACATGTGGCTGAGACAAGGAAATTTGCCTCTTTATATCTGACAGTAACATTCTGTTCCAGTCTCCATTTCAAGAGACATGAGTAGCAACTGTTGGATATAGGTTTTCCTTCCATTTTTTAACCACACATTTTATTGAATTAACAGACAATTTTTTCTGCTAGTCTGTACTTTTAAAAAGTTGACAAGGAATGTATGATTTTTTCCAAATTAGCTATTGAATTTAAAAAAAAAAAAAAAAACAAACAAACAACTCTATATTCAATTCATCATTATTTCTTTACAGATATGCTCCAGTACAGCAGCAACATTTACATAAAGGAAACAAAAGAGTGGTCTGCACTTCCCTGGGTCTATCTATACTGTTTCCATTGAAATTCCACTTATATAACACTGTGATTACACCAGCCTTGCTGCAGTTCAGGTAACTCAGACAGTACAGTTTGGAATCACTTTGTCACATGCTAAACAGCAGGCAGTAAATCTCTGACAACATAAATTAGTCACTTACTGAAATAAGGAGTAACAAATAAACACCTCAGAGAATACTTGGCAGAATTACCCATCCCTGTGACTATTCCTTACCAACAAACAGTGTACAATAATTCCATCACATGCTGAACGTCTCACATAGCTGAAGACATAAGCTTTACAAGCTGAAAGAAGGTAGAGTATCCCTAAGGTTCATCTTGGTTGTATCAGGAGAGACAGAAGTCCCTGACAATGTTCTTCTCTCAAAATAAAATTTTAATTTTAATCAAGATTAGTGGTATATGTGAGTTTCCTGATGAAATAATGCTAATTTTTATTTATAAGATTTTTTTCATTTGAACAAATAAAATCATTCACAGAGGCATAATTCTCTTTTCTGGTTTTTGGGTTTTTTTTAACAATCTTTTTTCCCTAGATATAATATTGTTGTATTTTATGGTCACAATATTCTTTAATTGGATTTCTGGTTCCTCATTCCTAATATGTTAAAATTATTTTATACCTATGTGTTTGCAGAGTAATTTCCAGTACACAATCATAAAGTATCCTGCTGTGAAGAATATGACATGTACTGATGCATTTCTGAATGTCATGAAGCTGAACCAATCTCAGCTGTCAAAACTGTTCCATTAGGAAAAGCATAAGTTTGTAAGCATCCATCCAGCATAAACAACATTTCTGACCTCTATATCTTGCAGAATAAAGGAAGTATACCTATTATTATGTGCATTTTAACTGTGCTGCTCTCACCGAGACTGCAACTACATGTCCAGAAGCTGAAGTAATAGAATGGGAAAGAAAAGATCATTCATTTAAAAGAGCAATCAATCTGAAATGCAGCCCATATCTTGGGATAAATCCAGTCTTTGTATAGTGTGTGAATATGTGCAATCTTGCCTCGTCCCAGTGTTCAGTGTGCACACAGTCATAATCCCAAATACAAATGCACTCTCTCCAGTTTGTCCTAGAAAAGAATTTTCTCCACCTTTATATCAAGCATATTTTCTTCTAATTTCAGTCTGCACTGAGTAAAATTTCATCACTTTTTTTTATAGACCTTTCCTACAACATTCACAGACTATTATCAGGAACACAGAATATGCACTCTTTGCAGTTAAAAATAGCTATAACACTTATGAGAGCAGCAAAATAGTTTCTGTTTTGCATGTTAAGGGTGGTGGTGGGGCAAACCTCATGTACCTTATAGATAGCCTAACATCAAACTCCTCAGCAAGTTTGATATGCAAATGCTGTGTTCAGTACATATATAAAGTTTTCTTTTCTTTATAACAAAATTTCTTCTTGTATAATTGCAAGAATTCTGTAATTCCATTATTGATTTTAATTTTCACATTGTTACCCTTATCAGTAGAGATTTAGCATTCCACTGTGAAAGGAAAGCTAAGGCTCCCCAACAGTTCAAATTTTAATGAATACTCAGGAAAGGATTCTACTATTTATTAATTTCTGCTTGCTTTTCAGAACTGAGAATATTTTCATTCTTCTGGAATGAAACCATGTTTTAGGTCCCCATTTTAAATTATACAGTCATTATATTCTGGGGTTTTTTCAGATTTAATGGAAACTGGGAATATCCAGGAAAATTCAATATTTTTAAAAAAAAATCTTAAACTATATTCCATTTTATACTTTCCCATTAGTCATTCAATTGGGCAAAACACTTAGAGTCTCAAAATATTACCTGGAAAAAAAATACAGAAGGGAGAAAACAAGTCTTTCTTACATGTATATACTGTGCTGAAGCCAAAACAACAAATAAAGCAAGTAAACTTCAGATTTCGTATTTCATATCTGCCTTTAAGGACAGTGCAGGAAATATTCTTTACTGTGCAGCACAGTAGAGGCAAGATGTTATCTTCTAATGGCAATGGAAATTATTTAATTTGACCTGCCCAGAAGGAACTTGAAAGAATTACCATAGGATCATAGAATGGTTTGGGTTAGACGGGACATTAAAGATAATCTAGTTCCAACCCCCATGCCATAGGCAGTAAAATTCCTCATGAATTTCAATTAACTAGGTTTCTAGGCTATTTAGGGTAGAAATGACAAGATGTGTCAAAAGTCTTACCCCATTTTTATGATCTGTAGCAACAGAGCACTAGTTCTCTGGTATAGAAATAAAGGTAAGTTTTGATGCCATTCTTTACCAGCTACTTTATCATAACAGAGCTGAGTAAGTATATAAAAGAAATGGAACCACAAACTTTTTTTTTTCATTAACACTGAATCTTTTAGCACCATTAGGAAGGAGAGTTGACTTGGGGTCAACTGTTTGTATTTGTCCAGTAATTTGAAATTCTGTGTGCTCTGCTGAGTCAGGTTAGGGAGTAGGTGCTCTGAGACAAGGGCCATCGTCTTTGATGTTAGATAGTGACATGGGGATGCTTTCAGCAGCTGATGCACATCAAAGTATAATCCAAGTAGAACTGGATTATTTAACTGGAACTATTTGCACAGAGTTGTGAACAGAGACAAAATAGCTTGTAAGTAGTAGACAACCAAAATGGTAAATATAAATAAACCTTTTGTCCAAGGACTCACATTACACAGATCAGTTTGAACTCACAGTTATTAGTTTATTTTACTCCCCTGTTCTGTTTGCACCCAAACCAAATTCATCTCTAGCTTTGATTAAGGTAATGACTACATAGCAATGAAATTCCCACAATCTCAGCTTGGTCAGAGATCTTCTCCATCACATCACATCACATCACATCACATCACATCACATCACATCACATCACATCACAATGATACCTCAGTTTGTTCTCCTATTTTGTCTTCACTTCTGTGTTTCCATGGCAGTTCTTTAACACTAGCATAGGATGACTGACTCTTCACAGGACATGAATTAGACATGTATTGACTCAAAAACCTTTAACTTACATAGAATGGAAAGTCTAAAAGACTCTGCATCCCTTTACAGATACTAGAAATATCCACCTATTAAAAACAGTTTACAGTGCTGAGCAACTGTTAAAATATACAAACACAAAAACCAGACAGGGCACTGTCGCTTTTCATGAAGGCAGGAGAGGATGATTTTGATAAATTCTTTTTATTTCATATCCTTGAAGATTCTTTCCCTGCATTTCTTATTTTGAATTTTGCTGTAAAATATCAAATATCCCTCTCCAAGCCCATGAATTAAATATAGTTTTTGCTCTAATTTTAAAGGAGGTATGTCCATAGTCGCTCCATTATTTTATTTGAAATACAATAACATATGTACTGATAGGGACAAAACTAGACTTTATAGATTCATCACTGCAGGGCATCTACATGGGTTTTACTCTGAAAACAGAAGCCACCTGATGCCATGTCAGGATGGGAGGAAGACTAAGCATTATGGGTCTACAGTTTCTTATAAGATGGAAAACATAGTGATCAAATCCATAATTAGTACTTATTTCCAAAATCGCTTTTTTTTCCCCACAGTGATACAAATAACTGAAAATTATGAGCATAAGATTTCACACATTTAGAATGGTTAATCCCATTGTATTTCTCTTCACATGTGTGCTGTTGTAGAGACTCAGATATCAGAACAGCAGAAAAAAGAAAGTTTGAAAAGCATATTGTCTAAGAATAGTTGTTATCAGAGTACTGTGCAATGTACTACATATCTTCATTGGCAGCTGAAACAGTAGAAAGTGAAAATACTTCAACACTTTGCAGATTTAAAGTTATGCTTTGTCAGCAGATGGAATAACTTTAGCTATTTAGTTTACAAGTCATTGCAATTCATAGTGAAAAGGTTTTCCATTGTAATTCAGAATAAATTACCTGGGCAATTGTGTTACCATGTTACTTGTTTCCCAGCTCACTGGAGATAACCTGATAGTAAGAACTTGTAAAGTAAATATTTGGTAAGTAATCCTTTTTCATTAGTGAAATTTATAATTATAGTTTTTTTCCTCTTTAATAATAGAATATGTCTAATTGCTCTTCCTTTTAACTTTAATGCTAGGTTTCAAACTGGTGAATGGACAGGAAAGCACTAGTAGAGACATTATTCTAGTGTTGCTTTCCCTTCTATACAACAATTTGAACTTAAGCAATAAAGTTAAATGAAAAGGCACTATACTAGACTTTCAATTACAGCAGAGGCAGGGAGCCCCAATTATCCCTTTCATTACTGAAATACTTCTCATAGCTACACAGGCAGAATCCCTGCTGCTGCTGCTTCTGCTATTCCTGTTGCTGTTACTGCTGCTCTTAAATTGAAGTGCCCTTGAAAACAGATGAGGTTATAGGTCACTAAATATAAGTTAAAATTGTGGAAAATGTATATTTAAGGAAAATGAAAGAAAAAAAGAAAAGGCAGCAGGAACACAGAGAGACATACAGATCTCCTTTTCCTTTATCTCTGCTGCAAAGATATGATTTTTCTCCAGATCTGTAATAATTTGTAGTAGTAGCAATTGTACCACTAATGTCAGTGCACATTAAATATGAGTGTGAGCCCTATATGTCTTTTAGTAGTACTTATACCCAGAGATATTTTGTACCAAGAATCTACCGACTGAACAGTTGGATGCATGCCATCTCTGGTGTACCCACCTTTTACTGATTTACCAAGATATGAATATCGATCTAATATTGATATCCGAGATGGACAAACACTCTCTAACAGTTTAAAGTTAGAAAGTGTATGCTTTATTGGCGCCGGGCACTGCGTGGAACAGCTTCCTAATACGCAGTGTTGAGGTATGAATGGTTACAGAGTTCATTGATCCACAAATGTTATGAATATCCAAAATATAAATACATATTTATAACAATGACCCCTCCCATTCTCCGCTTCATATGGAAATGAGCTTTAATGTCATTAAGCATGCACAGTGTGTGCTCTGAATTGAGTCAGTGGTCTCGAATTGGGTCAGTGGTCCCAGATAGATGAAGTAACTCATCTTCCTCATTTTGACCTTTTCCCCTTTCTGAACTTTAGCAATCCTAGTTACTTTAGTGACCTCCAAATTTCCTCTTGCGTGACTTTTGAATAGGTTCTCACAGAGGGAGGAAATTGGTGGTAACTGTCCTTGTTCCCTAGACTAACTTATCAATGTTTCTGTTCCTCGTTCTAAGCACAGCTAAACAAACATACAAATGAGAGATCATCAATTATTTAGTAATCAATTACTAACATCTTAAAAACCATTTCAGTTCTAGCTCTCCTAACTATTTTAATTAACTCTAGCCAAGCTTAAATTCTTTCTTATTCCAATTTCAACACAGCTAGCCTATAACTAAAATCTTTATGTTTCTTTTAAATCTATGTTTCATTACTGTGTTACAAATCACCAAGAAAAAAGAAATATTCTGTTATTGCTTTGAACATCTTTACATGAAGGATATCATATCTCAAGACCAGCTCTTTATTTCCTCTGTCCACTTCACTCTGCAAGAGAATTCCTCTCTACCAAGTATATAAACCTAACTCACGACTTCAAGAGTGGAACAGCACATCACAAATATTTGCATAGCTTTGAAAGTGGTTTACCTCAGACTTGTGTGAGCTGGAGCAATTAATTCCTTGTCTATCAGCCTCCTGCGTGATTTAGAATTGCAAGAACTAAAGAAAAAACCAGGAAGGGCCCTATGTCATATTTTCTTCAGTACAGCAGAAAATCACAACTTATCCTATTAATACAGATGAAGATGAAAAGAACATTAAAACAGTAAGTGACAAGATTCTGTTTCAGGCTGAGCAAAAACTGACAGTAAATAACCATATTAAGTTTATGTAAAAAACCATGAAAACCTGTCTAAGCACAAAAGACAGTACATTGCCAAAGACAAAAGATTCACGCCTCTGAAATAAAATAGCTAAAATGCACTCAGCAACCTGAAAAAAATCGTTCCTGACACATAACAAGACCAAACATCATCTCCACCTAACAAGAGTCTCAGCACTCACTTGTTAAAAGTTAGGTTGCAAGGAACATATTGCAAGGAACACAATGGTGTATCATGAGAGAATTGCAACAGTGCAGAAGACTTGCTGAAAATTTCAGTCATGAAGAAAGAGTAGTCCAATCCATAAGATTTTCTGATAAATAAGGAAGTCTGGAGAAGATGTTACATACAAGAAGCATACTTTTACAAATACTTTTAAAATGTCATACTTGTACAAGGAAACAATAAAAGCAAAGCCTCCTGAAATTCCTCAGAAACCTCGTTTTTGCTTCCTTCTTCCAGTCTTGTATCATAGGAGGAAAATACTTTGGAAAAGGTGGTTTGTTTGTGTATTTTCTGGTCTGATTGGGGATTTGGGGTTTTTTGGGGGGAGGGGAGGGGAAGTATTTGTATTCTTTTATTTGACAAAATAATAGCATACATAATTATGTGTGTAATTTGCTTTTTTAGACACTGCACAAATAGAATCACATGTGATGATATGAACCCCCCTTATTTTTATTCATGCTAGAATTTATTTAGGATCTCATTAAAATTATCAGACACAGTTAGGGGAAGGCTAGAATGTCAACGATTTTCTAATGACAGTTCCATAATAGCATCTATTACTGTGAGAGGTGTATGAGCCTTTCCAGAGTCTTATCAGTTGAAGATATTGGAGCCTAAGAAACTCTCATCTCTGCCTCTCAGGGGAACAGTCTTTCTGAATTCTAAAACCCTTTCTTGATATCTTGACAATTTACACTCTTGCTGAACTCTTATTACTCTGTAGTGGAGTACAAGATACACTTTCTGTCACTGTGATACTGCCTGATCTCAAAATTTTCTGTCACAAAATAACTGGCAGTTATCACAAACATGGAAGGAGAGAATATTCAGATCAATCACAAAATCTGCAGCTTTACTTCTCATACAACTAATCATATCTTGCCTATCCATGGAAAACTATTCTTATGTGCAATTGAAATAACTGCATAACCACACTTTGTACAGGTTTTATGACAAATTGAAAATTATTTCTGCTCTATTATGGTATCTTCCTCAAATCCCATTCAGTGCTGTCAAATTTTTGCTTTAAGTACAATGACTATTAGATATCATTTGTTCTATCTTCCTTTTCCTCTCCTGAGAAAGGGAGAAACATTAGTACCTTTCTCTGGAAAGCTTTAAATTGTGCAGGTATTGTAGTGGCACCTGTACTGCTGCTCTCTGTATCTCAAAAAGGCTTTCCTGGAGACAGAATAGGCACAAAGAGGGCAGCTGACATGATGAAGGGCTTCTCACCTCCTCAGAGAAATTAAAACAACTGCGCACCCCTCAGTTTGTAGAGAAGAAGAATGAGGTGAGATCATGGTTTCAAATTCATTAATGAAATGCATAAGATGAACATGGAACAGTTAGCCACCTAATTCTCTGACCCTAGAATTAGAGAATATCCATTGAGACAACCAGGAGATCCACTTAAAATAGGTGAAAGAATATATTTCTCTGCACAGTGGGTAGAAATTTTCTGGAATCTCTTTTTAGGGGAGATTGTGGAGGTACATGGAATCAGCTGCTTCAAAAAAGGGATTGAAAAAAAAATCAGAAATAGTCTTGTAAACCAGATGATGAAGAGAGCAGTCAGGATCATTAATCCAATGACTGTAGAGAAACATGAGAAAAATTAATATCAGGTATTGGTCAGATTTATGTGCCTTCCCTAAGAACTACCTTATTGTCACTGGACTTAGGGAACCATTTGATCTGATCCAGAAAAGCCTTATTTTATGTTCTCATACTATTTCAACATGTTAAGATAAGGCTTATTCTTAGTCATGCTAAAGGGATCAATTTCAGCTTCTGCTTAAATATATCTCTTTTATCTGCAAAACAAGCATCCCCAATCAAAACTAAGGACACTAGCAATCACTTGGGATTCAAATAGGTTTCTAACCTATGCAATGATCTGATAAGTAAAATCATGAATAGAAACAAACTTTCGAAGCTCTTGGTATTCAAGTCTTCCTATGAATAATTCAGGAAGAAATCATGTGAGAAATGTAAGAAACATGGCTGCATTTTTTTCATTATTGAAACATTCACTTTTGTAATTCCTGCTGTTTAGGACATTCCATAATTTTAGGAGTTTAAAGAACATTTATGGACTCATTTCCTTATAGAGTAAGGCGTAAACCATAAATAGAAAGACAGAGAAATTGTTAAGGTGGGCACAAGAAAATATCTTTCTTCATTTAAAAGCCAACAAAACCAGAAATGAAAACAACAAATATTCTAGACTGCAGATTAGAAAACACTGCAAGTTGCTATGCATGTTGAGAATTTCTTTTTCCTCCACTCATCATAGATATGCTTACTGAATTTATTGAATATATTTGTTACTTTTATGTTAAATACAAAGGTAACCTGAAAAATAAGACCATCATTGTATTGTTGCTTTTATGAAAATTAATTAAGATTACAAAAATCTGAAGAAAACCCCCAACTTAAGAATCCTTTCCCAAATAAATCCCTTATCCTTCACCACATCTAGTGTACCATTCTTTGGAACATGTTTGCAGAGAATCAGTCTCTTTCTCTGAAGGTCCGAAGAGTGTTATTGCCCCCACCGTGTATTTTCAGAAGCACTGATCTCTGTAGCCCATGCTGATATTGCTTCCCATCTAATTACTTATTCTCTCTTTTGCCTTTCCTCTAGAATCTTAGCTTATCCCAAGTTTTTCCACCTCCATAGCTGTTACCTACCACATTGAGTCACTGCAGAGCTGGAGAAAGATGCAAATAAGTCTCTGTGCCAGCTGCCTCTTATCAGCTTAGCCAAAGTAAGGCTGAATGCCAGAAAAACAAGAAACAGGAGGCAGGCAGGATAAAAGACTGGAACTATGGGCAGAATACTAAATATCTGCAGCCAAGAATGTAGAGGAAAACTACTTCTGCCCACACTATCTTCATTTTTCTTATCCCATTTTCTCACAGCTATTTGTATTTTTTTTTTAATTCTGATCTAATGAAAGGTGATAAATCAAGAATTGATGCTGCTCTGTAACACTGCAGGATCCAAGTGATTCATTGCTTTTTTTCTGTTCTTTTTCTGCAATCCATAGGTCAGGAAAGAAAATATTAGAATTTGTGGTGATGTAGGACAAAAAGAAACATTGTTATATTATGCAGAAGTAAAACCAACGGGTGGAAGTTCAACTATCAAAGCAATGATACAGACATCCTCCCCCCTTTTGTTGCATTTCCAGTGTCCATGTCCATGGACAGAATTTGCTCTTAATTCTGAACAAACTGAGCTCAAGTTCAATTAAAACTTGAAAGCATCTCAGGGTTTTTCTAGCTCCTAACCTGAGATCTCTGCTAATCGGGGACAAAGAGGCTCTACAAGCTAAGACTTTTTCTGCTGCCCGTAAGAACAGTGCTCCGCAACAACCACTTACAATGCAAGGGTCCATTCTTGTAGCTAACAACTCCATTTCATCAGAAATTTTATTGTATGACCTTTCTCTACATTTCTTCTCTTTCCCTGCATGGAACTCCTAATGCTGACAATGGTTCACACCACTCACAGCATTCAGATGTTCACAAGAAACCCAAAGGAAAAGACAAGATTTCATCTGCAGCCTGGTATCAATATATGCCAGGCTTATACCTAGACCTGCTACAGAAGACACATGGAATATGCATTTATGTGAAGGAGAGCAGAAGTTATTAAAAGTGGGTTTGTATATCTGTGAGAACATATTTCAAGGCATAACTCACGGGTTATCTTTTTTTTGTCGTGCAAAGCAGAATTTCAATAAAGAAGGATGTATCAACAAATTTTGTACAAAAGTATACTAGACCACAACAAATGTGCATGTATTATGTAAAATGAAAACACTGCAAGAGATTATTCTGAACAGCTTTATGTCAACAGAGTTCTGATGCCTGTGTCCTTCCACAGCTGTCAGAACAGCAGGACTGTCCTGTCTCTCACACACACACACATACACACACATTCTTTGTGCCATGGCATGCTTTAAAGGAATTGTGCAGGCAAGCATGGGTGACTAGGTGTACAGTCATGGGGAAAGAGTCATGGGGTCAGAGTGATAATTATTCTTTGATTAATTCCTGTTAATTTAAGATGCACTGCATCCTAGTCAGCTGCATTTCAGAAGAAAATCAGAAATGTGCTGCATATTTCCAAAGGCAGGTAGAGGACTGAGTTCACTTTTGTCTAGCTGGTGTACTGAAATTCACAGCAGTGCTGGCAGGGATAAATGCTCTGCCTGCAAAATGGCAGACCACACAGAGATGTATTTGTCATTAAAATTACCCAACTGATCATTTGTTAAATGTGAAGTGTGCCCACCTACTCCTAAACATCAACAACACAGTTGATGAAAAATGGAAATGTGGCTGTTTTTATGTCAGTGTTTCATTTGCCACAGAGATTAGAGTAAACAGAACCATAAACACACGTATCCTTTGCAGCGTTCATTGTCAGTAATTTAAGGTACGACACTTAAAATTCTAGAAAATCCGTGAAATATGATTAACTTTACAAAACTAGTAAAACTGTTTTCTGAAAGAGTAGTTTTCATTCTTTTCCAAAACAATAAATACATTTTAATATGTCCTTACATAGTTGTTTATTAAATTAAAAACATAGCGTGTGTGAAAATTTAATGGAGTGAATAATTTTTTTTTCCCCTACTTGGTAATGATTCATCATCAAGATCTAATATAACACAACTTTCATCACTCCCAGGAGATTCCACACTCTACACTTGCAAATATCAGTATACTGAACTTCTTGATTGCACAGGAGTGCAGGAATGGTGTTTAGGAACAAAAGGATTCATGCCAGTTGTGACATGAGGATTTACTATATAATTTTCATTAGATGTAGTAAAAAATCTTAAGGAAGAGTAAAATGAGGTTAAAGGAACTTATGTCTCCCCTGCTTCCAGAAGCACAAAATTTTCACAAAACCTCCTTCTTCATTTTCAAAATAATAAAATATAAAAGCATGAGATTTTTGTGATACTGTGGCTTTCAGTTATCTCTGAGACTTTCTGATAATGAAATATTATGGATGGGGGCATACTACACAGTCACTCTTGGTGTGTAGTTGCTGTTGTAGATGAAAATTCAAGAGCACTTTTGTACTATTTCCTCTTTCCGAGAACCCTCTCATCCTCTGCACCAATTCTGATATTTTCTGTTCCTGCCATATACCTGACACCCATCTTGTGAACCTGCCTGCATCTTTTGTCAACAGCTTCTGTAATGGGAAAATATTCAATGAAGTAGATGGCTGGGTTTTCTGGAGTTTTCAAAACTCTGCGCCCCCCTTGTCCAGTGTAAGTACAATGGAATAGAACCAGGCTTTCCACTCAATCCTCAGCTTCAAAAACCAGCTTAAAAGTAATACTAGACTGTGACCTGCCCATCTGCAGTCAGCCCACAATAACTTTAATATGTGAGATTGCTCTGGAGTGCTGGGAGCAAGCCCCTCTTTGGTGGCTCTAGCCTCTGGTCCTCTAAATATGAAAACTGATGGAAAGGTAGAAACAGAACCAAACATATCCTGCCTTTGTACATAGCTCCATAAAGTCTATTAGTTTCAATGAAATGGAAGTTAAATATCACTAGGGGAATATGGTCTAATCATTAGAATGGTCTTAGCTTTTAAAAATGCAAATTCCTCCCCATAGAGTTTATGTAAAAAAAAATTGTAATGATTTTCAGCTTTTTTGTAAAATAAAGAAACAGTTGTAGGGCGTGCCTCACAGGGTCACAAGTCCTGCCAGCAAGCCTGTTCCGGCATAGGCTCCTCTCTCCATGGGTCTGCAGGTCCCTGCCAGAACCCTGCTCCAGCACAGGCTTCCCAGGGGCTCACAGCCTCCTCTCAGGCATCCACCTGCTTTGGCATGGGTCTCCTCCATGGGCTGCAGGGGAATCTCAGCTCCAGTGCCTGGATCACCTCCTCCTCTCCTTCTACCCTGATCTTGGTGCCTGCAGAATTGTTCCTCTCATATATTCTCACCCGGCTCTCCTCTGGCTGCAATTACACCTGTGCAATAACTTTCCCTCCTTTTTAAATACATTATCACAGAGGTGCTATGACCATTTCTGATTCGCTAGCAGCAGGTCTATCTTGGAGCCATTTGGCATTGGGTCTGCTGGACATGGGGGAGCATTCTGGAAGCTTCTCACAGAAGCCACCCCTGTAATCAAAATCTGGCCACATAAGCCCAACACAACAGTGAACTAATGCAAGATAGTCATATAATCTTGGAAAATTATCTTCTGCATTTAAAATGACATCTTTTGCTTTTACCTGTTTCTTGATGATATGAATAAATCAATGTGACAGTACTGTAATTTTAAGGACAATGTTCAATGTGGCAATTTTTACATAATGGTAAAAGTAAGATGGCTTTGTGACTATATAACTGAATGTATTTATTATATTCAATATATTTAAACTGAGAATTAGAGTTTATGATGATCATAATTTTTGGACAATCATTCTTCCTGGTTCACATTTATACTTTCCAAACAGAAACTACTTTTGAAATGAGAATTTAGGGGACCTTTTAGTTACTTCTCTACAAGATGAAGCTCTGATAATTACAAAAATACTTGCATTGTAGTGATTACTTAAGTATTAACAGCAAAATTATTGACTTAGTATTCATTCATGCAACTTGTTTTAATGGTACATTATGAATATCTAATGGAAATTTAAATAATTTTCTTAAATAATTTTCTTAAATAACAATTCTACTAATTGTTTATCTTCTTAAATTAAACCACAAAAGCCAACACACTGAGAAATCTTTACATCCTGCAATCACCATTAGGAAACTGATGTATCAGGAAAGATTAATTTCTTACAGCATACAGGTAACTCAACTTGTCTAGCTTTTCCCATCCTGTTTTGCCTATACTACTTGCTTGATTTTGGAGTAAAATACACTATAACAGGGCCGCAAACCTTTCCTTGCCAAAAGGTGTTGCCCATCTCTCTGTCTCTTTTTCAATATTATATGGAATTTTAAATAAATGAAAATTTATCAGTGTCTTTAACAACATTGCTCTGGATTCTAATGATTAAAAAAAAAAAATAATAATGCAAAAGCAACAGAAACCAGAAGCAAAAAGGAAACCACAATAAAACACATAAATGTGGAATTTCAAACATCCATCTGTAGAGTATCTGTGTAGCTCTCAAACCCTTCTTTTATTTGACCTGTAAGTTGATTAGAAGAGATCTACAGATGCAAATGTTTCTCATACCAGTAATACAGGAGTGACACCCAGCTATCTGGGTTTTTTTCTGTTACTGAAAACTTTGCTGTTTCATTCCATTCAATTTTGAAAGAAACACAAATTTAAAACAAAGGGATATATATTTTACTAAAATTAACAAAATGTAGTTATTAGTTAAGAGGGAAAAAATTACAAAAATAGGATTTATAGCCAATTCCTTTATTAGAGAAATAATATATAATCTCTGCTGCTAATTACAAAAAACCTCCCAATCAAAAATATATAATCAAACCAACTTGCCAAAAAAGTACGTCTTTATCTAAAACTCTTGATTTTCTTGAATTTTCCTTTCATTATCAAAGCATATCCTGATTTACATTAACCACTCATGCCTATGAGTTCTGCAAATGACCTGGCAAACAGAAAAGATGACCCTGAAAGCTTGAAGAGAACATATTATTACACTACTATTACACAATTTCATTTCTAAGCCAGATATTTGAAAAATGCATTGTAGTTCTGGGATGTTTTGAACATTGATCTATTATTCTGAACCCTTAATGTACATCCTTCAGAAGGAAAAAAGCCAACCCTGTAATGTCTCTGTGTTAGACACAAAAGCCATTTTTACTTTCACATAGATTAAAGCATGTTGGCTGCAGACTCTCTCTCTCCTGGGACCATTCTTGTGAAATGTGGGAGAAAGGCAAGCTTTGCTGTCAGTTTTTTGCAAACTAATACTGATACAGTAATACATTGAAATTGTTTTAATAATAATATATTAAACTTGAACCACTTGTCCCTCCTGGAGCTCTTTTTTCTTAAACTAATAACTACTCTAATGATACTTTGTTAGCATGCTTAGAACTGGCAAGGCAACCATTTTTTTTTCATAAAAAAATTCCTTGCTTCTGAAAGCTGAAAATGTTATTCATTAGTGGGGAAAAAGATGAAAATGACACAATCCAGTGGTATTTGTAAACTATGTAGTGCTAGAAGTAAACAGAGGCTTGGATAGGCAATAGCCTTACAGTCAGAACTCTCTCTAGATAAAACGTATGCTGACTTATGTCTCTAATGTTCATAATTCAGAAGAGAAACGAGGCTGTTGGTTTCCTATCCCAATACCTTCACCATTTTGTATCATCTGTGATTGGGGTTTTTCTCTGTTTGGAAAAGAAATAATTCCATCCTAATGTGTATTCTTCCATTTACATTTTGCTGCAAGACAGATATTCTAAGTTAAAAGACGGAATTAAAAATGTGTTAACTGGTGTGAACACTATCTAGAGAAACAATAACTGTTTTTAAGTTCCATTTTATGAACAAAACCAGATGAGACATGGCTTAGATATGCATTGCACTTAATAAGATGACAAATGAACAAGGAATACAGCTGCATTCACTAACAATTCTGTTATTCCAACATAAAGGAAGATTAAAACACTCTTGGAAGGCTGTAGTCTGTATGTTTCATTTCTCCACTGCTGTGGACTATTATTTCCATACATAGCAGAACTTATGTACAACTTCTGTCGCTATGGGTTTACAGTTTTGTGTTAGCTTTGGTGCTCTGCCACTCTGTTCCATTTTCCCCTTGTTTCCTATGATAATTCACAAAAGAAGGGTGGAGCCTTTGACATGAGTTTGTAAGCATCAGACATAAGTAGAAAAATGAGGAAAATAAAGCATGAACCCTGTTCTCAAATTTTGTTAATTTGACAACTGAAATTCAACTTTAGTAATTTGTAGAGCTCCACAACTTGGTCTAATATATCTGAACACTACAAGATTTAACGTGATAACTCTGTCCTTTACTTTTTGCAAGGAAGTGAGAAAGCAAAAGTCTGTTTGGCACAAAGTCAATTTATATACATTTGGTCCAACAGTTGTAGCAGCAGGACTGGGCAACACCACAAAAATATTGCTCACTTGCTCATCTACTCAAGAAACAGAAATAATACTACATGACATCTCTTCAATCACTGAGCTCGAAGGGTGACTGCTGAATATCAAACACATGCTAAAAACTACTGAAAATTCTCAAAAATAAGAACGTTTATAAGAGTCAATACAATTTTCTGGTAACACATTCAAGTAGATCTCTCTCTAGTTATTCTAGAAATTACAAAATGAGATAAGAGGTCTCATTGCCTAACCTCAACAGCTCGTGTCTACCCCTTGTCCCTCTCTTCGGTCCTGCTGAGGCTGAGCTAGTCTCAGAGTCTTGTAATGCACTAAAATAACTGTATGGACAAAAGATTTTGGGGAAGCTCTCACACCGGCCCAAAAGACACCCTATTAGTCTATCCAGACAATAACTCCTGCTTTCTAGTGACTCCTGAAATTTTCAGTAAGAAACTTCTTTGTTTATTATTCTTTAGCCAATGAATCATTCTACTGTTTCAGTTATTTATTAAAACTTCTACACCTTCAAAGTAAATCTTGCCAAAATATTTCAAACACTAAAGTTTCAGTTTTCTCTCTTCAACTCAGAAGCTGCAGTGGTTTTCTTTAGAAGGGAAAAAAAGTCACTAATGCATAAATTTCTTTTTTTCTTAAAACCGTATTTTCTGCTGCTAATCAACCTGAGTCCTTCAAAGTATTTTCTCACTTGATCTCTTAAAATAGTTTCTAAGCCTTTTTCCACAACTGATGTTCGACATAGCACACAGAAATAGCCTAGTGCTCGTGTCTTATCTTCAGTTAATTCTATACACTGGTGGTTTTTGAATCCTTAGGACACGTTCCTATCAGTGAATACCTGCAAGAATTCCTCTTAAAATGTTTTCAATATTACTTTTCATGTGTATTTTTGTTCAAAAGTTAGTTTTGAGAGATATAACCTTTTATTATGGATTCAATCCATGGTCAATTAGCAACATTCATAGCCCATAAAAAATAAGACAGGGACTTTGAGTCCACACTATTTATACCCTGGGTAACTCACCTCCCCTTTTCAGTACTTGATGGTATGCTCTTTCTCTCCATTCTATTAATTTTTTTTCTTATCTTCATGACACAGCTGGCAATGGCATAGTTGAGAACCTCTGGATAAGAATCAAGGGCAAACAAATAATGTGAATGACATTATAGGAGTCTACTGCAGACCTCCTAGCCAGGACGATGACACCGACAAATTATTCTTTGAGGAACTAAGGGAAGCTTCCAAGTCAATTGCCCTTGTCCTTATGAGGGATTTCCACTTGCCAGAAATTAACTGGAAGCATCACACAGCTGGTACAACCCATGCCAGAAAATTCCTAAAAACCTGGATGACAACTTTATGGAATAGGTCTTAAGGGACCCAATTTGGAAAGATGCCCTTCTCGACCTGCTGCTTGTCAACAGACAGGATTTTATGATTGGCAGCTGTCTTGGCAACGGTGATCTCAAAGTGATTGAGTTTCTAATCTGTGTTGACAGGAAGAAAAGTGTGAGTAAAACCTCATCTCTGGACACGAGGAGAGCAGATTTCAGACTGCTCAGGGAACTGGTAAGTAAAGTCCCCAGGGAAAATGTTTTTGCAGGTGATGGGGTCTATCAGTGCTGGTCATTTTTAAACATCACCTCCTAGGGGCACAGAAGCAGGCAATTCCCAAATTGTCAAGAAGGTGAGGCAGAAGGCTGCTTGGCTGAACAGAGATCCTCTCTTGGAAATAAGGCAATAAAGGAAGGTGTATGCCCAATGGAAGCAAGAACAGGTGACATGGGAAGAATACAGAGATGCTGCTTGCCACTGCAGGGAGAAAATTTGTGCATCCAAAGCTCAACTGGAGTTGAACCTGACCAGAACTATGAGGAACAATAAAATGGAGTTTTTTCAAGTAAATTAATGGCAATAGACAGTGTAAAAATAACATCAGCCCATTACAGGATGAGAATGATCACCTCACAACCAGGGACATGGACAAGACAGAGATATTTAATGCATTCTTTACCCCTATTTTCAACAAAGATGATGGACCAAAGGGGTCTCAGTACCCTGAGCTGGAGGACCATGACTGTGTGAATGATCAACACCCAGTTGATTGTGAAACTGTGTGGGATCTCCTGCTCTAGCTGGATCCCTAGAAATCTATGGGGCCTGAAGGCATTCATCCAGGAATCCTCAAGGAGTGAGCTGATGTCATCACAAAAATTCTCTTGATTTTTAGCAGTCTTGGGAATCCGGAGAGGTGCCAGCTGACTGGAAGCTGGCAAACATTGTCCCAATTTTCAAGAAGGGGAAGAAAGACAACCTGGAAGCTACAGGCCTGTCAGTCTCACTTCAGTGCCTGGTACAGTTATGGAGAAGATTAGTCTGGATGGTACTGAAAAACACCTGAAAGACAACACAGTCACTGGTCACATCCAGCAAAGTTTCACAAGGGGAAAGTCTTGTTTATCAAACCTGATTTCCTTTTATGACAAGGTAACTCACCTAGCTGGTTATGGGAAACCAGTTGATGTAATCTTTCTGGATTTCAGTAAAGCTTTCTATACTGTCTCTTGGATAAACACATGTCTCACAGATCAGGCACAAACAGTTATAGTGAATGGGGTAATGTCAAATAGATGACCTATCACTGGTGGGGTTCCACAGGGCTCCATCTTAGGCCCTGTGCTCTTCAATATCATCAAAAAGGACTTGAACACAGGACTGGATGGGATACTGAGCAAGTCTGCACATGATACAAAACTGGGAGGAGTTGTTGACTCCCTTGAAGGCAGGAAGGCCCTGCAAAGAGACCTCAAAAAGTTAGAGGGCTGGGGAATCACCAACCATAAGAAGTTCAACAAGGGAAAATGATGGATTCTGCACCTGGGATGGTGGATGCACCTGGATGTACAGACACTGGAGAATGAGATCCTGGAAAGCAGTGCCATGGAAAGGGACCTGGGGGCACTGGTTGGTGAAAAGTTGAATATGAGTCAGCAGAGCCCTGACAGCCAGGAGGGCCAAGCATGTCCTGGGGGGCATCGCCAGCTGGGCAAGGGAGGGGACTGTCCTGCTCTGCTCTGTGCTCGTACAGCCTCACCTTCAATATTGTGTGAGCTTTTGGGCACCACAGTGTAAGGTCACAAAGCTGTTGTAGAGTGTCCAAAGGAGGGCAGCAAAGATGGTGGGTGAAGGGCCTTGAGGGGAAGCCGTACGAGGAGCAGCTGAGGTCACTCAGCTGTTCAGCAGACACTGATGTCTTCTCTGTGGTGAACAGTGACAGGACCTGAGGGTGTGGCCTGGAGTTGTGTCAGGGGAGGTTTATGTTGGATATTAAGGAAAGGTTCTTTACCCAGAGCATGATTGAGCACCGGAACAGGCTCCCCAGGGAAGTGGTCACAGCTAAAAGGCTGACAGAGTTCAAGAAGCATTTGGGCAATCCTCTCCAGGCATATGGCGTGTCTCTTGAGGATGGTGCTGTGCAGGAATTGGACTTGATGATCCTTGGGAATCCTTTCCAACTAAGTTTATTCTGTGATTCTGTGATGACAGTGTGCTGCATGCTAGTTGAAAGAGAGCCCGGAGGTCTAGCCACGGACCCGTCCACACTACGGCAGGCACACACTCACAAACAAGCAGGAAGACAGGGTATGTGTCTCACCCGAAAGAGCTTTCCCTTGAACTGTTGTGAGCGTACGCAGTAGCAAAGGCAAAGAAGTAAAAGAGAGGGGACTCTTCGTATGTGCACCATGCAGAGGTCTATTCTGATGACATGACACAGACAAATAACTGGAGAGCCAAGGATCTGACAAGGGTTCAGGGATTTTATAGTGGGGATAGGAAAGGCAGGGAACAGGATCACATCCAATGGGATAGGGACAACTAGGCAGGGTTGACAGTAAGGGAACCAATGGGAACAACACATAGGAGGGACTTAGGGAAGGATCCAAAGGGACATTGAGGAACAAAGAACTTTCTAGAATATATGCATATTAAACAAGGAAAATGAATATACATAACCTCCTACATAAAACTGGGAGGGGAAAACATTAACCTATCAGGGGAAAACATGCAAATAGCAGAACAAAGGACTCATGGGTTCTCACCGTAACTGCAGTGATATACTAAACGTGGGTTGCTGACCGCCGCAGCTGCTTGGTTGAATTCTCATCAGGAGACAGAGTGGCTGGAGCCACTTGCAATGCCATGCTGTGATTCTGTGACATATCAGTATTGTACAAATATAGAGTAATACTCCACTAGCAAAAAGGAAAACATTTCTTTCCAGCTCAAATTCAAATACTTTGAAAACAGATAATATATTCTTCATTACTGCAAATGTTCATGTAATATAGCTTTGAGAGAGTCATTTGGATCCAGAACAAAAACAAGCTACAAGAAATTAGAGGTTCAAATAAATATTCACACTTTGCATGCTTATCTAAATCAAACGTCCAAAGCCTTTCAAGTTTGCTCAACATAGATTTCACTCCACCTTGTAAACTGCTTCCTAAATGGGTCTTTAAATTGCTTCAGATCATTTTGGTCATTCAATTCAAGACATTCTGCATAGTTGAATAAAATAAAAATAGCAGAAAATCTGAGACTGACACACACACACAGAAACTTATTTATGTGTTCAGTAATTCTTACTCCAGTCAGTCATTTTCATAATAACTACGATCTGTCAAAATCTATAATTTTTGGCATGGTTTATCACTATGTATTTTTCATTTGATTTCTCATTTTATATACATTTATGTACTATTCCTCTCTTCCAGAAAGTGAGTTCAGAATAATGGCTGTCTTTATAGAACATGCCATTTTGTGATCTTTTTCTACTGAGTTAAAATTTTCATCTATGTTCAGTTCCAGTTACCTTTATTTCAGCTGTTTATGTTTCAGAATTTTGGCAAGTTGGTGTCAAAGGCCTCCTAATGTGTTTCCTCAGTTATCTGCCTTATTGTATATACTTCCGTTTTTTCCTCCCAATTTAATCAGCGTTTAATTAGTGCTTGTAATCTTGATTAATCACAGGCCTTAAAGTTGCTGGACCATAGATATCTAAGGCCTAAGTAAGTATCCTTATGAAAATTTAAACAGGTTTAAAAATGGCAGGAAAATAGATAAGCAAAACAAAATTTTACCTCTGCGCTAGAGAGGAGTAGATTTTCTTCAACACCAGGGTTTTAAGAGAAAGTCTCTGGGTCCATAACCCAGATCGTAGTCTGGGATCGTAACCATCGTACTACTTATTAGACGCATGAATTCTGCTTGGAGATGAGTATCTAGCAATGTATCCTAGAGGTCAGCACTGGGTCAAGTCCCATTCCACATCTCCATTAGTGATATGGATGATGGGGAAGAGCACACTATCAGCAAATTTGGTGATGACACAAAACTGGGATGAGTGGCTGATACACCAGAGGGTTGTGCTGCCTTGTCAAGCCGGAGAAATGGACTGACAGAAACTTTTTGAACCTTCAACACAGCGAAGTGCAAATTCCTTCACCTGTGTACAAATAGCATCATGCACAGTGCACACTGGGGACCAAGGAGCTGGAAAGTATCTTGGCAAAATAGAACTGGGGGATCCTGGTAGACACAAAATTTGACATGAGCCAGCAGTGTGCAGCTGCAGCTAAAGAAGGTGAATTATATTCTGGGCTGCATAAGGAGGAATGTTGCCACCAGGTAGAGGGGGGATTTTGCTGCTTAAAACTTTAGGCAGCTTTTGATAATGAGGGAATTGCTTTGGTGAATCCCATTCTTAAAAAATTTACTTGTCTTCCTGTATCCTGTATCAACGGTATAGATTCCACCAGGACACATATATTTGAAAGTGCCTTTTTGAGATCTACTCTGTTTGATCATATTGTTTGTTTTCATTTCTTATTTCTTTCACTTCTAATATCTTTAAAGAAATTGGTACTTCACTTGAAATAAAATGAAAATGTCTTTGCAGTAAGTCTCCTTTTGAATGTGAGAACCAGGAATTAAATTTGTTACATTTTGTGTAAAACTCGAAAATTAACAAAGAGAATGAGTCACCTACCAACATATGAATTCTCTTATTAATCCGGAAGTGTAAAGGACTGACTCTGACAATATGATTTGTGCTTCCGAAACTTAAATTTTTAGGTTTATTTTTTGTAAAGAACAATTGACATGAATCAAATTCTCTCACATGATTTAGTCCTTTTAAATGGTACTTTTTAATTAGATGTTCCAATTAATGCATCAATATTTTCAAGCATCAGACCATTAATCCTAACATATACTGTTGTTCTTTCAAACTATTATTTTATTTTTCTGCCAGTTAACATCTTTCTCTTTTAAGAATATTTCATTTTTGTATTTTTTTTAACTCTTAAAGCTGTGGAAAACTATTAAAGGCAATTTCTGCTTTCCATAGTTAGATTATGAAGAAACCTTATGTTAGGGCATTAGAATTTATTACCCCTTTGTCACAGTCAGTGAATAATCTTGTATTGCCATATCACTGAATATTTTGGAAAAATATTTGACAATCTATATCACAATGTTTTCATACCACTGAATTATGACCAGTATGTATTTTAAAGTAAGCAATTTGATTCTTTTTTATCTTACCACATGCTGCCAAAATGGAGAAGATATGGTGAAAAAGCCTTGCTGAACTCTGCTCCGCAATAAATCTTTAAAGTCACAACTGCAATGGTAACATCTAGTTTTATTTATTTAAAAATATTACACACTGGGAATTGATTTTTTTTTCAACTATTTTGCTGAAGCTACATCTGGTTTGTCATCTTTATCCTTTATTTGGTTTGCAAACCCCAAAAAGTTATCTCTAAATATGTTTTAATTTTGCAGCAAAAGATGGAGATAAAAGGACACCAGAAACTGCAGGAATTTCTGGGTACAGAAGGACATCTCAGATCCATTGATTCAAGCCATTAATCTGACTGAAGAGAGCTCTACCCTAACATCAATTTCTCGTGTAAGAGTCACCTTCCTTGTCACTCCTCAAGCTTCACCTTTATCCAGTTCCTCAATGGAGTAACAGTGAAGTGAAAATACAATGTTAGTAGTGAGGGATAAGCTCTTAACCTTGGTGTTTCTATAACTGCTCTAAAGGAATACAACCCAAGGCCATTTTCCAAAGGGTCAGTTATTTCCACTGACTTTAAGGTTACTTAAATATTTTATATCTTTTTGTTCAGCTGCATGGTATGGAAGGAAATAATGATTTACATGTAGAAAGAGAAATCCTAATTTCTTGTTGGAAAACTAAGTGGTAGTACAATAACAGAAAGCATTTATACAAAATCAGCATAAATATTGCCTATCTTCTTGTGTGAATTAGGGTAGGAGTCCTGTTTCTATTTGCAGAAACAAGAAAAAAAAATCAATAGGTAAAAAGAAAATAAAATAGGTACTTAGGGGAGTAAGGGCAGCCTAACAGTCTCTTTGCATACCCTGCTACAAATCAGTAGCATGTATATGGTACACAGGCAAAAATACAGACAGAGACATTTTGTTCACCTCCTCTTATCGGTACCGTTGTCACAGAATAACTGCTTGCCTGTTCACCTCTGCTGTAGAAATTCATGTGTATCTGAGAATGTAATGCCCTTGTCAAAGTGACAACAATCTTGTATTTGGTGCTTCAACATCTGAACAAAAAGCTAGTGGAAAAAGTATGAAATATGTTTAAAAAAGCCCTTTGGATGTTAAAATAAAATTCCCTCTGGACTTTAAGAATAGCAGGTGGACAGTAACGAAAAAGCTTTGGTGTTTTAAATAATTGAATAATTGTTGGTAACATCAGATATGATCTATTGACCTTGATATTACAGCCTACATGCTAGCTAAATAATTTCTGTTTTGAACTAAAATTAAGTGGTATACTTGCTGCAAAGTAACAGTGCACACTGCAAAGAGTTTTCTTATTGGAGATACATCCAAATCCTAACCAGGTATAAATTAAAATAATTGAAAATATGTCAATCATGCCAATATTACTTGCTCACCATCTTTTTTTTTATCATCCCCACACAGTATTTAAGCAGAGGACTATTTTTTAAAGTTTTTATTTTCATTTACATCTTTTTACAGAAAGATTTATAGAAGACTTTTCCTCATCTCTCTCCCAACAACACTTTAATTCTGAGAGTTGGGATATATTCCCAGGACAGCTATAAATTGCTAAAACAAATGTCAACTGCAAAAATGCTTAACTTGAAAGCAAGGCATCCAAGTGCAGAAAAATCTGTAAAGTAGGGAATATGGAGCTGACACAACACAAGTACCTGAGTATAGCTTGTTAGAAAGGTCTCAGTCCAATTGCTGTAGGTCTTCTGCCAACTGTGAGCTGTAATGGGAGGAAGAGTCATTATAACCTTAGCTAAAATGATGATTGCTCTTTTTGGGCCAACACAATACCAGCTACCATTAGCTTTTGGCAAGTAAAACTTTGTCAGCTACTAAGCCTGGGTAGGACACAGGGAACTGGAAGGAAATGGAATAATTTTGTTGCTGCATCTTTTGATGTTTCTCAGTAAGATACAAAAACAGTAGGTGGCTTACGACATCCATATCACTCTTATAATTCATTAACCACTCCCTGTCATACAATAATCAAAGTCTTTTTATTTAAATAATGACTTCCATTTTCCTTCTGCAAAGTGCCTGTGCTTAAGTAGCTAGGAAAGTATTCTCCAGTTTTGGGCCAAATGTTTTTCTTGTGTAAATTCACTGATGTGGTACAAAATCTCCTTCTTGTTGCAGGAAGAATGTCACCCAAGTAATTAAATTCAGCACTTATGAAGGGATAGGAAAATTAAATCTACTACATTTTTCCCAGTATTGCAGCAGGCTGTATTGCTTCAATCTTCTATGTTAATGGTAGGAACTATATTTTACATCTGTTTCTGTGGTAAAAGTGAACCATAGCACACAAGGCTTACTAGTAAAGGACTTCTTTCCGGCCAGGAGATTAAGGCATTCCATTCTGAATATAAACCACTAAAGTGACAGGACAAGGAAGGAAATTTGTTGTAAAGGATGAGGTGAAATGCACTGAAGTTAAAGATATATAGGTTCCAATGATTTCTGGGTTTTTTCCTTCCAGTTTTCTGCTTCGATGGCATGCAAAACCAGATGACATACTTTGCTGCAGACACTACCATATGCATTATTACTTCTTTCACCTTATCCACATGGAGGGGGTTTTGAGACGTACTCTCAATGGAGAGAAAAACTATGAAATTCTTTCCTTATTTCTGTTAATCATTTTACTATAAAGAACACTTTAGTTTGTGAATCTTCTGAAAATTTAACCACCTCTCAGGTTTTTTTTAAAGCTCTCAGCCTACAAACAGCAGTACCATAAATATGCTGATAATAGAAAGAACAAGAAATAAAAACAGATGCTGAAGGCTGTTATTAGAAGACCAAGCATTGTTTCTTCTTCTTTGTGGACTTTGTCAATAAAAAATAATGCTTTTGCTACCAAAAAAAAAAATGCTTAGCCCTTCAGATTACATTTACTACATAATATACTGATGAATTTGAAATTGAATGGTCTGTCTTATTGCTCCAGTGACAACTATTCAGCCATTAGCATAAGCATATTAGTAGATACAGAGGAATCTTCTTAGATCATGAATTTAAGTTTGCCCTTTTATTCCACTACTCATGGATGCACAATTGGGATGAGAACCACATGGACCATTTAAGCCAGAAGCAAGTGTCTAAACCTGGCCTGTGTACTCCTAGCAGAACTACATGAACAAAGTCAGACAACTGAATTGAACTTCTCTGGAATCTGAAGTCCTTTCCAGAACATAGTCTGCAGATGGTTTCTATCTGATAAGCATTTTCCTCACACGTTTCCAACTTTAGACACATTTTATATTCCTGGTTGCTCCCCAGCATTCATCCCTCCTGTCTCTCACACTACTGCAGAAATACAGGACAGCTACCTTGCTGTCACTTACAGAGAACCTTTTATTTGGAATAGAAATGACTCCAGTTTCTAGGGCTGGCAAACTAGAACATTTCATAAACAATGCATTTAAGCAGGGTCTTTGTTTTTAATAAATTCCACCTTCTGAAGTTTTTTTTAGCTTTGATCTAGTCAGTGTTAACTCACCAGGACTTCAAGAATTGTACTCATTACACAGGACTTCAATGGACTCTGAGAGATGGATAGTCTAATTCTAAATTTCTTCTAATCTCAAAGAAGTCTGTCTTATTAATGTATTTCCAAAAATTAACACCAAAAAAAAAAAAATTATATTTTGAATGCTGAATTAAGATTTACATTTTTGCCCTTTAAAGAAAGCTGGAGTTGTTTCTGTGTCCTAGAATAGCACAAAATCTGTTAAATGTAGAAAAGAAAGCTTCTGAGTGCTGTTTTCAATTGATCGACATACTACAATTGATTGGTCTTCAGGAAGACATCCAATTACCCTTCAGAATGTTTCTGCACCTCCATTGTTGCAGCAGTTCTGCATACAAGCAGATGGTCAAAATACAGAGGAAAAGAAGTGGGAAGAAAGGGTAAATATTTATTTCAAGTTCTGCTTAGAACATCATTGGACAGGTGTTACATGGCACAAAAATATATTTCAAAATTGTTTGGTAACTGGGAAGCAACCAAATACTAGGGAGAATTTGTGATCATTAAACATTTGATCTTTCAAGCCTCTTACAAAATGAACCAGAGATTTAGAACAAATAAAGTGACTTTTTTCACTTGGCTGTAAACTACTAAATTCTTTGATAGATAATACTCACTAGGAAGTGGAAACCCTGTGTATGTTATGTTATAAGTAAATATATGTCCAGGAAATACATTAATCATAAGAAAACATAAAGACTGTATGTAAAATTTAGAAATTGACTTCACAATAATATTAATCAGAGATGAGGGCTTAATTTTCCAAATGATAACATATGTGTTTTGAGTCAATGTTAAGTATTTGGGTAAGTGTTAGCATTTTCAGACATATGCAGGATATGAATTTTGGACTGTCTCTCTAAGACAGCTATCTAGTAAGTGTTGCTGTTCTGCGGGGCATCTAGTTATAGAGTTTTCTGAAAAAGTGCAGTGTAACAACTCTGTGATAATTTATTTAAGAAGTAGGGGAAAAAAAGGAAGTTATTGTGCAGATGTAATTGTGATCAGAGAAGAACGTAGTGAGAACATGTGGGAGGAACAAATCTGCAGACACCCTGTGTCTGCAGTGAAGAAGGGAGGTGCTCCAAGCAGTGGAGCTGAGATTCCCCTGCAGCTCATGGAGGACAGTGGGGGTGCAGAGATTCACCTGCAGCCCATGGAGGAGACCCACATTTGAGGGGGTGAATGCCTGAGATAAGGCTGTGACCCTTTGGAAAACCTGTGCTGGAACAGGCTCCTGGCAGGGACCTACAGACCCATGGAGAGAGAAGCCCACACCAGAGCAGGTCTCCTGGTTGTACCTGTGACTTCATGAGGGACACACACTGGAGCAGGCTGTGCCTGAAGGACTGCACCCCACGGAAGAGTGACCCATGTTGCAGCAGTTCCTGGAGAACTGTTGCCTGTGGGATGGACTCATGCTGGAGAAGTTAATGGAGAATTGTCTCCTGTGAGAAGGCCCCCATGCTGGAGCAGGGGAAGGACTCCTCTCCCTCAGCAGTGGAAGAAATTTATGATGAACTGACCATAGCCCCCATTCCCTGTCTCCCTGTGCTGCAGGATGAGCAGGAGGTAGAGCTGGGAAGGAGGGAGGAGTGGAGGCAAAAGTGGTTTTAAGGTCTTATTTTACTTCTCCTTATCCTGCTCTGATTTTGCTTGGAATAAATTAATATCTCTAACTTGAGCACATTTTGCTGGTGATGGTATTTGG